>NC_062283.1:19176472-20546645 GCF_902655055.1 Lutra lutra | reverse complement strand
GCCAATGCTTGCCACCCCTGAGCAGGAAGGCTGCTGGGCAGCCCTGCAGGCTCTGCTGGAATATTTGCAAGGGATTCACCACCCACAGGCACCCCCTCCTGTGGCTTCTGACAAGGAGTCCTAGTTAAACCTCTCAGGCAGGAGTCTTCTTTGAAGTGGCTTATGAACACGTTCGTAGATCAGGTGCTTTTGCCAGCACTTGGGAGTTTACCAGTGAGAACGGAATTCTCTTCATTTGAAAACAGGTCCTGACAGCACGTGTTATGTGTAAAGGCCCCTTCTCCAGGCAGATGTGGTGGTTTTTGCAGTTTGCTGCATGTGGGTCTGTCTGAACTTATCCCCTATGGCCTTGGTCAGTCCATCATTGTCCCTGGCCTGCCTCTTGTCGCAGCTAAAGCCTGCAGACCTTTCCCTGCAAGTCCAGCCCAGCCACCTTGGTATCCAGGAGCAGGACCAAATCGAAGCAGGGGGTGGATAGGGACAGTTAGGCCAGCCTTCCGACACACACCGCCATGCCCCTCGACCTTATCCAACTCTGCTTAACATGTGACCCAGCTATGGTCTTGTGGGCCACTGCAGATACCACACCCTGCCCCTGCCTTTCAGTTCTGGAAAATAAAATCTCATCTCACTCCCTTTGTCTGAAAATCCTGGAAATTTTTGGAAATCTGCCTAATATGCCAGTTCTTCTCCAATTCCCCTCAGACAGGGGGTCTGCTTTGCTTTAGCAAGGGATGGGGTCTGCTATTCTGAGTGTTGGCCACGCCCACAGGCAGCTTTGTCAACGGCTCTGCACCAGATCACCTGGTCACCTAGGCTAGATTAGCCTGAGAGGTAGACTGTGACCCCAATCCTTGTGTCCAGCCTCAAATTAAATCTTTATTCTTAAGAATCCCTCAGTACAATACACAAGAAGAGAGTCACAAGGAGTGGAGCAGTACAAGTCATGGCAGGAAGCATGAGTCACAGGGCAACTGAAAGAGGGGCCAGTCTCGAGCAGCAAGAGACCAGAAGCAGAGAGAGGTAGAAGGCCAAAATGGTGGGAAGTCGGTGCAGGGAGATGGGCTCCCAGCTCCCTCCCTATTTTCAACAGTAGAACAAGACCTTGCAGAGCTTCCCTGTTCTCCTTGAGGCCTTATGGAAATGTTCCCTCACCTCTCTTTCTTCTCTGGGTCCTCCTTCCACCAAACCCCCATCACCTGAGGCAATGCACCTTGGTCTCCTCTCTTCTCAGAACTAACTCAGCAATGAGCCCTTCCAGGGAGCCGGGTCCATCCCGGAGGCACAATGATGCCTCCCCATCCCACTGTGTCCACTGAGTCATGCCCAAGCCTGTCCTCAAAGCAAAGCAACCTGAGGTCCTCACCAGCTTCCAGAAACAGCAGGAACCCCAGAATAGGAAGACCATAGTTCTACAGCTGCCCCAGCCTTCTTAAGCAAATTATGTAATTTTCTCCATAGTTATTTGCTTATCTATAAGCCTAAAGTGAGAGTACCTTCCCCACATACTCACAGGAATGATGGAAGGGCCAAATGAGGTAACAGGAGGAGGAGTTATTTCAAAGACCAGCAATTACAGGCCAAGTGGAAGGAAGTGTTGCATTTGTGATCACTTCCTAGCCACCCGCCGGTAGGGAGTACTGGTCTACCCATGCTGGCATTGCACTCCGTGCATCTCCTTCCCACCTTGTCCTTTCCACTGCCTTCTCTGGGGCTCCACAAGGCCAGCCCACCCTGCCCTGATGTGTGCAGGCCCTTCTACAGCTGGCTTTTTGGACAGTAACCCCTGCTCCACTTCACCAGGGCAAGATCCCAAACCTTGTTTCTCACAGCATCCCTTTCATAGAAGCTGACCTTTCCCCCAGAAAAGTCTAACTTCCCCGGGGTCATCACCATCACTCCAAGAGCCAGCTACTTCTCCCACTCCCAATGGATTCAAAAGTGGACAAGAGGACAAGGACTCAGACTTTGCCAATTTATACCACACTGAACCTGTCAAACTGCCACCTTTCCCCTCTTTTAAACTTTCACTCCCTGGACTGCATCACAAAAGGCACTGAGATCAACAGCCCACGCTGGCTCTAACTGACCTCGTTGTCCTTCAGGGGAACATACAGCCAGGTACTGCTCCAGTGTTTCTCAAAGCGGGGTCCTGGGACCAGCAACATCTGCATCATCTGGGAACTTGCTGGAGATGCATATTCTCAGGCCCCTAAAATTTGGGAGGTGAGAAGACTCTGTGTCTAACAAGCCCCTGAAGGGATTCTGATGTTCACTCAAGTTTGAGAATGCCTGCCCTAAATTATAAACTTTCTTGTCTCCCTGACTGCATGAAGTCCTCCCATGTGCCTTCTCGGCTTGCATTTAGGGCACAGCTGGAGAGAGCCCCTTAATGGAACAGAGGATCTCATCCACTGCCGACTTAACAAAGGGCCAACAGCAAGTTGGCCCTAATGCCTGCTCAGCCTCTTTCCCCATCCCTTGGCTGATTTCCTATAACAGTGTCTCCAGATGCCCTTTTTTGTCCCTGAGCTCCTATTCCTACTCACTCTCCCTTCCGATAATAACAATGTCCTTTCACGTCCTGGAGAAGGCTGCTGGAATACGAAAGATCGGGCTCTGTGCTTGGAGTCAGAAGACCTGGGCTCACCACTTACAGGTGTGTGGTCTGAGGAAATTGGTCAAGTAAGGGGCAGGTGTAAAGTATGTAGGCCTGGGCCCAAAATGATCACCAAAATCACTGCTCAGGGCCTCTCTCTGCCCCTCTTCCCTTCTCTTGATCTCTGTGTCCTTTTCTGCATAATGAGGATGCTAAGACCTACCAGATATGAGCCGCATATCATAATTCATGTGCAAAATAAGATGGTCCACACTTTGTAAACCTTATGCCTTGCCAACCAAAGTGTGGTCCAGCAGCAGTTGCATCCCCTGGGAGCCTGTTGGAAAGGCACTCTCAAGCCCCAGCCATCCTACTGAATCAAAATTCATACTTCACTCAGATCCCCAGGGGATTCATCTGCACTTCAGAGTCTGAGGATTTTGAAGAAAAGAACTAGGAAGACGCATGATATTATGCATGTATTACTATCTTCAATTTCTCCATCAGCCCTCCCTTCCTCTCTATCTCCACCGGAAATACCGCCCCCTCTCCTAAGCCCAACGAGGTCATTCTTAAGCAGCTGGCACATTAGAATCACCCCGACCAATACCTGGGTCAAACCCCAGGCCAGTTGGAGAAAGACCCAACCTCAGTATATTTTTTAACTCCCCAGGGGACTAATATGGGCCTAGGGGTGAGACTCCTACAAGCCACCCACACGGCTGTTCCATTGGGGAACTCTGTCACCACAGTATCCACCTAATCTCTTCTCTCTTCAGAATTGTACCTCCCTGCCTCTCTACCACTCCCCATGCCTCACCGCATCCACGGAGCTCCCCTCACCATGCACAGCCTCAAGCTTGCTTTTTGCATTAGCTACTATCACTGTGTCCTGTAGCTTTCACTTGACCAGAGTTTAAAATATTTACTGACATGGATTTTTAACCCTGACCCAAGAACAAAGCCCTCCAAAGCCCTTGATCTCATCCTCCTTCTAACTATCACTCCACCCCCACCCTCTGTATTAGTCGATCCCACAAACAAGAGGTCTCTGCCTGCAACCTCCATCTCCTCGAAGGGGTGACACCCCACTCTAAGTCAGAACACCACTCCACCACCTCTCCGCTACACTGGAGAACTCTGGTAAGAAGTGGTTTGTTGTGAAGGGTTCATTGCTGTTGGGTAAACAAGGGAGGATTCTTCAAGGGACTTCCAGTATCCATGAAACAATAGATCAAAGAGGGGCCCAAAAATGTCAAGGGAGGCCAAAGAAAGAAGAAAGGGTTGGTTTTGTCCCACCTGGGAAACACCTGCCCTTGGAGTAGGGATCTGAAGGGACCCTTCTCTTTCCATGGGAAGTGAGCTAGAAGGGGGCTCTGCCTGGACCTAAAGCAGAAGCCAGACAGAAGCAGAAGAACATACTTCCTTCTCCAGGGAGCATGGAGAAGAGCCATGGGCTGGCCTCTGGCGCTGAGCAGAGGAATCAGGAACTTGTTGCTCTTAGAGTATTCGCTGAGACTAGACAAAGCTGTATGGACAATCGCCACCCCATGTCAGACCCTCACACAACACGTACCTGTAGCCTGCAGGTGGTGTTGAATTCGAGAAGCCAGACTTGAAAATAAACCACCGCTCACTCTAAGTAAGCCCTTCAATCATTCATTCATCAGTGATCAATAGTTGATCAATACCTTCTCCCACCTGGGCAGGTGTTTCCCAGGTGGGATAAGATCATAGTTGATCAATGCCTTCTCTGTCCTCATTGAAAGACACCCCTCCCCACCTGAGGATCCCCAAATCTAAAGAGGAGGGGCAAAACAAACAGATTACAAAGTGGTGCCAGGGATTTACCAATGTTGTGAGACACTGGGGAGGGATCCACCTGGGGGGGTCAGGAGATAAGGCAAGGTTTATGGTCCTGGGGCCACCAAAAGCTCCAGGATGAAAGCCGGGACCCCCAGGGGCTCCTGCCTTAGGAATTGTGATCTTTTTCACTTCTTTTTCTCCTTCCACACACAGTTTACTTCCCTGAAATTGGGAAATGAAAGACCACCACTTTTTAAATTGTTTTTTAATTCCATTCATTTAACATATAATGTATCATTAGTTTCAGAGGTAGAATTTAGTGATTCATCAGTTTCATATAACACCCCATGCTCATTCCATCAAGTGGCCTCCTTCGTGCCCATCACCCAGTTACCCCATCCCCCCACCCACCTCCCCTCCAGCGACCCTCAGTGAGATTCCTAGAGTTAAGAGTCTGTCATGGTTTTTCTCCCTCTCTGATGACTTCCCACTCAGTTTTCCCTCCCTTCCTTTATGATCCTCTATGCTGTTCCCTATATTCCATGTATGAGTGAGATCATATGATAATAGTCTTTCTCTGATTGACTTATTTCACTCAGCATAATACCCTCTAGTTCCATCCATGTCAATGGTAAGTATTCATCTTTTCTGATGGCTAAGTAATATTCCATTGTGTGTATATAAATAAACACATCTTCTTTATCTGCTCATCCATCGAGGGACATCTGGGCTCTTTCCATATTTTGTCCATTGTAAGACCACCATTTTTAAAGTTTCTCTTCAGAACTGTGAAATGGTTGTGTAAGAAGTTACAGCGATCGTACTGGAGAGCATGAGAATTGTCCACTTCCCCAGACCCTGCAGAGAGGGAAGGCAGAAGAATCAAGGTTGGGCAGAGAGAGAAGCAGAACTACAACAAAGCCTCTTCCGACATCATGGGGAAGTCTGGGGCACGTGTGATCATCGACAGTTGGCCCTTATTGGGATGTGTCATCAACGTAGACAGCACAGAATACACATGACATTGAACAAGAAGTTGATGGCTGGAGGCTCTCCGCTGACAGCACTCCTTGCCCCGGAGCCACAGCTTTCCTTGGTGTACAACAGGGCGCAGGTGTACAACAGCCTAACATTGGGAGCACATTCAGGGGGGTCAGGGGGCAGAAACAGAATGAGCAAGACAGATGGGGGTAGGTGAGGTCAGAGAGGGGATAAGACCACTTCCCAGCTGGGGTTGTGGGCCAAAGCAAGTCAAACTCGAGTGTAACCAAATCTCACCGACTCAGAGGTTCAGGAACACAGGTGACAGAGCAACGTGAGAAACAACACCCCGGGGACATAATCAGCAACGTTACGAGGAAACTCCACAGGAAAGAAGTGACTCCATTTCTTCAAAACAACCAAAAATTGAAAAATCGCAAGGGAAAAAAAAATAAAGGGGAAGCTATAGACTTAAAAAAACAGGCATTTCCACCAACCCCACTGTATAAACTTAAATAAATCTTATCAGACCCCAATCTAAAAAAAAAACTATATTATAATTAATAATCATCATCACCATCTTACAATTGAGAAATGGTGAGCCCTGGCAGATAGTTAATAAGGAGTAACTCTGAATGTTTCTAGCAGCCACAGGACTTAAGGAAGGGAGATCAGTGAGCCCTCAAGGGGCCTCCAGTCCTAGCGCTGCAGACACATAATCAGATCATAACTCTGTCTTATGTTTCCAGATTCCTGTCTGCTGAGTGTCCCGGGGTACATTGGATAGTATGGCTGGCAGGCCCGGGAACATTCCTGATCTTGTCCATCTTGCCTCTCTTCCTTGTAATATTGTGTGAGAACCAAGAACACTCATCCACCTCAAATTCCAACTGTGTGGGCAGCAAAAAAACCTTTTGGTGACTCTCTGTGCCCTTAATACCCCGTCTCTTTTCCCAGCTCTGAGGAAGCTCTGTCCTCGCGCTCAGGTCCTGAAGGGAAGTCCCCGCTTGTCTCTAACTTGACTTGAAGACTGACTCTTCACCGATCCCTTCATACATTTTCTTCGTCAAAAGAAGCTTCCCGCTCAGTCTTCTCTGCAAGCCAAATTCATGGCATGTGAGAGGGCACAGCCCCAGACCATGCGCAGTATTTTCTCGAGTATTGGAGGAAGGTTTCTGAACCCAATGTGTCTATGGATCCTTCGTGATAGATTCCAAAAGCATCAGGAACGAAAATATACACAACCAGCGAAAGTTTCCACGCAGGCCGTGGGCCTATCAGCAGGCTCTCCCCCTTGTTCAAGTAAGAATCCCTTTTCCTTCATCAGCACATGATGCCCCTTTTCCCACAAAAACCTATTTGTTCCACTTTCTTGACATACCTAAGAAACCATTCTTGGCTTTCTGCCGGGTTACCTGGCTCTCAAAAGCCATTCCCACATGGCTAATAAACCCCACCCTCTCCCTCTTATAAACAGATTTGCATTTGCTTTCTGTTAAATTAATAAAGATTTACTCAGGAAACACAGTACCCAGAAAAGAGGGACCAACGGTATTCTTCATAAACACTGTTTCATGGAGGGGCGACGGACAGGAGAAGAAATACTTGAATGAGAGTCCATTTTCACACCTGCCATGAACCAGTTACGGGATACCTTTTGCTCCTGAAAAACTTAGGGGCAGACTTGTCTCATCTGTAAGATAAGGCATTTGGACAACATGATCTCCGTGACCCCTTCCTGCTCCAAAGCGCTATGATCTTTCTGATTTACTGCATTGTCTCTCAATCAGCCTTCTTTGTTTCTTTCCAGTGCAGAGATAGCAGGAAGTTGGTGTGTCTGGGAAGCAAAATAAAGTAGTAAATGATTACAATGCATACACAGTAAAGATTAAACAAGCCAACACTGGGGCGCCTGGGTGGCTCAGTGGGTTAAGCCTCTGCCTTCAGCTCAGGTCATAATCTCAGGGTCCTGAGATCGAGCCCTGCATCGGGCTCTGCATCGGGCTCTCTGCTCAGCAGGGAGCCTGCTTCCCCCTCTCTCTCTGCCTGCCTCTCTGCCTACTTGTGATCTCTCTGTCAAATAAATAAATAAAATCTTAAAAAAAAAAAAAAAGCCAACACTGTATGTTAACTATGCTGGAATTAAAATTTTTAAAATATGAAAAAATAAAGTATATATTTAAAAAAAGGATTAAATAAGCCAACTTAGAAAACACCAAAGGACAAACGCACGCATTGCAACGAAGAGGCACAAAGAGCTGGTAGATGTGTGAAACAACGCTCCACCTCACTAGTAATTGGGAAAATTTAAATGAAATGAGATGTCATTTTTCCTCCATCAAACTGATAAAAATGTGAAAGATAGATAATGCCAACTATTGGCAAGGGTGTGAAGAAATAGGAATATAATTCAGCTCAAACTTTGGGGGACAATTTTGCACCATCTGCCAAAATGGCAACATCTAGGAGCCTTTAGCCTGGTTCTATGATCCCATACCTTAGAACCTTCACTTATGTTACATCATTGTGTGTAATTTTAAAAAAAGGGACACAAACTAAATGTCTTTCTACAAAGGAGCCGTTAAACCCAGAACAGCCACGCTATGGGAGAGCAGCCACTAGAGAGAATAACATAAATTTAAATAAACTGAGGAAATTGTATCCAAGATCATCATCAAGGGGGGTAGAACCGTGACCAAGGGCACCTGGGTGGCTCAGTCAGGAGCCTGGGAGGGAGCCCCATATTGGGCTCCCTGCTCAGCGGAGAGTCTGCTTCTCCCTCTCCCTCTGTCAGTCCCCATGGCTTGGGCTCACTCTCTCTCACTCACTGTCTCTCAAATAAATTTTTTAAAAAATTAAAATTAAAAGTAACCAAATGTATGTAAAATATGGCCCCATTTCTATAAATCTCTTGACTCTCCTCTCTCCATATATGAGCGGGTGTGTCAGCGTGTGAATATAAGCACGTATACACATACGTGGGTAGGTGAAGATCTGGCCATCTCTAGGGAGGGGAGAGGAGTGGACTGAGGGAAGCCTGCAAAGGCACAGTGGCCACATGTGGAAGATTAAGCATGGGGACAATTATACCAAAGACATCACAGATTCGCATGTGTGTTGCTAGGCAATTTTTTGGCAGACAGCAAGAGAGGCTTTTACTAATTCATGCAAATGTTCTCACAGCCAGCGGCAATCTTATCAAGGGAGACTTCATTCTGTACACTTGTGCATTATTTTTACAAACATGCATTACACTTGCAATTAAAGTAGCTGGAAAATTTGAACATTGCCCTTGACTTCAAGCAGCTAACAATCTAATGGAAAACTGAAGAAGAAAAGGACCCAAAATTAGAAATTAGACTCTGGTCTTCCAGTCTGGTCACTCTTAGCGATACACCTTGAAAATAACTTCTGCTTTCTGAAAATCTTCTCTTCTAGTTCTGGTAACTAGTGTGATTTTCCAAATCACCAAAAAGCCAAGACAACTCCATCTTGAAGTTCCACATATTCTCACAGTGTTCCAGTCTTCCTACGCTGCTAGATATCCCTTTTCTTCAGGCTTCAGGCTGTCTCCCATTGCCCCCCAAACCTCCTAGAAGCTCCCAGTACATAGTCCTCTGTCGGTGATGAAAAAACTTCCTTGAAAAGACTCAGGTTCAGGGACACACTAGCTCAGGCACCAGCCAACCCAAAAAACTACTCTTCCTACATTTTGGCAGTCATAACCAAGGCACCCCCCATTCCAAGGAAACACTTCTGCATTTATGAATGAATCTTCCCCTCCATGCCACCCTAACCCATCCCATTCATGGATTCACTGATGCAGCCCAAAATTATTGGTCACCTGCTCTGAACCAAAACTTGGGTTGAATCAGACACATCTTGACCCTCTAGACCCTCAGCCTAGGTAGGGCAAGCAGAGGTGTAGGAAAAAGTCATGAGTCGAGATGGTCATGCTACAAGGCAGGCATGGTGTTACAGGAGCCCAGAGGAGACGTGGCCCATTTGGAAGACATCAGAGGGCTTCAAAGAAGGACTTCATCCCGAAGGATAAATAGGATGGCGAGAAAGGGAGTGCATGGCGGGTGCAATGAAAGGAACATTGTAGCTAGAGCAGTAGTGGTACGAACTGACCGCATGCAAAGGCATCTGGAAAGAACTCAAAAGGTCATGGGGAGCCACTGAGCCCCTGAAGGAGATTAAGTTGAGGAAAAACACAACAGACCTTGGTTTTAAGGACATATAGCTCTGACAGTGGTTCCAAGATGACCTGGAGGAAGAAGAGCTAAAGTCAAGAAGACCAGCTGGGAAGCTGGTACACTAGTCTGGGCACACAGCCTTTAAAAACAGATGGGCTTGGGTGCCTGGGTGGCTCAGTGGGTTAAGCCTCTGCCTTCGGCTCAGGTCATGATCCCAGGGTCCTGGGATCGAGACCCGCATCGGGCTCTCTGCTCAGCAGGGAGCCTGCTTCCTCCTCTCTCTCTCTGCCTGCCTCTCTGCCTACTTGTGATCTCTATCAAATAAATAAATAAAATCTTTATTAAAAAAAAAAACCAATGGGCTCAAACCGGAAGTGATGCTCCCCAGTGAGCCGATCTCATTTAGTCTGAAATAAACTGCATTATATTGAATTTCCAATGTTCTTCTTTTTGAAGCCAAATCTGTGGTTAAGAGCAGACAGGAATTTAAAATACTGGTTCCATTTACACAACCTTAAGACATCTATCAGAAGACTAGGAATTGGCTGGAATAGGCTTCATCCAAAGTTTAATGAAAGGCACTTAATTTCCCTTCAGGACGCCACACATTGGACTCTGAGATTAAAGAACAAAAAAAAAAAAAAAGAAAAAAAAAAGTCAAGCTTAATTATCCTCGGTCACAAAGTATACTCTGCACTTGGCATCAGCCACTTTAACTTCCTTCCTTGCATCACGCACACAGCTCAGTTTTACGGTGGAAATTCATCTCTCCCCCTTCCATTCCATTCCTCGGTGAGAAATAAGAAGGAAATCAGACGAGTAAAAAGAGAAAGCCGATGGAAAGGCTTTCTGTCTCTCCAGGTTGGGAGCTCCTTTCCTGTCTGCAAAACAAATGTGTGAGTCAGCCCGAGAGACAGAACATCCAAAACATTTAGAAAATTCTGTACGTCTTGCCTACAGGTAACTTCAGTCTTATCTCTATTACGTCCTAGTGTCAAAAAATTCCAGAACAAGAACGCCTGGATGGGTCAGTCGGTTGAGCGTCAGCCTTCAGCTCAGGTCCTGATGCCAGGGTTGGGATCCACTTGCACATCGGTCTCCTTGCTCAGTGCGGAGCCTGCTTCTCCCTCTGCCTGCTGCTCCCCCTGCTTGTGCTCTCTCTCCCTCTCTCTCTGACAAATAAATAAATAAAATCTTTAAAAAAAAAAAAATCCAGAGCAGAAGGGAGGAGATCCAGGTCAGCTGTAGCAGGAGGAAGCCTGGCCAGAAAACCAGTCCATCGGGACACAGGATGTTAGCGGGTCTTTGTGTTTAAGTAAGACCCTTGCACTTTCAAAGGGGGCACTGCCTGCTGATGAAAGAAGCTAAAGAATCTTAATAGTTTTAGGAAAAAGCGTTTCAAAGAGAAAGGGAGTGGGGTTCAAAGAGTTTTTGAGGTGATACACACTTCTCACCCAAAACACAAACTTTAGCTGAAAATGTGTAGCTTTTCCAAGTACTATTAAAAATTAACCTAAAAGAATGGTGTTTGGCCCTTTCTCTTTATATTTGAGATGTTTTGTGAACCTGAAGTTTGACCTAGAGAACATACTCTTCTCCATATAAATAAAATAGAAAAAAGTCTACATGAAAGCAAGCTACGAGTATTTTTACGGAAATAAACTAAATACGGATGCCAGGCTGAATAGTTAACCATTAAGTACACACACACACACACACACACACACACACAGTGTAAGCAGTGATCACCGGCACACCAGCTAGATGCCTTTAACAATCATCATCCTGGAAGTTTGATCTTACCCTCCGGGAGCCCACTGTTTGCACAAACACCATCTCATTTCTCTACACAGAATCCCCAGGATGTACTCAGAGGAAGAGACTAGTCCCCATTTTGTAACTCTAAAAAAGTGGGGTGCCCACATGGGACCTGGCTGGCCCCAGGTCACAGAGTCGTTCGTCAGCACCTACGTGCCAGGCAGGCCAACTGAGTCCAACAGGAAAGGAGCGATCCCTCTCCAGGCCAAAGCCATCAACACTGAGACCGTGTTTTAGGATTTCCACAAGCACTTTGGGCACCCTCTTTCCCCCAACCACACTGTGGGGGTGCACACTGTAGAGTTGTCGTTTTTGTTCCAGGAATGCCCTTTCATGGTGAAGAGTTCAACAAGCTCCTTCCTTGATCCAAACTGGTTTGCCCAGAACTCCCTGTTCCACAGGTAGGAGGAGTGCAAATCTGGGAACGGGGACCTGTACACAGAGCCAACTCCACACAGCACCCAACCACCACCACCGCAGGTTTCCCCAACCTGGGCCTAAGGCAGAGCCTTGACATGTGCTATAGATAGCCAACAAGCAGGGAGACCCCTCAAGACATTTTCTCAGTGTCCCCAGCATTGTTCACTCATCCCCGCAAGGCCTTTGGGATCGGGGCTCCTTCAGCAACTGTACCATACATGCTTTCCCTCACCAGAGGGTCTGCACCTATGTCACTCCCTCACCACTCCTTATCTAGCCACCTGACTCGCGTCCCAAGCTCTATGTCACTTCTTCCAGGAAGCCCTCCTGACCTCCCCAGGTTATGTGTTCCCATGGCACCTGGTCCCACTCCTAGCATAGAATGTGAGACAACCCTCCACGAGGAAATTACCTACTGCATTCCCCATTTAGACCATCAACCCCATGAAGGGAGGGGCTGGATCTGTCTCCTCTGGCACGAAATCTCCAGCAGCTGGCATAGCGTTCGGTTGCGAATAGATAGGCAAGCGTATATTTGAAATCAATAAGCATGTACGGCTCACCATGAAAAGCAGCATGCTGCCAGACCCTGAGATAGAAGATGAAGTCATGCCGTCTGCCCTCGGATAAATTATAATCAAGGAGTCTGCAATGGCTTTTATCCCTATTTCATGGACAAACAGATTGGTACAGAAACACAACTACCCATAGGGTGACTGGTAAGAAGGGACCCAAAGATCCCCGGGGCTGGTTACAACTAGACTAGGAATGTCCTTCCCTTGGATGACAGTGATATTTCCGAAATGTTTCAACT
Source organism: Lutra lutra (assembly GCF_902655055.1). NCBI lineage: Eukaryota > Metazoa > Chordata > Mammalia > Carnivora > Mustelidae > Lutra > Lutra lutra. Next base: position 20,534,008 of record NC_062283.1, on the reverse strand, counting down.
GAGATCTGGCCTTCAGACTGCTGCTTCGTGAGAACGAACAGATGAGAGGACTCTCGACCAGAGCAGTGTCCTGTCTTCAGGCCAACTGGACAGCCAGCTCCCCAGGGCAGGAAGATTCCAAACGTTAATCTAGTCAGGGACGAAAGCAGAGTTAGAGGTGAGGGAGACCAAGTTTTCTGTTTCTTTCCAGCTGTCCCTTCCACAACATAAAAAACAAACAAACAAGAAACTGCAAAAAACACACAACCTCCGTCCTCTCTGCCTCCAGTCGACTAAAAGGAGCTCTGACCCCTTCTTCCTGAGTGCAGTTTCCAAACCAGCCCCCCAACCCCATCCCTTCCTATCAAGAGGGAGTCCATGGTTCTCAAAGTGTGGTCCAGGAACCTGCAGCATCAGCATCCCCTCCCCATGCCCCCTTAAACCCCCCTCCCCACTGAGAACTCATTAGAAAGGCAAATTATCCAGCCCCTCCCGGACACTGAATGAGAAAGGCCCAGGGCAGAGCCTGGCCAGCTGTGTTTTAACTGGCCTTGCCAGTGTCTCTGAGACTCGCTCAGGTTTGCGAACCATGGCCTAGTTCTTCATCATCCAAGCTTACTGCCTGCCGAGGGCTCTTGTTTATTTATTTAAACACCTGTTGACTTCTTGTCCTCCTCTGTGAAATGCGGCTGCATGCAAACTGGGAACCTGTCCGTTCTGCTCGGGGCTCTCTCTGCATCTTCTGTGGCTTAGAATGGGTCTGTCACATAGAGGTGCTCAGTGAATATTTTCCAAGAAAATAAACCAATCTGCCTCTTGTTTCATATTCCCAACTTCCTAAGAGCTAGACAGGAATCATTCCAGAAGGAGTTAAACCCCCATCGTGAGTCAGCTGTCCAAGACTCTGGTTATCTGTCAGTGGATGATAAGCCTCCAAGGACAGGAGATGCAATGACCCTTTTGCCCAAATCCCCAAGGCTGCACAGTGCTTGCTCATGGCCGTTTGGAACTCACCTTCCCAAATGTCAGAAGTCTGATGACATTCCATAATCAAGACATCTTGGGCCCAAGAACGGATTTGAGAACACTGAGGAAATCCCGACTGGGATGAATCAGTGATTTACAAGCCCCACCCCAGAGCCTGTGATGAGTCAGTGCAAGCCCAGCCCGGCGCCCCCGCTGCGTGGTGCCCCCCAACTCTGTGCACACAGTCACCCTCCTCACATCACTGAGGGAAGCAGGAACCAGTGGCTCCTCGTGTGGCATAAAGCCCCAGCTCCAGATTTCACAGCAGAATTATTTGAGAAGCTTCCCTGTTGTGGCAGGAAAGCCAGAACTTGGGGGAAGTGTGGAGGGAAACAGCCATTCATAAAAAGGAACCAAATAGCTGCTCCTTACTCACGTTATCGCACGTGAAATGTACATGCAATGAGGTCTTTTTCCCCAAAAAGGAAGGCAAGACTTAGAGAGGAACGCTCCCACAGTCCTCGAGCCATCAATGGTGGACCTTGAACCTCTCACCCAGCTCTGTCCCCAAAGCCCTTCCCAACCTCTAAAAACTCATGAGCGTGCTGTGGCCCTCACCCCGCTCCCCTACATGGGCCAAGCCAGCTGCAGTATCTCATCCAAACACGCGGGCGGAAGGGTAAGAGAAAACTATTTTCAGGAGGGGGATAAATTGGGCGATTTGAGGGGCCCAGGTTGGGAGGGCTCTTGGCTCTTCTGCCCGGTCCTTCCAGCAGGAGGACACCACACCTCTCTTTCTGGATTTGCCTTAGACCTGCCTGGACAGTTAATATTAACCCGAGGTGATGAGTACCCTTGCTGGGTTCCCAGAGCCTCTGAGAAAGGTGGATGCTGACTCACTGCCTATGTGGCAGCCACGTGTTCCTACAGTTCCCAGCCAGCGGGCAGCCTCCTGGGCTAAGCAGAAGGGTCCCTCTGTCGGGGCAAGGAAGGGGAAACGTGGCTCGTTTTCAGTGTCCTCCGTCGGAGAAGGAGGAAGAAGGGTGGGGGTGTGTTAATCCTGGAGGGAGAAGGAAGTTAGGAGCAGCTGATCAAGATGCTTCCCCTGCCTGCTCCCTCTGCCTTCTCCCTCTCTGGGGTGTTTACCGCTCTCACCCCAACACACCCAGTAACGTGCAATGGGAAACTGGGGGTTGCGGAGTCAAGATGTGCAAAAGGTCACGGGGCACAAATAAGGAAGAGTTAAAAGCTACCTGGGAACACACCACCTGCAGAGTGCTTAGCCCCTCCAACAAGCCCCCACCCCCACCCCCAGGGCTCCCAAGCCAAGGCCAGGTCTCCCTGGCTCTCTGCTCTGCCCCCACCCGCTGGCCCAAACTCACCTCTGCCCCAGAGACAGAGGCACCTGAGGCTTTCGCCCACCTCCGACATGTTAGCAAATCTCTGGGTAAGGACAGAGAAGTCGGGCTTGGCACACCTTTCTTTCTGGCCTCATGTTCCTCCCAACAAAAATAAAATAAGATGAAATGAAAAAGCCATGGGCACTGGACACCGTAGAAGCTCACAGCCATGGACCTGGCACAGACACGTGGAAAGAATAAGAGAGAGCGTTGGACCCACAGATTTTAAATTCCATCATTCTGAATGGAAGGTCTCCTGCCCAAAGGAAGCTCACCCCACTGTTTGTTTCTCTTGACTCCTTTCAGCCTAAAAACCGCTCAGCGATGCTGGGACCGATTTGGGTGTTCTGGCCTCTCAGCGCTCAGCTCTCAGTTTCAGGCTCGAAACCCCCCACCAGGTGTAGCAAAGACGCTCTCCACCCCTGCGCTGTTGGATCTAGGGAGCTGGCAATGTGGCCGAACCAGCAACAGCAAATCCAGCCTTTGGCCACAGCCCCAAAATAAAGCCCTGTTGAGCTGAAACACGCCTGGGTGCCACACTTGTGGGTGCTGGCTAATCACACTTTCTGATTCACACCATCATTAAACCGGCGGCTGGGACAAGAAGCAAAATCGCCCAGGGCCCAGCACTCTGGGCCAGATCTGAAGAGAATATGTGCAGAATGCACAGAAGGATTAAGTCAAAAAATGGGGTCCCTGCCCCAGACGTGCTACTCCCATTACCTCCCTTCCAGCGGAAGGGAGACGGAAGCCTTGAGCCAAGCGTCCCTCCCTCTGGACCACATGGCCACCAGCAGTCACACCTGGTGTTCGTTCACATGGCAGACACAACCCGCTGGGCGCGGACACCCCTCGCCAGCCCGGGCCCGGCACGCAGGTCGGAGCAGGCAGCTGACATCCTGTGCCAGCCCGGCTGGGCAGCACCGGGGGAGCCAGATCCTGCGGCTCCCACGTGTGACCCCAGTTGCAGCAGTGGGTTAAAGTGCACCCAAGGATCCTGGCGCAAACATCCGTGGTGATAAGCTGCCCCCTTCTTGGCAGATAACCCCGGCAGGGGAGAACACATTTTACCATAGCTCTGAGCTGTCCTTCCAGTGGCCCCGTGTTCTAGAGGCCTCTCACCACCGGTCGTTCTGCGGCTGACCCCTGATGACACGACATTAACAGAATTTTAATATTTTTCCCAAAATAAACAGCGAAACTAGTGCTTTGTGTATCAACCTGCTGCTCCAACATCCAACTTATTTTTAGCCAAATAAACCCCCAGTCTTCCAAGGGGTTTTTCAGAGCTGAGGCCGAGGAGGTTCTCCTTTCAGGGTGCACATGGAATTGGGGTTCAGGATCCACTGAGCAGACCTGAGAAATGTTGACTCGGTGAGTCAGCCCTGAGGCCCAGGTGCTGGCAGGAGGGACACGGGTGTAGGAGAGCTGAACTTTGTCCTCTAGTGGAGTGCGCAGCTGGCCCCGGGATCCTCAGCTAAGGACCCCAAGGCCCTAGAGTGGGGTTGTTACTGGACTGAATTGATATAGGGTAAGGTGGGGGAGGAGACAAAAATGGAGCCCCTGCCTGAATGAGTTTACCGTGAGTCAGGAAGACAAGAGGGAAACACAGACATTACCGGAAATACAGAGAGTTGTCAGACCCCAAACACCTCCGGGATGGTGGCCATTTCACCAGCAGTTTTGACTTCCAAAGGAGGGCTGGCTGGGAGGCACTGCCAGGGGGCCAAAGGTTTGGGAAAGGATGCTGGGAGAAGGGCTTGTGAGCGGGATTTGCGAGGAACGGAGAACAGGAGTCCGCCCTAAGCACTCTACCTCTTCTACACAGCCCCCCTGGGCAATCTCACCCGAAGCTCCAACCACCTCAATTCAGTGACTCAGATATGTGTCTGCAGCCTGGTCCTTTCTCCCCAGCCCCAGATTCCAACGGTCTGAGAGGTCATTTCCCTACTGTCCCAGCCAGTGACTCTAGCCATATTCGTCTTCCCCCTATACCTGCATTGGCTCTTAGCCCCCATCTCTGGGCACCTACAAAAGGCAGATACCCATACCCTACAACCCAGGCTCCTCCTGCACTGCCCCTTCCCCTCCCTGGGCCCGCCAGGCAAGCCTGGCCAGTTACGCCTTCTCTTGGCTCATAAGCCAGCCCTCCTCTCCATCCTGGGTCCATTCTGTCTTTGTTTCAGGTCTCCATTGTTTCTGTTGCCTCCTCCCTGATCTCCAGACTACAGCCTTGGTGCCCTCCTGTGTCTCTCAGCAGATTATCTTGCTATGGCAAGGGCCTTCTCCTGCCACCTTCCATGCTGGCTCCTAGTCAGTAGACATGAAGCCCTCCCTCCAGAGCATGACTATAAAAAAAAAAAAAAAAGAAAGGGACCTAGGCTTTGCCCCCAGGCACCAAACTTTAGAGTGCTGCATTCTAAAATAAGGATTTTTAAAGCTTTGAGTATACTTAGCAAGATGCATTAGTTACAATAGGAAGCTGCCAGATGGAGCATATTGTTAATAACACCCATTGTGGGCTACCCAGTAACACGCTAGTCGATTGTGGAGGCCTCCCCTGCACCTAAGTGGCTAGTTTGTGCTCTGCCCGTGAGACTTTCAAAAACGGGCCCATTTATCTTTTGGCCTCCAGGTATACTGAGTTCCACCTAGTTCTGAAGCCCTGGAGGCCGCCCCGGCTCTCTCCCATCTCTAAGCTTGTGCACGGGAAGCCGTTTTCCTCTCTGATTCCACTAACGACTCCGTGAATCTCAACCAGGGTCCATCTTGTCCCTCAGGGGACAGCTGGCTATGTCTGGAGGCATTTTTTTTAAATTGACACAACTTGGAGAGAAGAGGGTTGTGATCACGGTCACCTAGTACAGAGGCCACACTCCATATTCCACTCTGTGCAGGACAACAAAGAACGATCTGGTCCAGAATGTCAACAGCTCCAAGGATGAGAAATCCTGGTCTTGATTCAGTTCAACCCCCCCCCCCCCCATTCATCCTGCTTCCCTAACACTCTCCGTGCCTCCGTGCAGTTTCCCCACATCTGGTCCAAATCTGTATAGTAACAATCATTACATTGCATGTAACTATTCACTTCTCAGCCTCTTCCCCAAGCTTCTTGAGGGCAAAGAATTTGCCTTCTTCTCCTTATGCCGCTGGAACGTAGTAGGACAGCAGGGTCTCAGGGAATGACAGGCAAAGGGAGACCTGATCCAGGCCACAAAGTATTGTATAATGCACTGAAAATAATGTCTACCCCACCTCCCCCAAGAGTCCTATCATCTCTTCTTTATGCTACCATTAGTGGTATTTGACATATAAATAGCACAGTGTGCTAAGTATCACGGAGAAGTAGAATGTAGACATGGGGTTTTTGTTTTGTTTGTTTTGTTTCTGCTTCAGCTTGCACAATAAAATTTGCTGGCAAACCAGTGCATCAAGGTCAAGAGAGTATTTTAAACACCAACAATTAATCTTAAGCAATCACAAAAATATATACATGTGCACTCTGGGTCCATGGGCTGCCTTCTGGAAAGTGAAGAAATAGAGGAGGGAACATCAGTTGGAAGAATAAAGTCCTGGAGAGATCGTAAAAAAACAAAGATGCCTTAGAACCCCAGGAGTTACGACCCTCCTTCTGGGCCACAGAGCTGTGCCCACTTAGGTCTAAAATGTGTGGAAAGAAAAAGGCAAAATCTCCTTCAAGCAGAGCTTCTCCACACAGCTAACTCACCCAGATTCCAGAGAGCTAATCAAAGGCAGTTCGTAGAAAAGCAAATATGTGAAAAAGCAAGGAAAACATTCTTAAAAATCTGCTCTGGGCCCACCCAGCTCAACCAAGCGTCTCCAGGGTGCCAAGATCAAGGATACCCAAGATGCGGGCCTCCATGTACCCCCATCACAGATACTGTCAGTGTCAGAAGGTTGTTTTTCCAAGAGCTGGGCAACTGCTCAGCCCGCTGGAGGAATGGGGCTCACAATAAGAATAATATCAAAATGTGAAGAAGAAAAAGAAAACAGATTCAATGCCAGAGAAACTCATTGGAGGCCATGGACCCCTCAACTTCACCACACATAGATTTCCTGTTCTGTTTGCAAAGGGGTCAAGAAAGGGGTCCATGCCGTAAGTGTGTGTGTCAAGAGCCTCAGGGTCACTGCTGACCCCGAGTGGCCCACATGGCAGCACAGAGAAGGGCAATGAATGGGGGCATATGCTCTCCTCCCTGAGGAACGCAGCTTCATCACAGAACTCTGCTCCTATGGTAACCGCCAGAGGCCACCAGGAGTCCCTCCTAGATGAGTGGATGTGTTAGCAAGAGATTGATGTTGTGCTGGGACTATTGTGTGGGTTAGGGTCACATAGGAAGACTGTATCAGATAAGAACATTCCCTGTGGATTAAGATCGTAAAGGAGCAGGGCTGCACCCAGCATCAGGGTTGCATGGAGAACAAGCCCAACACCCAGTGCCCGGGGAGGTGGGCAGCACGTGTGGGGAAGGGTCTTCTCTGCTCCTTCTCCCCAGCAAGCCCAGGATTAGTGTTTGCTCCTCATCCCCTCCCGCTGGCTTCTAGACTATCTTGTCAGGGTACAGAAGGGTCCCTCTTAGGGGCTGGGCCTCCCAGAACCTCTCCTCCCTCAGCCAGACAGGACCTGTCAATCTCCAGCAAGTCCAGGAGGAAAGTCGGCTGCTGCTTGGACCATAAACACAGTCCATGCTGTGGGCAAAGCATGGACTAGTGTTCTGCTTCTCACTGGCAAGTATGACAGCAACCACACTTCAAAATCTAAAACAACACACGGAAGTAAAGACTCCCACCCCACACTCTGCCTGGACTTTTACGGGGGGAGAGTAGCTGATACACCAGTGGTTGTCAAACGTAACCAGAATACATCTGTTTCATTCCAGAAAACACTTACTGAGCATCTTCTACACGCTACTCTCCAAATGCCTGCACAGTTTATGGAATTTTAAGTCAAAGAAAAAGGATATACTTATTTGATTCCAAGTACGAAGAGATAAAAACTTAAGCTTGAGGAAGAATTTTCCCTAATAAGCTCCACAAACTCTTGTGGAATAAATCAGGAAATAACAGATCTTGTTCCTGGATGTGTACATGGAATATCATGCTTGGGCCTAAGAACGCGGTCCTTCCTTACCGGAAGAGAAGCTCACTTCCATAGAGCCTGAAGAGTTTGGTTGTCTTTGATCAAAATTTTTTCATTTAAATTCAATTTGCCAATGTATGGGACATCACTAGTGTCAGATGTAGTGTGCAATGATTCATTAGTTGGGTATAACACCCAGTGCTCATCACATCATGGGGCCTCCTTGATGCCCATCCCCCATTACCCCATCCCCCACCCACCTCCCTTTCTGCAGCTCTCAGTTTGTTTTCCAGAGTTAAGAGTCTCTTACGGTTTGTCTCGCTCTCTTATTTCCTCCCATTCAGCTTTCCCTCCCTTCCCCTAGGGTCCTCTGCACTATTCCTTATGTTCCACATGTGAGTGAAACTATATGGTAATTGTCCTTCTCTGTTGATATATTTCACCTAACGTAATCCCTTCCAGTTCCATCCGTGTCAATGTAAATATATATAAGGATATATAAATATAGATATAGAGTTATAAAGATCTATATAGATATAAAGATATATCTATATAAAAATATAGATATAAAGATGTATATATTTACATATGTATATCTTTTATGCATTTGACTTCCTAAACCCAAAACTATTTTACTTCCTATCAGGTTGGATGTGAAAACATGAAGAAAATATCTCTTTCAGGGCTCCTGGGTGGCTCAGTGGTTAAGCATCTGCCTTCAGCTCAGGTCATGATCCCAGGGTCTTAGGATCGAGTCCTGAGTTGGGCTCCCTGCTCAGCGGGGAGCATGCTTCTTCCTCTCCCTCTATCTGCTACTCCCCCTGCTTGTGTGCTGTCTCTTTCTCTCTCTCTCCCTGTCAAATAAATAAATAAAATCTTTTTTTAAAAAATCACTCTAGATAGGTGACAGGTCGATGCTCAAAAGAGGGTGAGATCTTACCCCAGCTCATCCAGATTAACATATTTCATAATGGAAAGAGAAAAGACCAGAAGAGGGCTCATTTTCCACCACTGAATTAATAACCCCAGCAGTGCTGGTAGAAGCCAAAGGGCTTGAATACCTAGTGGAGACTACCTCCAGGACAAAGGGGATGCTCTCTTCATGACTTCCCAAGGCCTTTCCAGGTTAAGAAAACATGAGACAGTCGCAGAGAGCAAAGAGGAGAGGCAGAAAGACAGATAAACCCATATCAACCCCTGAGAACAACAAACTGAAAGCAGACCATAGCCATTGTGTCCATGACTCACTGCTCCAAGAAGTCAGGGATGCAGGAAGGAAGGAGGGCATTCGTGTTTCATCCTTTTCACAAAATTGTAGCCTCTTATCTTCCACCAGCATTGTATACCACTTATCACAGCTGGGAAGGAAAAAAAGTTTATATTGGCCCTAAAGGCTATAACAACATTTAGGGAGAAAGGAGGGGGAAGTTTAGTATGAGAAGTACAAGGAGCTTTTTCCAAGGAATACCTATTGTTCTGCACTTGTAGCCGTTCTACTGAACTGTCAGACATTCCCACCTGCTTCCAGAATGCAAAGCAGCAGAAAGACAAGACGCAAGCCTATTCTCCACATTGGATGACGCAAACAAATGCATGCACTTAATTAAATCAAATGTCCTCACACTGCTTGGGAGTGTTTGTTTACTCCTTCAACAAAAAATAAAAATGTGAAATAAGAAGATGCCCAAGAAAGTGTTCTCTAAGTTGCATATTGCCATGGAAACCTTGATTTTCTTCTGTATTGGTCTGCTACGGCTGCTGTAACAAAATACCACAGACCAGATAACTTACACAACAGACATTCCTTTTTTCTGCAGTTCTGGAAGGCAAACATCAAGGAGTCAGCAGGGTTGGTTTCCCATGAGGGCTCTCTTTCTGGCTTGCAGACGGCCACCTTCTCACTCTGTGCTTCCAAGGCTTTTCTCCATGCTCGTGCAGAGCAGGAGAGAGATCTCTGATGGTTCTCCCTCTTCTTATAAGGACACTAGTCCTATGGAATTAGGGCCCACCCTGATGACCCCATTTGATGTTGATGACCTCCCTAAAGGACGTATGTCCCAATACAGTCACACTGGGGATTAGGGCTTCAACATCTGAATTGTCGAACATAATTCAGTCCAAAACCTCTTGCTACCCCACGTGCACAGAAGTCCACCACTTTCAAAGCACTTTTGTGTACAACCTCATGTTTAACCCTCACCACAAACCTGGAGATAGGCAAGGCAGGTGTCACCCCATGGTACAGAGGAGGAAGCTGGGTGTTGGGGGTTCTACACCTCACCTGGGGACACAAAACTGCTAATAGCAGAGCTAGAATTCAAGACCAGGCCTGTAGAACTCCGGAGTCCTTAACAGAAGTGAAGAATTTCTCTGGTTCAGTTAAACATATATATTTAGTGCTTTCTATGACATTTTGTCGGGGCAAAGTCCAAACATGAGAGGCTCCTCATAGAGAGAAAAGCACAAGGCCTTGGAAGACAGAAATGTGCACCTGTGCACGTCATCCAAGGTGTATTTCACTTTCCTGCCCGGTCACCTCCATTCATATATTACTTTTCCTTCCGTACCTCATTTAGGTAACTTCTCCCCCAAAGCCTTGAGCCCACACTGAACTTGCTCTCCTCTGAGATATTGGTCTCTAACACTCTTTGGAGAACAAATCCCTAAAGGGATTCTAATTTTCATATCTTTATAGCCCATTTCCCCAGCCTCAGCCATTTCCGCCTGGATGTAAGCCTAACTTTGCTCCACAGCTTGCCCGATCACAACAGTTCAGATTTGTTTTTAAAAGTTTTCCCTGAGGGCACGTGGATGGCTCTGTGGGTTAAGCACCTGCCTTCAGTTCAGGCCATGATCCCGGGGTCCTGGGATCCATGCACAGGAGCCATGCTAATCTTCTCTACATCTTTCCAATTTTTTTTTAAGATTTTTATTTATTTATTTGACAGATAGAGATCACAAGTAGGCAGAGAGGCAGGCAAAGAGAGAGAGGAGAAAGCAGGCTCCCTGCTGAGCAGAGAGCCCAATGCAGGGCTCGAACCCAGGTCCCTGGGATCATGACCCAAGCAGAAGGCAGAGGCTTTAACCCACTGAGCCACCCAGGTGCCCCCATCATTCCAATTTTAATATATGTGCTGCTGAAGCGAGCACGGGGGCCTGGGATCCAATCCGGCATCAGGCTCCTTGCTCAGCAGGGAGCCTGCTTCTCCCTCTCCCTCTGTGTGCTCACTCTCTCTCTTTCTCTCAATTAAATAAATCTTTCAAAAAAATTTTCCTCCTGAATCTCAGATATTTGCTGAGAATAAATTATTTTATTGCAAACAGCCTAAATCTCAGTGACATAACAATGTCCTTCTCCCAAGGTCATAAAAACGCAAAACAAAGGGCTATAAATCCCCACTGTCCCTGAGTCAGGATGCCACCTCCTCCACTGTCCAGGACATGCACTCCCATATGAGAAGAGTCAAGAGCGTTCCTTCTCCTTGTTTTTGTTTTCTTCTAAGAGCTTTTCCAGAATGAAGAGTTCCTGTAAACTGGCAGTCCCTGAGTCGGGGGAGGCAGGGTCAATATCCCCTCCCATAGTGCATCACTGTGTGATTTTATACAGTTCAGGAACAGAGTGCCTGAAGCATTAGTGATCTGACAGTGTGTTCAATCCAGAGCATGCAAATCCCTGCTCTCCTCCAGGGAGGTAAGCCCTGTGTGTGCGTCCTCACTCTAGCCTCTACCAAACACTGGAGGACTAAAGAAACAGATGTGCAGTTAGCGAATACTGAAGATTGACATGCTCTGTCAAAACTATCTCTAAAAGTTTATCTCCTTTGGGTTAATAAATGCTCTTGGAGATTAAAACATTGTCAGGTAAATGAAAGGCAACAGGTCCTTCTGATTAAGTTTTAGATAAAGCAACTCCCCTGATTGGCCTACAACCATGGAGCACCCAGGATGCAGGAATTCCAGTGTTAAAACTTGGGAGAGGGAATGCCTGGGTGGCTCAGTCAGTTAAGCAACTGCCTTCAGCTCAGGTCATGATCCCAGCATCCTGGGATCAAGTCCCACATCAGGCTCCTTGCTCAGTGGGGAGTCTGCTTCTCCTTCTGCTCTGCCTGCCATTCCCCCTACTTGTGCTCTCTCTCTGACCAATAAATAAATAAAATCTTTTTTTTTTAAGATTTTATTTATTTATGTGTCAGAGAGAGAGGAGCAAGAGTGAGCACAGGCAGACAGAGGCAGAGGGAGAAGCAGGCTCCCTGCCAAGCAAGGAGCCCGATGTAGGACTCGATCCCAGGATACCGGGATCATGACCCGAGCTGAAGGCAGCTGCTTAACCAACTGAGCCACCCAGGCGTCCCAATAAATAAAATCTTAAAAAAAAAAAAAAAAAACTTGGGAGAGTCCTGGGCAAATTGGAATTGTGGATCATCCTATTAAATGATGTGAGGCCGGGAACCTATTATGGAAAGCATAATCTTTGTGTGTGGTTGGTGGGGGTGGGAGGAGTCCTTTGTGGTTATTTCATTTTTCTGTACTCATTCCTACGTTCATCCTAAGATAGGGACACTATCACTGGCTTCAAAGCTCTGTAATGAGAGTTTAAGGATTCAGTGTGAGTGTATAGTGAATGCAGTATTAAGAGGGACAATAGGCAGGTGTGAAGTGTAAGTGAATAAGGGCGCCCTTGGCTGTTCCCAGTGTTCATAACCTGGCACTTCTGTAGTTTCTATGTGAAAGGTGTCAATGGCAAGTGGGTCTATGTAATATGATAGGCAATGAAGGCAAAGCTGAGGTCAGGGTCCGTGACACAAAGCTAGGCTCAGAGACACACATACAAGTTGCAGGTAAGAGGTTGGGGTCAGTGTTGAGCATCCTAAGCGAGAGGGTCATAGGCCGTTCATTGTAATCATACAGGCTGGGGCTAGTACATAGAGATGCAAGCCAGACAGAGAGCACAAGACCCTGTGGTTAGAGCAGAGAGAAATCTGGAGCCCAGAGACCCAAACTTTGCCAGAGAGTACAATCCAGGAGCAACTCCACCGTCTGGAACATGACTGAGAAACTAGAAATATGGGGGGAAATAAAAGACCTCAGGGAAGCCAAAATCAGTATCACAGTCCCGCATGAGGGAGCTCCCACCAGACCCTTCCTTAGAAATGATTCCAAGACAGTTGGTTTATCTGCAACACAGAACCCAAAATCAGCAACGGAAATGCCACAGGCAGGCACAAGTTAGCAGAAAGGTGGGTCAACCATCAGTCTAATGGCAATAGAAGGAAATAGAACGAAACAACAAAGAGAAAGGATCAGTCTGGTGTCACATACCACCTAGACCTTGTGGATCCCTGATAAGAGCCCAATGTTCTGCTCTCACAGATACCACCCTCCAAGGTCACAGGACGCTATAGTGTCTCTCAGATTCTCAAGGTCACTCACTCGTACTTGGAAAATGGTTGTATGAATTGTCCTGAATTGGAATACTTCTGAGCCACGAAAGGAACAATCCATTGCTAAGTGGGCCAATCTCAAAAACATGATGATATGAGGGCAAAGGCAGCCACTGAAGAGTTCATACTGTATGATTTCTTTTATATGAAATTCTAGAACAGGCAAAGTTAACCTGTGATGATAGAAATCACAAAGTGGGTCATTCTTAAAGGCAATGGGTCTTTCTTTGACTGGAAAGAGGACATGAAGACTCTTTCTGAGGTGACAGAAATATTCTGTCTTGGTTGCGGAGGTGGTTACACAGGTGTATACCAACGGTCTAATGTATCAGCCTAAACATTTCAGACCTGCACATTTTATTGCTTATTAAGTATACACCATTTAAAAGTAGTTTGTAAAACACATTTATTGGTAGCACTTTTTTCTAAATCAAAAGTAACACATACCATGTCAATTATCTGTTTAAAAAGTCAAAAATCAAAATAGTTTTTAAAAACAATACATTGGGGCGCCTGGGTGGCTCAATCGGTTAAGTATTCGACTCTTGATTTCAGCTCAGGTCACGATCTCAGGGTTGTGAGATCAGCCCCCATGTCAGGCTCCATGCTGAGCGTGGAGCCCACTTGAGATTCTCTCTCTCCTTCTCCCTCTGACCCTCTCCCCACTTGTTTTCTCTCTCTCTCTCTCTCTCTCCTTGAAAAAAAAATAAACAAAGATAATACCATCACTCAAAGTTTATTCCCACACACATAGTATGTCTCGTCATTCCCTCCTACATGCCTGGCATTGGGCTCGTCCCTGGGAATACAAAGAGGAATAAATATTACTCCTGCCTTCCTACTACTGACAGGTCGATGCATGGCCAAATGCTCCCAATATAGCGTGATAAGGTGTGAATAAGAAGAGAGAGGTCGGGAAAGGAGTAGCTGGGGTCTGGGAAGACTTACTAGCACCAGCAACATTGGAGCCACGGTGTAGAGAATGCAGGTACCACGAAGAGGATGGGGAAGGGCAGGTGAAGAATTGCAGGCGGAAATAGCATTTGCAAGGAAAGTCACAAAGGGTCGTGGTTTTTTGGGAGAACAGGGAGCCGAGAGCAGCTGGTGCATGGAGTACAGGAGAGAAACAAAAGATGAAATTGAGAAGACACAAGGGGGCCAGACAGTGAGAGCCGTTTGGACTTTATCCGATGGCCACCAGGGAGCCTGTGACAGCGAATGATCGGGATGGTTTTATCATTAGGTAACTCTCTGTAGCAATGTGGAAATTGGCCTGGAAGGGGCCAATGATAAGGCAAAGAGACCAGTCGCCCTGTGCCAGGTGACAGATATTAACTAGAATAATTACAGCAATCATTCCAGGTGTAGACAAATATTGAATCGTTATGTTGTACACCTGAAACTAATATAATATCACATGTCAATTTTACCTCAATTAAACACAAAAATAAGATGATAAAGATCCCCCCTTTTTAACACACCAATTAAACTTCATAAATATAATTATAAATAAGAGTGTTACTAACTGAAAATGACAGAGACACAGAGAGGGTGAGTGTGTGTGTGCCCAGTTAGCGCAGCTCTAAACTCCCGGAGAGAGAACTGAGGAGCACACCAGGGAAGTAGTTAAGGGGATGGGCCTTTTCTGGCAAAAAACAAAAACCCATAGGATTTAGTGACATCAAGAATAAGAAAAGGGAAAGAGCTGGCAACAACTTCAAGACACTCAGCTGGAGTGTTTAGCCCAGAGGTGACTTCTTTTTTTTTTTTTTTTAAGATTTTATATATTATTTATCAGAGAGAGAGAAAGAGACTGAGCATAAGGAGGGGGGCAGCAGAGGGACAAGCAGGCTCCCCAGTGAGCAGGGAGCCCGATGCAGGGCTTGATCCCAGAACCTGGAGATCATGACCTGAGCCAAAGGCAGATCCTTCACTGACTGAGTCAGCCAGGTGCCCCAGCCAGTGATCACAACCGTGGGCAGAAAGGTACGCCGTGAGAGTGAGGAGGGCTTGAAGTGCCTGCCGGACTCTAGCTGCCCCTGTCTGGCTGGTGTCCAGAATAATCATCGGAAGGCAGTCATGGACCAGACAGAGAAGCTAGAGATTCATCCCCCAAATGCCACCTAGTCCAGCGGGAACTCAAAATGTTGATGGGAGTGGGGTGAGTCTGGCCTCATCAAAGACAGTCTGGGGACGCCTGGGTGGCTCAGTTGGTTAAGCCTCTGACTTCTGCTCAGGTCATGATCCCAGGGTCCTGGGATCGAGTCCTGCATCGAGCTCCCTGCTCAGTGGGGAGCCTGCTTCTCCCTCTGCCTTGTCTCCCCCAGCTTGTGCGGTCACTCGCTCTCTCTCTCTGACAAATACATAAACAAAATCTTTTTAAAAAAGAAAAAGAAAACAACTTGCTGAAGCATTTGGAACTGAGAAGGACACTTGACCATGAAGGCTAGCAGAATGGGGGAGGAAGGGAAGAACAGGCAGAGAGAAAGGAGAGGGGTAAAGCCAGCCCCAGGAGCAAAGCTCCTTCCACCGCCTTCCTCCACCTATAGTCACTCCTCCGGATCCAGGAAACACAGCAGAGCTGCCCAGAGCTTGGTGAGCACTAGGGGAGTTGAGGGCAGCCATGGGCCCAATAAAGAGACACAGGCATTTCGTAAGTCCAAGCAACTGCACAGACTACACACCCATGAACTTGGACAGTCTAATCTCTCTGAACTTTAAAATTCTGCTCTCTACAGCAAAGATAATAGCTTGGGGGGGGATTCAACATCAACTGTATGTGTGAGACGCGCCTGACCCAGTCAGCGCTCAGTTCTTTTATGTATTTTGGTCATTTGCCCTAGTAGGATTTTTCACACCATTGCTCGGTTCCATTTGCCCTCAGACCCAACAGTGGTCTCTAGTCAGCAGGCTTCCTCAGGCAGTTACCCAACGTCTCCTTAGAAAGTAGCCAGCGGTCGTCCTGGCTGGTCTGGGGAAAAAAAAGTTTTCAGACGAGCCCTCATTAAATGATACGCTTCAGACACTCTTTGCAAATATAGCTGCAAAAACAGGAAACAAGGCAATGTTCAAGGAAGCTTCCCTCCCCGAGGAGACACCTCCATTTGTCATGTTTCATCGCCCACACTGTATTGCCAGGTCCTTGTATGTCATGCTATAAATAACATATTCTACCAGGAACCCTTGGCTGGGACAGAAATGAGGAGCCCGTTTACCGAGAAGAGCAGTCAGGTGTCGTCCACCGCGAATAGTCCCCTTCTGCTGATTTAACTCCTGTGCGACCCAGGCCATTGCAGCAGGAGAATGAAAAAGAATGGTGTTCTTTTTTTTTTGGTTTTGTTTATGTTTATCATCTAGAAGTTTTATTGTTTTGTCTTTAACACTTAGGATTTTTTTGCATGGCAAAGTGGGGATGTAAATTACATTTTTTCTGTGTAGATATCCTGCAGACCCAACCCTATTGATTGAAAAGATGGTCTTCCCCTGCCTGGCAGGAATCCCAGTTTTCTAAATTTGAGTATTAATTGAATCTTGGGTTTGATGCGCTAATATATTTTTCTCCTGGGAACTTCCAGGAGTTTTATAGTTTTCCGTTTCACATTTAGTCTATGATACATTTGGAGTTCATTTTGGGAAAAGGGTATAAGATGAGGTCTGTGTCTACATTCATTTTTCTTTCTTTCTTTCTTTCTTTCTTTTTCTTTCTTTTTTGTATGTGGATGTTCAGTTGCTTCAGCACCATTTGTCGAAGCTAATTTATTTTTGTAATATATGTTAAAATAAACATATTCTTGTGGAAACAAGACACTTTTAATCAGCATTAAGCCACCTAAAATCATGTCATATTCCGGGCTTTCAGATCCCCATAGTGGTACCGCAAGGGAACAGCAGTGGATAAGGGAGGTTTTTCTGAAGGAGTGAGTTTTCTTAAAAAATCTTCAAGAATTTATTGTATAAGAAGTTTATAGGGGCGCCTGGGTGGCTCAGTCAGTTAGGCATCTGCCTTCAGCTCAGGTCATGATCCCAGGATCCTGAAATTGACCCCCGTATCAGGTGCCCTGCTCAGTGGAGAGTCTGCTTCTCCATCTTCCTCTGCCTCTCTTTCTCTCTCTCTCTCTCTCTCTTTCATGAATAAATAAAATCCTTTTAAAAAATATTTATTAAAAAATAAAATAAAATATAATTCTGTTTTGTACTTGAAATTCTTACTTGGTATGTTCCTAACAGCTCTTCGTGTCAATAAGTCATATTTTTGTATAATCCTCTTGATGGAGTCGGACCCATGATATGCTAACTGGCTTGCACCTTCTTCCCATCCTGAACACAGATTTCTCTCCACCTCTTTAAGCTTCTGCTTTCCAGCTTCCTGCTTCAATGGTACTCACCACTGTGGCTTAAGAAATAAATCCAAAATCCTCCCTCTGTGTTTCTTTTCCTAATCCCATTTCCTTTCCTACCTCTGAGTAACCATTACTCTAAAGTTAGTGCTTCTCATTCCCCATGGAATCTAGCCCCATGACTATCCCAGCTGTATCCAATGAACAATGTATCATACATACATACTTTGTGGGCTTTAAATCTATCCTACCATATACATTCTTCTGCAGGTTGCTTTCTTTACTCACAATGATGTTGCTGAATTTTATCCATGTTGTTATACGTAACTTTCATTAATTCATTTTTAACCGTTCTTCAGTCTTTCATTATGAGTACACCACAATGGACTCATCCGTTTCCTGCTGATAGTAAGGATAAAGAATGATGTTGTCTTCCGGTGTAACCTATAAGAATTCCTTTAGAGTCCATACCCACGACCAGAATTGCAGGGTTGAGCAGTATATGTATCTTTTTTATTATTCAATTTAAACTAAAACTAAGACAAAACAAAACCAGTTCACCCATTTCTCCCACCCCAACCTTGTGCCTCTGGCAACCACTCATCTGTTCTCTGTTATCTATGAGCTTAGTTTCTACAGACATATTTTTTTCTAGATTCCACATAGAAGAAAGATATATGGTATTTGTCTTTTTCTGTGTGAGTTATTTCACTTAGCATAGTGCCCTTAAGGTCTATCCATGTTGTCACAAATGTTGTCACAAGATTCCAGCTTTGTTTTATGGCTGAATAACATTTCATTACATATAGATATGCCACAAATTGTTTTATCAATTCATTAATCAGTGGACACTTAGGCTGGGGCGGGGCGGGGCGCGCGTCTGGGTGGCTCAGTCTGACTCTTGATTTCAGCTCAGGTCATGATCTCAGGGTCATGAGATGGAGCCCTGCATCGGGCTCGTGCTCAGCAGGGAGTTTGCTTGGGATTATCTCACTTCTGCACCTTTCCTACTCACTAAAGTAAATAAATAAATCCTTAAACAAAATGGATACTTAGGCTGTTTGCACATCTTGGCTACTCTAAATAAGGCTGCAGTGAATATGGGGGGAGCGTATACCTTTTGGAGTCAGCATTTTCCTTTTCTTTGGATAAATACCCAAAGGTGGAATTTTTGTATCATATGGTAGTTCTATTTTTAATTTTTTGAGGAACCTCCATACTGTTTTTCATAGTGTCTGCCCCAATTTACCTTCCCACCAATGTGCGTAAGGGTTCCCTTTATCCCATACCCCCTCCAGCATTTGTGATTATTCTAGACTTTCTGATTCTCGCCATTCTGAGAGACGTGTGGCGACATCTCACTGTGGTGATTTGCATTTCCCTCATAATTCGTGATGCTGGGCATCTGTTCATAGCCTACTGGCCGTCTGTATTCTTCTGCGGGAAAATGTTTATTCAGATCTTCCACCCACTTTTTAATCAGATTGGCTTTTGTCATGGGGTTGTATGAGTTCTTTTATTTATTTATTTATTTATTTATTTTGGTGATTTGTCCTCTATGAGATATACAAGTCACAAGTATTTTCTCTCATTCAGTATGTTGCCTTTTCATTTTGCCAATGGTTTTCTTTACTGTGCAGAAGGTTTCCAGCCTGATATAGTCCCACCTGTGTACTTCTGCTTTTGTTGCTTTGACTTTTGGTGTCAGATTCAAAAAATCATTGCCAAGAGCCGTGTCAAGGAGTTTATTGTCTACGTTTTATTCTAGGAATTATATGGATTTGGGCCTTGCTTTCAAACCTTTAACAATTTTCAGTTAATTTTGTGTGGGTGGTGTAAGAGAGTGGATTAGATACTAACCCACTATGCATTCTTTTGCATGCAGCTGTCCAATTTTCCCAACACTATTAAAGAGACTGTCTTTTCCCCATAGTTGTGAATTAATTGGCCTTCTTTGGGCTTCTTTGTTGTAAGTTAATTGGCCATATATGTGTGGGCTTAGTTCTGGGCTCTCTGTTCTATTCCATTGATCTATGTATCTGTTTCTATGCCAATATCACACTGTTTTAATGCTACAGTTTTGCAATATAGTTAGAAATCAGAGAGCATGATAGCTCCAGTTTTGTTCTTTTTCAAGATTGCTTTGGCTATTCAGAATCTTTTATGGTTCTATACATATTTGGGGATTGCTTGTTCTATTTCTTTGAAGAAATGCCACTGGAATTTTTATAGAGATTTCACTGAACCTGTATATTGCTTCAGGTAGTATGGAATGTTTTAACAATATTAATTCTTCCAACAATGACCATGGAATATCTTTCCATGTATTTGTGTCTTCTTCAGTTTCTTTCAATAATGTCTTATAGTTTTCAATATACAAACCTTTTACCCTCTTGGTTAAATTTTTCCTACATATGTTATTCCTTCTGATGCAATTGTAAACGGGATTGTTTTCTTAATTTCTCTTCCTGATAGTTCATTTCTACTCTGTAGAAATGGAAGACATTTGGCTTATTGATTTTGTATCCTGTAACCTCACTGAATTTATTAGTTTCAACAGTTTTTTATGGAATATTTAGGATTTTTTTTTGTATATAATATAATGACATTTGCAAATAATGATAGTTTTATTCCTTCCTTTCTCATTTGGATGACTTTTATTTCTTTTTCTTGTCTAA
Organism: Lutra lutra; assembly: GCF_902655055.1. Lineage (NCBI taxonomy): Eukaryota > Metazoa > Chordata > Mammalia > Carnivora > Mustelidae > Lutra > Lutra lutra. The sequence continues at coordinate 20,514,106 of NC_062283.1, read as the reverse complement.
TTGCTTTGGCTAAGACTTCCAATACTATGAATAAAAGTGATAAGAGTATGGGGCGCCTGGGTGGCTCAGTGGGTTAAGCCGCTGCCTTCGGCTCAGGTCATGATCCCAGGTCCTGGGTTCGAGCCCCACATCGGGCTTTCTGCTCAGCAGGGAGCCTGCTTCCTCCTCTCTCTCTGCCTGCCTCTCTGCTTACTTGTGATTTCTCTCTGTCAAATAAATAAATAAAATCTTAAAAAAAAAAAGTGATAAGAGTGGGCATCCTTGTCTTGTGCCTGATCTTAGAAGGAAAGCTTTCATTGAGTATAATGTTAGCTGTGGGCTTATCATATATGGTCTTTATTATATTGAGGTACGTTCCCTCTATACCTGCTTTATTGAGAGTTTTTATCATAAATTGATGGAGACAGGCACCTGGGTGGCTCAGTCAGTTGAGTGTCTGGCTCTTGATTTTGGCTCAAGTCATGATCTCAGGGTCATGATATCAAATCCCACATTGGGCTCTACACTGGACATGGAATATGCTTGAGATTCTCCCTCTCTTCTTCTGCTATTCTTCCCACTCACTCTTTCTCTCTCTTTCTCTAAAGTAAATAAATCTTTTAAAAAATTGGTGTTGAATTTTGTCAAATGCTTTTTCTGAATCTATTGAGATGATCATAGATTTTTGTCCTCCATTTTGTTTATGTGATGTATCACATTGACTAATTTGCAAATATTGAATCATCCCTGAATCCCTGGAATAAACCCCACTTGATCATGGTGTATGATCCTTTAATGTATTGTTGAATTCAGTTTGCTAATATTTTGCTAAGGAACTGTATTATTTAATTAAAGGGCAGACATTTAAAGATTTTAAAGCTGGCTTGGTTTGTTTTGTTTTGTTTTGTTTTGTTTTTTCCCCGAATGCCTTGGTTTACAAGCTATAAGAGCTTCCTCCAAAGCATGCATCCTCTGTTGCAGGCAGGAAGGAAGGTAAACAAGTTGGGATATGCCAGAAAGGGGTCAAAATCAATTGAACTATAGTAATACCACAAAAAAATGGTGCTCAACAGCATAATACATAACACACTAAGAAAGGTAGCAAAGAGTATTCTTCTCAATCTATAAACATATCCAAATGGCACAACAGTAAATTTGGGGTGCTTCTGCTGAGCTCTGGAGCTATGCCCACACACTGCCAGTTCATGATGATTAAGTGAATCCAGAAAAATCAGTCATTCAAATGACTAGTTTGTGAGATAAAACAACCAGTTGTCCAATTCTCTGATTAGATAAATCAAACTAAAACTCCAGGTGTCAGAATTTTATGGTTAAAATGAAATTTGGAGTCTTAAATAAACAATATCTTTATCCTAAAAGTAACTCTAATGCCCCTCAATTCTGGCAAGTCATTATGATAAATATTTCAGGCTGTTGAGACCTTTGAAGCCCTTGAAATGACATTGCAAAAGCATCAACCTGGCTTATCTGTGTAAAAGCCAGGCTTTAGCATAGAGATCCATGATGGGTATAGTTCATGCATTTTCAACATCCTTCCTATGCTAGGGCATTTACAATCTTACAAGTTTGACGTCCCCAGCTGGAAGTCAGAAACTACTTTCCCAGCCTCTTCTGCGATGAGGGCAAAGACGTGTGACTTAACCCCAACTGATCATGTACAGCTGCATGAGATTGTTTTTTTCAATTGTGTTAGGAAAAGTCTCAAAAAGGAATATGTATAGAGAGAATTCTAGAAAGATGGAGGCAGGGGCCTAGTTCTTTAATCCCTCTGAATTCTCATGTAAAAAGACAAAGCGACGAGACAGCAAAACCAAATTGTCATGGACAATGTTTAAATAAAACTGGGTGACAAATACAAGATCATCAACTGTCTGCGTGGTCTCAACACCTGTGCAGGAGGAAGCAGATTGAAGCAAAAGGGTGTCTGCTGGACTTGAGAGTTGGAAAATTCCCCAATACCCAACACATAGGCAAAGGAGAGCTCGGTGGGACAACTTGAGAACAGCAGCTGAAACCAGAAGGGCTTTGCCCCATCCAATAGTGAATGAGTACAAGAGGCTTTCAATAAGGACTAATGGGTCTGGAGAAGTCAAGCTCCTGTGAATTCCTGAAGCCATTAAGGTGGGGCTCCCTTTCAGACAGGCTTCCCCACTGGGGAGAAGCTTCTGGAAAATGAACCAAAATCGAGGTGGATAGAGAAAAAGGAAAGAGACAGTCCAGTTAAAAGTGAGAGTCAGGAACATTACATGAAAACAACAGAAGATAAAAATTAGAAGCAACACTGTCAACCATGCCTCCTTCTAAAAGTTCAGGAGAATTGATTTTTCAAATAGAAAACATAAAAATATCAAGATTAAATCCGACATGAAGTTATTATAAGAAAAAGGAGATAAAGAAGCTGAAAAAGGCCTCTATAAAGAATGAACACCCACCAGAGGGCATGTGTAAAACTTCTAACCTTCTATTTAATAAAATAAAATAAATTTTTAAAGGATACAAGCCATAAAAGAACAACATACATCAAAACTAAGAAAAAACTCAGAAATGAAATACCAGAACTCTGGAAATACTATATAGAGAGGAAAACGTCATTTCAAAATTTGGAAAAGAAGAAAAATTGAAATGAGTAAATACAATAGCTAATGCCTTAAGAGAAATAGAAAATGTTTTAAAAGGAAATTTTAAAATAAAAAAGAAAAGGGGCATCCAGGTGGCTCAGTCAGTTGAGTGTCTGACTCTTGATTTGGTTCAGGTCATGATTTCAGGGTCCTGAGATCGAGCCCTGCATCAGGCTCTGCATTCAGGAGAGATTTTGCTTGAGGATTCCCTCTCCTGCTCCCTCCACTCCTCCCCCCACTGTCCCTCTCTCTCTCTCTCTCTCTAAAAATTAACTAATTAAAAAGGAATGAAGAAAATAAAGAGTATATGAAAGTACTTAACAAATATGGACAATAGGCAAAGTAGATCTGACACAAGATAAGGAGAAAACCAGAGCAAGGGAACAGGACAAACACCAAGAACTTTATTTCAAAAACTATTCAAGAAAGAGGAAAAAGTCGTCTAAACAGCATACTGAAAAAGCACACGGAGTAGTGTGTAAAAACACCAACCCAGGGGGGCACCTGATTGGCTCAGTGGGTTAAAGCCTCTGCCTTCGGCTCAGGTCATGGTCCCGGGGTCCTGGGATCGAGCCCTGCATCGGGCTCTCTGCTCAGCAGGGAGCCTGTTTCCTCCTCTCTCTCTCTACCTGCCTCTCTGCCTACTTGTGATCTCTCTCTGTCAAATAAATAAATAAAATCTTTAAAAAAAATAAAAATAAAAATAAAAAAAGCACCATCCCAGAATGACCAACACCAAAATAAACTCTAGAAAAATTACTGAAGATGAACCAGTGTTGATCTTTATGATAAGGAAATTAACTTCTCATCAGACTTTTTGACAGCAAGAAATTATGCCAGAAGAAAATAAAATCATGTATTAATAATATAATAATTAATGTATTAAAACTGACTTTAAGGTATAGAGGCCACAAACTGTCAACATGCCAGAAATCAGGGAATATCATTGCCATCCATAGCCCTTTCTGAAGAATCTGTTAGAGAACAAGTTTCAGACAATCAAAAGACAGAGACATTGGCCTAAGGATTGGTGAAGGGCATTTGACATACTGATATTTGTAGAACTAAAACTAAGGGAAGAGAGTAGACTATTCGATGACTAAATGCTTAGGTCAAGTGGATAGCACAGCACAACTATTTAAATGGGGGGAATGAGAACATCTGAGAAAGTAATTGCCCTTGTTCACAGTAATTCCATTTGTGGTGGTAGTAGTAGTATTGTCAGTCTGAGACTTTATATGAGATAAAAGAAACAGGTAATTATAAGATATTCTGATTATTTAATCCATTGTATTTAAGGATTAAGATCATCAGTAGGAAAGAAAGACCTACAGATTTAACATACAAAAGATTAAGTTTAAGAAAAGCCTAGTCAGGGGCACCTGGGTGGCTCAGTCAGTTGGGCTTCTGCCTTCAGCTCACGTCATGATCCCAGGGTCCTGGGATGGAGCCTCACATCCGGCTCTCTGCTCGGTGGTGAATCTACTTCTCCCTCTCCCTCTGCTCAGCACTCTGCCTACTTGGGATCTCTCTCTCTGTGTCAAATAAATAAATCTTCAAAAAAAAAAAAAAAAGAGAGAGAGAGAGAGGCACCTGGGTGGCTCACTGGGGTAAGCCTCTGCCTTCGGCTCAGGTCATGATCTCAGGGTCCTGGAATTGAGCCCCACATCCAGCCAGCTCTCTGCTCAGTGGGGAGCCTGCCCCCACCCACTGCCTTCTTCTTCCCCTCTGCCTACTTGTGATCTCTCTCTCTGTCAAATAAATAAATAAAGTCTTAAGGAAAGAAAAAAAGAAAGAAAGCCAGCCAGCCTAGTCAGAAATTTGAATTGGAAGTATCAGTTATAAACTCATGAAGTACTTTCTCTCTTTTGTCTTAAAAACACATATAATATTATATGAATATTTATATACATCCTAGTTCTATCCACTGACAAGACCTAGAAACAGTGGCTGACACAGTAGCAACAAACACCATTAGTGGCCAGATTGTTGTCTTGAAATGCCATTTCACACTAAAAGAAGCCAAGGCTTCTTGGAGACATGACAGATTCTGGTCTGAGGCACAAAATGCACAAATGAGCCTGACATACCAGCCATTGAGGAAATTATTAAAGACCACAAGGCTCATGTCAAAGGACTCAGGGACCAAACCAAAGAGGCTTGCACTAGCAAAAGACAGAACAATTTGAGCTTTGAAAATGGTGTCTGCAAATGACTGAAACAACACTCATGTTTTAATCAAATATGTTTTGATCCAGGAAATCATGATAATATATACATTTTATAACAAATGGGTCACCTTTAGAGAATGATAGAGTAACAGGAATTAGTTTATGGTCTTGAAAACTACTAAATAAAGGGAAAGGAAAATATCAAACAGTTATCTTGTCTTTCTGTGCCTTTCTGATATGAACAATAAGGGTAACCCAGAAGTAAATAAGGGGAAGAGTATATCTTGATTAAATTATTCCAACTAAACATTTTTAGAGAAACAGTAAAATGAGAAAAACCACCATTTTCCATCCCCAGTGAATTGATCTAGGCAATAACTACTGATAGCTGCTATCATCACAGAAATAAAGACACTTAGACAGTATGTGCATCCCAATAAAAGAATTATCTCATAGATGACATGGTGTATGTCATAAGGTATCCCATGTTATAACAAACCTTTTCACTATTGGGATCCAAAATTCAATTACTTGGTGAAAATGGTGCAGGCATGAGATTTTGATTTGGAAAATAAGGTTTAAAAAAAATTTAAATTAAGAAAGAGGAGGAAGTCAGCCGGTATTCACTGAGGCAAGGGGGCAGAGCACATAGAAGGGAAACATCTAGCCTTTATGGGCAACTTGGCGGGAGTTCTAGGAACCGCACCTCAAACCGCATGTTGGCAGCAGTCAATTTCCTACTGGAACCATCCAGCGACATAATCAAGGCAATTCAGTCATCTTTTCTCCGTGCAAAACTCTTCTTGGAATCCTCTGAGCTATCTAATTGCCATGACTAGACTCCCCGACCCGCTGAAGGGATTTTGTTGTTTACAATTAAAGGGCCCTGACTGATACAGGAGCCAGAGGGTTGACAATAGTGTGTTGTGTGCGTGTGTGTGTGTGTGTGTTTCAATTAATGAGGCTCCATGCATAGCCATTAATTTCTCGAAATTCATTTTAAAAGCCTAGAGTGGCTGACAAAAAGGAGCTATTTGCTTTGATCAGTGTTTGCCTCTAAAAGCCTTCAAGAAGATAAGCAGAGCCTCGGCTTTCATAGAACTCTGTGTATTTGACAGCTGTTGGGAGTGTATGTACAGTAATCTTGGGTTTTATATAAACCTGACAAGAGAGTGACAATGACAAGCCTTTCTCAGAAAATTCTGAAAGAATCGTTTATGCTAGAAGCAATTAAGCCTGAAAGCGCACCCCGTGTTCATGTTTATTCAACATCTACATGTCTTTTCCGTACCACACTTTCTGGTGCTTCCAAAGGTTATTTTGCATATGTATTGTGGTAAACTGTAATAGAGTTCAGAAATTCTAGTGGAGAATAAGAGTTTCTCTTCCTAATCATGTCGGGCTTGGCCAGGCGACCTGATTTGGCCAACAGGAGGTGACAAGTAATGTAGGTCACGTCCAGCTCAAAGAGCCAGTTTGGGTTTTGCCAAGCTCTCTTTTTCTTCTGCCCCGGTGTTCCAGATAGAAGCTTCTCGAAGTCAGCCTGAGTCCCAGGGAAAGACAACAGGGCACTGAGCCACAGGTCACCCACCAGGAACACAGCACATAGATACGTGAAGACTAAGTGTTAAGACTCAGACCAGGAGCCCTTTTACCCCAGTGGAAGCTGGCTTTTGTATTAATTGCTTTATTATTGATTCCAGGTACGATTTCTCTGCCCTGTTGGCAGGCCAGGCACCTGCATTCTTACATCATTATGAGGTAGGTACTCATTTCTCCACTTGGCACATGAGGAAACAAGACCTGTGGCAGTTAGATAAACTGACACCTGACTAGAGCCAGCCTTGAGATCTAGGCCTGAGTCGGGTTAATGTCAGAGGCTTCTGCTCTTTTTTTTCTTTCTTTCTTTTTTTTTTTAAGATATATTTATTTATTTTGGAGAGGCAAGAGTTGCAGAGGGAGAGAGAGAGAATCTCAAGCAGACTCCCCACCGAGCGTAGAGCCTGACTCAGGGCTCAATCTCATGACCAATGAGATCATGACCTGAGCGGAAATCAAAGTCAGATACTTGACCAAGTGAGCCACCCTGGCACCCCCGGGGGCTCCCTGCTCTTAAAACTACCCCGAAACTGGGCTAAGGAGTGTACTATTGTGATGAGTGCCAGGTGATCTGTGGAAGTGTTGAATCCCTGTATTGTGCACCTGAAACTCATTACGTTAGTATATTAACTAACAGAAACTTAAACAAAAACTTAAAGCAAAAAAAAAAAAAAAAAAAGTGCTCCCATGTTGAAAATCTCCTGTCAGGGGCGCCTGGGTGGCTCAGTGGGATTGAGCCCCGCATCGGGCTCCCTGCTCAGCAGGGAGCCTGCTTCCCTCTCCCTCTGCCTGCCTCTCTATTTGTGATCTCTGTCAAATAAATAAATAAATCTATCTTTAAAAAAAAGAAAATCTCGTGTCAGACACAGCCATCCGCATCCTCCATAGCATTTTTGGCATCATCCCTGGGCTCACGGAAGCATTTGGCAAATGCTAACAGCAGGCCGACTGAGGGTAGCCATGAGCGACAGTTTCTGAATTGTCTGAGCAAAGGAATCAAAATTTATTGAAGGCCAATTGATGAATTGCATTGCAAAAACTTGGTCAGAATCGCTCACAGAACTGAAAAAAGTGCAAACTGTCGTTTCAACAAGTACATGATGAAGGAACCAAGTGGACCCAATGTAAGATTTATTTTTTTAAAGATTTTATTTATTTATTTGAGAGAGAGATAAAGGGAAAGAGAGGGGAGGGTCAGAGGGAGAAGCAAACTCCCCATTGAGTGGGGACCCCCCGCTCAATATGGAACTCAATGCCAGGACCCTGCGATCATGACCTGAGCCTAAGGCAGACGTTTCACTGACTGAGCCACCCAGGCATCCCCAAATTTAAAATTTAGAAGCAGTGTTGGAAGTCGTCTGTGCAGCAGACGGAGCACCAGACCTGGAGTCTGGGGGTGTACATCCTAGTTCCCCTGCCACCATTTGTGTAGTTGGCCATCACCTCAACCTCTCTGAGCCCAGATCCTTGTATAAAGAGATACTAATAAAACTGGTCCTAGGTATCAAATGAAAGAATCCATGTAAATCACTTTGAATTCTAGAACAAGTTGAAATGTCCAAGCATGGGACCTGGCTGGACAGGGATGTGAGTGAGCCCAGAAGTCTAGAAAGATGTCTCATCTAGGGCCGCAACCCTTGGACTTTCATGGCGGACATTTGGAGATCACGGGACTTTTGAGTCATTGAAATGTCTTTTACAGAATATATAAAATGTTCTACAAATTTCTGAATGACTAAGGAGTTACTAAATGGAGACATTCTGTGTACCACCTAAAATTCAGGACCTCTCGTTGATAGACATGGTGAGAGGTAACAGTCTCCCTGTTGTCATGGAGAGGCATGGAACCCTCTGTGAGCATAAAAGCCCTATGCACATCTATGTACATTTGCAATTAGGGCAAAGACAATGCTGAAGTTGGCCTGAAAGTCTTCATGACAGAATTGAACTTTGCTCTCTGGGTTAGTGAATTCCAGTCTTGGAAAGATCCTTAAGGGAAAGACAAATAGACTAACACATATTGAGTGCCCTTTGCACGTCGGAAACTTTACATATGTTATCTCTAATTTTCACAACAACTCTGCAAGGTCTGAAGTTGAAGAGGGTTGTATAACCTGATCAGTTCACACAGCCAGCCAGTGACAAAAGGAGCTCCAGCTCTTATCTGTCTGACCCCAGAGTTCAGTCTCTTTCCACTAGACCCATGGGCCAAATCCAGCCCGCCATTTTTATTTTTGTACTACCTGTGCATCAAGAGGCTTTTTATATTTTTAAATTGATAAAAATATAATAATAATAATAAAATCTGTGACATTAAAAAACAATATGGACTTCAAATTTCAGTGTCCATTAATAAAAGTGTTACTGAACCATAACCACACTTACTTATTGACATGTTGTCTGTCTATGGCCCCTTTTGTGCTCGATGGCAGAGTTAAGTGGTTGTGACAGAAACTGATATTTACTTCCAAAGTCTAGAATATTTACTTCCCAGCCTTTTACAGAGAAGGTTTGCCCACCCCTGCCTAGATGCTCCAGCCTTCTCCTTTTATACATGAGAAAGCAGAAGTCCATAAAGATTATATAAATGTGCCCAAAGTAACAATATTAGGAGAAACACAGATCCGGAAAATAAGAAATGCCAAGTGGTTAGTGTGGCAGGTGGAGAGGGACAGCAGACTGATCAATCCCTATGACTTGCCGTGACAGGGAGGGTACACAGGGAAAGCACAGAGGAGCCAGCCAGCTCAAGAGGATGTGGAGTTACACTGGACATTTAGATCATGGTGAAGAAAGTTATAATCATTTTGGGAAAACAGAATGACAAGGAGGCAGGATATTCAGGAGAGACAGTGTCATCTACAGCAGGGAGCCTGGACTGAAGGAGGTAGCTAAGGGCGGGGAGAATCACCAAACAGGGCAGAGAAATTATCTTTCACTCAGTGAGATTATAATAGGGGTGCCTGGGTGGCTCAGTGGGTTTGGCCTCTGCCTACAGCTCGGGTCATGATCTCAGGGTCCTGGGATCAAGCCCTGCTCGGTGGGGGACCTGCTTCCCCCTCTCTCTCTGCCTGCCTCTGTGCCTACTTGTGATCTCTCTCTCTGTCAAATAAATAAATAAAGTCTTTTTTTTTTAAGATTTTTATTTATTTATTTGACAGAGAGAGAGAGAGATCACAAGTAGGCAGAGAGGCAGGCAGAGAGAGGAGGAAGCAGGCTCACTGTCGAGCAGAGAGCCTGATGCGGGGCTCGATCCCAGGACCCTGAGATCACGACCCGAGCCGAAGGCAGAGGCTCAACCCACTGAGCCACCCAGGCGCCCCATAAATAAATAAAGTCTTAAAAAAATAAAATATTTTTTAAAATGAGATGATAATAAATGAAAATATGTTATGGCCACTGAGAGATGTTTATAACATATTAATGAGAAAAAAATGGTTTATAAAATGTGATTTTTTAAAAGAAGTTACATATTATGGTTGTATATAAATTTAGTATATATATATATAGATAGATAGATACATATTCATTTTTTTCTTTTCTCTTTTTTTAATACTTTATTTATTTATTTATTGGAGAGAGAGAGAGAGCACAAGCAGATGGGAGGGGCAGAGGCAGAAGGAAAAGCAGACTGTCCACTGGGCAAGGAGCCCAATGTGGGGCTTGATCCCAGGACCCCGGGATCATGACCCAACCTGAAGGCAGATGTTTAACCAACTGAGCCTCTCAGGTGCCCCTGGATACATATTCAACATAAAGAACGTAAAGAAAGAATCATGTCAAACTTCTAACAGTAAGTACTTCTGTGTGAGAGAGGCTTTCATACCCTACACAACTATCCATAATTTTCTTGCCTGAATTTCTATCTTAAGAATATGATAATTACAAAAACTTCAAAATAAAATGAAAGCCCTATCATCTAGAAAGTAAATAAATCCTAAGAGCTTGCTAAATGTGTAACCATGGAAATAATTAGGAATAGCCCCCCAAAAGCTATTACATTGGTAAAATTCAAGTATGGCCTGTAACTAGTCAATGGTATGCTGCCAATGTCAATTTCCTGGTTTTAACAGTGAGCGCTGTGATATAAGATGCCAGCTCTGGGAGAAGCTGGATGATAAATACAGGAGACCTCTATTTTTGCAACTTCTTGTTTGTCTATAACTAAATTTAAAAGTTGAAAAACCGGGACGCCTGGGTGGCTCAGTTGGTTAAGCAGCTGCCTTCGGCTCAGGTCATGATCCCAGCGTCCTGGGATCGAGTCCCACATCGGGCTCCTTGCTTGGCGGTGAGCCTGCTTCTCCCTCTGCCTCTGCCTGCCACTCTGTCTGCCTGTGCTCACTCTCGCTTCTCTCTCTATGACAAATAAATAAATAAAATCTTTAAAAAAATAAAAAAATAAAAGTTGAAAAACCTATTAGATTGAACTACACGAATTTGCTGATACTGGACTGTTTTTGACCCAAAAAAACAACAATTGATAGAACTTAACTGTGTTATTAATCCAAAGAAAAAATTTACCTAATCAAATGTACATGAGCCCATCCAAAAAAACCATAGTCACAGATGCTGGGAGGTGTGAGCATATGAGGAATCAGGGTCTCTGTGGGGCAGGAGTGGTCAGCAGGCTTTGTCCAAGATGCCAGCTCCCTCTCTGGTCTGACTCCACCCTCACAAAGCAGAACTAGGAGCATAGAGACCCTGATTACCAGAAAGGTACACCCCTCTTGCCAGGCAGGCTTACCCATCACTCCCCTAAGAGTTTCATTCTCACAAAGCAACCAGAACAGTTCTGGGTGAGGAGACAAAATTAAGTTTCAGGCTCTACAAAGCTATGGATAGCCCTTATGTGTGTGATGGTCACATGCTGGTCCACCCCTTTGAGGACATGGCTGCTGAGGGGACAACTCAACTCTCTCTGTGACACAGCTTCTGAGTGACCAAGGACAAAGTAGAAGAGCAGACTTCAAAGGGACCCACAACAATAAGGGGGACTTTTTAGTAACCATGCCACAGAACAAAGGATTCTGGTGCTCAGGTCACTCTTCTGACATGGTTAGGAAGTGTGGGCGAGATTTAGGCCAAGGAAAAACAGCACATTCTCTGCTAGGTAGCGTTTGACACAAATCTCACAAACAGTATAAACTCTGGGACTGGAGTGAGGAATAAATGCTCCCAAGTTAGTAGCCTAAACAGTAGAATGCCAATCAAGTCCTTGAGAAAAACTGTCAAATTACTTTAGAAAGTGTTTGTTCATTTTGTGTCCAAAAACAAACAAAAAGCAGCAAACCAGCAACAACAACAACAACAAAAGCCCCACCTAACTAAGTCTTACAATTAAATGGGGTACTTACTTTTTCCTTAACTTTTTCCCCTGTTACCACGCTCTTTACAGTACTAAAAAAAAAAAAAAAAAATGCTTTAGAGAATATTAAGTTGTGTTAAGAGAACACAATGTGTTGAGAGAACAAAACTGGCAAAGGCCAATGGTGGACACCAGCAAGGGGTCACCTGAGAGGACACGAAGAGGGAGATATGTATCAGTCAGCTACAGCTGCTGTAACAAAGTGCTCCAGTGAGCTTCAACCACAGAAATTTATTTCCCCACAGTTCTGGAGGCCAGAGGTCCAAAACTGAGGTGTCAGCCGGGTTATTTCCTTCTGAGGACTGGGAGGGAGAATCTGCCCCAGGCCTCTCTCCAAGCCTCTGGTGGTTTGCCAGCAATCTCTGCCTTCATCGTCACATGACGTTCTCCTGTATCTGTGTGTCTACATCTGTGTTTGTCTTCTCTTCTTAAAGGACACCAATAATATTGAATTAAGGGCCACCCCCAGTCCAATAAGACCTCATCAGAGCCAATCCCATCTACCATGACCCTCTTTCCAAACAAGGTCACATTCTGAGGGGCTGGAGAGTGAAGACTTCAGGATACAAATGTTGGGGGGACACAAGTCAGCCTCTAAGAAAATTCACACTGAAATCTCCTGAAATCCTTCTCTGATTTTTGCTCTTTTTGCAGTTGCCCCAGTGGTGCCTCTTTCATTCAATATGAAATAATGCCTGACACACCAGGAAAGCCACCAAAAGAGTAAAGAAAATTTGAGAGAGAATCCCCAAAATCAAGTGATTTTGAGTAATAGGAGGTGGCCTGGCCTGGACATCAGAACACATGGCTCTGATTCCAATTAGCAGGAGAAATGTCAGCAAGCACGTAGTGGCTGGTCTGTGGTCTCCTGCACTGTGTGACGGAGGGGCTCCACACCAGCTGCACAGAGCCCCCCACCCCCAGACACTGGCTGTGTCCGAACCAGAACCAGAGCCCAGGGTTCTTTTTGCCAGGATTCTTCTCCATGTTCGTTCTCTCTCTCTCTCTCTCTCTCTCTCTCTCTCTCTCTCTCTCTCTCTCTCTTCTCTCAGATTCCAGGCTCTGTCTATCTTCTTAACTCTAACTACATGCTTTAAATCTAACCTTCCCTCAAAACCCCTGACCCACCTAAAGATCAGTAAGTCACCCCATAATCTTTTTAGAGGGCCTGGTAACTGGGCAGCCTATAATTTCCTGGACTCACATCACCCATCCCCACAGAGCACAGCACTGTTCCTGGCGGGACAATTGCTGGTATTGAGTAGACTCTGGATTGGCTCGTCTCAGCCGATGGTTTGCCACAGCCACAGTCCACACAAGGCTGTCTGGACATCTCACGCTGAAACCAAGGTTAGGCAGTATTACGGGTTTGCATGAAATCAGATCCAGCACACCAAATTTGGGTTCCTCCCACTCCCGGGCCCAGCAAGGACCTCCACTGGGGAGCCACACATCTAAAAATGGAAAAAGCACTAAAACCTTCACCATTTACCTTTCCTCCAACTGTCTGCCATTTTCCATTCACGAAGAGCATACATAAGAAGTCCTTTCTCTTCCTGCCTGTGAGAAGAGTCTGAAAGTGGCTAACACAGATTGCTAGGTAGCATTAACCACAGTGAGGGGAAGATGTAAGAGAGTAATGTCACTTTTTTATACGGCGGGGTGAGCATTTCGGGGTAATAATAAAGTCTTGTTTACGGGGTCAAACACCACAATATGTACATATCAGTCACATGTGTTTGCCAACAGGCCATGACAGCTCTAAATATTCCGTCTCAGAGTGACTAATAAATAATAAGCATCTTGCCTTCAAAATTAACAACAGAAAAGAAACGTGTTATTTGGGGCCGCGAAGGCAGGAGGAGCCTCCCCCAGGCAGGATGGAGGCTGCAGCAGGTGTGCCAGACTCCGTTCTTGTCCTCACATTCCTTCCGGTGCAGCCAGGTGGCAGGGTCACTGAAAACAGTGGCAAGAGCCAGAGCGACAGGATCAACATGGCATGAAGAGGTAACGTCAGAAAACTTCAGAATCTAGACCTGCAAAGAAGTTTTGTGTCCCTCGCACTCCAGCCTGCCTGGTCCTCTGTGTTCAATAGCTTGCCCAAGTTCACGCAAGGAAATACCCACAGAATCTCCTCGTCTGAGGCCCTTCTGATCTCGGGGGTTGGTACAGATACACTTCAGCCCCTGTGCTGCTTTGTGTGACCAGGGACAAAGCACTGAAACCTCATGGGACACCATGTTCCTCTGTATTAGAAGGGGCAGCGGCTAGTTCACGGGGAAGCTGAAGGGATTAAATGAGATAGCGTATGTATCAGAACTGTGTAAATGAAAAGATGTAGATGAAATGCATCCAGCAACAGTATAAGTAAGAAATGCTGTATTTCTTGGGGGCGCCTGGGTGGCTCAGTGGGTTAAGCTGCTGCCTTCGGCTCAGGTCACGATCTCGGGGTCCTGGGATCGAGTCCCGCATCGGGTTCTCTGCTCAGCGGGGAGCCTGCTTCCCTCTCTCTCTCTCTCTGCCTGCCTCTCTGTCTACTGTGATCTCTCTCTGTCAAATAAATTAAAAAAAAAATTTTTTAAAAAAAAAGAAATGCTGTATTTCTTAAAACAATACTGTTATGACAATAATAAACTCTGAGGGAGCCAGTTGCTTTCAAAGTTGACAAACGCTGCCATCTTTGCAACACTACAGTTTACCCCTGGACTAATAATAACACCGGGTATTTATTTATTCAGATCTTTACTGGTTTCCAAATCCCTTTAATACAGTCATTTGAATTGATTCTCACTGAGGAAACCAATATGGAAACCAAAGTTCAGAGACGCCAGAAACTTCCCCAAGGTCACAGAGTCAATGAACTGTAGAGCTAGACTTCCAGTGCTACATGACGTCCTCCATCAATAAAACCACATTGCCTCTGGACAGAAACTGGCTAGTCTGGGCAGACCAGTATTGCCCATTGTTGACAAAGACTCATCAGGACCAGGAGTGTTGTTGGGCTTGTTTGTAACATCAGATGGAGAGTTCTGGAGGGTAGGACCAGGTGCCCAGGCTTCTCCCCATGAAGAGCACACTTCACACCAATCACCCAAGTGGGAGACACTCCATTTCAACTTCACTCTCAAGGCAACAGGAAGTGAGGTTAGACCCAGCCCGTGTGATGTCCCAGATCTCACATCCCCCCTCTGCCTGTCATCACTTCACGTAATTCAGTACACTCCCAGAGTCCTTCCTTGTCTCTGATCCCAGATCCCACCCAGACCTGCACATAAAAATAGTAATTTTATGCCTGGATAAAGAGAAATGTTCATGGAACCAAATCTCTCATAGATCATAGGGTAAAGTAATCAATCAAGTATCTAGATATTTTATTTGTTTGGTACCAATTATAGGCATGTGAGAAATTACTTATTGGAATGTGTAAATTTGGTTTTTTTAAATCAGAATATTTTTCACTCTAGAGAGAGCCACAGACACAAAGGAAGGCTTTCTGCTCCTCAGTCTCCTCGTGTTAAAATTACAATTATTTCTGGAAAGCATTTCGGTATTATACATCAAGCACTTTAAAAATGTGTCTGCGCACTGACCCTGCAATTCCCTTTCTAAGAAACACTATCAGAAATTCAGACAGAGGGCACCTGGGTGGCTCAGTGGGTTGAGCCTCTGCCCTTGGCTCAGGTCATGATCTCAGGGTCCTGGGATCGAGCCCCGCATTGGCTCTCTGCTCAGCGGGAAGCCTGCTTCCTCTCTCTCTCTGCCTGCCTCTCTGCCTACGTGATCTCTCTGTCAAATAAATAAATAGAATCTTTAAAAAGAAAGAAAGAAAGAAAGAGAAATTTAGACAGAGAGAGACCTGCATTAAGATATCATCCCTTACAACTGGGAAGAGTTTATCATAAATGTCAGTGTTCACCACTAAGAGGAAGTGTGCCGAATGTTAATAACGACTGCCTCGGGTGCCTGGGTAGCTCAGTGGGTTAAGCCTCTGCCTTCAGCTCAGGTCATGATCTCAGGGTCTCTGCTCATCAGGGAGCCTGCTTCCCTCTCTCTCTGCCTGCTTGTGATCTCTGTCAAATAGGTAAATAAAATCTTAAAAAAAAAAAAAATGACTGCCTCTTGACAATGGGATTGTGACAGAATTTTATTTACTTTGAATACGTCTCTGTACTTTCCCAAATTATCTATAATGAGAAACAACTCAAATATCCATTAACAGAGGAGTGGATAAATGAAATATGGTCAATGCATACAATGGAATAGGACTCAGCCTTAAAAAGGAAGGACATTCTAACATGTGCTACAACATGGATGAACCTGGAGGACATTGATGCATATTTTACCAAAACTGTAATTTTTAAAGAAAAAAACCATAATAAGAAGTGTTTTACTCTGACACTTGGTGGGGTTGGCGGGGGAGGGGAGTAAAGGGAAAATTAAATTAAATTAAATGCTGATTTTGACTAGATGATCTCCCTTCCAGCCTTACCTGTCCATGACTTAATGCCACATTCAACATTCAGCCTCAGTATCAATGTGGTGAATGCTCAGAAGAGATCTCCAGACTCAAAACCCAGATGCATGGAGAGGGCTTATTTAGGCAGAAGGAATTAAGCCTAGTTATTTCCTTTTAATCAGTGGCTTTATGTTTTATATACAGTATAAACCAGAGAGAGAGAGAGAAGAAGAAGGAGGAGGAGGAAGAGTGGGGAAGGCAAGGAGGACATGGAGGGGAAGGCAAGGAGGACGTGGAGGGGCAGGAGGAAGAGGAGAGGAGAAAAGAGAAGAAATTCCAAATTGAAACTCAGCATTTTGCAGTTATAAGATATACTTGCCTTTGCGGCGGAGGGGGGGTGTTTTCCATAATCACAAGAAACAGAATTGAGGCTAGTGTCCCATTACCTGTAAATATTCTGTGTTTTGTCACCTTTGTTCTATTTAGATGAGTGATAATACTTGGCAAACTGGGCTACACCTTCCTGTTCAATGAGCTGCAAACCAGAGATGTGCTAGAGTCCGGACTGTGTTTCTAGCCATGCCTTTCTTAAATCAACCATGGCTAGAGTCGTTGTTGTTTACAAACTAACCAGGGAGCTGTGGTATCGTCATTCACCTCCTGTTAGCAGGTACGATCCAATAGAGTAAAAATAAAATGACTACAAATTGAGGTATGATGCATGTGTTCAAGTATGGATACATTATCAAGCACTGTGTCCTCTAAGTTCCATGCAAATTTTTTATTGTGGTCCAATACATAACATAAAATGTATCACTTTAATCATTTTTAAGTGTACAGTTCACTCCATTGTGCAACCATCACCACCATCAACTTCCAGAATTTTCAGTCTTCCCAAACTGAAACCCTCTACCCATTACGTAACTCCCCATTGCTCCCCTCCTCCTCAGCCCCTGGCAACTACCATTCTACTTTCTGTTTCTCTGAATTTGGGTACTCTAGGGACCTCTTATAAGTAGAATCATGCAGTATCTGTCCTTTATGACTGTCTTTTTTTTTTTTTAAGATTTTATTTATTTATTTGACAGACAGAGATCACAAGTAGGCAGAGAGGCAGGCAGAGAGAGAGGAAGGGAAGCAGGCTCCCCGCTGAGCAGAGAGCCCGACGCGGGACTCGATCCCAGAACCCTGAGATCATGACCTGAGCCGAAGGCAGCAGCTTAACCCACTGAGCCACCCAGGCGCCCCTTTATGACTGTCTTATTTCACCAAGCATAATGTCCTCCATGGTCGTCCATGTTGCAGCCTGGGTTAGAAGCTCCTCCTTTCTAAAGCCAAATAGCAGCCCATTATATGTATGGACCAAATTTTGTGTATCCATTTCTCTGCCCATGGTGGGTGCTTCCACCTCTTGGCTACTCCGAATAATGCTGCTGTGAACAGGGTTGTACAAATATTCAACTCAAGTTTTAAGAATTGGTGAGGAAAACATGTCCAGGAAAGTTAAGTAGGTGACCTCTATCTCACCAGCGCCCGGAAATCACTCATTTCGTAGAATCCGAAAATGGTAGAGCAGGAAACACTACAAAATGATCATTGATGTCTATTTATAGATGAGGAAATGGACACGATATGACATAACTGGGATGGTTTATAAAAAACTGTTCAGTTCCTACATTTGGGGAGGAGCAGTACCCCTCTCCCAGGCAAAAATATCTACCCAACTTGTCATGCCACATACCTCAAATTCCCAACACCAGAGATTTATTTAGTTAGATGAAGGCGCTGGTACTTTTACCAGGAATCTCCTAGTAAAATTAAAATAGCTCTGAGGGAGAGTCACTATTGACCCACACCCCTTGTCTTAAAAACTGGTTTTCCGCAGGACAAGAAGCTCACAGTGGGGTTCTTCAGGACAGGAGATGGCTGCAGGGTCCTGAGGAATTTAAGCACAGATACTCCACAGGGAGAGAGTCATCTCTTGAGGAGCTCTGGGCACCCAGGGGTAGGCAATACGGGTGTTGAGAGTCTGAAGACCCAGAAAACTGAAGTTAGAGAGTGTAAAGACCAATTCAGGCAACATGTGATTTTCTCTCTGGCTAGCTGGTCACTGCATCTTGTCCTTCGTGCCAAAGTCAAGGTCTTCTATAAATGACTTGAAGACATGACTCAGTTCTGGATATTAATGAAATATTTTGCTAGGTTTTTCTCAGCCATATAAGGTAAGAGTCCTCTTCCTTTCAGCAAGAATGGAAAATGCCCAAATGTATCACCCACTGAGGAAGTCAATTTGTATCAACAGGTTTCAATCTCTCCAGCTGTCAGATGTGTTTCGTGATTGAGTTGAGGTAGTTCCGTCAGTAAAGGTGGTGTTTGAAGACTGGGAGTACTCCGTTACAACACAGCTCATTAGCACAAGCATCTGAACATTCCACAGGTCAGAAAGTGTCTTCTAGAAACACAGTAACTATACTGGCCCCATAATAACCAGGTTGATTCTTAAGGGGAGTGTTACTTCTCCCTCTACTTCCAACATGGCGATGAGATTCCACTATGTCAGTGGAAGAATGATGAGGTTTGAAAGAGAATTATGGACCCAAGGAAAACATACACTTACAAATGTATTTGACAATAAACCCAAATAATGTATAGGGCTTTCTGCAGTCCTAAACATCAAGGCCAATGACACCAGAAAGCCTTCTATTTATTAAAATAACAACAACTAACTAAGCAATAAGGCATGAAATTTACTGATATATCTGCAAAGATGTCAAGAGGATATGGAAATTGAGTACTGAAAACAGAGCCAGGTATCAGTAATTAAGGAAGTTTACACATATTTTATACAGTTTATGAAACCAGGAATCCATCGTGCTCTGGGGAAAATCCAGAAGACCGTGTTTCCAGGGTCCTGCCACTGTGATGTGCCCAGCATCTGATAAGTCAAGTCCACAAGAACAAAATAAGTTCACACCAAATTAACCCAAACAATAAAAATAAAACAGGAACACTAATCCAATTCCCACTGCGGTGATGTTTGGTTTGCTTCACTGGCAAGTTAACTGAGTCAACATCTGTTTTATTCCCTCAGGTGTCTCAGGAGGCCAAGCTCACATTATGTATTAAATCCTTCCCAAAGGTCTTCTCATCCTCAGACTCACACAGCCCAAGGAAGCACCCCTCACTGACAGGGCCCAGAGTGCAACTCGCTGCGGATCCCAATGGTGGTTATGGTCACCAAGAACTGTCAGCCCACTGGTGTGCTGGGTTGTATTTTTCCATTTAAGAAAAAATAATGTCCTGGATGTGGTGCATAAACAATGAATTTTGGAACACTGAAAAAAAAAAAAAAATAAAATTTCAAAAAAAAAAAAAAGAAAAAAGAATGCATGCAAAACACGTTCTTTTAGTACATTGTTATTTTAAAAGACTAGAAAAAAAAAAAAAAGCTGGGGAGCCTGGGTAGCTCAGTCATTAAGCGTCTGCCTTCGGCTCTGGTCATGATCCCAGGGTCCTGAGATGAAGCCCCACATTAGGCTCCCAGCTCAGTGGGAAGCCTGTATCTCCCTCTCCCCCTCCTGCTTGTGTCCCCTCTCTCGCTGGTGCTCTCTATCAAATAAATAAATAAAAATCGTTTAAAAATGAAAAATAAATAAAAGTCTAGAAAAAAGCATAGAGTAAGTCCTTTTATCAGTTTGGGATATATTCTAGCTCCTTTTCTAAACATTTATACATGTCTTACTCACTGCTCACCATGTAGTGTGTTTTGTTTAACAAATAGGGCTCGGACCATAGGTCTCTGGTAGTTTCCCTTTAGGCTTTTTAGCAGAAATGTGAGGGGGGGGTTGGCCTGTGTGGTGCCCTTGAGCACCTGTTCTTTCAATCTGGCTCCTCTCACTTGAGGAAGTCACATAAACGTGAAGGAAGTGCCTTTCTCTACAAAAGGCTGTGCCAAGACAAATGCACTCTGGCCAGACCAGAAACCATGCTGGAGGCCAGAAGTCAATATAAAGGTAGCAAGTGGGAGCCAGTGACACATCTAGGGATGCTGGAGGGGGTAGGTGGTGTAGACCAGGCTGGAGGACAATGCCAAGAGCTCAGAACCAAAAGGAGAGATGGAATCCAAACGTACAAGCAGGGGTACGATGCATGAGCTGCTCTGCCAGATGGGGTCCAGGATGGGGCAGACCCGTGGGCCAGCCCCGGGGAAGCTGGAGATGGGGGTCGCTGAGCGATAAAGCAGAGAAGTGAGGAAAGAAAACAGGTGTCAGAAACGATCTCCTGGAGCTGTCCCAGTGGGCTCCGGGGCAGTGAGGGTGGCAGAGTCCCAGTTGACCCACAGCACAGGGGAAGAGATGCAGTTACAGAGATGGGAGAGAGGGGCCCAGAGATGGGTTTGGGGCGATGGGGGAGATGAACACACTGGATGGGGAAGATCATGGTAGATTTCTCCTTCTCGTTCCTTCTCCCTCCCTGATTTTATTTATTATAGTGAGTCCATGAAGGCAAGGGGTGTCTAAGTGAGAAAGTAAGTCGCTTGTACCTCTTTAAATCGCCTTGATCCTTCAACCCCTTTCTTTGGGGTATCACCCTTGCTTAACTTTCCATATCCCGACAGGGCTCTGTGCTCCCTAAGGGAAACCCACTCTCTTCGTCACCCCCATAGCACTTTATAGAGTACCCACAGGGATTTCAGTTTTGGGGGAACAGCCAGCAACATCTTCCCTACCTCACTTTCAGAGTCTCAGCATGGTTGTGGTCAGAAGACCACAGGCTCTGTAGCCAACCTAAGCATTCCATGGGCCACCCACTCAGGAAAGGTAAGTGGCAGTCTGCTGGGAGATATAGCTAGCAATGATCAGAGTGGTGGAAGCTGTCCACGATGTCCTGGTAACAGTTGAGCCCCAGGAAGGAAGAGGGAAAAAGAGAAAAGATGGGAGAAAGCTACATACAAGAGACTGAAATAGGAAATCCCAGGCCATTTTCATGGACTTACAAACATCGTGCATTTTGTCTCTTACGAAGAAAAGAAATGAGGAACAAAATCCCAGAGCTTAGCAGCATTAGAAGCCACATGAAAACGTTTGGAAACACCATGTCTTCTTTTTGGCATGGGAGCAAATATGAGAGTAGGTAGAGTAAATTAGGATCTTGAGTGCCATGATGCAGACACAACTCTGGAAGAATCTCCCACAGTGTCCCTCGAGGTCAACCAGGTGACCCATCTGACTAGTCTGGGTCATTTCCCAGCAGAAGTCAGGGAGGACATCCATTTCAGTCAAGATCTGGGACAGTAATAGTCAGAAGCAAAGATGAACTAAAGACATTTGTCCAGGAGGGACACCTGGGTGGCTCAGTTGGTTAAGCATCTGCCTTCAGCTCAAGTTATGATTCCAGAGACCCCAGATGGAACCCTGGGTCAGGCACCCTGCTCAGCAGGGAATCTGCTTCTCCCTCTGCCCCTCATCCCACTCAGGCTCTCTCTCAAATAAATAAATAAAATCTTAAAAAAAAAAAAAAAAAAAAAGACGCTTGTCCAGGAAAAAGCAGGCTCTGCCAGGGGTGGGGATTAAGTCCTCTGAGAACCTTGTTCTAACTCAATCTGTCAAAAAAAAAAAAAAAAAAAAGATACTAATGCAAGTTTCTCAAAAACAAGTAAACATAAAGGGGAGGAGGGGCAATGTTGGAAGTACTTCATGATGTAAAAATAATAAAATAATAATCATCACAAGGATACTTCTGATGCCTACACTTTGGGAAATGCATTGAGGAGTCATTCCAGGATGGCCTTCAAAGGACCAGCAGCCAGTCCCCTGGAGTTCTGGGACACCCTGTCCCTCCTGCACTTCAGCCAAATGCTATGGCGGAGGGCCTTCTCGGCTGGAGGGTTAGCTGGTCTCCGGCCAGTTGTTTGCTTGCACACAGTACTAGATAAATAAGAAGCCTATCTTATTTCATGGTTCTTCTCTCTCCCCTGCGCGCCGCAGACTTTTTTTTCCCCTTGCTTCTGTCACAGTGTGACTCACAACCTGAATTCCAGCTTCCCGAGGCAATGTCCCTGGCGCTAATTTTGAACAAGGAAGTGTAACTTGGAATCCAGCTCTTCGGGAGGCTTTGGAGGTGAAGCAGTGGTGGAGGAGGGTGAGGGCAGGGGATAGAGAAGTTCAGAAGTGAGCGTGTAAGGACAGTGCAAGGACAAAGGCAGAGGGACATTCCTTTAATTGGATCAACTTTTCCTAATTTCCTAATTTCATATGCTCCCCTTAATTTCATTTCCCCTTAGTAATAAAAACCCAGTATCTCCCACCCCACCATTATTTAATTAATTTCGCCCTCCGGATTTTAGCACATTTATAAAAACACAATGGAGTTTATGACAAGAGTGCTTTAAAAAAAAAAAAGGCAATCCAGACAGCGAAAGTTTAGTGATATTTATTCACAATGTTTGGTGCTTAAATCAAAGTTTTTTTTGTTTTGTTTTTTTTTTTATTTTCATGATTACTTCACCAAAAGCAAATTGAGTGAAAACTGCTTTTCTTTAAGGAACCCCTGGGTGGCTCAGTCGGTTAAGCAGCTGCCTTCAGCTCAGGTCATGATCTCAGGGTCTTAGAATCGAGCCCTGCATTGGGCTCCCTGCTCATCGAGGAGCCTGGCTCTCCCTCTCCCTTTGTCTCTCCCTCCTACTCGTGCTCTCCCTAGCTCTCACTGTCTCTCTCAAATAAATAAATAAAAAATCTTTAAAAATAACAAGATGAATCCAGATAGGGAGACAAGCCCTAAGAGACTCTTAATCTCAGGAAACGAACTGAGAGTTGCTGGGGAGTTCTAGGGGAGGACTGGGTGATGGACACTGGGGAGGGTATGTGTTGTGAGGAGCGTTGTAAATTGTGTTAGACTGATGAATCACAGACCCGTACCCTGGAAACAAATAATACATTATACTTTAATAATAATAAAAAAGGGGGCGCCTGGTGGCTCAGTGGGTTAAGGCTCTGCCTTCGGCTCAGGTCATGATTCCAGGGTCCTGGTATCGAGCCCCGCATCGGGCTCTCTGCTCAGCAGGGAGCCTGCTTCCCTTCCTCTCTCTCTGCCTGCCTCTCTGCCTACTCGTGATCTCTGTCTGTCAAATAAGTAAATAAAAATCTTTAAATATAAAATAATAATAGTAGGGGCGCCTGGGTGGCTCAGTGGGTTAAGCCGCTGCCTTCGGCTCAGGTCATGATCCGAGGTCCTGGGTTCGAGCCCCACATCGGGCTTTCTGCTCAGCAGGGAGCCTGCTTCCTCCTCTCTCTCTGCCTGCCTCTCTGCTTACTTGTGATTTCTCTCTGTCAAATAAATAAATAAAATCTTTAAAAATAATAATAATAATAATAGTAATAACAATAAAGATAACGCACATTTAAAAATAAAGTAAAATAGTTTCACAGATAGTGATCAATTAAGCAACTGAATGGTTACATTTTGCACTACACAATATCACCAAAAAGCAGATGGATAGAAAATCAGCTAGGCCAGTGTCTGGATGTCTATTTCTCCCTTCTAAGCTTCCAGAGTAATCTCACTCTTTCTGCTTCTCCCCGCAGGGAAACTCCAGCTACCCGGTTCCCCCAGGAAGATTGACTGGCATTTGCCTGGAGCGGATACCGGGACATACCCACGGGTGCAGGCGGGGCCTTCACTTTGGAAGTGCGGCTGCCTCCTGCTTCAGCGGGACCTGCATGCTTTCCCGGAGTCGCAGGGAGAAGGAACCCCTCTCTGAGCTGCTCTCACTTCCCCCTTCCTCCTTCATTCAACGTCCAGCAAACATCAGCTGCAGGTCTGTTCCAGGAGAAGAGTTCTGCCGCACGCTGGGAATACCAACATGGACAGTGAGGTGGTCCAGCAGGAAGGCAGTTACAACCCAGTGTAGAAGGTGCTGGACCCAAGAGAAGCCCAGATTCCACGTGAGCACATCTGATCAGAGCCTAAGCCAGGCTGGGTGAGGCAGGAGTCAGGGAAGTCTGCCTGGAGGAGGTGACCTACCGCTACCACCCGTTGAACTGATACTGAGTGCTTATCACGTGCTTCCACTGCTCTGAGTGCTGATGTCGAGCAGTGGACCAACACATGTGGTCCTCCTCCCCAGAAGCTCACATTCTGGGAGGAAGGAACCGCTAGCGGGCAGAAGCCTGTGAAAGAGTGAGCACATGACCAGGGAGGCCTGAGGAAGTCATGTTTAAGCTGAGACCTTAATGATAAGATGGAGGGGAGGGTTTTTCAAGCAGAGGAAATGGCCGGCAGTAACAGGCTTAGTAGGCTACTGGAGGAGGGAAAAAGACCAGTGTGGCTAGAATTGAGTGGGCAAGAGACAGCGTGAAGGGACTGAGGTGAGAAAGATAAGCAAAGACCAGATCCCACATGGCCTTCTAGATTACGGTTACGAGTTTGCCTTCTGTGGTAGGCATCCCGGGAAACCACTAAAGGGTTTCAAGTCGGAAAATGACATGCGCGTCCAGGCTGCTTGGTCAGGTGAGGAAGAGGGGAGGAGAGAAAGTGGAAAAGAAGCAGGTCATGCAAAAGCCCCTGGAGAGGCGGCCTCCTGCGTGGCCCGGCACAGAGCGCCAAGCAGGATGGAAGGAGGTGAGGCTGGAAACGCAGGCCCTCACCAGACTGCCATGGCTCCCACGCGCCCCTGGAGGCCTCCCAGCAGGACTGATGTCATCTGGACTCAGGAACCTCAGCCCACTGGCTTTTGGATTTGTCGGTGGTGTTCAAGCCCTGCGTTCCCCTGCCCAGACAGCAAGGACCCGATTCTCTCTTCAAAGACCCAAAACGGGGGCACCTGGGTGGCTCAGTGGGTTAAGCCTCTGCCTTCAGCTCAGGTCATGATCTCAGGGTCCTGGGATCGAGCCCCGCATCAGGCTCTCTGCTTGGTGGGGAGCCTGCTTCCTCCCCTCTCTGACTGCTGCTCTGCCTGCTTGTAGTCTCTCTCTGCTAAATAAATAAATTTAAAAAAAATTCTTTAAAAAAAAAAAAAAACCAAAGACCCAAACAAAACGCACAGTCTGTCCAAGTTACTAAAATGCATTGCTGATCTTCCCAGTCTTGCACACGACAAAATGGTTTTCTCATCCTCCAGATTCCATGGGTGAAGTAGAGGAGCATCGTTCTACGCATCTCACACTGATCTCTCACTTTCCTCCTCCAGCTCGAGACTCCCCTGATTTTCCTACTTCTCCATTGGCTGCTCCTTTCCAGATTGTTGTCCTGCTGCTGCTGCTTCTTCCTCCTCATACTCCTTACAGTTTCTCAAAGGACTGGCCGTCCCTTCCCTCAGCAGCCCCACCCCTGTGGCTATCTCTGGCTATTACTTCTCTATGGAGAAGTCCCGAAGCTTCTTCCGTGCTTCTGTCTGTGCGCTGAGCTCCACACCCACGTGTCCAGCCCCTGCTCCATTGGTTGTCACACCCGCGTCCCACACTCCACGGGGTCAAACTGCTCATCATCATCCCCAAAGGCTTTCCTGCTTCTAAAGTTCTCCTACAAAATGCAGTCCCTGTTCACCTTAACTAGGGTCCTGAGTCCTTCTCAACTCCTCCCTCTCCCTCATTCTCCACACCCTATTGACCAAGCAAGGCTCTTCTGTGTTGTTTCCTCCATGTCCTTGGAATATATCGCCTCCTTTCCTCTTGTAAGAACACCTTCCTCGTGACAGCGATCATTCGGCTAGACCACTGCAAGGGATGGACGGCTGATTTCTTCCTTCCTGTCTGCAGTGGCTCTTGACTTTCTCTGGGTGCTCCCTCGAGGCCCAGATGCCATCTTTAAAACTGGCCTTATTCTGCTCAGAGTACAAAGAGGCCACTAGAATTCAATTTCCTCAGCTTCCCATGAAAACAAAATATGACAAGCAGAGATGAAAATGTGGAGTATGAAAAACAGTGGCAAGCAAAACAATAGTTTTACTCTTGTAAACATACAGTCTGAGTTTTGTAACTCGTAATTGTATGTAAACATAAAGTCCAAGTATGTACTGTCCAACATGGTGGACAACAGCCACCTAAAGCCATTAAGCACTGGGCTTGTTACTATTCTAGGGGCGCCTGGGTGGCTCAGTGGGTTAAAGCCTCTGCCTTCGGCTCAGGTCATGATCTCAGGGTCCTGGGATCGAGCCCCACATCAGGCTGTCTGCTCAGCAGGGAGCCTGCTTCCCCCTCTCTCTCTGCCTGCCTCTCTGCCTACTTGTGATCTCTGTCTGTCAAATAAATAAATAAAATCTAAAAAAAAAATTGTTACTATTCTAAACTGAGATGTGCTATAAATGTAAAAATACACCCTTAGAAGTCTTTCTACCAAGAAAAAAGGAATGTAATTAATTTTGGTATAAAGTACACATAAGAAACGATACTACTCTGGGTGTTTTAGGTTAAATAATATATTTTGTCAAGCAAAACCTACCATTAAAATAAATTTCACTTGTTTCTTCTTGCTGATTTTAATGTGCCTACGAGAAAACTTTAAATTACATATGGATTCTATAGCAGTGTATTTCGATCAGACAGTGCCGGCCTAAATAAGTGGGATAGTGGCAGTGAAACTTAATGCAACTGGCAAGATAGTCTTCCTTAAGAAGGCAACGGAATGCAACAATGAAAAGACAAATAACCCCATGGAAAAATGGGCACCGGATCTGGATGTACATTTCTCCAAAGAAACACAAATGGTCAGTGCTCAACAACATAAAATGTAAGCCAAAATCAAAGTTTTATCCCACTTCATTCCCACCAGGAGTGCCATAATTTTTTAAACTGGGACATTACAAGTGTTGGTGAAGAGGTGAAGAAATTGGCACCCTTGACATTGGCGGTAGGAATTCACAACGGTGCAGCCACTGTGGAAAACAATTGGCAGGTCCTCAAAATGTTAAACATGGAGCGACCACAGGACCCAGCCATTCCATTCCCAGGGAAATGAAAGCATACTCACGCAAAAAGTTGTTCATGGCAGCATTGTTCATAATAGCTGAAAAGTGAAAACAACCAAATATCCATCAATTGACAAAGGGGTAGGGGCGCGTGGGTGGCTCAGTCGGTTAAGTGTCTGCCTTTGGCTCAGGTCATGAACTGGGATCGAGCCCCACATCGGGCTCCCTGCTCAGTGAGGAGTGTGTTTCTCCTTCTGCCTCTGTCCCTGCCCCTGGCTCATTCTCTTTCTCTCTCTCTCTCTCTGTCTCTCAAATAAATAAATATATATATTTTTAAATTGACAAATGGGGGAAACACAATGGGGTACATCCACACAATGGAAATAGCATTTGACAATTAAAAAAAAATGTACTGGAGTGCCTGGGTAGCTCAGTCGGTTAAGCCTTTGGGTCAGGTCATGATCCCGGAGTCCTAGGATCAAGTCCCACATCAGGCTTCATTTCTCTATGGGGAGTCTCTTCTACCTCTGACCTTCTCCCCTCTCATGCTCTCTCTCACTCTCTCTGTCTCCTGCAAATAAATAAAATCTTTTAAAAAAATAAAGTACTGATATGTGCTCCAATACAGATGAAACGTTGAAAACATTACACTAAGTAAAAAAGGCCAGTCCCCAAAAACCACATAATCATGATGCCTTTTATATAAAATGTGCCCAAGGGATAAATCAGGAAACAGAAAGTAGACTGATGGTTGCCTCCAGGCTGGAGGGGGCTAGAGGGAAATGGGGAGTGACAGCTAAGGGGCACCAGGGGTTCTTTGTGGGATGATGAAAATGTTCTAAAATCAATTGTGGTAGAGGTTGCACAAGAAACAGATTACAGGGCGCCTGGGTGGCTCAGTGGGTTAAGCCGCTGCCTTCGGCTCAGGTCATGATCTCAGGGTCCTGGGATCGAGTCCCGCATCGGGCTCTCTGCTCAGCAGGGAGCCTGCTTCCCTTCCTCTCTCTCTGCCTGCCTCTCTGTCTACTTGTGATCTCTCTCTCTGTCAAATAAATAAATAAAATCTTTAAAAAAAAAAAAAGAAACAGATTACAGTTGTTTCTGGGAAGGGAACTTGACAGCTGGGGGACAAAGGTGTCCCTGTATATATGTTTTTTACTACATATCCTACATGTCTACTGAATTTTGTATCCCATGTATCATAACCTTTCCACCAACAAATAAATAAAATAGGACTTTATGAAAAATGATATTAAGAATGACAATAGAGTTATAGCTACTGGTTCAATAAAAATTCAAAATGTATTAAGAAACTCATTTAAATGTTTATACCAATACATATGCAAATCTAAATGAAAATCTAGATGTTTATGAAAATATAAAGGTCAAAATTGATTTTAAAAAAGGTAGAAAAGAGGGGCGCCTGGGTGGCTCAGTGGGTTGAGCCGCTGCCTTCGGCTCAGGTCATGATCTCGGGGTCCTGGGATCGAGTCCCGCATCGGGCTCTCTGCTCGGCAGGGAGCCTGCTTCCCTCTCTCTCTCTCTCTCTCTCTGCCTGCCTCTCTGTCTACTTGTGATCTCTCTCTGTCAAATAAATAAATAAAAAATCTTTAAAAAAAAAAAAAAAGGTAGAAAAGAGGCCCAGGCTAATCATCAGCTAAGAATCTTAAAAGACAGCCATAAACATACCTTTCCCCCTTAAAAAAGGGTGTCAAATTCAGATAGACTTATAAGTCAGTTCTTCCAATTCTTCAAAGTTAATTCTTACCTATAAAACTTTTTCCAGACATAGGAAAATGGCCAAGATGTCCCCACTCATTTAAGAGGGATAAATATCAGTGTACTAAAAAAGGCATAAGGGTAATGAATGGACAAGAGAGGCTTCACACTAGGGGTTTTCTGGGACCCACACTACTGGGTCAACCTACGGATTTTAATTGGTAGAATTTGTTGTCAACATTTAAAAACTGGGGCATTTTGTGGGCGGGATGGTGCTTGGGTTGCTCAGTTGTTTGAGCTTTCAACTCCCAATCTCAGCTCAGGTCTTTATCTCAGGGTGGTAAGTTCAAGCCCCGCATTGGGCTTCACGCTGGGCGTGGAGCCTATTAAAAAAAAAAAAAAAATTGGGACTTTTTTTCAGAAAAATCAGATTGACATAAAACATATGCCACAGTTGTAATACAGATGTGTAGAATGGTTATGTGTTTAATTCCTTTAAATCACTTGTGATCACTAACATTTATCAAGGCACTTAACACATACCAGGAAATTTTCAAACTTTTTATTTTCACAGAAGAAACACACAAACTTAACAGGGTATGAAGCAAGAGATATGAGTAGCCAAATATAAAGGTAGATGGACAGATTGATAGATACCCAAAAGATGCACCTTCTAACAAAAATAGGATATCATTTTTACCTACCAGATAGACAAAATGTAAAACATTGATAATCAGTGACAGCATAAGAAAACAGATACTTTTATTTTCCACTGGTGGGAATGTGAAGCTGGTAAAACCCTTTTGGAAACAATTTGAAAATACTTATTAAAATTTTAAATGAGGGGTGCCTGGGTGGCTCAGGCAATTAAGCATTTGACTCTTGATTTTAGCTCAGGTCATGATCTCATGGTGGTGAGATTGACCCCCATATGGGACTCCACACCCAGCGTGGAATTTGGAGATTTTCTCTCTCTCCCTCTGCCCTTCCTCTCACTCGTGTACACATGTGCACACCTCTCTCTAAAATAAATAAAAATAAGGGAACCTGGGTGACTCAGTCATTAAGCATCTGCCTTCAGCTCAGGTCATGATCCCAGGGTCCTGGGATCGAGCCCCACATTGGGCTCCCTGCTCAGCGATGAGCCTGCTTCTCCATCTCCTACTCCCTCTGCTTGTGTTCCCTCTCTCCCTGTGTCTCTCTCTGTCAAATAAATAAATAAAATAAATAGATAAATTAAAAAAAAATTTTTTTAATTTAAATGAGCACATGCCTTCAAACTTCAGGCAATTCATTTTTCTATGTCTCTCCTATAGAAACACTGGAAAATGCATTCAGATAGTCATGATACTGGTTTCCTATTGAGCTAAACAAGTTACCACGATCCAAACATGTTAAACCAGCACAAAATTGTTATCTCAGTTTCTGAGGGCCAGGGGTCAGGTACATTTTTGTTGGGTCCTCGACCCTCGATCTCCCAAGATTAAAGTCAAGATGTCTCCCCTTATGTTTTCATCTGGAGGTTCAACTCAGGCAAGATCTGCTTCCAGACTCCCTTGGGGTGTTAACAGAACTCAGTTCCTTGGAATTGTAGGAGGAAGGTCCTGTTTTCTTCCTAGCTGTCAGAGATGACCCACTCCCAACAACTAGAGGTCATTCTCAGGTCCTTGGGGGGAGGGGGGCATATGACTTTGCCACACAACCCTCCATCAGCACCCTCACATTTCAAATCTCTCCCTTCAGACATCCCCTTTTAAGGGGTCCTCTGCTTAAACAGGCCCACCCAGAATATTCCAAATCCATTAGGTCAGTCGTAGGAGTTTTATCCCATCCTCTTCACGGGTCTCGCCCACACTGCAGGGGAGGGGATACCAACAGAGCTCGCCCAACAGGGGTGGGAATCTTGGGACTATCTCAGCATTCCACCTGCCACACCCAAGTTCAAGGACGTTCCCTCCAGTAGTTAGTGAAAATGAAAGCGGAGAAGCAATTTAGAAATAAACTATGAATCATGACATAGCCTATCCATCTGTACTACGAAATACTGGGCTGGCTGCATTGTTCAGTTGAGTGAGAGAGATCAGGGTGACAGAAGTTTGAAAAAAAAAAAAAGCCAAGTTACAGAACAATACATACAATAGGATCCCATTATGGATAAATAAATAAATACTGATTTCCTGTCTCTATATTTGTTCTCTCTAATCCTCTATTCTACTGCCAGAGAGGCCTTTTCAAAATTCAGATCTGATCCTGTCACCAGCCTTGCGCCCACCCTGCCCCCTGGCTTAAAACCTGACCTCAGACTCCAATCGTCCTTAGGCTAAAGCCTCCATAAATCCTTACCCGTCCTTCCTGCATCTCTCCCTCCAGCTGTGCTCTGAGACCCCACCACTTCTGCACCAGATGTCTCAGTGGCCAATTTCACCTGGCTAACTCAGGTCCATTGTTCAAAACTCAAGTCAAAGGACACTCTCCTTGCCCCAATCCTCTTCCACACCCCCACACCCCCAGAGCAGCCAGGTGCCTTGTTACAAGCTTTCTTCATGCTCCCTCATTCTTCCCACCATTTGTAAGTATGCATTCATTGTTGTGCTTATTTGATCGGTAACTCTCTCCCCCAACAGACACTAAACCACACAAAGGCAGGACCTACGCGGGTATTGCTTATCACTGTATTGCCCCAGCGCCTGGTACACTGCCTGGCATGAAGTAGCAGCCCAACCAATCTGGGCATCAAGAAACAGCCAATGAACTTCCTTCTCAGTCCTCCAGATTCCTCTTCTAGAAGCTTCGCCTTCTGTGTGTGTCCGTCTGACATCTCCTCCTCTGTGTGCATCTGTCTCCTAGCGCTCAGCGTCCTGTAGCAGACGGTTGCTCACAGACCAAGCTTCCTCCCAGACTGTGAGCTCCTCCCATGGCAACCAGCCCAGAGACGAGCCCAGTAAACTAGCGATGGGTGAATGGGAGGATGACAGATCTGCCTCTCTCTTCTCTCCATTACTCCTCCACGGGTGTCCTGTTTGGGGGTGGCCTGGGTTGGTGAAGCTCAGTGAAGCCAGCTGGCACCCTTCCAGCAGGGGGCTGGCGCTCTTCAGGCAGGGCTCTGGGAGAGGCAGACTCTGGTGGCTGTTGGGAGGGGGAGCGAGTCCCACTCGAGAGGAAGAAGATGGTCAGTGGCAAGTGTGGCAATGGGAAGTGTAGTCAGCATGGAGGAGGCCCAGTGCAAAGGGCAGAGCATCTCACCAGGCAAGAAGGGTCCTGAGAGTAGACCCTGCTCTGAGTAAGAGATCAGAGAGGGACTGCCATTGGCACCCATTTCAAGACAGGGCCCTGCCCAGCTGCCCAGCTGGATCACAGGCCAAAACCCAATTCCCCCAGCGCCACCTGTACAAACACGGAAGTGTCCTCTGCTTCTGAAATGGTCCTCCACATACCCAAATGGGTGACCTTGAGGAAAGGGTTCTGGGGTCCAGTCCACTGAGGAGTCTTGTTTTCCCAAGATAGTCAGAGGGAGGAGGAGCCTACTCCAGCTGAACAGAAGACCAACGTCGGTCCCCACACGCTGAGTATCCTGTCCTGAGGGTTAGGCTGCAATGCTGAGCTAGAAACAAGGAAAGGGTAGAGTAGGGCACCTGGGTAGCTCAGTCGGTTAAGCGTCTGCCTTTGGCTCAGGTCATGATTCCAGACGTCATGTTCCCAGGGTCCTGGTATCGAGCCCAAAACTGGGCTCCCTGCTTAGTGGGGAGCCTGCTTTTCCTTCTGCCTCTGCCTGCTGGCCCCCCTGCTTCTGCTCTTTCTCTCTCTCAAATAAATAAATAAAATCAAAAAAAGAAGGAGGAGGAGGAAGGAAGGAAGAAAGGAAGGAAGAAAAGGGTAGAGCCAGAAATCCAGGGGGCCTACTTAAGGACCTTCTGCCATGGTGGGCAGCCACCCCTCTATTAAGCCTCCCCGATCCCCAGCTAGAAACCTCTCCCTCCTGTCTCCTCTAACCAGGTCAAACCATATGAAACTGCCGACAGTCCACTGTGTTTGTCCTACAAGAATGGTAATTTCATATGACTCGATGTAACAGACCAAGGGCTTTTGATAGCAGAACCTCTGCTGTTTCCCTGCAAGTTTTGCCCTGTGGTAGATAAAATATATATGAACAGAAGAAGTTGTGGGTTATTTATTTGATTTTTCTCTGCCATGTAAGTCACTGGTAATTCCTTAGAGAGGTAGCCTAAAGCCCTTAAAAGAAAATCAGTGTGTATACAGCCCTTCATTGTGTACAGTGGGGCACACCTGCAGTCAGGTATAATCAACACAAAGAGAAAGAGAACTGAGATCAGCTAAGAATCTGTTGGTGCCTCTCGCTGTCCTTTTATTCACCCATTGATTCACAATGGTGATCTTGAAAAGGAGATTGTTGGTCCCATCTCAAAATTAGGGAATGAGTCTTACTGACCCATCTTTTTTTTAATACTTTATTTGAGAGAGAGAATGAGAGTGAGTGAGTGAGAAACACAGGGCAAGAGGGAGCACAGGCAGGAGAAGTGGGAGAGAGAGAGGCAGACTCCGGCTGAGCAGGAGCCCCATGTGGGGCTCTATCCCAAGACCCTGGGATCATGACCTGAGCCAAGACAGATACTTAACTAACTGAGCCAGCCACCCAGGCACCCTGTGAAAGCAATTTTAAATATAAAAATAAATAAATAAATAAAATAACACATGCCATTTAAAAAAACAGGGACCACAGGGTGCCTGGGTGGCTCAGTGGGTTAAAGCCTCTGCCTTCGGCTCAAGTCATGATCTCAGGGTTCTGGGATCGAGCCCCACGTCAGGCTCTCTGCTCAGCAGGAAGCCTGCTTCTCCCTCTCTCTCTGCCTGCCTCTCTGCCTACTTGTGCTTTCTCTTTCTCTGTCAAATAAATAAATAAAAAATCTTAAAAAAAAAAAAAATAGGGACCCAAGTGTCCCAGATGTCAAGGAAATATATCAGATATCACATAACGAGTATAAATGACGACTCTAACCCTGGTCTACATGGTTCTAAGGCAAAGAGATGATCTTTCCACCTTGCCACTTAAGGAAATTTTCTTACAAAACATTTTATTCATAGCCAGTGAATGAACACACCCTGAAAAAGATGAGTTCTTATGGGGGAAAACAAACACACAAACACAAAGCTGACAGTGAAGAAATTACTGAAAAGTTACAAGATGCCTCTTCAAAGCTTCTCAAGTATTACAGTTTCTTTACTTTTGTAAAAATAGCCCATTCTGATGTAAAATGTGCCTGACCCCCGTATACCTCTGTCAAGGTGTTGTTCCTCCACACTTGTCCTATGGGCTCCAATTTCATTTCCCTTGCCTTTCTTTCTCTGGTACTTGGGAACCACAATCTTGTCATCTTTCTCTGGAAAGGAGGCACCTTTTGGGGCACGTCTAATAATAACACCATACAGATTAAGGTGCTAGAAACACTACTGATGAGTTTCCACAAGGGCCTTGTGTCTGAGACAGTCCACATTTCTGCACAGATTAATGGTAAAAAAATATTCTTTCCTACCCCCTGCACCCAGCAAACAGCGCTCTTGTGCTTGATATGGCCTGTCTGGGAAGGAATCCGGACCCTGACTCTCAGCCCCGGAGGCCAGTGTTTTATGAGCAGTTTCCCCTGCTCCTGCCTGGTTTTGCATCCTTGTCCTCCTCAGCTGCCTGAGTCTAAAACTGAAGAGCTGCAGTCACGATGTGGGGCAGGAAGGAAAATAAAAATGAGCAGTTGCAGAGCGGAAAAGTCAAGAAATGAAAAGCTCGAGGATAGGCAACGATTCGTGTCACGCAAACTGCTGAGACCCACCCCGGACCCTCCAGTAAGGACAGGCAGGTCAGGGGAGTCGTCATACCCAAGTGACTTCAAACATTCAATGGGTACCATGTGCCACGTCCACCAGCCCAAATTCTAGGCACCTGATCACGCTGTTCCTCTCTTAAAATCCATTCTTCTCCATTGTACCTTCATCCTGATAGATCAGACTCCTGGAATCTAGACCCAGAGTTCGCAAGATGAAGGCAAAAACGCTAAGAAAACACAACTAAGATTATGCAAAGGAACTTTCAAAATGAGAACTCCTCCTTAGGAAGCACATGGGGGTTTTCAAGAACATGAGCCTGGCCCTTACTGCCCTTATTGGACGAAAGGGGTGTGCGGCATACGTCGGAGAGGCACTGCAAGTGACCAGGCGCCCCAGGATTGCAAAAGAAAAGTCAGCACCAAGTGATAAAGGGGAAGGAGAGGGGAAAAGAGCATTTCAGCACTTTAGAAGGAGAAAAACAAAGCCCTGTCCCCACCCTCCTCGCTCCATCTCTCAATTTCCTGGTAAATATTGGTATTACCATTGGTACCAAAAAACCAGTAAAACAAAGGTGGAATTGGAATTAAATACAGCCACCCAAGTTCCTCCTGGGACTCAGTCTATGCCACAAATAATCCATTTGCTGTCTGGGACCTTATCTGAAGTTTCTGTCTTTAGTTATCTGAGCATGGATAAGAGAAGCAAAGAAGTTTTCCTTACCTGTTTCAGCCACTGGGCTTAGGTAGAAAGTTGGACTCCATTTCAGCAGAATAAAAGAACTACTTTATTTTCTAAGGGAAATTTTCCCTTTGGAATAAATAGAAGTGGGGGAGATGGCAGCAGGGGTAACCACCAAGGCTTTAGAAAATCATGAAGCACAAGAAAGAACATGGGGACCGCAGGATGACAGGTGAGTCCATGAGGGTGCCTACCTCCACCCCAAGGGAGACAACACACGCAGAGAAAGTTGCCCAGGGATTCCTGCGTCTCGTTCAAATAAATCTCAGTATTTCAATCATCATCTTAGAGAACTGTAAGCTAGTTCTATCCTCAAATAAAATTATTCTTCCATTACCTTCTCTTTTTTTCTTTTTTAACTAAGCTCCCACCCCGTGCAAAGCCCAACATGGGGCCTGAACTCACGACCCTGAGATCAAGACCACAGCTTAGATCTAAAGTGGGACACTTAACCAACCAAGGAGCCCCTCAAATAAAATTATTCTTAGTCAGCCTCAATTTTAAAAGAAGATACCAGCAGAGACAAAGTCATTAATTAAACAGAGAGCAATGTGAGAAAGAAACTTCAGAAAATTTGGGAATTGTTGACTGATTTTGTGGCTCTCTCCTCGGACGCTGATATCCACCTAGAAAAATTCCCTTCTCCCTTCTCTCCTTATCCAAATAGTTAAGGAGAACATGCCCCATTCTTTCACCTTTCACTCTCCATGACTCATGCAACAAATATCCAATCTCTGTCCCAGCCTAAGTTCTTTGCCAGTGTCAGACAAAATCTAAAAGAATCCACTTCTCTTTGTCTCTGTCTCCCTATATCTCAATTGTCTTAGGTATGGGCCAGGAGCCTCCCTCCCTTCAGCCCAACCTCATGGAATAGCTTCCCCAACACAGTCTCACTACTGAAAGCTTCCAGGAAGGAACTTTCTGCAAAATACCAAGTAAATAGTATACACCATACACACACACCACAATCTCAAACTGTCAGAACTGCTCCTAGCAAGCTTTCTACTTCCAGGAAAGAAACAATTGAATTCTGTAGGATACAAGAAACTGCTGGCCTTATCTGATTGTTGAAGACATTGGATACTGGAGAAACACCTTCTGAGATCCAAGTGTCAAAATAACACCTCATCAGAACCACCACATTCATTGTTCAGCTGTACTGTGACTTAATTTTTAAAACTGTTAGAACCTTAAATGCATTGCTTGGCCTAATGCATATAAACACCACTTTATCTACTTAAAGCAAAAGTTTCCTTTTCTGGGGGCGCCCAGGTGGCTCAGTGGGTTAAGCCTCTGCCTTCGGCTTAGGTTACGGTCTCAGGGTCCTGGGATCAAGCCCCACACTGGGCTTTCTGCTCAGCAGGGAGCCTGCTTCCCCCTCTCTCTCTGCCTACTTGTGATCTCTCTCTCTCTCTCTCTGTCAATAAATAAGTAAAATCTTAAAAAAGAAAAAAAAAGTTTCCTTTCCTGGATGAGTTTTTCCTTGAGATGGATTTTTGGTAAGAACTTGGAAAAATGTGTCTTTTAGACATCTTGTTGATGATCAGAAGTAACGGTTATCCACAAAAAGTTATTGCAAACAAGTAGATGAGGTCTTCAGCACTGTAGCGCAGGGGGCCTGTTTTTGTTGAAAATACAAGTTACAGGCTACTGATAAATTGAGAATCTAGTTTTCTTAAGAATTTGCCATACTGTACAAGAAAACAAACAAACATTTAAAGTTGCTGATTTAGGATACAAGAATGAGGATATGCAGATCCTCACAGACATGGCTAAGAAGGAATCTTTTCTATTTGCCTCCCCCACACTCAATAAAATATAGGCAAGGATGGTGTCATAATTGCTAATATTTACTGAAGCATTTGTCATAAGGCAAACTCTATGCGAACTGTTTCTTTTAGACCTCACAATGATCCTACGAGGTTAGTACCATTATTATTCCCATTTTACAGATGATCCGCTGAGGCTTACAGTGTCTAGGAGGGGGCAGCACGCTGTCTTCCCGCAGGACCTATATTCTTTTTTTTCTTTTTTAAGATTTTATGTATTTATTAGGGAGAGAGAGAGAGAGACAGAGCATGTGCCCATGCGCACACGCACGAGTAGGGGGAGGGGCAGAGGGAGAAGCAGACTCCCTGATGAACTGGGAGACTGATGTAGGGTTCAATCCCAGGACCCTGGGATCATGACCTGAGCTGAAGACAGATGCTTAACTAACTGAGCCAATCAGGTGGTCCCAAGACCCATATTCATTTTTTTAAAATTTTTAATTATTAACATAAAATATATTATTCGTTTCAGGGGTATAAGTCTATGATTCATCAGTCCTACACAATACACAATGCTCCCCACAACACATGTCCTCCCCCATGTCCATCACCCAGCCACCCCATCCCTCCAACCACCCTCCACTCCAGCAACCCTCAGTTTGTTTCCTGAGATTAAGAGTCTCTTATGGTTTGTCTCCATCTCTGGTTTCATCTTGTTTCATTTTTCCTCACTTCACTTAATGATCCTCTGCCTTGTTTCTCAAATCCCTC
Organism: Lutra lutra; assembly: GCF_902655055.1. NCBI lineage: Eukaryota > Metazoa > Chordata > Mammalia > Carnivora > Mustelidae > Lutra > Lutra lutra. The sequence goes on along the minus strand of NC_062283.1, from coordinate 20,476,162 downwards.
ATATCCGTGAGATCATATGATAATTGTCTTTCTCTGATTGACTTATTTTGCTTAGCATAATACCCTCTAGGTGCATCCAGTCATTGCAAATGGCAAGATTTCATTTTTTGATGGCTGCATAATATTCCATTGTATATATATATGCCACATCTTCTTTTTCCATTCATCTGTTGGTGGACATCTAGGCTCCTTCCACAGTTTAGCTATGGTGAACATTGCTGCTATAAACATTGGGGTGCGGGTGTCCCTTCAGATCACTACATTTGTATCTTTGGGGTAAATACCCTACTAGTGCAATTGCTGGGTCATAGGGTAATTCTATTTTGAACTGTTTGAGGAACCTCCATACTATTTTCCAGAGTGGCTGCACCAGCTTGCATTCCCACCAACAGTATAGGAGGGCTCCCCTTTCTCTGCCTCCTCACCAACATCTGTCATTTCCTGACTTGTTAATTTTAGTCATTCTGACTGGTATGAGGTGGTATCTCATTGTGGTTTTGATTTGTATTTCCCTGATGCCGAGTGATGTTGAGGACTTTTTCATGTCCCAGGACCCATATTCTTTTTTTTTTTTTTTAAGATTTTATTTATTTGACCGAGAGAGATCACAAGCAGGCAGAGAGGCAAGCAGAGAGAGAGAGAGAGGAGGAAGCAGGCTCCCCGCGGCCGGGAAAGCCCGATGTGGGACTCGATCCCAGGACCCTGAGATCATGACCCAAGCCGAAGGCAGAGGCTCAACCACTGAGCCACCCAGGTGCCCCACAGGACCCATATTCTTAACCTCTAAGTTCTAATGTCCCCTGTTGACTGGGAGGGACAGAGCACAGGCTAGGACTCAGGAGACTGACCTGGCCTCAAGTCTTACTTGTTACTTGCCTTGTTACAACTACCTTGTTGTATGACATTGAGCAAATATGGAGGAGAATTTGAAAACGTTTGGCCACATGATTTTTGTTCTACTGATAGTTTCTAGCCCTTCCATTAGGATTTTCCAGAAACTCAACTCAGACTTCACTGAGTCTTCGGGATTGCTGGGGAAGGACATGAGGCAATCTTTGCAAAGGAGGGTTAAAAAGTAGAAGTGGAGGGAGGGATGGGCAAAATAGGTGAGGAGGAGTGGAGAAACAGTTTTCTATTTACGGCTGACTATGTCATGAGAATAAAAGGTCCAACACAGAGAATGTCGTCGTGATGGTATAATAGCTTTGTATCATGAAGATGGGAGCTACCCTTGGGGTGAGCACAACAAGGTGTCAAGATGTCAAATCGCTGTGTTGTGCACCTAAAACTAAGGTAACATTTTCTGTCAGCTATGCTCAAATTGATTTAAAATTTTAAATTAAAAAAAAAGACTCAGGGAAAAAGGTATCATAGAGGTGACAAGGACAGACTTCAAGTCAAAGTGCCTATGTTAGAATCTGACATGCATATTTATTAGCTGTACAGGAGTGGGCAAGTTTTCTTTACTTGTCTACACATTATTTTTCTCATCTATCATGTTAGAGTTGCTCTGAGACAAAACACTGACATGTTTAAAATTAGCAACTGGGAAATAATAAGCGTTCAGTAAATGTCAGATATTAGCTACACCAATGTTGTTCCCATTTTTTTGTTAATATATCCTTTGAAAGACTTTTCAAAAACTTCCTCTTTGCAAATATTTTAACTGGCAAAAAATGTTTAAAGGTATTTAATTTGTCATTACATGCAGAAACAGAGAAAAATTTAAATTACCTGGATTATTAGAAATAGTAACATTTCAAAAATTGTAATGGGGGAAAAAAGGTAGAAAAAGCTATGTCAGGGGTGTCTGGGTAGCTCAGTCAGTGAAGCGTCTGCCTTCAGCTCAGGTCATGATCCCAAGGTCCTGGGATGGAGCCTTACATGGGGCTCCCCGCTCAACAATAGTGTCTCCTGCATCCTCTCCCTCTGCTATTCCCCCTGCCTGTGCACTCTCTCTCTCTCTCTCAAATAAATAAATAAAATCTTAAAAAATAACAACAACAATAAAAGGGCTATGCAGAAGTTGACAAGCTTTCAAAGCACGAAGTCAAGGTTCTGACACTTCACACAAGGCTTGAGGAACCAGAGTGGGGGTGGGAGAAGAACCGTGGGGGGTTTCCTCAACTCTCCCAGCAACGAGAGCAGCGGCAGCCCCCATGCTGTATGAACTGAAGATACTCCTCAGGGCACCTGCTCGTGCCTGATGTGCGAGGCACACACACTCATGCATGATAGATTGTACCTACACAGTCTGAGAAAGCTTTATTCCAAGACCAATGTGCACAAGTCCATGCTAAAGACCATACGCCTCAGCTCTGTCTCCCAAGAGCTGATGATCTATGGAGACGTGGGATAAGTAATCATGAAAATGGCTCCAAAAGACACATTAGAAAAGAAAAACGAGGAAGAGCTGGTATTAAAAGCTCAGGGATAATGGGCAGGAGATGGAGGAGTTGGGTGAAGCCACTAGAGGTTGGGGTACCCTTGAAGTAGCAATGACAGGGCTTCTGGGGTAGAGTGGCCTTTCAGTCTTTGTCCCACGCATGTTTGAGGGATGAAACAGCAGTGCCACCTCTGTTTTTATGCTTTCCACTCTCGTGGGGGTAATATTCAGCCGTGTTCTACCCAAGGCAAGTCCCACAGGAATAGGTGTCCAGTAAACAGCTGACTGAATCAATAAATGGGAAAGGCTTAGGTTGGTGCATTTATTCCAAATGCTTTTGTTTATTCAATAAGCCGTGTGGTGGTTTTAAAGTATGTCCATAAATTCTCTGATGCTCTTCGCTTCAGAGAATGGAGCCTAATTCCCCTCCCCATTAAGTGTGACTATATTTAATCACTTCTAATGAATACGATGCAGCCAATATAGCTGAAAGAATGGCCCTCCTGAGATTAGGACATACAAGCCATAGCAGTTTCCTTGCTCTTTCTCTTGAATTACCTCTCTGAGGGAAATCAGCTGCCATGTTGTGAGGGTAGCCAAACAGGCATCTGGGGACATTCACGTGGGGTGAGCAGCAAAGGCCTCCCACCAATGGCCATGGAAGGGAGCCATCTTGGAAGAAGTGACTCTACCCAGTCAAGCCTTCAGATAACTGGGTGACATATGGCCTGCAACCCCACAAGAGAAGCAGCCAGCTAAGCTATTCCAGAATTCCTGACCCACAAAAAACTATAACATAAAAATGTTTATTGCCTTGGGGCACCTGGGTGGCTCAGTTGGTTAAGTGTCCAACTCAGGTCATGATCTCAGGGTCCTAGGATCAAGCCCTACATCGGGAGTCTGCCTGTCCCTCTCCTCTGCTCTTCCCCACCCAACCCCGCTCTCTCCCTCTCCCTTGAATAAATAAAAATAAAATCTTTCAAAACAGTGTTTGTTGTCTTAAGCTATTAAGTTGTGGGGCCATTTGTTATGCAGCAATGGGTACCTAGTATAGACTCTACCCGACTAGGTGTAAGACACAACGATATGTAAGGTATGTCTGTCCCACCCTTATAGAGCTCAACCTATTAGGCAGCACAGACAAAAAACAATTAATACAGAGTGACACATGCTCTCATAGAAAGAATGAGGGGCTGATGAGCAGGAGATTCAGGGAAACACACAAGAAGGTCATCCAGCCCAGTCTAGGAGGGCAGGGTTAGGTGATACCTAGGCTTTAGACTAAAAGATAAGCAGGAATTATCCAGCTATATCAGTCTGCTAGGGCTACCATAACCAAGTACCACAGACCGGGTGGCTCAAACAATGGAAATTTATTGTCTCTCAGTTCTGGAGCCAGTAAGTGCAAGATCAAGGTGTCGACAGAATTGTGAGGCTATGAGGTTGTAAGGCTGTGAGGTAGGGATCTGTTCCAGGCCTTTCTCCTTGGTTTGTAGATGGCCACCTCCTCCCTGTGTGTCTTCATATCATCTTCTCTTTATGGATCTCTGTGTCCAAATTTTCCCTTTGTATAAGGACACTGGTCATAAGCTCATCCCAATGACCTCACTTTAACTTGACTACCTCTGTAAAGACCTGATCTCCAAATAAGCTCACACTCTGAAGTACTAGGGGTTAGGAATTCAACATATGGGTTGGGGGACACAATTCGGCCCACAGCACCAGGTAAAAGCATACAAGGGCATGGGAGAACAGTCTGAGCAGATGAATTAGAATGTCCTAAAGACTCTAGAGGCAAGACGTAGCATGTTAAGTTAGAGAATTATGAGTGTAAAGTGAGGAAATATAGCAAAAGCTGGGGCCAGATCACATAGGGTCTTACAAACCATATGAAAGCATTTACATTCTATCCTAAGAGCAGTAGCCACCATTGAAGAGTTTTATGTAATCGAGTCACATCACCAGATTTGTGTCCAAGGAAATTCATTCTAGCCACCTGGCTGAGAACGGATTAGCAGGAGCAAGAATCCCCACAGTGAAGAGCAGTTAGTTTACTGCAGGCAGCTGGCAAATGAGGATGGTGGCAGTGATGACATGGGAAAAAGTAGAAGATTCAAGCAATTGCCAAGTGAGAGATGACAGCACTTATTGAATGAAGACCTGTGGTGGGAGTGGGGCAAGGAAGAATCAGGGATGATGCCAAGTCCCCTGGCTGGGGCAAATGGATGGATGTTCCATGGTAGCCTTCGCAGAGAGAGGATGCAAGAAGAGGGTTTGGGATAAAGAGGACAAGTTCAATGTTAGACCTTTTGGGTTTGAGGTTACCGTGAGCCCCACGGGTTGGAAGCTGGGTTCCAAATCGTAGAAGAAAAAGCTGGTCTGGAGATAGATACTTGGGAGCCATTCACATCAAGCCAATAACTGAAGCTCTAATAATGAGTGATAGCTCTGAAAATGAGAGTGCCTGGGGCGAGAGAATCTATCTTTGGGGAGCACCAACACGGAAATACATAGCCCAAAGGGATAGGAAGGAAACCAGGTAATCAAGAGAATAGGTTCTTTCAAAAGATGGCAGTCAGCAGCAAATTATGCCAAAAGTCAAATAGTAAGAACTGAGATGTGCCCCTTGAATACAGTGACCAGTGACAAGGACATTGTTGATGACCTTGGCAAGCACATCAACCTCAGTGATGCTCATTTGGGGTCTATAATCTTAATAGTCTTAAATGTATTAGAAAGATCCTTCCTTCTTTATGAATAGATACAAGGGAAGCTTCTTGGCCACCAGTATCAGCCCCCAAATCCCTCTCCAAGCAGGTACCCCACACTGGAGTGGCAGAATGGCTCCAATTTTTCCTAAATCCAATGGAGAGCTCACTAAGACAGCCCTGAGGAAGGACTATATTAAGAGGAACCTACTACTAAAGGCAAAGGCGAGCTTAACTCCTCCCAATGTCCTCCTAGAACACAAGGAACAAATCCCTTTTCAGGGAAATGTGGGGAGAGGACTTAATGTCTAGTGCTGTCCCAGTATAGGCAGGAGGACCCTGCCAAAAGGAGCCCTGGCAAGCTTCTAAAGAGAAGCTTGGACAGCATAGCCAGCAAGCTTCAAGACAGCTTGAAATTTCTGACAACCCTGTCCTCACTGCTTAGCCTCTCCTGTGTCTCATCCCTCATCTGGAAAATAAGGATGTTAAGACAACTCAGCACAAAGGGCAAAGCAAGGATCAAATGAGGTTACTTAGCACAGTGCGCGGTTCATAGTAAGAGCTCGGGGAAATATTTTTGTTGTAACAAATAATATACTGTGGAGAGTGTAAATATTATTAGTCCTAGATCCCAGGGACCCTCAGAAATCCTCCTTTTTTGCATTGCAACTTACGAGCCTGTGGGTCATTCTCACCCTCCCCATCACCACCTGTACCTCCGCCACCCTGCCCTGCCTACACACTGCTCTCCAAGAACAGGAACTCCGTCTCCCGATTCCTATCACACACCCAGCGTCCCGAGTGCCTGGCACATGGCGGTAAGTAAATAATGCTTGTGGAATGAGTTAATAAATTCCAAGTGTATCTACTAAAATGTACTTATGGGAGTGGAGAAACACTGCTTCCAGGAATGGAAAAAAGTCATATATGAGGAGTCACGGAAAGGCTGGCAAGTCTGAAGGGGAAAAGCTCTGGGGCTCGCACCATATCCTGGATGAGAGGCATGGAGACCCACTCTTCAGCAAAGTTCAGATAATGAGCAAAGCAAGAGCAACCTGACCGCACAGCAGGAAGAAAAGATAACAGCAGTGTGGGGTTTTGTTGGTTTTTTGCCCTGGCGGGGGAACTCCCTTTGTAGGCAACAGAACTAAGAGAGCAGTTACAGACAAATGCGTATCTGTTGGTAAATGCCGAGGGACGGGTGGTGCAAATTTCTACCACATCATTAATCAGGAGGTAGAAGTGGCAAGGGTCTGGTGAAACAGTGACGATTTGGGAACACCAAAAAACAAATAAACCCCCAACATAAGCTAGCAAAACCCAACAAATGACATGACATTTCAGACCCAGCAGGAGACAAAACACAGACCCCCAAAGAGGAAGTGATGTATTCACCCTAGCCAAACAATGAAGTCAACACTTTGAAAGGAGAAAAGAAAATCAAGCACAAAGGGACAGCCCAAACTCCTTAAAAGAACATGGAGGGCTGTGTCTGAAAAGGCTGCTGTTCACAGCATCCTCTCTCTCTCTCTCTCTCCCTCCCAGTCAGCCCTTGTTGGTAGACATTTAGGGGAAGGAGCAAAAAGAAGTTAAAGTCCCCCTCCCTTTACTAACAGAAGGTCAGGCAAGTGACACAACCCGAGGTCAATGTGGAAAACAATGGAAGGAGAGAGGGAGGGCATGTCGCAGAGTGGGATAGTGGGAATGATGGCCCAACGACTCTGAATGCTAGTCGTTCAGTGGACGCCTCAAGTTGACGCTAAGATGTAATCTTCCATGTAATGATGCTTTGCCGTAATAGTACCTCTTAATCCCAGTTATCTCAGAGAAACATAAACATTAATTAGGTGTTCCCAATGCCTCAAGGAGAATTCCATTTTCATCTTTCATTTAACTGAGAAACTGAGGTACAGAGAGATGAAGGAGATCGCCCGAAGGATGGCTGTGTGAGTCAGCAGCCGGACCAGGAAGCCGGGGCTGTGACTCCTCACTTCCTGGTTTCCTCTCTAAATATTAGAGCACATTCCCTTCTAGAGGCAGCTTTCCAGGACAGAAGGCAAAGGAGATTCAGGTCATCCTGGGGAGGGGCAAGAAGCCTGACAACAGGCAGGTCAGCAGATCTGCAAGTTTTCCTTCCAAGATGGGGCTTTCCCTTTCCTTTCCCAGCGTTGCTCAGCCTGGATCGTCCATTTACTGCCACGTCCTGACTTTGGGCTCCTTCAACGGGCCCGGTCGCCGAGCACCATTCTCAAGCAGTGGCCGCACAAATTAGCGGTGCTCTTTGTCCCCAGAGCCCCAGAACCCAACTGTGCCCCAGGGTGTCCCAAAAGCTCCCCGTGTGTGCTGTGCATTGCAAAACACTGGCACGTACTTCGGTCAAGGATCTTGTCCTTCTGAACGGCCACCGAAAGTTTGTTTGGCGATCTGTCCCTCTAAAGCAAAAAAGGGAAAGAAGGCAAAGAAAAGGCTCTAATTGCTTCTTACAAGCCTCCGAAGCTGAGTGGAAGTTGAACCGTCTTCAAGGGAGGTACACACACGCTGCAACCCTCACGGTTTGAGGACTTTCTGCTTTGTGAGGCACCGGAGCTAGATTCTGGAGCAAAGGGACAGCAGCGATTATTCTCGAAGCTGTATCATTGACGGTGTAACATTACCTTCTGCCCAATGGGCTCTCTCGTCAGCCATGTGTGCCTGGTCTATTTTGAGACCCATCTGAGCCCACTACCTGAGGCAGGGGTGGTGGGAACAAATCAACGTTCAGCTGACCAAGGTTTAACCCGCCTCCTCTGGTCAAGAGCAGCAGTAAGAGCAAACCATCTCAGTAGCTGACTTTGTGGTTTGAAAGGTGGCTTTTCCTGCAACAGAAAACTTAAAAGGCAAGTGTCAACTACAACTGTAACTGAAATCAACCAACTTTGGGGAGAAAAACACAGACACACCTTATTACTTGGATTTCTTTGTGATTCAGAGGAGAGGGTAAACAGTATCAGAAAGCTGAACTCTTTCCCAAAGGCAGGGCTGAGAGCCAGAATCCCAGGCAGGCGGGTATAACAGGTCCTGGGTGTGCAAAAGCCCTGTTCATTGTCTTGGGTTTACATATGGGAGATGCAGGCTTTTCTCTTTGCCACTGGAAGGTGACTAGTTCTTAAGGCCTAACGTCACACTCTATCTTCAGCTATTTCCATAAAGTAGACAGCTCCCTGGTCTCCCTGGGGGGGTGTTAGCTGCTTTAAGAGGCAGTATTCTAGTCTTCTCGCTGTCCTGTCCCCCACTGCCCACAGCCAGCCGCAGTGCTTGCTACCTGCCCCTTAGCGTGCCACCTCCATGCATTGGACCCAGAAACCACTGTTTCCAGCTTTGCTGACACATGCCCCTTCCTCCCAACTCCCAAATGGAAGTGGCTCCCTCTTACTTCTGTACCAAGGGAGTGCTGAGGACTTACGCAGGGCCTGACGGATATTTTCAGGTATCAGCCCATCTGACTGCCTACATTTGGTTTTTGTCTTCCTAATAAGAGAGGGGGAAGTGTTTATCTCTGGCAGACGATCCTCTTATATTTTAAGGAGGGGTTATTGGAAAGGCCACATCTCCTTCCATCTCAAAATGAGAGGGACACTGAGGAAGATGACCAGGTAAGTCCCCAGCTAATGGCGAAATGGGTGGAGGTCCCAAAAAGGGTTTACTGATGAGAGTGAATCCAGATCCAAGCACTCAAGAGCGGTGAAGTCAAACCAAGAAAATGACCCATTTTTTCTTAGCAGCCATATGTATCCAATAGTGAAATTTTTCGGCTTCCATATGTCATTACTGACTTAATAGCTATTGTGTGCAATATCTTCTTAATTAACTTCTACTTAGACAAATAATAAATAATCTCCCTTTCTATAGGAAAGTTAGGATTCATTTGCCTCAAAAATAATTTCTCCTCTTCTTTAAGGTAGTAAGATCTAAATAAGTCTTTAAAAATCTCCCCTATTATTTTTGATGCCTATCTCCAGAAGGGAAAAGTTAGAAAGGCCGGAATAATTAGGTTAAGTTATAACTAGCCCAGTGCCATCTGTGCGTTGAATATGTGCATGATCTTGGTAACAGTTAAGCCACTTACTAACCTAGTACTTGCTGGGAAGCCATAAAGGAAAAAGTGACTAATGATGGATGGTCTGAGGAAACAGCTATCATTATTTTGGTTCAGTTTACACAATTCTCGCCTTTACAAAGATAAGAATAAGGCAGGTGCTTAAGTCATTAGACCCTAGAGCTCCTCTCCGAGAAGTCTCTGCTGGTGGAGGATTTAGAGTCAACCCTGGGTTCAAATCCCCACTCTGTTGCTTCCCGGCTGCATGACCTTAGGTAAACGTAACCTCTTTCAGCATCAAGTTCCTTGAAATTCTTCGTCGGTCAAATGGAAGAATAATAAGTATTCACCTCATAGGACTGTTGGAAGATTAGCATAACATGCCAGGTGCAGGGGGCGCCTGGGTGGCTCAGTGGGTTAAAGCCTCTGCCTTCAGCTCAGGTCATGATCTCAGGGTCCTGGGATCGAACCCCACATAGGACTCTCTGCTCAGCAGGGAGCCTGCTTCCTCCTCTCTCTCTCTGCCTACTTGTGATCCCTGTCTGTCAAGTAAATAAACTTTAAAAATCTTAAAAAAAAAAAAAAAAAAAACATGCCAGGTGCAGATAAGGGCTTAATCAGTGGCAAATAATTACTGGAAAACAAATAAAGTGAAGAGGATTTGTTAATGAACACGACTCTTCCGACTAATCCCACCTCCAATTATGATTTGAGAGGTCAGTGTCATCCCTCACCCAGAACTCCACTCAGCAATGATACCATGTGCTTGCTTATTTGCTGTAAGAATCCAAGACCAGCGTCCCTTAAAACAAAACAAAACAAAAAACACCCTGCTGAAGGGAGAGTGTATAGAGAGCAAGTAGAGGAACTTCAGGAAGCAAAATGTACTCTGTATGAAGAGCCTTCTGAGACATTCTGAACCATATTTGCATTTCTGACAAGGTTCACCCAATTTTAAGTTTCTGTTATGGTAAAAAAAAGAAAAAAGTTCCTGAAGAGGTCTCTATCCTGGATATTACAGGTCTGATAGTGCGCATAGTTTGGGAAAAGTCCTCTTGGCTTGGAGCACCAAAGTGAGTATAGTAAGTATAAAAAAGTGGCAAAGAGGGCGCCTGGGTGGTTCAGTGGGTTAAAGCCTCTGCCTTCAGCTCAGGTTATCATCAGGCTCTCTGCTCAGCAGGAAGCCTGCTTCCCTTCCTCTCTCTGCCTGACTCTCTGCCTACTAGTGGTCTCTGTCTGTCAAATAAATGAATAAAATCTTAAAAAAAAAAAAAAAAAGACGGCAAAGAAGGGATGCCTAGAACTTCCAGTCCTAAGAGCCAAATAATAAAAGAAATCCAGGGGCACCTGGGTGGCTCAGTGGGTTAAAGCCTCTGCCTCCGGCTCAGGTCATGATCCCAGGGTCCTGGGATCAAGCCCCGCATCGGGCTCTCTGCGGAGCCTGCTTCCTCCTCTCTCTCTGCCTGCTTCTCTGTCTACTTGTGATCTCTCTCTGTCAAATAAATAATATCTTTAAAAAAAAAAATAAAAAAAAATAAAAGAAATCCATGAGGGCACTGAATTATTCCTGGCCCCATGCTATCTCCTGTGGCATATACTAGGTAATGAAACCAAGAAATTATTATGTGCTTCATAGAATAAGGCTAAAAAGAGAGAGAACGTGCTTTACCAAATGTAGGAACAAGAACTTCTCACCTGGGCCCCCAGCCTGTGTAAGAAAGTAGCTATATTATTAGTCCTCATTGATGTAAAAGATATATGAGAACAGAGTGATTGTTTACATTTAGGAAAGCTTTTCAATGCTTCCCCGTGGATTCGTGAATGACAAACACATGCATTTGGACCATACATTTCTACACCATTTTATGATTCAATCCGTGGATTCGTGAATGACAAACACATGCATTTGGACCATACATTTCTACACCATTTTATGATTCAATCTACAGAAATGCTGGATGCACCATACAGCGTCTCTGACCCCTTGCAATAACCGGAGGACGTATTCAGCCACCAACTGGGGCCACAGACTCCAACGCAAACATGATGGGAAGCCAGGAAGGGATGCTCAACATACACATTTTCTTGTTTCTTGTTTTTAAACAAGGTGAGAGAATACTGCTTTCCCCTAAACATCTGACCGTAAGCAGTTATTCTCATTTGGAAACTAGTTTCATTTCTGTGTGCTTGGAAATCCCACCCATGTTACAGTTTCCCAGCTCCCTACAAAACAATAAGTATTGCCAATAAAATATTTATTGAATGATAAAGACCTTGCTTATAACGTCCGTGGTGTCTATCCTTTTAATTAACCACATTCATGGTGTTGTCTTTGTGATATTTTGATAGTTTCCAGATGCAGGTATACCATATAGGAATAGAAAGTGGGGGGGGGACCCCAAAGTCACTTAAAAATAGAACCAGAACTGTAGCTACCACATGTGTTTTAAATATATTGCCCATACAATTAAGAATACAGTATTATAAACCAGCTCTATAAATCTTATAATAAAAACAGTAACACACCAACTCTTCTTAGCCACAAAGAGGCCCTTAATACTATTATAGATTCCATGATAATGTGGCTTTGGGATTGGCTTAATATTTTGTAGTAAGAATGTTAACTAGCTGAGATAAATCATAACACATCCTCTTGTGTGGACCTAAAATGAGGGGGGAGGGGTAATCTACTTGATTGAGCAGAAGCAAGCCCAGTGTGTGCCTGCCTTCAGTATTCCTGGAAATCCTCGGGATTTTTACTACCATTTAAAAGTGCTAAGAAAATTTAATTTTCAGACAGGGCTTCAGGCATTGTTCTGCAGACAACACAGTTGAGATCCTTTGCCTTCAACTTCAGACCAAAACTAATCCAGATGAATGAGGAAAGGTCTGTGTTGGTGTGAATACAGTTTGTAAATTATAAGGTGCTAGCCTATGCAAATGTCAGCAATTAAAATTACTGATTACACTTCTCCCTGACCTTGACTCAACCGGTAGGAAAAAGCTTTCTGAAACTTCCAACAAGGTATTTCCACATCATGAAGTGACCTTTTTCCCTGGGAATATGCAAAAGTAGAGATAATACCTACCTCCTAGTTTTGGTATATATAGCAACTCACATCGTTTACAATCTTTATCCCCCCCACCCCCGCCCCTTAAAAAAAAAAAAGCTGGATTATTTTATACCAGACACCATATAATTTCAATGCAAATATTCCACTAGATATGTCAAAGTCATGAGAATTCCTTTTTAAAAACATCTTTAATCGCAAATCTACTTACTTAAACTAGTGACAATGATTCTTTAATAGTCTCTAACATGTAGTGTTCAAATTTCCCCCAAATGTCCCATATTTGTTTTTCATCAAACCTATTTTCAACTTTTAAGGATAGTGGCCAGTTTTAAGGAACTCAGCTGAAATCCCCTGGCAGTTCCTCTTAGAAATATTTCTTTAAATAAGTGCTTAGTCAGGAGTCATTTTATCGCCCATTCAACAATTGCCCTAGGCCTTTACTGAGATGGGCCCACACTGCTCCTCAGTAGAAGGAGAGTCTGCTGAGGCCTTCCTGACTCTCTCTTCCCGTAGGGCAGCCCTTTACTGTGCAAAGAGCTGAGAGTCAACAAACCTTGATTCTAATCTTAATTCAGTCATTAGATAGTTGTATAACCTTGAGCAAATCCATTTTCTTCTGTCTCAGTTTCCAGGTTTGTAAAATAAGGGGGTTGGCCTGGGTCATCTTTCCATTTCTCTCTGGCCCTTGAGGTTCAGTACGTTTGATTTTGTTTAATTTCAAGTTCTATATCTTCATGATGTTATCTGTGAAGATGGGGAGCAGGTCTATTAGAGAAGAGAGTAGGGTATTTGAAGTCATCAGACCAGTCAAATCCTGACTTGAGTTCCTTTGGGGAAGTAGTTAACCTTGCTAAGCCTCAATGTCACATTGTGTTACAATTTATTATACTTATCCGTCTCACCTACCAGATGCAAACTTTTGGGGAGCAGAATGTTCTCAGGTTCGTCTTAGTATCATCAAAGCCTAGTGTCCTGTCTAGAACCTCGTAGGTACTTGATACACACTCTGATACAGCAAATATTGAAAACTTTGTTCACTTATTAGAAAAATCCAACTTTGCCTGTAACCTTTGGTAAGAGGTGAATGACTTTTTGCTATGCTAAATTTCATCCCTCTTTGGGCTTGCTCGCTGCTTCTCCTATTTTCTGTTGGGGGGGTGGGGAGGGCAGAGGCAGAAAGAGAGAGAATCTTAAGCAGGCTCCACGCCCAGGGTGGAGCCCAACGCCAGGCTGGATCTTACGACCCTGAGATCAAGATCTGGGCCTAAATTAAGAGTCAGACACATAACCCCCTTAGCTACCCAGGTGCCCCTCCTTCTTTCTTAAAGTATACTTCTATATACTTACCATCAATTTTATTTTTCTGTAGTGAGTTTTGGGGTGATTCTTTGGAGTCGTTGGTTAGTAGCTTAGTGCCAGTCTAACTTAATAAAGCATTTTTACAAATGTATACAAATCAAAATAATACAGGAGGTAGTGTAACAGCAACAGTATATATCAGATACATGAATTTTCTGATGAACAGAATGTTCACTGGGACTAGTTCCCTAAATCAGTTTCTAATAGAGTTGAATGTGAACAGCTGTGAATATTTCCTCAAATGATCTCTTCCTTTTGTGTAAAGACACTCAATTTAGTTTATCATTTCATGACCCCTGATCGCACCCTGTTACTATTTTGAAACGTGAACATTTTCCTTAACTGTGTTCGAATCTGGCGTAACCGCTAGAGCAGCATTTCCTGGAAGGAATATTAATCCTGAATAATCATGCTCGCAAAAACCAGTGTCTGGACAGACACATTTGGGAAAGCTGGCACGTGATAACTTCTTGGCGATTCACAAACTCCTCAGCACACAGAATATTCTGGAAAGTCATAATAAAGATATTTGTTGCATTTCTGTGTTGTATAACAAACTTTTTATCTTAGCATTTCTCAAACTTCCTTATTCCATGTACCACTGAGAAAGAAAAGTAGGACTCAAAGCTAAGATACCATCAAGTATGACATCAGCAATGTTAAAATTCAAAAACGTGCCTCTTGGGATAGATGAAGTGCGGTAGTATGAACCACAGAACCTTTGGTCGGACATCACCTACTACCTCCTGAGGACCTAGTGTTCTCCAGGCCACCACTCCGGACCACGATGCTCTAGCCTAGAACTTACACAATTCTTTCAGAGGAAGCAGGTTAAATAATATTCTTTCCTAATATGAAGTAAAAGTATAAGAATTTTGGAGTTAAAAAAAAAAGGAAATACTGGCCACCCATTTTAAGGGTGAACCAGACCTCGTTCACTGAAAAATTGCTAGGTCCACATCAACATGTAACTGTCCAGCTGTCCTCAATGAGCATGGAAATCTCTTTAAATTAAGATGGCATGTAATTAAATCATTCAGCGTGTTGACGAGCTTCTCCACACAGGTAGTTAACTTTCACTTGACATAACCCATTTGCCTCTGCAGAGCCCCACACCCCGAAGTGACTCAACTTCATAACACCACCATTAAAATCTCTAGCCCTTTACAGGCTAGGCTAGGGCGTAAAGCATCAGTAACTCTAGAGTGAGAACGATGAAGTATGTGAGTGCGGGAGAAAGGTTGGAGGGACTCCTAAAATCTGCCTCCAGGGAAAGGGCTCCTCGGGCTCCGCTCTGCATCTCGCACAGGCCTGGCCCAGGACACCCGCTTACATCCTTCTCCGTTTTGCCAATCCGACCGCTGAGGGGTGCGGGAAGACTTCGGGGACGGCGTGTCCCTCCCCAGACTGGCCCAGCTTCCCCATCTTCCCCCCAACCCTCGGGGGTGCTTCTGAATGTCTGAACTGCCCGAATCCATCTTTCTGGGCCCGGATCTGGGGGTTTCCCCGGGCTCCCCCCGCTGGCAGGACCGGCCAGGACCTCGCGCCATCCTTCGGGCCGGAACAAACAGCCCATGACCCCGGGAGGCCCGGGTCACCTTCACACTCGCCTCCGCCCCGCACCTCCCCCGGGGCCGGGGCCTGCCGCCCGCGGAGGCGCCCCCCTGGCCCTACACAGAGCCGCGGAGCACGGGGTGGGGGGAATTGTGCGTGCTCCGCCGCGCTTCGCGGGGCGCCGCATCCGCCGCCGAGATGCTGGCAGCCTGGGGGAATGGCCTCGCGCGGCCCTCTCCTTATTTATCCACCCAGCAGTTTCCATGGCTCCGCCGCCATCCTCCGCCCCTTCCTTGAGCTGAGCCCGGCAGCGGGCACGGGCCCGGCCCGGAGGGGGCCTCGGGGGGCGGGTGCGGCGCGGGGCGGGGGCCACGAGTCGTTTCAAAGCCCCGGGGCGCGTGGAGGCGCACCCCCAGTCTCACCCGCTCCCCCCCATCCCAGCAGCTGTGCCACTTCTGCAGCCCCGGCCCGCCCCCCTCCCCCCGCCGCGCTTGCCCGCACCCCAGGTCTGTCCCCCACCCGGCCGGGCGCCGGGGCCCCAGAGCGCAGCGCAGCCCCCGGCCCGGCCGGGCGGCGCGGGGGAGGGGCGCGGCGCAGGCAAAGTTGCTGAGTTGCTTTGCACTCTCAGAAGTTGCAGCTGAGACGGCAGCTTCCCGCCCCCTTCCTGGACTCGGCGGCTCGGAACACACACCCACCCGTCACCACCCGCTACCTGCCCTCGCCCCTGTGGCCCCGGCCCGGACTCGGCAGCATCCCCTCCCGGCGCCCGCGAAGAGCCCAGGTTTCCAGCGGAGTCGGTCGGGGGGCGGGTGCACCCCACCTCCCCGCTCGGCCAGGGGTGGGGGGGCCGGGTCGGGGAAGGCTCCCCTCCACGCAGTCGCCTCGCGGCCGTGGGGCTTGTGCACTCTGCAAAGCTGAGCGGCCGGGAAGGCGTCGCCCACCAGCCCCCGCGCCCTCGTCGACCCGGGCGGGGCTTGCGGAACGTGCCCGGGGCAGCGTTCGCATCCCCTCCCGAAGTGGGCTTCGCCTGGGGCAGCGGAAGGGGCTCCGCGGGGGGCTGAGGTCGCCAACAGGTGCTCGCGAGCCCATGTGACCAGGGAGGGGCCGCGCGGGGGAAGCCGGGGGTGGGGGTGGGGGCGGGGGCGGGCTCCCTCCGGGTCCCCTGCAGAGCCCGACGCCGGGTGCACCCCGCCCGCGGCGGCTTAGGGAGGGCTCGCGGGCGGCTCTACCGAGCGCCGGTGCCTTCGCGGCCTGCCCGGGAGGAGGAGGAGGAGCCGGAGGGGGAGGGAGGGATGCGAAAGTGGGTCAGGAATGTAACTGGACGCTGCGCACCCCCACGCAGAACCCCCCCCCCCCCCCCGCTCCGTTGCCGGCAGAGGCGGCCAGCGCCAGCCTTGGAAAGCGAGTCTTTTGCTGTTGTGGTTCCCCAGCATTATCAGTGGACGGTTACCAGGGGATCCCGGGGGATGTTTCCCGGTGACCCTTTGGGAAGAAAAAGTTAGTTGCCTCAGTAACCGAGTTTGGCTTGGATGCAGTGATGCAATGAACGTTCTAGGAGAGCCTGACCAGGACGAGGAGGCTGGGCCGGTGCTTGGGGGGTGGATTAACTTTTCTCATTACTGAACCAAGACGTGAAAGGAAAGCTGGGGAGGAGGTGGGCTTTTGCCCTGTTTTGTGTTTGTTTTTTTACTGTTCCAGAGAACATAAATTAGACGTTTTTGCCTTAGAGTTGGAGCCTCCCAGATGTTGACGCCCCGGCTGCCATAAATTTCCCAAAATTCTTAACAAACGCTGACTTAGTTGATACAAAGGTTTAAAGCTGATACCCTAGAGTTTGGAAGGACGAGAGGACAGTGACAGTTTTGTATTTGGGGAAGGCTGGAGAAGCAAACATGAAAAGGCCTTTATTAAAAGGAGAAGAAGAAGAAAAACCCCCAAAACCCAGCCCTTCTCAAAGCAGAAGCAGTGAGAGCAGCCCAGTTAGTTCCCTCCTGAGCACCACCAGGGCAACTCACACCCCAAGCATGTGATTAGGGGAGGGAGGAATCCAGATTTAAAAGTGATGGGCTTTGGGTTTGAATGCTGGTGGCAGAAGCAGAGTCAAGGGGAAAAAAAAATCTTAACAGAAGAGACAGCAAAAGGAAGGCTTAGAGCTCGAAGCTCTGCTTGAGCACCCTTCCTGAGTTTTGTCCTATTTTTCCTTCTGGTTTTGTTCGGGGGACCTTAGTCCCAGAGGATGGGACAGGGCTGTAGAAGCAAGGCCCAAAGCACCATAAACCATAATGTCACAAACCCAGAAGAAATGTGAATCTGCTTGGAGTATTATTCAGAAGCGAAACAGGGGTGTGTTACCCTCTAAAGAGATCTTAAGAGTTATCTAAAAAGCTGACTTAGGAATTAGTGTAAATTTCTGTTTCCAAGGCAACCCTAGATAAAGTAACCTAAATTGAGATGTACTCTGCATTAAAGAGTATGTGTTCATAGAAAGCAAAAACTGGTAATTTTTGTAAATTGAGTCATATTCTGAATATGTAGAAGAAGAGGTTATTTTGTAGTGAAAACTCTGCTGGACATCTAACCATCCCGAGGTTACTTTTCTTTTTAGACTTCACTGAGATGTCTTGCCAGTTAAATGGGAATAATAATCATTAATAATAATAATAGCTGGTCTGCTTTGGGTTGGGAGACTTGGACTTTTCACATGACTTTCTACACAGAGGTCAGTTCAACTGGTGAAAGTCTTCGTTTTCACTTAAAGAGGTGGCCTAAACTGTAGACCAACTACATTGGAATCTGGCAAATCCCTTATATGGAATTCTCTTCCATTCTGAATGTAAAGGGCAGAATTACACGACGTTTTCTGGAAACTTGAAAAAAAATGAATACTTTAATGATCTTATATTTTGTCACTTTGTTAAGGAGCATGGTTTCCTTCTGCGTGAGATAAGTAGATTTTAAAACCTTGTAGATAGGAATTGAAAATTTAAGTTAAACATGAAGTGGCGGGGTGCCTGGGTAGTTCAGTGGGTTAAGCATCTGACTTCGGCTCAGGTCATGATCCCAGGTCCTGGGATTGAGCCCCGCATCGTGCTTCCTGCTCACTGTGAGTCTGCTTCTCCCTCTTCTCCCCGCTCATTATCTCTCTCTAATAAATAATTTAAAATTATTTTCTTAAAAAAAAGAAGTGACACACTTCCTACTCCCCACACCCCAAATTTCATCTGAGTTCATGAAACATTTGTACGTAGGACAGTCTTCATTTTAGTTGTAAGTCTGATTTATATAACAATTAAATGAAGGAGTATTTCTTAAGAAAGGCTTAACAATAGGATCCTTAGAGTTGTGAATTGTCCTTGTGTATTGAAAACATTTAGTTACATAAATTTGGGGGAACTTTCCCAGAAACCATCCATGTGCAGCACTTTCTCCCAGAGATTATTTGGGCCATGCGTTTGTAAGCATGTACCAACTGCCAACCTCCCCCCCTGAAATATTTTTTTAAATGAACACAATTTTTTTTTTTTTTTAATGAACCAACTGCTTTGGTACAGAACTGCGTGATGTATTGTGGAGATTACAGAGAAGCATATGCATGTTCCTAAAGGAGTCAAATCTGGTTGAGTTGGGGATTACAGCTGGATGACAAATACAAGAAATTTAACTGTTCAGGAGTTAAGTAAAAATATATGCCTGTATGCCTAAGAAGAGATGATGGAGTCATAGATGAAAGGTACCAGGAATTGAGAAATGGAATGAGAAATTAAACATTTCAGGGGTGCCTGAGTGGCTCAGTGGGTTAAAGCCTCTGCCTTTGGCTCAGGTCATGATCCCAGGGTCCTGGGATTAAGCCCCACATAGGCCTCTCTGCTCAGCAGGGAGCCTGCTTCCTCCTCTCTCTCTGCCTACTTGTGATCTCTGTCAAGTAAATAAATTTAAGAAATCTTAAAAAAAAAAAAAAAAGGAAATTAAACATTTCAGCAGGGGGTGGGGTGGGTGCCTGGGTGTCTCAGTCAGTTAAGTGTCTACCTTCATCTCAGTCAGGGTCCCAGAGTCCTGGGATCGAGTCTGGGATCAGATTCCCTGCTCAGCAGGGGAGTTTGCTTCTCCCTCTCCCTCTGCTGCTCCCCTGCTTGTGCTCTCTCTCACTTTGTCAACTAAATAAATAAATTCTTTAAAAAAATAAATAAACATCTTTTTCTTCTATTTATTCTCTAAGATGTTAGTGGTGAACCTAAGTTGCTTCTCTCTGTAAGAATGAAGGTTTGCTCTTTTTAGGGAGATGTCTGGCAATCCAGACAGCCAGTATGTGATTGACTATCCATGAGAAGTCAATCTTAAAGGGCCCTGGGAGCTTCCAGGGAGTCAGAGAGCAGAGGGTGTGAGGGACAGTGAAAGGGAGAGGTCACACCCTTACTTGAGAAGGGCTCAGACCAGTTGCCCGGTGCTGGGTGTGTTCTGGGAAGGTTGCTGTCAGGGCAGCCATCAGGAAGTTCTCCAGAGGGAGTTGGTAGAACTTGAACTTAGGCCTTCAAGGATGTAGACGATTTTTATAGCTAGGAAGAAAAAGTGGTAGAAATGAGATAAGCCAAGAGGCAGGAAGTCACAGGGCACATTAGGGGAATTTGAATCAATCAGCTTTGTTGCAGGAGATGGGTCAAACATGAAAGCTGTCATTTGACTGGTAGGTTAGGGACAAACCAGTTAGGGACCATGAGTGCCTGTCCAAGATTGGCGGAAGGACTTTATCTGCAGGTAATAGGGAATTATGACACGATTTTGAGTAAGGGAAATGCATGGTCACCATTGCATTTGAGGAAGGTTAATCTTGTGAGTTAGATTGGAGTGGGGATGTAGGGACTGAGAGGACCTATTGAAGGGATCCAAGGCAGACTGGTCACATACAGTATTGATAGAAGTGATTGCTAGAAGGCAATACTTTGTGAGTTGTTCTAAAAGGAAAATTGGTAATATAGTATGAGGAAGTGGAGGGCAGTGGATAAGAATTTAAATTTAGAAGCTGTGAGAAGGTGGCACTATCAGCAGAAATGGGAACAGGAGGCCAGTATTCAAGGTAAATTCAAGATAAATTGAAGAGCTGATCTGAGAAATGGAATTTGAAGCTGTGATTGGCACCTGGGGTAAGGGAAAATGGATGAGTCTTGGCTGGAGGTGGAGATGTGAGTCACCTGCTTAGAAGTAGGTGATCATTGGCCGGAGGTGTGGAATGAACTTGAACTTGGTGGCAAAATGACCAGTGTGAGGGAACATTCCCAATTAGAATTTATATGTGTATATAAAAAAAAAATACAAAGACATATATATGTTTTTTTCAAAATTCTCCTCCTTCCTCATAAAGCACAACAAAGTGGTTGTTCCCGGGGCTGTCGTTAGAGCCCATCTACTGACCCAGCCCTGTTCTAGCCCAAGTGGTTTCCCTCCACGGCTCCTGAACCTGGCTCATGAGATTCCAGGTCCCACCCCACGGCACGGAATCACCATCTCCTGACCCCCCAACTCCCTATTCTTAATAAGCTTTCCAGGCCACTCTGGTATGGGTTCCCTGGGGGAAAACAGAGCCTTAGCCAGTTCATTCTACCGGTTCTGAGACCTTCCCCAGCCTCCTGTCTGCCCTTGGGAGAGAGCAAGAGTTCTTCCTTTGCCTGTGTCCGTTTCAGCCTGTCCTTTTGCTTTTGTTTCTAATGGACAGTCATTGATAGGCAGGGCTGGAAGTTGTTTTTATCCAGGTGACCTGCTGCTTTCCAAATTTAGCACTGGTTGGAAGCGGGGATGGATGTGTCACAAGTCCTCTGCCCTGCGAGGTAGGAAAGGGATTTGGGTTGACGCGCGGTGTATGGTACTGAGTGACTCACAGTTCGTCCATCAAGCCTGCAGGAGATGATGCAATAAACCAGGCCCTGGGCAGACCACTTCCTGTACCTTTGGAGACACAGACCCAGGGTGTGGTATTTGGCAGTTTTCTCAGGAGGAGACTCATTTGGCTGATCCTTTCCAAGGGAAGAGGCAGAGGTAAGGCAGGGGGAAGCTGTCGGCTCTACATACCACAGGTCCTCCAGTTTAGAAAGGAGCAGTCAGAAATCCAGGGCTGGTTTTCTAAAAGGCAACGACTATTAACACCATTTTCAAAAGAACACCTGTCTACCCAAGGCTCTGTTTCTTTCTGTCTTGTCCGAAAAAAACAAACGTCTGTCCTATTGAACAGTAGCAAACATTCCATCAAGGCCAACTTTCAGTTCACCTGATGCTACAAATTATTATCTGGCTACAAATTATCATTTGCTCTTCCTTTTCTTTTCTCATTTATAAACGATCAGGAGACAAATTGACCATCTGATGTTATGGCCTGCGGGACTAGCAGGTAGAAACTAAGGATTAAAGTGGTTGGGGGAGTTTGGGCGGGCAGCATCGTCTCCCACACCCCCAAAGAGAGATTCAACTGTCCATTTTTCTAAGTTTCTAACTGTTGAGGCCAAGGGTGGTTTTTTGTTGTTGTTGTTGAGCTTTTTTTTTTTTTTTTTTTAAATCCCCACTGAAGAACAGTAAAAGATGATAAAATCTAGGTTTGGGTTTTCTTTCTTTCTTTTTTTCTTTCTTCCTTTCTTTTTGAAACTGTGGTAAAATACACATCACATAAAATATACCATCTTCACACTTTTTTAAGTGTACATTTAGTACTGTGAAGTACATTCACATTGCTAGGCACTAGAATCTAGCTTTTAAAACTCATTTACAGTATGAGGGACTATTCCAAAATGTCAGGAAATGAATCCTAGGTTACACACAAAACTATGAATGAGAGGGAATGGCATTAACGCTGGCTTAGAGCTTTAAGACACTCTCCTGAGGGAAGGAGCTTGTAGGATGGGCCTGCCTAGGGACAGCTTTTCACAGCATCTAATGGCAAAATTAATTAGTATGGAGGGAAAAGGCAATTTTATGCTTGAGGTTTCTTTAAGATGCCAGAAATAGTACTAGCACCTTGATACCAATTTTAAAGCTTTCTGGAAGCTCTAAGAGTAGGAGAGAAGGTGTTCAGTCAAACATGAACTTAGAGAATTTGATTTACACACTTGCCTAGAGTTCCCAGAGTTTATTTTTGTATACTCTGTGGAAATATTCTCTTGATGGACGCGGAGGGGTAGGTCATATTTGCCACCGTTATCCTTTTTCTAGTGAAATCTTACGGATTTATGAAAATAGAGCTACCAACAACCAAAAAAAATTCAAAATGAGCAAGAACCTGTGAACTTATTATCAGGTAAAGCATCACGAGACAAATAAAGCCACTTTTAAGGTTAAATAGTTGAGTAAGATTTGCAAGAAAGATTGGAGGCATTGTTGCTGTTTGTCAGAGTTCTTGGTCAACCAAAATCTATTACAGTTCACTCTTTTTTTTTTTTTTAACATTAGAAAATTTATTTTCACAACCCTTTACTGTTTGCACTCAGTCATTCAGAATACCCACAAAACAGGTTTAGAGCCAGTCACTCCAACAGGATGTCAGCTGCAGTCACAGAGAATGGTGTGTTCATGTTCTACCAAAGGAGAAATGCCTTCGCTTATCTCTCGTGGCTTTGGAAATTTATAGCTTCTCGAACAACCCATTTAAAAAGTGCTGCCAACTTTGAGAAACTTATAGAATCGTTCAGAGTTTATCTTATTCAAGACGGCTTTAGTCAACTTTTGCTTATCAGTCCTGAGAAGATGTGTTAAAACCAGTCTGGCCACTTTTTTTTAAATATAGCATGTGAGAAGGCCCTTAGAAAAGAGTTTTGAAACAATATCAGTGTTGGAACTAAAATGGAACACCTTTTTAAAAAACATTTAAAAAATCGAAATATCGTTGACATACAGTATTATATTTGTTTCAGGTATACAGCATAGTGATCAGACAGTTCTGTACCTCATACTGTGCTCATTGTGGAAAGTGTAATTATCATCTGTCACCATGCCACATTATTACAATATTATTATTTTCATTATTACACTGTTATTGACTATGTTCCTCATTCTGTACTCTTCCTTGCCCTGACTTCTTTTTTTTTTTTTTTTTTTTTAAATAACTGGAAGTTTGTACCTTTTAATCCCATCTACCTTTTTCGGTCACTTTCCCCTCCCCCAACCATCAGTTTGTTTTCGGGATTCATTATTCTGTTTCCGTTTGTTTGCTCATTTGTTTTGTTTCACACAGAAGTAAAATCAGATGGTATTTCTCTTTTCCTGTCCGACTTATCTCATAGTATCATTAGCATGGTACCCTCTAGGTCCATCCATGTCGTTGCAAACGGAAAGAGCTCATTCTGTTTTATGCGGAGTAATATTCCATTGTATGTATGTAACGCATCTTCTTGAGAATTCTGCCACTGAACCACCAAAGCGAGCTACCGCATCTACTTTATCTGTGCATCTATCAGTGGACACTTAGGTTGCTTCCATAACTTGGCTGTTGTAAATAATGCTGCGGTAGACATAGTGGGGAGAGGCCCTGGGTGGCTCAGTTGGTTAAGCGTCAGACTGTTGATAGAGGTGCGGGTCATGATCTT
Source organism: Lutra lutra (assembly GCF_902655055.1). NCBI lineage: Eukaryota > Metazoa > Chordata > Mammalia > Carnivora > Mustelidae > Lutra > Lutra lutra. The sequence continues at coordinate 20,452,445 of NC_062283.1, read as the reverse complement.
GGGGTGCTGGGATGGAACCCCTCCTCAGGCTCCAACCTTCTCATGGAATCTGCGTTGGATTCTCCTTCTCCCTCTCCCTTTGCCCCTCCCACCCCTGCTTGTGCGCGCATGCGCGCTCTCTCTCTTTCTCGGTCGCTCTCTAAATGAATAAATAAAATATTTAAAAATAAATATAGGAGTGTGTATATCATTTCGAATCAGTGTTTTCATAAAACGGAATGCTTTTAAATTAGGATATTTATGATCTGTATATGGCTCTTAGTTTGGAGGACTCATAATTTAATAGCCAAGATTTCATGGTAGGAACTTAATCACTAGTGGAAGGGTTTCCATTGATAGCTCTACCAGGCATAGGCAGTTTAGAATTTCACCAAGAACTTGGAATATCTACGTCTTCACAATCCTGTGTGCAGGGCACAGACACACAGGTGCACCCAGTATAATTCACTGAATTCTGTTTAGAAGCAGACTTTATATAGGTATTTGAATCAACTGGGTTTTTTCTTTTCTTTTTTTTTAAAGATTTAATTTATTTATTTGTCAGAGAGGAAGAGAGCAGCAGGCAGAAAGAGAAGCAGGCTCCCAGCTGAGCAAGGAGCCCAGTGTGGGACTGGAACCCAGGCCTCTAGGATTGTCACCTGAGCAGAAGGCAGACACTTAACGGTCTCAGCCCTCAGGCATCCGGTATCAACTGCTCTGTATTGCAGTTTTAGGAGATGTTTGTCCTTCCCAGAACAGCGTAGTCATGGGTTTCAGCTAATTGCAAAAAGAAATTCATATCACCGCATCACAGATCTATAGAAATGCAAGCTCAGGTGGTCCTGGGAGTCTCACGTATTTCAATTTTGACTTTTATTTTTTATTTTTAAAAAAGATTTCATTTATTTTTTTGAGAGAGACAGCGCACAGGCATGGGGAGGAGAGGGAGAGGGAGAAGCAGACTCTCTGCTAGGAGGGAGCCTGATACTGGACTCGATTCCAGAACCCTGGGATCATGACCTGAGCCAAAGGCAGATGCTTAATGGACTGAAACACCCAGGCGCCCCAACTTTTCTTTTAAGACTGAATTCTTACATTTTACTAGAAAAATACTCCAGCTTTTAAGACTAAACAATCCCACAATCTACATGAGCCTATTTTACAGTGAAATTCTGTGATGATAAATGCTGGAAATTTCTAGACTGCGTGTTCATACGGAAATATTTTGTTCAATGGCCGTGCCCCTTTGCTTTGTCATTTCTGTGTTTAACAGAGCCTTCTGCCTCCTGAAATGTCAGCCTAGCCCTCAGACTCATGTGTATTTTACTTCTGATTATCTTGGTCCTCGGCCAGCCTCCTATTTGACACTTTCCGCACAGGCCTATGGGTGCTTCTGGATGTTGAGCTGTTAATCTTTTTACTGTTTCCTGTCACTTTTCCCCGTGATTGATGCTTGTGAGCCCGAGGGGGGAAAAGTGATGAAAATGACTTTGAAAACAGCTTTGAAAAGGAGTATTTTAAGTTGGACTTGGGTCTTACCTAAGACCATAAAATGACTGAAAAAGCACGCAGTCTGCTTTGTAAGGCAGTACCTCAGCGCTTGCAGGGAGTAAGCTGGCATTCTAAGGAACACTTTGTAGTAGAAGCGAAGAGGGTTTTCCTGGTGCTTTTGCAGGGATTCAGATATCTGGGTCTGTGGTGTGAGGTAGGGCAAGAATTCGGAGATGATCTGTATTCAGTTCTAGGGAAAGGTTACAGACAGGCGTCCTCATTCCTTTGGGATGAAAAATAAAATTCTTTCTGAGTTGTAGTCATTACAAAAACTCAGACCCTATTATCTCCCCAGTATTTCCTCTACCCCATACCCAATCCAATTCACTAATTCTGGGTTTGACTTTGGAGGCCCCCCACCCCCACTTGCCACCAGGCCCCACTGGGTGCAGAGAATGTGAGAAGAAAATATTCAAACCTCTGTTGTAGTTTTCAGCCACACTGATGTCTTCCAGTTTGTTAAAATTGTGGTAAAATAGATGTTGCATAAAATGTGCTGTTGTAACTCTTCCTAAGCGTACAGCTCAGTCGCATGAATTACATTCGCCTTGCTATGTGACCGTCACCACTATCCATTTCCAGAATTATTCATCACCCCAAAGAGAAACCCCGTAGCCATCAGGCAGTCACTTCCCAAGTCCCGTTCACCCTCTACTTTCTGTCTTTTATGGCCATTCTAGATATTTTGTGTCCTTATATGGCAGTCCTCCCCTTACCCACGGTTTCACTTTCTGAGCCTCCAGTTATCCGCGGTCAACCATGGTCCAGAAGCAAACAGATCCTCGTTCGGAGGTATCCTCAGAGGGTCAGTACCTCCTAACACTGCATGACGGCGCCTACGTCACACACCTCACTTCCTCCCATCACGCAGGCATTTTATCATCTCATACCAATCCAAGAGGAAGCAAGGTGCGTAGAGCCCAGGAAGATATTTTGAGAGAGAGACCACAATCACATAACTTTTATTGCAGAATATTGTTTCAGTTCTATTTTTTTAAGTATTGATAATTCTTACTTTGTCTAATTTATAAATTAAACTTGATCATACATATGTATGCATAGGAAAAATAGTATATATAGGGTTCGATGCTGTCTGTGGTCTTAGGCATCCACTGGGGTTCTTGGAACGCATCCCCCACAGATAAGGGAGAGGGCTGTGTGTCCTTTTGGGTCTGGCTTATATTTTCAGAGTCTATCCATGTTGTAGCACGTATCATTCTTCATTCTTTTTGACGGCTGAGTCATATTCCGCTGTCGTACCTAGACAGACCACATTCCGTTTATCCGTCTGTGGATGGACATCTGCGTTGTTTCCACACTTGGGCTGTTTTGAATAATGCTGCTTTGAACATGGGCGTACAAGTATCAGTTCAGATCTCTGTTTTCAGTTCTTTTGGGTAGATACCTCGGAGTAGAATTACTCATGTGGTAACTCCAAGCTTGACATGGTTTGAGGAACCACCAGGCTGTTTTCCACAGTGGCTGAGCCAATTTCGCTTTCCTACCAACAACGTAGGAGTGTCCTAGTCTCCATCTCTTTGTAGCCCCCCCCTTTTTTTTTCGTATTATAGCCATCCTAGTGGATGTGAAGTGGTATCGTGTGGCTTTGATTTCCATTTCCCTGGTGACTAAGGATGTTTTCCATCTTCTCCTGTGCTCATCGGTCAGCCGTACGTCTTCTCTGGAGAAATGTCTGTTAAGTCCTCTGCATGGTCCATTTTTGTGAATGATCTATGATGTCTAATAGTAGATGATACATGTGTGTAGATACTGTGCGTAGATGATACATACAACATGCATATACTTGGATATAGGCAAACTGTGTTTTAAAGATGGGAGATGTACTTTTAAACAGTTTGGAGACCATTATTATGGTCTATAACAATGATCTGTTTTATTTCCTATTGCCTGACATTAGCAGGAAACTACTGATAAAAATTCTCAAGCTTTTATCAGCGAGAGTCTTACTTGGTCAAAGGTGATGTGTTTATTGGAGACTTCCTATGAAAGCAACCACAGGGTCCCAGGGCTATCCTTCAGGATGTTCCCCTGTTACCTAAGAAAGTAAATCTCCTTGGATGGGTTTCAGGTTAGACATGCCTCATGTTCAGTTGTATTTTGTGGTTAATAATGGCATTTCTTTTTTTTTTTTTTAAGTTTCTATTTAAGCCCCAGGTAGTTCATGTACAATGGAATATCAGTTGCAGGTGTATCATTTAATGATTCGACACTAAATTATATTGTGTTTACAGTCACTGAATTTAACGAGACACCCGGTGTCATCCCAACAAGTGCCTTTCATGATTTTAGTGTATCTTATTAAGAGATAGAAATGGTCTTTCAGGGGCATCTGGGTAACTCAGTCATTAAGCGTCTCTGCCTTTGGCTCGGGTCATGATCCCAGGGTTCTGGGATCAAGCCCCACATGGGATGGGCTCCCTCCTCAGTGGGGAGCCTGCTTCTCCCTCTCCCGTTCCCCCTGCTTATGTTCCTCTCTCTATCTCTCTCTCCATCAAATAAATAAATAAAATTTAAAAAAGAAAAGAAATGGTCTTTAATGCCGGGTCACATAGGAGAGCCAGAAGGCATTGAATAAATCTAAAGGAGAGGCTTGGCTCCATCATCGTCATCATCTTCATCATCATTATTATTATTTTATTATTTCATTCATAAACCTTGATTATAAAGAGATTAACTTTGAGGCCTATATAATGACCCAAGAGCATTTTAGGCCTTAGGGGTTTTTTTTCTTTTGTTTTGTTTTTTTAACAGATTGGCTTTTCCCATTGTGGTTCTCTTCTCTGAGGGTAACCTTTTGTGAAGTTACCCCAAAACGCCAGCCTCTGTCCAGGGTGAGACATCACCATCCTAGGAATCCTAGCACATCATGGTGTATTTTTTGGAAAGTGTCCACACTGGCAGGCGTTTTCCAAATAAAACATTTGTTTCAGTAAGCAAGTGTTTTATCCAGCAGCCCAAGTGGAGAATTTTTAAAACCAGTGTTTGTTTTGCCAGCAAACATTTTGTTTCGATCCTTGCAGTTAAACAAGTGGGTAGGATTTAAGTGCCTCCCAGTAAAAACAAATGCAGAGCCATTTTCAGAAAGCGCTGGCAGAGAGAAATCCATTTGCCGTCAGAGTGTGAGTTGAGACATCCGGGGAAATATATTGTACTTTTTTTTTTTTTAAAGATTTTATTCATTTGTTTGACAGAGAGGTAGAGCACAAGTAGGCAGAGAAGCAGGCAAAGGGAGAGGGAGAAGCAGGCTCTCGGCTGAGCAGGGAGCTCCCTATGGGGCTCGATCTCAGGACCCCAGGATAACAATTCAAACCCAAGGCAGACTCTTAACCCACTGAACCACCCAGGAGCCCCTATATGGTACTTTTCTCTATAGCTCTGTGCTTGGTTGCAATCAGAGTGGGAAGTCTTACATTTGGGTAAGGCCTGATAACTCTGTTTGAAGGCAAAAGATGAAGAGATGCAAAAGAAGTGTTGAAAAGTATTGTTATGTTGCTGTTTATCAATTTTAGATCGCGGCTTTGAAATGGGACTCAAGCATCCAGGATTTGCTCTGCTCTTCATTTCTTACCTCTTTTCTAATTATTTTTATGGTAATCCGCCCCCAGTGGATAATGCAACCCAACGTCCATGTGAATAACCAGACTTTCGTCTTCTCGCTTGTATAAAAATGGTAGTAAAATCAGATTTGGGGGAGCTCGTTGTTGCTTTCATTTAGGGTTCCGTGTAATTGACCACTTTTGCTGTCTCCCGTGGATTATCTTCTGAAATAGATCTTTGAATGTTTTTGTTTGAAAGTATGTGGTGTGCTTTTCTTTTTGAAAAGCAAACCCCTCTCCTATTCAGGAAGATGAATTGCGCTTTCTTAAGAGGATAATCAGAAATTATGAAATACAGCATATAAGCAGAATCGTGTAGAGAGTAGATAGTTGTGGTTTAAAGAATAATGAACGCGTGGCATCCATAACCCCCATCCAGATGAATACAGCACTGCCTTAGAAATCGACTTCAAGGGGTGCCTGGGTGGCTCAGTGGGTTAAGCTTCTGCCTTCAGTCCAGGTCATGATCTCAGGGTCCTGGGATCGAGCCACACATAGGGCTCTCTGCTCGGCAGGGAGCCTGCTTCCCTTCCTCTCTTTCTGCCTGCCTCTCTGCCTACTTGTGATCTGTCTGTCAAATAAATAAATAAAATCTTAAAAAAAGGAAAAGAGAAATCTACTTCAAAGCGCAGCAGGGTGGCTCAGCTGCTTAAGCATCCAGCTCTTGATTTCTGCTCAGGTCATAATCTCAGGGTCTAGATCTTAGGGTCCAAAGATCGAAGATCGCCTCTACTTGGGCTCTGCGCTTAGCGGGGAGTCTGTTGAGATTCTCTCTCTCTACGCTCCCCCTCCTCACCCCACGTATAGGTGTGCTCTCTCACTTTCAAATAATAAATAAATCTTTAAAAATCTACTTCAAAACCACCTTCCACTTCCCCCACGGGAAGTTTACAATTATGTAGGTCTCCTTAAATGCTATCACTTAGTTTTGCAAGTGTTGGGCATATACTGCTTTTTACTTGTTCGTTTTATTAACAATACGCTTGCTGTATTGTTGATGCCAGGTTGATGTCTAGATCTGCGGTTCGTTCATTTTCCTCATTTGGCATTCCTATGTACTACGACACTGCGTTTCTCTACTTTGCTGTTGACAGACATTTGAACTGCTTGCAGCTTCTGAGTCTGATGAAGAAGGCTGTTGAGAACATTCTTGTATGTGTGCAAATCCCGTAATCCAGTTGTGCAGCAGTTTTTCTAGGGTGCAAAGGAGAGGTGGACTGTTGGGTGGTAGGGTGTTTGTATTTTTAACGTTACGCTATAATTCCAAACTGTTTTCCAGAGTGTTGGCTCCAGTTTACACTCCCTGTAATAGTGAACGAGAGTTCTCGTTGCTCGACATCTTCGCCAGAACTTGGCATCGCCAGACTTTGGAATTTTTGCCAAGCTGGTGAATATGAAATGAGATCTCATTGTGGTTTTAATCTGCTCTTCCTTGGTTCATAGGGTCTATTGGCCGTTTGGATATCCTTTTTCCTCTAGTGTTTTAAACTTTTTGCCCATTTTCCTATGGATTGTCTTCTTCTTCCTGATTTGTTGCCAACTGGTAGGCTTCCTTTATATATATTTTTTAAATTATTGTTTTTTTAAGATTTTATTTATTTATTTGAGAGAGAGAGAGAGAGAGAAAGAGCACGAGAAGGGAGAGAGTCAGAGGGAGAAGCAGGATCCCTGCTGAGCAGGGATCCTGATGCAGGACTCGATCCTGGGACTCCAGGATCATGACCTGAGCGGAAGGCAGTTGCTTAACCAACTGAGCCACCCAGGTGCCCCTAAAAGATCATTTTATTTTTCAAAGACTTTATATTTTATTTATTTATTTGAGAGAGAGAGAGCACAAGCCAGGAGAAGAGTCAGAGTGAGAAGCAGACTCCCCACTGAGCCGAGAGTGGGGCTCGATCCCAGGACCCTGGGATCAGGACCTGAGCCAAAGGCAGACGTTTAACTGACTGAGCCACCCAGGCATCCCCCCTTTATATATTTTGATAGGAATATTTCGTCAGTTATATGTGTTGCAAATATCTGACCACTCTGTGACTTTTCTTTTTCCTCTGTTTATGATGCCTTTGGAGGCACACAAACTCTTTAATCTCAGTATTGTTGGGTTTAATGATTGATTTCTTTGCAGTCGATACTTTCGAATCTAGTTTAAGAAACTCTTCCTTATCTTCAGTTCATGAAGATACTCTCATTTATTCTTTGTAGTTTTGCCTTTCACATGCGATTTTACTGTATTTTATTTATCTGAAACTGGCTTTGCAAATGAGGTAAGGAAGGGGTCTATTTTCATTTTTTGTCTAAATGAGTATTTGTTGTCCAACCATGACTTAATACTACCTGTGTCATATGTCACGTGGCCATTTGTGCAACAGACCTTTTTAATCAGTTTCTGCCTTCCCTATTCTATTCCACTGGTCTTGACCAATGCTTGATCCAACCCCGCACTGTCTTCATTACCACAGCCAAGAGCGAAACAGGATGTTTGGGAGGGCGTGTTCTTCCACCTCTTGGCTTTTTGCCCTTCTACATAAATTTTATTTATTTTTATTTTTTTTAAAGATTTTATTTATTTATTTGCCAGAGAGAGAGAGAGTATGAGCACAGGCAGGCAGAGTGGCAGCGGAGGCAGAGGGAGAAGCAGGCTCCCTGCCGAGCAAGGAGCCCAATGTGGGACTCGATCCCAGGACGCTGGGATCATGACCTGAGCCAAAGGCAGACGCTTAACCAACTGAGCCACCCAGGAGTCCCTCTACATAAATTTTAGAAGTAGCACAGAGTCCCTAACAGGACCTGTTGGAGTTTTGTTGGGACTGCATGGAATCTGTGGACCGGTTTGAGGGAAACTGACCTGTTTACAGTAGGGAGTCTACCCTATTGAATGGCAGTGTGCAGAGTCTTTAAAAGGATGGTGCCCAGCTTCCTGGGGTTCAGATCCTGGCTCTGCTCTTCATTGGCCACATCACCCCGGAGAATGTATTTAATCTTGATGGACCTCCATTTCCTTATGTATTAATAGGGATTGTGAGAGTGCCTCCCTTAGAGGATTAAATGATTACATGTGTTGCATAGAATATGTGTAAAGCACATAGTAAGCGTTATGTAAGTACACAGACACTGAGTGCTCTGTGTTTATTTATATCCTTTTCAATGTCACAAAGTTTTATAATTTTCTTTGTAAAACTATATATAACCTATATAAAACTTATTGCTGCATATACATAGAGAAATATAAATGATATATATTCCTAGGAATGCTAATATTTTTGGTGCTGTGATAAATGGTATTTTTAAAGCTTTTTGGAGGGTATACAATATGATATCTTTATTTAGTATCTTTTATGAGCTGATTATGGTCATCTTTGATTAATACTTACGAAGTGCTTGTACTGTTATTAGATACTGCTTAGACCAGGCAGGAAATACGGATGCTTCCTTCTAGGTGATTGTCCCTCACAATTACTGCTCTGGTCTCATGGGATTGAACGTTTGATCCATTTTGCATAATTTTAAACTGTTGTATCCCATTGACTTCTGTTGTTGAAACCTGCCTGAGAGCTTGGCAGTCTGGTTCATTATGCTGTGTATTAATTAGGCTGCTTTTTGTCCATTGTTTCTTTTAAATTTATGAGATCATTATATTTTAATCCTTTCTTTTCTTTTTTAAAAATATATTTTTTTAATTTATCTGACAGAGAGACACAGTGAGAGAGGGAACACAAGCAGGGGGAGGGGCAGAGGGAGAAGCAGACTCTCCTCTGAGCAGGGAGCCTGATGCGGAGCTCGATCCCAGGACCCTGAGATCATAACCTGAGCCGAAGGCAAATGCTTAACGACTGAGCCACCCAGGCGCCCTATTTTATTTCTTTCTTATAGACCAACCACAGCATGCTTGAGACTCTCCTATGTTTTATTTCTAATGCAGTGATTGCTCCCTAAATTTAGTACTGTAAAGATGAGATTAGTGTCACAGCTTCATACATAGACTTGAATCCAGTGTTTAATAAGCTTGGTCTGGGCAACAACTAAAATTGTTTTGTTTTTTTTTTTTTTCCATTTGTCCGTGTATCATACATGTCTCAATGGAGTTACAAGTTTGGTTTTTTTTTTTTAACATTTTATATATTTATCAGAGGGAGAGAGTACATGCGCACACAAGCAGGCAGAGGGGGAAAGAGAAGCAGGCTCTCCGCCGAGCAAGGAGCCCGATGCAGGACTCAATCCCAGGACCCTGGAATCATGACCTGAGCTGAAGGCAGCGGCTTAACTGACTGAGCCACCCAGGCGTCCAGAGTTACAAGTTTTTTAAAAAAGCAAAAAGGAAGCCAGTATGGGAACCAATATATATTTATATATATTGGTTCCCCTTGACTTGTGTTTCAGTTCTAAGCTTTCTGGTCATGTGGGACTCCACCTCACGTGGGAGGTGAGGACCCACGCCGTGAGCCTCCCTATGATTTCATTTTGCATCACAGGAGGCAGAAACTCAAAGTGAAACCAATGAAAAAACCAATGTATTCTTAATGGTTTTTACCCAAACCATAAATCCGTCTCTTGGAGGGAGAGGGGAATCACCCAACATTTGATCTGGTTTCTTCTGCATGTCCCAACCAGTATTTGCCAGTTCAGTGACCATCTGCTGGGACTCCCTCAAAGAATTCATTGAAAATTCAGATTCCTGGGCCTGACCTACACCAAGGGAATAAGCCAAGGGGGGTGGGGAAGGAGGAGGCAGGGACTTGAATATTTTTGAAGATTCCCTGGTGGTACTGACAGTCACACAGGACCTGGTAACAGGTGGGCTTTTGTTTTCATTGCTCACACATCACTGGCTGGAAAAATTCACAGGAGGTTTGATACAACATAGCTAACACCTAGTAAGCACCGTGTGTCAGGCACTTCACGTTCAACCCTGTGAGCAGACTACTATTAATTATTAATTATTTTAATAATTATTATTTATTATTATTATATTAATTATTATAATATAATATATATAATTATATATAATAATATAATTATTATTATATTAATAATTAATAATTAATTATTATTAGCCCCATTTTATGGAAGAGGAAACTGAGGCACTCAGAGGTTAACTAACTTGCCCTGAGTCAAACAGCTGAAGCAGAAGGTCCTTGTCTTTGTGGATACTAAAAACAAAGTCCTGACTTTTGTTAATTACAAAACGGACTGGTCTCCAGCAGAAATGGACCCAGAGCGTCTACTTGGATCATAATCGTGTCTTGGTATCATGTTATGTGCCTTGTAAGTTATTAATTCCTTTAGCAAGTCCTTACTGGGCATTTAGTGTCCCCAGAGCTTGGGGTAGAGATTCTATAAAAGGAAGGCATGTACAGGAAACTCGTGTACCAGACAAAGTAGTGACTTCTTAGCAGATGCCTGTGTGGAGATAAGAGGATTTCAGGGTGGGGTAGAGGAAGTCTAGAGCTCTCCCCTTGCATCAGGCTGTATGCCAAGGGTTTTGGATGTATTCTCCCATTTATTCCTTACAAGAGCCCTCTTTGAGATCTAAGGAAACTTGCCTGTGGTCAGACAGCCTCTCCGTCCTGGTTGTGATCATGAAAATAATGTCTACCTCTCTCCAGAACCTTGCTTTGAGCCACTGGATTTTCTGCTTTCAGCTACATAAACAAATAGGATTTTTTCTGTTTTCTAGAGATGCTATGCATCTGATAATCATCCAGACAGTCCAGTCACTAAGATCACTCGGGGGTTTGAAGAGATCTTTTCAATGGCTTCTAATATCATTCATCATTTGCTTAGCCTCCTCATTTTGTCCCCTGGTTCTGTTGTCCTTGGCTGGCCTTTGAGTCAGGTAAGAATCCTTCACAGCTATTATCATGGCCAGGTTCATGGCCAATACAGGATTAACAGATGTCTAGGGACTGGAGGAAGCCCAGGCTGTGTTTTAAAGGAACATCATAGCTTTTGCTCACTGCCTTGCAGAAGTGGGGTGGCCTCCCGTGCCCTAATTGGGCCCCATAATTTTCATGAGAGGATGGTTAAGCTCTGTTAACATACCATATGCAGGTGGAAATTCAGTATGCTTATTTCCCAGCGACTTCAGAATTGTGGAGTGTTTGGTCATGAAGGAACCTTAGAAATCATCTAGCTCAATTACTCCATCTTCCTGAAAAGGGAAGGAGAAACCTACATTTTCAGTGACTCGTTTAATGTGACTAGTTTATTGGCAAGACCAGAACCTGGTTCCTGACACAGCACAGTCCTCTTCTTCTATCCTTTTCATCTGATTTTGTGCTGGCACAGCCGTAATCAAGCTGAATCATGACATGATAAGCCATAAGGATTTTAGTCTTAAAATGATTCATATGGTAAGGCTTTCTTTTTTTTTTTTTTTCTTTTTTTTTTAAAGATTTTATTTATTTATTTATTTATTTATTTAGAGAGAGAAAACACGTGAACAGGGGGTGGGCCAGAGGGAGAGGGAGAGAGAACCTCAGGCAGACTCCATGCTGAGCAGGGAGCCTGATAAAGGGCTTGATTGCTTGACACTGAGATCCCTACTTGAGCTGAAACCAAGAGTCTGACACTTAGCCCACTGAGCCACTCAGGTGCCCCAGGGCTTTCTTTTTAAAGGCAGATTTACCATCCTTATTATGTATTATTTAGGCTAGTGTTAAAGTTATTTTACATTTCTAAATATACAAGGGTAGATGACAGGAGAGACTCTTCTAAAATATTATCAGGCCTGCTGGAGAGCTTCTTATCCAGCAAAGTGGAAAACCCGCTTATGGATATTGTGTTTGTACATGTTTTCAATGGAGAAGAAGAAAGCCTACCAAAAAGAGAACCAAAGAAGAGATACATATTATTATCACCATTATGACTTTTTCATCTATTTTAGGCTTCCTGCCTTACTGTCATGGCCTGGGACACACTGGCATGGGCTGTGGCTTAGACCATCCTTCTGAACACATTGTCTTTGGACAATGGCCCATAGTTGGAGAAACCTCATAATTCATACATTCATTAAATTTACTGTTTCATTCATAAAAAATAATGCCATCCGAGTTGACCAGTGAATGCAGTAACATCATATGATAAGCCCATGCCTCTTCTCCATATGAATTTTGTCACGTTGACTTACACTGAGAGACAGAAGAGCCCCATGGCCTTTTTCTTTCCTGGTTAACATTCTACTGAAGCGTAACATCCACACAGAAAAGGATACACGTCATAAATGTATAACTCCCTGAATTTTCACAAAATGAACACACCCCAGAGCTCTTGAACACCACAGACCTGGTTTCATCATCTGGCTTCATCATTTCTATTCGTGTAACTTTAGGCAAATTAATTCACCTTTTTGAGCCTCAATTTTCTCAACTGTTAATAACATTTCATAGGTATTTGTGGAGAGAAAAGATAATATATATGTAACTGACCTGATATGTTCCCGCTTCTTCTTCCTGTCCTTAATTCCAGGACAGCTTCTGCAAATGAGCCCCCTCAAAGTGATTTAGACCGGGGTAATGGAAAGTTTGGAACATTAAGAAACAGGTCCTGTGGTTCTAGAAATGTACATGATAATATGGGCCACAGCTGCCTTTGACCAATTCTCTTCAAGGGCTCATCTCAGAATCTTGGCTTGAAGTAGATTAAAGTTTCACCCCATTTACTTATTCTTATATGCCCTACTCTGTCCTCAAAAGGGATTATGGAGACAGTATAGGATGACAGTATTTAAAGTAAGTATGTGAGGTGTGCCTGTCCAGCTCAGATGGTTAGGCATCTGTCTTTGGCTCAGGTTATGATCTCTAGGTCCTGGGATCGAGCCCCGCGTTAGGCTCCCAGCTCACCGGGGAGTCTGCTTCTCCCTCTCCCCTGGCCTCTCCCCTTGCTTGAGCTCTTTCTGTCTCTGTCTCTTTATCTCTCTCAAATGAATAAATAAAAATCTATATAAAAAAAAGAAATACACCTAAACTCCTAAAAAATAAAAATAAAATAAGTAAGTGAATCAAAGCTGAAGTAGAATGTACACGTTGTTCCTGAAACCCAGATCACTTGTTAGTTGTGGGGTTCAAAGTTGGTTTTGAGCTGCCTAACGGTCAAAACAAATAAGGGAAATGATTAGTAATAAGATTTAGAGGGTGCTTATAATAAGAAACCAAACCAATTACTCAGGAGAAACAGTTTTTTCTTGGCACCAAGACCTTCTTTCCGTCGATCTTCACAAAGACAGCTGGATGGAAAGTGGTAGGATTCCCTGTAATAGATAAAATTATCTGATTTATAATGCTGTGTCTTGGGCTCTGCCTGGCCATATGCAGGTGGCACAAAGCCAATGCCTAATTTAGTAAAAATTGTTCTATAAATAACCATCAACTGATGAAATTCTATCCTTGAGTGTATTTCAGTGATACAATCGAAAATAATATAGGCTGATTACATGTAACCGATAAATCCATTTATGAAGGTTCTAAATCCATCAGGCAGTGGCATGGTGAATGGGAATTCTGTGTTTAGGCTGGATGGAGGAAGAAGAATTTTCAGCTGTTCTTCTAGAGAAGACTCTAAGGAGGAAGCACGCTCTTTAGGAAGTGAGGTCAGGGGAAGCAAAGTGGAATTTTCCCAGTAAACTGCAATCTGAAGGATAGGATAGGTCATAAAGGGCTTGACTTTGGGGAGGTACAAAATATCTTCGTTGGAAACATTGGAGTACCCTCCCCCGTGAGGAGGAGATTTGGGGTAGGATAAAGAGGTCAGTTTTGGACATGCTAGGTTTGCAGCCTTCCTGCATGGAAAGTTGTATTTTGTGCACACATACATGTACATGCACACACACACACACACACAGGCGCGTGCATCCTTGTCTTGTATTGGGTAGTTAGAGTCTCTGGCAGATTCCAGCTAAATTGAATCAATGAATATATATATATATATATATGCAAATCAATGTGTGTGTGTATATACACATACATATATATGTGTGTGTGTGTCCACACACACACATACACATATACAAATGATTTAAAATGGGGTTGGGGGCACCTGGGTGGCTCAGTGGGTTAAAGCCTCTGCCTTCAGCTCAGGTCATGATCCCAGAATCCTGGGATCGAGCCCCGAATCGGGCTCTCTGCTCAGCGGAAAGCCTGCTTCCCTTCCTCTCTCTCTGCCTGCCGCTCTGCCTACTTGTGATCTCTGTCTGTCAAATAAATAAATAAAAATCTTTTAAAAAAATAAAAATAAAAATAAAATGGGCTTGGGTTTTAAAGTTTGAAATTCAGATGTTCATAAAATAAAAACACCCCTGGGGCGCCTGGGTGGCTCAGTGGGTTAAGCCGCTGCCTTCGGCTCAGGTCATGATCTCAGGGTCCTGGGATCGAGTCCCGCATCGGGCTCTCTGCTCAGCGAGAACCCTGCTTCCCTCTCTCTCTCTCTCTGCCTTCCTCTCCGTCTACTTGTGATCTCTCTCTGTCAAATAAATAAATAAAAAAAAAAAATCTTAAAAAAAATTTAAAAAAAAACAAAAAAACAAAAAACACCCCTAATAGTAGAAGCAAACATGGTGTTTTCTTATTATCACTGGTCAAGCAGTGGGCCTCCAGGTCTGGCTTGGAGAACCCTGGGAATCCCTGATTATCTTTTCAATGGGTCCAGTAGGTCAAAACTATTTTTTTTTTTTAAGATTTTATTTTTTTGACAGAGAGAGATCACAAGTAGGCAGAAAGAGAAGGGGAAGCAGGCTCCCTGCTGAGCAGAGAACCTGATGCAAGGCTCGATCTCAGGAACCCTGAGATCATGACCTGAGCCGAAGGTAGAGGCTTAACCCACTGGGCCACCCAGGCGCTCCGGTCAAAACTATTTTTATGGCAATAGGATTTGCTTTTTTTTCCTTTATCTTTTTTTTTTTTCTGGACTTACCCAGAGGATGCTTGACATGTGTAGTGCACAGACTGCAGCGAATCTAGTCATCTGTAAAGCCAGGCATTGAAAGAGATTTGCAAAAATGTAAAGCAGAGTACTCTTCTCATTAAATTTTGTTTTGAAAATAGAGTTATTTTTCGTAAAAGTATGCTATTTGTGTTAATGTGTGATGGCTTTATCATTGTTCTTTTAGATAATACATTTAATTTATTCTTGGTTTTAATTTTGTATATAGAACATCCTGAGAGATATCATCTACATAAGCAAAAGTTCCTTGGGGTCGTCAGTCATTTTAAGTGTTTAAAAGAGTCCTGAAGGGGCGCCTGGGTGGCTCAGTCGCTAAGCATCTACCTTCAGCTCAGGTCATGATCCCAGGGTCCTGGGATCGAGCCTTGCATCAGGCTCCCTGCTCTGTGGGAGGCCTGCTTCTCCCTCTCTCACTCTCCCTGCTTCTGTTCCCTCTCTCACTGTGTCTCTATCAAATAAATAAATAAAATCTAAAAAAAATAAAAATAAAACAAATAAAGGAGTCCTGAAACCAGAGTTTGAGAACCCCCATGTTAGACGTTTACTGTAGACTTCGCTCACACCATGCACTAATAATGGTACACAGGACAGCATAGGCCCTAGGGTCTAAGAAATGCTCCTCTAACCTCACTGCGAACCTGCCCCTCCCCTTGCTCCTGCTCTCTCTCTCAAATAAATAAATAAAATCTTTAAAGAAAAGTGTCCAGAAATCAGACTTATTAAGCAGTTTTCAGTGTATAAAAGACCAAGACATACAGTTGGTGTATCGTTGTGACTCTGGAATTGGTAGAAAGTGGCCCTGTGAGCGAATGAATGCCACTGTTCACTGTGGACAAGGCTCTGGGCCTAGTCCTTGCAGGCATCCCATTTTATAGCAATCCTGGATAGTATCTAATGTTGTGGGTCTTTATAGGTAAAGAAACTGAATCTCAGAGAGACTAGATAATTTGTCTAAGTTGTTAGCTAGTAAGGGGGAGAACCAGGATTTGTGTGTGTGTGAAACCTGTTTGCTGTAGGTAGTCTTTCTCTTTTAAGGAAACTAGGGACTTGCCCTTGAGCAATCCCAGGTCCCCCTTGAAGGGCGGGTCTTGCCCTGCTGTTGGCGGCGTATCTTTTGAACCATGTTCTCGCACACACGTGGGGAGGACGGTGGTGAAGAAACCTTCACAGCCAGGCTGGGAATCTTCCATCACAAAAGCAGTCAGGTAAATCTGACTGATGTTATCTCCAAAGGAGTTTCAACCAGTGGGGAACCTTGGTTAACCAGGAAAGGCCACCCACCGGGTCCTGACCACCAATAAAATAACCATAATGAGGTCTGTGCTCTTATACCGTCTTTCTGGCACAGCCAGTTAAGGTTTCAAATCACTTCTCTCTTGGCCAAGTTAGATTATTGTGATACATCTCCTAGAGAGGACCCTTCTGGGTCCGTAGGAGCCCGACGGGTGCTGTGGGCCCATCTAGGAGCCCCTTTAGATTCAAAGCCAGTAATTCTCAGCCACTTGGAGTCTTCATGGCCACTGCCATGGTAGGACTCTTTGGTTCCAGAGGTGCCTCCTCTAAGCTGAGGCACTACCTCCCCTCCCCCTTGCACCCTCTCCCAGAAAGACATGGTGACCTGCGATCAGAGCCCAGAGTAAGGACCGCTTCATGTATCAGCCCCTCCAGAAAGCAGTCTAAACCCTGTGCACAACTCTGGAATCTTTCCAGAATCTCGGAAACTGGAAACCGGTCCCTTCTAAATGGAGAGCACCCACACATACCCACAACTAATCTTCCTCTCGGGATGGAATGAGGGCCTCTACTTGCCAAATTTTGGAGCTCTGTACTAGCTCCACCCCTGTCTTTCTATCCTCTGAAACCCCTGTTGCAAGTAGAGCCACAGAAGCACAAGGAGGGAGCCGGTGATGGTAGACTCTGCTGACAGCAGCGACTCTTATCATACGTCTGAGCTCCAAACGCTCTGCTCCATCTTACCAGTGTCCTCCGGATGGTTTCTTTGCTGGAAAAACTGCTTGCTGCAGTTAGCTGGCCAGCAGAGCTCTCTACGGGCGTGGGTGCCGCATCTTCTCCCATCCCTCCTTCCTGGGGCTGCCCTAGCAGCACGAACTGCTTGCAACAGCTCTCACCCAGCCTCCCGACCGCTCGCTAACCTTTGTCCCAGTAGCTAGGTGAAATGCCGGGCGTGCGTGGGGCAGGCAGAAAAACAGCATGTCTGTGCTCAGAACAGGTTTTTTTTTTCCCCCCTTTCAACCCAAAGTCTTCCTTACCATCTGTCATTCTTTTGATCGTGGGTTACATAAGGGCCCTCCCCCAGCTTTGCCCAGTCCCGTGTCTTGCTTTGCTTTGGGGACAGCAGGAGTAACTCTTCCCCGGGAGGAGACTTAGGACAGAGTGAGTTTTTGGCCGGGAAGGAGTAAATGACTCCTTCATACACGCTTCCCTCCGGCCTGGCATTGTGGCAGCGCTGTTCCTTCCCGTCGTCGAGGTGACACTCCCTGACTCGGAGGGTGGTGGTCAGCAGCCTGGAGCATTCAGAGTTGTCTGGACAAAGCAAGTGAGACTTGTTGGTCTGTTTTAATCACACCTCTTTGAAGAGAATCAGCATCCCTTATTTTGAGTAGGGGTCAGGCAGGTCAGCGGGGCCCTCCCAGGTATGACTTCTGGAACTAGTGGTAAAGCCTGTGTTTCAGTGTGACACAGGGTTGCTCTCACCTTGAGCAGCTTAACCCCTCTAAACTTCCCTTCTACAAAAGGGGAGCCTATGTCTGCCTCCAAGGGTCGTGGCAAGGGTCAGAAGAGAGTGTGTAGGCAAATCCCCGGGCTCAAGGTGGAGTCAGGGCTCTTGGTACACGTGAGCTTCTGTTTGTATCCAATTTCGTGGTCCAGACCTGTTTACAGGGTGGGTTTGGTGGCTCTGAACCCCCCTACAACTGGCATCAGTAAAACCAAAGGAAACTGTGCCTGCGGGGAAATCCAGCACTGCTTGGGACCATGGAATGGAAAGAGAATAGAGTGGCTTCAGGCTCCTTGAGTCACCAGGGCCAAGGGCAAGGCCCAGGGCAGATGAAAGGCCCCAAGGGACACCCAGACTGAGGAAGGGTGGGTTTGCACCCCAGCCTGGTGGCCGTGTGGGCGCTTTTCCCTCTTTCCCTGCTTGCTTTTCCCTCTTTCCCTGCTTGCTTTTCCTCTTAGACGGCCTGCTGCCAGACAACTGGCGAGCTTGGCAGGGTTCCGGCAATCTGTACCAGCACCACGCCTCCTGATGACCTTGTCAGGCCACTGTCCCACAGATGCCTTCGGGTTTCCAACAGTGAGAAGACACTGGACGCTGGGGAATCGGAAGTCCCGAACCCAAGTCCCAGGCTTACGTGGCTCTGGACCTTTGCAAGTCCCGTCGGCTCTCCGAACCCGCTTCCTCCTACGTAGATGAGTGTCGTGAGTCTGGAGACATGGGTCACAGGAGGCCCTGAGATCTTCCCACGCACACACGTGTGTCCTCCCTGCCCTCTCCCAAGAGGCAGCCCAACTCTTGGTGATCAGCTCCTGAGGCACAGTCTGTAACTACTAGGACCTCTCAAACCTCGATCCGTTTTTGAGAAATTGCACTGTGGGGGCCCTGGGATACGCAACCGTGAGCAGGGGTGCTGGACCAGCACGCGGGTTCCCAGCATACCCTCCAGCTACACCACCACTTCCCCTTAGCCGTGCCCTTCTCAGCGCCCACCTTGAACCTGCTTCTCCTCCACCACGGCCTGAGAGCTAGAGACATCAATGAATCTTTCACTTTCAGTGTGCTCTTCCTGAATGAGTCGTAACTTCTATTTTTTTCTAGCTTTGCTCTCTGATCTTAAGGGTCACATCCAACAGAATGCTCACGCTTAAAAAAAAAAAAAAAGAATATTTAAAAGAAAACCCCATCTCTTTCTCTGTTAATAAAAGTGACTTCGGTTTAAGTTAAATGCCTTACAGAGAACTCATTTAGGGGACTGTTCGTTAGAAAGTGAAAGTAGCTGGTAATCTTTTTTCTATATGTGAAAAAACTGACAAGTCATTTAAACCTTTTTTCCTCCTGGTATCTTAGCAAAAATAAGCAAAAGTATTTGAATTTCGCCACCTTTGATTTTTTTTTTTTTTTTTTTTTCCTTTCTTGGGCCCGGGATAAAGATGTCAGAAGCTTTTGCGTTTCACACTCCTGCTAAACTCTTTAGGTAGGGGAAAATAATTGGCTTCTTCCTTGAGAGGAGGGTAGTAACAGACTGTGTCTGAGCTATTCTCTTGCAAATCCCCGTGGGTTCTGAATAGTAACGTCTGTCTAGCTTCTAGTCTGTAACTCGCTTTCCTTTGAACAAGGGCAGTAAGTTGCTCTTTTTCTGCCTAGCTCTCGAGCTGAGAAAATCCAGTAGGTGGCCAGAGACTCTTTAGAAGACTAAAGACAGCTTCAGAAAGCCATTGGACCAGGTTTTAAAAAGAAAAGTGTGCTTGTATCTTTGTACAGCAAACAATGCCGGTGGGGTTGAATGATGCTTCAGGACCCGAGCTTAGGGACAGGTGACTTATTTAGGCAAGTTACAAATTGACATGTTTGACTCCAGCTAAATTGAGTTCTCGAAATAATCCCAGAAACTGAAGTTCAGACGGTCAAAGCACGTACTCACTCCCAGCCACCCTCATTTTTAGCCTGAAATTCAGGACGTGATATCGTCCTTTGCAGCTTCACAGAAGACGCCGTCAAGTATTGTCTCTGCAACGCGCAAGAACTCTGTGGGCGATACACAAGCCGGGGGTGCCGGTGGCTGAGAACTTTGCCCTTTGTAAATTACTTTTGTGAAATATTCTACATGGAGGAGATGCCAGTAAGGAAATTGCTCTGCGTTGTTTTATGGTTCCAACGCTCGGTTTCCTGTGGGGTGCCATGTTCTTCTTTGATTTGAGTCATGCGATGCCTGAGACGCAAGCGTGACCCTGCTCTCGGTTGCCTGGAACTGGTGCACGTGAGCTTCTGTTTGTGTCCAGCTTCGTGGTCCAGACCTGTTTACAGGGCAGGTGTTGGTGGCTCTGAACCCCGTTACAATTGGCATCAGTAAAGGCAAAGGAGACGGTGTCCGTGGGGATATCCTAGAACTGGCCACGGCTCAGTGTACATCCCGTTCACCCAGCCACAGATGCATTTTGTGTCACCAGGACATTCCTAGGAGTGATCTGCATCTTTGAAGAAAATATACAGTGAACGTGGCTGGTGCCTTTAGCATTTATGTGGCAATGGTGTCTCCCTCTCTCTCTACGCACACACATACACACACATATAATGGTAAAATATAGATTACATAAAATTTACCATTTTAACCATGTTTAAATGTACAGGTTAGTGGCATTAAGTACATTCACACTGTTGTGTGACCATCACCACTGTCCTCTTCCAGAGCTTTTCTTCTTCCCGGACTGAAACTCCGCACCCACGAAACACTAACTCCCCATTTCCCCCCACCCAGCCCCTGCGCAGCCACCCTTCTACTTTCTGTCCCAGTGAATCCGACAACTCTAGGGACGTCCTACAAGTAGAATCCTGCCGTGTTTGTTCTTCGGGACTAGCTCGTTTTCCTCAATGTAATGTCCTCAAGGTTCATCCATGCTGTAGCCTGTGCCGGCGCTTCCTTCATAAAGACTCAATAATATGCCATTGTTTGTTTACCCATTCGACATCTGTGAGCACTGTTCCTACTTTTGGGCTGTTGTGAATAATGAGGGTGCCAATATGTGTGAGACCCCGAGTTCAATTCTTTTGGGTCTGTATGCAGAAGTGGAATTGCTGGATCAGAGGGCAATTCTAGTTTTAATTTTTTGAGCAACTTCATACTGTTTCCATGGGGGCTGCCTTAGTTGACATTCCCACCAGCCATGCTCCAGGGCTCCATTCTCTCCACATCCTCACCAACATGTGTTTTCTGGCCTTGGGACTCTAACTCACCATGGACAGATTTTTTTTTTTTTTTTAGTTTTACAAAAACATGCTCCTCCTCCTGCTGCTTTTAGGAAGACACTTACTGCAGGGTAAATGGAAAAATGCAAGACCCAAATAAACTCCATTCCCATCCCTCTGATGTTATTTCTTTATCATTTTGGTAAATTTCTTTCCAGTCCTTTTTTACTTTAAAAAAAATAATTGCAATAATATGTATATAATTGCATAATTGCAATAATATGTATATAAAGTATATAAATAAGGCTTTCCAAAAGGGTTGTGCCCATTTATAATGCCTTAAGTGATACAGGATATGAGAGTATATCCACTCCTTACGTCCTGGAACTTTGGGCATATTTTTTTTTCTAATTTAATAGAGAAAAATTAACTACTTTGCTAAATTTTTCTTTTGTAATTTTTGCTACGAATATCTTTTTTCCAGTTTGTTTTTTTGCTTTTCTGTTTTTGATATAGAGACAGTTCATACCTCTAGGTGGCCAGGTTATTTATGGTCTTTTTTTTAATGCCCCTTTAATTTTGAATTTTATGTATGTCTATTCCTTATTTGCATCAAGTTTTAAAATTTCTTTCTCCTCTAGTAGTAGGATACATTTTTTTTTCTCTCCAGGAATATGACAAATTTTGTTTTTTAAGATTTATTTATTTGAGAGAGAGGGCATGAGTGGGAGGGATAGAGGGAAAGGGAGACAGAATCTGAAGCAAACTCCACGTGAGCGTGGAACCTGATGCAGGATTCGATCTCATCATGACCCTGAGATCACTACCTGAGATGAAACCAAGAATCAGACACTTAACCAGCTGCACCACCCAGGCACCATGACAAATTTTGTTTTTATCTTATATTTCTGTTTTAAAAATACATCTCTATTTAATTAGATTTTATTAATCTATAAGGAGTTTATTTGGGTGTATGGTGTGTGGTAAGAATTTACCTTGATATTTTCCCCCAAATTGGTAATGAGTATTCCAACAATAACTAATTCTGAATAATTCTTTCCCTCTCTAATGACTAGTGGTGTTTCCTTTATCATAAACAGACTTCCAGTAAGTGTATAAACATAATTTTTTAATAACTAGTACCCCTTTTCCCTATAGATTTTTAGTAAAATTTTCTTTACTATTCTCACCTCTTTCTTTTCTTTTAGATGCATGTGGGAATTCTTTTGTTACATTTGTTACATATGTTATCCAGTTGGAATTTTGATTAGAATTGCATTTAATGTAAAAATTCATTTAGAATGTATATTTTGAAAGTTAAATTTTAGTTTTCCTATCTAAATCTTGCTTCATCTTTTTTTACTTCATACATATATACATATTTATATATAGATAGATAGATATATACATACATATATACACACACACATGCATATATACACACACATATATACATATATAACCATGGAGAGAGAGATACATATCGCCATTCAAATTATGTCTAGGTGGATTTTTTTTCTTTCATTGGTTATACACAAACCTTTTTGAATTTTTTGTGAATGGGTTTTTTTAAACTGTACTATTGTGATGGTTTTTCTTTCCGTATGTGTGGGCGTGAGAGTGAGTGCTTGTACATCATAACTATATATTTTATAGAGCAAAGCAGTAACATAGTGAAAAGAACACCGGGGATGCCTGGCTGGCTCAGTTGATGGAGCATACAACTCTTGATATTATGGTTGTGAGTTCAAGTCCCATGTTGGGTGCAGATATTACTTAAAAATAAAATCTTAAACACACACACACAGTCTTTGAAGTCTTTGGGAACAAATCAGGCTTGGGCGTGAATCCCAGTTCTAATTCTTTTTTATTTTTTAAGATTTATTTATTTATTTGAGACAGAGAGAGAGGTGTGTATGGTGGGGAAGGGGCCGAGGGAGAGAATATTCAAAAGAAGGCACCCACTGAGTGTGGAGCCCAGCATGGGGCTCTGTCTCATGACCCTGAGATCATGACCTGAGCTGAATCCAAGAGTCAGATGCTTAACTGACTGAGCCAGCCAGGCACCCTGCTGGTTGTACTTCTTCTTACCTGATACATGACTCTGGGAAAACAGTGCTGCACTATTAGACAAATAGGAATTCAATAAATTATAGCTGTTATGATTGGATTTCTCTTGAATCTAGTTTTCCATTCATTTCTTTGGGTTTTCTCATTTCACAATGATATCATCTGTAAGTAATGATAATAATGTTAATTTTTTTCTTTCCTGTATTTAAATCTCTTTATATGTTTCATGTCTTATTGCATTGGCCAGAAAAACTTGCAGGAGAACACTACATAATTTTTTTTTTCTGTCTGGGTTTTTTAAATTCTTATTTCTAAAGGAATTTCTTCAGTTTTTCACAATGAAGTATAATGTTGGCTATTGTTTGAAATAGATACTCTTCATATATTGAAGATGTGTATTTCAATTCTTACTTTTTAAGTGTTCTTAAATAAGAAATCAGTTAGCTTGGAAGATTCATACAATTTGAGCAACTTTATAAGTTAATATTAGTTTTACCTAAGAGGAAAGAGAAATTAAAGATCAATTCTATCTTGAATATACAGGTTATTATTTCCTCTAAAAATATTTGTCTCTGCATGAGATCTTTATGAGTCCTCCTATGGATTTGAATACTGAAAATCAATTAAGCCCCTTGGGGGTAAGGTGTGGGGGTAAGGGGGTACATCTTCATTTTAGTGGCCTAACCACCAGTTTCTTTATATATTAGAAATCTGTATCTTGCTTTTATATCTAGTTTGGGTTTCACAGGAACCTTATAGTCTTTGATTCTGATTTTGAATTCCCATATTTGCCGATACTTAGAACATTTAACTTTTAAATAGAAACCATATTTTAAGTTCTGTAATCTTAAACTACTTATGCTTCTGGTTCAATTTTATTGGTACTTTGATAACAGTTGTTTTCCTGATGTAAAATTAACATATATTCATTGTAGAAAATTTGAAAATTTGTAAATTAGCAGAAAAACAAAACTTAAAAATAGCATATATAGAGTGGCTTGGTCAGTAAAGCATCCAACTCTTGATTTTGGCTCAGGTCATGACCTCAGGGTCATGAGATGAGCCCCATGCCAGGGTCTGTGCTGGGCATGGAGTCTGCCTAAGATTCTCACTCTCCCTCTCTCACTGCCCCGCTCTCTCTCAAACAAAACAAAACAAAGAAAAACACATACAGTTTTGTAAGATTTGTTCTTACACATTATATTTTGTACATTTCCCAAGTAGCTTTAAGCAACTTTATACTTCATGATTGCTAATGGTTAACGTGTTACTCCATCATGTGAATGTTTTACCATTCATGTACCAAAGTCCTATTAGTAGACTTTTGCTTGTTTCCAGTTTTTTATAACAACAAATAATCTATGACAACCATCCTTATACAAATAATTTTGTGTGTATCTCTTTAGCAAAATTTCTAGAAGTACTTTTTTTTTTCTTTCTTGGAAGTGGAATGGTGGGCTGAAAGAGCCATTTTTAAGAACAAAATACTTTAAATGTCTAATTTTTGTTTAAGGTGATCAAAAACAATATCATTGCCACAACAACAACATATATCTTTTCTCCTCAGCTTTGCCAAAATTAGATGTTGACATTTTAAAATATTTTTTGACGATCTGATAGAGGAAAAAAAAAATCTCACCACATGTTTTAATTTGCATTTCTTGTAGTACTACTGATGTTGAACATGAAAAATGTGTTCATTAAGTATTTATATGTTTTATTTTGTGGATTTCTTCTCCACATCCTTTGCCTTTGGAGGTGTTCTTTCGATATTGACTTAGAAGAGCCTATAGTGTATAAAAATTAAGAGGAAAAGCTAGGAACTCAGAGTTCTATACCCACATCTCTGTTCTGCTACGTATTAGCTATGAGTCCTTGGGCATGATACTTCTTAGCCATTCCGTGTCTCCATTTCTTTATTTTAAAGGTAGAACTGATTGTATCTCCCTTATAAGATTATGGCAAGATATGGTGTGCAGAGAGCTTAGCATGTCTTAAGCCTAATAAAGGCTCAATAAAGTGTAACTTTTATTATATGAAGTCTCTTAACCAACTCTGCCTGTAAGTAATTCTTTTTTTCCTAGCCTGTAATTTCCCTTTCCATTTGGCCTACAGTGGGCTTTTTTTTTTTTAAATGTGTTTAAACTTAAATTGTTATGTGACTGGAAATGCATCTCCTTTCCTTTATGGTTTATTCCTTCTCCCTAAAAAAACCCTTCTACACTCTCAAAGATCAGATTAATATTTACCTATTTCTCTTCTGCTTCATTTAAGATTTTATAGTTTACATTTAATTCTTCAATCCACTTGGAATAAATTTTTGCTTTTGGTGTAAAGTTAGTATGAAGTTGGTATTTGGTGTGACTTTTTTTCCCTTTCCATTGTTCAACCAGGATGACTGATCTAACTTCCTCTTCCAGTGATTAGAAGTGCCATCTTTATCATAGACCAAATACTTCTAAGTTTTCTGTTTGATACCCTTGATAACACATCCCTGCATTGGCACTAGAGTGTAGTGTATAGTATATGCACATTGTGTCCATTCTAGATTTATTGCATGTTTAGTATCTGCATGCACTCATCCCCTCTCCCTATTTTTTTTTTCCTAATTGCAAGTTTGTTTCTGTGTGTAACTACAGACTTATAGCCTACCCAAGATAGAAATTTTCCTCTCATTCTCTGTAGTGCAATAAAGAGAACTTGAACCATAGACAGAGGGCTTGGATTCCAAACCTGTCTCTACCACCTATTAGCTCTTTGGGTTGGACGTGTTTTGTACTCTGTGTGCCTCTGGTTCTCTGATGGAGTAATTGTATGAAAATCAGCACTTATCCCAAAGTCATCTGAAATAACAGGACCAACTTGACCAATCATAGAGACACATCACTCAAGTCTGTCCTTTTCTATAAAATAAGCCATTTTTCTGAGGACTGCAGAGGATTTCCAACTCAGTGTTTCAGTTATAACTGCCTTATCTTGTCCATCGTCACCATGATGTAATTTAAGTAAGATTAAAAACGATTATGAGCAACTTGACATTATAAGCATCTTCTATGTTTGCACATATATATAAATCCAGCTGTCCATACATACTCATAAATGGATGATTATCACAGAGCAGTTAAGAAATAATGACCTTGAGGGGCGCCTGGGTGGCTCAGTGGGTTAAGCCTCTGCCTTCGGCTCAGGTCATGATCTCAGGGTCCTGGGATCGAGCCCCGCATTGGGCTCTCTGCTCAGCAGGGAGCTGCTTCCTCCTCTCTCTCTCTCTCTCTCTGTCTTCTTGTGATCTCTATCTGTCAAGTAAATAAATAAAATCTTTAAAAAAAAAAAAAAGAATGACCTTGATGTGGCATTATTCTATTTGTTTTTTTTTGTTTGTTTGTTTTTAAAGATCACATGGGCGGGGTGAGTGAGTGGTGCAGTCAGTTAAGCATCTGACTCTTGGTTTCGGCTCCAGTGTGATCTCAGGGTCCTGAGATCAAGTTCTGCATCAGGCTCCATGCTCATGATGGAGTCTGCTTGGGGTTCTGTCTCCCTCCCCCTCTGCCCCTCCTGCTCATGTATGCACTCTCTCTCTCTCTCTAAAATAAATAAATAAATCTTAAAGAAAAAAAAAGATTACATAGGGAATTTGGTATAACCTTAATGCTTTTATTGGATTAAGAGATATGTGTTTGACTGCAAAATGTGCATAGTAAGCACCAACGTTTTATATATAATAAGAGCTGTAGTTGTTTTTTTTTTTTAAATAGATTTTATTTATTTCTTTGACAGCGATCACAAGTAGACAGAGAGGCGGGCAGAGGAGGCAGGGGAAGCAGGCTCCCCGCTGAGCAGAGAGCCTGATGCAGGGCTCCATCTCAGGATCGTGGGATCATGACCCGAGCTGAAGGCAGAGGCTTTAACCCATTGAGCCACGCAGGCACCCCATCAGAGCTGTAGTTTACTGCACACCTACCATGGCTAGATGCCTTTTTTGGAATGCTTTTTTATTTTTATTTTTTAAGATTTTTTATTCATGTATCTGACAGAGAAAGATCACAAGTAGGCAGAGGCAGGCAGAGAGAGAGAGAGAGAAGCAGGCTCCCTGCTTGAGCAAAGAGCCTGATATGGACTCGATCCCAGGACCCTGAGGTCATGACCCAAGCTGAAGGCAGCAGCTCAACCCCTGAGCCACCCAGGTGCCGCTTTTTTGGAATGCTTTATGCAGGTTATCTTTTTTAATCCTCATGACAGTGCCCAGATGGTTATTACATCTGCTTTACTGTTGAAGGAACTGAAGTTTTCCAGAGTTAGACACACCTGAACTACCAATAGCTGGTAAGTAATAGAGCCGGAGAGGATAGGACCCAGGGCTGTCTCTGTCCCAGGACTTGTTCTTTCTTCTGTAATCTGGCACTTCCAAGGATATTTACCATCCTCGTATTGCTTTATGAAACCCAATTTCTGAGAAACCTGGGGAGAAAGAAACACTCTTCTTTTAGCCGAAGAATGAAATGTACACTTCAATTTAGGAACTATCCACGGTATAACCCTACATTATGGCTGTAATCCATAGGAAATATGGAGAAGTGGTGGAATTATAGCATAAAGGTAAGTGGTAAGAAGAGGAACAGATTTGATGTGGGAAGAGCTGTGTGTTGTAGGATGTGAACTACTTAGTTGTCTAGGACATTCTGTAGATAATTGCTTCAAATCCTTCAGTTTGATGGAGATATCTATGACATCAAAGATAGTTGTTTCATGTAATGGACTTAATGATACTATTTAATTTTTTCCCCTTACAACAAAATCATTCCATGTTTATTGTAAAGAAAACAGAGAGAAGCAGAATGACCAAAGAGAAAATATTCCCTCTACCTAGAAATAAGCACTGTTTTAACTTTTCCATGTCCACCCCTTCTTCTGTCTTTTTCAGTTTATATGTGAATAAAAATTTTCATCATTGTTTACAAAAATGGGGCTCCCTATTTGTAGCCAGATTTTTTTTTCCACTTAAAAAAATACATCATGGGGGCACCTGGGTGGCTCAGTGGGTTAAAGCCTCTGCCTTCGGCTTGGGTCATGATCCCAGGGTCCTGGGATCTAGCCCCATATCGGGCTCTCTGCTCAGCAGGGAGCCTGCTTCCCCTTCTCTCTCTGCCTGCCTCTCTGCCTACTTGTGATCTCTGTCTAAATAAATAAAATCTTAAAAAAAAATACATCATGAACTTTCAAAATGAAATCAAGTATTGTTCTGCAGGAGCATTTAAAAAGGTGTGAAGTATTTGTTTCATGGACGTGGGATGGTTTTAGTAGTTAATTTTAGATTCTTGAACAGATTGCTTTCCGGTTGGCTTCATTTTTAGGATTATCACAAATTTATCTAATCATAATATCATCTGATCCTGTTTGCTCCTTTAAGGTCTCCTTCCATTGGGTCTACACTTAGACACTTATACCCCAACCTCCTCGCTTATAGTTCTGGTGAAATTGTCCTAACTCGCAGATATTCCCAACACTTGGGCAGGTATGGTTTAGGCTTTGGAGGCTCTATTAGCTTACTAGGGCTGCATAACAAAATGCTACAGAATGGGTGGCTTAGACAGCAGGCACTTATTTTCTCCTAGTTCTGGAGGCTAAAAGTTCAAGATCAGGGTGTGGACAGCAGTTAGTTTCTCCCAAGGCCCCTCTCCTTGGCTTGCAGATGGCGGTCTTCTCCCTGTGTCTTCACATGGTCTTCTGTGTGCATGTCTGTGTCTTAGTCTTCTGTGCTTCCAGGGACACCAGCCATATTCAGGGCCCCCCTAAATGATCTCATCACTTTACCTTAATTACCCCTGTAAGGTAACATGATGACATGTTACACAATTATTCCCCATTCACCTCCTGAGGTCCTGAGGGCTACGACTTCAACATATGAATTGGACACAATTCAGCCCACCACAGAGACATACACTGGCGTTATTGCAAAAGTTCCTACAGAAGAAGCAACTTGTAGTATACCTGTTAAAATTTGCATGATAGTTTGTTGTTTAAAACATAACACATCATTAGCCCATATGACTCACTACTCACTAGGACAGAGACAGCTTGCCTGCTTTGTTTACTGTTGTATATAGAGCCTGGGACATTGTCGTTGCCTTCTCGTTGTCGGATGAATGAGTAAATGAATGCCAAGTTTCTTTAGTCCCATGAGAAGTCACATCAGATCAGTCTACATGCTTCAGAATACCTGATTTTTTGAGCACGTACTCCACTCTTTACCTAAGGTATGCATTTAAAGTGCCTGAAATTGCTAAGTCCATTGCCTTATAGAAGTCAGAAGCAGCAGGTAAAATCAGCCCAATTCCCCATTCACCATGAAATGACACAGAGGCATTGACTCAGACTTTCTTCCTTTCTGAGGGAAAGAGAGTTTTCTGTCCATTGGGATACACACATTGTTGTTTTCAGGTTACATAGGCAGGGTTTTTCATGGCTGTCTAGTTGTGTGATTTTCTGCAATTTCTGCATCCCTTTATACAGTTGAAAACTCTGGTCTGCTCCTTGGACCTGGGGACGTGGGCACCTATCTCATGAGCGAGCGGACCAGTGGTTGGGCAAGGCAGATGGAACCATCGGGAATACTATAGCACTGTTGGTGGTCTCTACTTACGAGTGCCATTTGGGGCTCTGCTTAAGAGAAACTGCAGAAATTTTACTTTGGTTTGTGCGTTCTCAGTTAAACACACAGGTACACAGACATGCCTTATTGAAGAACTATTTATTTTACTTACTTACACTCGGCTCATAATTGAAGAGCTCTCTCCCACAGAGAACAAATATTGAATCATAAGTCCATGTCTTAAAGGCAAAGAAAGACTCTTCATACGATGAAAGGACAGCAGGTTTTTAAATACCTGCCATCTCTTCTGTAGGCAGAAGGAGGGACAACTGGCCCTTTTGTAGAAAGCCCCTGAGGTTCCATCATTTTAAAATTCTAGTAAGCAATGAACTCTCATCACGGATGGCAAGTTGGCTTAGAAGAGTTATTTATCCTTCCCTGTATGCTGATATCTTTTTTTTTTTTAATTTATTCATTTGAGAGAGAGGGCATGAACAGGGAAAGGCAGGGGAGAGGGAGAGAGAATCTCAGGCAAACTCAACACTAAGCATAGAGCCCGACGCTGGGCTTGATCCCATGACACTGAGACCATGACCTGAGCAGAAATGGAGAGTGGGACGCTCAGCAAACTGAGCTACCCAGGCACACCTGTGTTGCTATCTTTAAAACAGCTTTTATAATTTAGAAATATGCTAGGAACTCATCAATCTAAAATCCAAATGATCATCAGGAAATGAACCACTCTTGGCTACTGGGCAGCAGATGGAGGCGCTGGTCCCCAGGCTTACTTTCGACACATTTCTTAACAGTGTTGGTGATGCAGTTTCCTAACCACTGTGGATTCAAAATGAGATCAATGAGAAAGGGAAGAGGAGGTTGCTATCGGCGGGCACACGGAGTTCAGAAAGAAGGGACAAGGGATAGCCAGATAACAGGGGAGGGAGAAGAACAAAAGCAGGCAAAAACTCCAAGTGGAATTTAGTGGAGTCTCAGGGTAGGCTAGGAAATAGCTATTTTTTACCTTGAGGATGAATAGTTTCTTGAGGATATGATCCCTTGGTGGCCTAGCACAAATCTTGCTTATAAAAAGTTACCTTTGTACGATAATCCAATATAATATATGAAGTTTACAATACTATCATTTTGTTCATATCTTAACTTTCTGATATTTTTTCAATAAGGGAGAAAAGGCAAGCAGGACATAAAATGCATTTTAGGAAAAAATTCTACTTGAAATGGTTCACATTTAAAGGGAAAACCGTCAGCCACCAGAAATAACGCATTCCTCGAGTTACCTGAGTAGCGAAAAGAATAATGTGTTTAGGATAGCGGCAGTTGCATAAAGGTTCTCAGTCGCCCATCCCAGTGACTCTGCCCTGCTTATCTGGGAGAGGGATATGGAAATTGTAAAGGACGTTTCTCCACCTGCCTCTCAGCCTTCTTTGCCACTCCTGGGCAAACCCCCTTCCTGGCTTCTCTGCCACCTCTGGGCAAACCCGCTTCCTCTGTGCCCCCAACTCTCTCAAGTTCATCCCTAC
This sequence comes from Lutra lutra, assembly GCF_902655055.1. NCBI lineage: Eukaryota > Metazoa > Chordata > Mammalia > Carnivora > Mustelidae > Lutra > Lutra lutra. Next base: position 20,421,248 of record NC_062283.1, on the reverse strand, counting down.
CCCTCCATCTCCCCACACTTTGCAAAGCAGATTCATGTAGCACCTGCAATATGGCTGCCCTGGGCTAGCGCAGGCCTGGAGAAATCGTTCGAGGGACTAGGCCCCGCTTTCAAGAAGTGTGCAATTCACTGAGGACGCAGATCCTCTTGTTCTAAGACAGATTTCTCCACTGTACTTCCCCTCCCTCTGCAGCACCTCGATGGACGCTTGGTTTGTCTTCAGAGAGACCACTTCCCTTGAAAGCCTTTCCTCAAGACCTGTTCTCCCACTCGCGGGAGGCTTTGGAGTCTGCGAACGTGCTTTCTGCTGTCCCTTACGCACCAGACTCCACATGTCTTCACATCCCCTCTTCCTGTAGCAGGCAGCTCAGGCTGCCCTACCAGACTACCATGCACTGGGGGCTTACACAACAGAAATGTATCTCACATGGGTCTGGAGGCCAGAAGTTGGAGATCAAGGCGCCATCCAGGTTGGTGTCTCCCGAGGCCTCTTTCCTTGGCACATAGAAGACGCCTTCTCCCTGTGTCCCCACACGGTCTCCCCTCTGTGTGTATCAGTGTCCTAATCTCTTCTTACAAGGTCACCAGCCCTATTGGATCAGGGCCCATTCTTCTGACCTCACTTAAGCTTCATTATTTCAGTAAAGGCCAGACGTATCTCCAAATACAGTCACATTCTGAGGTACTGGGGGGCTGGGATCTCACCATATGAATTTGGGGGGACACAGTTTAGCCCACAGGACCTCCTCTGACACCAGTACCGTCTGTTCATGCCCACCTCTTCTCATCTGGGCCAGTCACCGACTGACCTCTCAGACACACTTCCCTCAAGGTGGCCTGAGGGACCGACTCCACATTTTTCCTCTTGAGCCTGTCCCCTCCTTTCTTTTCAGTGACAGGACCGTCCATGTCAAGGACTTGTGTCCTGCCCCTTCTTCGTAGCTTTCTCTGTGTCCTCACCCACAGTCGTAACTTCTGCTCTGTCTCACGAAAGTCATTTCGTTCTCTTCCTCCCCTGAGCCTCTCTCCACTTCCTGGGTCACAGCCCGGCTTGTCCCTTGCACCTCCTCTCCCTCCCAGCTCCCCAACCTGGTTTTCCTCCTCATCTCTGTGGCCCCAACCACTCCTGGCTCTCAGGCTCAGCCCCTTCAGTGTCATCCCCCTCATGATGGATTTTACTCACTTCAATTTCCAACTGTCCATAATCCCTACCATATGTTTTCTCTCTTCTGTGGCTTCATGGCATTGAAGCTAAAATAGCAGAATTTTTCTGCCACCAACTCCTACATTTCTTCTCTCCTTAAGCCTCGGCGCCATGTTCCTCCCCTCACTGGTTCTGCTGCTTTTCCATATTCAAAACCATCAGATGTGAAGTCCCACAACTTGCCTGCTTCCCACCAGTATCTCTCAGTATGTCCCTCCTGTTCTTTTCCTTTTTCCTCCTGTCATAGAATAAGAAGTATCCCTCTTTCCCTCCAACGCTGATCTCTCTGCCATAAGCAAGACAGACAGATACACACTTTCCTTCAAAAGCTGTTTTCTGTTTCATTTATCCATATTCTCTCCCTCTCTGGATCCACATTCCTCTCCTGTTGACTTCAGTGCTCTGGGTGGTTTACCCATTCTGAAACCTCTTTCCTGGATGCTGATATTCCTAGAGATCATTTTTAAGACACCATCAGGCAGGGTTTCTCAACCTTGACACTACTGCCCTTTGGGATGACATATTCTCTGTTGTGGCTGCTGTCTTGTGCCCTTTTTTTTTTTTTTTAAGAATTTTTTAAAAAAGATTTTATTTATTTGAGAGTGAGCAAGAGAGACAGAGCATGAGTGGGGAGGAGGGGCAAAGGGAGAGGTAGAAGCAGACTCCCTGCTGAGCAGGGAGCCCGATGTGGGGCTTGAACCTAGGACCCTGAGATCGTGACCTGAGCTGAAGGCAGACGCATAACCGACTGAGCCACCCAGGTACCCCTGTTGTGTGCCTCATGGGATGCTAAGCACTATTCCTGGCCTCTACCCGTAGATATTAGCGGTACCCTTCTCCCACCTTGTGACAACTAAAAATGTCTCCAGACATTGCTGAACATCCCCTGGGGGTGGGGAGTCAGAATCACCCCAGCTGAGAACTAGTGGTATAGACAGTAAGAGTGTGGACTCTGCTAGGTCGTCTTCAGCCTCCTGTCCTGGGTATACACAGCATCTGGCTATAGCTTTAGAATGTAGTTGTACATACAGAACATAATACTTAGAGAACAGAAAGAGTTTGTATTTTAGGTTCCTGTGGGGGGGGTGGGTGCTGGTTATAAACCAAATCAGCACAACTTAAGCTAATTAAATCCTTGTAAAAACAGTGCATGGACAGTGGTTCTTCTGCACAACCCAGTCAAGAGCATTTTATCAAGATGAAGTCTGACCAGGTAGGCTTTTTTTTTTTTTTTTTTTTTTTTTTTTTTTTTTTTTAAAGCACACTGCTTAATTCTGAGTTGAATGAAAACTGCAGTAAAAAGGTGGGTTCTGGGGTTGGGCTGTGTGATGTGCATCTCAGTCCCGCCAGCCCTGTGACACTGGGACTTGACTTCAGTTTTGTCAGTTGCAGAACAGGGATGATAACAGCGCCTCCCCGATAGGAAGGCGGAGGAGGGAAGCCCTCACTCCTCTGGGGGCCCTTTGCCTTGAGGTCTCTGTATTTGAACACTGTCGACCATCTTTTTCCTTGACATTCCCCACTTCCTTGGCTGTTTTGCTCCTTCGGGAGAAAAAGAGAGAGCACTGGTCACTCCCTCGTCACCTGCCTAACTGCAGGCATCCCCCTGGGTTCAACTTGTAGCTTTTCCTGCCCATTCTCTCTATTCCTGAGATGTCTCTCCAGGCCTTCTCCCTGGCTCCAGCCTCCTCGCATCTCCCACATACCACCTGCTTCTCCCCAACACTCACACCACAGGTGAGAGGACCCATTACCCACCCCAGTACCCAACCTGAGCCCAGAGAAGCAAACTTCTTTAATTCTCCCTTCTTCTCCTCACGCCCCAGCCAGCTGGGCCTAAGCCCAGTGGATTCCATCTCTGTGACGTCTCCCACCTGGTCTAGTCCCTCCACCTGTCCCACTGCTTTTGCTCTAAACCCTGCGTTATCTGTCCTTTGTCACTCCAAGAAGGCTCCTGTGGTGGTTTCCCTTCTTTTGGTGCCACACCCTTGGGTCAGGACTCCAGAGGGATTGTTTTCCTTTCTCTCCCATCCCATTGGTCAAGTTCTGTGGAATCTATATCCTAATTATCTTTCCAGGCAATCCATTCTTTCCTGCCTCTCCAGCCAGGGCTTCCTAGGTCCTCATTATTTCTTGGACGGGCTGTTCTGTTAATCCCTAACTAGCCTTCTTGTCTCAAATCTTCCAGACCCTTCTCTACAGTCCCACGAGGGAGGTTCTGTCTACCTTCCTCCTTCAGCCTTTCCGGGCCTCAGCACTGGATAAAGTCCAAGTCAGCACGAAGGAGCGCGGAGCTCTGAGCGGGCTGGCCCACTGGCTGTTTCTGCAGCTCCGTCCCTTACTACCTCGCCTCCCCCTGCTCTGGCCACAGAGCCACAGAGCGAGGTATTTGCGGTTCAGGAAACTGACCTTGTTTTCCGCCTCCGTGCCCTTGTGCTTACTACTCACGGCTCCCTGTGTCTGGAGTGCCCTGCCCCCTCGTCTCTTCCCCGGGGGACACCTTACACATCTTGGGAGGTTCCACAAATGTCACCTCATGCACACAACCTCCTCCAATCCTTTTTCTTCTTGATTCTCTCCCCTGGCATAGCAGCACTATGTTTTTTCCGTTTATTTCCACCTCAAGCTCCCTACCACCTATTTGGTCATCTTCTACCTCTGACTTTGTCATTTTGTCATTCATTCCTGCAGCCACTTGGCAAAGAGCCAGGCCTCCTCTGGGCCCTCACTCCTTTCCACCCCCGTCTCTGGCCCACCAGTTGCTCTTTTGGCCTTCCTCTGAAGTGGTTCCTGATCTTCTGCCCTCCAGTCCCTCTACCCCTCCCCTAGGTCAGGCCCTCATACCGGAGGTTTTCCATGGATGGTATTCAGAATTCTTGGTGGTAGAGCCTCAGCTTGTTTACCTTTCGGTCGTGTCACCTGCATATTCTTGTATATGTCCTAATCCGGCCATACTAGATTCCATCCTGATTTGTGAATAGGACCCATGACTTGCTACAATCATGCCTTTGCATCTGCTGATTCTAATCCCAGTCTCCATCTACAAACTTTCTAGCAGGTCTCCAGGGCTCAACTCCATTGGCTTTCTCATCCATGAAGCTTTCCCTGATCGCTCTTACTAGAAGTACTGTCTTTTCTTGGAAGCCCTGAATCGTGCAACCAATTTAATGGTTCTTAAAATGGTGGTCTGCATTTCATGATTACTTCATGTGGATGCAGAGATTAGACTATAAATTCTTTCCAGGCATGGACATAAATTATACATTTTTGTATCACTTCTCTGCTAGAGAACCTAGCACAGTTTCTTGATGTACAAACGTATCAGTTTGATTGAACTATAACTTACCTACCATACAAATTACTCATTTGAAGTGTACAATTCAGTGGTTTTTAGTATATTCAGAATGTGCAATCATCCCCACTATCACTTTTAGAACATTTCCATCACCCCAGAAAGAAACCCCATGCATATTATGTAGCCAATCCTTGGATCACCCTAAATTGTCCAATCCTAGGCAAACCATTAATCTACTTTCTCTTTCTATAGATTGGCCTATTCTGGATATTTCTTCCAAACAGAAGCATATAATATTTGTCCTTTTGGGTCTGGCTTCTCTAGCGTGTTTTCAACGTTGATGCTCTGTAGCATGTCTTACTGCTTCATTCCTTTTGAGTAGTAATATTTAATAATACTTAGACGGGGTATGGATATACCACATTTTGTGTATTAATCCATCAACTGATGGTTATCCGGGGTTGTTTTCACTTTGAACATTTGCATACGAGTTCTTGTGTGGACATGTATTAGTTTCTTATGTGTGTACCTAGAAGAGGAATGGCTGGATCATATGGCGACACTATGGTCAGCATTCTGAGGAACTGCCAAGCTGTTTTTAAAAGCAGCTACACCAGGCTGCCTGGGAGGCTCAGTGGGTTAAAGCCTCTGCCTTCAGCTCAGGTCATGATCCCAGAGTTCTGGGATTGAGCCCTGCATCGGGCTCTCTGCTCAGCAGGGAGCCTGCTTCCCTCTCTTTCTGCCTGCCTCTCTGCCTACTTGTGATCTCTCCCTCTGTCAAATAAATAAATAAAATATTAAAAAAAAATAAAATAGGGGCACCTGGGTGGCTCAGTGGGTTAGTACTCTGCCTTCGGCTCAGGTCATGATCTCAGGGTCCTAGAATCGAGCCCCCGCATCAGGCTCTCTGCTCAGCAGGGAGCTTGCTTCTCTCTCTCTCTCTCTCTGTCTGCCTCTCTGCCTACTGGTGATCTCTCTGTCAAATAAATAAATAAAATCTTAAAAAAAAAAATAAAAGCGGCTACACCATTTTACATGCCCACCAGTCATGTATGAGGGTTTCAGTTTCTCCACATTCTTATTGATACTTGTTAGCATTTGTCTTTTTGATTCTAGCCATCCTAAGTGGGTGTGGAGAGGCATGTGTCTCTGTCTTCGATAGCCTGACTCTTTTAACCTATTAGATGTCCAATAAATATTTGTTGGAGAAATGATATTTACATGAGTATGAACAAACAGAACTTGGAACAACTCGTTGGACTCCCAAGTTTACTAATTAGCTAGAAAAGATGAACACAGAGCCCTGTGTCATTAGAATTAAATTTTTATTTTTATTTTTATTTTCATTTTTTTAAGTAGAACTCCATGCCTGAAGTGGGGCTTGAACTCCTGACCCTGAGATCCAAGAGTCACATGCTCCACTGATGGAGCTAGCCAGCCAGGCGTCCCTAGAATTCAGTTTTAAAAGTTATTTTTAAATGATTTTTCTCTCTTTTTAGTTGCTAGTATTATCTAGACCACATTATAAAGGTGGTGATTTGTTATGAAAATTCATGTAGCTTTGCGAGTTTCAGCGTATTTTACAGAATAAGCTAATATGATAAGCAAAATTCCAACTTTGATGTTGGTCCTATTCCAAACCGACCACTTGCTAGGGAGAACAGGAATGGCTAATAATTCTTGAATCTCGAGGCAAGAGAACTAAAGAAACTAAAAAAATTCGTTTCTTTAGCTACTAAAGAAACTAGCATTCCCTACCTGGCCCTTCTTTTGCTATCTCACTGGACCATGTTATAACTCAGTAGCTCCAGACACCAGTTTTAGGTTGAGCTTGTGAACTATTACTCCTGCTTAAAGACCTGCCCATTCCCTCCTTTGGCACGCCTGTCTTCACAAATGCACTTGATAACACTCTTGGGGACATGGGGTTGGGGTGGGGGACATAGGAAAATGCAAGTGCAGAAGTTTCTCTGACTAGTTTTCCTCAGTAAACAGTCGACCCTGGGAAACCTAACAGGTTCGGAAAACTTAATGTTGATGATTCTGGACGTCAGAGAAATAAGCAGCTGAATCAGTTCCCTCTTGGGGAACTGGGGTTTAGCTTACTTATCTCCAGTAAGAGGTAATGGCCTAACTGCTTTTGCTTGGTTCTATAAAGTTCTGTCTTGGCCAGAATCCATTCATTTCATCCATACCTACATAGTCACTTCTCCCTATCTGTAGCCCTGAAACCCAGAGCTCCATGGAAGTCTGCAAATTAGAGGGCCATGAATGTACTTACAGCTTTGTAGGGCAAAGTTGGTATGGTAGGGCCACAAAGGTCAAAGGTCATAGTAAGTAGAGAGAGCGCTCCAGCTTTCTGTACCTATGACATCATCTTGCCTAACTCCTCTCCAAAGCATAATTCCACCCTAGTATTCTCTCCAACTGTTTAGGAGGCACATTTAGCCTCAAACTGGGGGAGTGAGGTGGTGTTTATTTTCCCAAACCACAGTCATCCCCTATCTGTCTAAAGATGTTTCCAAAGGCCAAGAGCAGGCCCCTCGCACAACCCCGGTAGGAGAAGTATTAGCAGTGGGAAACTTGTCAGCTGCTTGTTGGAGGAAGCACAGCCCAGGCCTGGTTTCTCTGGGGCTGGGTGATAACTTGGGCCGCCAAAGCTGGTGGCAGCCGCCTTGGGGATGGAGAACAAACAGGCAGCTCCAAGGAGGGCCCCTGCGTTTCAGAGTTGAAACAGGAGCCCTCTGAAAGAAAGAGATATTGCGTGTGGCTTCCCTGGTGCCTCGGAGGGTGACGTGGATGACACAGCATCAGAAGCGCCGTCGCGGGGTGGGGACACAGGCGGTAGGAGCCTGTGCCATCCTCAGCCCCTTGGGGGCGAGGTAGCCCCCGCTAAAGCATCAGTTGTGGAGCGTGGGGAAGGGAAGGTGACAAAAGCCGAGTCAGTCTGGAATTTGTTGGACGGAGAAGACGCTCCCGGGCCCCAGAGCTAGAAGGACCGGGCCCTGGGAGAGAAACAGCCCTAAGTTGGGGGCGGGGTGAAGCGCTGGTTCCTTAATCTCCTGCCCCATCATCTACTCGCCCCACCTGGATGCAGAGCGAGGACCGCGTGCAGAGGCAACCGCGCGGGTGGGGCTCACCCTCGCGTTTGCCTCCGACACCCAGCGGGGCGGTGCCGGCCCAGGGAACCCGACCCCCACACCACCCCCTCCCGGCCTCCGGGGCGCCCCTCTCGCGCCTCCCGGGTATCGCTGCCTCGCCCTCTCCTCGGTTAAAATAGTGAAACAAACCCTGGAGTGAAGTGATGGAAAGCCGGGGGCGGGGAGTTGCCCGCAAGTGAGGGGCTGGAGAGGAGGGGGCCGGAGGTCCTAGAGGGCGGCCGGCCGGCCGGCGAGCGCTGGGCTGATCGCGATCTCGCTCAGCTGCGGCGGCCGAGACCCTTCCCCCGGGGCGGCCCGGCCCTCCCGTGGCCCGGGGCGCCAGCGGAGGGCGTGGGGGCAAACCTGGGGCTGTGATGGGGGTGGGGTGGGGGACTCCACCTCCATTCATCCCGGGATGGAAACTGCGGTCGCCCAGCTAAAATCTGGGCGGGGGCGGCGGTGGGGACCCGCGGGTACTGCGGGCCCCCGCACCCCCCAGCCCGAGCCGCCGCCGCAGCCGCCGCTCAGTAACACGTCCCCAGGAGACTGGCAGGAGCAACACGTGATGTGTCTACTTATCAGGGGGAGAGGGGGAGAGCGAGTCTCCGAGCGTGCGGGCGAGGAAGCGGGGCGGGGGGCTGAGGCGGGGGCCGGGACGACGGCTGGGGCGCTGGGGTCGCCAGCTCCTCGCCCACCTCCCTCCCCGTGGGAGAAGAGGAGGAGGGGAAGTGACTGCGGAGTTGATGAACTTTGCACATCCAGAAACGCCATTTTGATTCCTTTTCCGGAACAAGTTTGCATCTCTCCTCTTTCTCTCCCTGAAGCCCACCGGTCCCCACTGCATCATGCCTGGGAGCCAAGAGCCCTGCCGGGCCGTAAGTACGCGCCCGGGGTTCCGGCTCCCGGGACTCGGGTGGCAGCGAGATGTCTAGGGCTGAAGGGGAGCGACCTTTTAAAGAACTTTTGGGGATGGGGAGGGTGAAGTGTGCGGAGCGCGTTGTACTTTTTAAACTCGGCGTTTCCCGGAGCCGAGGACCCGAGCGCCCCACGCCGCGCTACGTGCGCTCGGGGCGGTGGGGCCGGCCTGGGATGAGCTGGGCAGCCCTCTCCCCTCGGGCTGCGCGCCGGGCTGCTCCTCCTCCTCCTCCCCTCCTCCCCCTCCTCCTCCTCCTCCCCTTCCTCCGCTCCTTTTCCCCTTCCCGAGCTGCCGGCTCTGCCAACCAGCTCCCAGCGCTAGCCGCCGCGGCCGCCGCAGCGCCCCGCCGCCAGGACCTGATGCGCATCCATATTAGCCGTCCGAGCGCAGGAATCCGGCCCGACCCGCGCCGCCGCGCCCGCCGCGGAATTTATTTTTAACCAGCACCGCCGGGACTCGGATGGTGCGCGCACCGCCGGCCAGAAACATCTTCCCAGCGCTGCTCTCCATCTTCCGCCCTCTCTCCCCCGACATCCTCCCCCCCCATGTGGGAGGGGAAACTTTTCTCCTACATACTTTCGAGTCCCTCTCGGGCCGAGAAGCGCGGAGATGACGGCGCCCGTCCGCCGCCGCAAGGTATCCGGGGGGTGCCCGCCTGGGGTGCTCGCTCGGGGGTGCCCGCTCGGGGCTGCGCGGTGGGAGCATCCGCCGCGCCCTGCTCGGCGGACTTTGATCCTCCCCGGCGGACGGCGCCGTCCGGGAGGGGGCCGCGGGCAACCCTGCGCCCTCCCCCGTCCCCGGCTCCTGGCTGGGGGGTCACGCCGACCACCGCCCCCGGGTGACCGGGGGAGGAGGGGGCCGGAGCCGTGTCCGCGCGTATTGTTCCCTTGCCCTTCCGTTGGCGGTGTACGTGTTTTCGTGGGAGCCATCGGTGTGGAGCGGAGCCTGCATCGCGGTGGGGGGGGGGGGGGACCTCGGCACCCGGCGCCGTCACGAGCACAGGAAGGAGGCCGGGAGCATCCGAGGCGGGGCCGGCTGCCGGGCCCGCTTCGCCGCCCAGCTGTGGAGCGCGCTCGGAAACTTTTGTCCGCAGCCCGCTGGACCAATTTTTCCCGAGTTCTGGGGCTTCCCTTCCTCCTCCCATCCCGGCCCGTAGCGCCGAGCACGGGGCGGCGGTTGCGGGGGGGGGGGGGGCTGGCGTCGAGGGGTAGGGGACCCAGTGCGGGGGGGGGCACCCGGCCTCGGGCCCGTCCCCCCGCGCCCCCTCCCCACTCGCGGTCTCTTAGGAAACTGCGACCTTAATGGTTGCTAAGGAGCAGGGGAGGTCCTTCCCGTCGCCGGCCCCCTCCCTGGGAAGCGGCGTGTTTTCTGGAAGGGGCCGAGGGTCGCGTCGAGGATGTGGTGACTCGCTCCCCGGCCGCTCGAGGGGCCGGGCCAGGCGCGTGAGTGCGGGGCGCGGCGACGGAGCCCACTTCTCTGCGGGGCCACTTTCTTTTTCGGGCGGGCGGGCGGGTGGGGGGAGGCGGGGTTGGCCTCGGGCAGAGCTGGGGCGCAGGGGGCCACGAGGACCCGGGGGTCGCGGGGACCGACCGGCGGGCGGGCGGGTTGACAGGCGCCGCGTGCAGCTCGCGTCCAGCGTCCGCGGTGCATCCGTGATGGGTTATAAAAGAGGAGGAAAGTGTTTCTCCTTGCTCAGCAGATTTGCCCTCCCTCGCTCCTTACTGGTTAGAAGATAGAACGTGAGCCCAGATCCGGACGAGCAGTTCACATTCCATTACGAAATTCTACACGGCTTCAGAGCCAGCAGCAGCGCACATTCGGGGCACTTTGGAGTTTTTTCTTTTTTGGGGGGATGGTGGGTGGTGGTGCAGAGAGATAGAAAGGTGAATAAAAAATATAACTTTTTTGGTATGCTGAAAAACCTGTCTGAGGGTTTTCATCAGTAGAAAAATTACGCCTCGTGCTTGTTGTAGAGTTTAGATTCAAGCCCAGCTTTTTAAAAGTCAATGGAAATAAAGTTTATCTGTTTGATGGGGATGCTGGAAATAGCGAGGTATTTCGGTCTCAAAGACGAGACTTGAGATGATTTCTGCAAAGGCTGAGTTGCTAATGTGCATCCCATATTTTTGAGATCTTTTTCTCTTTTAGACACGAAGTGGTCTGTGCATATGCGCATGAGTGTAGTCTGAAATAAGTTTAGTTGAAGTGGAAGGTGGAGAAAAGGGAACTGCAGAGCAAAGAATGGTTTTTGTTAGTTTTAGGTTGGTTGGTTGGTTTCCCTTCTCCCCATAGCCCTTAAAAGCATCCTCTAGACCTGGTGCTTTTCCGAGTAGGCAGGTACGGTTCTAAGACATAGTGTAACCCGGAAGTCTAAGTTAGAGGCTGGAGTCCTGGCTGAAACTTTTTTTTTTCTTTTCTTAAGCATTTAGTTTTGTGCTTCCTTCAAGAGTCACACAGAACTTTTGAAGAAATGGGTTCGAAATTAGCCTTCAAATAATTTATGCAGCGGTGAGCCACTAATGTTCCGGGGTTTTTTGTTGTTGTTGTTGTTTGTTTGTTTGTTTGTGTTTTACCTCTGCATTTTGGAGGGAGCTTTCTGGGTGGGTACCCGCTGATGGATCTTGCTTTGATGTGTTTTATTAAAGATCTGAATGTCTTTTATCAAGTTTTTAAATGTGTGAAAAAACACCTTCTCTCCCACCCACCCCCACTTTTACAAAAGAAAGGGAGAGCCCTTTGATTTGGTTATTTGTTTAGCTTGTGCTCCATTTTAGGCTGTTAATGAACTTGCACTGTTTCATCATTCTTAAAAATACTGCTAAGCAGGTTGTGTGGGGGGGATGTTTTGTTTTTAGAGGATTTGCTGGTTCTATGGTACCTGCTGCTGGTGCTTACTATTACAGGGCACACCATTCTCTGGGTGTTTCCGGATAACTATTGAATTTCTCATCGGAAATTCAGAGCCTCAGCCCTTAATGGCAGACAGAGTTTGTTCTGTGATGGGGAGGATGGGGCTGACTCAGTTGGCACAGGTGATGCATCCATTCCTAACTATTTACATCTTCCAACAAGTGACCTTTTGATTGCAGGGTCTTTTATTTGAGATAGCTTCAGGCAGACTCCTGAGATCTTCCTTGCTTCCAGCACGGGTATAGGGTATAGAACGTTGAAGAAGGAAAACAAACCTACCCTGTTAGTGTACGTCTGATCAGGTTGTTTATTGGTTATCTGCTGTCTTGTCAGGCAACAACAGCTAGATGCCGTGATGTGGCTTGCATTTTCACTCTTCAGGTTTAAACAGCTCTGTTGATCCACTTCCTAAGGTCAGTTTGGAAATCTTTGCTTGCCGTCCTTATGCTCAGTTGTTAACACCATTTATTGCCTTCAGCAAAGGAAAGTTCCTGGTTAAGGACGTTAAAAAATTCTACCCTTTTAGGATTCTGTATGATATAATTAATATAAATTTAACTTCTCCAAAAATTGGTTAAGCATGCTCACTAGAAACAGAAGTGAATCCTTTTGATGTTTCTATTCATTATCCTTTTGAAAAGTAGGTGGTGCTTAAAAGGTCATAGGATAAGGGTTGCTAAGCAGCTAAACAGAAGGATGCTAAAATTAACCAAAGCATTTTTGAAAGGGAGTTCTTCCCCGTTTTACATTATTTACTAGATTTAATTAATTTCGGAATCCTCCGTGTCCTCTGACCAAGGAAGGTAGGCTGTTAGGTTTGTTTTGTTTTTGTTATCATATTTAAATAATCTCTCTTTCTTTTGTAAGTGTCTTTTAATTGAAGTTCAGGCTCTCTGACCAACTCTGGTGTCAGATGGCAGCTGGGCTGGGCGGACTTCTTGTCTGATACCCATGTGTTCAGGTTAAACCTCACCTTCCTGAGGGTACACAAGCAGCATCACCTTCGTCCATCTCTTTATTGCAGGTTGTTTGGTTTGTTTTGGAAAATCTAGCTCATCCACAAAGTGATGTCTTCCTTTACTCTTTATTGAGCAGACTTGCATCCAAAAGATAGAAATGTAATATAGTATCAATAGTATGCAGTAGAGTCCCTCCTGATAGCAGGACCATCATCGTCTTCCCCCTTTCCTGAGATTAGATTAGGCTTTCCTAGGAGGCCCCCCACAGTTTTTCATACCTTTTAGAAAATAATCGTACTAGGTGTGGAATATCTTTGGAAGGGTGACCAAATGTAAAAATAAATAAGTAAAAAGTGTGACTTACTTACCTAACATTTCTGCTGAGAGTAGGTGTAATAAGGGTCTTGAACTTGTGCAGTGAGAGAAATGGTTGAAGTGTTAACTGAAGTCCTGGTTGGTAAGCATCCTCTCTTGGCTGAAAGGCAAGCCGGCTGTTCTAAGTCAAAAGTTTCCCCCTCACAGTTGCTTCAGGACGTCTGACCTACTGAACAGGCAGAGTTGAGGAACATTTTTTATATCCAAGTATAATTAAGAAATTGGATGGGTTTTTGGGAGGGGGCAGGGTACCTGAGCTCTCTTCCTCGCTCTCTCAGACTTAGAAAGTGATTTTTGAGTAGAAAGAGGCACAGCCCTCTTCAAAAAGCAGGGGTCAGATTGTGTTTTCCACACCCCGGGGGGCCTCCCCATAAATCAGAGTAAAATGTGTACCGTATGAAACAGAGGGAGGCAGACAGTGTGCTTTCTGAAATGCATCACTTATTTTTAATTTCCCCACTCCCATAGAAGGCAGGGTAGAGAGGAAAACCATCTGCTGTGTTTGTACCACGACTGAGGTAGCAGAACAGGGAAGGTGGGGAGTCAGGGAGACAGACTTTTTACGTTGGCTACCCTGGGGCACAGTGTCACTGCCGACCGTGCTGGTCTCGGGGGTCTTTGGTCACCTTTGGGGTGCTCTCCGTTCTTGTGAAGGGAAGCCAGTGTGGAGTGCAGCCAGGGATTGTGGTCCCTGTGGGTTGGTGGAGACCGAGCACAGCCTGGGAGGAGGGCTCCGGGAGCTGTTCCTTCCAGTTCCTGGTGCATCTTGTTTCTAAGGGTACTCAGGGTACAGGCGAGCCCTTCGGCCCATCGGTGAAGGTGGTGGCCTGTGAATAAGGTGCTTCAGACAAAAGAAGTGGGAGAGGGTGGAGATGTTTGCTCAGTGTGATTCAAGTAAGTAATACTAAGAGAATTTGAAAGCCTCTGTAAAGTCCCCAAGACTGGGGAGACTGGGTGCTGCCTGCCCTATCCGGATTCACCTCAGGCCTTTCAGACTCTCTGAGGGCCGGTGGTCCTGATAAGGTAGAGATGGCCTAGGGAGCACCCCCCACCCCCATTTCTTTGTCAGCTGGCCTGACTGCTGTGAAAAAGTCACAGTGGGGGTAATTAGATAAAGCTTTTAAATGGCTCTATTTGTTTTCCCCCTGGCTTGCTTAGTATCTCTTTTTCCCTTCCTTTTTCAGAGGCCAGTGGGGTAGGATGGTCAAAAGAATGTGTGAGGCTTACTGGCGTAATGACTTTTTAAAAATTTCAGCTTTCAGGAGAGTGTACCTTGCACAAAGTCTTCACCCTGCTTTTATGAAGGCCTTGAACAGAGATTCAAATTTTATCCTCAGAGCAACAAGACACAGCGAGGGTTAGGCAGGTGTATTGACCCATTTTACAGCTGTGCTGGTTTCCACGCTGGCTGGTGCCTAATCCCAGTCTAGCTCCATACCACACCTGCTTTTCAAAATCCGCCTAGCCTCAGAACATGGAGCATTAAATACGAGCCTGCGTGTGTGTTTTAAATGAGACCCGACCCTTTTCACAATAATTCTGTGTTGAATTTGAAGATGTAAGGCAATTAAAAAGAAACTTTTTAGACTTTATCTCTGTGGATGAACGTGATGATACACTTTTTATTTTTCTTCAGTAGGTTTTCTATCTCCTGGAATTGTTGTAAGGATAATAAATGTTCCAGAAACTCAAACTCTATATATGGAAGAAAGTGGTATATTTTGAGCTCAGGAAACTTTGTGGGTATCCACTCTGGATTTCCTTTCCAGAATTGTGCGCAACTCCGGGACATGAGGCAAAACTCGCCTGGGGTTTCTGTTCCAGCCGAGGATATGTAGCACTTTCCTTTTGCCTTGGGTGCTGAGGGACAAACAGAACGAGTCAATTTTTCTTAATGAAGTTCACTTGGGGTGGATTTTAAGGACAAGGCACGTTGTAAGCTTTGGACTCATCCTTTAAAGCAGTGGTTCTCAGAGTTGGCGGTTTGCCCCCAGGGGCATTTGGCAATGTCTGGAGACATTTTTGATTGCCCTGCTTGGGGGAGGGGTGCCACCGGCCTCCAGTGGGTAGAGGCGCAGGATGCTGTTACCCATCCCACAGTGCAGCGGCTGGCCTCACAACAAAGAATTACCCAGTCCAGAATGTCAGTAGGTGGAGGTTGAGAAAGCCTGCATTAAAGGTACGGCCGGCGTGGCCCGTGTCCTGTGCACCAGTAGCCCGGGTGTACACCGTGGAGGCCACATGACCTATTTGCGGATCTGAAATTTCATAAAGCAAGTGAGCTCCCATTACATGCCTGTAAGGTACCACGGTTGGCACATTCAGGGTTTCACAGAAAATTCAGGGTTGGGGAAAACATTAAGTGGTGTTAAATGTATTTAAAAGCCCCGTAGTAAATAAAAGTTCTAGAACTCATCTGCTCCTAAAGCAAACCAGATTCGTTGGCACTGGGTAGCTGCTCAGAGTCACTCAGTTATTGGGAAACTTGCTTTGGTGCTGTCATCTGCCAGTTCTCCCTCATGTTTTAAGTTATGCGGAGTGTATCTCTCCCCGCCCCCCCACCCCATGTGTTTGAACTAGCCTTTACTCGCTTGACAGTCCGTGTCTTTGCACTCGCAAGTGCAAAAGAAGTCTCCCTTTGTTTTGTTTTGTCAAGTTTTTGCAAAATTCTTACATAACTATCCACCCTTTTCACAGGGCAGCGTTTGGGAACCGGTCTTCTGTCCCTACATCTCCTCTTGAGGGGGTGGCTGGCAGGTTGCTGCCATAGCTGGAAGGGATGGGGAGGGAACGTGGGGGAAGACACAGTGATTATTTTGATGTTCTCAGGACTCCTGGATCTCACATACGTGGAAAGGTAGTTGATTTAAAGAAACAGATTGTGGTGTGTGAACTTGAAACTGAATTTCCTCAGGCCCAGAAAGGTCTAGGATAGTGACAGGAGTGATCTTGAAGCCACAGGTGCTACTTGCCTGACCCTTGTTCCCTGTCGCCACCGCCACCCCCCCACCAACCCCAGGCCTCTGTCACAGGGGCGGGAGGTGAGGAGCTGAGAAGGAGGCAGGAAGAGAGGGAGAGTGAATTCCAGAAAGGGAAGGGCTGGATGCCTGCGCTGGGAAGTAGCAGTTAGCCCTGAGATGGCCTGGGCTCCCTCTGACCTTAGAGAAACATGTGGCTCTTGAAGCTAGCTTTTTTTTTTTTTTTTAAGTATCCTAAACCTGTTGGTAAACAATAAGCATGGGTCCACATCTGTTCATGCTGCTTTTGTTCAGGGACCCTCTCTGAAGTCACCTTGACCATCCTGTCCCAAGTAGCAGGAGCCATGGACTCTCTGTGCTTTTCTGCCCTCTCCCCTAGCTTCTAATCAGGCAGCTCCCTGCCCTCTGTCTCCATTTA
This sequence comes from Lutra lutra, assembly GCF_902655055.1. Taxonomy (NCBI): domain Eukaryota; kingdom Metazoa; phylum Chordata; class Mammalia; order Carnivora; family Mustelidae; genus Lutra; species Lutra lutra. Next base: position 20,405,054 of record NC_062283.1, on the reverse strand, counting down.
TAGCTCTTCCCAAGCCCAGACCTTTGGTCTCCCAGCTCTCCTGCAGGTGCCCCAGAAGTCACTTGTAAAAATAAAAGCCCTCCCCCTCCCTTCTAGAAGGTGGTCTGAAACACACCATCCACCCAGTCTTCGGGCCAGGAAGCGCTTGGCCATCCTGGCTTGCATCTGTCTTAGTCCCGAAGTCCAGTGACCAGACCGTCCCGGTAACTTCTCACCGGTCGGACAGGCCCCTGACCTCGGGGCCTCATCATGTCGCAAACAGCTCCTCAGTTAGCTTCCCGCCACCTGTGTCTCCCCGCTGCCTTTCATCCTTTGCTCCGCTCAGAAACTCAAGCTGTACATGGTGTTTGCCTGCTGAAAAACATCTCTTGGCTCCCTCTTGTCTACAGGAAGAAATCCAAACTCCTCAGCTTGGCACCCGAGGACCTTCATCATCAGCTTCCAGGCTGTCTGACTAGTTCAGCTCCTGCCACTTCTGGGCACCCCTGACGCACTGAATGATTTCTGACTGTCTCTGTGTTCGCTTGTCCTTCACTCGGGCTTTCCCCAGCCGCTTCTAGAACAGTGTCTTCCATCTTCCTTTGAGACCACTCTCAGAAACCGCCTCTTCCAGGGAGACTCTGGTCCTCTGTCCAGAGTAACTCTTACCCCCCATCCGTCCGGTCTGTCGTAATTTACCTGTTGACGTGTTTTCGCCACCTCAGGAACAGGGAGGGACTTTGACTCTTGTTTTTCCACTAGGAATTGCATAGTATGTCAATTGGACCCATTTTCTAATACAGAAGCGAGATTTTCTGGAGAAGAGCACATATAATTTGGTAGCTAAGTCCTAAATATCAGTACAGATTGAGAGAAGGAAACAAAAGTAACTTGAGTTTTCAGCAAACCCGTTAACGCGAGACGGGGTGCTAAGTGCACGCTGGTGGAAAAGGATTTTGACTTACAGAAACTTTAAAATAAAACTTCGCTCAGCTTAATTTACTCGAAATTAAAGAGAAAAAAAAATCTTTCTTAATGCCTGATTGCACTAAAAGCTGTCTCACTAGGGCCCTTACTAATTATAACCACTTTTCATGGCTCTCGGTTTGAAGTTTATACTAAATAGGAGAGATGGGCACACAGATCAAAGACCAAAATCATTTCAGAGCTCCAACGTGTGGGCCCATTTTCTCTGCTTAGTTAGATTTTTGTTTCATTAGTGGTATGAGTTAATAGGAGTGTTGGTCTGTGTATAATTTAACTTTTCTTTTTTCCGTTACTCCTTGGATTTAAAGCAAAATACTGAACCAGAAACCTACAGGGCATAGATCTTGCTTTATTTGTGTGTGTGTGTGTGTGTGTGTGTGTGTGTGTGTGTACACGCAATATCCGTACTTGATAGAAGTTGATTATAGATCGTACTTACAGAAAGAATCATTTCACTGTTTTAGAGGAGCTTCCTTTATTATTAAAAAAAAAACCCCACTTCTAAATACACAGAATCATCTCAAATTGTTTAAGTTTCTTTTAAGAGAGGTGTATATAGCTTCAGAAATAAGGGAGATACCAGAGAGGTTGGGTCAGAGAGAAACGTTTTGCTTATGGACCCTTTTGTACCTAAAGTTTTTTTAGAACTGCATAGTGGAAGGTCTTGGTATCCTTTATATAAGATGAAATCCTAGCTGATTAAAAATATATTCCTGCTTTTAAATAGTTCTTGTGCTTACCTGATAACTAGAGTTTAGGCCCAGATCTAGCAAATACTTTCAGATCTAATAGTCTAACTCTGTTGTATTTCTGAGGAGGCTTGTGTATTTCTCTCTCTCTGCTGTGGAAAACAGATTTCTTAAAAGTCATTTCTCTTCCACTTAAGGGCTTTTCATTGTTGTTTTGAGAAATAATTATATAAAACTGTTTAGTGAACATCTCAAGCAGGTTTCCTGTGACTTGGTTAGTTAATCCTGTATTGGATCAAACTATTCTTCTTAAAATTTTAAACTGAGTATAACTTAAAAGAGGCTTACCTTGTACATCTCCAAACTTAATTTGTATTTAAATCATGAAAATAAGGTTTCTAAGAACTGTTTGTTGTTCAGGAGCTCAGTAAAGCTTCACAAGCCCTTTTCCTAATATATTTTAATCACGAGTTACTATCAGACCCCATCTGCTTTTAGAAAACGGTTTTTTTACCCCCACATTTGCCGACCTCATAATGTTAATTTTTTTAACATTTACATATCTTTATTTGATTTTTATTTAGTATTTGAATATATGCCATCTCAAGGCTGCAGTAAACACCGGGAGTGCTGGTAGGAGAAGGAGACAGTTGCTAGCTTCATGGAGGTTGGAAAACACCCATTCAACCACTAAGTCGTGTACTTCTGTGCCAAGTGCTAACAGTGGAGTGTAGAACAGGAACCTACAAAGTTTAGCTTCTGTGTGGGGGAGGATATAGGATACTGGGAGGCAGGTTAAGGGAGGCGTCCCGTGGAGCTAATACCTGAAGGATGGTGGAGGGAAGGAAAGTGTGGTGGAGAACAATTTATACAAAGGCCCTGAGGTTGGAGGGGAAGGTGGTGTTACCCACCAAATTGAAAGAGGCTGTGTGTGTGTGTGTGTGTGTGTGTGTGTGTGTGTGTAGGGAAAAAAAGACACAAAAAATGAATGACAGCCCAGTGAGGTAGGTGGGGGCTTTAGCACACTGTTTGCAACCCAAAGGTATTTGGAATTTGTCTTAGGAACTTCAAAGGTGTTAGGCCAAGGAATGGCACAATGAGATTTGCATTTTCAAAGATTATTCCTGCTCAGAGTGGAGAATAGACTAAAGGACAAGGAAGCAACTAGTTGCTTTCTGTTTGCAAGATCCCTTAGAAGCCTAGTTTTTCAAAATTTTGAAAACCAGTGGTGGCTTGGCTATGGTGGCCATAGAGGTGGGGAGCCCTGGAAGGCTTTGATAGAGATCTAAGTGGCGGCAAGGACTGGCTCCTGGGTGGGGTAGGTTGGCAAGGGAGAGGGAGAGATGGCTTCCAGGACTCTGGCTTTTGTCATGGGCAAATGGGGGTGCCTTTCCCTGAGATTAGCATGCTGGATGAAGCAAGGTTTGTAAACACAGTATGTCTCCTGTTCCTTAAAGAGGGATTTTTACGGTCTTCAATGCTTACAGGATCTTCTCTACTTGTACTGTTTTCATTGGTTAAAAGGTGCATGCCTGGCCTGGCTGAAAGCATGAAAAGTACAACTATAGTTTAAAAAAAAAAAAAGTGAGAAAAGGAATCAGACGACTTGCTTCCTCCTTCCCTCCTCTTCCTTCTTTCCTTTTAATTTCCTGATACCAGAAAGAGATGGCAGATTTTCTTGTAGATGGCCCGAGCTTCTGAATGCTTTTCAGATGAGATCTACAATGAAATCTTGAGAGCATTTAAGTTTCTGCTTGTTTTAGTGATGGTTCGTGTGTTTGACTTATGAGCATGGGGCTCAGGGGAGGAGGCTTTGGGTGCGAACCAAGGTAGGACTCGCAAAACTCCCCGAGCCTTTGACTTAGGAGTGTCAGAACTCCTTCACGACCAGATTTTCCAACGTGTTTCTTCATTTCTCAGTGGTCACCTGACACCCTGCGTGTCTCAGAACTCCATCAGCATTTTGCTTGACCGGTAATCTATGTGAAAACAAAGTTCATTCAGCAAACAAAACTTGCTATTATATCTCCTGTTATATCTACTGGGCTTTACACTCGATCTGTGGGTGTCGAAGGAAAGGGCTTAATCCCTGCCACAAGGAGTGGAGCTTGTTCCCACTGAGCGATGGTCTAGCCTGTATTTGAACACCTCTGGCGATGGCAGCCTCGCTCCTCCCAGGCAGACCTTGGGTTTTTACTGCGTTAATTAACTTTTTTTTTTCCCCAACACAAACAAATCTTTGTGGAACCAGATAGAAAGCGACATGTTTTCCACTGAGTTGGTAAAAACTAGAAGCTGGAGTACAGGCACGCTGCCTCTTAACAGTCTGACCCTCAGAGCTCCGTCCCTGAGTGCCGCCCTCAGTGACTTTCTCCTGCACTGGAAGTCCTGCTTCCTGAGGGGGGCGCTATCTGCCTCACCTGCCTGCACAACCGTCCCCTTGTGGGTGAGCAGGGACCCCATCCCTGAAGGTGATCTCACAAGAAAGCATTAGCCGTGCTCCTAGTTTGGGTGAGTGCTTTCCCTGACGTTCTACAAATGACTCATCAGAGCCTCAGGTGAGCCCCGGCCTGTCCCAGAGATGCTTCTCTTTTAATGGTATCGATCCTCACCAAGCTAGCGTGAACATCCTGCCATGCCCCAGAAGTGCCGTTTGTTCGCCTACCTTGGGATCAACATGATTTTCCATTTCTAGCTCAGGAGCTTGGGTGTCCTGTCATCACTGTGACCATCAGCCCCGGTAGAACAGACACCACACGTTATTCCAGCCCTGTATTTGGTAAGATGAACCATTTAGGATTTAAAAAAAAAAAAAAAAAAAAAAAGGAAAGAAAGAAAGAAACTCCACAGAGACCTCGTCATGTCCCACTTCTTTCTAATTGGCATAGCTTGGTGAGGAGATGCTGAAAATTTTCAAACCTGGGTGTAAGCATTTTTTTTTTTTTAATTGAAATCTTAAGGTACTATGCAAACAACTTCAGTCTTCCAGCCCGAGGTGTGGATTTGGGGGTTCTAACAAGAAGTTTGTTGCAAATACAGCTTACTAGATAGGGGCCTTGTGAATATCCAAACTAGCCCTCAGTAGTATATTCATAGCCAATTATCGGGTGACAAACACACATAATCTCACTTTCGGATAACCCTTCCATAGCTGCAGACGGTGGTGACGACACACACTATCTCTCAGGTCATTTATTTTTCTCCGGACAGTTGTGTTTTTACACCCGGCTGCCCTTCGTGGAAGGGCTCGGTGGTGTTAGGTTCCCTTGGCGTTGGGGTGTTGGAATGTCCCCTGCGTGGCTACCTTCTGGATAAATTAGACCATCTGCTGTGTTAAGATTAAGTGGATGAAAGTTTAATATATTTTATGTAAAGCTCCTGAAGAGGTTAGTGAAACAAGTTAATAAAGAAGTACATGCTTTGGGGATTTAATGCGCTTTCTTCGGAGAATTTCACAGTGCTATCTGGAAGGCCTGGCTGTGAGGTGTTCTTTGGGCTGATCTGTGACGTGCCCCTTCGTTGTGAGCCCAGAGCCACTGTTGTCTGGCGAAGGATGATGGCGTTGGGATAGGTGCAGCGAAGATGACTTTTTCCTCGGGGAAGTGGCTGCCCTGCCTTGGGAGAGGGTGAGAGTCCCAGGCACACGTGGTCAGGTCATGGCAGTAAGCACTGAGAACCCAGATGGTGGTTACACCTCTTCTCATTGTCATTGTTGTTCTTGTTTCCTTCTCTGAGCGGGGCCTGATGTTGATGTGGGTGATGACCATGGCATGTGGGCTGAAGCTTGCTCTTTATCAGTCCACTGGAGAGTCCGTGGGGCACAGTCATGTTCCATGCTGTGGTTATCCTCAAGAAAAAGCGTGGGGGAGCGTATGTGTCTTGGGGAGGGAGTGAGGTCAAATCACGATATTTGGAGGATGTGATCAAAATGGCCCAGTACTTTTATTTCACGGCTGTCTTGATAGTCCCTGGAAGTCCCTGGAATTTCGGAAGGGCTCCTGTGGGCTGGCCAGTCCTGGGGCCAATCATGCCAGTAGCTAGTGCTGTAGCCCTTGTCTCTCCAGAAAGCTGCATGCAGAGGAACCCACCCATAGACAGCAGGAACTGGGATGTGGTCATTCATAGTACAGAGGAGTCTACCTAGGGTGCATTTTAAAAAGTTCAACAGACCGCATTTGGGTTTGTAGACCACCTTTGGTGAGAAACCTCACTAGTCAGGGCCCACCCGTGTTTGCTTTAAGTCAGCTAAACCAGAAGGTTAAGTCTTTCAGTTTCTCTTCTGCCCTTGCTAGACTTAATCAATGACTCCAGTCTGATAACAGAATTCTCAAGTGCTTCCACTTTAATTTTCACCCTTTTCTGACGGTTAGGCTTTTCATGTGGAAAAACTCTTCAGCGTGGGTACTGGGAGCCACAGTAACAACATCTAACGTTTATTGAGCATGTACTAGTAACTGTTATCCTGGATTCTTGACACGGATCATCTCCTCCACTCCTTGCAAAGACTCTTGGACGCAGTGATGTTGTCAGGCACCCTCATTATTCAGATGAGGAAATGGAGACCCAGAGTGGCCACCAGCTAGTGGGGATCAAATGGGGCAGCCTGAGTCCAGAACCCAGGCTTGTGTAGCCACTGCTCAGTGACCTCCCATAATGACATAGTACATTCATCAAGTAAATACTGCCTGAAACCTGCCATGTACAGAGCCCTTTGGTGCCCATCAAGGGGAAGCGTGTGTAAGAACAGACATGCGACAGGGTTGCTGGCTTCCGGGAAGCGGGTTATCTGGCGTGTGACGAGATGAGTTCAATAGACCGTGACTTCAGTGGAAGATCAGGAGGGGAGAAGTGTGATTGCTGGAGTGAGAGGCTTGCAGAGACCATGCTGGTTCGCAGATCAGCTGGAGGGAAGGGGCTGTCCCCTGAGCCTCCGGCCGGCCCTGTAGGAAAGACCCAGGGGTGAAGCCCTGAACAGACCTTTCTAGAAGATAAAATTTCCCCTAGGTCTCCATCGGAGAGGTTCCAGTGGATGGGAGGTTGTCTTTGACACAATGAGGGATGCCCCCCAAAGTGAAACAGCATGGGCGTGGACTTGGGGCTCCTGCTGGTGCCCTGTGCGATGGATGTTGGGGTGCGTGCCTGTCTCTCGGGTTCTTCCTTGTGGATGTCCACTTTCAACCTCACTGGAAGTGCTTGAGCTCTGCTTCAAAGTAAGAGTCGTATGTGAGCCACTTTGGAAGAGTCTGGAAACTGTCGGCTCTGTAATCAAGTGGGTGTTGCTTTGGGTTTTTGTCAGGGGCCAGTGCCTTGGAAACAGTTCCCTTATTTTATGTTTTAATGGGTTGTCTTTTAATAGATAAATTCAGTATTTTGCCTCAAGGTGTTGGGGTTCAGGTCCGGTGACCTAAGAGGCCTGTGTGTAACTAGCGATGTAGGTGCAACAATTGGTCTAATTACTGACCTGATCTTAAAATTTGTCCATATTCAAGGGAAGTATCGTTCTTTGGTTGCTTTGCTTTTTAAGCAGTGGAGCCCTGTGGACTGGAGGGCAGTGATAGAAGGATGTCCTGTCTGCCTTCAGATGTTTTTGGGAGGGAGGTCACCATTGTGCATTTGATCCTGCCCTTTTTGGGGGTTGCCTGAGCAAGTTATGGGAACGGGCAGATCTTGAATTGCAGCGAGCACTTGATGGTCTGTTTCCTGTTTCCGGTGGGTCTGTGGAGAAGGACTGTTTTGAAATTGGTAACAAATAGAAAATTTTGGCCTTGTGTGCCACCAGCTCAGTTATAACCGAGCTGTCTTCTGTTTAGTGCTCCCATCCTCCTCCTCATGGTCATTTTGCCCATGGCAGTTTGAGTTTCAGGAGGACTAGTGACAGGAACTCTGGATTGGGAGACCAGCAGTCTGCTCCTTTGCTCATCTGTGGGGTACCACCATCATCTTCCCGGCCTTGGGAGTGGGAATCACTTCCGGGACACTCTCCCCGGATACTGTTCTGTGGGGAGGGGTGCAAGGATGAGTAAAACACGTGCTAACACTCACCAGTGCATCCCAGCTGGTGGGGACCCTGGGGCAGGCAGGACACCGGGAGTGGGAAGTGGTGGGGGAAAGAGGAAGTGATGTCTTCAGATGCAAAAGGCTGGCCACGCAGAGAACCAGGCTCAGGGAGGGGGTGGGGTGGGGAACTGACTTCTAGGCAGAAGAACCCTGTTCAGTCCTGGCCCCAGAGTACAGAAGTATGGGGTTTCTTTGGGGCCGGGGTAGAGCAGGAAGTGGAGTGTGGCTGGAGGAGAGCGTTGGGGTGTTGAGATGAGTTCGGCACGCGTCGGGTATTGAGATGGCATTCTGGAAAAATAGACAGGCTAGGGAGTGTGGGCCGTGGTGAGCCATCACAGGCTTGGAAGCGGGGCCGTGATGTGAGCGGCGGCCTGTCTCGATTGGGAGGTGGAACACAACACAGATGGTAACGTTAATAATTTCTGTCACAGAAAACTGATTGTCTAGGTTACGATGCAGTGAGCTGGGGGCTACCTCCTATGTTGAATTTTTGTCTCTGAACAGAGAAAGAGGACTGCTAACCCTAGAAAAAGGAGGCCGTGGAGGAGACGGCATGTCCAGCAAAATGCAAAATGAACTTGGAATTTGGTGCCGCATTTAATAGAATAATTTATCCCCACCCCCAGCCCCTCTCTCCCCGAGAGATTTTTCTGCCCAGGGTGTTGCGTGGGCTACCCTCTGAAGGCTGAAGTGGATTGAGAGAGGTGGGATCCTTATTCAGCAGCTAGAACTCAGTCAGCGATGTGTCACCTCCCTCAGTTGTGTTTTACTCATGGGTGCTTATTTAAGGTCATCAGGGAGCTGAATTAGTTAGAGCAGAGAGACTCTTCTCTTTTTTCCCTCTGAGGGTAGACGCTGGGAGTCCGAGGGGACTATTTATGCTAATTATGATCACCAGTTTGCCAGCTGGGAGGAGGGAACGGGCTGGCAGAGGGAGCAGGCGGAGGGCTGGCTCCTGTGCAGTCCCGGCTGACCTGGGGGTGAGGGCACTGCTGGAGAGGGTGTGTTCCCAAGGAGGAAGCGGGGTGGGCTAGTGGGTCCTCCTGTTCATGGGACCATGAATGTGTCTGCACCCAGGGGACGGCTCTGCCCCTCCTGCTCTACGCCCTCTGCCCTCTGGTTCCGCCTCCCTCTCTGAGGATGACATCAGCTGGGAAGGGGGGATGCCCAGGTTTTAACACCCCCCAACCCCATGTGTGTGTGTGTGTAGGGAGTCAGGGAGTCAGATAGCAGTCCCCAAAGACCATCAGTGGTTTATTCACTATAGTAAGGACATGATATTGCCTTTATTCTCAGGTTTCAAAGTCCTTCACCCTCCGGGGAGGACATGTCCGATTTTGTACCTGTGGCTTGATGCATTTCAAAGCTGGTACTCCTGGACTGAGGGAGCTGACTACGAGGGTTGTGAAAAATGTGGGGAGGCCCCCTTGAGCCGGGCGGTGGGGCACAACACAGATGGTGACGTAAATAATTTCTGTCACCTAAAACTGATTGTCTAGGTTACGATGCGGTGAGCTGGGGGCCAACTCCTGTATTGGATTTCTGTCTCTGAATATGGTCTCTCATTTGCACTAGATGTGAGGTGGAGGAAATGGGGTGCTGGTCCGCTCTAGTGGGGTTTTGGGGGACCAGCCAGGGGGTGGGGCGGGAGGCATCTTCTTTGCGCTTGTTTGACCGAGTGCACTGGTTCCAGAGGGAATGCCCCTGGTCTGCCCCGGGCCTTGTGCTGGGTGGTCGCCTGCCTTACTCCAGTGGAGGTAGGACTCCCCTCTTTTTAGGGACAGGAAGCTGAGGCTTAGCGGTGCCCCTGTTTCTGAACCAGTGTCAGATGGCTGGGAAGCTTTCTGTCCTGGCCGATCTCCACCATCTTAAGGGACGTTCTTTTGTTACACAAAATCGCATTACACCTTGGTACCTGGAGAGCTCCTAGCCCGCATTTCTGAACCCTGATTTGGTTCATTTGTCTTGACTCCTGAACAGTTTGTTCGGATTGGAGCAGAACACGGTATTTGAATGCCTCAAAATTTGCCTGAAATGCCCCTCACTGAGCCACCTCCCCGCGAGTAGGACACTGGGTTGAGGCGTGGTGGAGCATGGTGGTTCTTGCCTTCGGTTTTCGCCCTGAAAGGAATTCACACTGCAGTGTGGACCCCGGGCCAAGTACCCACGCGAGGCCTAAGGCCAACAGAAGAAGCCGAAGTGTGGGCTGCGGTCCAGGCAGGAAAGGGCAGGTGGGGTTTGGAGTTTTGGGTGATAATTTGGGGTTGAGGACCGCGTACTGGAAGATGGTAGGATTGGAGTGCTGTCTGGGGTGGGGTGCGGCGAGGCGGATTTGGAGCTTTCCTTCCCTCAGGGCGGAGGGAGTCCTAAGGTTTTGAACAGAGACCTAACAAGGTTGGCCTGAGCTTTGGAGACGTCCTGGGAAAGGGGCGCGTGGTGTGTCTGTGCGTTGGATGGCTGCTGTGGCTGCTTCGCTGTTCCCTGGTGGCCCCGGGGCAGAGTGCCTCCCATGTCAGCTGGTACAGGCTGAACCAAGCGGTGCTCATGATCTCTGGGGCGCCTGAAGCCACTGGCGGGATGTATACACACAGGGAGGCTTTATTTCTTTACAGCCATAGATTTGTTTAAAAGCTGAATCACATACCCTGGCTTCGTACTTGACTTCTGAGTTACCAGCTCCAGATGAGCTGCCCTCAGGAGGGCGATGGGTGGAAGGGCGGGTGCCCTGGGCAGCAGGTGACCTGGTTGGTAGAAGGACTCGCTTCAGATTCTTCCCGTCTCCTCTCTCCCCCTTGGGGGCTCGTTTGCCGAAATTCTGTGTCATCTTTATAATGTTGGCATATGGGTTTGTTCGTTCCTAGCTGGTTTATTGAAGGTGGGGCCGGAAGGCTTTCTTGGCACACGTGTGTCCTGAGCCTTGTGTGGACGCCTGGCCTGGAGCACTGTGAATGTCTGTGTGCCTGTGGCCCCGGGCACCTGAGCCAGTCTGCCAGCCCCGCCCCGCCAACCTGGTTTTCAGGTCTGTGGCCGTCTTCGGTGGTGACACGGTGACAGAAACTGGTATTGTCTGCCGCAGCCCACAGGAGAGCAGAGATGCTCTCACCTGCCAGAACTGGGAGAAGCAGAGACGGCCTGGATGGAGGAGCTTTACTGATGACTCCCTGGGTTGTCTCTACCCCTTGCCGCCAGGCTGCCTTCCTGGAGAATCCTGCCAGGCCTAACGCCCTTTCCAGCCTCTTCTTTGCTCTTTGGCCCTTGGGTGAGGCTGGAAGTGCCAGAGAGAGAGGCATCTGGGAACCAGGGCCGCATAATCCCCACACGCCAGATGCCACCCCCAGGGACGCAGATCTGGTGGAGCTGGCCCGTCTCAGCCCCCCGGATCCGATCCCGCTACAGGGACATGCTGCACACCTGTGTGCCAAGTGCTCATTCCTCCGGGCTCCCGCCTGGGTGTGGCCTCCCAGCCCTTTTTCTTCGGAGATCGGACCCTGGGCTTGCCACTCTGTATCCCTGGTCATTTTGAAGAAGCAGATGCGTACTGTTCCGGACCAGTGGGGGTGCCTGGTTTTCTTGCATTGTCTCCACAGTCCTCGCAACGGCCGTGCCACACTGGTGTCATTGTTCATAGCTTGCCCGTAGGGAAAATGGGGTTTGAGGAGAAGGTCCTAATCATACGAGGTACCCTCGGTATACAGGACACTGTGCTCCCCAACTTTTGGTGCTTGGTCTCATGTAATTTGTGTGTTGACTTGTGAGGTCGTTGTCGTCTCCATTTTACAGATGGGGAAGCTGAGGCTGAGAGCATTTAAAGCACTTGCCTGGGGTTACTCCAGCCCTAAGTGACAGGGTCACAATTTGAGCCCCAGCCACTGTCCTCCAGGACACGCACTCTTGCTCTTGGCTCTTCTGTATTTGTTTAAGTAGAAATTTCTCTTTTGAGGCTGATGTAAAGCTAATCGCCTCTATTGGCTTTGTTTTCCAACACTCTCCATTTCTAAAAGGGGGGAGAGGGAGCTGATGTGTATCACGCACCCACTAGAGTTGTAGGCGCATAGGCTGTGTTTTCCTTACACTAGAGTGTAAGCTCTTTGAGGATTTTTTGTTCCTTTTTATCTGTTTTCTCCATCCACAATGCCAGGCACCGACCACAGTGCCTGGCACTTCTGGGTGTTCAGTCAGTACTCCATGAATGAATGAATGAATGAATGAACGAATGAACGAACAAACGAACAAGGCAGAGAAATGTGTGACTTGCCCATAGGCACACACCACAGTTGAGAACAACTTTTGCCCTTCACACCACAGATCTTTTGTTTTTTTTTTTTTTTTTTAGCAGATGTTTTTTACACACATAAAATTTCGGGAGTAATCAGATCTATGTCACGGGATTATAGGGCATGATATAAAACACTATAAATACTTACCAGTATCTGGCACGGAGTAAACATGGGATGAGCGGCGTTGCGTTTGCTGTTTCCCATCGCTCGTCTGCATATGGCTTCCTTTGGGGCAGGGTTGCTGTGCCCATCAGCAAAGCTGACAATTTGCTAGCCCCTGAAACTTTTAATTTTATTAATCAAATGTTCCTATCTCTGCTGTACTCTCTGTCAAGCCATAACAAGTAGTGAAATTGGTGAAATCAGTTTAAACCTTCCCCAGGCAAGGGGCTATGACTAGCAGGAGCTGATTCAATTATATTGATGTCTGCTTTGTTTCCAGTCCGAATGCTGCACTGGAGGGGCCTGGGGGATCAGTGTCCGATTATTCCCCTCACACCCTCTGAATTTACAGGTGAGGAACCTGAGGCCTGGAGAGCTATGGGGGCAGAGCTGGGGGGATCTTGGGCTTGCGTGTTAGGTTCTCTTCAACGTCAGTAACCCCGCCAGGTCCAGACTCCCAGAGGTTTGTCCTCAGTGGGATTGTCTGAACGTTTCTGTAGGAGCCGCCGTTATTCCTGCTAAGGATGTTAGTTGGTAGATCTGACCAAGAGCTGGTGAATCAGAACCACAGTCCTCTGTGAACGTTTCTCATGTATAAAATGTTCATATTTACTGTAAGTCACATGAGGGAGGGCGAAGAACGCAAAACCTCCTGTCATCCTGTCACTCCAATGGCAAAGGAAATATTCCTAAGTCTTAAAAAACGGTTTTTCCCCATTAGATGGCTGTTGTTTTGTTGCCGATTGTACTTCTACATACCTTAGAAACTTATATATGAACAAAAAGGAAGAAAAGTCTAGTAAAGTGCAAAGGAAAAGAAAGTAGAATTATTTACTTTTACAAGTCAGAAATAACTTTCGTGTATGTCCTTCTAGCTGGCTGATGTGGGTATACACACTTATTGTAAAATTGGGATGCATTACGTTTATGGACAATAAGCCCATTTTTGTACATGCCTTTATACCAATCTATTAAAGATTTAATGTGATATGATAAGTATTTGCTGATGTATTTAAATATCCTTTGACATGAAAATCATGTCATTTGGATGTGGCATAATTTGGTGGGAGGGCCAAAGGCTAATGTTTTCATTAGGCTCTTTTCCTAGGTTAAATGAAACCAATCTAGGATTAAAATATTTATCTAAATTAATCAGAAATTGATATATACTAAGGAGGAAAACGCTGAACAGAATAAAAGATATTTATTTTTTGGTTAGTGTATGATCTGTCCTCTTATCACTCTAAACAAATTAGTCACTGATGAAAAACCTATTGAGCAGTTCAAAAAATCCTTCTAAAGGGTCCGAGTGTCTTAAGTTGTTTTCCATCCTGTATAGGACACTGTGTTGTGAATGTCCCATATGATGTGATATGTAATTTACCTGTGATTGTGTTTTTAATTGGGCATTTTGTTTTTTATCAATGTCCTGTTACATGGATATTTTAGAGCAGTTATTCCCAATTTTTTTCCAATGTAAGGGCCTGTTTTCATGTAAAAACTTTTTCTAGAGCAAGCATAATTTCAATTACAGATTCTGTTGGCAGGTTCTGATAGAAAATTCCTAAAAACAGGGATACATGGGTGGCTCAGCTGGTTAAGCGTCTGCCTTCAGCTCGGGTCATGATCTCAGGGTCCGGGGATTAAGTCCCATATCGGGCTCCCAGCTTAGGCGGGGAGTCTGCTTCTCCCTCTGCCTCTGCCTCTCCCCCGGTTTGTGCTGTCTCTCTCTCCCTCTCAAATGAATAAATAAGATCTTAAAAAAAAAAAAGAGACTCTTAAAAAAATTCCTAAAAACAACAGGGTTTGTGGAATTTATCTTTATTAATTACAAGAGCATCTTTATACCCTTACCAAATAATAGCACATATATGTGTACTGTTGATTTGGTTTGTAGATGCTTGATGAGCATATGAATAAGTCGGACCCCCAAACAGCTCCCTGGAGGCACCTGCCCTAGAGGAAGATAGAGCCTACATATGAATAACTCTAAGGTTGAAGGTGAGGAAAATAACAATTAGATCAGTCCTGAAGGGCAAGTGGGAGTCCCCAGCTCCAGGAACAGCTGTGTAGGTGGCAGATCTGGGGGCCGTTCTGTGGCAGGTTAGGAGCGTGCATTTTGTTCCTCCTGCTCACTCCTGAAGCTTCCTGAGGTGCCCGCCCAGCCTAGTTGTCATTATTTCAAAGGAAGGAATGTTGTTGGAGGAGCAAATTGAATCAGAAATACTTCAGCAGACTTTATGGGTTATCTGCCATAGCCCTTTTAATTCATTTCATATGATCTACTAGAGAGTGGGCTGGATTTGTAGGCTAGGTGACTAGTCAGGTTCTAAACCCAGCCCAGCTTGATTATGGTTGAAGGGAAGATACTATATTATGGACCTCGGTTTCTCCATCTGTGAAATGGGCAGAATCTCTTTCCTTTATCATATGCTTAGGAGGTGACTTAATGATGCTCCAGGCCGTGTTTTCTTTCTTTTTAATCAATAGAAGCAAACAGAAAAGCCCTTGTGAGGCTAGACTTTATTGTCCTTTCATATCAAGGATAAGTACCATAAAACTAGGGAAATTCTGAGTATCCTGAAAGCTTCTTTAAGGTAGAGCCACAGCCCGAGGACCTGCCAGTGGAGTGGGACCTTCCTCAAGAACCTTCTGTCTCCATGTTCCCGAGTTTATTTTTCTTCTCTTTAAAATGAGAGGTTAGTGGCTTCATAATTGTTCAGCAGTGATACCTCTTAAAAACGCTATTCTTGGGGTCTGACAACAAAGTCCTTGCACTACTTCTCCCCGCAAATGTGGTTAGGAGAAGAAACTTCCTTCTTTCTGATGTCGCTGTATGAGCAGAAGGACAGTCATCCCCATGTTTTTCTAGGAGTCAGGGCTGGGAGCCGGGATTCTCTTTCAGGTTTATGTGCTATGTGGGCATTTGCAAAAAAATGTTAAGTGGGGGCGCCTGGGTGGCTCAGTGGGTTAAAGCCTCTGCCTTTGGCTCGGGTCATGATCCCATGGTCCTGGGATGGAGCCCCGCATCGGGCTCTCTGCTCAGCAGGGAGCCTGCTTCCTACTCTCTCTCTGCCTCTCTCTCTGCCTGCCTCTCTGCCTACTTGTGATCGCTCTGTCAAATGAATAAATAAAATCTTAAAAAAGTCAAGTAGAATCGTTCTTTCATGCCTGTATAGCCGTTTTAAGTTGCTCCATGGAATCTTCAGGAATGTCTTAGCAAAAGAGGGTGTCCAACCCGCCCATACTGGCTGAGCCTGGGAAGGAGCAGGGTTGGGGCAGTGACTGCCCAGAAAAGACCGTGTGGGGTGGATTTTCTGAAGATAGTAAAACCGGATTTTTACAAAGGAGGCAGGAAGAATTACTTTCTTGAGGCAGACTTGAGGTGGCACGTGGCTAGTCGTGTGAACTCAAGTGACAGGGCTGTGGCTGGCTGTATGGTGGGACCAGCGCCTCCCCTGACGGGCGCATCCAGCCGTGGTGGTGGAGGCTTCCCCAGAACGCATCCGAGGCCGTGGTTACTTTTGATGAACAATGACCTCACAAAGGTTTCCAGGGGAAAACCCCTCCAAACGTAATTTCCAGAATTCCAAAGCAGTGTTACCATTCTGATTCTAAGCGAGGTTGGCTTGGAAAGGAGACTGCCATCAGCACCTTCTCTTCTCTTTTTTTTACAGATGTTAGGAGTGATCTTTAAACAAAAAAGAAAAAAGAAAAAAGAAATGTTATAAATGATAACTGAAGGATTTTCGTTGAATTTATTTTGAAGTAGTTTGCTTCGGGTTTCAATGACTTGGTGATACGGAGAGAATAGTAACTAAGCCTTTCCTAAGAGATGTTACTTGAGGAGAGGTTACAAATGCAAAGTCAACTTAGGAATGCAGAAGTAGTGTTTTCTCTGAACTTACCTTACTTTTTGACCAGGAGTAGAGATGATTTTTTAGGCCTAAGAGTGTACCAAGTAATGACTTAACAGTCTCTAAAGACATTTAACTCTATGAACAGAGCATATATATCTTTATTCAAAATGGATTGAGTTCTGAACCGATGTTGTCAAGAGTGCTTTATTATCAGGTAGCTTGTAATGACACGTCATTAATCAAACCTGTTGTGTTTCCCACAGAATTTCATTAAAAAGTTTCCCATACCCCTCAGACAAGGGGGCAGTGAAACAGAAACTTGATAGAAATACTAGGGAGGGGGGAAGATAAAGCCACCGTGGCACCTGGGCCTCCTTTCACTTCCTTTCCTGCTTGAGATGCCTTCAAGAAGATGGAGGAAGCCGCTTGCCTTTCGGAGCATCACCCTGGCTGGGGCCCCTCCTCTGGATTTGGGGACGGGAGTGGCTTAGCCCTGGGAGTTCCTGCCCTAAAGCCCCTGACTCTTCACACTCAGCCTCGTCCGCGGGGCTTGGCAGGGGCAGGGCGGGACAGAGAAGGTGCCTCCCTCGGGGCCTTGCCTCCTGCTGCCCGCTGGGCCACCCGGGAAGGAGCCTCCTAGCCTTCTAGAATGAGGTGCAGGCCGGGGACAGTTGAAAACCGGAGCAGAGAGTGGAGGGGCTGCTGGCAGTCAGTGTCCCCGTGTACAGACCGAGCCGCCTGGGCTGTGGTGCAGACGGGCTTGTCTGGCTGTTGGCTTTTCTTCTTCACGTTTTGGCATTCAGTGATCGCATTCGATGCATTTCTGGTTTGCAAATGTGAGTATGATGGCCATGTACATTTTTTTGGGTGTTGACTAGGCAATAAAACGGAGAGGCCCAAATGCTGAGGGAGTTGCTGTTTTGACTGGTTGAAAACTAGCCTAAGTTGGCCAAACTGTGGGAGTCATTTGCCCAGACTACTCCGGGTCCTGATTTCTGCTCGGTCCGCTAAACTGCATTTCTTGCAAAGGCACCCCATCAGCTAGAGGAGTGGAAGGTTCGGGTTCTGCTTTCACTGATGCTGGCAGGAGAGGATGGGAGATGCGAGGCACTTCTCTCCGCTGCCTCCCTGACTCCTCCTCTTCCTCTCCGGGGCCCTGGCGCCCCAGCTCCAGTTTTTAGAGCACGGGGCCTGGTGCTACGCCCGCCCAGCGGTGGTATTTTCAAGCATTTCTCAGTAGTTTTTAGGATTATCAGTCATCACTTGCAGGGTTCCTTCTCATTTTCAAGGGCACCCAGTATAACCATTTAGTTCCCTTTCAATAGCCCTCTTCACTCACTCAGGGCCCAGTCAGGAAGATTAATAATGTTCACTGATTTACTGTCGCTGCAAAAAAAGCATTAGTTAATTAGACTTTTACACCTCAGTCAGATGGCATTAGACACCCTTTGTACACTTTAACTCAAGGATGTTAAAGACCTAAATCTCGGAGAAAAAAGAAAAGAAAGAAAAAGGACAGGCACTTTTCCAGTTTAAGCTGCATGTTGGTCCATGTTAATTAGGCATTTGTCCCTTAGTCTGGAGGTGATAGAAAATGCCAGTTACTGTGGTATTTAACTGACATCAAACTCCTGTCCAAATAATTCAGTTGGGCCCAGCCTTCTCTCTTAATTGGTGGGAAGGAAAGCTCCGGCACACACCCAGAATGAGGAGGAAACTGTTACTTTAACATTTAAAAATTTCATTCTGGAGGATCTGAAGAACACTTGTGTATTTTTTGCCGTTGTCGCTGTTCACTACACAGTGGAGCTTTTTTTTTTAAAACGGTAACAACAGAATCTCGTCTAACACTTCAGCTTACCTCCAAATGATTAGCTCTTGTCAGTCTTCAGCAAATGAAAGTTTAGTAACCGTTGTTCTCCCAAGGTCAGGAAGTTATCCAGGGCCCTTCCAGATTTTTATAGATCTGTTTGGCACCGTTTTTAAAAAAGACCTTTAGTTTTCCAGTACACAGTTTGATCTTTGTCAATACTAGAAATTAATTAGTGGGTCACAGTGCCAAGCAGTATATGTTTTAAAAACCAACATATGGTGGCATATTATTAAGAGGATGGTTTTGTAGGAATAATTAGATGAAACATGCTATTTGGAAAGATTTTTAAGCAACTTCTTCCTGGTTGCTGGAGAAGGTAATTCTCAGTGACAGGAGTTTAGTTTACCTTATTCATAAGCTATGTAAAACAATTCCAAAAATAATGAAAAAGATTTTTTTTTTCCTAACTAGAGGTAGCCTTATTTGACTTTAAACCTTACTTGCTTTGTCTATGGTTTCTAGCCAAAAGTTCACACGTTGGAGGGCACTTCATTTTCAGTCCTGAACTACTTTTTCGTGAACTGAATGAATGCAATATGTTAACACTCCTGTCCGGCCCAGAATTGCTCGCTGCCCCTTTGGCCTGCCTGCCTGGTACTGGCTGAAAAGGTACCATTGTTTGTTCTGCAAACACTGGGTGATGTTTGTTTCCAAGGTGACTGGTTCTGTTGCTGCCCTTTAAGCAAGGGGGGGATGGGGGAGAGAGAAAGTTGGCTTTAAACACCTGGGAGCATCCTGTTCTGGATACAGTCTGTGTGTGTGTATGTGTGTAAGTTGAAATATTACTTTAACTGAGTTAATGGGAGAAAAAAGGGATAATGTGGAAATGTGAGAAAAAGATTATCAGTAAGTTAAAAAGATCAGTAAGTTCTGATACTGAACTTTGTCCTTAGAGTGAATATAATGGTAAGAAATGTTAGAATTAAAGGTCTGATCAGACAGAAATGAAACGAAGAGTTTTTACATTTGAAAAAGTGAATCGTCAAGGGAAGGAAAAATATTTTAGATGATAACCTGGAAATGTTAAATTTTTGTTTGCATCAAATAGTTCTTTAGCTGTAATCTGTAAGCAGCTCTGCAGATGAATTAAGAGTATAAGGAAAACTGGTTATTGACCAGGTAGATTGGTGTTCAGAAACAAGTAAGAGAATATGAGATATAAAGAGGTTGGTTTCAGTTTTAAGTTCTGAAAAAAAAAAAAAGAAAAGGAAAAAGAAAAACAAGAATGTTGAATAGTTGGTTTATTTGTAACAGAAATTTCCCAAGAAGGTAGTAGATTAAAAGCATCTTCTGTGACATGTTATTGACTTATTCATCAGTAGACATTTTTAGTTCAAATTGGAAGGAAAAGAAAATGATTCCTCCTTTACTGGTCTCCCACCCCCTCTTTTTTGTTTTATTTTACATGGATGCTGTTAACAGAACTTTGCCTTTTCCCTCCTATCGGGTTTAGTACAGTTCATGCGCAGGTTTCAGTAAACATTAACTACTTTTATCAGGACTTGCAGTGTGCTGAATGGTTAGCAAAGAGAGTGTACTGCAAGAGACAGATGAAAATGAGAGAGTCCAAGGTCACATGGATGTTGAATTTTTAGCAATTACTGAGAATTTAGGGAGAAGACCTCCAGTTCCACATTTTAAATATCCTCTAGTTATGTGGGCCTAAGGTAAGGCTACTTTGCCCAGCATTTCTATGTACTAGGGTTAAAACAGATTTCTTCAGATGCTCGCCCTGACTGGCAGGCAAATGATTTTTAAAACATTGTTTTTACTTTCATTAAATTAAAAAAAGAAGGAAAGAAAGAAACTCTTACTGATTCAGGAATGTCTTCTAGGATGAAAGTGTTTCAAGGTCCCAGTACTCTTTAACATTTATCACGGTGATTCTTAAGATCTCTTTCGATTTTACAGGGGTTTCTTTTTTTCTTTTCTCAAAGATTCTTTGGGATTGATTGCTCTCAGATAGATAACCAGTTTCGTTCCCGGAGTTAGCACATTAAGTCATAAACCAAGTGCTAGAATGAAATACTGCCAAATAGAGAATAAACTTATCATTCTCAGAAATCATGTATTGTAGAACTTGTGCCTCCCTGCATCCTTTTCAAAAACAGGAACGTGACTTGTGCTTTTCTAAAGGACATGCATGTTTTTAAAATTACAGTAGGAATTGTCTCCCTTGCCCCTCAGTGCAGCGTGCATGGAAGCAGCCCAGTAAAGTCTGCCCCCGGGGCTTCGTGTCCAGCTCCGTCGGGGCGCTGTGGTCTCTGCGTCCGCTCGGACCGCGAGGACTAGAGCCGGGTGCAGGGTAGGGCTGCGAGGAGAACACCCGGGCCGCCCGCCCCTCGGGCTCCGGTTCCTCCTCCACCCCCCACCCCCCGACCCTGGCCGGCCGAAGACTCGAGGCCCTGCGGCCGGGTGTAGACTGAGCTCCCGCGGCGGCCGAGCGGGTGGGCGGCCAGGGAGGGGCCTGGGAGGACGCGCGGGCGGAAGGCGGCCTGGGCACGCCGCCCCTTCCCTCGGCGGACGAGCTTTTGTGCGCCGGAGAAGCCGTCTAAGCCGAAGGGTGTTCTCACGGCTGAAAGCGTGTCCGCGGTCGGCCCGGGGGACCCGCCCGTGCCCTTCCCTGCTGAGTGCCGCGAGTGGGAAGCGGACGGGGGCCGGCGGGGTGACCCGGCGGGGGCGCGGGTCCAGCCCGGGCCCTCTCGGGGCGCCCGCCCCACCTCGGCGCCCGCGCTGGGCGGCCCTGTGAGCGGGCCGCGCGGCCGTCAATCAGGGCGTTGGGCGCCGATTGGCCGGCGGGCGGGCGGGGGCGGGGCGGGGGCGGGGCTCAGCCCGGCCTTCCCGGTGGGCGGTGCCAGCGTCGCTCCCAAGAAGACCTTGACGCGTTCTACTCGGCCCGCGACGACCGGAGCCGCAACTTAATGAACAACCAGAGATCTTCAAAGAGCCGGTTTAGTAATTGAGCTCTTTTTTGAAAAGTGAATTCCTCACAGGAGGAGATTAGAAAGTGTGTGCGCTCTGTGCGAAGTTCTCTTTTTTTTTTTCCTGCTAATTTGAGGCCATGTATGTAGCCTGTGACCACTTTAAATTTTCAGAAGTTTTGCATAGGTGTGAGCTTGCTGCGTTGCATTTTGTGCTTACTTCCCAGAACAAGCCCACGTTAACACATTTGGTATACCTGATGACTCTCTGTAAATGAAAGCGGCAGGTAGCTAGAAAATTATCTGCAGACCGTTTTTTACAAAGACCTGGGGTGTGGACGTTATAGGCAGCAGACCCGGATCTGGGAGAAGGACCCTGTGGAGGAGACGGGAGAGGGTCGAGAACGTTCGCTGAGCTTGGAAGCCCTTGGAAGCACGATCGCTCCTGGTCCTTTCTGTCCTTTCCCGCTGAGTGTTGGGCAGCTGTTCCCTCCAATGTGACCTGTCTTCTGCGAATGGAGGCGGAGGGGCAAAATGAAAGCAAACGGGACAAGTGGCCTCAGGTTTTAATACTTAGTTACTTCGCACAGTGCACAGGCCCTCCGCACGTCTCCTGGGAGTGGGGTGCCCCTCTCTCCTCCTTCTCCCTTCATAATCAACCTGTCAATAATAATGAGGCCATTCAGCTGGGATGCAGTTTCTCGATGTTCTGTACTCCACTGACGACAACAGGTGGTTTGGTGACCATCAACCTCACTTCTGATGGCTGAGGGCCTCCTGCCGCCAAGGCGTCCTGCTGAGTGTGCCCTGAGCTGGCATAGTAGGTGATGCCCTGCCTACTCCTGTGTGTCATGTGGCTGGGCAGAGCCTGGAGTGGCCAGCTCGCTGTCCCAGGGGCACTGCTGCCCACACCCCAGCAGCAGCAGCATGGAGTCCCTAGTGACTCACATTGCTCCATCTCTCCACTTGGTGACTTGTCTCGTTTTTAGTGTGATCCCTCTTCACTGGGCTGCAGCATCCAACACAGTGATTCCTGAACTGGAAGGAAAACTTTTCCCTAACATATGCCAGGGCCCCACTGGCGCCCAGTCTATGGTAAGGCGGCAGCTCGGCCTTTGTAAAGGCTTCCCAGGTGATTCTAATGAATTCCCCCTCATAATTAGCATTCAACACTGTATTTCTAAACAGGTTACTTTTAAATTTATGGCCAATGAGACAACTGAATACATTTCAGCCACTGGGAATTTAAAAAAAAAAAAAAGGAAATGTGTATATATAAACCTTGAAATCCTCCCGTCTGATGTTTGCCTGTTTCATCCCTTAGTTTCCTATTGAAGCAGGTATTGTGGTCCCGGGGCTAGAACCCTGATAGCCGTCTGCACTGGCAGGTGTAAATGCTACTAATTAATTTTTTAAGAACTTGGCACTCTGACAATTATCAGGGATGCTGAGTAGCTGGTACCAGATGTTTCTTTTGTTAAGGGCAGGGAGAGGTAATGGCACCGGTTATAAGCTATGGACGTTTAATCCCTTGGTCTGAGGCTATAGATTTGGGGGATGCTGACTGTTTTCTTTAAAAACAGTGGGGGAGGATGTACGGTCTGGTTTCTACTCAGCCTCCCCCCCCATACACCCCCCACAGTTGTGGTAGATTATCTTATGTAGAGGTGTTTACTCAATTATCATTAGACCCAGCTCTTTTTCGAAGAGAGTAAATGGTACTTGGGCCCTTTTTATCTAGATAGACCCTCTCGGCTCACCATTTTGCCACAGCTGAAGGGACAGACTGTGCCTCTAACTGAATTCAGTCCTTCTTCAGTCTTTTAACTGTGGAACAACAGGAAAGTCGGCCGCTCATCATTTCGTGTGCAGACTTTACAGCCTCTGAACAGCCTCTGCTTACGCAGCTCATGAATGCACCATTTGTTGTTTCGAGCACAACTGTTAGATCCAGCAACTGGCCTTGCAGCCCACTCTGCCCGCGATCAGAGTGCATCACTGCGGCCTTTTTTTCCCTCCCTTTTCTCCCCCCACCTTTTTTGTTGTTGTTGTTCATTTCTGCATAAGCCAGATTTTTGCTTTAAATACCACCATTTTGTCCACAGTACCCTTTTTTTTGACCCAGTTTACATTTTGCAAATGTAAGTTTCAGAAATAAGGTTTAATTTGCCCAGACTGTTTAAGTATAGGAGTTCTGAATAAGTGCAAGTGTTTTACTTTATTAAAGGAGGAGGTTATTTTTGTGGCTTAGTTTTACATAGATGCTTTTTTAAAAATAATCTCAAAGAAGCATGTCACTTGGAAATGTTATTTTAAATTGCATTGAAGTTAGAAAGTTTAGGTTTTTTTCCTAGGTCATTATGGTTCCTTCTCTTTAAGCCTTATACACAGTCTCTTTGTCATCAGCTGTTGTCTTCAGTTGCAAATTTAAGAGAAGCTGTCAAAACCAAACTCTACCATGTGGTTTTTAAAGTATTGGAGTATCATCATTACAGATAACTGTGTATCATTCTTTTCTCCTCTTGAAACTGGGTCCCATCCAAAAAAATGATACCATTAATGTTAAAATTTTCATTTTTGTTTTATTTTTCTCACAAAGTGATTCTTTGTCCCTGTAATTATGTATGTGTTTTACTATGTACATACATAAGTTGATGTTATGCCTT
This sequence comes from Lutra lutra, assembly GCF_902655055.1. Lineage (NCBI taxonomy): Eukaryota > Metazoa > Chordata > Mammalia > Carnivora > Mustelidae > Lutra > Lutra lutra. The sequence continues at coordinate 20,381,583 of NC_062283.1, read as the reverse complement.
CTTTATATTTTATTGAATTGGATTTGAGTTAGGAGTGTGCCTTGACATATTTTTCTGCTGTGCTTTACCTATTTAACTGGGTCAAACTGTTACTTCTGACTGCTGTAAGGCCCAGCTCTGGCTGAGGAGACAAGTATCTGTTAAAACAGCAAACATCCTACAGCAACCAGCTCTCCAAGCCTCTGCATCCTGGAGCTCCCAAAAATGAAAGTCATTTGCTGAAAACGAAGAAGCTTTTTGTAGTAGAATTTAAAGTAGATGTGTAGGTTTCAAGGGATATAGCTGGTTGTTTTTTTGAAGAGGTTATGGCCGCCCAGGGTTGTGTTTGTATTTTTGTTAAAACCGAGACCTACAAACATGTTTAAGGGAAACAGTGTTAATCTTTTGTGAGATTCATGCTTTCCTTTTCATCCCTGTTTAGAGGAGGGGCGATCTACCCCTTTGTGAAAATTAAGTCCACCACCTGAAGAGCCCTTATGGTTCCTTGATGTAAAAACTAAACAGTAACAAGTTCTGGGGAAAGTGAGCCCCGGCTTTTATAGCTTCCAAGAGCAGTTCCCTCAACCCTGCCTCTGCCTTTAACTTTCAGAGCACTTTCCATATGCTGTCTGGCCGTTTCCAAGCTTGGTTGTGATCTGCAGCTTTAAGCTGGGTAAACTCTCATTGGGCTTTTCTGCCTGTACCGCAGTTTCTTGACTGCTCCTCTTCTATGATTAATATGTGTGTTGCTTAAAATGGCATTTGAAACATCACCAGGTAGTTTCACCAGGTAGAAACTGCTTTTCCTGTGTCAAAACAACCAGTGTGGCTTAGTTGATGCTTCTGTTGCTAAGCAGGTAAATTTCTGGTCTGCAGGCTGTCTGTTAACCCTGTAAATGCCGAAAGTCAACCAAAAAAAACAAGAAGAGGGAAAACCAAGGAGGTGATGCTTCCTTGTTACATAGGGCTTTGTTTGGGTGCAGGACATCTGGGCCTTGCTCACCCCAGCCTCCACTTGTGGGTTATCAAGGACCCCGCCTCGACTTTTGTATATTGGAGGGGAGGAGGGGAGTAGGAGGAGGTGGAGAGGGCTGGAAAGTTGGTAGTATCCAGGGAGATGACGGCCCAAGGAGCTGGTAGTGAAGGTGTCAGGGCGTATGATAAAAATTAAGGGCTTCAGTCCGGTCGGTAATGGCTTTAGCTTTTTTCTTTGGGACTTTTCTCTGCACGCCTGCCTTAAATTGCAGTGTGGCTGTGGGGAAAGGAGGAAAGAAAGGGGTTGCTGTTTACATCCATTTGCCAGAAAGGAGTTAACAGAACATACCGCAGAACAGGTTGGGCAAGACTGTTAAAGCCAGTGATGAAGCCTTCCTCGCTCTCTCTCTTTTCCAACCCCCTCTCCCTCCCTCTCTCCTTCCTTCTCCCTCTCTCTCTTGTTCCAACCCTGTTCTCCTTTTCCTCTCCCAGGACTTTAAAACATCTTCAGATTATTGCCCCCCCCCCCCCCCCGCCCCACTACCCTTCCCCACGTCAGCGGCTGGCTTTCCCTCTCCAGGGCAGAACATTTGATGTGATGAAAATACTTTGTGGAGATGAGGAGCCTGTGGGAGAGGCCTCAGCCATGCCAGCTGTTTCTTGAGAAATCGATGGCTCGCTTGTCTGTGTCCTTCGCCATGTAACATAGGCCCCATTCAGCAGAGACATTCTTCTGTGTGCATTTATGCCTTTGTGGGACTGTGGGGTGGGAGGCCTGTGGGGGGGACAAGGGGGGCGTGGGGGTGGGGGATGGGGATGAGATCGGATTGGAGATGTGGGAGATGTGGAGGGCCGAGAGGGAGGGTCCCTGTGCTCTCTGAGTGCCAGGAAGTCATGAGACATTGCTTCTGGAAGCATCCTGAAGTTTGCTTGGACTTAGGGGATGGGATTGCCTGTGGCCGAAAATGCAGAGAAGCCAAGCTCTTGCAAGGCTAGTTCTGGTCTGATATAAGTTCTGCATGGTGTTTGTATCTAATCCCTCCGTAAACATACCATATATAGTCATGCTTGAGCTCACTATAACACACATCGCGGGGGAACCTCTCCGAATGCACAGATCCCCAGGCACTTAGAAGCAGGCTCAGGCTATTTCTGGCGGTGTGGCTTTTTTTGGGGGGGGGGTGGAGAAGAGAAAGGGAGCTTTTTTTCCCTTCTTCACACTGTCTGAAACATGTTTCTGATCCTAGTTTGTCTCGCACCCTGAACACTGAAGAAACTGTACTGTCACACGAGGGGAGATGGAATTCACTTTGTACATCTGTTTTAGCACAAAAACCTGGCTTTTCCTATATCTTTAACTCCACACACGTTTTGTGTTTAATGGGCCCGGGACTTCAGCAGTTTGTTTTGGGAACTTCTTGTAACACCGTGAGGGACAGACTTTCCCCTGTAACAGGTTACTTGGCGGCCCTCAGAGAAGGTGCCTGGGAGCCCTCCTGGTTCCTGTCCTGGTCCTCCCGGTGCTGTCCTCCTGGGTTCCAACCTCGGATGGCCAGGGCTGTGCATCAGCCCTCCGTGGAACTCATGGCAGCTGTTTCCCTCTTGGCAGGACCCGCTCTGTAGAGCAGAGCAGAGAGGAGCTGGGAAGACGAAAGAAATACAGTGGGTTTTTTTTGTTGTTGTTGTTTTGTTTTTTGTTTTGCCCCTTGGAATACCTAGGACACAGCCCTCCAGCTTGTGGGAAGTGAGCAGTGGGAGGCATCTGTGGTTCAGACAAGAGCCCTCTTCCTTTTCCTCTTCTTTTCTTTTACTTCCTTCCCCCCTCCTTCCAAAGGTCTGTTGCTTTTCTTCTCCAGCCACGTGTGTAGAGAACCCGTGAAGGAAAGGTGTTTTGCCACGCTGGGATATTTGGGTATTCTGCATAAAGAGACAAGATGGGCATTTTCTTTGCCTTGTTTTCTGTCATTGGCCTCATCACAGTGAATTATATCTGACTGTGTGACAGTTAATTGTACCATCCTTCCCGTTTCTTAAGCTGATAAGCCCCTTTCTGTCTGTCTCCATCAAGCCTCTTTGTTTGAGAAGTTCCTAATGCCGGAGAGGAACAAAGTGACGGTTTTCTTATTTACTGAAGTCTCTAACAGGCATTCATTATGCTCTTTATCATATCTTTTTTTTTAGAACTGTATTCCTTTAGCTTCTACAATTGAATTGTTCCAAGCAGAACAAGTGACTGATAAATTGAAACTTCCTTAAAAATGTCAGTGAGTCCAGAAAAAATTTTTTAAAAATACATATATATTTTTAAGCTACATGTATTTACTTCAGACTGTTAACGGTGCTTAGTAGATAATGTTCAGAGTAAGACAGAGGTTCTGCTAGAGTTCTAGTTGCCCATAGGGAAACAGTAGTTGATTAGCTAGTATTCAGTCAGCTTAAAAGTAATATATCACTTGGATGGAGGTCATGTATTTGGCATCCATAAGTCCAGAATATTTAGCATGTGAGTGAGGGAAAACAAGGGGAGGTATGGGTTATGCAAAATAAAACTTTCAAAGCCATGCAGGTGTATGAAGTCTTGGTACTAACACTCCCTACTCTTGAAGCATGATGATCCTCTAGGTCTGCGCCTTAGCACCATTTATTTCTAATATTTAAATGCACCTGGGGCGCCGGGGTGGCTCACATGGTTGGGCATCTGCCTTTGGCTCAGGTCATGATCTCCAGGTCCTGGGATCGAGCTCCATGTTGGGCTCCCAGCTCAGTGGGAAGTCTGCTTCTCCTTCTCCCACTTCCTCTCCCCCTGCTTGTGCTCTTTCTGTCTCTCTCTCTAATGAATGAATAAAATCTTAAAAATATATATTATATACATACACACACACACATACGTGTGTAAGTGTGTGTATGTGTGTGTGTGTGTGTGTATAAAAACCTGGCCACCTTGTCTCCAATTTTCTCCCATTTTCAAGTCCATAACAAATTAGAGGCCAAAGTTGGTGCTTGGGGGTGGAGACAAACCTTCAGGAGGAGACACATTGACAGTAGCAAGAAAGGATGTCAGCAATGGAGCAAAAGAATTCAAACAGCATGGCTGGTTACCCTTGGGGGAAATGGGGATCATGAACAGGAGAGAATCCTCTGTGTCGTTTCTTACAACTGCGTGCACATCCACGGTGATCTCCGTAAAAAGTTCAGTTAAGAAAAAAGCATGGCCGACCAAGGCCCTGTGGTACGGGGCAGAACTGAAATAGGGGGGATGTTACGCTAGTTTCCGAAGGCACCTTGTGTAATGGTTGTTCACTGTTAATGATCCTGAGTCATCGCCCAAAAAAGATTAATCATAACGTTGATTCACCATGCTCTGCTTAAGGAGATGGGGAAGTTTGAAAGATAGTCTAGAGTGATTTACACCCAGGAGTTTTATATGGAAAATTAATTTCTGAACATACCTCCCCCTACAACTACCCTCAGTGCTGTGCAGCTGCTTTATGAATTAACGTGAAGTGTTAGGATGAAGCTTCTAGTATATTCATGGATACACTAAAACAGTGTTTATTTTGCTCAAATATTGGGGGGGCGGCGGTCAACCGCAAGGTACATAACCTGCATCTCTCACAACCCAGGGCAGCAGCTCTTTCTGCCCACAGGTCCTGTCCCCGTGCTGTAATAAACCACCATTTCGCACCAGGAGGAAAAAAAAAATATATTGGGGGGAGGGCATGATGCATTGGCAGAATCAGATGATGTCCAAATACCATTACCAGGTTGCTTATCTGTATTCTTACTGTGAATTGTTTTCTTGTATTTTTAGCTGAAATAATACAGAAAACATCATGAATTTTTAAAAGCTGGTGATAGAAAAGAACCCTCTGTCTGGTGGGTATCAGAGCAGTCCTAGGTACCTGAGGAGAGTCATAGTTTCTATAAAAAAGGAGTTCCTGTCACTTTTTATTTGTTTTATGAGTCTGCTTTCTATGTATTCATTATTCTTTCACAGTTCATGTCTGTGCCCAGAAATGTCCATGTCCCCCAGAGTAGTGTCTGCATGGCGCTTTTGGCCAAGAGGAACAATCCTAATTTGAAAAACCAAGTGCTCACTCGCCAGTGATTATTCTGTCTTTTAGGTTATTTGTTAATTTCCTTCCTCTCCAGAGTGCCATTTTGCAGATGGAGACTACTGTGGCACTTAGTATTGTTAAGAATTTGGGAGCTATTTTCATGGAAATCCCAGGATTGAAAAGCCCCCAGGGCAGCTAATTCCTAGAAATGGTTCTCAGGAATTTTGATTTTTATCTGCATAGGGCAGGTTCCTGAGGTCTTCTTCTTTATAATCATACTCCTAAATGCATTTAAATTAGCTTCTATTCCGTTAAGTCTTTTGTGCATTCCGATGTGGATGTGCTGCAGTGCGTTAACCTGAGTAGAGGTTGGTGTAACCTTTTCTGCTTCTGAATCAAATAGGCTTCCTGAGTATTGTTTTGCCAAGAGAAATTATTCCCTTTGAACATGTAATTAGTTTTGTAATTTGGTCTTCTGAGGATCCCTGGAAACTGTACCTCCTGATAGCCACACTGAAGGTGGAAAGTATTATGGGTGGACGTTGGTGACTCTGTCAGGGAAGGGAAGTAACATGTACTTGAACTTCACAGAGTAAGAATTAGTTCTCTGGATGTGAGACGCTCATAGCAGATGGAAAAGTAATAAAAAGCATTACTTCCCTGGAAGCAAGGAGCAGGTCTTTGTGCTGACTTTTTGGGGTGGAGACAGAGCAGGAGGGGTGTGGCACAGGGTGGAAGGGCTTGTGTCTTGTTCTGTGCCGGTGGAACCTGTGAAGTGACCCCCAGCTCCCCTAGCTCCCGGCAGGGCTTAGTTGGAGATGATGTGCTCACAGCATCCTCTGAGTGGACGGGCCTCAAGCACAGCCGTGGAGAGCTGGGGCAGTGGAGTTGTGCCGGGGAGGGAAGTATCCAGGCCTGGATTTGAACAGCTGCTGGCTGCCTGCAGATCAGCCTTCCACGAATCACAGGCTCACAGCACTCATCCGTGGGTCTGGGGGCTGACGCGAAGAAGGAAGGGGGCAGCTCTCACTTAATATACTCCGATGCCCCCAGACACTTCAAAGGCCTAACCAAAATGTGGGCAGTTACTAACATCTGAGTCCAGAATGTTTGTTGTTTGTTTAAAAGCATTGTCCCTGCACGTGATCTTAATCTTTTGTTTAAGTGCTGGGGTGGGTGGGCGGGGGTCTGCTTTAAAAGCTGGCTAACATGGCTTTTGTTGGACATCCAGGATTTATAAGGGAGGGGTGGTGAGACCCAAAGAGAAGAATTTGATCAATTGATTTAAGGTTGTTGGAGGATTGAAATGTGACTTGATTGCGGGTCTTATCCAGGATTTCAAGATTTCAAGGAAAAGTGGACAAGGCCTGCTTTTATCCGAGGGATTTGAGGAGTCATCTGATCAGCCCGCCGGCGCTCTGCTGGTTTGGGAGTCTTTTAGCCAAGACTGGCTTGGATCATGGCCGAAGGTGCTCATAAAAGTTGAACACCACAGGGATGTGCGTTTGTATAGCCCAAGATTTCTTGGGGTGCCAGTTGGAGAGACAGCAGCTGTGAGAGCAGAGGGGAGCAAGCTTTGCCGGTGCGCACCCTGCAGTTCCTATGTGTAGGGGAAGGTGGCCGCCAGGCTGGGCCAGCAGGATGGGGAGAACCATCTTGTTAGGCCAATAACACTCACACTCAATGTTGTCCTCATTTGGGGACAGCATGTTCTAAGCGACTGGAAAGGGGCTTCTGGCTGTACGAAGCATAATGTTTATAAACACCATGGGAATAGTTTTGGAGTTGATTCCCTCAGCTCAAACCTGACTGTGGAGGAAAGGTGCTGAGCGAATTAGACTCCAAAAATCACTTGAGGTCGCTTTTATAACGGCTATTTGCTAAATGTGGATGTTCCCATTATGTTTCTCTGTAGATGCGCACACAGTAACTCTGATTTGAGGTCATGGAGGGAGTGTCAGAAAATCAACTTGCTTAATTAATAGAGGTTTCCAGGGGTCTTCCAGAGGAGTACTAGCAAGATGCAATGCTGAGTTTCTTTAGTTATGTGATTATTAGTAAATCCACCTGTCATCGAACTGCACATTATTCCTGTTCTCTCTGATGTCCTAATGGAGTGTCCTCCAGTGTTGGCTCCTTAATGAAAAGTGCAGAAGTAACCTTGTTTTAAAACAGGGTCTGTGTGAGACTTTTATTGGTTTCTCTAATGCCTTAAAGGTAATGTGTCATACAGTTTTGTTTTGTTTTGTTTTTAAGATGTTTAAGTTTGCAGGTTTTCATTTTTTTAAAATGACACCTCCTGAAAGAAAAACCCAATCGTTTGCTGAATAGCTTTGAGTGTTGGGGCCTTTTTTATTATTTTCAACTCTTGAGTTTAAAAGCTGAGTGATAATATGTGGGCAAATGCATTATATGAGTGTTTACCCCCCCCCCCATTTTGGCCGCGTGGAAGTACCCAAAGAGATGGAATGTGCCACACCCCAAGAATGAGGCACTCTAGTGGCCTCGGAACTTGGAACTCGAGAAGGCCAGAAGCGGCAGATGGGTTCATTTCTAGCTTCGCCTCCCCTGTGCTAAGTGGGGAGCAGAGAGCCACTGAGCTCCTTTGGGATGAGTTTTAAAATGTATGTGTGTGTGTGCCCAGAGGGGTGGTTCTCCTGCCCTCTGCAGAAAGAGTGAGGGAGAATTGTAGCCAGAAGTCCCCCCACCTTTGAGATCAGTGGTAGAGCCCACCCAGCTGAGCTACTCCTCACAGAGGGCCCTCCACAGAAGGGCTCTTCTGCTCTTTAGACCAGGAAGGCCCATATGTGATTCTATTACCTATTTTTAAATTCTCTATCCCCCATTTTTTTTTTTTTAAGTTTATGTATTTCAAAATGGTCTAGCTTTCGTTGTTGAGTTCTGGATTTTGCTTTGTTTCAGCTGTGTATACGTCTGGTGTTTTTTAGGAGATGAGAATTTTCATGGTTGATTCCACATCACCCAAAAGGTTGTATGTGACAGGCAGCTCATTACCTGCCTGTTAAGTTGCACATTTTCCTAGGTTGACTAGAAATTCCCTTTTTTTCTTTTAAAGAGTCGTTTTGTGGTTCAGTGGTGAAGCTTTTACCTTAAAGACATCACCTTCTTTGATTTGGGCAAAATATGTTATCAGTTCACAGATGATTTAATAAATAAAATTGAAACCCTTTTCTCTTGGCCTGCCGTTTCTCCAGGGTTTCCAGGAGTGGAAATGTGTGTATGTGTGTTTCATGGGGCTCTGGGTCCAAATCCTGCAGTGTATTTACTGTCCACATTTTCAGTACTTCTTAGCATAGTTAGCTTTCTGAATTGCTGGCAACTGTTATGTAATCATGTTGCGATGAAGAATTTTTAAATTTGGTGAGAAAGAGATCCCAAATGGGAGGTTAAAAAAAAAGCAAAACAAAACTCCCCTCTTTTGATGAATTGAAGCGAATGACAATAAGGTAGAAATCCTCGCTAACGGACTTTATTATAAAAGACCTCACATCTGTGTTTGATGGGTGGTACTTAATAAGATGGATGTGAAGGTTCTTTTCATAACGACTTGTCTTAGGTTACGCTCAGCTGTGCTGAAGCATGAAACAAACTTTAAAATCTCAGTGGCTCAACCCTGCGGACTGTTGTTTCTCGTTCGTGGGAGATCGGTGCAGGTCTAGCCGCTCCCTCGTGTGGCTCCCTTCAGGTCGGTGGCCCCAGGGATCCAGGCCATGCTCATCTTCTAGCTGCCCTGGCATCACACACACTTCCCGCCGGCTCTGGGAAGGCCGGAGCTCGCCGCTCACATGGCTGACCATGTTAAAGAGCTTCAGGCTGGAAGGCATCTTGGCTCCCCACCCATTAGCCGGAACTCGTCATGGGGTCTGCCCCCTGCCCTGCAGAGGTGTAGGAGTGCGGGGCAGCGTGGAAGAGCACATGGCCACAGGCGTGCTTGCCACTCTCCTTTCTTATTTTATCTCCTTAAAGCTTACTGTGCACATATCAGAATCAGAAATTCTGGAGCGGGTCCCCAGACCCCTGTGACAGTAAGCTCTGTGGGTTCGTGCTCAAGTTTGAGGACCATGGCCCTGAATGAATGGAATGTCTTTGGCACCTGTTGAACCAGTAATTAGTGGATCAAGCCTGACGTGCTGATGTGCCCTTGCTAGTTAGTGTATTTGCGCAGTGAACGTGTGCTCAGGGGTGCGCACCTATATGACAATGGCAAGCACTGAGAGGGTTGCCAGGCTGTGCCCCAGACCCTGTTAAAGCCCTTAGCAGATTTAACTCAGGCCTTCCTCCCAACAGCCATCAGCTAAGGAGACTGAGGGAGGGATAACCGGCCCAGCACAGTGTTACAAGGTCAAGCCACACAGCACGGTGGGCAAGCGGAAGAGGTGGGATTTGAACCCAGTAAACGTCGCTGGCGAGTCCTCTCCTTAAGTGCTGTGCAGTTCTGCCGGCTCATCTCCGGCCCTGCAGTGGCTCTTCTCTTTTTCTTGGAGACAGTGTGTCAGAACTAGCAGGAAGTGTGGCGTGTCGCCGGCTGTTCCCCATTGCAAGTGTGAAGCCCCCCTCACCGGCAGCTTGGGTCGTTGGTGGTTTAGGCATGTGGCAGACTGCGGGCAGCGAGGGCCCGTGCTCGAGACGCATGGCTGGGCAGCAGAACGGGGTTGTTGGGGCTAGAACCCGCTGGCTGCTGGGAAGCGTCTTCTCAGTGTGAGGTAGCCTGGTCGCACCACAAGAACATTCTCTCCAGCCAACCCTTGCATCAGCTTCAGGCGTAGGAGGACTTCTCCTCAGGTGCCTTTTCCATCATCATCTGCTCTCCGAGACGCTCCTCTGGGGCTTTGCTCCACGACGTGGTCTGGAGAGGTTTCTCTTAAGTTTTCAGGATCAGGGCTTGAGTTTTAATAGAGGAGACGGTGTTTCTCCTTCCCAGGAAAACTGATGAAAGGGTTCCCCTCCTTCCATGGGGGGAGATTCAGGAAGCATTAGATGGATCAAATCTTTCCAATTTTGAACCAATGAAAAGGATTTTCCACATGTCCTTGGAAGCTGCTTCCCCAGCCGTGCTGTTTCCTTGCATCCCTTCAAAGTTGTTAATGATTAACTGCATTTTCTCTCTTCCAGGTGGGTCTGTTGTTTGTCTTGTTTGGGTGGACTTTGCCAGCCCCTGTACTTCCTTGCCGTCTTTGTCTCTTGTGCTCAGCAGGCTACAACCCAGCCAGCTCCTTGGCAGCCCTGCCCAGGCCGGCACCAGCTTTGACTCTAGGTAGAGGATAAAGATAGCATCACCCCTTTCGGTTTTCGTGTTGGCTGCGAACAGCTGGTACGCTCTGTATAGCTCTGAACATAACATTTCACTCCAGAATTGCTGAAATTTTTAGTTTTCTGCAAGCCAGGGCTTAACCACGGAGTTTTTCACATTCAGACTTAAGAGTCTAGAATCTTCCTTTGAGAAACAGTTGCTGGTACAGGAGTTTGGTAATGTTAGAGAACAGAGATGGGGGCTGTTTTGCTTATGTTGTTTTAGTAAAGATCCTGTCCCTTCCTTCCCTCTCCCTCACTTTAGATGGTTGAATTTGCCTAGGTGCCCTAACAGACGTGTAGATAATTGAAGTAAATCTTGAGTCAGATCTAAACAAAAGAAGAAAGAACTGACCTAAAAAGAGCAAAACTCAACTCAGGCTAATGGAATCACAGGCAGAGTTGCCCAGACCAGCTTACCGTGGGAGAAGGATGGCGGACCCCTGTGCTGGTGGTGGAAGGCTTCGTCCTTAATAATCAACTCCTGCGGGTCCCTGGCGATTTCCCAGCCGCATTCCGCTCTGCGGTGCATCTGGGTTAGAAGTTTAGCCGGGGGGGGGGGGGGGGGGGGGGGGGGGCTGTGAAAAACATTTTGGGTTGGGCGTTCTCTCCCTCCCCCCCCCCCCCAGAGACCTGGTGCCCTTGGTATTTGTAGGTAGAATCCCACTTGTTTCCTGTTCAGGAGAGCAGCTGCATGTGTGAATTGGGCATCTGTTGGGAGAAACCTGACAGGCTTGCCTCAGATAGCCAGAATAAAAGATGCCACCGTTTGAAATAACAAGGGTTTTCCTTCCTCCTCTTTAGCCAGCTGTCCAGAGTGGGAAACAGGATGCCAGACTCACCCTGAGTGGGAGGCTGGGGTTCCAGGGAGCAAACTCCTTGCTCCCCTGAGCCTGTTCTTAATCCACGGCACCTCCAGATCGGGATCACATGGTTGTAAATACCTAAGCTAAGGGAGAGCCATTCCCCCCACCCTTCAGCATCATTGTCCCTGGCTGTCCCTGGGGCCTGCGGGTTTAGCTGCTGGGGAGGCCTTTATTGATCTCTGCCACTGTGCTCCCTCCCACGGCTCCCTGGGGCCCTCTGCTCCTTAAACCATCAATTCCCCTTTTCTCTTCCTCCTCCACACAGCATATGACCCCCTGCCTGTTTTCTTGAGATTACTAATCAGTAGAACACTTGAGTGCCTACTGTGTGTTCAGGATGAAGCTCATCCAGCTGGGAGCTTCCCGAGCAGCCCCTGGAATGGTTCCTTTCTGTGCTTTTGCGTCTTCCCAGGCTCTGAAGGGTTCTGCGCCTTCATTGCTGCTGCTTTCACATCGATGCAGACGCCACACCCTGCTCTTTCCTGGGGGACCTCATTCCTGCCAGCCCTGTTTCCTACCTCCGTAGGCCGGACCCTTTTGTCTCTGTCTCGGGGCTCCCCCAGCACCGGCCCCACCTCTCCTGGAGGGATGGATCCCCTATGCCCTCAGAAGCTCCCATTCTCACCTCTGTGCTAATCCCAGAGTACCCAGACCTGCCCTTCTATTCTTGTCATTTCTTTACTTTCCAGCTGTCGAAAAAAGCACTTAGCCTGACCGCCTTCACCCTCAGAACCTTCTTCCCAGTCACCCTCCCAGGGCGGCAGGAAATCTAGCCCGTGACTCTAGCCACGTCCCTCCCCCCGCCCCCCCCCCCTCTGCTCCTCCATTGTATATCCAGCCTGCCTACCTCTGTGTTTCCTTTGTTCCCATTTCTCGTCAGGCCTCCCTCCCCTGCAGTCGCGTTCCGTGTTCCAACAGGTTCTCTGAACACTGACATCATCTTCTCTGCCTACACCGAGCCCGCAGCCCCGCTGCCCCAGCTCCCCGCACCTCACCCCCACACACGCCCATCAGCAGGCCCCAGCCCCAGGGGCTCCTTGGGGTCCCTTCTGCATCTGGGCTCCTTGCAGCCTCACACCCCTCCTCTCAGGTGCCCCAGTGTTCCCCCCGGACGTTAACTTAGGATGGCCTAGACCTTACCGTCTCGTCGCTGCTGCTTTCCCTCACCCAGGTGGTGAGCTTCTAGAACACCCCCCCACACACCCCAGGTCTAGTGCTGGAGCCATAGTTAGCAGCTGAGGTGACCAACAAAGGCATTTTTATCATCACGCCGTGTTTGAGGGCCTCGGGTGAAATATCGCTCCCTCCGAGTCAGTTGAAGGGTGACGGCTGCTCCTGTTGGTTAATTTTTTCAGACAAGTTTGTTTCGTTTCGTTTTAACCTCTGACAGCTGGAAGGCCAGAAAAAAAAAAATTGGTTCGTTTTCGCCCTCAAAGACTACATGAGGGAACAAGGACCAAGCCAGCCCCCTTCGCCCCACACCGTTTCGTCAGTCACTTTTCCCACTCCCCTGGTTGTGACTCTTGAATTTTATAGTTGATATAATCCTCCCACTTATAGCCACTTTATTTTATTTATGCATTACAGTTTAAGTAAGGACTGTTTGGTGCATAGAGGGACCCAGTTTTAATTCTGGGCTTCTATTTAAAAAAGACTCACGAATGCCATTACGTTTTGTTAATTGCAACATAAACATCCTCCCCCGGACCACCCTCTGTTCTGGGACCCCTCTGAGAGTCCCAGGAATTGCTAGAGTGCCGGCCACATTTACACCTCTCGGTGGATCTTAAAGAAACCCTCCTCCGTGCCTTTGATGGCCCAGAGTGGGTGGTAACGGGCCCTCAGAAAGTTTTAACATAATAGCACCAGGAACTAACTTGGCTCTAGCAGTGCTGTTCCTGGAGTAACTGGGTTGGGTGGGGGGGGAGACAAAACCACATAATGGTGACAGAAATGGGGATCCCCGTGATCTCCCCCATTTCCTGTAGGATGAATTCTGTCCTAAAATTGTAGCTGTTTGTAGTAGGCATTGGGGGATTGATTTCACTCAGTTAATTATTAAGTCACTGCCACGTAGGACATGACTGATCTCATCTTCACAAGAGAATGGAGCATTTGAAAATCAGATCAAATTTATGGACTCTTCCCCCAAAAATGACTACTGCAAATTTTAGACACAGTTTTGAGGGTATATGAATCTTTTAAAATTTTTTATTTAAATTCAGTTTGGTAATTTGATTAACATATACTGTACTATTAGCTTCAGAGGGAGGCTTCGGTGATTCCGCGGTGGCTTACAACACCCAGTGCTCCTTCCGTCATGTCTCCTTCGAGGGTATGAATCTTGTACTTGTCTGTAGAATGAGGCCGCCAACCCGAGCATCTCATCCCCTTCATCAGCCTATGCTTAACTTAGAGTGAACTGAACAGACGCCTACTGTGTGCCAGGCACAGGCTAGAGATACTTACATTGGGGGAGGAAGGCAGGGCAACCGTTTCCTATCTTAAGGAGTGCTGTGTGACCGTTTTCTTTTTTTGTGTATTAAATTTTTTTTAATTAGAAAATCAAGTTTATAATGATACTAAATTACACCTTTCTTTTAAACATCACTGTATTCCCATGACCCATATCTCGTTTCTGGTTGCATCGTCCAGACTTTGTCCATAAATACTTGCTCATAACACAGAATGCTCAAAGGCACTGACTTGCTTTTTAAACTTGATCTGATTTTGTAACCATTTTCCCTTGTTTGTACACATTGACCTTCATGTCGGAGGTGGGACCAGGTCTGAGCAGGTTTGGGGTAGATGGGGCAGGGTGGTGATGACTCACCGAGAAGAAGTCAGTCTGGCTTAGGAGATGTCCCTCTGTTGTTGGTTTCATGGGTGATTTCCCTTTATGCATTGAAACTCTGGTAAACTCCGGGAAGAATGAAAACTCATAGCAAAGTGTATTACTTCTGGGATCAGCTCACTTCTTTCTCATGCCTGCAGGTAAAACCACGCCAGATCATCCTTATTCCTGCTCTAGGGCTTAAAATCCCCAGGAAGCAAACAAATGAAGGACAGCAGTCTAGTAACCCAAGATTACTGGAGGAAAAAAAAAACCATAAACCTACGCTATCCAGTACAACAGCTGGTAGCCACATGTGGCTATTTAAATTTAAATTAACCTTAAGTAAAATTTAAAAATGGAGTTCCTTAGTTACATTAGTCTCCGTTCAGGTGCTCAGTGGCCACGCGTGGTTAGCAGTTACCATATTGGGCTGCCCAGACAGAGGCCATTTTCATTGTTGGAGAACTTTCACCTGGACTTCGCTGTTCTAGATGCTATCAGTTCCGTAGAATGGGAGTTTTATAGGATAGGCTGTTTGAAAGAGAGAGGAGGATGGATTTTGTTTTACATGTGGTACAGTTCTGGGTAGACTTGTAACCTGGGAGTTAGGCTCTGTGCCCTTCCCCCAACATCAGCAGCTTATGTCAGTGTTCGTTCATTAGCACAGTCAGTTTGACAAGGAATACTTCTGTTTACATGGCTCCATATGTTATGTATTCCACTCAAGCACGCGTGTTTCATATTCCGCGCCTGGTAGCCCCCTGCCCTCCTTTTCCACCTCCTCCAGAACCTTCTTTATTCCCATCTGCTCCTTTTCTGGCTCTGGGCATGGGAGGTTTTCTCTGGGGCAGAACTTGTCTCTTAATCCTGCTGCGGGATAACCAGTCCCTTCCTGCTGTGTTCTCTTTATGCTCTCCTTGTACTGGGAATTTTTTATGCTCTCCTTGTACTGGGAATTTTTTTTCTGTATCTCCGTTAACTGCCTTGCCACCCACTCTTTTGCCCAAGCAGAAGCCCAGTATCTCCCTCGTCCTCACCCTCATTCCATGGCGAGGTCCGGCCCTTGGTGATGTCTTCCTGGATCCCACAGTCCTCCTGTCTGTCCCTCATACGGCAGTGGCCTCCTAACTGGGTTACGTGCCTCTAATTGTCCATTTCTTTAACTACTGCAAAGAACTTTTTAAAAATATGGGTCGGATTACTTCGTCTCACGATTTTTCTTTTTTTTTTTCTGAAAGGGAAGGGGTGGACCTTCAGTGGGTTCTCATAGCCGCAGGATGAAGTCCATCCCCATGGATGGAACTTTGACACCAGCATAGTTTGGCCACCCCATCTCTGCCCTTTGCCCTGCTCCACTCTCCCTCCTTTCAGACGTCGCATTGGCATATAGCCTGATGGCTCCCAAGGGTTTTGTTTTCAGGGTCCAGAAACTCAAGGCAAAACTTCTGCAGGTAGACTGAAGGGGTGGCCTTTTTTTTTTTCTTTTGCCATAAAAAAATCACCATTAATAACCAGTCTCAACCATCTCATTGTAAAAGGAGGCACCGAACCTTAGAAAAGAATGCATTGAGCATTGTGAGTATCCCAGCAAACTGTCTGCTTTTCCTTATTTTCCTGGAGGAGGGTGAAAACGTAGGCACACAGCAGCCTGTGCTTTCGTGACGCCACGACCTGTCCAGACCTCTTGGGTCTCTGTACATTTCCTTCTAACAGGAACGCCCTGTCTTCTGAAAGCCAGATCTTTTCTGTAAGCTCATCTTTGCTTCTGCCCTACTGCCCTCATGCTTGATGACTTACACCTTGGGAACCTGTCAGCCCTAAAGTGCTTGGCTCATGATTTGCTTTCCCATGGATTGGAATTTACCTCCTTGTGCCCTGTCTCCTCAATCTCTAGGCCAGGGGGCTCCGTCCTACAGCTCCTGGTGGCTTTCATATCTGGGAGGTCCGTACACTAACGTCTGAGAATGTCCACCACGCTGTCTCTGGTTTTCCAGACTGATACCAAAAATCACCCTACATCAAGGGCACAAAGAAAGTACAGAGCATCTTCAGCAATGCATTTTAACCCTTTGCCGAGAACGCACATTTTCTGTGCACTCTTCCTGGACTTCGGCTTGAGTTCACAGAAAGCAGCAAGGATGGGCTTGGAAGTCGGACCACAGGAGACTAAGGAGACTCAGTTTTTAAAGTGAAATCTGCCTGGTGTCTAAAGCCGTAGTAAATAAAGTAGGGAGAAGCTGTGAAAGTCGTGAGCCTGGCAGCTCTGGCGGATTAACGTGTCCCTCGGTTTTCTGTTTCTCCAAGCTAAAAATATTTAAAGGAGCGTTTGCCTCATGTGAATAATCACATTTGATTATAAATTTGGGTTGTACAGAATACATGACTCGCACCAGTAGCATGGTCCTTTCGAGATTTTACATCAGATAGAACTGGAATTACTTTGCCTGTCTTCCAAACTCTAGTCCTGTTGAATGAATCTCAGCCAATAGGGTTTAAAAAAAAAGGAAAAAAAGTTATCACAATTAGTTAGCTTCTTATGGGTGAAACCCTAAAAGGATTATTCTTGCCTTGGCTAGAGCGTAATGTTAGGGGTTAACTACAAGGAATAAAGAGACAGTAGAGACTTTTCTCCCCCCACATCTCTTTCTTGCAAATAGCATTTTTTTCCCTGTAGTCAGGTAGCAGATCATTGTATAATCTCTTAGGCCTTTCTCCCTTCTCGGCCTTAGGAAGACTCTGTTTCCAGATTGGGAACATGCCAGGATGTCGCCGGCCTCTACAAGAGTTTATGGAAAAGTAAGTGTCAGTTACAATTCCAAATCCGTTAAGTAACCGGGGGCCACGCTCTGGAGTTCTGGTTTGACTTCTGCATTGCAGTGGTGGGCCCAGCAGAGCATGAAATTGGGTTTGTGTGAACATGTGCATGCCTGGGTGTAGGGGACTGCCTTTTCTTTCCAGAATTGCAGTGAAGCATCTGAAAAGGTCTCTGAGAAAGTTTCCTCAGGCATATTCAGTGAGCAGGGTAGATGCCCTCGTTTCGCAAGTTTTCGCTTCTCTTTGTCTGTACAGGTTGTTCTGACTTCATGGCTGGGAGGAAATGGAGGACGTTGTAGAGCGCCTGCTGTTTGGCCCGTGGGGCCGAGCCAGGGAGCTGGCTCCTGTTCACTGACAGGCCAGCGACAGGGCCGAGCCCCATGGCAGCGGGAGAAGGGCCACACAGAGTGCCGCCTCCTGCGTTTTATGTGGGGACCATGTGGCTGAGCTGGGCCCCATAAAGAGGGATCCTAAAAACACTGGCTCCGTCTTGGAGTGATGGCACAGAAATTTGTGTTGCAAATGTCACGTATAGCCTGGTTTCTGTTACTCCTTGGCCTCGGGTCTAACCCATGGCCTTGCCTACTGCCATCACTCCACTGCCTGTCCTCCCTCCCTCCCCTCATCCCCGAACCCTCTTCCTTGGGAGATTGTGAGGGGCTAAGGGGGACGTAGACAGGGAAGTTTTTCTTCTTTTTATTTGACTTTGTGAAGATTCTTTTCTTCTTCTCCGGGAACTCTGGTGGACTGTTTGAAACATCTGATCGTATCGTTCTCTGAGACCATTAACCTCACATATGCTGGTGTGATGCCAAGAAAATGGAACTCACAGCCTCGAACGGCCGGGAGTTGGGGTCCTCTGTGCTCTGATGGGTGAACTCCTGGTCGTCCCATCCCATAAGTGGCATGGCTGTCCCATAATAACCTCGGTCCGCCACAAAATAGGACTTTGCCGCCATGGCCAACCTTGACGTTCACAGGAATGCTCGTGGTGTTCAGAGCAGGTGAGAGTTTGAGCTGGGGACCTGTGCCTTCTAGCATAGCCGAGTCTCATACACAGAGCTAGGCCTGGAAGGACGTCAGAGGTCAGCCTGTCCTCACGCTGCAGCTGATGGGTGCTGTGTGTTCCAGGCTTCTGTGAGAAAGCACATGGCATACTGCTCTGTGTTCCAGCGGCTAGAGGATGGGATTCAGTGCCACTGAATTATTATAATAATAACAATGGAAACTCAGTTTAACTTGAGCTACTGTAGGTAGCATCTAGGGTTTCTGGACATTGGGGAAGGTGGCCCTTACATTGGCTACAGACAAGAAGCAAATACGTGAGCCTGGAAAGTGAGTTCTCTTGCTCAGAGGCAGTAAGCCTCCCACATTGAGGCACTCGGAGCCCTGGTACGTTGGACTTGGAGGCTTTCAAGGCTGGAGCTGAAATGGATGCTGGGTAGGTGTTGCTCAGGCATTGTTCCAAGGTTCTGGAGGCCAGTCTTATTTTAAACAAGTCCAACAGCCCCTCGGAGGGCGCTGCAGGAAATCCAGCCCTTGGCTTGGTGGTGTTGCGTGGTCAGCGGGAGATAAAAGGGCGGACTGTTGGAGGCGAGGCCCCTCCTATCACTGGATGGCAAACTGTTAAGCGAAGATAAAAGGAAAGGGTAGGGATGTTCTTTTCCAACGCCACTCCACGAGGGTGCCTTTATCACAGGCATTCAAGTAAAATGAAGGGGGTGAGCGGAGGGAGCGTTACGACTGCAGGTGGTCTCAAGAACTCCATTCGAGAAACAGGACGTGGTTACACACGGAGACAATTTTGTGTCAAGATATGGGTAGAGGCCGGTCTTTTTTCAGCTGAGATCCCCACTTGACTGGGGATGTTTGTAATACACTGCTTAAGTTAATTTGGCATGCACCAGGGTCTCTAAACTTTGTGCTCCAGAAATTTCCCTTCTGGGGGCTCTCTCACCCGTGGGGACCCGCGAGACGCGTCAGGCCCTTCCGGGGCTGGGCAGATGTCTGGAATGGTCCCGGTCTGCCATCGAGGCCCCAGGGGCCAGGACCCTATGATCTCTCACCACTGAGTCTCCTCTTAGGCTCCCTGCTGGTACTGGCCCAGTGCTCAGTCAGCTGGTGTTCATCTCTCCCTTGGAGGTCTTCCTTCCTGTTCTTTGTCACTCAGGAGGGAAGTTGAGGGGCTTGCAAAAGGTTCTCAGGGGTCAGGATGGGACTTGTCCTGTGATCCCACACTGAAGGGCCTGGGCAAGCTCGGTACCCCGTGTACGCTCAGACGCAAACCAACAGTGGGCTTGGGGCGCTCTATGCTCCTTTGGGACCCCGCTGGGCTGTGGGGCTCAGCCCTTTGTGCAGGGGCCGCAGCAACGCATTTAGATACCCCAGGGAGTGCAGTTGTCGGCAACTGATCACCTTCCTAGAGGCTCAGGGCAGAAACGCCAGGAGGGCCTCTGTGGCTCATACTTCCTCCAGGACCCTGTGCTCCAGAGAAGCCAGCCTCCCGAGCTGCCTCTGCTGGCCGGCTCCTTAGGGCTGGGGCTGGGGGACCGGAGCCATGTGGCACCTGCCTTCCTGGTGTCCCGTCCTGCCTCCCAGATTAGCTTCTTGGTTTGGGCTCAGTGTACTTAAAGGAAAATCACTTGCTTGCTGATGTTTTTGGCTGGTTGGCTGGCGATAAACACTTGTCAGCCGCTTATATCTCAGAGTATTTGTTTTTCTTCATAGATAGAGGGGTGAATACTTTTCCTTAGAGGCAAAAGCTAGGGGAAGAGGTCATCCTTTAGAGGGCATAGCATGCAGGCCATGGAGCACCTGGTGGCCTGGGCATGGTACAGTCATTCTCAGCTGACCCTTCGTAATGTCTGATCTCCCACTGTGAGATGTTGCCCAGAGCCGACCCTTTTTCCAGTGGGCGAGGGAAGAGGGTATCTCCTTCCACTGCCTTCTCTGAAGCATTTTGGAACAATACTTCTGTCTCCCAGAAAGTAATTTTGGTTTTATAAGGGCTGTCCCCCTGAAATGGCCCCAAGTTCTGGGAGCTGGAAGCCCAGATCTGAGGTTACCCATCTGCCTGGGGCGGGGGGGGGGTGGGGGTGGTCAGCTTGCATCCAGCTTCTCAAGTTGGGGAGAGAGTGGAGAATCCTGTTTCTGCAGCCCCTTTACCCAAGCGTGTCTGAAAGGCCAGCCCCGCAACCTCAGGGCCTGTGAAAGAGTTGCAGGATATTGCCTAAAACTCTGCAAACGGCTGCTGAACTTTACCCCAGCCTCCTCCTCCTCCAAGCCGTAAATGTGATTAAAGGCACCCAGACCCACTTCGGGGGAGGGTCTGGGGCCAGTGGCTGGGTGTCAGCTGCCCTGCAGTCAGGTGGCACAGCTGAGAGGGAGAGGTGCTGAAGCACTGGGGAGGAATGAGCCAGGGCCCGCAAGAGCCCGCAGCGCCCGCTTCCTTGATTAAGCAAATGCCGAGCTGCCCAGGATTTGTTTCCGCTGCAAACTGAAGCTGGAGGGGTTTTATTTCCTGCTCTCCCTGCAGCATTGGAGGGGGGCAGCAGCTGATCTGCCCCTTGTCCTTAATGAGATTGCATTTGTGATAAGCTCAATTATCTTTCAGGGTTAAACTAGGGGGCTGGAATGGAAAATTCTAAAGATCCTTAAACTGACCCCTCCCCTGAAAGCGTTGGCAATAGGGGAAGCCCACGGAGGAGTCTAGGAGTTGGGGGGAGTTGGCTCAGGGGCTGGGGAAGCTGGGACGCTGGGAGCTTAATGGCGTGACACGGGTAGCTGGTGTTAGCAGGTGCTGTACCTGTAAAGGGTCTTAGGGAGTATTCCTTGGATTGCTTTCTGTACTATGAAAGCAGCATGACTAGCTTCATTTTCTGGATGTGAGCTGAGGTTCATGCACCTGGTGCCACGGGTGGTAAGCAGAGCTTTTAGTTCAAGACTTCAGACTCCGCACCTTACGCTCTTTTAAATCCTACTTCTGCAGTTTATTCTCCTCCCTCCTGCTTCTGAATCTGATGGGATTAGGAGAGAGGGACGGTCCTCTTCCCCTGTATAGAAATCTGAAAGTCAAAAGGATGATCGGATACAGTCACCCGGGCACTGCAAAACTTGAAGTCAGGGTTATTCAGCCTCTGTTTGCCTGCTGTCAGGGACAGCAGGCTCATTACTGCGGCCTCATTCTGTCTGTGATCAGTGCTAGTTGTTCAGAGCTCTGGCGTAAAGGATTATGGGGTCCCAGGCCGCTTCTTTATACAGATGTCATTCATGCTGTGGGGGCACATGAGAAGAGGGTGTGCTGCCTACCCCCACCCCCACTTGGAAGGCCTCCAAGGTGTCTCCCATTCTTTCTCTTCAATGGGCTGAACATGTCTGGTTCCTTCAGCCATTTCTTGTTTTCCCCCTGACTTGATTTCCCAGTGCTCATGGCTCTTCTCTGAATGGTCTTTCCATGATCATCATGGTGGTACAGAGGAAGGTATAAGAATTTTGCAGTCGGCAACCCTGGGCTAGATAAAATCCCGGCCCTGCCCCCTAGGAGCTGCTTAATAGCTAGCAAATAACCTCACCATTGCCTCACAAGGTTTGGGGAAGGAGTCATGTAAAGTACCTAACAAATTTTCTAGCCCAGAGTCTGTGTCACAAAGGGTCAGTGCCCCCCTAGTTATTGGGGAAGGAGGTGCTCTGAAAGACACGTCATTGGAGGTACACCAGACCTCTGACAGACCCTTACTTAAATCCTGTTTTCTATTATAGCAATAGTCTTCTCTTTTTAAACTCCTCAGCGGAGGTGTGATGTGGAGGCCTCTCCCCACCCTTTCCTGATAAGGCCGAGGCACGTCTTAGGGTGGGGTAGGGTGGGGGCTTCTCAGTTCAGTCCCCCCAGGGAAACTTGTTCTGGCTTAGGCCAGAAGAGCCTTTTGTGCCCTGGGGGTAGGTGATGCTTCCCACGCCCAGCTTGAGTGCTCCCTTAGTTAGGCCCCCCTGGCCTGCCCACCGTGGTCCTTCTCACCTGCTTCCTCAGGCCCAGTAGGGAACCAGGCTCACTTCTGCTAAGTTGGGCAAGGAGGTTATGAAATACCAGATCCCTGTGGCCAGTTTAGGGAAAGCCCAATTCACCTGGAGAGAGAGGGACAGGGCCGAGCCCCTTGGGCCACGGGGCTCGGTGGGGGTGGGGGGGTGGGGAGGGGAGGTGGAAGGGGCCTCCCGGACAGCTGTGACTTGGCTCCACATGTCTGGCGGGAGTTCTGTCCTGTCAGTGAGATGTGCTCCCGGGAGAAGCGCTGCAAGGCACGCAGCCTGCCACTTCCCTGTCTCAGTGACGACCCAGAAGCTTATACCCCAGACTTTGCCCCACTTCCTCCGAAGAAGCCAAGAGCCCTGTGGAGACATACAGGAAGAAGAGTAGGATCCCACGGACGGTTTCATAAACCAGCGGGCACAGAAATCGGCCCGTCTTTCCAGGGGTTGGTATTTCGGATAGTAAATTTCATCGGTGACATTTGGTCAGCAAGAAGCCTGCCTTCCAGTCAGCGCTTGGCTCCCTGCTGAAGTGTATGTGTCCTGTAACCATCAAAATGTCCACAAGTGACTTTTATTTTTACGAGAGAAACTACTTCCAGCATGGGACCTGTCACTCCCCTGAGCTGCTCCTCTCTCTCTCCCTGCCCCCCGCCCGGACTTAACTGAATATTGAAATGCTCCTTTACCCGAGGATAGTGAACCTTACTTGTGGGGAGCCAGCAGCCTGTGGTAATCCTGGCACCCATGGGGGCTCCTGAGACCTGATCGGTGCGGGGCAGCCACTCTAGGCTGGAGGAGTGGCCTCTGCTCCATTTGTCCCTCTCCATCCGAGGGTCCCATTAAGAGACACAACGCAGGAGACCCTGAGCTCCCTTTGAGGCTAATGGGGCTTCTTCAGGTTTGCCTTCCCTCAGTGCTCTCCTCCCTGACTGTTCTTGTCACCGGCCCTCTTTGGGGTGCACATTCTCCCGTGAGCAGCAGAGAAATCTGTGGGGCCCGCGAGGGTGTCCAGGACCACCAGAAATCCTGGCTGCCGGCTTTGACTGTGGAGAACATCCCACAGCACGCTTCCTGGGAGTGACAGCTTGGCGGATGCCATTTGCTGGAGAGATGGCTCTGAGGGTCCAGAGTCTCCCCGAGGCGCGGCACTGTGGCTGGCCCTGCCTTGTCTGAAGTTCACATCTGACATGTCCCCATTCCTGAGCGGCTGAAATAGGCCCTGCATAAATTAACCACCCCCCCAACACACACACACTATATTCCTTCCTTTCTTTCTTTTCACTCATTAATGCATTCATTCATTCATCGTGGTGGATACAGCTAAAATTAGAGCTGAGATCCGAGTTTCTAGCGCCTTGGTTTTTCTAACAGTGGCTCCTTCCAAATTCTCGCAAAAGGAAAGTTTCTCAGGGAGATCCTTGGTTCTGTGTCAGCCTTCTTGCAGAATTCTCTGTAAAGATGAACGCTGGTTTGCAAGGCTTCGCCAGAATCCCCTGAGAGCTAACACACAGACTCACAGGGCCCATCCCCGGAGGTGTTTCTGATGTAGACGTTCTGGAGTAGGGCCTGAGCACCTTTCTTTTTTCTTGCTTTTGGTCTTACTGCAGAATCCTTGATACAGCACTGTGTAAGTAAGTTTCAGGTGTCCAGCATAGCGACCTGACTGACATACATTGAGAATCTGCATTTCTAGCAAAGGTCCTCTGATGCTGCCTCGTGGGGACTACACTTTGGGGTGGCCTGTGTGGCAGGATCAATAGTAGTTAACTTCTCACTGGATGAGACGGACATTCCCTTCACGTGGTATTTACATCGTTTTTGCTCTGTGCAGTTGTGCCTACGCCCTCCCAAGGTTCTGTGTTCCCTATCTCTTGCCCTCCCCCACTATCTCCCCCCACAGACACCTTGTTGGAACCCCAGGACCTGAGAGTGTAGGCTTCCTGCCAGAGCTCCTCTCACTCCAGGCCTGCATTTCCTTATGCATGGAAGCAGAAGTGGCCTAGGGGACATAGATGGCCTCTGAGGTCACACTGGTGGATCAGTTGGATCCAGCCACTCGGGCAGAACTGGGCTATTCAGGATTTCAGGCAGAGCCTGGTGGCTTCCTTCCAGTTTCCTTCTTCTAGAATTCAAGGGTGTAGAATGTAGAGGTGCCCCCCCGCCCCCACCCCCATCCCCCATCTCTTTGCCCAGCAAAGGCAATGAGTGCTTGCAGACTCTTGTCCTGTGCAGTGAACTTTCCAGTCTGAGGTAGAAGTCCAGCCATGCATCCTGCCAGAGAGAGGAAGGCAGAGGTGAAGGTGTGAGAGAGGTCCTTTCCCTGCCTAGAAACAGGCAGAAGTGCAAGGCCAGGTGCTGAGCAGTCCGGAAGGGCAGGAGTGACTCAGAATATGATCGTGACGAGTCAGACAATGTGACTGAGGGAGTGCATCTGTTCTCTCCAGCCCTGTGCCAGGGTTGCAGATTTTGTCCAGAAGAAACTCAGCGGTGTTTCGAAGCTGGATTCGCTTTGCTCTGCTGCTGGATCTTATGCGCAGTTTGCTTAACCCTCTGCACCTTAGTTTTCTCATCTGTATAGTGGGACCAGGGCTCCTCGGGTGGGGCTGGGAGGATGCAGTGAGATGCTGTACTTAGCGTGTGGCAAGTAGTGTTCAAGATCCGGTAGCCGCCATCATCCTCATCCGTAGTGTTGGTATTAATATTGCAGAGTCAGAGTTTTATAACAAAGAGCTTCAGGAATTCTCTCAGTGGGAATGAAGTGTGAAAGGTGGCCCCTGAGGGATAGGAGTGGAGGGGGCCGGCATGCAGAGGTGCATTCTGGGAGAAGAAACTGAACAGAGAGGTCACCCCTGGCAGGAAGGCCAGAGCATAGGGAGCTTTGAATGGCAGGTTAGAAGGTCTCACTACTTCCTGTCGTCTTGAGGGGACGTTTTAGAGGCAGACCTCAGAAGCCAGCCCTGTTGGAGGGCCCACATACATGGTCTTCTCTGTTCCCCCTCACCCAGCGGGGAGAATGCAGAACTGGCCAGAGCAGCTCATGTTGCCGAGTTGGGCCCAGCCTGCTGGAGCGTTCCATGGGACACTCCAAGGCCTCATCTGACCAAAGCCCATGCCAGTGAGGGAGACGGTGACTTGCCTGGGTTGGCGCCCCGTGCAAGGCATAGACTGAGCCCATCGCCAAGAAACACATCAACGTCCTGGAACTCGGAGCCGTCATCACAGCTGTCAGCCTTCACAGCACACACGAGGCTGTCCTGGTTAGAGGAGACAGTCTTGCCCCACGCTTTGCAGGCCAGGGAGAACGGGCATTGCCGTGGTGTGACACCTCGTCTGGTTCGGTTTTGTCCCCAGCCTAGACAAGAGGGAGGGAAGAGTATTTTCCTTTCTGATGGAGCCCGGTCTAAGAGAGATGTCCTTGCGGCTTATAAAGCTCCCTGTTAGAGCATCCATGGGCCTCTCCTGTCATCCTAGGCATCTGACTTACCCCATCTGTCCCGCAGGCCTTTAGGAGAGATTTTAGATTTCACTGAAGAATCCTTTGGGTTTTCAGAAGCTGAGAAGCTTTGTTTCTAGAAGATCTTCCCTTTTATCTTTCATCTCCCCTTTGCTATCTCATTGGACCTGGAGACAGCCTCCTTAATCTTTTCTTTCTGGCTTTACATAGCATTGTCCCTTATCTCTTCGGGGGCCTGTGGGCTGGAGGCCAGCCTCCCTGCCCCCTCATCCTCACAGATGGACCTCTGCCCTCTGCAAGTCATCCTGCTTCCAGTGGATCTGGGCAGAGCCCGTGTGGGAATGCAAACACTGCGTTCCCCGGCAGGAGCCCCGAGACCCTCCCCTCCAGATTCCCAGCCTGTGCTTCTCACGTTCTCCTGCCCTAGTCACCTTCTAGTCCATAGCCTCTACTCACCTGGTCTTTTCTCTCCTCTTCTTCCTCCTTCTCTCCCCACCCCACCCCACCCAGGTGATGGTGATAGAGGTGAAGGGTATCTCGAATTTTCTTCCAAGAACTGTCCTGTACTTATCCACTTGCTGAGTTCTGTGAATCCCTCAGGCCTGGTGGAACCCCAGTAACCCCTTGTCCCTCAGCTTTAATTACAAGATGTCTTCAGTATTCAGATCCTTTACATCCAAGATCAGAAGATAGAAGTTTCAGGGTCAAGTGTGTCGGGTCTGCGTGCTCCCATTCTGGGTCCCTGTGTGTACTGAGGAGACTACTTGGTGGACTTTTTTAAAGTATCTTTTTTAAATGAGCGGGAAGGGCGAGTTCACATGTTAATGAGAGTCGTAGTTGTATTTTGGAAAGTTTAAATTCCAGAGGCTCATCTCTGTGACTTGGGTTTTTAATAATTATATATAGAACTATAATTCATTTTACTTGGAGATGGTGTTTCTAGAAAACAACCATGGAGCTGTTCTGCTCGACTTTCTTCGTATTAAAATTTACTGTGAGGGGCACCTGGGCGGCTCAGTCAGTTAAGTGTCTGACTTTGGCTCAAGTCATGATTTCGGGGTCCTTAGGTCTGGCCCCTTGTCGGGTGCCCTGCTCAGTGGGGAGCCTGCTTCTCCCTCTCCTTCCACCCCTCCCCCCATTCGTGTTCTTTCTCTTTCTTGCTCACTCTCTCAAATAAATAAAATCTTTAAAAAATTTGCTTGAAATTTGCTGTGAATTAAGACATGAATAATAAGGGAGGGAAATCTGGCTTGTTTTTTGTGTTGTTTTGTTTTTTCTTCTTCCACAGTGTTTCACTTCACCCTAGGCATCTTTAAGTTTGGGTGGGGGTGATCTGCAAGGATGTTTTGTGCATTTCTAAAACCTGATGAGAATTTTAATAAGCTTGACCTGATTCATAGTTTAAAGGAAGGTGAGTTATATGTCAAGTAAAAGCAGGATTTTTATCCTGCTTACCCCCAGGATGAGTTTCTGGGCTCCCTAAACTCTTGATGCTGAAGGGAAATGTTGAGCCTATATCCGCACATGCGTCGTTCTGTGGGAAGGTCGTAATTTTTTTGTCAGACCCTTAAGGAGGTTCTTGCTGCCACCAAACCATTGAGAATTACTGGGGTAGTAATAAGGATTCCTTGGGGCTTACGGGGTCTCTATCCCACTGGGGGGCTGTCCCTATGAGTTACTCCTAGTTTCTTGATACTTGGCTCAAGATCCAAAGAACTTTTCAGAAGGGGAAGGGGCAAAGAGAATTGCCGACAGTGAGGTGTAGTTCACGTGTCAGCAGTCTGAACGGAGCGGCTTGCAGCCCTGTCGGTGGCACTTTGTCCCCCAACTGGCCAGTCCAGCAGGGTGCTTGCCTGTCCAAGGTGCTCAGGAACCTGTCGCGGGCAAAGTGACTGACGTTCAAGATGATAACTGGGCGTGTGGCCTCACAGAGCAGCTTTCCTCCAGACGCTTGGAGAGGGGATAAAAAAGAGAAAGTGAGCCAAGCAAGTGTTTCTCGACAGGGTTTGTCTGTGTGGCGGTTTGATTTACATCCTTCCATCTTCTGCTTGGGCACTCCCCAGTTCAGCTTTGGGATGCTGTTCTCAGAAACGGAATGTGGCTACCCGCTGCAGCGCTGGGGGACGCCGTGGAAGGCTGCATTCTGGGGCTCCCTGACTTTGCAGAGGGCCAGCTTTCTCCCAGGGCAGGGATTGGAGACCCCTGGCACCCCAGAGCGCATGTGCTCAAACTCTTGGCGGGGCCGGGGGAGAGCATGTGGGGCATGTGTCACTGGAGAAGTTTTCTGTATCCTCCCTACAGCAAGGAGAAGCTTGGTCCTGTCTGAACTGTCGGGGGCGCTTCCCCTGTCACTCAGGAGAAGGTGTACTTATCTGTCCTTAAGTTAAAGGATTGTTTGGTTCCATGTTGTCTACTCTCTCCAGCTGTCTTCTTGCCACTCGGTTGCTGATAGCACTTAGTGTGGTCTTGTTCTCTCTGCCCTTGAAACTGGAAGTCCGTCCGCATGGGCTGTTAACGCGCTGCGGGGATGCCTGGAGCCCCCCCCCCCCCCCCCCCCCCCCCGCCAGGGCCAGCGGTCCTAGCTACTGTCATGCGATGTTGCCCCCAATGCGCCCGACATGTGGGGCATGCTTTGGTGGTGGGGGAGGATTCCTGTCTGTCCCAGGCACACTGGGAGCTGGAAGCTTGCTTATGCACACAGGCGGGGATGGGACCCTTTCTCTTGTCCTTAACTTGTGACTCCTGCTGCTAAGTGGAGAAAAGGATGCAGAAATGGGACCATTTCTGGTCTTGACTCCCCCTTCATGTCACCTTTTCTCATTTGTGCAGGCTGCTCCGACTCTGTACTCCAGAGGTGGTGGCTTTGAGGTGTGACCCTGCCCACGTCTGGGCTCCGCCAGTGCCAGCCCCTCAGTAAGGAGGGCCAGCTTGATAAGACCAGGAAAACAGGTCAGTTAAACTGGATCGACTTTCCCGGAGTCACAATAACTTGGAGTGTTGAGTCTTCTCTCCCCTCCCCTCCCCTCCCTCCCTTCCCCTCCCCACATTCCCTATGAGTTGCTCTTTCTCTACCCCCCTGGTCCTCCTGAGGCCTTGCTGCAAAACAGTGAAATTGTGACCCTGAGTTGTTAGCTCCCCCTGATCCAGTGGGCCTGAAGTGTGGGAGGAGAAATCTGGGGTGTCGAGTGTCGGTCTCATAGGAAGTAGTGCTTCAGACACCCCTGCTCCCTGTCCACCGCCCCCCACCATTCAGACTGTGCAAATAACAGACGACTGGCAAGTCTACTTGGCCCTGTCGATGAAGATGAAGACTGGACTTCTTATCTGTGATTTGGGACTTCATCGGGGTTCCCAGTCCTCTCTGGTTCCAGTTGGAGCCCATTGCCTTAGAATGGGGCCAGTGATTTTTATTTTGTTTATTGTCAGTATTTTATTGTTGTTATTTGCTCTCCCCCAGTAGCGGGCCTGATGTGTAGGATGGTGTCAGGGAGCGAAGGGAAGCATGAAGATGCCAAGACTATTAATATCCCTAAAGAAAAACACGCTTTGTAAATGGACCTTAAGCTGTGCGGTTCCACTTTCATCCCTCAGATCAAATCTCGGAAGGTTTAGGTTTTTCAGTTTGGGTTATCGCCCCAGTGTAGTCCAGTGTCGGCATGGGTCTGGGCCACCTGGCCTCTGGTTAAATCCGTGCACAGATGTGCCTTAATGCTAACGTGGATTTTTTCCCATAACCTGGAACAATGAGCTCCCTTATTTTACACCAGGTCCTTTCCCTTCTTCCCTGTTCCATCCTCCCAAAGACAGAAAGAACTCAAGTATAAGACTCAAGAGCAAACAGGAGTAAAAACCAAAGCTCCTTGGGTTGCTTCTGAAACAGCTTTTCAGGGATGAGTCTAATGACTGTGCTCTTCTTTTCGAACAGTGTAACTACGGGTTCTTTCTGCTAACTGCATTTTCTGATCAGAGATGAGAAGTCTCTATTGAAAAAATACATTGCTACTTACTTACGTGTAAACTAGGTAAAGGAAGTAAATGTAGCATATGTTTTCCTGTCCAGACAAAATGGGAAACAACAAGTCTGCGTTTCTTCTTTTCCAACAGGGTTATTTTTTTATTTTTTAAGATTTTATTTATTTATTTGACAGAGAGAGATCACAAGTAGATGGAGAGGCAGGCAGAGAGAGAGAGAGAGAGGGAAGCAGGCTTCTCGCTGAGCAGAGAACCCGATGTGGGACTTGATCCCAGAACCCTGAGATCATGACCTGAGCCGAAGGCAGCGGCTTAACCCACTGAGCCACCCAGGTGCCCCCTCCAACAGGGTTATTAAACCCATGCACCGTTCAGCCCCGGTGTTGTTTAGCTCTCATGGCTATGGGTAGAGATTGTATATTGAAGACACTTAGGGTGTTTGTAAGAATCTCTGTTTGATGTTATAATGACTGTAACAAAAATTCTTACTAGTAATCTGGCTCTGTTACCTGAATATATTTTTTTATTTTATATTTATAATTTTAATTTTTTATGTTGACTGTCTTCGCTGTGCATTTTTCTTTCCCTGTTCAATGATAAAATATAATTTTCACAACTTACAATTTTACATTGAGTCCTAGAGGTGTTTAACCTATTCCCAGATTTCAGTAAATGACCACATTTTTCTTTCCTAAGTGTATATTGGGCCAAAAGCAAGATTATCTCCTAAACTGCTCCTGTAGACCACTAGAAAGGTTAACTTTCTTTTTACTGACATAACGTAAGTACAATAAAGAGTTATGGTCAGCTATTTCATAATTTGCTGTACATAAAACTAAGGAGGAAATATATTTGAAAGAACAAGATGGTTTTAAGATTGAAGGCATCCACTTATTTGAGTCCCAACAGATAATTATACGCTGATTGATTACAACAGTTCTAGGGAACTGACAATACTTTTAGAAATGCAGTAGGAAAGAAATCAGGTGTGCCCCTGTGTATGCACACTTACGTGCATGTGCCTGTGTCTCACGATTTTTCCTAGACAGAAAAATCCGAAGTGAATTTTCAAAGACCGTTAAAAACAGGAAGTTTGAAGCACAGTTTTAAAAGGCCTAGCATGGAGAAACTTCACGGGACAGCAGTTTGGTTTTTTCATTAATTTGGGATGTAGCTCTTCTCCCTTTGTGGGAAAGATGTGTGGGGGATGGCTCCATCAAGTTTATCTTAGTAGTTGCATGTTTCTGCAGCTCGTCCTTTTACTTATACCATTTGGAAACCCGTTACAACCCTATCTTCAAAATGTCTATCCACAAGGAAGGCACATTTCGTCTCTTGACGAGAAAAGTACTGTTCCTAAGACTCTCTTTGGCTCCTCTGGTAAGATTTTAGCTCGAGACTTCTCAGCTGATGGCAACATCACTTAACTAAAGTTATATCCCCAAGTTCTTCCTGCTCTGCTGCTGGACACATTTGTAGCCACTCTGGGTGTTACCATTTGTCATATCCTAGGTCACATCCCCTGAAGTTGGAGGAGGAAACCACAAGAAATCATGTTCTTTCTGGTGGTGGTTCTAAGCCTTCACTTGGCTGCTGAAATAAGGAGCTTGATCTTTGACTAAAGTCCAGTTGAGGCCCGCGATGGGATAATAAGATATGTGGCTTACTGACAGGGCTCTCGCTCTAGAATGTCTTCACAGAGAAAATGAGGGAAGTAGTTAACCGGCAGACTTACTTCTGACCGTACCTACTGCCGTGGTCAGGTATGGAACTAGAAGGGGCTGAATGGCCATGAGCTGTGGTGTTCCATTTGGTCATTCTGTTCGTATTACCATTTTTCTTTTTAGATCTGACCTAATACCTTCTAGACCGTGAGATTTTCCTGAGTTCCTTTCCTGCCAGCCTTATCTTTGGTCAGTTTTAGGCAGAGACAGGAAGGGAGGGTCAAGAAGGAGTCTGAATGTGGGGGACCGGGGTGTAGGTAGGGTATGAAGGAAAATTCAGTGTGGTGTATAAATGGGAACCCCAGAAAGTAAAATACCACAAAATTGTTTTGGCTGTTTAGAGTGAGGGTGACAGCACTGTAGGGAACATCAGTTAAAGGTTGAAAAAGCAAACACAGAAGGTGGTTTTGGAAGAAAAGGATGACTTAAAAATCACCTCCTCCCTTTTGTGTATTCTCGTGAATAGAGTGGCCTGAGATTATGACAAATACATGGTTTCAGTTTTTTCTTCCCTGGGTCAAAAGGCATTCACTGAATCTTTTTGCCTTTGCTTCCCTTCCAGTGTCAACAAGTGATAGAAGAGAAGAAAAAAAAGAAGCGAACGCAGACTCCTCTCCTCCACGTGGATGATAGCTATAGCAGGGGAAGGTCTCATAGTGTATCAGTTGGGGCAGAAAATGGAGGTAATTGACAGTGGGGGCTGGTTGGTTCTTCTTTCCACTTTCTGGGGTATAGGTACATGACCTACTTGTATATCTGAAGCAACAGTCTTTTTTTGTGTTGATATGAAATTTGGTTATAAATCTGATAGGATTGGCTTCTCAGTTGTCCTCCACAGTTCGGGCTCCCCTGTTATAAACACTGTATTGCGGAAGTGGAGTTAAGTGAGACCTGATGGCCCTCATAATTAGTTGTTAAGTCTAGAACGTTCATGTAGTAGCACATGTGTTAGGGTTAGGAGGAGGGTGCTGGCCAGACGTTAGCTCCCTGGGCTTTCCTAATTGTTGGCTAAGCTTTTCCCACTCTGCCTAATGAAAGAATAGGGAAAGCCAAGTGGCCTGCGTCCACTGGTGTTGGGGGTTGTATCTGTGTGTCCACTCAGCAAGGAGGAAGCAAGGTTATCAGTCTCCGGCATGACAGAGCCTCATTCACGTGAAAGCTTAAGTCATTTTGTGGCACGAGTGTCAGCTTGAGCTGAAGGAGGGTTTTAGGTGTTTTGACCTGACTTAACGGTTATGGGTGCCCTGGCCGCCACCCCCTGGCTCTGGTAGACGCCAAACCTCACAGTGACCAACAGCAGCGATTTCCGATTTTCAGTTCTATGGCAGAGGCTTCTTAGAAGCTTAAACCCTTGACCCAATGACGTCAAGTTCGCCCATTGGCTTGGAAGGTTCAGACTTGTCTTCTGTCAACACCATGATGTCAGCGGTAATGAGTGTAGGGAAGGTCGCCGAGAATGGCGGGAGCCCCCAGAGCGCCAAGTCCCCCACGAAGCCTCCAGGACCAAATCGGATTGGCAGAAGGAACCAGGTAAGCTTTTGTGCACTAGCTGTGACATCTGGTGGCTTTAGTCTATGAGAACGCTGGGAGAAGGATGTTTGCTTGAGCCCCAGCTTCCTAAGCTGAAACCTTGGACGTGTTCAGAACTTAGCACATACCGAGAGGCTTCGAAAGGGCGTTTTTCAGGGTGCATGTCAGTTTCCTTTCTTGGAGAAAATTTTCTCTGCTCTGGTGTCAGTATTGGTGGAAGCATCCTTTATTCTCTGTCCTGTAATTTGATTCGATTGCAAGCTTTCTTCACATGCTGGCCAAGGCAAAGAACTTGACGTACTCCTCCACGGTGGCATGGTTCCTTTCTTTCTTTATGCAGCTGGTTAATTGGGTTTTCCAAGCCGCTTTCTTGATTTATTTTATTTTTATTTTTTAAACTGTCTTCACATTAGGTAGCAAATAAGTACTGGTTTTGCTGAATCTCCCATTCCACTTTCCATCCTTGACAAAGCACAGAATTTGACTCCAGAGAATTCTACTTTAGTCCTCTTGAATTTTTAGTGGGCATCAGGTCAGGAGGCGTGGGAAAGAGTAAGTGGGTGGGCCAGGATTGGAAGGACTAATTAACGTGTTAACAAAAGTCTGTGTCTCCTCCTTTGGGAAGTAAGGTGGATCTTTTAATTAACGTACCCATGGGGCATGTGGAAAGTTGTGTCTCTTCTGTTAGCAACACATTCAGCGAAACTCGAGGAGTGAGGCAGAAGGTGAGTAGTTTTGTTCTTCTCTGAATCTATGTAATCCCAACTGATGAACTCCACGCTGAATTTTTGGTTAAGCATACTTAATGGGCTTATACCAAATCCTCCGGGGAAGAGACAGTCTTCCCAGATAGTCTCCATTACCAGGGGTGGCCTAGAAAGTAAACCCGTTGGGGTTCTGTGAATTTGTTTTCTATTTTGTTAATAATCGTCCAATCGTTCTCCTTCTACAGAATTGTCTGAGCACCATCTATGATGGTTTTTTATAAATTCTTGGAACATTAGTCCAGGCTTCTGATAGAACCTGCCCTCCAGGAAGGGTCTTCCCAGCCTAAGATCCTTCCAGCAACATAGGAGAAGGGTCCATTTGCTCATGTCTTCCCCGCGGCTGAAGACTTAGCAGGGCTCCGTGATGACGTAGGGTCAGAGCACTGATACCTTTTTCTCTCTTTTTTCCCTTGTCTCTGCCTGCCTCTCTTCCTATGGGTACCTGAGAAAATACTCAGCCTGTATGACTGTGGCCTGAGTCAAGAAGGAGCGCTAGCTCTGGGAAGAAAAGGTCTATTTCCACTCTCACATCACTGTCCATCCGTCCATCTATCTGTCCCATCTCTCCATCCACCCACCCATTTCACAGTATATACTTCCGGCCAGGTACTGCCCCAGGTGCCAGGCATTTCGGGATGAACGAGATACGAAAAGTCACTGTCTCCTCATCCTTCTGTGTTTGACCAAGACAAAGTGGCATGGGTAGTGATGAGCGCAGCGTTTCCCCGGATAGGTGGGGTTGACCCAAGTCCAGGCTCTGGTCCCTTCCTGGTGCTTCAGAGACTGTGGGGTAGAACCGTAGAGCTTGACCAGCAGCTCCTCCATCCCTGCAGGGTTAGTGGAGGGGACTCTGCGGGCAAATGGTGCAAGTGTCCCTGAGCCTTTCTCATCTGCTTCCGATGTTCTCCAGGGTACCTTGGGACACTGGCTTAGTGTTTGAGAGGGGGGTCTGGGCCCCAGGGACTGTGGAAAGACAGTGCATGCAAAACCCCGGAGCACAGCTGGCGAGAGGGAGTACATCATCTTTACCTGTGAGCAGATGGGGACGGCTGAGAGCAGGCGCCCGGAGAGCGAAGTCCCATCAGCACTAGCACTGAGTTCCAGGACAGATTAGCCACAGCCGGACGCTGACGAGGGTGCCAGATTGTTTCATTAGGGAATGGTTAGTTATCACATTAGCTGCTAATTTTATCTGTCAGCTCAGGAAGTCTGCTCCTTCCAGCAGCACAGCCGCAAGAACTGGATTCACAGGGCTCCGGCTGGGCTGCTCTCTTTTCTCTTGAGTTGCTTTGCAAAAATTAAATCTGAGTCCAGGGATCTATTTCTCCCAGACTGTTGTGGATTCTGTAGATCTGCTTTAGGGTCTGTGGCAGGCCACAGCCAAGCCTCAGAAAAGGTCTGGGTTCTGGTTCGTGATAAACCCTGGACTCTATGCCAGACAGTACAGGGAGCTGCTCAGTATGTCTAGTATCTGCCTCGAGGTGAACACAGAATGGTGTTTTTTTTGTTAAGTTTTGTTTTTTAAGATTTTATTTATTAATTTGAGATAGCAGGATGGCGGGGGGTTGGTGGGGAGCCGCAGGGAGAGGGAGAAGCAGAATCCCCACTGAGTAGGGAGCCCGACACGGGGCTTTATCCCGGGACCCTGAGATCGCGATCTGAGCCCAAGGTAGATGCCTAACCTACTGAGCCACCCAGGTGCCCTCCGCAAGATGGTTTTTTAAAAAATGTGCTGCCTCAGGAGCTTGGCCACACGTATGCCTGCTTTTTAACATTTATTGACATCTTACCCATGAATTTTTCTTTAAAAAAATTTAGAAATATTTTTATATATTTATAATATATAATTATTAATCATTATATGTGTATAAATATAAATATATTTATATATTATTTTTTAATCTACTAATTGATCAAAAATACCCCAGAGACTGAGTTTTGGCCCAGCGACGAGACCACCCTCGTTATTATAGTGAGTGCTCCTATTTTGTTGGGAATACTTCTGTTTCTGGTGTTTCTGTTTGCTGGTCAGCTCCGTGCTCATGGGAGCCGGTTGGGCAGAGGACGAGCGACCTCACACGACCTCACGCACCTCACGCCCCTGGAGGACGAAAGGGCACAGGTGACCGGATGAGAATGTGGTGGCGCTTTTTCAGCATCTCTGGGTTAATCGACTTCCTTAGACTAAACATCCTTTTTTTTTTTTTTTTTTTTTAATTTGCAAACGAAAAAACGTGTAGCATACCTCATCCTGAGAGCCAGTGCCACAGGCTAGGAAAGCATTTGTATGGCTTCAGATGAGGCCTGTTGGACTTTGCAGAGGGAGGGAACCGCTGTGCGCAGGGCCATCCTGGACATCCCCATGCGTCCCCTCCACTCCGTCTGCCCTGTGGTGCCATTTGTGTTCACAGTCTTCAGGGTGACTTGTATTTTCATCACGTCTCACGAGCCAGCCACACGGGTGTTTCCTCTCTGGGCCTTGGAGTTAATCCTTTTTTTGTTCAGACTTCCAGAGCGCAGTGGCCTACTGCCCCGGCTGTGGAGCAGCTGGCCCGAGTTCGACTCCTGGGTCTGCTACTTAACGGTTCTCTCCTTTGGGACAGCTTACTTGCCTCTCTCTACCTGTTTCCTCATCCAGAAAATGGGATCTATAATGGTGGTTGTGAAAAAACGACATTTCCATGGGTGGAGTTGAGCGTGTAGTTAAGTGTTCAAGGGTGGCTTTTGTTGGCAGAGAACAAAAACTCATTCCAGTGAGTACAAGTAAAAAGAGGTCTGTTGAAGGAAGCCTAAGGGTCCAGCCTTAGAGACGGGGACGTCCCCTCTCTTTGGCTCCCTGGTCTCGAGCTTCCGTGAGGACTGATGTCCTCCCCAGGGGCATTCTTGGCTTGGGCTTGCCACGTTGCTCAGCCCAGGCCTCAGGCTACAGGAACTGTCTTTCTTTCCTTTTAAAGATTTTTTTATTTGTTCTTTTGAGAGAGAGAGAGTGAGAGTGCACAAGCAAGGGAGGGGCAGAGGGAGAAGCAGGCCTCCCCGATGAGCAGAGAGTCTGACTCTGGGTGCCATCCCAGAATCCTGAGATCATGACCTGAGCCGAAGGTAGACGCTTAACTGGCGGAGCCGCCCAGGTGCCCCTACATGAACTTTCAATTCAGGTGTTCATGGTCACCTAAGGGGGTAACTTAGTGACCCCCAAACCTGGATATGTATGAGCAACTCCTGGGGAGCTTATGAAACAAGTTGATTTCTGGGGTACAACCCCCAACCCCCAATTTGATTTAGCAAGTCATATGAGTTTGGGTTAGAAGTCTAGTTCAGAAAAGCTGCCAGGTGATTCTACTGATCAGTGGGAAACCCTCTGATCTCGGTCTCTAAGCATCTGAATTTCAGATTCCTGGGACAGGTGTCCAAGCCTTGACTGTTGGTTTGGGGATGAGGACAGACAGACTTCGGTGCTTAGGGGCTGTGTGGGTGAGGAGGCACGTCTGGAAAGAGGGGCCATAGCATATGGCTAGTGAAGGAGTACGTCCTTTTCCTTAAAAAGGTGAAGCTCTGTTGCTTGAAGGAAGCTTGTCCACGTGTTTTGAGGGAACATCCGATGAGCCGTCTCGGCAGGTTGTGAGCTGGTTCTTCTGTCGTCCTCTGTGGAGGTCTTCATTTTGGGTTGTCTGTCACTCCCATCTCTGTGGTTTGGGCAGCAAATAATTTTATTTGGCAGAGAGAGAAGGCAGGGGGAGGGGCAGAGGGAGAAGCAGACTCTCTGCTGAGCAGGGAGCCCCATACGGGACTCGATCCCAGGACCCTGAGGTCATGACCTGAGCCAAAGGCAGACACTTAACTGACTGAGCCACCCAGGAGCCCAGTGTTTTTTGTTTTTTGTTTAAGGGCAACGTTCTTATTCTTAGTGCTTATGAGCATTGTCAGGCAGGTGCAGGCCGCAAATAAGAGGGTCGAGTTGATGCTTGTTGGGCGCACAGCTGGGCACTGAAGCCTCGCCCTTTTGGATCAATGGGGTTTTCTTAGGAAAACTGTGCTTGGGGCCCTCAAAACCAGGTAGAAGATCATGACGGGAGCTGCCTAGATAGGGCTTGGGGAGAAGTGTATTCCGTTTCTAGCTCTGCTGTGACTTGATCCTTGATTTTTGGGGCCTCGCTGATGATTAATGCAATGGTGTTTGGTAAAAACACAACTATTTGTTGAGGTACTTACCCTGTACTGGGCACCGTTCCAGCCTTTTGTGTGTGTTCATTGATGGACTCCTCATCACCCCGCAGTGTGGTAGATGCTATTATTTTTCCCATTTGACCCCTGAGGAAACAGGGCAGACAGGAGCGGGATTTCCCCAAGCTCATACCCAGCAGCTCTGGAGCCCGTGCTCTCAGCTCATTCATTGCTCTGGCTTTTGAGACCCAGGTACTTAACTCATGTCAGGCACAGGAGGCCCGGGCTCAACTTTGCATTGAATTTGATTTTCCCTTGTATTATGTCTTTGCAGGAAACGAAAGAGGAGAAGTCTTCCTATAACTGTCCCCTGTGTGAAAAGATTTGCACTACCCAGCATCAGCTAACCATGCACATCCGTCAGGTTTGCTGCCGATTTTCTATGTGTTTGAAAGCATTCTTCGTTAAGAGAGGGCAGTTTGATCTCTGCAGATGAACTGTGTCTCTGCTCTATTTAGATTTAATATGTGAACAGTCTTGAGGGGCGGTTATGAAATAAGTCTTGTGTTCCGGGTTCCTGTGACCAAAATCCCAGGTCAATGCAGAATTACCTTTTCAGACTTGGACAAACATTTCGCTAACGGACCACATACAACAGAAGACCATTCGTCATACATGTCGTGTCCGTTTGAACTAAGTCTCTTCCTAGTACAGTGAGATGGTAGATGGGTTCTTTATACTGCTACAAGCTTCCGTTGTGCAGCAGGGAATTGGGGATTTCTTTTGGCTTCTATAATGGGACATTTATCCTTCTCCCTTGCCTGCTGTGGGAGAAGGTACATGATGAAGCATGGATGAATCTAGAACAATGGACTGACAACATGTATAATACATATATTTGGAGTGGGACTGGATAATTTTGTTTTCATCATGTTAGTGCCGTCCTTGGTCCCCATCCTCTATTTCCCTACCCCCCATCTGCCTCCCGCTGGTAACCATCAGTTCATTCTCTAGAGTTGAGTCTGTTTCTTGGTTTGTGTGTGTCTCTCTCTCCCTCTCTTTGTTCCCTTTGCTCATTTGTTTTGTTTCTTAAATCCCGCCTATGAGCGAGAAGGATTGATGATACTAAAATCATAGCACGGTACTGAGTAATACCATCATTTAATAACTTGGGTTTGGGCAGAAATGTTCTTTCTTAAGATCTCCCAGAGGCCAGAACTCCGAACTGTGCAGGTTTCAGTTCTCTTTCCCTAACAGCAGGACTGAGTCAGCAAACTGGAAGAAGGGATGTGGCCTTGCTGTGAATAGTGCAGGGGTCCTTCTGCTCCTGTGAATACATGGGCTCCCTTAACCTCTCAGTGTCTCCAAGAAAGACGTGCGAAGGCTCCACTTCTCTTGGAGCCTTGCAGATGTGTTTTTCAAAACCGGAACATGAAAGTGGAAGAAGATCGTACACAATAGTCACTTGCCTGACAGACTTTTTGACATTTGGGAGGATATTCCAAATGACATTAGAAAATATATATATATCAGAGAAGCTGTCCTGGGTGTTTTCTTGTTTTGGGTTTTCTGTTCTGTATAAAGCTCTGACTTTGCCTTTCATAATAGCCCAGCTTTGACCCATCCTCCTAAGTGACCGCTGTGACGATTGCTTTCCGCAGCATAACACGGACACTGGAGGAGCAGACCATTCGTGCAGCATCTGCGGGAAGTCGCTGAGCTCGGCCAGCTCCCTGGACCGCCACATGCTGGTGCACTCTGGCGAGAGGCCCTACAAATGCACCGTGTGTGGCCAATCGTTCACCACCAATGGGAACATGCACAGGTGGGTGAGGGCGGCTTTCACCCGGTGGCTGCCGGCTGCTGGGTGACGGAAAGCCACAGTGGCCTTGGGGTGGTCTGGGGACTTGCCTAGAGGCCTGTGAGCTCTTGGGATCTGTGCGCAGGGTGGAGAAGTCAGAGCTGGTCTTGCTGGCTCCTGCCTGGTCTCTCCCATGTATTTGGACGTGTCTCTAGCCGTGGGAAGCAGAAGTACCTGGGCGAGGTCTTTGGCCTTTGGGGATCTTCAGGACGAAACACAGAGTCCTTCCCCCTCTGCCAGCTGCAGTTTTCTTTGTTTGGGTGCCAGAGGTGGGCAGCCCATCAGATGCAGAGGAAGCCTCAGGGAGTAGCAGAGTAACCCTTCCCTCTGGAAAAACCATTTGCATATGCCTACCAGATTTCCCTGTAGCCCTTCTCCTTGCAAAAAGTTTCTGGGGCCTTTGAATAAATAGTTAGGTGGCCTGGTCTTGGAACTTCAGGATAAGATAGGATAAAATGAAGGAAAAGAGATCTGATAAGTGCCAGGAATTTTCTTCCTGAGGGAAGAAGAAGCTCACTCCAGAGTGGGAGAGAGCTCAGTGGTGGGCATATTAAAATTCTGTGGGACAAATAGAAAATATACTTTATAGAAAAATGACCTAGGTTTTGAGGGGTTAGAACAAAAAGACATTTTTTTTTAATGCTCATTTTATTCTTTCCACAAACATTTTAGAAACATTAGGACTCTAGGAAAGATTTTTAAAGGGACTGAAAAGATTTCACCTTCTTGGAAAATCAGACTATTTTTATTTTTCTATAGCCCCTTCCAGGGGTTATGCTGCTTTCTTTTTAAAAACTGACTTTTTTTTTTTTTTTTAATATATTTGTTTCAAAAAAAAAAAAGCTTTATGTAATTACTGTGAAACTGATAACTTTGCTATCTAGCAGTAGTAAAATGGGGCCGGGGCAGTTCATTCCACCTAAAACCATTTTGTGAACCGCGGACGTATTGCTGGGACACGCTGCAGTAGTGGGCAGATCTCAGGCTCTTGGTATTAGGCACCTGATGTCAAATCT
This sequence comes from Lutra lutra, assembly GCF_902655055.1. Classification (NCBI taxonomy): domain Eukaryota; kingdom Metazoa; phylum Chordata; class Mammalia; order Carnivora; family Mustelidae; genus Lutra; species Lutra lutra. The sequence continues at coordinate 20,341,235 of NC_062283.1, read as the reverse complement.
CAACTCTACCACTTGTAAGTTTTCCGTTCTTGAGCAGGTTACTTAACCTTTTGTGCCTCATTTTCCTCCTCACTGGAACGAGATTTTTAAAGTAGTATCCACTTCATTGGAGAGGGATGAGGGTTAGGGGATAATGAGTTTTGCACACAGTCGAGCCCCACTGTAAGCGCTCGGTGAATGTTATCTGTCGCTACTGTTTGCCTTTCGGAGTAATGTCGCAATCCTCCAAAGCCTGTGGATTTCTCACTCCTGGAAGTAAGGTGCAGGGTGACTTTATGAAACGTATCAATATGTTCAAGATTTTTTACAAAGTATTTTACTTTTTTTTTCTTTGTGTATACATTTCAGTCCTCTTCGCCCCTCCCCTCCTCCTAGGAATGTTTTGGGGCATGAAGAAGGAAGTGAATAAATGCCATCACCGTGGTTTAGGATCCTACTTTACAGTCTAGCTTTTTGCTTTTTTTCCAGCATGGTCAGCCCGGTAGTATCATTTTACCTTCTGTTTGCCATTTTGTTTTATTTTTCCTGGTCCTTCCCTCTGCATATGCTTACATATCTGCCCTCTCCCAAATCTGGTCCTGGAGGCATGGCCTAGTCCCTCCCTTCTTGGGTGGTTTCCCTGCTTTCTCTTCCTGAGACCCATGCTCCATGGAGCTCCCCACGGGCCAGCTCGAACTCGTGGGAGGGCAGTGGCCACATTAGTGAGGTGTACCCTCCTTCGGGCTGCTCTGGCCCTGCCCGTGATGGTCCGTGAGACATCTCTGATCTCCGGCCCAGTCACTCCCGGTTGGGAACATTTCCATTTAGGGACCGCATCTGTGATTGAACAGGACACGTGTGTAGCGCCTCTGTAAAGGGCACAGTTACTCCTTCTCCAGTGACGTAACAGACCGGGCTTCTTACAGAGAACCACAGCTGAAGCCGTGGTGTACTGTGCATCGGGCACTGGGTTCAACATTTCACTTTCTGTTTTGTTTTTTGTCCCCTTCATGAGCTACGATCCATATGCCATGGATTTCACCCACTTGAAGTGTCCAGTTCAGCGGGTTTTAATGTGTGCACAGAGTTCTGCAGCCGTGACAACAGTGTTAGGTCATTTTCATCACCCCAGAAAGAAACTCCATACCCATCAAGCAGTCCCTTCCCATTACTTTCCCACCTTCCAGCACTAGGAAAACACTAATCTACTTCCGGTCTCTGGATTTGCCTGTTCTCTGTGGTCTGTCTGTGACTCGTTTCCTCACTGACCATTATGTTTTCAAGAGGCCTCTATGTGATAGCATGGCTCAGCACCCCATTCTTTTTTACTGTCAAATAATCGTCCATTGTGGGGATCTGCTGTATTTACCCATCTCTTTCATCAGCTGGTGGACATTTGGGTCCTTTCGACTCTTTGGCTATCACTCGTAATGCTCCTGTGAACGTTCTGGTCCATCTTTTGGGTGGATGCGTGGTTTCATTTCTCTTGGGCGGATACTTGAGAGCGTGGTGGCTGGGTCACGTGGCACCTCCGTGTTTACCATTGTGAGGACCTGCCACACTGTTCTCCAGAGCGGCTGCATCAGCTTACAAACCCCCCAGCGGAGTGGGGGGTGGATCGAGGGTTTCCACATCCTTGCCAGCACCTGTTCCCGCCTGTCTTTTTCATGACAGCCGTCCGATGAGGTGTGAAGTGGAATCCCATGACTTTTGTAACTGTAGTTCTTCCATTTAAGTCTGTGATCCGTTTTGAGTTCATACTTGGGTATCCTGTCAGGAAGGGGTCCAGCTTCAGTCTTCGTCACTTTGCAGAAAAGACTTTTTTCTTTTCCCCCATTGAATGGTCAGGCCATTCTAGTCAAAATTCAGTTGACCGTAAATGCAAGGATTTCTCTCTCTGCTAGTTCTCTTCCATTGATCTGTACGTCCATCCTCAGGCCTCTCGTGGCATTGACTTACTCCAGCTTTTTGTCTCAAGTTTTGAAACTGGGAGGTGCGAGTCCTCCAGTGGAGGTCTTTTTCAAGATTGTCTTGGCTGCTCTGGATTGCTTGCCTTTCCATATGAATTTCAGGATCTGTTTGTCAAGATCTGCAGAAAAGGCAGCTGGCATAATTACAGGGTTTATAAAGTGCGTAGATCAGTTTGGGGCATTGCCACTTTACCAGTATTAAATCTTTAAACATGGGATATTTTCCATTTATGTCCATTACATCTGAATGGATTTCTTTCAACTGTGTTTTAAATCATTTTCAAAGTGTAATTTATTTATTTAGAGGAAATTGGCAGAAAACTTTTTAAAAACTGATATATTTATTCTAGAGAGAGTAGTGTGGGGGGAGGGGCAGAGGGAGAAGGAGAGAGAATCTCAAGCAGATCCACGCTGAGCACAGAGCCTGACCCGGGGCTCCATCTCACCACCCTGAGACCATCTTCTGAGCCGAAATCAAGAGTTGGGTGCTCAACCAGCTGAGCCACCCAGGCACCCCAAGGTTTTATATTTATTTTGTTAATTTATTCCTAAGTGTCTTATTCTTTTGGGTGGTATTCAAAGTGGAATTACTTTTTTTGATTGTTCGTTGCTGGTATATGGAAATACAAGTCACATTGTGTACTGACCTTGTTTCTGGCAGCCTGGCTGACCTGTTTATTCTTTCTAACGATTATTACGTGGATTCTGTAGGATTTTCTACACATATGATCCTATCGTCTGCAGATAGAGAAAGTTGTGCTTCTCGCTTTTAAACTAATCTGAATGCTTTTCCCCCTGCCTGCTAGCCCTGGCCAGCCCCTCCAGCAAGTGTTAAATAGAGGCAAAGAGAACAGACGCCCCAATCTTATTGCTGATGTTAGGTAGAAAGCATTCCCGCTTTCCTAATTAAGTATGATGCTGATTATGGGTTTTCATAAATGTCTTTTATTGGTTTGAGGAAATGCTTTTTAGCCTGCTGAGTGTTTTCATCCGGGAAGGGGGTTAGATGGAGTCAAACGCTATTTTGGCATTTATTGAGACGGTCCGGCTGTTTTGTCCTGTCCTCCTTTCTGTTTTGGATGTTAAATCAACCCTCTTCCTGGGGCGCCTGGGCGGCTCAGTAGGTTAAGCATCTGCCTTCAGCTCAGGTCATGATCCCAGGGTCCTGGGTTCAAGCCCCATGTCGGGCTCCCTGCTCGGCGAGGAGCCTGCTTCTCCCTCTCCTCCCCATTCGTGCTCTCTCTCGCTCACTCTGTTGCTATCTCTTTCTCTCTAAAATAAATAAATAAGATCTTTGAAAAAATAAAAAATAAATCAATCAGCCCTGTTCCTGGGATGAATCCCACTTGGTCACACTGTACAATCATTTTCATATGTTGATGGACGTGGTTTGCTAGTATTTCATTAAAGAGTTTGCCTGTCTTCGTAAGAGATACTGGTCTGTAGTTTTCTACTCAGTCTTTATCCGGTTTTCACGCCAGAGTAATTCTGCCAGCCTCATAGACTGAGTTGGGAACTGGTCCGTCCACCTCTGTGTTTTGGAAGAGTTTGTTGAAGTTAATTCTTCTTTATGTATTTGGTAGAATTCACCAACAAAACCACCTGGGCTGTTCTTTCTGAGACGTTTTCAAATTACTAATCCAGTCTCTTGGGATAGTTCTCTCCACATTTCTGTTTCTTCTTGAGTTCATTTCCATCATTTGTGTCTATTCCAGAAATTTGGCCATTTTATGTAAATTATCTAATTGGTCGGCTTACAGGTTGTTCACAGTTTCCCTTTCTAGTCCTTTCTGTCTCATGGTGAGTAGTTCTGTCCCCTCTTTGATTCCTGACGGTAATCATTTGAATCTTCTTTATTTTTCCCTCAGGCAGTCTAGCCAAACATTTGTCAGTTTTATTGATATTTTCAAAGAAACAGTGTTTGGTTTTGTAGGTTTTTCTCTGTTGGGTTTTCTGCTGTTTCATTAATTTCCCACTCTACGTTATTATTTTCCTCCTTCTCCTTGCTTTAGGGTTAGCTTGCTGTTCTTTCTCCAGCTTTTTTTTTTCTTTTAAAGATTTTATTTATTTATTTGACAGAGAGAGATCACAAGCAGGCAGAGAGGCAGGCAGAGAGAGAGGAGGAAGCAGGCTCCCTGCTGAGCAGAAAGCCTGATGCGGGGCTCGATCCCAGGACCCTGAGATCACGACCCGAGCTGAAGGCAGTGGCTCAACCCACTGAGCCACCCAGGCGCCCCTTTCTCCAGCTTTTTAAGGCAGAAGGTGAGGATATTGATTGGAGAACTTTTTTCGTACTCTAGGTGTTTTCAGCTAGACATCTCCTTTGAGGCATTTGCTTTAGTTGCAGCCTATAAATTTTTGTATGTTGTGTTTTCTTGTTTATTTTTCTCAGAGTATTTTCTTATTTCCTGTGTGACTTCTTTGACCCGCTGGTTATTTCAGACTGTGTTGTTCACTTTCTGCGTATTTGTGAATTCCCAAATGTCTTGCTGCTGTTAATTTCCAATATCGTTTTGTCATAGTTAGGGAACATACTTTGTGTGATTTCAATCCTTTGAAATTTCTGGAAGCTTGTTTTATGGCCGAGCATATGGCATGTCCTGGAGGACGTCCCATGTTTGTTGGAGAATAATGTGTGAGCTGCTGCCATTGGCGTGTTCTCTAGAGGTGCTTTGAGGTCGAGCTGGTTGATATGTTGTTCACATCTCCTGTTTCCTTATTGACCTCTGTTTATTTTTATGGGCTCTGCCTCTAAGGTTTGGGGAATTATTATCCCATTTTGCAGATGAGGGAACTTGCAAAAGTTTCTTTGAGGGGGGGTGTTTCTGACTTTGTATTGTTGGCGCTAAAAGCACCCTTGTGATACTCTGAGCTGTGTGACCTTAGAGAAGTTGTTTGACCTCTCTGTGTCTCAGCTACTTCATCTGAAGGAAGAAGTGCTCTCTGACCAGTGTTGTGGCAGCATGGCGGAGGTTCATGAATTAATACATGTGAAGCACTTTGGAGAATGTTTGTTAAATCAGCGGTCACCAATATTACTATTATATGTGCCACTGAGGGACAGTATACCAAGGAAACATTCCTCTAATACCAGAAAATAAATCAAGAGGTTGCTTTTACTTTTGTTTTCTTTTTGCTATACTCAGTCGGGTCGTCTGAAGAGCCATGAAGATGTTTGAGTTTATCACACGACGCTGACTTGGCCTTTTCTGCAAAATTGGAAACAATGAGTTGAAAGAGCATTCAGTTTTTGGTCATCATTCACAGTTATTACCACCTTCATTTGTTGGTAAAACTGTACTTTTGGAAAAAAAATTATAAAAATGTGAAAACACCTACAGAAATGTACTAGAGAGAGTGGAGTTAGATTTATTTGTCCCAGTGGATCTGTTCCAGAATCTGAGACTCGAATGGTGAGCTGCGATCCCTCCTAAGCACATGCCTGTGTTTCATTAATCAGGGGCCGGAGCGGCCCCGGGGACGCGTGTGTGCAGGAGTTAGAAAGAACTGTGAAAACCCAAGTTCTGATGAGCTGCGTCCTCTCCGGGTTTTCAGAGCATGGAAGGAAGCTGGTCGACTGTGAGTTTGCTGCTCAAGATGGAAGTTCTTTTTTTTTTTTTTTTTTTTTTTTTTTTTTTTTTTAAATTTGACAGAGAGAGAGAAGTAAGAGCGAGCACAGGCAGACAGAGTGGCAGGCAGAGGCAGAAGGAGAAGCAGGCTCCCTGCCAAGCAAGGAGCCTGATGTGGGACTCAATCCCAGGATGCTGGGATCATGACCTGAGCTGAAGGCAGCCGCCTAACCAACTGAGCCACCCAGGCGTCCCAAGATGGAAGTTCTTTTCTTTCTCCTTTCTCATTTTCCTTCTGCTGCTGCTGCTTCTGCTTTCCCAGGTCTGTGGCACCAGCTGGCATCAGGAGAGCCGGGAGCTCCCCAGGGGCGGCGTTTGGGGGGGGTGGTGACCAGAGACCCCGTGTGTCCGGGGAGCATACATGCCCCACCCTCCCTTCGTTTCAGGCGCTGATCTTCCCTCTCTTCCCCGAGGGGTGCAGATCCCTGTGTTGTGGCTCTCCAGAGCCATTTCCCCAAGGCTTGATTCCACAAGGCTGGTGTGGCACCCAGTGTCACTTAGGAACACACAGGTGACCTTCCTCAGGCGTGCTGCTCAGCCCTGCTACTGGGAAGGGCCTGTGCACATGCAGAGGTGATGGTTATCTCTGGGTTCTTCAGGCACGTTCTTCCAGATAAGCCCTGCCTTCCTGAGCAGCATGCTGTGGGGGGCCTATCTGGGCTCCGCCCCCACACTCCTGTCCTTGGCTGCAAACCTCTTGCAACCCAGACCCCAGGAACTAGATCTTTTTCAATTTCAGGTGGTTCTTAACTGACATTGAGGTACTCCGTCGCCACACACTTTGTGAAGCAACTCCGTTTCTTTCCTTGCATGGCGAGTCATCAGATGAGGATACAGTAGTTATCTGTTTATAAGGGGACTGAGTCCTTTTGTCGAGTTTTCTTTATCCTAGTGGTAGGAGAGGACCCTCAGCACCCAGGCAAGAAGGCCTTCTCGATCTCTTAGCAGACCTGGTACAGTTGTTCAGGCTGCCACTTCCCTGTCTGCAGACTCTCGTGTTTCTGAGTTTTGGAAATCTTTCATCCCAAACCACTCTGACCGCAGCCGAGTTCCCGGGCAGAATAATATGCTTCATCAAGTGCAAAACATGTATCACGGAAACATCACCGTGCCTCCAGCTTTTAACTTCCCAGAACTCTTTATCAGTCGCTCCCACGTTGAAAATTTGGATTGAACAGTGCTTGTCTTCCAAAACAAACTTGGGAAACTGAGCCAGAGCATGCCCGCTGGGAGAGCTCAATGTAGGAAAAAGGGCATTGAGCTTTGCAATTAGCAAAACTTTCCAGAAAGTGCTGGACTTCAGAGCTATGAAGAAGTGATGATATTTGAAAGAGAAGATTGAAACGGATCTCCTTTGGAAGAAATCTTACTTCTGAGATGGGTGTCTGTCTTTTGCCCCTCCATAATTGCCTTGGGAAAATAGGAAATTAATTTCCACTTTGCTCCTCATTTTACAAACTATGGACCTTTAAGCTTACAAAGAGAATTGTGGAGTGCGTGTTGCATTTCAGACACACCAGACACCGTGGCAGGAGCAGGCTTTCCTAAGTGGCTTCGCCATTCATTCTCCAAAGAGCAGGATTGTGTGCTCCTTTCGGCCGTGTCGCGGAAGGGTGAGCATGAGGCAGGGAAATCCCAGGAACATCATCTAGTTGTCTGGCATGGGCTTTCTTTCCTACTGCAGCAGGCATGACTTTTTCTGTTGCTAAGTACAGGAGACAGACCCTGAGGATGCCACTGGACAGCAGTCTTCAGGAACAGAGGCTTATGTGTTCCTATTATGCTGGAAGAAAACGTTCACTGTGCAGAAATGTGACCTGCTCCATGACAAATGAGACCACAGAGGCTCTGAATTTAGCTCACTACTCTCAGATGCTTAGGCGGAGCCAGCCCTTGGCATGCACAAGTGAACTTGGGTATCTGAACAGGTGGCCAGCAGTGGAGGACAGAAGGAGCAGGGGTCGGACAGTGTCTTGGAAGGGGACAGTCCCTTCTTTACCCTCAGAGCCCAGCAAGGGGAAGGGCCCTGTGAACTTCGCTCATGGTAATAATGAGTTTCTGAGGACGACCTAGAACTAGTTTTGGGACTTGCTGTTTCTCCAGAGTCGGGGTGGGCGCTCAGGTTCAGCTAGGCACATCTTGAAACAAATCTAAATGTATTCCTGTGAAGGAAGAAAGGTATCAGGTCCCATGGGAGGAAGTAATTCAGAGGATAAAAATCTGTGGGTCACCCTACTCAGGACTATGTGCATTTTTTTTTCTACTAAAAAGGAGGAAATGGGGCAACTGGGTGGCCCTGTCAGTTGAGTAATCAACTCCTGATTTTGGCTCAAATTGTGATCTTTCAGGGTTAAGGGATGGAGCCGCATGTCGGGCTCCGCACTGGGCGTAGAGCCTGCTTAAGAGTCTCTTTCTGTCCCTCCCCCTTCTCTAAGAAGGAAGCAGGGAGGGAGGGAAAGAAGGAAGAAATGATTATATAATGACTTTTCGGTTATCTACAACTTAAGTATCTTTCCCTGGAGGGAAAGACAAATCAGAAGAAAATCTCTTTAGGTGACTGGCAGAAACCTTAACACATTGGGTTGCACTTAGAAGATGGTAAATGTCCTGTGACCATGCGTGCAGCTCTTAAAGGTGGTTGAGGGGTTTGTGGAGAGTTTCATGGTGTGTGTGCAGTCAGTGCGATGGGAACATATGGTATTGCTGGACTCAGGACTGCATACATTTGGTGGTGTTCGGTGACTAGCTCGTGGTTTCGTGATGGTTGTACTTGGTATCGAGGCAGTTCTCATCTGTCTTAGTACAATAGATACTGAAATAGTCATATTTCAAATACAGTCTTAGCTTTTCATTTCTTTTTTTATTAAAGATTTTTAAAATTTATTTGACACAGAGAGATATCACAAGTAGGCAGAGAGACAGGCGGCGGGGGGAGGGGAAGCAGGCTCCCCGCTGAGCAGGGAGCCCGATGTGGAACTCGATCCCAGGACCCTGAGATCATGACCTGAGCTGAAGGCAGACACTTAACCCACTGAGCCACCCAGGCGCCCTTAGAAAGCTTTTCTTTAACAGAGTTGCCACTTCTTTCTTTTTAACTAGGAAAAAAAAAAACCCATCATATAAATGTCATACTTCATTCCGTGAACATGCCTCTTAATATGGTTTTCATTCTCTTTGAAAGTCCACATCATTAAAAGGCCCAGGATTTTCCCCCTGAGCGTCAGCATTGACAAATCTATGTATCACAGCAAGTTGTCTGACTTCCTAGTTTCCCCCAGTAGCATTATTAAGCTTTCACCAAGTGAGTTTATTGTGTGATTATATTTAAATGCTCTTCGCCTTCTCTTTACATCTCATCAGCTGAAAGTGAAACCTGTGTGTCTGTATTTTAAATGCAGTAGTGGTTTGTGTAAAGGCAGCCTCTCTGTGTGTCCTCTGAGAGCTCTTCCTTCCTCTCTGGCCGATGCTGATAAGGGATGCTGGAGCGTCCCGTTCCTTCATCGGTAATGGGGCGGCGTTCTGCTCCCAAGAGTTTGACAGCGTGAGTGTTAAAGGCTGTAATACACACCCAGGCCCCTGGCTCACATAAATGTTCGGCAAATTGTGGTTCCCTTCCTTTCCCTTCTCTCTTGGGACACTTAACCCCCCAGTTCCTTCCGCGTGCTCATAAGCACATGTGTTTACAAAACTGAGAAAAGAGACTGTGACCTTCAACCACGAGGGTGCCCTAAGCTGCCATCTAAGAACCTGGCAGTCTGAAAGGGGTATTTTGTAGACAAGCTGTGTGCCATAGGCCTGAATTTTCTTTTCTGAAAATCCTCATTAGTGAAACCCTTCTTTTTGGTCGGCGGGGGGCGGGGTGGTGGATTGCTTGTTTTGAGGTGCTGGTCTCTTTCACGTGTGGATTTGCATTTATACTATTTGATGAGAGCCTGTGGTTCTTTTCTGAATTCTTACTTTTACATTTTAGAAATCTGCAAATAGGGACGCTTGGGTGGCCCAGTGGGTTAAGCCTCTGCCTTCGGCTCTGGTCATAATCTCAGGGTCCTGGGATTGAGCCCCACGTTGGGCTCTCTGCTCCAAGGGGAGCCTGCTTTCTCCTCTCTCTCTGCCTTCCTTTCTGCCTACTTGTGATCTCTGTCAAATAGATAAATTTAAAAAAAAAAATCTAAAAAAAAAAAAAATAGAAATCTGCAAATAGAAAGCTACCACTAGGAGAAAAAGAACAGGTCAGAGTGATTGGTCACAGAATTTCATTTTTCAGAAAAAGTAAAAAGCATAAGAAAAGAGCAAAGCTGAAAGTTGACCCATTTCAGTTGATAGTCTCTCGCGAAGCCCGTTTTATGTTTTGACGTTCTCTAAAACATTTTCCCTTCTACTTTGTATTTGTTTTTTCTTTCCTAGTACCCCTAACAGTGGACATAGCTTACTTTTTTGAAATGATATTTGAAAAATGGCCTTGCTGCTTGTGCCCATATTTTATTCAGCATTTTCCTCCTGAGGACCAGGTCAAGTTCAGTTACACCAAAGAGGGCAGACCAGAAATCTGCAGGTGCGGGGATATGAAAGCCTTTCCATTCCATCACTGTTTCTCACGTTTACAATCTGCTTCATCATGAAGGAGTTCATCATCATTTAGCCCCTGGGATGCTAATGCTCATAATTTAGGTTTGCTCCTCTTTTGGCTGAGGTGGTATTTGTTTTTGGAGATTGGAGCAGACACAAAAGAAGTTTCTTTCAAATGCAAGCACCATGGTTTTTTTGTTTTTTTTTGTTTTTCTTTTAAGATTTTATTTATTTATTTATTTGACAGAGAGAGACACATGGAGAGAGGAACACAGCAGGGGGAGTGGGACAGGGAGAAGCAGGCTTCCCGCTGAGCAGGGAGCCTGGTGCGGGGCTCGATCTCAGGACCCTGAGATCATGACCCAAGCCCAAGGCAGCTGCTTAACAACTGAGCCACCCGGGTGCCCCAGCACCATGGTATTTTTGATGTATCTTGTTGAAATACTCCGAAAGCTCAGCTGCACCAGGTAAGAGCGGCGGATTCACGGCATCAGTATCTGGAGCATCCGCGCTTGCCCACACTTGAACGGCATGGTAGTCGTGAGAGCTAGAAATTAGGTCACAGAAGGTAAGGTATGTGTTTGCTGGGGTAGGAGGAGGATCGAGGGCCGGCCCCTGCTCCAGACACCGCCGCACACCCTCCTCCTCTCCCACCCTGCCCTCTGCCCATGTCCCTGCAACTTCGAACAGATCCTGAGCCTGTGTCCCCCTTAGTCCTATACTATCAAAGTAGCAAACAGAGGAGGAAGGGGAGGAGGAGAGCGAGCCTGCCTGCCAGCGTTAGATCACAAACTTAAGCCCGCAGCTCTGCACCTCGTGCTTTATACCTTGCATTTTTCCACCTTTGTTTAAATATTCAACCTGTCTGACCTGTTTGGGCTGAACAAGCCGGTGCTAGCAAACATCACAACGTGCCCACTCACTGTCAACGTTTTTCTGATTTGTTAAGGAAGGTGATTAGCAGCAAATTCTGTCTCCCGCCGCCCCCAGCCCCCACTAAAAAGTGAGCAGGCAGCCCAGAAAGCTTAGCAGAGGTCCTCATCACAGCGAAGCCCTGCTCACCGCCGTGGGCATGAGTGTGTGCCAGAGGGCCTTGCTGCTGGCCGCCTGCGGGGCTTAGGGCTGGTAGAGAGCTTGTTGGTCTTCATTCGGGAGAGATTTTGTGTTGCTTTACACCAGATTCGGTTGCATAAGAGGTATCAGTATGTAGTGTCAGCCCTTAGTCCTTACTCTTCGTGCTTATTTAACCCCGCTCGCTAGAGAGGACTGTTGAGGTTTACAGGTGGGAAGACGGAGGTCCACGATGCTACAGGTGCAGCTGAGATTGGAAGAAAATCCTGGCCCTCTCTTCCTGGGCTCCTGTGGGTAGAGCGATGTCCCACTCTCCCCTGCAGCCCGTCGTTTGGGGATTCGGGTCCCCTCGGGCAAGCACAGGCCCGTGTGTACCACATCCATCCCGTTGGAGGTACAAGGGGGTTGGGAACCAATGCTCTCACAGAGAAGGGGACTGGGTTTTAGCAGGCGATCTTTTTTTTTTTTTTTAATTCATTTGGTGTTCATCTTTTTTTCCCCTCTCACATTGGACACATGACCGGTCCCCCTTTTCTTCCTGGCTGTGTCTCCTTTGCCCCTGAAGAATACAGTGTGGCGTCCCCATAGTGGTGGTGGCTTTCCTTTTGCCCGTGCCCCTTCTCTGCACCCAGCACCCACACCTTCCATTTCCCTCTGTGGCATGTGGCAGGCCATCATGACCAGCTCAGCCTGAGCGTTTCCTGTTCCTCTTTTGGAAGAGGCTGAGGAGTAGCCAGCAGTGAGTTGGCACTGCCTTACTGTAGAGATAGTCATCTCTTCCTCCTCTGCAGAAAGAAAAAGGATGTGAGTAACTAGGTGCTACTGTCTTTAAGAAAGCAAGCTAAAGCCAACTCCCTTCGGGGCTGAAGTGAGGAAAGGGTCTGGGGGACTACCTTTCCAGTCTGCCGTGATGGTCAGGACTGGGGATTGGCTTGACTGTAGATACTCAGCCATCTGCTGGGGTCGAGGTGGTGCTGATTGCTTCCCTCAGAGCTAATGGCTCTGGGCTGCACTTCCCGAATGTCAACTTCCGGTGGGCTCCATCACCCAAGGCTGCAGCTCCGGGAGTCTCTCCTGGGTTTGGGGCCTTGGGCTGTCTAGGAGGGTTGAAGAAACGGAGGGCGGTTAGCCCAAACAAGGGGAAGAGTCCATTTTACAAAATGTGGCCACCTTGAAAGATCTAAGGGACCATCAGGTGGGAAAGTGGTAATGTTCTACTCACCGTTTCCTGGTTTAGCACAGGGACAGCCCAGGCAGGCCAATTTTAGCTCTGCGTGAATGAGAGTTCTCTGTGGGTCAGAGAGGTCAACACATTGAACCTCTGAGGTCTTTTGTTTGTTATTTAGGAATCTGTGATTTTATAGGGAAATACGTACTGTGTGTCTTTGTGGGTATTGTACACAGGTATCCAGGGAGCCAAATAATGTACGGAGAGTGTTCTGGCAAATTACTTTAGCGAAACAAGGGCAGGCAAAGGAAAGAAAAAGTGCAAGAGGGTTTAAGGTGTACCGATCCAAAGAACGTGTTTAGAAACAGGGTCTAGAATAAAGCTTTTGCAAAGGTTGATATTTATTGACATGGGCCAGCAGCCAGGCCTCCCCTACACTGTATTTGAACACCAGGAGAGGAGGAAGGAGCTTTAGAATGAGCCATGAAGGGCCCTCTGTTTTCTAAGTAAACCATCAATAACTGGAGAATGTTGTACTCCAGGATCAGTTCAGAAGGTAGGGGGAAAGGACTGTAATAGCCAGAAGGTTGCCTTTCTCCTCCCTGCAGGACAACAGGGAGAGTGGGGCCTTCAAGGGACACCTGCTGCTCAGGCGTCATAACCCAGCTCTGTCCATCAGGGAGGAAGTGTGTGTGCTGGGGTTTTGCATGAGAGCAGGATAGAGAAGGAAATGCCTTCACCACCGCAGGGGACCCCAGAGATGGCAGGGCAGAATGGGGGTCAGCCAGAATTGTACCCCGGAGTCAGCTGTGGGCCAAGGAGCAATGGAGAGGGAGAAGCTTCAAAGGCAGCTGTCACGAGCAACAGGGACCAGGACTCCTAGTACCCCACACTTCCAGCTGATTCTTTGACTTGGCATCCTGGTCTGATCTGTGCCTCCACCAGCACCACCAGCATGCCAGGCTATGGTCCACAGGAGGAAGAGGAGCTTGTGGAGAAAAGCTGACGGGAGATATGGTCTTTAAAGTTAGACGACGTGGAGTGTTGCTGACCTGTGGGGACAGGGCTGGGGGGTGGTGTACAGTATCCGGGCGCTTGGGCAGAAGCATCCTGAGAGCTCTGGGAGCAATCTGCAGTTGGTGTTCCCCACAGCCATCCTGGGGACGGTGGGGAGACACCTCTCTGAGGCACACACCTCACCACAGGCTGACTTCTAGAGCTTTCCAAGAGCGCTGTCTTCAGGCAGCGAGGCTGCTTACATCCACCGTTGTCGTCGTCAGACCTTCCTCCACACCCAAGCACAGCTGGCGTGACCTGCCTTCTGGATCAGCATGATTGAGCCTGAACAACACCCGAATTACTAGAAGGTGGCTCTGAGATCAGAGGTGGAACCACACTGGGAGTCAGATGCTTGAAGCCTTGCCAGCCTCTCCCCGGCCCCTTGTCCGCCTCTGTCTTCCCTGCCCTCCCCGCCCCTCAGGTGCTGGCATAGGCCTGGACTGACGTGCAGGCATCACTCCTGGCTCTCCGCCTCCAAACCCCTTCCCTGTACGTGTGTTACACAGACGGACAGGAATCTTTCTGGAGGCTGACTTCTTTTTGGCCCGAGATGTAGGTTGTGGAGCCGTGGTGCTTGTTAATCTGATTCATTCCCTCTTTTGGCCATCACAAGACTTGTTGGAAAAGCAAAGCAAGCACCGGTTGGAATGGGGCTAGATCTATCATCAGGCTGCAGAAACCTGTCGGAGCCTGTCGACTTCAGTTTGGCGCACACCCCGCCCCCCCAAGCAGGGCTGAGTGCTGTTTGTGTATGGTTTGTGTCCTGTGTGCTGAAAGAGTGACCTTCCTTATAATGCCGTTCGCTCAGAGGATCAAATAATTCAGCTCCTGGGTTAATAAAACCTGTGAAGAAATTAAGCAGGAAAAGTTAGCAAATACCAGAAGGGTCTAGATCTTGCCTGAACTTTGACCTGCTCGGGTAAACGGGGTAAAGTAGCTGTGGAAGAACATGGCCAGTGTTAGCTAAGAACAGAACACGAGGACGCCTTCCAGTGGGTGATCCTTTAAACTCGTTGAAAGTTTTCCAAAGGATCTGACCCCCAAAGTAATTTTGAGAATATTAAATTTCATCACCATTTTGGTTACATACTTGTACTCGACAAACTCATACAGGGTCTGCTGGTATATTACAATGTGAGCCTGGGAGTGGCGTCATGTTCATATCCCCCAAAATGGCGACATTCCAGTCAGGTGATTAACCGAGCCTGTGACCAGGATGAAGAGTTGAAGAAGTGAACTGTGATGCAGTGGGTCTCATACCTGAGCAGGCAGGAGTGTCACCTGGAGGGCTGGTGGAAATCCAGCGTGCTGGGCCCTCGCCTCGAGTCTCTGAGTCTGCAGGCCTGAGAACTGGCATTCGTGACAAGCTCCTGGTTGAAGGACCGCAGCTTGAGACTGGCAGTTTGGTCCCCGTTTTACAGATTTGGAAACTGAAGGTGAGGTAGTCTAGGGAACTTGTGTCTCCCCGGGTGCTAAGTGGTAGAACTGGGATATATCTGCACCATCTCAGTTCTCAAGGCCACCCCCAAGACTTCACCGCCATCCCATGGTCTCTGTTCTACGCCGTTGTCTCACCCAGATTTGCTTGTCGACTGCCCGAATTCCCACTTGCTTCTCTTGAGCCAGTGCTCAAGTGGTAAGAGATTGCCTTTCTTTCCAAACCTGCAGACTTACATGCCAAAGAGAGGTAAGCAGAAAGTTCCTGTATGTGGAGAGCTGGAGGTAAGGAAGTTCAGGGAGGAAGAAAAGGATACGCTTCGGGGGTTGGTGGGTCTCTGCTGAGTAACTAGACTGGCATTCAGCTCTTGTACAAGATGTATTTGTGTAGCCAGGGTGTGTTCGGTGTCCTTAAGAACAGCCCCCTGTAGCGAAACTGGGTCTTTTTTACATTTTAGAAAATAAAGGATTACATTGACAAGAGGAAAATTTGAGTTGAAAATCAGCATCCATGCCAAAATCCAAAGTAGGCCCCTATCAGTACTAAAAAGTACTTGGGTTTAGAATTTTTTTTCCACTTTATTTGTTTTGTTCATTACCATGGAGACCTACCCCCCGCCCGCCCGCCAAACAGATACCACCAGGCCCCCAGCCCAGGTGTTATGAATGGGAGAAAACTTCACTTGAATCCTCAAAGAGTTCTGATAACATTCCTTCCTTATGCCATGGTGTGGCAGGATTTCTAAGACTGAAGTGACAGGCCTCTGAAGGAAAGTTCTAGAATTTTGTGCCAAAAGCAGCTTACTGTGAATATAGGTGGAGTTTTGAATATACGAACACAGATTTGTACCAATAATGGGAGAAATTCGCATGGGTCCTCAGTATTCATTTTTTGGTGTGTTTTCATTCAGGTCCCTTTACCACAGCAGTGTTTACAGTCTCCTGTCGAGTTTCCCCACATTAAACCCTAGGAAGGGCATTAATCATGAGGTTTCTTGGAGGCTGAGGACATGGCTGTAGAGAGATGGCAGGTGAACAGGTTTTCTGCACGTCCTTCATCCATCCATCAGTCCGGCCATTCAGCCATCTGGCAGTCGACCACCTACCAGGTGCCACCAGTGCTATGATGAAACTTATTTTTGGTTGAGGCTGAGGAAACAGTCCAACGAGTGAAATACACTGTATTTTCAGTTTTGGTTATGTTCTTTGAGGAAGGTGAAACAGGGTCGTGGGCGTGAGAGCCTCTGTGTGAGATGGTGGGATGCTTGTCATGGAGTCTGAATGGCGGGCACCAGCCCTAGGGATTTGGGATGGAGCAGCGGAGGCAGGAGCAGCAAATGTACCAGCTCTGGGTCCTCTGTCCCACAGAGAACTCGTATGTCTCAGAGGGCCTTGAGATCAGGATGGGGTGTCCACAGATGAGGCCTGAGAAATAGGCCAAGGCTAGCTTCGTTCTAGGAAGGGAGCCGGCAGAGGCATTTAACGAGCAGGGGAGTGGTGTGATGTGAGCGGTGTTTTAGAAGCTCCGCCTGGCTGCGGTGTAGGGAAGCAGGGCAAGAGGGAGATGAGGGAGGTCAGTTTATGCGGCCGTTGCATGTCAGTGTTTCTGCAGCGTACCCATCATTCTCATGGTACCTCAGTCCTTGTGCATAAATCCCTGCACATTTGTTCAACTCTTGATCTTCAAGACCAAGTCCTCGGAGTGGAATTGCTGGAATAAAGGGCATACATATTTAAAATCCTGCTCCCTGTTGCTCAGCCACGTTGGAGAAAGGTCCGTTCCATTTTTGCTCCCATCAGCAGTGCATGAGAGCAGCACCATGTCTCATCACTCATGTCTCATCCCTGCCAGTCTGGCAAATGAAAACGTGGAAAGGGCTCGAGTGTAGAGTGGAGAAGATGGGGCTCGATGGCTGTTGGAGCAAAGAAGTCACAGGGATCTTAGTTGGAGCTGAGGGTGTGACATCACTGTTGAACACGCACACGGGAACCCCAGCTCTGTTTACACCACCTGCAGAGGTGGTCACCCCAGTCCTGTGCCCTGTACCCTCAGACCACAGCCAGATGGCGCCTCGTTCTGATCCAGCATGGCCGAAGAGAGAGCCATGCACTGGGGCACATCCCAGGGTTAGGAATGACCGGTATGATTTGGCAGAGCCTGAGGGGGCTGGCTGGAGGAGCTGGAGTTGTCTAGCTCAGCGAAGAGAAACTTCGGAGAAACGCCATAGTCCTCTTGAATTAATGGAAGAGCTGCCCTCTAGGAGAGAATGTAGACTTGATTCGACATTGCCCCTGAGGACAGCTACGCATTTAAAGGAAGGATGGGATTTTTGGCTCAACACGGAAAAGATGGTTCTAGTAATTAGCATCGTTGAAAATGGAAAAGCATTCGAGCATCATGAAATGCCGATCTCTCTGGTGCGCTGGGGGCTTTCTGTGCTAGGAGGAGGCTGGCTAGCATCTCAGCTCCCTGCCAGATCTGAGGCTCTCTGGAGTGTACGGGTGCTTAGGGTATGTAGAAACGAGAAGCATTCGTCCTTGAAATAAAACCTGAGAGAAAAACAGATGCAAGCCTTCTAAAGAAGAGATAGAATTGCCCTCCCCGCCAGTCCTCCTGTCTGCGTTGGCCACACTCTGAGGGGGAAGAGGCCATTACTCGCTCATTTTGGTCGCACGCCCCACTTCCTGTGAGCATTCGGGAGGAAGTAGACAGTTAGTGTTGCCACTCCTGCTATTGGAGCCCAGGGAAGAATGGAAGGGGCCAGGTTAGACGATGTCTCAACTACACATCATATCCAGCTTCAGAAACAGCTGAGGCTCCCAGACCCTGGCAGCCGGACTCTGGACTGAGTTGAGCTCATAAACCTGCAGCTGTTGGTCACCATGTTGCCGAAGGGACAGACTGGAACTCCCAGTCGGAGATTGAACCCCAAAAGGGAGCAACACGCTGGAGCTTTGAACCTGAAGCTCCAAAGGGCTTGGCCGGAGAACTAGAGTGCATTGACGTGCTTGCCACCAAGCCCTCTGAGACTGCTTTGATCTGGTCTCCTTTTCCTGCCTTTAGCAACGATGCAGCTCAAGGGCAGCCCCAGATTTTCAAAAGAAGACAGAGGCAGAACTGAGGGTGGAGAATGATCTCTTTCGTTCTCTTGACATCAGGCTAGAGCTTGGTACCAGGTGCGAGGCCTTGGACCATAGTCACTTGGAGAGGAAGTGTCCGGGGTCGAGCTGGAGCCCTGAGGTTCCTGCCAGTGATCCAGAACACAGATCCAAGGCTTGGCTTGAGGCAGTCTTGGGGGAGAGCCCAAACGCAACAGTGGGCACACATGGGTCCATCCTGGCTGTGAGGGCCCGGGCATGTCAGCCTCTCCTCTTCCGCAGCCTCGTCCGCAGAGTGGGCATGAGGACCCGTAAACCCCCACCAGGTCCTCGCAGTGTGCTCACTGCTGTCCTTCCTTGTCCTCTGCTCTGTGGAAACCGCTTCCATCACACACCCCAGAACTAGGTAATAAAGGTGTAGCTTGAGTGAGTGAGTCCTTTCTGGCTGTCAGTCTCGGATTTCCGGTGTTCTCTGAGGTTGTTTGTGGCCTCATGTTCATGGGCACAGGTCACCTGTCGGCCGTAGAGAAGGCATTTGTCTTTCATTTAATGTTTTAGTGATTTGTTGAGAGGAGTTGGTCTAACTTACATCCCATGGTATTTTTCATACTTCCTCAGTTCTTAGGTGCTTTAAAACATTTTATTTTTACATTTCTAAAACTGAACTATGCAATACAATAAATAATCAGCCTTGCTAGCCTTTTCCTTTTTCCTTCTAAACACTGATAGTAAGTCATGTTCTCTAAATCCCGATCAGCTTAGAATAGAAGGGGTACTTAGAACGAGGCTCTTGGTTCCCAAGACCTTTCCTGGGGCTTTAGATGGCCAAGAAGTAGTAATAAAGGACCCTTCCCTGATAATCTCAGCAAAAAATTAGGTGGACATGGGCTTGGTGGTTCTCTGTGGTTCTTTTCCATTTTCTCCCTTTCGGTTTTCCTGCTCCACCACGCTGACCAACCCCCCCGCACTCCCCACCCCGAGCCCCCCAACCTGGAGAACAGAGGTTTGGCCTGAGGCCCGTCCCCTCCAGGGCAAGGCCACATCCCACCCAGTGGTGGCTTTGCTGGGCTGGTGCTTTGTGAGCCGGGGCAGAGATCGTCAGGGCTGCTGTGGGGGCCCTCTGCCTCCTAAAGTATGTCTGTAGAATGGAATAGGAGATGCCCAGGGTCTGAGCCCCGCACACCCATGGGTAGCACAGGGCAGGATTATCGGGGGGAAAGGCCTTACCTCAACTGTGTCTTTGCACCATTGGCCCACGCACCTGAATTGTCCTGCTCGACAGTTACGGGCTTCTTAGCCTTGTCATCCCTGGCCTTTCCCCTCTAAAGAAGGAGCTGAGCTGAGCTACGCTTCTTTCTGGAGTATGACGAGACCGCCTGGAAGTGGGACTGAACGCCTCGCAGTCTCTCCCCTTTCCTATGTGCTTCCCCAGTGAGATAATCCAATGAAAGAGCTCTTTCTAAGAAACTGGGACTTTGTTCCTACATCTGGCACAGTTTAACCCCAAAGATGATGGTGATGACGATTGTCATTAGGAAAACCAAACCCTTTATGTCACAAAGGAAGGAAATTGAGAATGACCATCTTTTTGTAATACCTCTCCCTCCTTATGGGCCTTGGGACCGTGTTCTTAGGGTGTTTGCTTTAGAACTTTCCAGTATGGCCACTTAGATCAGGCCACCTGTTAAGCTTTCTTTGTGGAGCAGACAGACCGACTGTATGTAATGCTTTCTCACACATGTGTTCCTGGCCCTGCAGATGTCAGGGTCGCGACGTGCAGCTTACTCATTGCCTTGCCCCCGCTCCTCGCACCATCTGTAAATCCGCGTAACACCGTGAACAACACGGAAAGCCCTTCAGGTTCACTCCAGACATGGGCTGCGTTAGCACTTCTCAGATTCGACCCCCAGCGTGCCTCCTCCGAAAGCAGAGGAGAGCGAGCACGTAGTGCCGGCGTGTGCGAGGTGGGTTCTGGGGGCGAGTGCAGAGTGATTGCTCGATGTGTGAGCTGGCCGTGTCTGGGGATCCCTTATCCTGTAGAGTCGTGTGTCCTGAAGTAGTACCTCTCATCTGAATACGTACAAGAGGCAATCACATGGTTTTTTCATCTCATTGGTGTCAGTGAAATTCAGAATGACTTCCGACAGACAGCAAAGCGTTGAGCGACATTTTTGGATAGCACCTGTGAGAGCTTTGTGGAGGGCTTCAGGGAGATCATAGAAGGCTTTTTTTTTTTTTTTTTTTTTGAGAATGAGAGGTAAGCAGTGACTTTTTTTTGTAAAGATTTTTATTTATTTATTTATTTGATAAAGATCACAAGTAGGCAGAGAGGCAGGCAGAGAGAGAGGGGAGAAGCAGACTCCCAGCTGAGCAGAGAGCCCAATGTGGGGCTCAATCCCAGGACCCCGGGACCATGACCTGAGCCGTAAGGCAGAGGCTTTAACCCACTGAGCCACCCAGGTGCCCCCATAGAAGGCTTTAAAAAGAGAGTGGTCACTGTATAAATTGTAGTGTCTGTCTTAAAGAAAATTCAACCAACACCTAAACATATTATACAAAAAATAGGAAAAATTTAGAAGAAACCAACCAATTCAGTTTTTTGCCAAATCACAGTGTGTATGTGTGTGTTTCTTTCCAGACATATGAAGATTCACGAGAAGGACCCTAACAGTGCTACAGCTACGGCCCCCCCGTCCCCACTGAAGCGTAGGCGGCTGCCCTCCAAGAGGAAACTGAGTCACGATGCTGAGTCAGAGAAAGAAGACCCAGCACCTGCTAAAAAGGTTCTTACCACCACCACCACGCCCCTCACCAACCCGCGCCGCTGTGCCTAACCACGGGACTCCTGGCAGAAATACCTCTAGTCTTTATTCTCACAGTCTGGGGACTTGGCAGACCTCCTACGCTTTTAACCTGTGTCTTCCGACACTGTTTTCGCAAGATGTCTGCAGGAAAGCATTCCCCGTGTGCACTTCCTCTGTGGGCCCCACACGCTGCGCCCCGCGAAGTGAGGAGCTTGTGTCATTGCTCTGTGCTGTTTGGTTTCTCCAGCTGGAGGGGAAGCTTATGCTGTTAGGGACTCCTGTTGTTCTCTGTCCCTGTCAGACACCGGGTGCTCCCTAAGCGTGGATGGACTGAATGAGTGGGTTGAAGGTGGGGGATGGAAGTGTTCGGGGAGGATTTGCTGCATGGATGAAGGACTGGTCCGTGGCCTCCCTGTAGATCTGGACTGAGTATTGGGCTTCTCTTCTGAAGCAGACCCGTATGGGAGACCTCATGACTTCACTTTTTTCCTTTCCTCCCAAGATGGTGGAAGATGGGCAGCCGGGGGACTTGGAGAAAGCTGATGAAGTGTTTCACTGCCCCATATGCTTTAAGGAGTTCGTTTGCAAGTATGGACTGGAGACCCACATGGAGACCCACTCAGATAACCCGCTAAGGTAGGAGAGGGGCTGGAACGTACCTGTCATCTGGAAAGCTCTTTTTCGTTCCGGTGCCCTCAAACATAGGGCCGATCCTCACTCCCTCGTCCTCCAAACTGAGCTAAAGGGATTTGACTTGGGTTTGGTGACAGGCCAGGCCAGGCCCGGCTCCCAGAGCAGTTGTGATGGCCCGGTGCACTGGGCATCCCCTGTGACAGGGGACTTTGGGGGCAGCAAGCATATTTTCTGTGACGCAAGAGGCATTGCAGCCTAGGTGACTGTTAGCCGTGCAGGAGCCTGTGGTAAGGACAGGAGGGCATACCAGCTGCTCATTAGTGTTTCTCCTGGATCAGACTGGTAGCACAGAAACCTCACAAAAAGCCTTTAGGGGTAAGAAGGCTTCTGCTTCCTGCAAGACCGTTGACCGAACATGAAGCCCGACACAGGCAGACAGCGAGAGGTGCAGGTTCTGCTGGTCTGGGTTGCTGGCTCCAGGTTTGGGGCTCCTTCCCTTGCCCAGGCAGAGATGGTGGCTGGTGCAAGGACTCCAGCGGTGCTCAGGGCCGGGCTGCAGACGGGGTCCCCTCGGCTTTCCTTCCCCATCTTCTCGCAGAACTTTCTCATTGGACAGCAAGTCCTGTGTTCTTAGTGACAGACAGGCTTGGCACGGTTTCGGCAGAATTGCCACTTTTAAAAAGGCTACTGCCGTGGTTTTTAAGCACCAAGAAGAACCAGGGGCCACAAGGGAGCGACCAGATCGGAAGGTGGTGTCCTGTGAGGCACGGCTGAGGCTTCTCCCAGAGCAGGGCAAGCGCATGCACGCTCGCGGGGCTGGGTTTCGGGAGACAGCTTGGGAGCAGAGTCTGGACGCCTGTCAGACTCACCGATGTCTGGGCCGCTCTCCCTCTCAGGACATGTGTTAGGTTGTGACTTGGGAGTGAAGAATGGGGGGAAAAGCCTCACCGTGTTGTAATGAAATCCGCATCAGATAGCATTGTACTTCCTCACGTTTGCTGGACATTTTTCCGTTAGGGGAAGAAAGAATGTATGAAGGGTTTAAACTGCTGAGCCATTGAGGTGCTACAGAATGTCTTTTCATTACTCCCCCATCTCGGGAAAGTGCCTGCTGGCCACATAGGAGAGGCTGGTGGTCAGAACTCCCGGATCCCACCCTGCTCTCGAGGGACCTCCACCAGCTGGCCGTGACCCTCGTGCCACGTAATCCCCGTGTTCCTTTTCAGGCCTTAGATTCCTGCTGTCCTTCTGTCTACCAGGAAAAGGCACTTGGCCCTTCCTTTTGCAGGCCCTGTCCTGAGAGATGCGGGAATGTTCCTGGTCTCGTGAATGTCCACAGCATCCCCAGGATGTGGGCTTGTGGTGGGTGGTGAATGTTGAGATGGCTTTCTCAGCTGAGAGGCTAAGCAGAGGTGAGGCCTCACGGGGTGAGTCGTGGGCACAGCCCACAATCGCACGTGGGACCCCAGCCACCATCCTGCGCCCCTGCCAGTCAGCCATGTGACCGGGCACTAGAGAGAGGGAACGCACTGTGCGTCTTGGAGCTCCTCTGGGTGTTTTATTTTACTTGGGATAACATACCATCTTAGGAACAATCCATTTGCCCCCTTCTAGAGAATCCCATCCTACAGAGAGAATAATCAGACTCTCGCGAGAGAGATGGGGGCCGCTGGCGCGGTGCGGCACAGCATATAGCAGTGAGAGCAGAAGCTCGAGCCTGGATGAGGGGCTGGCTTCCCCTGGAGCAGGGCCTCCCAGACCAGCACCTGCCCCAGGGACAGGCTGGCCTTGCTGCTCCGAGGCTGGGATGGGAAGTGCACTGGATGCTGCTCGTCCTGCTCTGCACGCTTTAGTGGGTAATTCACGTGCCATGTCCCCAAGGCTGTGATGAGGCAGATGCACTGTGAAGTCCTGCTTATTCTCCTTGCCCGCTCGGGAATGATGGCTTCTGTCTTGTGAGGGGTTGCCCAGAGCAGCGTTGTAGCGGGCTGGGGACTCGGCCCCATCCAGCCGTCTTCCACCCTGCTGGAGCCCCTGGATGCTGTGCCCGCAGCCCATCCGTTGTGGGGGGCGAGCCAGCCATTCCCCGACTGTGGCTGCTGCGATGTGGGGTGGGGCTTGCATCTGGAAACCAAAGGGACTTGATTATAGAACATAGTTAATTCCCCTCTTCTCCTCTCTGCTCCGCTGTTCCACATAATAGCCTGCTATCAGAGGAGGCCGTGGGGGCAGGCAGGAGCCGGCGGGGCCCAGCCAGCCAGTGAACTGTGACAGGAGCCGGTGGGAGACACTGCTTGTTAACCCAGAGCTAAAATAGACACCGACTCCATTTGCAAACCCCAGTGGCAGCAGAACCACAGTGGGATGCTACCGGCTTAAACAGAAAGTTTATAACTCAAAACAGCTGTTGGCTTCTCGCTCTCCTGCTCTGACCCCCCCTTCTCCGTCCCCAAAGCTGGCAAGATGCTTATTGTCCCTTAATAGAAAGTGTTGGAAGTCCAAACGGGTGTAAACGCCGAGTCTGTTCCCCATTCCTGTTCCAAGTTCACGAAGCTGAGTGTAGAGCAAAAGGCAGGCAGGAAGCTGCTCGTGGTGGCTGTAGCTCGTCATGCCGGGTGTTGCTTGGGCCCTGACATGACCAGCACTAAATCCGCAGCCTCCTAGACAAGGGGGAGTGGCAGAGAGCCGGCATTTGGAATCAGACGTTGATGGGCAAAGTGTTTTAAATGTTCTACTGGTCACTTTTTAAAAAAGAAAAAGAAATAGGCAGAAGTGATCATGCTCGTAGCAACAATACCAAAAATACAGTGTCAACGTACAATCGGTGTAAAAACTGTCGGTGATGTGTTTTGCATTCCTGGCTACATACAGTCCGGGCGTGGGGTACAGTCATGGCCCCTCTGAGTCTGAGCCAGCCACGATTCAGGTGTGCAGAGCCCACCGCACAGACGCAGGCCAGGACAAGCCCGCCTACAGCGGGGGTAGGAGGTGCCTGGAGAGGCCCCTGGTCTTGCGTGTGAATGACTTGTCTCAGGCTAGCAGGGTTGGGGGGGGGTGCTGGGCCAGGAGGGGTGACAGCTGGCTGGTTACGTGGCTCTGGGGCTGCTGCTGAGGGTGGAATTCAGCAAAAGTTATTGTCTGATGTTACATGGCTTCTTGATGAAAGGACAGATAATAAATAATTTTTAGATTATTTCCATTAAAATGGATCCAAATGATTGAGCGCTGTGTGTCAGGCACTTCACCAGACTTGAAGGGAAAAAACAGTGATGTTGGAGACAGGGCCCCTCGAGGGCTAGTCAGAAAACAAGGAAATGGGCAGTTATGAAACACGGCGAAAGGGACAGGTTCGGGGCCAGGAAGGACACGGTTTGCAGAGGGAGCCTGAGCAGTCAGTGTAAAGCTTCCCTTGACGTTTTCCACGTGACGAGCTGGGGTGGTACCTCACGGTTTCCTCCAGGTGGAGGCTGTCCTCCATCTGATCAACTTGATCTCAGTTGTGTGGAATCTAGGTCAGGAATTAGTCTTCGGGGAACACGAGTGAGCTCTCGAGGGTACAGCCTCCCTGCTGTGGGTGGGCCTGTCCTGCACAGTGAGGGTGCGTGTTGTCACAGGCGTGCGGGCCAGGCCAAAGGCCACCCCCCGTCCTGGTGGTGGAGCGAGGTACCAGAAGCTTCTTTCTTCTGCATTGTCAAGTGTTCCAAGGAATGTCTGGCTCCCTTTGCTGTACCCCTCCCTGCACACCCTATCACCTGCAGGGAGCCTCTCAGACTAACTGACATGCTATTGGTCCCACACTTAAGTGTCATCCTAGAGATAAGGAAAGAATATAAAAAATAGTCATTAGCATCTTGTATCGAAGAGTCCCAGCCATCTGTGGCTTGGCCAGGTGGAGGCAGCTTTGAAACAGTGTTGGGAGCTAAAAAAGGGCGGGGGGGGGGGGGGATGCACACGTGTGTGTGTGTGTGCGTGTGTGTGTGTGTCTCTGTCTGTGTGTGGTGTCGTCATTGTTGCCCCCTTGCCCCCACCGCCAACCTGGAAGTTGGAGACACCATTGTCAGGATGTCCCCTTTCCTCCCTGCCCGAGGGCCTCTCCCGGGGCTCAGGCTGTTGAGAGCCAAGGTGGCCCCCAGCTTCTGTGCTCACCCCAGCCTGCCCGATGTGAAGTGACTCAGACCTGCCCGACTTCACGCCACACTGGTTGGTTGAACAGTCTGGCCAGGGTGTCGGGACGCGGTGTGCAGTCGGGTGGATTCCTGGGCGTGGGGAGGGCAAGCTGCCGCCCGCCATCGTCCAGGGCCCTGTCACAGGCCCTCACTGTTGCTCCCAGCAACTGGGAGAGATTAGTGCAGCTGTTGGATGTCAGTTCTCGGGCTGGGATGGGAGGGGAGGGGAGGGGAGGGTGGGCACCAGGGCAGGAATGTCTGAGCCGGGTGGGGCTCCCAGGAGAGGTTGTTTGCACTTACCCCTTTCTGCCTCTGGAGACCGAGCAGGAGAAAAATGAAGCATGAAATCTCTTTAAAAAAGGAATGTCAGTCTCTGGATTAAAACACTGTAATGAGCAAGAAATTCAGTATCTCAAGGAAGTAGCCCGGTGAGCTCAGCTTTCCCGGGAAGGTATCTCCCGGGTTCTGATGACAGGGGCCCGGCCCGCTGGCTGCTCAGGGAGTAGGAGTGTGAGCCACTGTCTGGTGTCCAGCCATTAAGAGTGTGTCGTGGGTTGGAGAAGGAGCTGGGCATCTGCCAGTCATTGTCCTCTGAACAGAGTCGTGGAGTCAGGGTTCTGCCGGCCAGCCCCATCCCAGCCGGCCGCCTAGTGTGTCCCTGGCCCCCAGGCAAGCCAAGGCTGGTTCCCCGGCTGGAAAATGCATCTGTGGACTGTGGTGAGGAGGAAGGGAGTAGTGCAGTCCTCGGATGGGTATCCTATTGCAGGGAAACTGAGGCGTCCCATTCAGGGTCTTCTCCCAGGTACTTTGTATTTGACAAGAGAACATGAAAGCTGTCTGCCCTTGAGTCCTCCTTGTCATCAACAGCCCCTTTCATCTAGCTTTGCTTCTGTAAAGGTTGGGAAGCAGAAGGACTGTTTAAATTTGGTTTGAGTCATGCCCACCGCATTTTGTAATCCAGCTGTGAACGCTGGATAGTTAGAAGCTTGAAGGGGCTGGATAGCTTTTAAATAGTAGAACCACACATCATTTTCTTAGATGTTTAGGGAAACCGGAGGTTCTAAAGGGATGTTTCCTAATGTCTGAAATTTGCCAAAGCAGGCTTTCAAAAATTAAATATGTTTAGCGTAGGAAAATATATATAATTTGTATAAAAACTGTTCTTGATGGAGGTCCCCTGCCCCTTAACTGCCATCCTGGTGGATATGACTTGGCCATAAAGGTGAGGCACCTGACGGGAAGGTTCTGGTTCTTTCTTCGGTCTGCTCTTAAGCTTTTCCGTGGACGTCCGAGTTTTCTTCTTGTTCTGGAGCGCTGAGGTCACCAGATGAGTACAGTAGGACTGTGGCACACACTGGGAGGAGCTCATAATCCCCAAATCTGTTTAGCCACAAGGTTTTCATTTTAAAGCCTTTTGGTGGCCTTGCTTTCCCGCTTCAGTAAAGCCCATTGCTCATAACTTTGCCTTCAGGTTTCCCTGGGCTTGACTCTCCATCTTGGATGTGTTCGCAGGCTTCCTTCCCATCTTAGGTCCTCTGGGAAGGCTGTCTGGGAAACCCACTCCTATCGCTGGGGACACATGCCTCATTGCAGGGCTGGTGTCCCGAAGGGTGATGGTGGTTCCTGGTAGGGTAACTGTTCGCTCTCCTTTGAGCCTTCAGAAGTGCTGGCTTTGTGCCAGGCTTCCGTGGACCCTCACCCCCTGCACCCCTACGTGCTCCGACAGGAAGAGCACATTCGTCCCAGTGCGTGTTTCCGCCCCAGCGCAGGGTTCTGTAGTTCTCTTAGGAGAAATCAGTGAGAAGGGAGGATGTGAAGGATGCAGCGTCTTCTCACCAGGGCACTGGTTATAAGAGAACTGATACCCGGTGCCTGGTCCCATTGTCACAGGCGCGCTATGGGACGCATGCGTCTGCCCTCGATTCGCGAGTTTAAAATTTTAACTTTTGTCTTTTGAAGACTAGTGGTGGATCTGGGTACGCGTAGGGACATCATTCATTGTCACTCAGGTCCTTCGAGAGTTGAAAGGACAGAGCCCTCAGCTAAGGAAGGAGAGGATCCCCTTGACGGGCTGGAGCTGGCTTCTTCCCGCCCTTGCCCTTGTCCGTGGGCCTGTGACAGCCAGCGGCGGAGGCTGAGCCGCGGCCGGCGGGGTAGGGTCTCTCTGTGGCTTCAGCACCAGCGTAGGTCCCCGTGCCTGTGAGAACTGGGCTTCTCTTCCAGGCCAGCCCACGTCAAATCTGGGGCCCATCTGCTGTGTGATTTTGTTTAATTTCTGCAGAAGGGACAGCAAGGACTGTGGATAAAGTGTATTTATTGGTGGTGGTGGTGTGTCCCTCTAGCCACAGGGACCGCAGTAGAAACTCGGCTCATTCCCCCTGCATGCTGCTGGGAGGCATTTCCCTCCTCTGACACCACCACCCCAGGCCTCTCCTATCTGTGCTTCACACCTACCCATACCCTTTCGGTGACACTGCAGGCAGTGCTAAGAGAGGCGGGGGGTGGGGGGCAGATAACCTGCAGGTAGCCGCTTCGCCCCTTTGCTGTTAGGATAGCCCTGACTGCATGCCCCAAGACCATCCCTCCTGCCTTCCCACCCACCCCTAACCCAACTGCAGAGCCCCGGGCCCCGTAACAGGATCCGCTGTGACCAAGCCAGCTCTGTGGGAGGCTGGGATGTCACATGGCGGGGGGGTGGGGGGGCATGGTAAGATCTCCAGGACTCTAAATGAAGTTTTCTTTCTGCTAGAAGCATTCCTAACATGTGCTGGAATTCAGGTGTTTTCTGGGTGAAATAGGCTCTGGTGGACTGTCTTGGGGTCCGGAAACACTGTTTCTGTGAGCAGAATGATTTGGAGCTCATGCATACACAGGTGTGTGTGTGTAAGTTGAGGACAAGCCAAATGTCCCTGGTAGTATTCATCCCTGTGTTTGATTTGTAACCTCACCTTGTCTTCAGAGAGTTTCCCGCTGATGAATTTTTGTTTTCCTTCGAGTAATTTACATCAGTAGGTGATGTAAAAAGGAAAAAAAAAAAAAAAGGTTTTGTTTTTTTAGAAGAGTTCTGTTGGCATCTGTAAACCCCATGGCTAGCATTCACTAGTTTAACGCTTTCCCCCAAATGCACTGATCTTAACTGACAGTGAAGTTCTCCATGTGGGAAAGTTGCCCTCCTCTTGCATTGCCTCAGTATCAGAAAGCAATCTCTTGTGTTTGTAAGATTTCCCTCTGGCACACTCTTAGGTTCACAGGCAAGATGCAATCGTCCTCCAGCGCTCCGCGGTCCCACGGCTTCTAAAGTGAGGTCCTGCTCCTTCTGCATGTCCTGCAGTGGTCCCGCCCATGGGTCCCTGGAGCGGCTGGCATCGGGGCAGGCTGGAGAGATCCCAAAAGCCCAGGGGGGAGGGGAGAGCAGTGGGGCCCACCTGACCCATAGCCGTGGTCTTCATGAAGACTGACAAGCCCAAGTGAGGTTAGCAAACACCCCTAGGTCAGGGCCCGCAGGGAGCAGCTTGCCCACAGATGAACAATGATCTCCATTGTCCTTGAAGAGCTCTTTAGAAACAGTTGCAAAGTATTCTTCCCCGGGCCTTGGGAAGGCTGGTTGAACCGGAGTGTCTCTGGCTGACAAAGCCTGCCCAACATTTCTGGGTGATGGTTTTCCACACTGGTTTTATTTAAGGTCTGCCAGCAGGTGCCGAGCGGGAGATGGGAAGCAGCATTTTTCTGTGGCATTTCATTTTCTTCCTTGTAACCATCCCTGCACTGTGCTTCTGGTTTCAAAGCAAGTCTTTATCCCCCACCCCACCACCACCACTTTGGAGCAGCTTATGAGATGACATTCTGCAGCTTTTCAGAAGCGAAATAGGAACACATTGATTGAATCCCAGGAATGGAGAGGCGTGAAGCTGTGGCTCTGGGCCTCATTTAGATTTTATTAGGAGGCTCTGAGGGCATGTGCAGGCCAGGATAGCATGCGCTTCTCTTCTGAGCTGTGGCCCCAGCACCAAGGATGGGGATAGGGGTGTGGGGTGGTGCAGGGAAGCAGGTGGCGCGTGACAGAGGGCGACCAGAAAGAACGCACATTTCTCCCGTGCGTCTCAAGATGAAACAGAAACAGTGGAGACTGTGGTAAAGTTCTTGAGAATGAAGAGAGAGAACACATCCTTTCGAAATTAAAATTCATTTTCCCTGTGTTTTCATGTTTGCTCTCATGGCCAGGAAATGGGCTATTCCTGATGGTTTTTGTTCCGAGCAGTACATGCTCATGGTTAAGTTTGGAGTAGCCCCTTGTAGTTTTCCAAGCATTTTATTCTCCGTCGCTGACCATAACTCTAAGAATCCCCATGTTACAGATAGGGGAGCAGTCAGGGGCCCAGAGAAGACTGGGGAAGAGCTCTCCCAGGCCTGGGAGATTTGAGGACAGATTTGAGGACCTGTCACTTAATTCTCACTATATAGTAAGGAGGTCATGGAGGGAGCGATTCCTATCTCAGGCCTGTTTGGGAAATTGCCCAGCAGGCAATCAAAATACAGATGAAATGAAGTTGTCCAAGATTTGCACAACCTCCACTTCCCCTCCCACTGTCTCTGGTCCCTGAGCCCATCCCACACTGTTCCCCAGCTGCCTTCCAGGGGGCACACACACAGCTTGTGGCTGGTGCTGGTTAATGCAGCCGTGTGTTTACTGAGCACCTACTATGAGTGAAATTCTCCTGGGTGCCAGAAACGGGAGGGGTTTGAAGATGAACGAGAGAATGGAGGGGGACAGACATGTTAGAGAGAAGTGAAGGAAACTCTGTGTCATTAAGAACTTGTGGCTACGATAGCTGCCGTCAGCTCTCATTGCCCTAGCATGAGATGCTCTCCTCCCTCTCAGAACACTGACTCGTGACACCCCTCACCCTGAGTCGTCTTACTAGCCAGCCAGCTGTGCACTAGTGCAGTAGACTCGGGGATGGTGTTCCGAAAGGTCTCTAGGGTACAAGAGAAAAATAAGAGGAACTTTCTTTATCGGGACACCGGGGTGGCTCAGTGGGTTAAGCATCTGCCTTTGGCTCAGGTCATGATCTCAGGGTCTGGGGATCGAGTCCCGCATCGGGCTCTCTGCTCAGCAGGGAGCCCGCTTCTCTCTCTGCCTGCCTTTCCCCCTCCCTGCTTGTGCTCTCTTTCTCTCAAATAAAAATCTTAAAAACAAACGAACACACGCAGTGTAAAACTGCAAATAAAGATGTCCATGCAGTGACCCGGACGTGGATCTGCTCTCAGTGCTGTGAGAGTCCAGTGTAAGCCCTCGGGGAGTGAACCTGCGGTCACTTACTGTTACTCTAAGTCGTTCTGTCCCCAGGGATTGCAGCAACACAGAATTAGTGAATAGGAAACCGTCGTTCCTAGAGGAAACAGGGTTATTTTCTTGGGAACCCTTGCTACATTTTCATCACCTAATCAACACAGACTCTGGTTTTACGTTTGTTTCTGTTTAAAGAAATCTTAGTTGATAAATGGCACTGACGGTAGAACAGTGACGTCCCCCCGCCCCCCGGCGCCGAAACTCGCTTGAACAGAGCTCGTGTGACACGCGCACTTCCTACCAGCCGCACATCGAAGCTCCTCGCGCTCACGCACGGGGTTCGGCGCTGTGCTTGGAGCCGTCTCAAACCACGGTCTCACCGGCAGAAAGCACAGAAAGGCTGGAACTATGGCCCTGCGTAGACTGTAGAAGGGACACTGGTTTGTAATAGGAGCTGCGGCGAGACGGCGGGCGGCGTGGCCTCCTTCAGCCGCAGCTGGGAGCGCGCGCCGGGCGACGCAGCATTCCCCGCTCGCTGTGCGTGTCCCTGGATGCCGGGCAGGCACGGTGCGGGGGTACAAGTACGTCATAGCAAGTCGGCAAATGGACGGGTACAGAATCTGCCCATAGCGAGGGTCGGCTGTGTGTGTTTTAGGGTTAGAGAAAATAGTTCACGTCCACGTGGCTTCTTTTTTTATTTTTTTTTATTT
The DNA here is from genome assembly GCF_902655055.1 of Lutra lutra. NCBI lineage: Eukaryota > Metazoa > Chordata > Mammalia > Carnivora > Mustelidae > Lutra > Lutra lutra. The sequence continues at coordinate 20,309,654 of NC_062283.1, read as the reverse complement.
TAAACTTTTTTTTTCTTTAAAATTTTATTTATTTATTTGACAGAGATTACAAGTAGGCAGAGAGGCAGGCAGAGAGAGAGCAAGGGAAGCAGGCTCCCTGCGGAGCAGAGAGCCCAACACGGGGCTTGATCCCAGGACCCTGAGATCATAACCTGAGCCCAAGGCAGAGGCTTTAAACCACTGAGCCACCCAGGCGCCCCTCGTGGCTTCTTTTTAATGCACGCCCCACCCAAGCCCATTCCCTGACTTTGTCGGTAAGCTCCTCCTCCAGGAGGTGCAGTAACCCCTGCTGTCTTGGGAGGTCGCGGAGCCAGCCCCCTGGTATGGCTGATGGATCACACACTCACACTCCTTGACTCTTACTAGCGCTGTCTGTGTCTGGGGTTATTAGGATGAATGAGCTCAGGTATTTGTTGTGATTCCGCAGCATTGGGGACAGGACAGCACCTGACACCAGTAAGATGAGTTTCAGACACCCTGCAAGGGGCATCTGGGTGACTGAGTGGGTGAAGCGGCTGCCTTTGGCTCAGGTCATGATCCTGGGGTCCTGGGATCGAGTCCCACATCTGGCTCCCTGCTCAGCGGGGAGTGTACTTCTCTGTCTTCCTCTGCCTGCTGCTCTCCCTGCTTGTGCTCACTCTCTGTCAAATAAATAAATAAAGTCTTTAAAAATAAATAAACAAAATGCTCTCCAAATGTCCTACACAAAATGTACGTAGTCAGTGCTCACTATTAATTTGGAAAGAGCAAGTGCAGACCTCAGGGGCAAGGTGCCCACGAGGGGCAGCCCTCAGAGCCTGCCTTCGACTTCATCACCTCCTCTTGTTCTCACCTTCCACGGAAGGCACAGACCAGCTCCCGTTTCCTGCAGCTTCCCAAACCTCACCTTCCTCTGGCCAAGCCAGGACAGAGGGGAAAAGGCAGGGAAAGAGAAAATCGGAACCATCTCCAGTTCACAACAGGCCACGCCAAGTGAGGCCACAGCCTTGACCACCCAGCACGCTGAGTGTGGCTCGCTCTGCCTGCGCATTAATACAGCTGCCTTCCTCCAACCCCCGGCCCCGTCCGCCTTTTTTCCCAGAGGTCTGATTGTCCCATAGGTTTGCTGGGGAAACAGGCTCCTTCCTTCACCCATGCCAGAGTGAGACTCAGTGTTGAGGGCTTCTCTTCTGGGGTTTTTGTAAACTGGACCCCCCATCCACATCTGCCGCAAATAGTGCTTTGAGTGTTGTGGAAGCTCCGAAAAAGCAGATGGGAAATCAGCCCTCTCTCATTGGCTATTTGTAATTAGATGTTTCTCTTCCTCCCCTTTTTTATTTATTTTTTTTTTTAGGTGTTACTCTCTTTTACGTGTATTAGGGTCGTGTTAAACATATGCGCAAATAGCACAGTGTGATGAACCTTCATTACCCCAGTTTCAGGAATTCCTAGCCCATCATGATTCACCTCTTCCCCCATCCCCGACAACTTCAGAACAAGCCCCACGCATCACATTTCACTTATTAGTATCTCATCACATATCTGTAAAGGAAAGGGACTTAAAACACACACACACACAACCAAAATATTACAACTTTAAAAGTAACAGCAATTTCTATCACCCACTGTCTGGTCAGCGTCAAATGTCCCCAGTCCTGACATTTCTCTCCAGGTTGGGGGATGGCTTCCAGCTGACTGCTGGGGTGGTGACAACAAGGAGTGTGCAGTTGAACTTTTAAGTCTAGGGGGACTGAAGTCCGTGTGGTGGAAGAGAGCAGTGTTGTTTCCATGGCAGCAGGACAGGACAGAGCTGCCGCGGGGCCTCGGGGTCACAGCCCCTCCACACGGGCCACGTGGCCCTTGATGAAACTGTCACTTGGGCAGCTGCAGCCAGGCTGCTTTCCCTCCTTCACTTCCTCACAGCGTAGCCCTCTGGGTACTTTGGCCAGGGTTCCCTTTAGTTGGGGGGCCACCCTGAACATGGGCCACGTGCCTGTGATGAGTTCCCGGGGATCAGGGCCAGGGAGGGAGGAGGAAGCGGCGCCGTGTGGGCCCACAGCTGTGAGAAGTGTCGGTACCTAAAAGTAGCCCGGGTTCTCTGTGTCCCTGCTTTCCCTCGAGCCTTCGTCACATCGAGTTCCCATGAGCCACTCAAAACACAAAAGTCATCCTGAAGGAACCCGGGATTCTAAATTTAATGGAATGATGACAGGAATCGCATGGTGAGATGCGGCCGGGGTGGCCCAGGAGAAGGGAGAGGCTGACACACAATAGGACCTCGCTTGCCATGGCCTGCCACGGTGTGATAAGGACAGTAGACTCGAACATATTTGGCACCTCTTTCTTTCAGCACGAGAGGAAAGGAGCTCAGCTGCTTCCCGGGTGATTTACTGTCTCTTTTTTAACAGAGAAGAATTTCAGAGCAAAGGAAGTTCCCGATAAGGTCTGTGTGGTGTAAACTCGGGCGGGTCACCGTACCGCTAGATGTCGCATGTGCCTTCCTGTGAAGCGCTAACAGCACCTGCTTCAGGGGCTTTGTGAGAGACAAATACGTGTGTACACGCAAATACTTGGAAAGGTGCTAGGCCCACAGCCCCGTCCACCAGAACTTTCTGCGGTCATAGAAACACACAAGTGTGTTAGGTCAGCGCTACCTGAGGCCACTGTTGAAGTGAGAGTAATGTGATTGAGGAAATTTTAATTAATTTAGGTAGTCACGTGTGGTTGGGGTGGCTACTGTATTCCTTACTGGTCTAGGGGTTGTTGATGATCGGGTTGTTGTCAGGATGGTTCTCAGTGAAGACTCAGATGGTGGTGACACTGGTGTGGAGAGTGGAGGAAGCGTCATAAAATGCAATTGGGGCCACCTGGCTGGCTCAGTCAGTTCAGCGAGACTCTTAATTTCGGCTCAGGATTGTGAGATCAGGCCCTGCATCAGGCTCCATGCTGGGCATGGAACCTGCTCAAGATTTTCTCTCTTTCAGGGCGCCTGGGTGGCTCAGTGGGTTGGGCCTCTGCCTTCGGCTCAGGTCATGATCTCAGGGTCCTGAGATTGAGCCCTGTATCAGGCTTTCTGCTCAGCAGGGAGCCTGCTTCCCCCTCTCTCTGCCTGACTCTGCCTGCTTGTGGTCTCTCTCTCTGTCAAATAAATAAATACAATCTTAAAAAAAAAAAAAAAGATTTTCTCTTTTTCCTCTTTCTCTGCCCCCCCCCACTTCCCTCTGTCTCTCTCTCCCTGTCCCCACTTCCCCTCTAAAAAAATAAAAGTAAGCAATAATAATAAAGTAGTTTGTTTCACATCTGTGTGGCCCAGGACACTTAAGGTGTAGGTTATCTCTGAAGTGGAGGGTACTGACCTTTAGATGGACTGCATCCGTGGGAGTCTTTCAAGGAAAAGGCGACAGTATCATAGCAGGTGTGGGCGGGAGGACGAACGAGGTTCATATTTTATCTTTGCTCCGTACTTGGCCGTATGACCTCGGCCACGTTGTGTAAGGTTTTTAAGAACCTCGGTGTTATCATCGATACAATGAAAGTCAGGATACCCACCCGCGTACCAGGGGCGTGCTTCATGCCCCTGCAGGATGCCTGGCTCCGAATCTAGGAGGCACGATTGTTTTTCAGATAATGTTGGTAATAATATCAGAATTGAATACGTAGTCACTGTCGCATGCTATGAATTCACTCGGAACATTTGATTATCATTTCATCCTGATCATTTCATCCCGTCAGAGACAGGGGTGTTCTAGATTCTATGCAAATGTATGCTATTTGACTTTTAAACATTTATGATAATTAGAATCCATTGAGTCGAGGGAGGGAGCAAAGCCTTTCAAATGATCACTTTGTCTGCAGAAATTGGTAAAATACCATTTTTTTTAGAGGAAGAGTTTTCTTGGTCCTAACCACGAACAGAGTAGCTCCTTGATGTCGTATTATTTTTACTTCTGTTGAAATGAAGCAACAAAAAAATACCATAATACACTACCGGGCAAGTGGAGACTCGGACTTGGCTGCTCCCTCATATCCTGTCCCTCTTTTCTGCCAGATGTGACATTTGCTGCGTTACCTTTCGAACACACCGAGGATTGCTGCGCCACAACGCACTTGTCCACAAACAGCTTCCCAGGGACGCGATGGGAAGGCCTTTCATTCAGAACAACCCTTCCATTCCTGCTGGCTTCCATGACTTAGGATTCACTGACTTCTCCTGTCGGAAGTTTCCTCGAATTTCTCAGGTATTTTGCTCTGCCTGTGGACCCAGCAGCCACCTCCATGGGCGTGTCTTTGGACTAGCCACACCCCCCCCCCCCCCCGCCCCCGCACCCTGACGCTTTCCTTCCTTAAAACGTTGTCAGTTGGGTTTTGTCTTTTTCTTTTTTTATCACAACCTTTTTCTTGAAATTCAGCTTGATCCTTTCAGTCTTCAGTGGGTGGGTCATTGAGCTGAGAGGGATAGGTGGGCTTCTGTTTTGCATTGAATTTCTTATTAATTTGTATGTGTCTAGCTCACCTGTGCTTTTTGCCCATTCCTGGGGCATTTGGATTTAAAGTTTCAAATTGCTCACCACCCCTACCCCAGCCCTATCTGAATTGAATTTGTATTATTTTTAATATTTCTTTAAAACCCATATTACAGGTATTTCTAGTGTTGTAGTTTCAATGAAAAATGTTTTGGATCATTAGTAACCCGAACCATACTTGTTCTCTGCCTATAAAACACTGCTGAAACTACTTTGAAACTTCTTAAAATAATTGAGGTAGAGGATATCAACAGGGCAACTCTCGAGGCACAGAAGCCTCAAGTTCAGTGAATGTGTGTACACACAGATGCACATACCCACATGTATGCACTCCCATAACCCTCCCCCAGGTGGCGCTGCCTCACCTCCCCCTCCCCCCGCAATGCCCTTTCTCCCCGTCAGGAAGGTAGCCAGTTCTCCCCTGGTGGTGGGAAGTCCCCAGCCCATCCGTTTTTAAGAAGAGGGTTAATCCCATCTTTGTGATGTTACTACTTAACCATATTTCATTGCTTCCCTGAGATACCCTAGAGACTGATGTCATTCATGAAGCGAAATGATGCTTCAGGTGCTTTGGGGGTGTTCCTGATTCCGTCCCGAGCAGGCATTAGCAAGCAGGAGGAGGCCAGGGCTGGGGCCTGGGGCAGCTTATTCAACAGATACCTCCTGCATCTCAGGGTGGTGATGACGTTTAAATCCTCTTTATTCCCTTGCTGTTGCCGACCTGGCTTCCACGCAGGCCTGGTGTGAGACTAACCTACGAAGGTGCATCAGCGAGCAGCACCGTTTCATCTGCGAGACCTGTGACAAGGCGTTCCCCATGCGCTCCTCCCTCGCCCTGCACAGGCAGACCCACGTCGCCACGGACCAGGGACGGGAAAGGCTGCAGGCCAGGACCCTGGCCGGTGACGCCCCGGACCAGAAGGTCTTCCTGGCCTTCCTGGGCCTGCAGCACACCAAAGACGTCAGGCCTGCCCCCGCCGAGGAGCCCTTGCCGGATGACAACCAAGCAATACAGCTCCAGACACTCAGATGTCAGCTACCTCAGGACCCTGGCTGCACCAGCATGCTGAGTCTGTCCCCTTTCGAAGCTGCTTCCCTGGGTGGCTCTCTCACGGTCCTCCCGGCTACCAAGGAGAACATGAAGCACCTGTCCCTGCAGCCCTTCCAGAAGGGCTTCATCATCCAGCCTGACAGCAGCATCGTGGTCAAGCCCATCTCTGGCGAGTCCGCCATCGAGCTGGCGGACATCCAGCAGATTCTGAAGATGGCAGCCTCCGCTCCCCCGCAGATCAGTCTTCCGCCTCTGTCCAAGGCCCCCGCCGCCCCTCTGCAGGCCATCTTCAAACACATGCCCCCTCTGAAGCCAAAGCCCCTGGTCACCCCGCGGACGGTGGTGGCCACTTCCACGCCCCCGCCTCTCCTCAATGCCCAGCAGGCCTCCCCCGGCTGCATCAGCCCCAGCCTCCCCCCGCCACCCCTGAAGCTCCTCAAAAGCCCCATGGAGGCAGCTTCCAGTGCCCACCTGCTGCCGTCCCAGGCGGGAGCCCAGCCAGACACCACCACGCAGCTCTTCCTGCAGCAGCCACGGGTGGACCTGCCCGGCCAGGCCGAGATGAAGACGCAGCTGGAACAAGACAGCATCATCGAGGCCCTGCTGCCCCTGAGCATGGAGGCCAAGATCAAGCAGGAGATAACGGAGGGGGACCTCAAGGCCATCATGACGGGGCCCGGTGGCAAGAAGACGCCAGCCATGCGCAAGGTGCTCTACCCCTGCCGCTTCTGCAACCAGGTGTTCGCCTTCTCCGGGGTGCTGCGCGCGCACGTGCGCTCCCACCTGGGCATCTCGCCGTACCAGTGCAACATCTGCGACTACATCGCCGCCGACAAGGCCGCGCTCATCCGCCACCTGCGCACGCACAGCGGCGAGCGGCCCTACATCTGCAAGATCTGCCACTACCCCTTCACCGTCAAGGCCAACTGCGAGCGGCACCTGCGCAAGAAGCACCTCAAGGCCACGCGCAAGGACATCGAGAAGAACATCGAGTACGTGACCAGCAGCGCCGCGGAGATGGTGGACGCCTTCTGCGCCCCGGACACGGTGTGCCGGCTGTGCGGCGAGGACCTGAAGCACTACCGCGCACTGCGCATCCACATGCGCACGCACTGCGGCCGCGGCCTGGGCGGCTGCCCTAAGGGCCGCAAGCCCTTCGAATGCAAGGAGTGCAGCGCTGCCTTCTCGGCCAAGCGCAACTGCGTCCACCACATCCTCAAGCAGCACCTGCACGTGCCTGAGCACGACATCGAGAGCTATGTCCTGGCGGCCGACAGCCTGAGCCACGCCGACGCGGCCGCCGAGGCTGCTGGGAGGATGGAGGACGGTGGCGGGACCTTCGGCGACCGTAAGCCTCTGGCTGCCTTCCTGGAGCCGCAGAACGGCTTTCTTCACGGGGCGCCGCAGCCGCTGCCACCCCACGTCTCCGTCAAGCTGGAGCCCGCCGGCAACTTCCCGGTGGACTTCAACGAGCCCCTGGACTTTTCCCAGAAGGGCCTGGCCCTGGTCCAGGTGAAGCAGGAGAACGTCGCTGGCTTCCTGAGCCCCTCCTCCTCGGCGCCCTATGACTGCTCTCTGGAGCCTATCGACCTGTCCATCCCCAAGAACTTCAGGAAAGGAGACAAGGACGCTACTGCTCCCGGGGAAGCCAAGAAGCCAGAGCAGGATCCAGGGAACTGCGAGCAGCCCACTCCCTGTCCTCCGCCGTGCCCTACCCTGCCAGTGACCTTGGGGCCCAGCGGGATCCTGGAAAAGCCCGGGGCCTCTGCAGCCAGCATTCTGGAAGCCCATGCTCAGCCCTTGCAGGGCTCAGTTCAGCTTGCTGTCCCCATCTACTCCTCTGCTCTGGTCAACAGCCCCCCCATCTTGGGCAGTTCCACGCTCATCAGCAGCCCCGCACTGCTGCGGCCGCTGCGCCCCAAGCCCCCACTGCTCTTGCCAAAGCCCCCCGTGACAGAAGAGCTGCCCCCTCTGGCCTCTATCGCCCAGATCATCTCATCGGTGTCCTCAGCCCCCACCTTGCTGAAAGCGAAGGTGGCCGACCTGGGGCCCACAAGCACGGGCAGTAACAGCACAGCCCCAGATGGCTTGGGGAGCACTGTCCCCAGAGCCGCTGCTGCCCCCGCCAACACGACCAGCCCAAAAGAATCCAGCGACCCATCCCCTCCTGCCAACAGCCCGGAGGCGGCCTCACCCACCGAACAGGGGCCAGTGGGCTTGTCCAAGAAGAGGGGTCGGAAAAAGGGCATGAGGAGCCGGCCCCGCTCCAGCAGCGGCGGGGTGGACCTGGACTCCAGCGGGGAATTTGCCAGCATCGAGAAGATGCTGGCCACGACGGACACCAATAAGTTCAGTCCGTTCCTACAGACCGCAGAGGACGATGCTCAGGATGAAGTGGCCGGAGCCTCTGCAGACCCCCACGGGCCCAGTGACGAGGAGCAGGGCAGCCCTCCCGAAGACAAGCTGCTGAGGGCCAAGCGGAACTCCTACGCCAACTGCCTGCAGAAGATCAACTGTCCCCACTGCCCCCGGGTCTTCCCCTGGGCCAGCTCCCTCCAGAGGCACATGCTCACGCACACTGGTAAGAGGGCCCACCAGGCCAGGAGCACTACTGCCCGGAGGGGAGGCTGTGGCCTGGCTGGCCAGGGAGAGGGGGACACGGGGAGGGGTGCAGGCTCGGAAGCGTGGGACCCTTTCCCCACAACCCCATTTCTAGCTTCTCCCTCAGTCTCGGAAGCAGGGGGCTTGCCTGGTGGTGCTGAAAGTTCTTCCCTTTGTGCCCTTGTCACCAGAATCACCTGTCCCCACTGTCTCAAACCCCGAAGGGCTGCTGGTGAAGGCAGGCATTGCACATCGGTGTTTGGGGATGAAAATGGTCCTGAGCCCATTGGATCACTGACGTTCACCTGCCTCTTCCCTTAAAGCGGGGTGTAGCAAGATTACCCAGTGACCCACAGGAGCCAGTGAGGGAGAAGTAGAAGTTGATGTTAAGGGATGAGCCACGGTGGCCTCGCTGCTTTGGTGGCAAAAACTGCCTCCCCGGTTCTGCAGAGCAGCTTTGAGCGCTGAACGTTCCATGAAGTTCGTTTGGCTCCGTATATTCTTAAAGGAAATACTATAGATTTCACAGTTCTCTTTCATTTCACTAAGGCAGTCCCGCCTTCCCAATTATGGGGAAGATCGGTGACAAGGAGTGGTAGAATTTTTTTTAAATTTTATTTATACTAAAATCATCAGCTGTTCTTGGAGAAACAGCCAGTGTTCAGACGTAAATTGTAAGAGGATTGCCGGAAGTATTTTTTGTGTTAGTTTCTATATGTTGATTTTTTTAAGAGAGCTTGAAGAGGATACATTTTAAGTAATACTTAAAATATACTATTCCGGATACTTGGAATAGTCACGTGACCATACACTCTCCCCTTAATTCTGATTTACTGAATATTTATACAGGGTTTATATCCTTGAACTGAAGGTAAATTGGGTGAGGTCCTTAGTCTTTTGGAGATTACCACGTGAATACTAATGTGTAGGACCTGAAACCCAAGAGAGAATTGTATGATACAGGTTTGCCAGATAAAATACTGGATGCCAGTTAAAACTTTAAATTTCAGATAAAAAGCAAATAATTTTTAGGGTAGGTATTTTTCCGTGCAGTATTGGGGATAGACTAAATACTGAATTGTCATTTATCTGAAATTGAGACTGGAGTGTTTTTAGTTGCTAAATCTGGCAACCATAGTCAGTTACAAGGCGGACCTAGTCAGTTACAAGGGTTATAGGGCAGATACTGGGAATGAGGTGTGAGCCACGCTCAGTCCCCAAGTGCAAAGGCTTCATTCAGAAGCGGGGATGATCATCTCAGAAGCTTCCAAGAAGCCCATAGCAGGCTATTTCTACTAATGACGGAGGGAGGTCGCCGAGCAGTCCCTGAGAAACGGCGGGGGTTGGGGGGGAGAGCAAGTGGAGGCGGGGGTCTCTGGTCTGGTGGGACCTCGAATCCAGGACTCTGGTGGCGGCAAGCCAGAAGTGCCTGTCCACAAAAGATTCCACTCCTGGACGGAATTTCTAGATTTGGGAAGTGTATGCTGCATTTTCAGACTGTCCTTTTCATTTGAAACCCTGTAAGCCTGACAAAGTCAAGTCACAGTTCCCCGAAGGAAGCGGTTCAGAAAAGAAAATCCGTGGTAAACAGGCAGTGCCCCACACCAGGCTCTTGCTACCCTTTCTGGCGGGGCCTTGTTTGTCACCTGTAGAGCCTTTGGAGAAGTGAGTAATCGTGTTACCACTTTTCAGAAAGCAGATGGCTCAGTCTGATGGGGCATGTGGCTCTTGCCATGCCCAACCCTCTGCACACCCTCCCCGCAGCTGGGAGTCCTGTGCTTAGCAGAAAGCGTGCACGTTGTCCATGGGTGAGGCCGTCTACTCCTGGACTTTGTCCTCCCAGCAAACCACCAGTCTCCCTAGGAGGACCGGAGCACCTGGCATTTCCTTCCCAGAGTTCTGTCCACGTCTTGCCATGTGTCTGCTGGAAGTTCCCACTTATGAATGCAGTCATTTCAGTCGCCTGGCTTTTGAGTGCGTTTAAAGTCTCATAGCTTCTGAAAGTGGGCAAGGAACGAGGGAGGTTTGTTGAAGATGGAGTAGGTTGGGGTGGGCGTAAATGTCAACGCGTTCTGCCACTTATTCCTAAGCAGTTCCTGGGCCCTTGGTGACAGGCCGATCCATGACCTCCTGTCCAACCTGTTCTCATTCCCATGTCCTCCTGCTGCGGGTTTCTGGCTTTGACTTGAGGGGAGCACTCAGGGTTGGTAGAGAGACCTTCCAGAGCTAGTCTTCCTGACTGTCCCATGAGGGCGATGTTGTCCACATCTTGAAGCAAAGAGATGAAGGCTGAGTGACACTGAGTAACAGCGTGTAGTCCTATGCTGGGTCACAAGTTGGTTGAGCCTGAGTTCAAAGCCAGGGTCACGTTCCCTGTAGCTGCCCCACGGTCGGGGTGTGTGGCTGCTGCTTTTCTGCTAGCAGGTGCAGAGGGCGTGTATCTCCTGCTCTCACGACCTGTCTTGACACAGTCCAGTGCAGAAGGCTGGCGGGGGCTTGGAGAGGAGATGAACACGGATACAGCCCCAAATCCTCTAGCAGTCAGCCCTGATGGTGGCCTCAGGATGGTACTAGCCACAGGCATAGATGCTGTCTCAGCTGGTGCCCCTTGGGCTTCATGAACTGCCTTTGCCGTCCTCCTGCTTCGGCTTCCAGAGACAGCCTCGGCATCACCTCCATTAAATAATTTTATAGAGCACTTGGCCGTCCCTGGTGCTGTGTTAGAACATTTCCATCCTCGAGTGTCACGGCTGGACGCAGCCTGGGAAACCATCTGACCCACCCACGCTTCCCACAGACTGGTAGAGGCTCTGCTGTTGAAGAATCCCCTAGCTGTGCTTGGTTCTGTGGCTGGCTGGGACGCGTTCCTTCCAGAAACCTTGGAATAAGCCCGGAGGCCCATGTGTTAACGCGCCTGGGAGTTAAACAAGCTTCTGAAACGCCCCTGTAAACAAAAAGCGTTTTACAGGAAAAAGGCCTTCTTTTTCTCGTTCTTTTTCTTTTCTTTTCTTTTCTTTTTTTTTTTTTTTCAGTGTCTGGGTTTAGATCACTGTTAGTCAAACTGCGTCTGTGTCTCAAGAGTCTGCTTCCTCCTGACCTCATAGCGGATGCACAGAAGGATCGTAACATCCGTCTGTTGTCTCCTAGACAGGCAGCTCTGGGGAGACCGGTGGGGTTGCTGCGGCCCAGGGGCCCATGGCTCAGGTTCTCGGGATCATGTCTCAGGAGGAAGCTGGCATCTGCCATCCTGTTTCATCGCCCGTGGTGAGCTCTCTCTGCATGGCTGAGCTCCCTCATTGCGCTCTCCTCCTGGCCTGTGTCCTAGTGAGCAAGAACGGTTCCTGGTTCCTTGGCTCCTCTGCCTGAACAGGGTTGCCCTTGGGGAGAGGACAGTCCACTGTCCCTCCCTTCCCCCCCCTCATTTAGGCCCCAGGCCCAGAGAGTACAGAAAATGCAGTCAACCCATTTCCGTTCCTCCTCACCTTCTTCCTTCTCTACTCCCTTTTCTCCTAAAGTGAAGGGCTCCGGACCCTGGGATGGCTGAGCCTCCCACCTCTCCCACCCCCAGCTCTGACATCTTGGGATTCTCCCGCTTGGTTTTAGTGGCTCTTCTCTGCTAGCCTGCGGTCCTCTGCACCCGTCCTGCCCCACACCCCGTGGCACACAGGCAGCCGGCATCCAAGTGTGCAGACCTCCGTGTGGAAAGTGTTCTGGATGCCAGTGCTATTTGGCTACTTCCAACTTTCTAGAGGGACGGCCTTGGCAATCTTTGCCCAGCCAGCGAGCGAGAAGCCATCCCCACAAGGGTGGAAGGCCATGGAAAGATGTCTGTGGGTGGGAAGCCGAATGTCACGCTTACTCTCACTATTTGTTCTTCTGCTCCCGGTGGCCCCAGTGCCTGCCAGACAGTATCACGTAGTACAGGGTTTCTCTCTTCTCCTGCCTGCTCTCTGGAAGGGAAACTGTCCAGCTGATGGTTTTCACCGCTCCTGTTGGAGGTGGAGGGGCGGCCGTAGGTGCAAAAGGACACTCCTTGTGGCCATGAGTACATTTAGAAATTAACCCTTGCCAGAGCATGACCTGTGGCAGTCACCCAAATAAATGAATTGTGTGTGATACTTTCCATGTAGATTACCAGTCCCCACGTTTTGGGGGAACCTGTCTCATTAAAAAACACTGGAAGGGCCCATGTTTTCTCTGTGCCCGCACTCCAGAGAGCACACTGCTTTTTAAAATGTGGGACTTGTATGTCAGTCATACGTCAGTGCAAAGAAACGAGTGAGTGAATGAGTGCATAAGTGTCAGGCTTTTGCGGTGAGAGGGGATCTCTAAGGGGTTCCTGTTAGTTGTCACTTTGAGAACTTCTCTGACGTCATTGGGTCATGATCTGAATTTAGCACAAGAATCTGAATCTTCATAGCGGGGCGTGAGCCAGGCTGTCCGAACCCCGCTGTAAAATCACAGAGTGTACCATGCAGTGGCAAGGAGCACGGAACCAGTGGTTTTACTTAAAATCAAGAATCCTCCAGTTCCTCGGCAGCCCGGCTTCTGAGTGGTCTCACCCCAGCTGGGTCTCCCTCTCAGTCTGGCCTGACTCAGAAGCTATGGTACTGGATCTTGGATGATAAAGTGTTATTTTTTCATACTTAAAAATAAAGACCAAATAATTATGAAAGGTTATGTTTAATTTTTAGTGAAAAGCAAGAATAATTTGAAGTGTATACTGGAAAAAAAAAAAAAACCCAAAACACAACCAGTCTTCATCCAAAAGTGTGACTTTTTTTTTTTTTTCTTCCTAAATGTCATTTGTAAGACTTAGCAGAAAACACTCCCTGAGCTTCATGGAGGGCAACTTGAAAGCAGTCAGTGGGTTCTCCACTTGCTCCTGTAGGTCCCCTGTGGAGTCCTTCAGAGTACAAGTGCCAGGCTTCTGGGTGTCTCCTTCCATGGGCTTTGCTGGTTCCAGGCATCTGTGTTTGTAAAAGGTTCCACTGGTGATTTCGAAGCCTCACCCGAAAGGGTCTTGCCGCTCGGGAGGGAAGGGATGGCCCCATGGCCCCCCTCTTTGACGGCTCCTGATGCTGGAACTCCGCGGGCCAGTGATGCCGGCGGTGCTGGGCTGCACACCAGTGTGCTCCATGCAAATGGCACCCCCTGGAGTTGTGTGGTGCGCAGTGCTTCTTTCTTCCTCCCCCTTGTGCTAATAAGGCCCCGCCCCTGGCCCAGGCAGTCGGCTCACCTGCACGAGATGTGGCACCCGTGGGTCATCCCCCCGAAGCTGAAGGGCCCCTGTGATTGGTGTTCCCAGGGGTTTGTGCTGGTTGACTTTGCTGCCAGGTCATGCCAGGTCATGTTTGCGTGTGGCCATCTCAAGGTTACGAGGCTCACGGGCCGGGCTGCAGCTCGGTCGCTCTGTTTGTTAGTACACAAAACCTGTTCCCTGTAAGAGCCAAAACTGGGACCTTAGCACTTGGGGGAAGTAGAAGAATCCAGTGATAGGGTGAATGATTTACTGCCGCCTTCTCTCTCCAGAACTTTGACTCACCCGATCCCTTCCCTTGGCCCCTACCAGCCCCTCACCTCCTCCTTCCCTCCTTGCCCCGGCTTTCCCTGCACCTCCAGCCACACAAACACAGGACCAGCTACAGAGGAGCCGGGTCTGTGTTTTGACGTATTGTCTGTACAGTACAAAAGGAATCAAAGTGGAAGATTAAGACAGGCAGGGCAGAGCAGAGAACTCCTCTCTCAGGAGTTGCCCCATGGTGGGGTAGAGCTCAGCCTAGGCCCTGCTCAGCCGCGTCTCTGCAGGCAGGTGCATGGCCCGAAGCTCATCTCCTAACACAGACTCGGTCCTGTGTGGGTCCCAAGGAACCTTAATGGAAGGAGCAGGCCTCCTCCATCTTATCCGCGGGAACTGCAGTGAGCCGGGGCAGAGGTCCCCGTAGGACTGTGCCAGCATCTCAGACGGGAAAGCACGTTTCCCTGCTTTGGGGCCACTGCAGGCGGCAGGCCACATCCGCCTGGGCCAGGGAGAGGGGAATGGCTCCCAGGGACATCCCGGGCTTCCAGATACCAGTTGAATTTCCCAGCGTCAGATGTCCTTGCCATGCCAGAAATTACCGAGAGGTGGCTTCTCTTTGTGACAGATCAGAGGTGTTTCCTTGCTGTTCTCTCAAATCCCTTTCCTCTCTCTCTTTTGTTTGTTACTGTTATTAAGATTTTTAATGGTAATACTGTTGTTTTAAACGTCTTGGTTTCATTGTTAATGTTTAGCATTTTGAAGACAACCTTCATTCCACTTCATTCAGGATAAGAGAAGATACCACTTGAGCTGTTGCTATTACCTGTGGTCTTTTTTTTTTTTTTAGAGAGAGAGAGAGTGTGTGTGTGTGTGTGTGTGTGTGTGCACGCGCGTGTTGAAAGGAAGGGGTGGAATGGGGATGGGGAACAAATGCCAGTTATCCCAGGAGAATGAATGGAAAGCGACTTTCCTTTTTCATTGCAGTAGAAAGCCAGATAAATATATATTTTTTTTCCTGCTTCAGGTCAGAAACCCTTCCCTTGTCAAAAATGCGATGCCTTCTTTTCTACCAAATCTAACTGTGAACGCCACCAGTTGCGCAAACACGGAGTTACCAACTGTTCCCTGAGAAGAAACGGGCTTATCCCCCAGTCAAAAGAGAGTGATGTTGGACCCCATGATAGCACAGGTAGTGCTTCCGGGTGACGGAGAGGAGAGGGACAGAGGAGGGCAGCTCCCAGAGCTCTGGCAGCGTGGTAGTGAGCCCCAGCCGTGCAAGCATGGGGGGCTGCCTTTCCCATTTCTCTGTAGGACTCGGCAGGCCGTCCCCAGCCGTGGGCCCCGCCGAGGACTGGGAGCTGGCAGTAGGCGGGGGCCTGGGAGACATCCATCGACATGCCCCAGATAGCTTTCCTGAGCGGCTGGGGAAGATCTGTGGCCCTCCCAGCAGACCCCCCTATTCCTGCCCTGGGGCCCCTCCGGAGGTGGGAGCTCAGCTTGGGGGTGCAGCTCTAGCTCTCGGTAGGATCAAATTTAAAAAGGATATGAAACCCTACTGGCTTTGGGTGTTGTTTCCTCAAAGCCCAGCCTCTGCCGCATCCTACAGAGTGGGGGACGGGCTCCTGCTGCTGTCAGGGTGTTCCAGGAAGTAGTGATGCCAGCCCTCTGCAGGGGAGGGGCATGTGGGGAGGGGGTGTTTTTCTCTTCAGTAACTCTCCTCCCAGTAAAAAACTTTGTCTTGTTTGAAAAAGCACTCTGCATGTCCTTTCTTTAATCACATCTCTGCTTGACCTGAATCCGGGTATTATTCTCGTGTGCTGATATGTGCTTCCTTCCTCCAGCCCCTACAGAGCAATTAACGGCTGCTCAATGCGTCTCCTGGCACCTTTTTTTTTTCCTTACAGCTTCTGTATTCACTCCTGTCCTCTATTCAGTACATTCCAGCATCTCCAAGTGCTAGGGTTCTGCATCTCCCACCCCCCCCAAACAGATCAGAAAATCGGCTGCTGTGGGTTCCCTGTATACATGACTAGTTAGCTGGCTGTGGGTTAGTTACAGCTATGGATTCAGTTCTGCAGATCTCGAAAGCTTGACATTTCCCCATTTCTCGAAGCCAGACTGGGTCTCCCCAGAGGCTTTTGTCCAGGGGTATAATTGTATCCTGTGCTTCTCTCCCTCAGATGTGGGTCGGGGTGGGAAGCTGTGTTGTCTGGGGGCCCCCTCCTTTCTCCCCAGCCCCCTTGTCCTTATCTGAGTTCCAGGGGGAGAGGGGCACATCTGAATGGGTAGCATTTCCAGGAAGAGCAATTGATTCCAGACCCTCTCCTTTTCCCCCATGCCTTCCCCCAAGCCCTTGTGAAACAAGGCAGTCCCTGAACTGCCAGGCCCTTTGGTTAAGATCAAACCCTCTAAGGGTGTAAAAATGTGAGCCAGTTTGCCACTTCCTCCCCCCAGCTTCCATTTCTACATAATTGGCTGGCATCTTTGGGTAAAGAAAGATACGGAACCTTGGAGCCCCATGAGCCAGAGATCAGTTGTTCCATCCCCAGGAAACCCACAGCGATCCTGGCAGAACTCGAATTTGCTGCAGATGATCGCTCTTAATGTTTAACAGCTGGCTGTTAACAGTTGTCACCTGGTAGCTCCAAACACTTTCTCGAAGCCTAGTTTAAGAAGCAGCTATGTGATTTTACCTGTAGTGGTCCCAAAAGAGAGAAAGCAGTGGATAACTGAGGGCAAGGGGCACCCTTAGTTTCCCAGGGTGGCCGGCAAGTAAGTACCAAATGATGAATGCACATTTTGCATTCCGCTTCTTGAGCTTATGGAAGAGCCCAGAACCAGGCCTCCTGCCGACATCTGGGGGTGCGGGCAGCTGTGGGAGCCTGCAGACACAAAAAGCTAATCAGAACATACATCTTAGCTTCAGTTCACCAAATTTTACATTGTGGGTGTATTTGTTTTTTAAATTTGCAGTTACATGAGTTCTGTTTTGCCAAACCCCATCAGAGCCCCACCTCTGCCCGGTCCTGGACGTTATATAGGGTTTCTTTAAGGGACAAAGCCTCGGGAAAAAGAAAATTCACTGAAAGCTGTAATGTGAAACCAGCGAAGAGAAAATAAATGTTTGGTTTCGTTGTGGTCATAATCCATACATAGTAAGAAAGCGGGGGACAAAGAGGTCAGGGAAGTGGGGTTCAGTGATTTCAAGGAGAGTTGCACACCCAAGTGAGCATGGCAGGGGTGTGGGGTGAAGCTCGCTTTCAGGGCTCCCTCCCATGAAGTTAAAAGTGAGGCTTTAGAGGAGGACCATTAAAAAAAAAAAAAAAAGGGCAGGAAATGACCAAGGAAGTTCTTGAGGGGTATTTTAGGTTTATATGCCTAGCTTCAAGTCCCTAGACATGTTTTATAATGTAAGTCTGACTTTTTTAATCACCTAAGTTCTTTAAAGAAAATATATCCTGGATTCCACCCCGAGGAATGCCAGCAGTGCTATGAAGAGGCAGCTCGGGCTTAAAGGGGCACATTGGTCCTTGAACTAAAGCTCTCTGTTCCCTTTCTCGTGGGCAGAGAGGTTCCCTGGCCCACTTTGTCTTCGAGGATCCTTGTGGTTCTTCAGGTGATGCCTGCGAGAGCCTTCATATCTGTGGGCGCCTGAGCTTGACTTTCTAAGTCAGCGGAAACGTGGACGTTTTTATATTGCTCCTTAAGGGTGGCTGGCCTTACCAGCCAGGAGCCCCTGTGCCCACACGCACAGGAAATGGTTCTGGGGAGGCCAAACGCAGACAGTAGCTTCCTCAACAGCTATGCCCCTGGCCAGGCCGATTGGGTGTTTAGATTGATAGTTGGTCACATCAGCTGAGGAACATGGAACTGCTAGGAAGCAACAGGTAGTTCTTTGTTAAGCTGACCTGAGAGTCTCTACTCTCCCTGTAGGAGCAGTGGTGGGTTTATTACTTACTGGTGCACACAGGATTCCTGCCTCCTCACACAGTTTTTCTTAGGTGTAGCATCATGAATGAGGGGAGGGCTAGGGACAGAGAGATTACCAGTTAAGATAGGTGGCGTTGCTCAGAAAAGCCATCTGTTGTGCTACCTGCATTTGAAGGTGTAGGTGGTTGAAGAAGGTGGGATCGAAATAGGACCTGGCATTAGAAGCTGGATATTCATGAAAGGAGAAGAGGCTAAGTCTACAGTTGCCAAGAGTCCCTTAATAAAAATCAGTTGGAGTTGCTAGAACCTCAGGAGTGCGGGCTGCCCTGTTAAAAGTCTCCCCCTAGTGGAAGTTTGGTAGAGCACAGCCAAGCCCTCTTTTGTTCACCGGTGGAAGTGAGCTGGCCTTTTACTGGATTTAGGGTGAGCTCTCCATTATCCATGCTAAGGAGGGGCCCAAATGTGAGAACAATCTGATATTAGCGTATTTACTTGGGTTTAGTTTCAGAATTCATCACGATTTTTTTTACGATGTCTTAAATATGTTCTGCTACGGTGAACTTGAAAACCCATGTTCTTTGGTGAAAAAAAAAAAATAAAGAAATAGCCTAGAATATACTGGGACAAATAGGAAGCAATCAGAGATTAAGATTTTTCTTTTAAGAAACTGAGCATTCTATCCTTTTTTTAAAAATAGACTTTATGCCAAAATTCATTTAGTAGATGCTCTCTATTGGGATGATTCAAGAAAATGAGTATATAGTTTTTTTGTAGAGTAAGGCGTAGACGTTGGTGTATATATCTCAGGAGTCTTCTTTAAACTTTTTGGATAATTTATAAAAATCATTTATTGACACATGGAAGTGTAGATGGTTGTGGATAAGCCAAAAGCGCCAGACAGGTGTGGCCATGGCCAGGGGAGGGCCGGCTCCTTCACCCCCATCGCAGGACCACCTTGATGGCAAAGAATCGATCAGGTGACTCAGACTGATGGGCACAGGCGGACATGGTGACATGTCCAATCACATACGTGAGGGGCCGCTTAGGTGCCCGGATCCACTGGCTCGGGCATTTTAATCAGAGATCCGCACAGGGAGGGAGGTACATCCGACCTAAGTGCCACGAAACCATGGGTTTTGCCAGCCCGATTATGGGAAGAGTTTCTGATCCCTGCAGTAGTAAGTTGGCCATTGGCTCGATAATTAAATAGTAGTTCTCAGCAGACAGCTTCAGGGCCTTAGCATGTAATAAAAAAGCTGTTAAGACCTCATTCAACCTGAGTGAAGAGAAGATGGTGCTTCTGATAAATTCTGTTGTCCGTTCTGCGTCATTGGTGCTGCCACAGTGCCATCCCTTAAGGTCATTAAAAACTGGCAGACTTTCTGCATTTCATTTTGCTGTGGAGGGTGGACAGGTAGGAGCAGATGAAGAGCTAGGAGAGGTTTCCCCTCTCTGCGTGGGGTCCTCACGAGAGTGAGGGAGGCCCGCAGGTGTGCACGCAGCTCCTTTTATGCCTTGGAACTCTGGGAATTAGCCGGCAGGCAAGAGCGCCTGTACCATTGCACAGAATCCGTGCTTTGGGCCAGATTCTGTGAGATACTCATCAGGTACTGTGTTCCGGGAGTGGGCCTATGTATGTTGCATGTTTGTATGATCTCTCTGCACTGGAAAAATAACTTTGACAGCTCCGCTTCCTCAATCTCCCTAGTGCTGCGAGCCTCTTGAATGCACCAGCTCTCCTCTCTCGCAGGTCCTTCTGTCTGTGCTGCCCTGAGTCGCTCACACCTTCCTGGGGGCCTGAGCATCCCTGTGTGGCAGTGGAGGGCTCTGGGCACCGCTACCGGGAGCCGGGGTGTGGGGAATGGGGCGGGGGAGGGCCCAGCTCTGAGAACAGCTGGTCTCTCGACCCCAACACGTGTGGAGGGTCCTTTTGCCTTTTGTAAATGAAACCCAAGCTCACCACGACCTTCCAGGGATGTGAGTGGGAACAAGGATTGGGGGGAAGAGGCATCCTTGCTGGGGTTGGCATACAGGCTTGGGGGCCGGGTCCAGCTGAGAGTCCCGATGGGGCTCTTGGAAGGGCATATGGGTGGCGTCGGCCTCAGCCTGTGCCCCTATGCTCACTCCCACAGATAGCCAGTCGGACGCAGAGACACCAGCGGCGGGCGGTGAAGTGCTGGACCTCACCTCCCGCGAGAAAGAGCAGTCTGCGGCCGAGGGAGCCCCTGCGCCCGACCAGGTCCAGGAGGAGCTCCCCGCAGAGGAGGTGCCGCAGGGCCCGGCCGCACTGCCCGGGGCGGGGGACGAGCAGGACGCCGGGGAGAGCCAGGAGCACG
This sequence comes from Lutra lutra, assembly GCF_902655055.1. NCBI lineage: Eukaryota > Metazoa > Chordata > Mammalia > Carnivora > Mustelidae > Lutra > Lutra lutra. The sequence goes on along the minus strand of NC_062283.1, from coordinate 20,289,713 downwards.
GGGACAAGCACGGTGTGGAGGAGAGGGACGAGGACGCGGACGGCCCAGAGGAAGACACCGTGAGCAACAAGAGCCTGGACCTCAACCTCGCCAGCCGGCTGATGGGCTTCAAGCTGGCTGAGGGCGACGCGGGCGCCACGGGCAGCGGGGGCCCCGCCCAGCAGGACCAGAAGCACGCCTGCGACGTCTGCGGCAAGAGCTTCAAGTTCCAGGGGACCCTGAGCCGCCACAGGAAGGCCCACGGCCGTGAGGAGCCCCGGGAGGATGGCCCGGGCGCCAGCGGAGCGGGGACCGCCGAGGACCCGCAGCCCGGCCCGGCCGCCGTCCCCGCGCCAGAGGCGGAGGAAAAGCCCGCCCACCCCTCGGAGGAGCCCCCGGCGGAGGGGGTGGCCTCGTCGTCATCGGAAGCCTCGGGGGACAGGCAGGGCGAGGAGGCGGAGGGCACCTCGGACGGGGAGAGCGTGGCCGAGAAGAAGTCCTCGGAGAAGAGTGACGACGACAAGAAGCCAAAGACCGACTCCCCGAGAAGCGCGGCCAGCAAGGCCGACAAGAGGAAGAAGGTGTGCAGCGTGTGCAACAAGAGGTTCTGGTCCCTGCAGGACCTGACGCGGCACATGAGGTCCCACACAGGTGAGGGCGCGGGGCAGGGGTGGGAGGCGCTTTGCTGGTGGGGGCTCGGCCTGCAGGCACCGCCTCCCGCGAAGCAGCGAGGCCGAGGCCTGGCCGCGGCGTGCGCGTGGGCCGGTGAAGCCACGTGAACTCGGAATTTAGCGGGGGTTCTCTTCCAGTCGGAATACACTAGCGCCCTGCAGAGTCGCGGCAGGGCGGCCCCTCGGCAGTGGTCGTTTTGAGAGCATTTTGGTCAGTCCTCCAAGCCTCCATCTTCCTAGCTCTAGACCGGGGATGAGGGTTGCCCTGTCCCATAGAAGCATCTAGAAGAACGTGGGCGCTGGGCGTTTGGGGCCCGTGCTGCGCCTGGGAAGGACTGGGGGTGTGGCCTGGGGAGCCGGCAGTACGGACAGGTGCTCAGCGGTGCTGTGTGGGAGGCTCCCGGGCTTGGTTCTCAGCCGTCAGGTGGGAAGTTGGTTGCACATGCGCACAGCGAGGGCCTTGCCTTTCCCGGCTGTGCGGCGGCCGGTCTGACGTCCCTGAACTGGAGCTACACGGGTGTGTCAGGGCGGCCGTGTTCCACGCGTGTCCTCGCCCCTTTTGGAGCTCTCCGTCTACAAACCCTGAGGCGGGGCCATTTTTTTGGTAGAAAGGACAAGACCTGGATATTACTAACAAACCCAAAAGATTTAAACCTATCCTGCCCGCCCCCTCCAAAAAGAAGCCCCTAGGGCCTGCATCGAGGTCTGGGCTTTCCTCCTGCCCCTCCCCAGGCAGCCACGGTGCTGGTGCGCACATTCTTCCGGCTCGCTGCTCCAGCCGCCACGGGGAGGATTTGGAGGGCTCCGTGCTTGGCTCCTAGCAGAGAGATATTCTTGGGCCCCTGGCAGGTGGTGCTCTCAGCTGCTCTCAGTGCAGTATTTGTGAGCAAGAGGGAAAGCCCCAGCTGCTCCAGATCAGAACACAGAGTATCTGGTGTCTTTGACTGGGGAGGTGCCGCTGTCATGTGCAAGCCACAGAAGTGGTGCCCTCTCCCTGCAAGAGGGACCCCGATGCTGTCCTCCCCTGAGGTTCTTTTCAGGCCCGTCTGGGTGTCCATGAGGCTTCCCCCTGTGGACCTGGGTTCCTGCATCAGTGTGTTAATGACCTAGTCAGATGGAGCGCCTGGGTCGCTCAGTTGTTAAGCGTCTGCCTTTGGCTCAGGTCATGATCCCAGGGTCCTGGGATCAAGCCCAGCATCAGGCTCCCTGCTCAGTGGGAAGCCTGCTTCTCCCTCTTTTACTTTAGCTGCTTGTATTTCCTCTCTTGCTGTGTTTCTTTCTGTCAAATAAATAAAATCTTAAAAAACAAAAAAAAACCTAGTGGGAGAGGTGGAAGGGAGAGAGAAGCTGAGGGTGGCCCCTTGCATTTCTGCTTCCTTATTTTCCAGTTCAGACAAAGAAATTGGTTTCCCCTGGGTCGGGGGGTGAGGGGTGGTTGTGGCTCCTGCTGCCCGCTGCTCCCGTGCCTGCTTGCATGGCTGCTGCTCTCATGTAGGACAGAGAGCTGGATTCTGCTGGCCTTACTGTTAACACACACCACTTCTTTTTCCCACCACTCCAGGAGAAAGGCCATACAAGTGTCAGACCTGTGAGCGAACCTTCACCCTGAAGCATAGCCTGGTTCGCCATCAGCGGGTCCACCAGAAAGCCAGGCACACCAAGCAGCACGGGAAGGACAGCGACAAGGAGGAGCGGGGTGAAGAGGACAGTGAGAGTGAGTCCACCCACAGCGGCAACAACCCCGTCTCAGAAAACGAGGCTGACTCAGGTCCACCGGCCAGCAACCACGTGGCTGTCACCCGGAGCCGAAAGGAGAGCCTAGCCAATGCCACCAAGGATCCCAGCCGCAGGGAGGAGCGGGCAGCAGGTCGGACGGCGAGTGCCAGCCAGGCTGAAGCTGGCAGGAGTGCTCCCAAGGCCGCTTCAGGGGGCAGCCCCAAGGGGCAAGCGTCTCTGGGTGACCCTGACCCAGAGACCCCGGCGACCCTCGTGGAGGCCCTGCCAGAGCTACAAGGCAAGGGGCCCACCCACCCCATCCTGGCCGCGGACGGTGCCTCGCCACTCCTGGGGATAGAATGACAGCCCATCACGTCCCCCCACCAGCACACAGACGAAAGCCAGCAGAGCAAAGTGTCCTGAATCTATATTTCATGAGGTTTCCTCAGTGCCCTTCAGCTGTCGGGGAGTGAGAGAGAGATGAGAGAGAGAGAGAGACACGAGCAGCAGCGGGCCGTCTTGCCCGATGCCATAGCCTTACATCTCCGTGCAAGAGACTCCACACGCACGCTTCCGGTGCCTTAAGTACTCACCAGTCCTTCAGTGTCAGCCTGGGCGTGTGTTTCCCCAAAATGACTTTTTGAAACAAAGCATATATTTTAATGAATTTTTTTGGAGAGGACCTTTTCATTTAAGCATTAACGTTACCTTCTGTATTGGTGTGTGTGAGCTTGTTCTTGCAAATCTGTGATAGTAACGTACGTTCTGTGAGCTGGAAACAGAAGAAAAAAAATTTGTCCTTGGATACCCATAACCAATAACTGGAAGAAGATGATGTGAATTTCATGTAAATTGCCAGAGGATATGTGGATAAGATGTTCTTTTTTCTCAAATAGACCTTTTTCTCGTTCTGTTTGCTACATGGTGGAGCTGTAATTTGGGCCTCCATATGGCGGGATGTGGTTGATGAAGGTTTCCAGTTGGGCGCCAGCCAAAACCGGGGAAGATTCTAGCTTCAACCTTGTACGTGTTTTCAGCGTTAGACATGGTATTACTGTTCAAGTTTCAAGACCTCCGTTCTTAACTTCCAGAGGAGAGTTACGCTGGCAACTTTAACCTATGGAGAACGTGCACAGATGTCCTGTATCTGATTTCCCCCATGTTTGGTATATGTATTATTAATATTATTATTATTATTATTATTATTTCATCAGTTTGCTGGTCTCTGCAGTCAGCAGAAACAAATGGGCAATATTTGTCCGGGGAGACCTGGGCTGCCCCTGGGTCCCTGTGTGGGCATCTGCCCGCAGCTTTCCTTGGCCCCCCACCCCCCGGGTGGTAGCTCTTCTACTGTACTTAAACAAGCCTTTCTTCCGTGACTGCAGAATCCGCACGGGCCGGCCGGAGAGCAGCTCAGAGAGGGGAGAGCAAGGGGGCACGTGCCCAGGGCTTCCGAGGAAGCTAGGTAGCAAGGAGACCCGTCCCTCCCCAGTCTCCCTGCCAAACCGGGCCGAAGCCTTACCCGCCTGTGCTACTGTCGTTTGCAAAGCGAGGAAGTACTTCTACTACTACTGGTAATAAAACTGCACGTGCGAGATTGGAAGATGAGAAATAGATTTGTATTTACCTTCCTGTGACGTGGGGTTGGTGCTTGAAGCGAAACATGCTGTTTCTGGTGTTCCTGAAATAGCCCGAACCCCTGGGTGTGAAAAGGCAGGATTTTTTTTTTTCCACGAGCATCCCATGCGGGCCATAGAATTCCCTCACTGTAGCCCCCAGCAGTGATGAGAGACGTTTCCCTACTGTAGCTGACCTTGCGTTCAGCGTCCTGCCCCTCCACCAAGACCTCTAGGGCGCCCGACCCACTCGCCCTCCCCTGGCCACTCCTTCCCCCCCCGCACCCCAGCCCCTTCTGGCCCCCGAGGGGTCTTCCCCCTCCACTTCCACTCACCAACGCAGACACACACACCCCCTTTTCTCCCCCACTTCCTTCCCAACTCCTCCCATTTCTCGGGGCCAAAATCCCAACTGCCCAGACTTCAAAGGAAGATGTTTTTCTCTTGGGATAATTACTTGTGATCTCTTTGCATGTGAAAGGAAAAAGGTCGAGGTATCTATGATTTGTAACTGTACTGGGGATGCCTGAACCCGAGGTGTGACTGACTCTAGAGGGCGACAAATCAGAACCAAGGATCTCCTGTTATCCCTTCACACCCAGTGTGGTTTGCGTAGTTCAAATGCCGGTTCACGCATCCCTTCATTTTTTTTTTTTTAAATGACCATTGTTATTGTTACTGTTGTTGTCACTATTTGGGGTATCTCATGTTTTGTTTCTCTCTGCAACTCTCCACACTAAAACTCGCGACTCTGTGGAGGGAAGCCATGACTGAGCGCTACGCTGCGGTGAGATGTAGCAGGAACGGGCCCGGCCACGCAGCCAGGGGCCACAGCTCGCAATAATCACTATTGATTTAAAGCTTTATTTAGCCTCCATCTGTACCCTCGTAGTCGATAAGGTCTTGCCACATTTTATTAGTGAGATTGAGAAGTGTATTATTTGTTTGTTCTGCTCTCCCCTCCCCCAATATTAAACTGTGAAATTTGTGATTTGTTTAAACTCTGGGTGAATCATAGTTTAGTTTGCATGTCCAGTTAATTTGTTTCTATACAATTTGTTTGATTCTCTTTCTCCTTCTCTCAGGGCTTTTACAAAAAAAAAAAATAGTATATATATATATATATATATATCCATATATATATATGGATCTTCTGAAAAGTTTTTTGAGGTGCAAGTTTTTCTCGTTTTTCTCTTTGATTTATGGACACAATGCTGAGATTCAATCACTACATGAAACTCCCGGCTGTGAAAACAGAATATAAAACCTAGGGCTGTTTCCCATACAGCCCCGGGGGGGAAGCTATGCGACAGTCGGGTGCCGGTTTCAGAAAGATGCACCATCCCTTCCACCCTCTCCGTCTCTGTCCTCTCTTTCTTCAAGAAGGAAGTTGATCCCAGTGATTTCAGCCCATGCATTAAACAGGAAACAATAATAAATGTGTAGAATTCATATTTTTCTAAAGGGAACTTAACTGCTGCTCCGTGTTATGTACAAAACCGGTTTATGCCACAGGAACAGAATCACAAGTTTGGTTTTGGTACTTTTTGTTCCTCTTTGTATTCAGTTGTATAGTACTTCCAAATTCAGAATGAGAAGAAAAGCTGTTCTGTATCAAACCATCTAAGCAATAAATGTTATATTTTAAAAATGGCAGATTGCCGGTCACACGGCCATCCTGTGATTTGCTGTCATTCTGCCAGCGTGTCCTCGCCCCTCGCCCGTGCGGGACAGGCCACTGACATCTGGGGCCATCGGGGGAACCGCGTGCCTGCTCCCTGACCCAGGAGGTGATGAGGCTGCTGCTTTAGCGACGGCTGAAGCCAGGAAATGGGTCTTCTGGGCCGCACCTCCTGGGGTGTCCACACCAGCTAGAAGGGGTTGCATTGCCCCGGGGTGCAGGAGAACCCACGCAGATGGGAGGTCTGTCGTTGTAAAGTCACAAATGGGCAAAGGCCTGAAGCTTCGAAGCCGGGACTCAGCAGCTCCGGGGCGAGGTAACTATAGATGGGACTTCAAATGCACTGACCATGCTGTCGGTCTAAGCCCCAGGTCACGGCAGGACGAGTTATAGTGCTCTGGTCTGTAAGGACTCCCCTCACCACCACCCCCACCCACACACACACAGCTGCCTCCACACTCAGGAGCCTGGCTCCCAGCTCCACGCTGAGCCCAACCCACCGAGCTGCCCAGGCGTCCCTCTGAAACTCGTTGTAAACATCAGTTCCTTTCATTCCCCCTTCCACTAGGGAAAGTAAACATCCAGAAGACGGTTGAAAGGGAGGAAGCCGCATGGGGTGCTCGGCCTCTGGCTAAGACAGCCCTTGGCATACACCTAAGGGCTACCTGTGCTGGCCCAGAGTTCTTTGAAGGCACAATGGAAGAAAAAACCCACACCCAACTTCTTCCCTAATAAACAGACTACTGTTAAAGAAGCTCATTATATAGATTTCTTTGGAAGCCACAAAATAAATTCTGCAAAAAAATGTCCAGGGTACAAGTGCTAACTCCCTTGCTTTTCCAGAACAGCGGCCTGGAAACCTGGCCACCACCTGGGACATGGGCTGCGTGGGCCTGCACTGGGCTCCCCACCCACGACCGGGAACACCAGTCGTACTGTCACTGTCTCTCAAATAACTATATAACATCTTTCAAAATAAAATCAGTTTCACTTTTGTAGTTGTCCCAACGTGGCAGAGGTCTACGAGCTACCCTGAGCTTGGGGACATGTTTAGTTGTTCATCCCTTCCCGGGACCTGGTTAACGTTGACCACGCATTTAGTCAACAAAGCTGTTCCTGGGCAGGCAGTGTATGCCTGGCACTGTTCTGGGCACGGAGAATACAGCAGAAACAAAACACATTTCTTTCTTGGTGGAACTTGGACCTTGACGGTGGCAGACAATACACAGACTGGTTGAGGACAGTGCAGAGTTAATGCAAGTGTCTGGGGAGGGTCCCAGAGAGAAAGGCCTTTGGGGGTTGGGTGTTACCGGGCCCTGCAGAAGCCATGTGACCGGTGTGGGGTGGCAAGGGGTGGGGCAGCGGGGGACAAGGGTTGCGGGGCTTGCTGGCTATGTGTGGACTGGGGGATGATGGGACAAGGGTGGACACGGGGAGGCCATCAGGAGGCAGCCACAGTGATGTAGGCCAGACATGGTAGCGGCTTGGAGCAGAGCAGTGAGGTAGAGACACTAAGAGGTTGGGGTCAGGGTGTATTTTCAAGGGTTGCTGCCAGCATTGGTTGACCCATCAGGTCCAGGAGCTACAGAGAAGTCAAAGCTTGGAGAGTCCACCCAGAACACACGGGCTCACAGCTTGGCTGTGATGTTCAGGTGTCCAGAATTCATTTTTTTTTTTAAGATTTTATTTATTTATTTGACAGAAACACAGTAAGAGAGGGAATACAAGCAGGGAGAGTGGGAGAGGGAGAAACAGGCTTCCCGTGGAACAGGGAGCCCAATATGGGGCTCCATCCCAGGACCCTGGGATCGTGACCAGAGCCAAAGGCACATGCTTAACTGAGATGTCATTTATTTATTTGAGAAAGAGCACGAGTGGGGGGGGTGCAGAGGGAAAGAAAGAAGCAGACTCCCCACTGAGCAGCGAGCCCGATGCTGGGCTCGATTTCAGGACCCACAGATCCTGACCAGAGCCGAAGGCAGAGGCTTAACCAATTGAACCACCAGTGTCCCCCAGAATTCACTCTTAAAAGAGGGGGCTTCACAAGTGTCCATCAACAGATAAATTGAAAGGAATATGTATGTGTGTGTGTGTATATATATATTATATATATATAAGTAATATATATAATATATAATAATATATAACATATATAATGGAATATTATTCAGCCATAAAAAGAATGAAATCTTGCCATTTACAACATGGATGGAACTAGAGAGTATCACACTAAGCAAAATTAGTCAGAGAAAGACAATTATCATACAATTTCACTCGTGTGGAATTTAAGAAACAAAGGAAAAAGGAGAGGGGCAGAGAGAGAGAGAGAGAGAGAGGCAAACCAAGCTCTTAACTATAGAGAACAACCAGATGGTTATCAGAGGGAAGTAGGTGGGGTGGGGATTAAGGCCCCCACTTGTTGTGATGGGCACTGGGTGACGGATGGAAGTGCTGAATCACTATATTGTACACCTGGAACTAATATTACATATAACACTGTATGTTAACTATACTGGAATTGAATAAAAAAATTAATTATAAAAATAAATAAAAAGAAGGGGCTTCGGTCCTGAAAATTAACCTTGGTAGAGGATATGTGGTCAATGGAAAAAAAGAAAAAGAGTCCTCAGTCTTTTCTGTCCACACTGCGTCAGCACCTCGTTTCTAGGAAGCGGCCGCTCCCATCCCTGGGACCCAGAGCACACAAGTCTTTCTGCGGTGGGTCGCCAGCAGCTGGACACCCACCGCTCACCCTTCCCCAGCTCGGTGCCCTGCCTGCTCATTGTCCACAGGGCGCCCCACGGCCCTGAGCAAGCAAAGAACAGGGGCTGGGTCACCAGACACGTTGCACTGGATGGGACGTTTCCCCGACGGGGAGCGGGGAAGCCTTAGGATATCAAGCCCTGACTGTAGCCCTGTAGCCCTGCCTGAGCAGAACCAGCTTTACTAGAACCAGCTTTAGTGGGCCGAGTGGACACTAATCCCAATGGCCATGCCCTCGCTCTCTGACCACTGTTCTCCGGGGAGAGCGTGAGTACGTGGTACCAGACGCCCGTGAACACATCGCTCGCCCCGTGATGCTGGTCACTCTCTCGTATGTTCTCTGGTTCAGCCCCTCTTGGAGGAGCCACAGCCGGCAAACCGCCCAGTGGGTCTGGGCTTGATCTTGACTCACTTGAGTCCGAGGTCGGTGCTCCTGACCCACGAGGCAACCATCAGCCCCTCCATGCCTTGAGGATTGAGGTCCAAGCAGGGCACATTGTCGCGGTCCCCTCTCCCCCCAGAAATGACATTAAGGAATCCTGGCCTCTTGGCCCCGATCTCAGGTTAGAACAGCACGTGTTATTGTGTGTGATCAAACACAACAGAAAATGGGCCTTCTTCACCCTTTCCAAGCAACAGCTCAGGGGCATTCCATAACGTCCATATTCTCCCACAACCACCAGCACCGTCCCCCCGAGAACTTCGCATCTTCTTGGACTGGCACTCTGCCCACTCCCCCTCCTCCAGCCCCTGGCAGCCCTGTTCTGCCATCTGCCTCTGTGAACTTGACTCCTCAAGGAACCTCAGAGAAGTAGAAAGAACATCTCATGTTTGAAAGAGAATTTCATCAACACACATGTCCTGAGAGCCTGTGAAGTGGGAGCTCGGACGAAGGACCAGCCTGCCTGTGTGGAATTTATCCAGGTAGCAGACAGAGGGGAGCCAGGCTCTGGGGGAGGGGTCCCAAACCTCAGGTCCCTCTGCCTGAAGACACAGTGAAGACACTGTCTGTCCCCGTGTCAGAGAGGCAGGGTAGAGAACGGCCAAGAGCCAGGTCTCAGGGCAAGCTGGCTGGCGTGCAAATCCCAGCTCTGCCTCTTGGGCATAGTGAATGATCACGTGCCTCAGTTTCCCCCTCCCTAAGAAGGGGATAAGAATCACTACCTGCCTTGTGGGATTGCCATGCAGACTAGAAGAGCTGATGCTACATCAGGCATTTGGAACAGCACCTGCTACCAAGTAAGCACGGCAGGAGGGTCCGAGTGTCTCCTTACTGATGCTCCCCATAAGGAGGCCCCGGTGGTTACCAGGGAGCCAAGCAGGCCGAACGGCCGCAGAACACCTTCATTCCATAGACGTTGCAGGGAGCCGCCCGCCAAGGGTTTTGGGGGGACGACTGAGCTTCGAGGCCCCAGAGGTCTAGGCCTCCTCAGAGCCCTGCGGGCTCCCTGGAGGGAGCAGAGCCAGACAAGCAGGGAAGGTGCTCCCCGGAGGGAAGGCCTGATCCCTGACCCACTCTGCACACACTCAGCCCAGGGCCCCAGAACACACATGTCTCTCTCTGTCTCTCTCTCTCGGCCGCCTGGTCTACTCAAGTTTGACTGAAGGAAGAGGAAGGGCCCTACAGAGGGTCCTCCCCACCACCTGCCCTGGGCCACCCTGCTCTGCTGCCCAGGGCTGGGGAAACATAGGGGCCTGACCTTGTCCAACCAGCCAGATGCTCCCGGCAAAGTGGGAGGGGCCCAGAGGGCGGCCGGCCTCCTTGGGCTCCGCAGGGCAGTCACTGGGCGCCTCCACGCCACCGCTTATGGTGGCCGGGGACTCCACAGGGCCTCGGTGTGTAGCAGTCCTCCCTCCCCACCACCAGAGTCGCTGGGAGGGAGACCCCTCGAGCTCCTCCTTCAGCACCCAGGGAGGCCCTGCCTCACAGCCCCCGCTGGCGCAGGGAAGGCTGGAGTCTGCCTCCCGGGGGGCCTCCTGGGGACGGAGTGTAGACCTCAAAACTAGGATCCAATGGAGGCCTCACTACCTTGCCACAAGGAGCCCCCGGGGCCCACAGACCTGCGGTCAGCCTCCATCCTGCAGCAAGAGCCCCGGGGGATTGGGTGCACACTGGTGCCAGCCGCTGCTGACACAGCTGGAGACTCGCCCTCCAGAGAGAGAAACCGTCTCAGGAGGAGGGATGTGAAGCCCAGACAGGATTAGAGTGTTCGGATTTCTGGATCCTCTGGAGTTTCTGCATTTCTGCCCGGCTCATGGGAGCCCAAGGCTCCTTGAAGGGGCCGAGAAACAAGAAGGAGACTCCAAGGTGCCCCTGCCAGCCAGCTCCCCACTCCCCAGCCTGGGCGCCAAGCGGCCCAGGCCCCCTCCCCCCCCCGTTCCACAAATTCCCTGGGAGGCTGTGAACTGGGAAGGGCAACCAAGTTTATTTTAAACTGAAAATTGAAGGTTGCTCTTTAGCAAAAACAGAACAGTCCCCTCAGATTCTAGGCTGCCAAGGTCAGTGTCCCAAATAAGAAACCAGTGGACTCGCCTTTCCCGTTTTACTCTGAAGGAAGCCACAGCCAAACGTGGCGGTGACGTGTCTGGTCCTCGCTGTCCCCTTCCCCGGGGCCGGCCCAGCGGTCAGGGCAGGAATCGCAGCTGTGGGCCCCGGAGGCCAGGCTGGGTGCCGCTGGCTGCTTTCCGGCCCAGCCTGCCGCCCCCCCCGCCCCGCCCTGCGCAGCTCTCAGATGGAGCTTTTAAATCAAACCCATAGCTGCTCAGTGGAAAAAATTGGGGAGCCACTGGAAAATAGGAAGAAAAAAAATTAAAGCAGTCAGCTCGCTGCTCAGACGCCTTTTTTTTTTTTTAAGATTTTATTTGTTATTTGATAGAGAGGGAACACAAGCAGAGGGAGTGGGAGAGGGAGAGGCAGGCTTCCCATGGAGCAGGAGCCCGATGTGGGGCTCAATCCCAGGACCCTCGCACTATGACCGAGCCAAAGGCAAATGCTTAATGACTGAGCCACCCAGGCCCCCCTCAGATGCTATTTTTATTCATTGAATAGTGCTGTTTGGGGGTGGGGGGGCTACTTTCTTCCCCCTTCCTCATCTGGGACGTGTTTATGCAGCCGTGTGCACACTGCAGAGACCCTATGGTTTGCTCCCTCGTCTTCACCCACATCTAGGGAACTGGAAAGGAAAAACAGTCCTTATCGTCCCAGAGCCGAGACAGGAGCTGAAATGATATGCCCAGGCCAGCCAGCTCATGGGTGGCCTTGTTCGGATGCCATCACCCACTAGAGAAACCCTGAGACATATTGCGGGAGGCGTGGGGTGTCTATGAGGGTGTGCGCTGTCTGCTGAACACTGGGAATGCAGATGTGACGTGGATGCCATCCTTGTGTCGTCACAGTCACTCCGTGCATTCCCACCTCTTCCAGCTCTTTCGCCACAAGGCAAAAGCCACCAGGACGTAGGGTCGGGATCAGGCACTTTGGGCTGGGCTCTGCAGGGACTGCCGTTCCCGGCCCCATGAGGCGTGTGCTGAGGCAGGCCCTCCAGGATGGGTGTGTTCTGCTCCCTCCTGCCAGGAACCTCACTGTGGGTCTTCCCACCTGCGTTACCCAACCACTGAAGAGAAATTTCTGGATTGCTTGTTAAAAACCCAATGCCAGACCTACTGATTCCGGATCTCAGGGGGTGGGACCGGGCCATAGGCATCTTCAGCAAATCCCCAGAGAATTCTGAAGCCTAAGGAAGTTTGAAAATCAGGGCTCCGGAAACTAAAGGCGGTCCCAGGCTCCTAGGGCTGCCCCTCTGGCTCACAGCAGGGCAAACCGTTTGCACATAGGTGCTCTCAGAATCTAGGAAATGCATCGAACCTTCCTTGGAGCAACCCTGCGGGGCCTGTTTTTCTAGCCTGTGTAGCCGCTCAGGGGCCAATATCAGCCCAGGGACCCCACCCCAGCCTGGGGCCATACCCCGGACCCCAGGGAGGGAAGCTCTAAGAAGCTGTGCCAGGGCTCAGCCTTGCCTCCCCGTCATGGGAGCGGGTGCCTCCGCCTGACTCACCCGCCTGGAACCTCAGCTCCCCGCCGCCCCCGTCTTCTGGTACCTGCTTCTCCTCACCTGCCTGGAACCTCGGGCTGCCCCGTCTTCTGGTACCTGCTTCTCCCTCAGCTGGGCTGGTGGCAGCACCTGTGGGATCCAGTGTAAATCAAACTGTAGAACCCTTGCTCAAGAAGCAGGAAAGACGGGGTGCCTGGGTGGCTCAGTGGGTTAAGCCGCTGCCTTCGGCTCAGGTCATGATCTCAGGGTCCTGGGATCGAGCCCCACATCGGGCTCTCTGCTTGACAGGGAGCCTGCTTCCCTCTCTCTCTCTGTCTCTGCCTGCCTCTCTGTCTACTTGTGATCTCTCTCTGTCAATAAATAAATAAAATCTTATAAAAAAAAAAAAAGAAGCAGGAAAGAACCTTTTCCTTCTCTCCCCCAGCTGCCCCCTCTATGGTGTTTCTTATTTGCTGTTTAAGACCACACTGTGTCAGGCCGGGGGGGATCCCGTGGGGAGGTGCCTACAGGCGGCTGAGACCGCCCCCACACCGCAGCACCCCGCCCCCAGTGAGGAGCAAACACACCAACACACCCACCTTCCCTGTGTCTGCCCCCAGGCCTCCACCTGGGAAGTGGGGGAGGCAGACAACCAAGACTCCCTTCTAGGAAGGAAGGAGGCAGAGGAAAGCAGGACCACACAGGAGCCAAGCCTCCAAGCCCCCAAGCCCTAGGGCATGCTCCATTGTCCCATCGGACCTCATTCCCAAAGCCCAGTTCAAATACACAATCATAAAGAATTTCAAGATGGCGCCTCAGAGCCCTGGACACTGAGCTGTGTGACAGGGCTGGATGCACTCCCAGGACGCGCCCCGGCCTCAGCCCCTCAGCCCAGTCCTAAGTTCCTAAGTACAGCCTCGTGGCCCTGCTGGTTAAGGGAACACCGTTCCAGTCTCCTGTCTTGGAGGTCCAGAACCCAGCCTGGGTGTTTCCATGGGTCCCAGCACCCCCTTGGTGTCTCAGGCTTGGTCGCTGAGTTCCTGAGGGCTACCGTCCCCACCACTGACCTCAAGCCCAGGACTTGGTCGCTCATCCTGGTCTGTACACAGTTGTATTCGCTGCTCTACTGAGAGTGGCATTGAGTTTCACGATCAGAACCAGTGAGGTTCCGTCAAGCCAGCACTAATGGTGGGTTGGCCTTCCCAACCTCACCGCACCAGGTCCGTGCCAAGCCCTGCCCCGAGCTCTTGGTGAAAGCACAGAACTCTGACTTGTGCAGTGTGTACCCAGCTCTAGGACCCACAAGGGGCCTTATGAACCAACAGACCTGCCCCGCCCCCACCTTGCCCACATCCTTCCAGAATCTTCCAGACCATTTCCACCTGCCTTTCTTTCTCAGCTCACTGGCACGGGAGCGGCAGCCCAGCCCTCCTTCACCTGAGGTAAGTGCTGACTGCCAGAGTTTGGATGCTGCAGGGGAGAGGTAGGGCTGGTCTGTGAGGTGAGGGAAGGGAGAAGAGGAGGCTTTGCCTCTGAGTTGGAGAGGGGCCCTGTCAGCACGAAAGGAACAGTGAAAGCAAAAGCCAGGGAGAGTGGGAGCGGAGATGGATGGAAGAGGATATGGGAGTAGATACAAAAGGAGGAAAACACCTACGAATTTCTTACTGAAACTGAATTATACCACGCTGATTTTCCCTGTAATATACTATCATTTTTTAAGACTTTTTTTTTTTAAAGGAGGGCACTTGTTATGATGAACACTGGGTGTTATATGTAAATGATGAATCACTAAATGTTTTTTAAAAGACTCTTTTTTAGAGCAGTTTTAGTTTCACAACAGAACAGAGGAAGGTGCCGAGATTTCCCATATACCCTCTGTCCCTACACTCCCAGCCTCCCCCAGCATCTACACCCAGCCAGAGCTGCAAGTTGGGTTTTTTGTTTTGTTTTCTTAAAAGATTTTATTTATTTATTTGTCAGAGGGAGAGAGCACAAGCAGGGGGAGCAACTGAGAGAGAGGGAGAAGCAGACTCCCTGCTGAGCAGGGAGCCCAATGCAGGACTCGATCCCGGGACCCTGGGATCATGACCTGAGCTGAAAGCAGACACTTAGCCCAGGCGTTCCAGAGCTGGAAGTTGTTGCAGAGGATGAACCTACCCGACAGGTCATCGTCACCCAGAGTCTATTGTTCACCCTAAAACTCACTCCTGGAGTTGTACATTCGGTGCATGTGGGCGAATGTATAAGGACGTATGTCCGCCATGATGGCACCATCCAGGGTAGTTTCAAACTTTCGTATTTCCTTAGGGGTGGGGGGAAGAAAAGAGCAAGAACGGTCTGCAGATTGGCTTGCTGGAGGTGAGTTTTGCAATGATCTCCCGAAGAGGTCTGGTGGGGAGCCTGGCCCAGCAGATGAAAACCAGGGTTTCCTGGCCCACGACCTGGAAGGAGGCCTGGTCAAGGGTGGGGAGGGGAGCTGGAGCTCAGGACAGATCTTGCTTTGTTCACTCAGCAAGCATCTCTGAGCACCCAGAAGGGGCAGGTACTTGTAGGAGGTCCCAAGATGAGGGAGACCCCGACCCTGCTCTCCAAAAGTCTAGGAGAGAAAGACGCAGGCAAGCGACCCTCGGAAAAGAGTGCTGTTGTCAAACGGAGCAGGAGCGCAGGCCACTGTGGGTGCTCAGAGGCAGGGCGCACTTCTGGCTGGGGGCCCCGATGCCCCGCAGGCTGGCTCTTGGGGGGGTTTCAGCCGGTAGGGTGTGGTGGTGGGTGAGGCAGCCCGGGAGGCCCAGGGACAGTGAAGGGAGCCTGCAGGCAGGCTGCAGAACCCCCCAGAGTGGGGTGGGCTACTGGCTGATGGGTAGGTGGGGACGCTCCCTGACCCACGGCGAGGACAGTGAAAACCTCGTGGCTGATGAATGAGGGAATGAGCAGAGTTTGGATAAGGGACCTAGATTCCAGGCAAAGGCAGGTTGGTGAAGGTGGCTGGTGTCTCAGGGCTGTGCTGCAAAGCAGAGGGTTGGATGGAGACAGGGAAACCAGCGAGGAAACTACCGGAACAATGCAGAGATGAAACTTGGCATCACGAGTGGAGGGAGCCGGGACCCAGTAGCGGTGTGAAGACAGGGAGTCTGGGGACCAGGGAAGGAGTGACCTAAGACTGTCACCAGAGGGGATGGCAGGGGTCTGGGAAGACTTAAGGATAAAGGAAGAGTCTGTGTTTGGGGTTAGAAGGGGGTTAGTATCACGGATAAGGCAAGAAAGTGGGTAGTGGTTGACCAAGGACCAGGAGGAGGGACAGAGGGAAGGATTCAAGCATAGCCAGGCCAGATGACCAAGCTCTAAAGAACAGATGGGAACCCAGGAGAGAGGAAAATGCAGACCACTGACCCCACCAGGGAGAGGAGGAAGTTGAGAAATTCCAGTTAGAAGGCCTCCTTGTTTCCAGGAAGCCAGAGATTGTCTGCAAAGAGCAGAGTGGGGGGCAAGGGTGATGTGGGAATGGGGTAGGGGGCAGGGAGGGGCGAAGCAGCCCCGGGGAGACCAGGTGACAGGGCCCAAGGAGAGGGAGGGCTGATCCGCAGGGACTCCGGTGAGCATGGAGCCCGCTGCTTGGCTTTACAACACAGAATGTGGCTCAGTTCGAGGCAAATCCCACAGCCCTCTACCCCTCTTGGGAGTGTCCAGGAATGGGGTTGCTCAGTGCAGTGACCCAAGCTGCTGACTGCCTTCACCCAGGGCTGGAAGGGCTGAGTCTGGAGGCCAGGCCAGGCCAGGAGGCAGGTGAGCCCAAAAGGGAGAGGTGGTCTGGTGGGGAAGGACCAGTAGGAGTAGCTGAGTCTCTTGAACGGAAACCAGCGGGAAAGGTCTGTGGCTGGCCTTGCCACGGCAGTCCAGGCAGGGCCTATGCAGGGCGCCCCTGGGGACTCTGGGTCTCTCCCTGCCACCTCTGGAATTCCCAGGCAAGCAGATTTGATTACTGGCCTGGCAGGGTCAGTGCCTGACCCTGGATCGGTCAGGGCCAGGGACTGAAGCCAGAACCGGCCAGCCCCTGGGTATTTACTTGGATGTTTTCAGAGAA
The DNA here is from genome assembly GCF_902655055.1 of Lutra lutra. Lineage (NCBI taxonomy): Eukaryota > Metazoa > Chordata > Mammalia > Carnivora > Mustelidae > Lutra > Lutra lutra. The sequence continues at coordinate 20,273,175 of NC_062283.1, read as the reverse complement.
GGGAGAGTCAGCAGGAGAAAGCCAGCGGACTCAGGAAGGTCTTCCCCGCTGGGAGATGGCAAGGAAGGGGGGAGAAGGGGAGGGCAGCAGAGCTCAAGCTGTCGGGCAGGGGTAGGCAGCCCCGTGAAGAAGGCCCAGGGGCCGCTCTCTTTGGCACCGAAGACAGGCCTTGGGGAAGCAGAGGCTGGCCAGCCCCTCCCCCAGTCAGGGCCAGACCTGGAGGGGCAGGGGGCGACTGGTGTGCTCCCACCCCTGCCCTGCCTGCAGGTGGAAAAGGGGGTGTTTGAAGTGCCAGGTTAGCCTGGGAGCAGAGAAGCCTCGAGTCTCGTCCTGGGCCTGCCCGGGAAACTGCCCTCTTAGCGGCTGGATGAGGCCACATCACGCTGAAGCCTTGGCGAGTGTGAGTGCCCGGGAGTGGAGTGTTCAGACCGGGCTCAGCATCACCTGTCCCTTGATAGCGACACCTGTCTCTTCCTTCCCAGGCCCCACCCGTCACTTCGGCCCAGTGTGGGGCTCTGGAGGGCCCTCCGGAGGGGACCCTCCGACCCAGTGAAGCTGGACACACCCAGCAAATCTTTCTCCAGCAGCTTCCCCACCCTACACCTCCGATGGCCCCAGGAGCTGGGAGAATGACACCCCAAATTCACTTCCCAAACCCGGCCGGCCCAACCCACCCGGCCATCTCCTGCACCACCAGGCCCTGAAATGAGCACACCCCCAGACCACTTACAGTGGGGCTCCACTCCTCAGTCTCGCCTCCTCCTGGAGGCCCTCCCAGACTGCTCAGCCCTTCTGGGAAGATCACTCACTCGGTTCTTACAAAATGGAATATATTTGTCCTTTTTTTTTTTTTAACACTTTCTTTTCTTTTCTTTAGCTGAACTCTGCCTCCTCAGCCAGGCGAAAGAACAGGGCAGGGACAAGTATTTTGTGTGTGTGTCCCTACCAAAATTTAGCCCAGCACCCTGCACATGTGAGCTAGTCTACGGCTGTACTCTCAGAGATGGAAGCCAAGCTCTGATACGCAGTCTCGAGGGGCTGTGTGGTCTGGGCAGTGGCGGGGGACATAGGGTCTGGCCTCATCTCTCATGCAGGCCAGTGCCAGGACGGGCATTGCTGCCCAGGCCAGGTAGATAGGCATGTTTTCAGTTAACTTCCTGCCCAGCTCTCTGACTGCACATTTTGTAGCTTTGACCTTCCCTCCCGCTTTTCTTGGAAGACATTTGTCCTCTGTCTGGGCTACTCATTCAAATCCCCTCGGGACTGTTAGACTCTGGGTGACCCACCCAGGCTGAATCAGTCTCTGTGAGTGGAACTAAACACTGGGAATTTGACTTTTTTTTTTTTTTAAAGATTTTTTTTTTTTTAATTTATTTGACAGCGAGAAAGAGAAAGCACAGAGAGAACGGGAGAGGGAGAAGCAGACTCCCCACTGAGCACAGAGACAGATGCGGGACTCGATCCCAGGATCCTGAGATCATGACCTGAGCCAAAGGCAGCCGCTCAAACGACTGAGCCACCCAGGCAGCCCAACACTGGGAATCTTAAAAGCTCCCTGGAACTTTCTGATGTGCAGAAGGCTGGCGCTCACCCCTCTCCCAGTATCCTGCAGTGAGATACAGCACAAAGCTTACAGGATTTGGAGCCAAACAGCCCTGGGTTCAAATCCCAGCCCTGATACCTGCATTTGATTGGGATCCTCTGGACCTTGGTGTCTTATCTTGAAAATGGGTATAACAGGCCTCTTGCTCAGAATGTAAGGTGCATACAGAGCTTCAAACAAGTACAAGCCCCCTGGAATGATACTCCCCAGGCCTCTTTGAGTACTGAAGGCCTTCATGGAGATAGACCCATAGTCTCCCATATCCAAGATTATGTGGGGGCAATGAAGCCCCTTCAAGGGGTTCCCGGTGCAGACAATGGGAGCCATAGTTGTTTCACAGAGCTGGGGCCTGGGGGAGGACTTAATTTTACTTCTGATTAGAGAGAAAAGGATTCATGTTTCCTCTAAATTGACCTCAATGCCTCTTTCTACATGTTATACAAAATCCTCTATTATCTATTCATTTTAGGGTTGTCCATGTTCTAAAAGGGAGCAAGGACCCTGTGTTGGGAAGTGGGACTGCCGTTGGGGGTGCGGTCCCTCTGCTGGCAACTCCCGGTGGTGCCCCCCACCCAAACCCCAAGAAAGGTCATGCCCTTGCCAGACATCCCGTCAGCTCTCTGGGAGGTGGTGGGTGCCTTTCTCCTTCCCACAAACTGCCCGTGGGAGGCACAGGTTCCTGAGGCCCCGGGGGTGTGCGATGAACATTTGCCGATGGGCGTCATGGTCTCGTGTCCCGAGTGTTGTTGGACAAGGTCCTCCACATTCTATGACATCACAGTGGTGGCGACAGCCAGGAAATTCGGGGCCCAGAATTCAGTTTTGAATGCTACTAGAGAAAGGCTCACCAGGAAGCTGCTTCGAATCCTAAAAATGGAAGGGACTTCGCACGTTTTCAGGAGGCTGCAAATAAAACATTTATCTGACAATAAATTGCGTCGTGAGGTAAAGGACAGCTTAAGCTTGACAGATGGAGCTTCTTACGTCATTCAAAGCTCTTAACCACACACACACACGTATATTCAAGATTATAGTAAAGGAAATCCTGCCTGCTGTGAGCTGAATTGTGTCCCTCAGATTCGCTCGTTCAGTCATGTCCCCCTCGTACCTCAGACCGTGACTGTCTATGGAGACGGGGCCTTCGAAGAGGTCATGGAAGTAAAACGAGGCCCTAAGGGGGGGGTCCTAATCCAATCTGACTGGTGTCCTTATCCGAAGAGGAAATTTGGACACTCAGACAGGAGGGATAGGCCTCTCAAGGACCCAGGGAGAAGGCGATCGTCCGCAAGCCAAGGAGAGAAGCCTCAGGACAAACCAACCTTGATGGCTGATCTCGGACGTCCAGTCTCCAGAGCTGTGAGCAGATAAACTTCTGTCACCAAAGCCACCCAGGCTGTGGTATTTGTGGTGGCAGCCCGAGGAGGCCAGCACGCTGCCCTCGATCGCTTTTCTGTGTGCCTGACACCATGGACATGCGGGTCGTGATAGGGTCCCGGGAGAGGGAAGAAAATGGCGCAGAGGGGCTCCTGCTTGCGAAGCAGGCATCAGAGGGTCAGGCACGGGGTAAGCTCCCCAGAAGCGTGAGGGATTCCCACCAGCATTCCTAGGAGAAGCGTTCCCTTGATGTTCAGGAGAGCACAAGGCCCATGTTCCCAAGACTGGGCCCCATGAGTTACGGATCACGTGGACCTGTTTGCTGGGCTCCTGCGGTGCCAAGCTCGGTCAGCCTTGGTCTCACTGTCTTTCCCTCACCTCTCATTACACGTATCTTTCTAGAATTCGGAGACATAAGAAAAGTGTTTTGCTTTTTTGTATTTCTTTTTGTTTGGAAAAACAAAGGGCTCCCACGGCCTAGGACTAGATACCTATGATTTGAGTTCTCTTCAGGGTGGGTGGGACCCCTAGTTCATTTAAATAAGGTTTTCGGGGCGCCTGGGTGGTGCAGTCTCGTTGAGCTCCTGACTCTTCGTTTCGACTCGGGTCATGATCTCCAGGGTCATGAGCTGGAGCCCAGCGTCGGGCTCCATGCTTCGTTGAGGAGTCTGCTTGGGACTCCCTCCCTCTCTCTAATCAATGAATCTTTAAAAAAAAAAAGATGACGACGCAGCTGATCAAATGTGAATGCTTCAAATCTTAGGACTGGAGCCTCAGATGGGCCGGTGGGCTGAGTTCTTGGAACCCATGTCAGCGGGGTCTCCCCTCAGACTGGCTGTCCAGCAGCACCCCATCCCCCACCTGGGTACATATGCCCAACAAGGCAAATACCCAGGCCCCAGCCCAGCCCTGCGGACGCAGGATCTCAGGCTGGGGCCAGCTGTTTCTGACCTGCTCCAAGGGTGACAGTTACCTACTTGACACCAGAACTTGTCACCTAGCAGAGGCTCACCCCAGCCCCTGACTGTGAGTCTCAAACACGGATTTCACTTGTAGCGCTGGTTTTAAAATGCAGATTCCTGGGCCAACTCCCTGGGGTTCTGCTTTAGGTGTGGGGGATGTTCCGGGAGGTTGTGAAGCATCTCCTCCGGGTGACTCTATCTATGCGCGTGCATGTCGGGATCACCTCTCAGCTGGACCGCGGTCATCGGCTTCTTTGCCATCTCCCTTCTGTTCCCCAAACACCCTCTGCTTCGCTCCCCCCTGGTCTGTAATGTCCTTCTTGCCTTCATCCTCTTCTCTCCAAAGCTCCCACTCTGTCCTTGAAGGCTCAGCTCAAAGAGCATCTCCTCTTGGAGCCTCCCAGGCCCTCCCTGCCCTTCCTGCCCCTCCTCATCCCATGTTCTTGCCATGAGTCCGGAGTTTTATCGCTATAGAGACCCCGTGGGTGTGGACGAAACCGTACTACGAGCCTGCAATTCCCCAGGGCCTGGCACTCAGCAAGAGGCATACTTGGCTGTAGGCCTTTCAGTCCAATTCAGCTCAGTCCAATGCAACTCAAAGCCATTCAACTTAATTCGTGCCAGCATCATGAGAGAGCCCGGGGGAGCCTATGAAGAGCCCCAGCACACGGAGAGCAGGTCTTGGGGTGGGTGGAGGGACGCCGCTCACTGATAAGGCTTGGGGACTTGCTTTCCCGGGAAGCCTTACTCAGCTCGTCCGGCTCCCGAGGCCTGGCCGCAAGCTGCGGTTGCCCAACCCCAACCGAGGCCCCTCTGGGCCCAGCTCATCTTTGACCATGTCCCTAAGATGGAACCGGAAGCTGCTAAGGTATGTGTCGCAACCATCGTGTCCCAGGGGCTGGTGAGGTCCCTTCACCCAGAGCGGCTGGTCTCCTGACGTTCGTCGCTGTCTACGTAATGGGGTAAGAGCAAGCTGAGCTAAAGGAATCTACTGCTTGGGTCCTCCAGTTCGCCCGGTCCTCGCTGGCGGGTCCCCACACCCTCATCCTACCTGCTGGCAGGGGAGGCCCAATTTCCCGGGAACTCTCCACCCAGAAACAACGCACGACAGCTGTCAATCAGAAGCCACAGAGCCCTGGTCCCACAGCCATTCGGGGGGGGGGGGGTGACTTTTCAGCGGGAGCCGGGGGAGGATCCTGCTGAGCGGGTCGGTGCGGTCCTAGGTGTCAGAGAGAGCAAAACGGTGCAGAAAGGATGGCCAGTCTCCAGGACCCGCACGTCCGGGGGTTTCCTGCGGCGGCCTCGGCGGAGTGCGCAGCCCGGGCACCTGGACACCGGGAGAGGGCGGAGGCTGCAGGAGAGGTCTGACGACAGCATCAGTGCGTCTCCTTCCTCCTGCGTCTGCAACAACAAAGGGAGAGAGTGACCTCCTGAGAGGCTTCAGGACAGCCCGGAATCACGCCCCTCCCCACGGTGCAGTGAGGGGCCGGACAGAGTGGACGGGGCTGTGCGCCCGCTTTCCCCCGCCCAAAGACGCTTCCCACTCGTTCGGGTACGAATATTTCATCGGATCAGAGACCCAGAGAATCTCCCTCCTCCCCTCTCCCAGCCTTCCAGGAAGAAACAAATGGGAGCATGTATAAGTGGGGTTCGAAGTTTCTTAAAACTGGTCCATCCTATGTGTCCCGCAAAGGAAGGATCAACAGGGTGCCTCTTGACGGGAATTTAGTGAGACTCCCATGGTTTCGGTGAGAACCCGGCGGACACAGAAATAAAGCACTTAGCTTAGCCATGCTCCACGAGTAAAGCAGAAAAAGCCACGAAGCCTGAGGTGGAGAGAGCTGGGGTTTTTGCTTTGTAAGTGAGTGGGTTCCCGGATCCTTTCACTCATCCTTCCACTCACGCAGCAGCATGTGGAGCACCTGCGCTGGGCCGCGCCCCCGCAGCGGGAGCCAGAGGTGGTCCTCGCTCTCCCGGAGCTCCGAGCACGCAGGGGAAGGGGGAGGACAGGCACGCCGACACCAGTGTTCCATCCAATGGCACTGAAGGGCCTTATGGGGACAGAGAGCCCATTCCTAACGGGGGGGGGGTGCCTGGAAGGGGCGTGGGGGAGGCTAAGAAAACTTCCTTTGAAGAGGGGACCTGAAAACCGAGGTTGAAAAACTACCAAGACCCCACCTTTCCCAAACCATCAGTATCATCATGACAGTAACGGGACAAGCCAGCAGCCCCAGGGGCCTCCTGCCTCACTGCACTGAGAAGGTTCCACATCAGTGCCGTGCCATTCCTGCCAGGAAGGCATAATCTGAACCTGTTCACAAGGAAATAGCGCGCGGGCTCGGGCTGGGGGACACTCTGCAAAGCGGCGTGCCTGTGCTCCTTACGAATGCTTTAAAAGCCCAGAGAGACTGAGGGAAGGTTTCAGGTGAAAAGAAATTAAGGAGACATGACATGACGGGGTGCCTGGGTGGCTCAGTGGGTTAAGCCTCTGCCTTTGGATCAGGTTGTGATCCCGGGGTCCTGGGATCGAGCCCCGCATTGGGCTCCTTGCTCAGCGGGGAGCCTGCTTCCGCCTCTCCCTCTGCCTCCGCTCGTGTGCATGCTCCCCCTCTTCCTCTCTCTGTCAAATAAGTAAATAAAATTTTTTTAAAAAGTAAGGAGACATAACAACTAAATGTTACTGTGATCTATGAGCATCCCTGAGACAGTTCCTGAAACCGACCATTGTTTCTCTCCTCAGGGTTATACTTCCTGACGTGGAGAACTGTCATTTGGTTGTCTAAGAGCACGTGTTTGTAGTTAGGACATAAACACTGGAGTGTTCAGGGGCAAAGGGGCGCGTCTGCAATTCACTCTTAAACAGGTCAGCAAAAGTGTACAGTGTGTGCATGTATATATATGTGGCAAAATGTTCACGAGTAACGATCAGGGTGAGTGTTAAGGCTATAGGGAATCTATAGTATTTTGCAACTTTTCCATAAGTTTGAAATATCAGAATGAAAGGTTACCCCAGCTAGGCACTCAGCCAGCAGGTAGACGCCTGGCGTCGGCATCCTCCATCTGGGGAGAGGGCCGGTAGGTGGCAAGGGTGCCGTGTGCGCAGGGAACAGACAGTTCAACGGGGGCCCAAGTTCAAGGTCAGGACTAGTGAGCGATCAGGTTCGAAGGTCAGGTTAGACAAACCGTAGAGGATATGGTCTTGGTCCTGCGGGTTGTGGGGAACTGCAGCAAGGTTTGAAGCAGGGCAGAGTGATGGATCAGGAGGCCCAGCGCAGCATGTGGGTGGCAGGCTTGAAGGGACTAAGCCTGGCAGGACACTGGTCAGTGCTGTCCCAGCACTGCAGGCAAGGCCAGCACGGCCACCCCCCATATGGGGCAATTGTGCTTGTCAAGTGCAGGAACTAAGCTGAGAGGAGAGTGGTAAGAGGTAGGAGGGGGGTAACCTGTACACAGGGAGTTTCCTGTGGCGGTGACCGCACCAACTGAGACAGGAAAGACTGAAGGAGAAAGTGGTTTAGGGAGGAAAATGACCAGTTTCCGTGCTGAGTTTGAGGTGCCTTTGGGACACTGGTCCCAAAGCACTGGTTAAATGCTTATGTGCAAATTGGCCAGTGGGTCTGATGGCCCCAGGAGAGGTTGGGTGCTGGGGCAGGGCTCCTGGAGTCACACTGCCCAGGTCTGAATCCTGGGTGGCCTATCTCAAAAGCCGGATGACAGATCCATTTGTTTTCTCGATCTCTGCCTCCCTTTACTGGGCTGCAACACGATGGGATTAGAACCCTTTACACAGGGCGGGGGGTCCTGGCAATGACGCGCGTGAACACCAGTAAAATGCTTAGAAGAGTCCTTGGATCACAGGAAGTGCTCCAAGGGTCAGCCACCACCGCCGCTGCCTTCAGCTGTCCCCACCCCCGTGGCATCCAGCAAGAGGGCGGGAGCCATAGGAAGGGGCAAGGGAAGCAGCCCCATCTCTGTGTGCGCAGGAGCAGAGTGGTCAGGGCCTGCAAACCATGGCCCTCTGTGGTATAAATGCCATCCTGCCACTGGGCGAGTTAGGGGCTCCCAAAGGCAACAGGGCAAATGGGCTTGCGACTCTGCACCCGGCAGTGTCTTCACGTTGGGACCCCCGGCTCTCCTGGGGCACGCTGCAGTCCGTGGGAGCCCTGGGTAGGCTTATTATCAAAGATACAGATTCCTGGGCCCCAGCCCAGAGCAAGAGTCAGAGGCTCTGGGGACAGAACCCGGAACTCTGAGCTGTAAGCCAGTCTCCCTGGGGCGATCTTCTGGGCAACTGCTTTCGTGAATGCTGCCTGAAGGCAAGTAACTGTTGAGGTAATGCATTTTGGAGGGAGAGAACATAGGGAATTTTTTCCATTCTTAATTCCTACAAAGCATCACTTTGGACCCTGGCATTATTCAATAACAAACATAAGATTTTAAGTGGCTACGTTACTTCCCATCATCTTGATAAAGACAGTGCTCCCTTGGAAAAAAAAAATTACAGGACGATTTTAGAAAAAAAAAAAAAATCCAGGTAGGTTGAAGTGATTATTATTACTTTTTACTTTAACCTGGTTAAAGGGTGCCTTTCAATAAAGGAAGGAGTGACAGGTCTTTTCAAATGTATGGGGCTGTCCCAAGGGAAAACATCTTTTTTCTAAGATGATCTGGAAAGTGGAACTGCAACATAGCACGAAGAGGCCGATCTGGGTTGAAGAAAGAATGGTCTGAGCTGAGCTGTCCAAGGATGGGAGCGGGGGCCGGGCCAGTGGAGGCGTCCATAGAGGGGGTTCCAGCAGAGAGTGCTACACTGAGCAAAAAGCTGGACACGTGACATACAGTGAGGGCTATATAAATATTCACTGAATATTAGCAACTAATAACTTCAGCACTATTATCCCATTTTACAGAAGCGGGCTGCGGCCAGGTTAAGTGGCTCGTCTAAGGTTATCCAGCCACTAAACGGGTGAGCCTTGAGTCCAAATCTAATTCCAATAGTTCTTAACCATCATATTGCACTGATGTCCGAGTAAAAATATTTGGTTAGTTCATCTGAAGTAAACGTGTGTGTGTACATGATAGAGGCAGAGCAGAGCGGTGGCTGGCCAGCACCACGGGTGACACACAGGGCTACAGCATTCATCACTGACACGATCATTTAAGTAACTTAAAAATCCGAATCATTCCGTTGACATCTTAGCAAAAGCAGTATTTTTCACTTTGATGTTTGTTTGGGGGTGGAGCACGGGCATGAAGAGGCTGGTTGGGTTGCATGGGCTGGAGCAGAAGTTTGTTTAGGAGAGAAGAATTCCTAACACAGACTTGGCTTCTTCCCAGTCCTTCCTCACCTTTCTAGCAATGCCAAGGGGCAGCCCTGGGAAGGAAACCTTCACTGCTGCACCAACGGTTAGCAGCAGAGGGCAGCAAAACACACTCACGCAGGCAAGTACCAAGGCTGGCCCGGGGAATAATGGTTAGGCTTTCAAGGGTTTTCCTATCATTCGGAGAGTTCTAGAAGAGTACTACTGATTTAAAATGATGAAACCCAAAATGCAGAAGTAATGAATCATTCCCTTATTACGAACTTAGTAATTGAAAAGCTCTTAACACAGCTGGTCTCCCGACATGAAATACTACTTGAGCAGGGCTTGCACTTCTATTTTCGTCTTTCCTCACTCACAGTGATGGTGTAATGGCTGATGAGCAGCTTTTGAGCACCTACAGTAGCTAACTGAACTGTCTCGACTTGGTATAGTCTGCTAAGTCATACAAAAAAATTTAACAAAGAAATATTTAAGGTATGATTCACTCACAGTTTGGGAACTGACTTCATTTTGAAGCTACAGCTGTAATTTCTCTATTGTCCCACTTCCTTCTCTAGAACTCACCTACGGGACTTCACAGTGTAATGAACCGCCCTTCCAGCAACTCTTGGGCGCTTGCTTGCCAGTCTCCTGAGGTTTGTGTTGGTGAATGCTCCCTATGTACAAGCAAGAGGCCATTTCGGCCCCTTCTCTAGAATCCTCCAGGTGCGGTCGTCTGCCACATACGCCTGCAAGTCTTGTGCGTGTGTGCACAGATGAAGCCAAGACGCGGGCACCACGATTCAACCTATTTTCTCCTGGGTTTTCAGGGAATGGTGACTGGGTTCCTACCTGGAAACCTTCCACATCATGAGGGAGGCAGGAGAATCCTGAAGGTTCTGGACACAGACATGTCTGTGCTCCTGTCTCAGCTTTGTCACTTAGTAGCTGAGTGGTGTTTAGTAAGTTACTTGTGTATTCAGGTTCCTCATTTTCAAAATGAGGATATACATACTTCACTGTAGGGTTGGGATAATAATTCATATTTATTAAAACATTTACCATGTGTCAGGTACTATTTTAAGCCTTGGTGATCTGGTAAATACAATTCCTCAAAAAGGGGTGACAGACAATGGAAGGACAAGGTAGTTTCAGGTAGTGGTGAGGGTGGACAATCAGAAACAGTGCTGGGACGCAGATGCCACCCTGATGGCTCCGACGAGGGGAGCGGGTCGGGGAGGACCAGATCGCCCGTGGATGACAGCGGTCTCCATGATCACTGGAGTGTGACTAGCGGCCACGAGGGGCAGGACTAGACTCACTGGGTCAACTTGGGCAGAGTGAGGCAGGAGGGGCAGCACACAAGACGGGGCCTGGCACAAAGCCATCCGCAGATGTAGTTTATTAATTTGAAAAAACAATGCAGGGGGAGCTGGGAGTTCCTTTAAGGAAAAAAGGAAAAATACTCTCAAGGATTTTCCACCAATAATCTTAATTTTCTCTGAATATGTAAAGTGACAATACATCCAAGTTTCTTAAATTGGCTCATTTTCTGAGCTACAGCAAAGCTGCCCACAACTATTGTGATTATTATATTCATTGTAGGAGGCTCAGATAAATTTAACATTTATTTCTTCCATTATAAAATAGAAGCATTTTTTAAACATTTTTAAAACATTTTGAAAAGGGACAAAAAAGTCTAACACCCTACCACAAAAACTGCTTTAGCATCTTGTCTTGTATGTATACTGGTCTTCGGACTTCCGACTAATCCGACATTTATTTAATACTGAGTGTTTTAAGCACTGTGGACAAGAAATTAAATGCTGGTTCTTACTGTCCTAATACTTTTTGATATCTCATTTTTTCCTTTAGGAAAGACTAAAAACATTACATAGCTATAAACACTGCATCTTCAAAGTTTTTTGGAGACCTCCATACTTTTTCTATGAAGAACTAACATTAATTCAGCTCTATCGCTTACCATAAAACCTTGAAAAGTAAATTCTAGGTACTGACCCATCAACATAGATGAGGAATTTGAAAGATGCCTCTCTGCTTGCTTAAAAATGTTAACGAGCTCAGGATATGCAGTCTGTACAATTACTGGGAACCCAAACTCTCAATGTGTGTGAGTACTGGGCAGGGGTGGGGGTTGGGATGGGGGGAGTGTCTTATGACCATCACCTGAAAAGTCAACTAGCTGACAAACAGCACAAGTGAAAGTTATCCTAAATCATCTTTATTCTAAAGCAAGACTTTGTTGCTTGAAATGTCAGAATTTTAAAAGCAGAAAATGTGGGAGGCTTTTTCTCTCTTTTTTTTTTTGCTTAGCATTTCAGTTTCACTTTGAGCTTCTCATCTTTAAGACCCAGCAATGATACGCAGTAGCAATTCTGGAAACATTCTGTACGGCGTACAAATACTTTCAAGACCAGCTTTAACTGAGGCGTATGTATATTTTAAAATGCATTTTACAGGACAGCAGACCCGTTTAGGTGGTAGGCTAGACCACTGGAAATAGCAAAGAAAATGGCTGCTCTTGGGTTTACCAAACTGAAAAAACTGATTTCCAGATACTCATGGAGCAGCAACATTTTTCAAAGGCTCACAAGGAAGTTATGGATTAATCAGGCCCCACTTTCATTAAGCAGTCCTGAGCGACAGCCAGAGAACGTCCCTGACAGTCACCAAGTAAAACCTGAGGAAGAAAGCTGTCGTAAGTAACCTGATGAAAATACGCAGAAATCACATTCCGAGTTTGAAAGCACTAGAATTAAAAGAGCAAACTCAAGACCTCCTGCAATGAATTAGGAAATAAAAAAAGAAATATTTGGAACGAGAGGTATTTTGCCTATAATGAATGAGTTCAGATGTCTTTGAAGTTCTGAAATTGTTAGATTATGAAGTGGAGAGAATTACAATCTAATTTACTTCGTAGCAGAGCTAAAATTAGTAAGAATTTGTTAAATGCTTATGTGCAAATGACTGTACTTGGATTTCGTGTTGGACAAATGGGAGCCATGTTACTGGAGAATGGTGAGAAGTCAGACTGGGGAGATTTACAGAGGGAAACAAACATCTGTGACTTGTATGTTCCGGGTTACAATAGAAAGTTTAAGTGAAAACCAATCACAGGTGGTTAGAATGGCACCAGGAAAAGAAGCAAGGACTGAGGTAATAAACCTCTCCAGACCTAGTACAGAGAGGAAGACAATGAGGTTGAGTTTGGGGTTAGAGATAAGAAAAGGAGGCAAGAGCACCACAGAAGCGAAGAGGAACTTTGGCGCGGGGCCAGGGGTTGGGGGTACGCTGGTGGTCAGCGGGTTAATCACACAAGCCGATGCCAGAGAATTCAGAGTGCAGAAGGCTGGTAAATAGGGAACCATGAGATCCTGAGAACGGTTTTTTTTGGGCAGAAGCTAAATCAAAAGAAATTTAAAAGACTGAAAGCCTACTGAAGAAAAATAATCCAGTAGTTTAAGAGATACGTTGACAAAGAGAGAAAACAAAACAGGAACGTAGTTAGAGGAACAAGAGAATCATGCAAAAGACAGGAGGGTTTTCGTATAGGTGTGCACAAAAGGGGAAAAGTCACAGATGGTGAGGACGAAGGGAAAGGAGGTGCACATCTGGAGTCAGAAGTCTCAGGAATCTGAAAGATGGGACTGGTGACAATGAAGAAGGCCCAGTAACCCCAGTAACAGCTCTGAACACCTTGTTCAGACCAAGACAAGGTGTTGGTCTCATTGCACAGACCAAGATGGCACCCAACCAGGAATTTTCCTTGACACCAGACTATCGGGCCATCAGGCACGTGAAGTCACCACAGGGACCACAGGGTCACAGGATATTACCTGTGGTTCCCGAAATGAGATTACTGCCAGGCAGGGGCTTCAGTCTAAACCAGATGTGGGTTACCCAGGTGGAATTAAACTAAGGCGTCAAGCTAGACCACTTTCAGACCACCTCGGAGTCCTTCCTCCCTCTGCCACTACCTTCTCTGCAGGCGGCTTCAGGACAGGCAGACCACAGCCTGCTCTAGATCCTGCTTCCCGCTGAGTGGAGTCACAGAATGCCAGCAACTTGCAGGGGTAAACTGAAATACATAACCAATATTTTTAGCCACAAAAAGCTCACTCAATTATGAACAGTCTGAGGTATTAAATACAAGACCTTAAAACACACGTGACTCTAATAATAATAAACCACCCAGGAGAGTTCAAGGGACGAAGTCCTGTTTTCATGCATACTGAGGACCAATGACTTTACATTTTCTACCATGGATGATGGCAACAGGTCCTCTTAAAAAAAGCCACTGTCCAGCGTATTGATAAATCTACCTTGACTTTTGGCTGTGATAACACAGAAAGATAGAAGAAGGTATCTACCTCAGGGAAAGTATCGAGCAATCCAACTAGACCCTGAACAACTAGAGCACAGGTAAGTAGATTCTGTGCATGAATGCGAAGGTGCTCCGAGGAGTCACAGGTCTCGTTCCAGCAAAGCTGGAGGCAGCAATGGACCCAATCTGCACCGTGGGTGCCTCTGGGCTCCCTGAAGTGGCTGCCTGACGGATAATGGGGTTATCTAGGGCAATTGTGAGGACTGAATAGGAATGTATGTGGAACACAGAGCACATGTTCGATATACATACACCTGCTCGATCTGAACACTGTTCTTGATGAAAATATTTCATACTCCTTTCTCACATGCTTTTAGAACCTCAGCACCTATTTTGACAAATGTAAGATAGATGACTAGACACATGGATTTCTGAAAATACACAGGTAAGACTGATTCTCTTTGGGTAGCTGTGTGTGAAGCTCAAAGAAATTATGAGGGGAATGTTAAAAGTGTTTTGAACAGCAATGCCATCACTGGAAAACATGGCAGCTGCTCCAAGTGTTCTGAAAAAGAAAATTCTCAGTTTGATGGGCAAGCTCTAACAGATGATAATAAAACTCCCCTTGGCGGCCCTACTGCTCTGGTTCCTCATTATATCCAGAGTGTTAGCTCCATTACACGTCCATCTTAAGACGCTCACTCTCTAGCTAAAAAAAAAGAAAAAGAAAAAGAAAAAAGAAAATACCACTATTTAGCTTTCCTCTACAGTAGAATTTAACTACTATCCATGTTGAAGTCCAAAAAGTACCATGTACACCTCCCACCGATAGGTTTCACAGGATGTTACAATATGGCGCTTTACACCAGCAGAAGCAATCACTGACGTAGCTTCCGAGGCACTAGGCAAAGTTCTGAACGGCTACCAACTCTAAAAGGTAGGCACCCAAAACGGAAGCCAACGAGATGATGTAACTTGACTCTAACTAACAGCTGAATTTGAACCCAGGCAGCCACAGAGGAGTCCATTCCATACCTTAGTTCTTTCTGGTTTTGCTAAATTCAAGAATCATTTAGTAACATTGTAATAAGGGTTGTAGGTAACAGAATCAATTTGGACACTTCAAGTATCTCTCAATTTAAAAAGAACACTTCAAGACTCCACAGATGAGCTGCCTTCTCAGGTTCACACGGCTTTAGAGGGCAGGGTGGGCTACAGTCCCAGTCCAAAGGCTAGCACACCAAACCACCTCTTTGTTCAGCCTCACAGAATGGCCAATGATCCCGGGTTATCACCAAGAACACTTGCGAACACAATTCCACGGAAGAATGACAAAAGAAAACAGGCCCACATTTTCTCATTCTTTCTTTAAACATTTGTGATTAGGTTTCCACATGAAAACTGCAAGCAAGAAACTGGGATAAAAAAACAAATAAGATGCAGAACTCACAGTCCGCCAAGAAACAGAGAACCGAAGTGACAGATCATCACAGGCATTAAAAAAATCTACGTAAGGGTTGTTCTTCATGTTTTCTAGAGAATACTGGATTCTCTTTCTGATGCTCCATGGTGCCCATTAAGGGAAATCCACACTTGAACAGAAAGAAGACAGAAGCTTAACCTACAATCCCCGTTTTGTGTAGTTGTATAACCAAAGCACGAGTACAGCTCACCCCTGAATGCAGGCTTCAGGGTACGGATTCTCATGCAGTCAAAAATCCACTACCTGTGACTTCTCAAAAATGTAACTACTACTAGCCTATTGCTGGCCAGAACCATCATCAATAATGCAGGTGATCAACACATATTTTGTATATGTATTATATACGACTCCCCATAATAAATAAAGCTAGAAAAAAGACTGAATCGTTAGAGGTAATACACTTACAGAACTGGGTTTATTGAAAAAAGAAATCCACATGTAAGTGGACCCATGCAGTTCAAACCCATTGTTCAGAGGTCAACTGTACTTCACATTCATCTTTTAACACGAAGATGAATCTTCAACCTTTTAAAACTTAAAAATCCAGCCAAACTAGCATATCAATCTTAAAAAAAAAAAGTTTTTAAAGACCATGATTTTGTTAGTCAAGTGTGAAGAAGTGTCATTATTGAGATTAAGGTGGGTACTGTGGATGACTCAATTATCATATATAAATTTTGAATTACATGGATACACCACAAACTAACACACAAATCTATTTGTAACAGCTCAGACTCTCTGGGGTTACTTTTTAGTATTCTGGAGTTGAGTGGTATTTATATACTACTGTACAGTATAAGTAGAGATATAGGAATATTAACTATTGAGTTTATTGGAGCTTTTCAGCTGCTGAATTCTGGAAAACCAAGTATTAGTAAGCTGCCCAAATGCTTGGTTTTATAAAATTTCCATCTTAAACATAGTGCAGGGGAAAGAATGTGGGAGTTTTAGAAAAAGCTCCGAATCTAAAATCAGATTTTAACACCTTGAACAAGCTAATTAAATTCAGGAGGTTTTTTTTTTTTCCTTCTGTAAAGTGAGAATCCCCTTCCTTCAGCGAGTTGTTGTGAAGCTTTATTAGATGATGAAAGGAGAGGCCCAAGAGAACACAGTCCATGGCTGATGTTTAACAAATGAGTTCCTTTTCCATCGCCTTTAAAAAGGTGGTATTGGTGGTATTGGTACCTGAACCTCAGAGCCATACTCCTAAATAATTCCAAAGTCTGAAAAAGGGAAAACTCCAGAACTTCAGGTTATATATAGAATTAATTACTATAAAAGTCTAGGCTTTTGTGTAAACAAAGAATAAAAGCTTACAAATATTAACTGGCAAAGTTCTGTAAGAGGCCTAAAATTGCTGGCAAGTTTGCAGGTCAGCTTTGTTCTTTGCCCCGTACTACACTAAAATGCCGCTTATGCTAGCAGTGAGGAGTTGAAGGTTGCTCTTCACTAAGCTGGAGAGATTAGTTCAAAGTAGGATTTTATTTAGTAAAACTAGAATAAATGTATTGATGTTACAGCTAAAAATCATGCCGTCCAAGTATGTGGCGAATATTTCAAGTGTAGCTGGAAATATTGATTATAATTTTTAAATTTAAGCTAACATCTAATTTTGGAACTAAAAGAATGAAAGACCAAGAATTGTAACCTATCAGAACCCCAGTGAGAGACAATGTGTATTGCCAAGTTCAAGATTAAAAAAAAAAAAAAAAAATTACTTCCTTATGTAAATTCACTAACCAAGTTTCTTTTTTCTTCCAACCAAGGGTATGGAAATCATTCTACCAAAAAAGATGAATGTTATATGAGACTGACATATTACATTTACCTACTACTGTACCTCCAAAATAATGTTAAGTCATTAAATAAAGATTTCAAGGTCACATTACCACCACTGACTACTCCTCAACAGAGACGAATACAATTAGAGGCTAATGCACTGCAAATATACCTTTAAGGCAGTGGCTTTCAATGTTGTTCTTTTTTTTAAGAGCTAAATCTGCCTTTTCCTCCTATCAAAGTCACTATTTTCTGAAACTGACTTAATACTAAAAACTACCAAAGTCAAGCCCATGTTCTTCTTCTTCTGACTTCTCTCTTCCTCAGGACCTCGCAGGTCCCATTCCCGCCCCACCGCACTGTTCAGAGGGCAGGGGTGGTCTGAAAAGTTACTCACTACGTAAGACCGTGAAATGAATGATGAAGCTAAACAACCAAAGCAAGATCCATGCTTTATGAACACATTATTCTCACATGTCTGCGTGACAGGTTTGGTACACAAGATTCTTGGTTCATTTTACAGATTCTGAAACCAATTTGCTCAAAAGGTAAGTTCTGAAACCATGGTTGGTGTAGCAAATGAATATATCAAAACAAACTTTAAAAACTTCATCCAAATATTTACATTTAAAAAAGACATTTAAAAAATAGGCTACTTATTAAGTGTGCTTGAACAAACCATGTGTGGAATTGAATTCCATTCATTATGGAGTTAGTTTTCTGCTAAACACACACTGATACTATAGAAGACCCCGGCAGCTGAGGATTTAAGAGTTTTCAACTGTTCCCAATCAATGCTAAAAAACTAAACAACATGACAAATCATTTCTGAGGTACTAATCTGAACCTCAGCAGTGGACAGGCTAGCATGTAAGGCAAATTACTTAGGAATCAGAAGGGCTGGCACCTGTAACTCAGTGGCTTTGCCACTGCCTAAGTACCACCAAGTAGTCAATGAAACTGTCTAGAAACCATTTAAATTTTGTAATTACACCTCACTGCATTATGGTTCTAGGAGTTTCAAAAACTTAGGAATTCACAAAATAATGTTTTGAAATATATTCCTTGAGAAGGTGGAGGGTCTCCTATATTACATTAAACAAAAAACATGCAGTTTTTACAGCTCATAGAGCTTTTTCAAAATAAGCTACTGATCATACAGCCCAATTAAAAACTCAAAACACTTTATATTACAGATATAGAAAGTTTATAGTTCAGCAATGCCAATATAGAGAATTTGACACCTTAGCCCCTACTTGCGAAGTGATTAACAACTATACAACAATAACTTCTATTCTATTGTCATAGGCTTTGGCTCAGATGTTTAAATACTTAAAGAACTTGGTGAGATTTTTTTGTTTGTGTGTCTTATTTTGCTGTTGTTTCGTGTGGGAATGGGCGGGGATTATAAAGAAGAGGGCAGGAGGGGTAAATCCATTGTATTAAAGACAGATCAGGAATTAAACAGCCACTAGAATTTCATTTACCATTTCTTTACAAAATATATGTGGGAGAATATGGCTTAAAGACAGAGGGGAAAAGCCTCTTAACTGTTCACACTATTTTACTTTACTCTTTATCCAGTCTGACAATAATGCCAAACTTCATTTACTACTTGGGACAAGAGTGACTCTAATAGGATTTTACAAAGTCCAATCTAATTTTGGTACTGAGATCTTAAGTGCTTAAAATTTTGGAATTCTTCAGATTTATTTAAAAAAGGTTTTCTGAACAAATTACCCAAAAATATTAGATAAAAACCAACTGGTTACTTAAAAAAATAGCCAATTTTTTATTTTTTTTTTAAAAGATTAGTATTACTTGTAATATATCTCTGCCCCTATAAACTGATTTTTTGCTTAGTCTATAGACCAAGGCAATTTTTTTCAAGCAAGATACTCCTATTAAGGGAAAAATATGATCTCTTAAAAAAACAAAAAAACCTAAGTGGGTCAGAAAGAAAACAACAAAGGATAACACAACTCAGGTCCCACAAATGTACCATTTTCTTAAAAAAAAAAAAAAAAAGTAAAAAAAGAAAAAGGGGTGGATTTTATATATCAAAATCAGCAGAATTCTCATGCTTCACAATTTTGTTGCTAGAAATCCCCAAATTCCTTGGACTCATCTGGAAGTTTTCTGAAGGTGTGCATTATGGTAAACAGCAGCAAAATACCAAAACAATTCTATTGCTAAAAAGCAGCTACTCCTGTTTGTGCCTTTAGAATACTAGTTGTAAAACAGCAACAACAACAAAAATACTAATTTGCTCCACCAACTGGATTTGAGCAATTCTAAAAGAGAAACAAACGATTTTCTTTACAACAATCTAAGGCAGGACATTTACAATCATATTGGACAAATATTCATTGAGTTTTGGCAGGGGGTGGGGGGGGAAGTACCAGAAAATGTCAGAAAGAGACACAACAGCGTTATACTTAGTATTCTAAAGGCAGGCTTCAGGTAGTTCAACAATGACTCTGGTAACACCAACTGCTCACAGACATACACACGCACACACATAGATTTTAATGGCTTAAAAAAAACCAAATTTGTTACTTTAGAAAAATGAATGCAGTGCATTTTCAGTAATATTATCGCCACAGACTCTGATTGCTCAGTCCGCACATAAGTAGTAGTTGCCTTCTATGGTGATATGGCTTCTCTGCACTAATTCCCATCAGGCCGAAAAACATTAGGGCAGGTTAAGTAAAGACTGAATTGTTGCACAAAGGAACATTTACTCATCAGATCCCACTGATCTCTTCTGTGCCCGTTTCCTGGGCAACCTTCTTGGTGAAGCTTTATCTGGAAGAAAAGAGAAAGTTTTAACTTGCTTATTGTAAATATGATGGATTCAAAAGACCTTTAAAAAGCATTTTCCTTCAACTTTACCACTAAGTTTACAAAGAAACAAAAGAACACACATGCAAAAACACCCTAGTATAAATGCCTCTTATGTAGTACAGGTTGTTAAACTAACCTTTAAAATAATCCTTCAAGAAGTAACTCAAGTCAAACAAAACTTTTTGTGACCAGGGTGGGAAAAAATTACTGGAATATTTAAGCAACCAAGCAAAATCTTAAATTCTACAATGTAATATATTTATACATGTGTAAGTAAGTGCTTTAGAGATAGTGTCAAAGCTATGAAATTTGCAGCTTAAAAACACCTATACTGCCTACAAATTAAACCATGCAGTTTGCTAATTTTTGGCAATTTCACAAATTTAGCTGCAACGAACAGCAGGTTAAAGGAAATTTTTAGAAGATCAGTATCAAAACCATCCTGCAAACACAAGCCTTCTTTGTATATATACTTTTTTCTCTTTATTTCCTTACATTATCTTCCTAGTAGGTTCTATTAAACAAAAGCTAAATTTAGTGGTGAGTTTTTACTTTGATCCAGTAAGAGGAGTCACCTGTATGTTTCTTTAAGTAAGGCTATCTTCTTCTCTGACCACTACTTTTTTAATTTCTAGGAGCACTTTACATATTAGGAAGTAAAACCCTTTATGGTACAAGTTACAAATTAAAATTATTTTTCCAGCTTAAAAAAAAAAAAAATGAAGGGCTGGAAAAAAATATTTAACACCAAAGTATGGGGTTTATTTTGTAAGCATTTCATAAACAATGGTATGAAAAAAAATTTACCTAGAGGATCTTAATTTTTCTAAAATTGCCAGATCCCAAAACTGTAATTTAAAAATATATAGTAAATGTCTATCAAGAATACTTAGCAGCTAAATTCCTTTTCAAAAATATGCTTTAATGACTATGAAATACTGAGTCTGCAAATCATAAGAAAACTGACCCCGATACTTTATTAAGATAGGTTAGTTAATGAAGTGTTTGGGGGGGGTCTCAACTCACCCAAAACTGAGCACAGAAGCATTTTTCTGATGGAAAAAGCCTGCAACTTTCATCAGATTTCAGAAAGATTAGACTAAAACTACTGCCTTTATGCAACTGACCAATTATTAGATAATATTTTAAGATAAACAAAATGCTGAATATTATCTTTGAGCTTTATTTACTTAAGTAGGCTCCATGTGGGGCCCAAACTCAGGACCCTGAGATCAAGACCTGAGCTGAGATCAACAGCTTGAGGCTTAACCAACTCAGGCATTCCTCAAAATGTTCTTTATTTTTATAAGATTATTTCTTTGAGAGAGCAAGAGCACAAGCGGGGGAGCAGCAGAGGGAGAGGAAGCGGACTCCCCAGTGAGCAGGAAGCCTGATGTGCGGCTCGATCCCAGGATCCTGAGATCATGGCCCAAGTCAAAAGCAAATGCTTAACTGACTGAGACACCCAGATGCCCCAAAAAGGACTTTAGAATCAAACAGCCCTCTGCATGAACATAGTGGTTACTATGCAAACTGAAGTCAGTAATCAGCACTTCACAACAATTTCAACCATCTGCAGCAGGGTCTTCAATAGAACACATGAAAAAAGAGCCGCAGAGGACCTTCAATGCCTGTTTCAACACCCCAACCGGACTCCCAATAAGGCAGCCAACTCTGCCTACCCTAACAAGAAGTCTAAAAACATCCACCAGCCCAGCACAGCCAAGTTAAGAAGCAGATACATGAGCAACAGAGTAAGACAGCATTCTAGAGTCATTCGGCTTTTGGGATAATGGCTCCAAATTCCTCAAGGGTCTAGAAAGCAGTATTTTATTTTACTTCAGCAAAAAACAGTAACTGATGTGTGTAATGCTTTTCAGCCCAAGGAAAAAAAACAACAACCCCCTCTTACCACTTGCCCCACCAAAAGCCTTAAAATATACTTAAAAAACCCAAAAACCTAATATATTATTTAAGGTCAAAATACTTCAACTTTTAAGAGCAAAGCTTAAAACTATATGAAATAAGAAATCACTTAACTGAAAGAACAAAAAACATTGGAACATGATGTTAATGAGATTCAGTAAATGGGGCAGATCTGAAAATGCCCAAGCTGCCCTTATTTTAAAAGAAAGGTGTTATAGAAAACCACCTAATTGAGGCAAAGCTGCAACTTTTTTTCTTTTTTAAAAAGACAAAGGCAAAATGTCAGCAGAAACCTAAACTTGTCCCTCACCAACCCCTTCTCAGACTGCACAATCTATCCCATTTCCTACTACACCTGGGGGAGTCATATTATATTAATAGCTATCAGATCAATTTTTTAAAGTAATGAGATAAAAATTACAAGCTTTCTAATGGATCCCCAAGTTAAAAGAAAGTCAAATTACATGAAAGACTTCATCTTTCTAAGTTTCTGATCAGGTTGCCTTACGTATACATTTAAAACACTAGTGTTAAACAAAGGACCTATAATGTTCTATTAATAGCACCTAACCTGTCATTTACAGTTAAAAAGACTTGAGGGAAACAGAAGCACCCTAATCTGAAATGCACAACATATCGGGAAAAAATGTATTTGTAGCAGGCTCAAATCGTTTCAAACCACCCCTCCTTTCTTTACATTCTGATGAGTGAGACAGAGACGAGAAAAATCTCTTGCCAAATTAAACAGTGGCCCCTGAAACCTGCCTGTTCTCACACTACCCCTCTCCAACATTCCTGGAAGCCAGAGAGAATTCCACTACCATGCACACCTCCTGTTTCATTATCTTTAATTTTTCTCTTGGTTTTCTCCACTCTGTTCTCAAATATGAAAAGCATATGTCTTATCTTTGAAGGATCGGGCTATTTTTTCCTAAATTATCTTTAATTTGGCTCAACCCCTTTACTCTGAGAAAACCGTGTTCGAAGGGTGGTTCTCAAAGTGTGGTCTGGACCAGCAGCCTCAAAAATCACCTGAGAAAATAGATATGCAAATCCTTGGGGCTCACCCAGACCTACTTGACTGGAAATTCTAGGGGGTGAGGCCTAGCAAGGGTAAGAACTGGCCAGGTGGTTCTTGAGTGCTAGTTTTGAGAACTACGGCTGTAAGGAATCAAGTGTTAAGAGAAACAAAATACAAGCATACAAAATTAAGTAAAAGTATTTTTTAAATTGAACTGAAAATATCAGTATGATTTCAGGGTTTGAAAAAATATGTACTTTCTAGCTCAGTTCACAGAATGGGCCTAGAAAAAATGTCACCCAGTATCAGTGACATTCCTAAAGCCTAGATTTTCATTTCTAGTATCATCCAGGAGCCCTTGGAGAAACCGCTTGTTCCATGCCTAGAGCAGTTACAAAATGTCTGCATTATCCTGTTGAGCCAGCAAGGAAGGGGTCATTCAAAGATCCAAAGGGTGAGAATGGAGGTGGTTCAAAAAAGGCAATCGGTAAACCCATCTCAGCCCTTTGGTTGAGATCAAGCATAGAAAGGCAACCAGCAGTCACAACTGTTAACAATCTGAGCATGAAAAAAGAATACAGCTAAAATAGGCTGATTCTATGAAAAACTGAGTCTGTACATGATAATCAAAAAACAAGAGAAAATTAGAAAAACTCTTTCGTCACACTGGGTGGTTTTTAAGTTAACTCTTTGAAAATTGGAAAGTAAAGGGAAATTAAGCACTTATCCTCCTCTTCCAACAGTACCTGCTTTCTATAAAGTAACCAAAAAGCCCCAGTTGATGGAGAGCTCTACTTCACAAAAGAAGGGCAGTTAGTAAAAATTAAAGAAATTTCAATTAAAAATCAACACAACTTCTGAAACATTGATTCATGAAAGGATTTAAGCTGGTGAATGGTTTGGAGAACTGGGTATCTGTGTGATGCCAAAGTAATGCCACAGAGATAACTTCAAGGTTGCAAGCAAAACCACCACCGTTTCCCGGTTACATGGGAACGTCATGTGGCTCCTACCCTAATCTAGTGCTCAATTCAGGATCATTAATGATGGGAAAATCAGAGACTGTCTCTTGATGTGATCCAGGGAGAAGTACTTATGATATATGCTATCAACCAAAAATGATTCAATCTAATCAAACCTATAGATTTATCTTCCAAGTTAAAGAAATTTTAACTAAAAGGCACCAAGAGAAAACAATCAGAGAAATCGGGAACATGGGACTTTCTCGAGTCTCATCCTTCGGGGTGATAACTGGGTCAGCAGCACTGGCACCATCTGGGAGCCTGTTAGAAACACCAACATTTGGGCCCCAGCCTAAAGCACCTGAATCTGAACCTGCATCACAGCAGGATTTTCAAATGATCTTTACACATATTAAAGTATGAGAAGCCACTTTCCACAGGCCGAAAGGCCAAACTTTTTGAACTGCTATAAATTAAAAGGGATTTTAAAAAAAGGTGGGGGGGTATTGAAGACAGAACTACCAGGCGCAATGCATTGTCCCATATTGGAAAACAAGTTGTAAAGGATATTTCTGAAATCACTGAAGAAATCTCAACATGATTATTTATTAATAAATAAAATAATTCATTATTCTCTAAATGTGATGTTATTTCTATCAGGAAGGGAGTTATTTCTTTGCAAATCAAAATTTTCTTGCAAGTAGTGTGGCACTGTAAAAAAAAAAAAAAATTAACTCTAAGAGAGCAGATAATCAGAATGCTTGACTGACTGAGCTAAAAGAGCGCTGGACTCGGGGTGCCTGGGTGGCTCAGGCCAGGATCCCAGGGTCCTGGGATCAAGCCCCACATCGGGCTCTCTGCTCAGTGGGGAGCCTGCTTCCTCTCTCTCTGCCTGCCTCTCTGCCTACTCTGTCAAATAAGTAAATAAATAAATGAGGCATTGGACTCTTGATCTCAGGGTTGTGAGTTCAACCCCCATGTTGGGTGTAGACATTACTTAAAAAGGGGGGGGGCAAATGATCACGTTTTTACTGATCACATGTATCTTTTAATACCCTTCTTCCTTCTTAACTTCTGTGCCCCCATTTTGAAAATTTTTTTCTTTTATTCAAAGTAATATATATGTATATTTTAAACTTAAATTTTAGGTAGTTAACATAGAGAACAATACTGGCTCCTGGAGTAGAATTCAGTGATTCATTACTTACATAGAACACCCAGTGCTCATTACAAGTGCCCTCCTTAATGCCCATCTGCCATCTAACCCATCCCTCATCCACCCCCCTTCATCAACCCTCAGTTTGTTTTTTATCATTAAGAGTCTCTCACTATGCCCCCAATCTCTGAAATGGTCTCAGGACTCCTTTGATTTCACAGGATGAGGCTCCAACTAGGACCTCTTAGCTCCCAGGCTTTGCTAATAGTAATGGTGAAAAAGGACTGTTTATGTATGAGTATTACATGCCTTCCACCTATTTTCAAGTTTCAATAACAATTTATAAATAACATGCCTCTCTCTCAATATGTCTGTAGAGGGCAATAATCACAACCCTGATTTTGATAAAAACTTTTATCTTCCTAACTGGAAAATCAGATTATATCAATGCTGTTCAGAAGTTTCACTGTTGTTTATGAAGTTTTTCCAAAATGAGGGGTTTCATGTAAATGGAAAAAGGAATAATACAAGTATCTTTGGTGGTTAAGACATGGACCCAAAACAAAATCAGATTTTGAGCAAGAAAGACCAGTACCATTAAAACACATTTAGGGACTTTAACGCTCTCCTTCTTTGAGTCTTAAGTCTTCCTGGGAAAGCACATGGGCTTCAGAATGTGACAATCCAGCTGAGGATCTTAGCAGGTTATTTTTTCTCAGTAGCAGTTTCTCATCAGTAAATAGAGACAGCACCTCACCTTGCAGAGTGTTCTAGAATGCCCAGTATAAGGAGGTTCTCAACAGTCCTTCAACAAGGCCTCCTTAGGTCCTAATATGGTCCCCTTTCCTAACTTAGAAGTTGTCCATATAATTCACTCTATCACATATCAGATACCATCTCTGATTACTCAAATATTTCATAAATGTGCTTTATTTTCCTCAGGTGGAAATGTAAACTCCTGAAAAAAACCAGTAATATTCTTCTTTTCAACATGCCCACTGAGAACATAGCATAGTATTATGACAGACTAAACACCTGACACCTGCTGATGAAAATACAATCATAAATACAAACACTCTGTAAGTATAATAATTCTCAGCTTTAAGTTCATGAACAACAATGTCAGGGAGAAAGATACTATAAAACCACTCCCCTACCCAGAATCTATTTGTCATGCAGAAATTCTTTGGGAGGGGTGGCCCCACAGCTTATAATAACTTTACTTTTCAATTGTGACTTTTAATGCTTTACAACATTTCAAACAATTCTGTGTAAGATATTTAAAATTTAATTATTCATGAAGAACCCTTATTTTAAACATACCAGACTACATAAGTAATTCTGATGCATTATAAAGAGATCACAGTTTACCCTACAACCCAATTCCATATTTTGCTATCCATATCAGGATAAAATGGAAAACTTGTCCTTAAACAGCAAAGAATAAAGATTTAAATTTGAAGATAAATTATTTCATGGGATCTCAGCTACCCCTTATGCTGTATGTCCCAATGTCTCCAAATCTTTTAATTGAATTTTAAATAGTCTCTACACCTAAAGCAGGGTTTGAATTTACAACCCCACTCCACAGACTGAGCCAGTTGGTTGCCCCATCAATGTCTCCAAATCCTGATTCACCTCTGCTCTAAATACAACTTTCAAATGCTTACTGGACATCCTCATCAGGGATCCTCACGATCAACAGACCTAGTTCTAATTCCTCTCCCTTCATGCACTGTGCCTCTCTTCTTATATTCCCTAACAGTAACAGGATCATCCTCCATCCAGATGCCTAAAACTCTAACTCTTCCCTCCTTCCTCCCTCAAACATCCAAAAAGCCACCCAAAGCCCAATCTGCTCCAATTCTGAAATACCTTTCTAGTTTCTTCTCCTCCACATCACTACTGCTTTAGCTTAGGCCCTAAGGATTTCTCAGATGCTTTTCTGAAATCATCTAACTGGTATCCCAACTTTTAGTGGCTCCTGCTTGCTATGCTTGCTAAACCATACACCACAAAACTATGATAATTTCTTTTAAAAATATAAATTTATTTCTCTGCTTCAAAGTATCTGATGGCTACCTTTTATCAAGAAGAAAAGCCAAGTCCTTAGCCTGGCACATAAAACTGAAGATTCCTTCTCACCTAACTTAAGACTCTGGTCAAAAGTCAACTTTCATGAATGACTCCCCTACTCTCTCCTAGAGAACGAAGGCCCCTCCCTCCTATGCTGTTATTGCTTTGTACCCACTTCTAATAAAGGAAGTACCATATCATAACTATGTTTCAATAGAGAAAGCTCTCTGAAAGTAATAATGAAAACAATTCACTTCATTAACCCTGGAGAGGATATGAACTGCCCATTCACAAGAAAGTAGATACTAAATGGCCAATATATATGTGTAAAGAAGTCAAACCTTATTAACTGTATGAAAGACAACCTTTCGTACCATACCGCCAAATTAAAACATTTGATAATACTTAATACCTCAGCCTGGTGGGCACCTGGGTGGCTCAGTTGATCAAGCGACTGCCTTCGGCTCAGGTCATGATCCCAGAATCCCGGGATGGAGTACTGCATTGGGCTCCCTGCTCCTCCCTCTGACCTTCTTCCCTCTCACTCTCTCCCTCAAATGAATAAATAAAATCTTTAAAAACAAATACTTAAGATTGGTGGGAATGAAAAAGAAATAGGCAATATTGTGCACTGCTGAGAATATAAACTATCTTTTGAAAGGGAAATAGGACTTTTCATTAAAATAAAAATAAAAATGTATGTAACCATTTTACTTTTAAGGAATTATGTATCCCAGGTACAGGGGTGGGTGAAAGAGGAGAAGGAGGTCAAAAGGTACAAACTTCCAGCTATAAAATAACTAAGTCATGGGGGTGTAATGGATATCACGCTGTCTATAATTTTTAATACTGCACTATATATTTGAAAGTTTGCTGAGAGAGTAGATCTTAAAAGTTCTTGTTACAAGGAAAAAAAAGATCTGGGGTGCCCACATGGCTCAGTCAGTTAAGGGTCTGCCTTCGGCTCAGGTCATGATCCCAGATCCTGTGATAGAGCCCTGAGTTGGGGACCCTGTTCAGTGGGGAGTCGGCTTCTCCCACTCTCTCTGCCCCTCCCCCTGCCTGTAAGCATGCATTCAATTAAAAAAGCAATTCTTAAAAAAAAAAAAAAAAAAAAAAAAAAGTTTTTTAACTATGTGTGGTAATAGACTTACTGTGGTGATCACTTTACAATATATACAAATACTGAATCATTACACTGTGCATGTGAATCTGTTATATGTCAACTAACTCAATTAAAAAATGAGAAATTATCCCATACATTTTTATATAAAAATATTCATTATAGTTTTAATTTAACAATGAAAAACTGGAAATAATAAATATCCTTCAATACAGAATAGGTTTAACTTATCATGACACATTTAGATAAAGGAATACTATCCAGTTATTAAAAAGAATGAGGTAAATAAGTCACTACCATAAAAAAAAAATCCAAGCGGCACCTGGGTGGTTTAGTGGGTTAAAGCCTCTACCTTCAGCTTGGGTCATGATCCCACGTCCTGGGACTGAGCCCCGCATAGGGCTCTCCGCTCAGCGGGGAGCCTGCTTCCCCCCATCTCTCTGCCTGCCCCTTTGCCTACTTGTGATCTCTATCTGTCAAATAAATAAATAAAATCTTTAAAAAAAAAAAAAATCCAAGACATGAAAACTCAGAAAGTAGAACAGTGTATGCAATACGATGTCATTTGTATAAAATAGTCATAAACAACAGACATACGTACTGGTAAATGTACAGAAAATACTTAGAATAACAAACACCTATTATTTATAGAAAATGAAATTAGTGTAGACAGGAGGTGATCTCAGTTTTTCACTTCTGTACTATTTATTAATGTTTTTAATATGAGGCCATAGTACTCTTATAATGAATGTTTCTTAAAAGTCCATTTACGGGGCCCCTGGGTGGCATCGTCAGATGAGCAACAGACTCTTGGTTTTAGCTCAGGTCATGATCTCAGGGTCGTGAGATCGAGCCCCGCATCAGGCTCCATGTCAGCACAGAGTTGGCTTGAGATTCTCTCTCCCTCTGCCCCTTCCTGCACTAGCTTGCTTGCTCACTCTCTAACGTAAATAAATAAATCTTATAAAACAAAAACAGTCCATTTACAATTAGAGGAAAAAAGTCTTTCATTCTTTCATAAATATTAGTATTTTAGGTAATCACATACATAATGAAACTGAAATATATGTTAGATAAACTACCAAGCAATGTTTCAGTTTTATTCTTTCAAACTACAGTGGGCAGTTAGTAGTCAGTTTTTCTAATAAATACAGTGCTAGAAAAAACTCTTCCTTTACTCATTAAACTTCCCGTGAAGTATTCATATGCTATACAAAATCCAGTACTATATGTAGCAAACACCATTAAAAAAATTAATTGCCTCACCTCTTCTACTCTGCACTGAAGCAACAGAAAAAAAGAGATAGGAAAGGATTAGGAATACAGAGAATTCACACATTTGTATATAAAACTGCTGATTTGGAAGCATTCTAAATTAAAGCTTAAAAATACTACTCAGAATAAAATTTTAAAGTGTTTATATTACACTTGATTCTATACAAGTAATGGAAAAGATGAGTGTTAAGCAGCATTGACCAAGCATTTTTATATCTAAAATACTTAATTTCCATTTAAGAGAAAATTTTTCCAGCTAAGTTTATAAGAGTACTTACTGATCTGATTCAAAGTTTCCTGAGGAATCCAACTCATGTCAACATCATTCTGACTTGAGGTACCCATCTCTACCTTCTGTATGGGTCTCTTGCGCTAAAAGAGCATAAAAACATTTTAAAGGAGTTCTATTATAATGGTCACTATAATTTTAAAAAAGTGTATTAAGTTACCTAATTTAAATATCTTAAACAAATATGTCCTCTTCAAAACATACTCCTACTTAAGTATTTTATTAATTAGAAGGATAAATTCATGCCTAACTCCATTATAAAGAATAGGTGATAAGGAATAAAACCTCCTAACAATGATTTATTTTCAGGTTTTAAAGGACATTTCCTCTGCTACAAAACTTTGTATGTCTGTGGGCTGGTGGACCGACTAAAAACTTCTATTTATACAGTGATTTTTCTCTCCCTTTGGGAATCAAATCATAAATTTATTTTAACATCCAACAAAATTCAAGATAATTACTGGAATGCTGCACGCAGGCAGGTAGACTTCTGCACTGTTAGCTAACTAAACGCAAACAACTGGCACAGATAAAACAAAACTTTTAAATCTCATTTAAGCTAACAACCTCAAACTTTGTTCCTAGAGTATTTGCATCAAAACTACCAGGGAGATGGGGCGCCTGGGTGGCTCAGTGGGTTAAAGCCTCTGCCTTCGGCTCGTAATGATCCCAGGCTCCTGGGATCGAGCCCCACATCGTGCTCTCTGCTCAGCGGGGAGCCTGCTTCCCTCTCTTTCTCTCTGCCTGCCTCTCTGCCTACTTGTGATCTCTGGCTGTCAAATAAATAAATAAAACCTTAAAAAAAAAAAAAAACGACTAGGGAGAAAGGGATTCAATTCCTTCTTTAGTCTTGCTCTTAAACAACAAACCTAATCATTTATGTAAGAGTATTAGGTATATGGTCCAAAAACGACTCTGAATACGTGAAAAGTAACTAGAAACTGGCTTCAAATGAAAACAAACAAACAAAAAAACTGGAGATGTCCTTGTATCTAACACAAATTTATAGCAAAAATGCTACTATGAAAATGAGGTAAAGAAAGTTATGGAAAGTAATACCTGAGCACTAAGTATTTCTCTTTTAAAGAGCAAGTACTTAATATAAATTTTGACACAAATCTTGTTATACTTTCCATTGAGAGGAACATGGGCTGTTCTGTTTTCTTTGCAGGGAGGACAGATAAAAACACAGTGAAAGAGAAACCAGGATTATAGCAAGTCCATCAGTGCTGCCACTTTACTACCCTAACAAGAAAGCAAAAGTTTGATGGAATACGGCCAAATTCATTCTTTCTTTTTCAAATGAAAAGACTCAATTAATTGCTAACTGGAAATTATTCCTAGAGTTAATAGTATTAAGGCAAATGTAAAAGCTGTGTTGCTTAAAGGTATAGTAGCAGCCATAAAAAAGCAAATAGAACAATGAAATCTTGTCTGAGTTTAAGGAATAAAAATTCTAACATAATTTAGAATTACAATATGATATGAAAGTAAAGATTATTCTGGAAGATGTAGCCAAAAGACCCTAAATACATTTGTGTATGGAAGTCTGAACAGACACAAGTCATGTATCCAAGATCTCATCTTCAGGTTTTATTTGAAAAAGGTGCAATAAACCTATAAATGCACAAACCCACAGTTGAGAGCAAAAAGCCACAAAAAACTAGATTATACTTAGTACGGCAACAACTTTTAAAGTATGGCTGTAAGAGTCACTCATCTAGAATTACCTTTCTAGATTCCAGGAGTTGATGAAGGCCAACAACAACCAAGAGCCCAAGACCAGCAAGGAACATATACATAAAGATTCTGATAGAAAAGGAAAAAAAGCAAACTGGCTTTAATTCCTAAGAAACATCACAACTAATTAAAACTACAATCCTGCTTTAACTAAAAAAATACCACAGCTGTAATTACAACTAAAATTCCAACACAATATATGCTTTCCAAATAACTTGTAGAGCAAAGGAAAAAAATATTTTATATTCTACTTAAGTCTAGGCTGTAAGTTTCACAGATTTATCTTTAAGAACAATTAGTCAAAAAAAGCCAATTATATGATCTAAAGTAAATACAATTACAATTTATTACACTCAAGCTCAAGCTCAGTTAAAACAACTGCATTAGGTTTTGTCTCCCTTAAATATTAAATTATTTTGCATAATTTAACTTAAAAATTGCTTTTGGTCAACTACACATATGGGTATACAGTGACAAATGACTCATCATTCTTCAAGAACACAGTTTCTAAGAGAACATCTAGTTTATATTTTTAATAGCAACTGAAGAGGTATGTAACTTAGATGATGCTGGTGATCTGCTCAAGAGCATGAGGTAGGTAAGAATTTAGAAAGAAGGGACATTCAGAAAGCCAACTACCTTTTTAAAACAATTTTGATCATTTTCTATTATCTTTCCTAACTCACTATTAATAGTTATAAAATATAAAATCCTAAAATACGGATTTACATAAGCAGGATTTCACAGAAATCTTAGTTTGGTCTATTTTCATTATTAAAACAAAAGTTGACAGGAGCAAGCCTTCCAGGACTGCCCTGTGAGATCAAGATCTACAAATTGCAAACTTCACTTACGTTTCTCCATCTAACCCATCCTCTCTTTCGATAATTGTAACTGTTTGATTGAAGACAGCATCTTGGAATACATTGCCCTATTAATAAATCACAAAAATGTCAATAGCATTGAAAAAAAAAAATAGAAGATTGTAAGATTTCAGTTTCTGAAAACTGTTACCCTAATAGATATAAAACAGCTTTCTCATCACTTAGGTCAATAAGACTCAAAAGTCACATGTAATTGCACTATGCAAGTAATTCAGACTCAACATTATAATATTACTTTCTTCCACAAAATAAAAAATGCCTCCTTCTTTGCTAAAGTTGTCCTCTGCTTTTGTGAAGGTGGGGAAGGGGAAATGTGTGAGAAACCAGGGAAGTAAAATAAAAAGGGGATAAAATGCACAGAAAGAAACAAAGCCCACAGAATACCCATAAACTAGAAGCCATAACTTCTGCTGAGTATAATCCTCCAAAAAAGAAGGGAAGAGTATGAAAATGTATACAGTAGCAGCTGCAGTAGCAGATTTTAAGAACTAGACTTGAACAGAAGTCAAATCCATGCTCTAAATTTATAATGGACTGGAAATCAATTTACAATAAATGCAATTTTTGGTATCAAAATATTTTTCTGTGGCAATCTTGGAACAATTTGTCAGTTCAGCACAACTTGTTTTCAAATACAAGAATCAGTGGGATAATACATAGGTAGCTGTTTCCCGTGTTTGATGCTTCACACAAAGGCAGTACTCTTCAGAACTGTCACTTATTGCTAAACTGTAATAATGTAAGTTTTACTTCAAAATCTTTCTACCTGCATTGCTCCAATGACAATTCCAAGAATCAGAATACATTGATACAAACTAACATTCAAAATGGTACTAAAACTGCAACGTGTCTGTTGGATTAAGTTTAAGTCTGCTTGAAAACAAGACAAAATATATAATTATTCAAACTGCATAACTATAATATTGAGGAAGGTTAATATATTATTTTGAAGGATGAAAAACCCACTAATTAAAAAAAAAGAAAGAAAACTTAATTGCAACATGAGAGATTTACCTTAGACATGAGTAAACATGTTGACACTACGTGAAGAAAAAGGTTGGGTAAACTTCCAAGAGAGAATGAATTTCCTTCTCTGAAAACTTTTTGAGAAGGGAATGGTTTAAATGTGCTCTCATCTGAAAGATGTAATAGCTGGCACCTAGAGGTCCAAATCCCAGTAAAATTCTAGTGGGATTCTCTCATTCATTCATTGGACATACTATATATATATTAAAAACCACAAGAAAGACAACAGAGCTTGTATAAGACTGTTTGGTTCTCATAAACCATAAACCTCACTGCTCTATCCTAAAAATATTTAGTTATATTTTTATCTACGAGTATATAAAATGATGGAAAGTTACCGAAAGCCCTTAAGACTTAAAATTAAAGCAGTAAAATGGGCAAAATAGAAGCAACAAACGGAGGTACAAAACAAACTACTCTATATATTTTACCATCTTAGTAAGAAGTAGAGTCCACTGTGTGGCTTACTGTCCTGTTAAGCTCAAGCTCAAGTCACACCCTCTTTGCTTGTACAGGCTACTACTTATCTCTAGTCTGATTCACTTATGCTGGGCTATCACCTGTTCTTATCGATCTGCCTTGCTGGATTCTAGACCTGAAGACAACTATGACCGAATTAGTTTTGCCTCCCTGTTGTCCATCTCAGCTCCAACCATAAACAGGCGCCTGAATGAATAAATCTACGAGTATTCATTTAGCAATGTCAATTGTTCTCATCCGCCTGTAACTTTAAAAAAAATGTCTAGCGGGCCTTACATTCAAATCCTTGTAGTTCAGGTTGACGACCAGACCAAAGGGCCTTCCGCCCATGGGCTCCGCAGGGATGAAGGAGTACTCAAACGTTGCCTGTCTCTGCGGTGGCACCACCGTGTTCAGAGGAAGAGCTGTGAAATTCTGGATATAAAACTGGTAGTCTTGAGGATAACGGAATGAGGCATCTAAGGATTCAACGATAAAATCTTCTGTACCCTTGTTTGTAAAGCCTACTAGGAACTTCACAATGTTATTTGCTGGAAAGTCTAAGAAACAAAAAAAAAAAAAAAAAAAAAAAAAAAGAAACCAGAAGATTAGAAAACGCTCGAAGCACACAAAATAAAGAGACGTAACTAAGGATCTGAGCAACCCTTTCCTACAAATGGACGTGGTTTCAGAACCTTTTTCAGTAGGGCACCCCAGTTTCCTACTAACTAGTAACTGATTACAGCTGGTGTATAAACTGGAGCGCTTCTCTGTACTCTAGCACTCCAACTTCATAACTGAACACAGAATCTCAACGTTAGACTACATCACTTGATGCTATGTGGTCAAAGAAAGAGCTGTGTATTTTTAGCAGTCAGATTATCTTGCAGTGGGACTACTTGTCTTGAAGTCACCTCCAACTTATATCTGTTATCTGTGCAGACAAGAAAAGAATGACAGAAAGGTAAGTCTAAGAGGTCCACCTGAAAATTGCAGCATCTTTTAAAATATTGAAAAAAAAATTAACCAGGTAACCCATACCATTTTAAGCAATCAGTCAAAACACAAAATTTGAAGTAACAACCCAATGAGGAAGCTATAAAAAAGAGGGGAAATCTCTTAATCAAATCATACTTTTTGTAGGCATAAAATTCAAATATATGTGGGAATAAAACAAAACTTGAGAAGACCAAGATAATAACATCAAAAAGAAAATTCTTCAATAATTAAATGTGGCCTACAGAACTGAGTTTTAACCAGTTAGCAGAGGCTTTGGGACAGACACATCTGAATCCATCTTTATAATCTATTTAATAGATGAGTAACTCTAGACCTGTTCTTCATCTCTCTAAATCTCAGTTTAACAGTAACTATCCTCATACAGTTTCTGTTAAGATAAAGTGAATGCACACAAAATATTGAGAACAATATATAGCTCCCCATAAATATAAGACATTATGTTTATAGCTCCCCATAAATATAAGACATTATGTTTTCTTTTAATGAAACTAGGCTCTAATCCAGGCCTAACTATACAGATTTAATATTTCACTAATATTTATACACTCAAAATATGAGTCAGTTTACTGTGGCAGTTTGAAAAAGTTTAAAAACAGTATCTTCCAAAAGAATATTTAACTTCTAATTAAAAGAGATACTATTTAATTTCCCCCTTAGTTTAAATGCCAGGAATACTACCGTATGGATATGGGTAACCACACATATAAGAGGATTTTTTTCAAATACGTATTTATACCATACTTGTAAGAAAGAGGAAAATGAATAAAGATTTTAAACATTACTAATGCTTCCCCCCGAAAGTGAGCTTGTCATTTGAAAAATTCCCATGTCTGAGTTAAAACTAACATTTCTCTATTACCTTCTCCTTTCACAAACAGGATAGTTGTATCTGCACTTGGTGAAGCTTCAGGTTCACCAGATACATCTTCTTCCTCTTTATCTTCAGCCTAACAAAAACAACATTAAAAAGATAATTTTGGAGGAAAATACATCAATTAAAAGTAACGACTTCACTAGATTTGGAACAAAATATTGCTTCTCCCAAGCTTTGCTGGGATTAGGGGTTAGTAGTGGTATGGATTTCAGTGTATCTCATCAGTTAGCATAAAAACTTCCCTAGTCGTCATCTCTAAGAATAATATGCACACCAGTCCCCTGGGGCTTTTATGCAGCTCTGATTCAGTTCCAGGGAAAGCCTGAAACCCTATTTCTAAAAGCACCCAGGAAATACCAAGGCTGCAGGTACTCAAACCACACTTCCGAACTGTAAGGTTCTTGAACATGGGTTGGTGAACTTTATCTGTCAAGTTTGAAAAAATTTTAAAAACAGCGTCTTTCAAAGGAACACTTAATTCACAAGTTAAACAGTATTTATTTTCCCTCTCAGTTTAAATGCCAGGAATAGCGCCTCACAGGAAAAAGTCTCAAACTCAGTCTCCCCACCCCCCATCCTCCCACAAGGGTGAAGGAAATAGGACTCTGAAAGCAGCACCAACCCAAGGACCCAGATATCAAATATTTTTGGCTCTGGGAACCACAAGGTCCCTCTGGTCAACTCTGAGGCTTCAGTACGAAAGCAGCCACAGACCGTATGTACAACAATAAGGACAACTAGACCTAGCCCACAGCCATTTTGCTGACTTCTGTTCTAGACAATCTTGTCATCATCCCAAATTAATAGAACAATTTTCCTGTGAGAAGATGTCACACAACTTGGAAGAAGTGGTTTTTTTTTTGGTTAGAGATTTTATTTATTTAGATGACAGAGAGATAGCACAAGTAGGCAGAGAAACAGGCAGAGGGAGAAGGAGAAGCAGGCTCTCCGCTGAGCAGGAAGCTCAATGTGGGGCTCGATCCCAGGACCCTGGGATCACGACCAGAGCCAAAGGCAGCCACTTAACCGACTGAGCCATCCAGGCGCCCCAGAAGAAGTGGTTTAAAAAAAAAAAAAAAAAAAAGTGACCAGGATCACACTGGGATGATGGAAAGGTCCTAAAATTCAGAGCTGCTCAACTTGGTACATTTACTGTAGATTGTTAAATTATATGTTTAAAACAGGTTAATGGTATGATATGTAAATTATATCTTCATACAGTAGTTAAAAAATATGAACAAACTTTAATGTAAAAATTTAACCCTCAGGGCGCCTGGGTGCTCAGTTGGTTAAGCATCTGCCTTCAGCTCTAATCATGAACCCAGGGTCCTGCGAACAAGACCAGCATCTGGCTATTTGCTCAGTGGGGAGCCTGCTTCCCCTCCTCCCTCTGCCCCTTTCCCCAAATCATTCTGTCAAATAAATAAAATGTTAAAAAAAATTACCTTAAAAAATTTTTAAAAATTTTAATCCTTGGTGCAGCACTTCTCTACTCATCAATGAGGATTACAGAGATAGTCATATACTTGAAGTGTTCAGGTCTTTAACAAATTGAGATGCTTAAGGGCAACACTGTTTACTGGCATTTCGCTTCTCACTCATGTAAAACACTCTCTCCCCCAATAGACAGACTTCTCAAGGGCAAAGACTGTCTTATACTTTAAATATTCTTCAAACCCAGGTCATATATTTAAGAGAAGACACTCAAACATTTGTTCGACGACTGTGCAATTGTTTGATGTTATATATTAAGTATCCTTAATGATACTATTCATTTAGTAAGAGTTAGTGAATTTCTACTTTTGAGAAAAGAGACCCACAAATAGAGACCAGAGACAAGAAGGCAGGAACCATAAACTGTAATAAGGAGAAAGGAGTAGACTTGAGAAAAGGTTCAGAGAAATCATCCTGAAGATTTGATCAATGGGTTGTGGGATAAAAAGAAATGAAAGTCATGAGGCAAGAGCTTGAATCACTAGAGCCGTATCAAAACAGAAAATAGTTATGGAGGCGGGATGGATGGTAAAAAGCTGAATTCCATTTTGAACATATAAAATTTCAGGTACGAATGGAGTATCCAGATGGTGCTATTTGGTGGAGAGCTGGAAATAAAGGTATGGAGCTCAGGAAGGTAAATACCTAGAGAGAGAGGATCTGAAGGTCATCAAGAAAAGGTGGTGCTGGTTGACACCACGGTGTCATTAACACGAAGGAGCCAAGCAGAGGGAGAGAAGGTGGTACAGAGACCAAGCAGCAGCAGCTGGGCAGAGGAAACTAAAGGGGCAGGGGGACAGAAGCCAACATGAAGGAACTCAGGGAAGGGGTACTCCGCAAATGCTACCAAGAGCTCAAACAAGATAACAATGAAAAACAGGCCAGAATTTCGCAATTAGGTCAATGGTGACTTAGCAAGAACAGTTTTACTAGCTACATCAGATGAGACCACAGTACAAATGTGAAGTGGTACCGTTTATTCTTTTCAAGATACGTGCTGGTAACGAAAAGACGTGTAGCAACTTAAGGTGGAGGAATACGAAGTGGCATATGGAAATACACGCATAGCTTATCAGAATCAAGTCAATGAGAAGGAACAATGAAGTTACAGAAGGAAATAATACAAAATCCCACAGGGCGAGATGGGGACAAGAACGCAGGTGGTAGGGCTAGCCTTAGAAAGAGTAAAGACAGACAACTCACTATTTTTAAAGAAGAAAACGTAAAAAGGATGAGTGAATAATATATTCAGAAGTAGAAATTTGATACAGTTCATACTTGATGGCCTTCGTTTTCGGACACTGAAGGCACTGTGTTGCTAATTCCGTGAGGAGGACTGATTCTGGAGTAAAAATTTGTGCAAGATAAATTATAGTAGTCCAAGAGAGGAAATAAAATGAGCTAGAAGCATGCTGCAATGATCTTGATTCTAGCCCAACATTCTTACTGTTTTACTGTAATTTTATAGTAAAAATTTCAGAACTGGACTTTTAAGAGATCTTCTCTAAGCCCCTTCCTCTTCACAAGGCACATTTTATACACTGTTTACTCCTTGCTCCTCACTGCCTGCCACCAAAACACATATATACCGCCCTAAGAACAGAAATTTCATGAGAGCAGAGAAAATACCTAGCTTGTTTACTGCAGGACTAAGAACAGTGCCTAGCACATAGTGGGGACCCAGTAAATATATCCTTACTGAATGAAGGAGAAAAAGAGGAGGAAAATGAGACCTAGAGCGAGAAGCTACTCAAAGTCAAAAAACTAAGTAGCATGCAACCCAAATCTATCAACACTGGTCCAGTGCCATTCCCACTGTTACCCTCTCAGGTTCATGTCTATATGATCTTTAATTGTTCTTTGTATCATGCCTCCCTCCTTGTGCAAGAAAATATTCATGATCCATCCTCAGTGACTGGCCTGTTTTTCCCAACTTCAATCCACTCTGATCACAGTAACAAACCTCTAAAAGCAAGAATTTTAATCCCAAATTGGTCTATAAAAAGATAAATTCTAGGGGCGTCTGGGTGGCTCAGTTGGTTAAGCGCCTGCCTTCTGCTCAGGTCATGATCCCAGCATCCTGGGATCAAGCCCCGTATCAGGCTCCCTGCTTAGCAGGGACTCTGCTTCTCCCTCTCCCTCTCTGTCTAATATATAAAATCTTAAAAAAAAAAAAAAAAAAAAGATAAATTGTAGAAATGATATAAACATGAACTACACTGTATAGAACACTGTATAGAAGTACATAACACGGTATAGAACACTAACCAAATCTGTGGGTTCATCTTCTTCCACCTCTGCTTCATCATCCTCATCTTCAATTATTGAATCTTCCACCGTTTCTTCATCTTCTGTAAGATCCTGAGCTGCAGCTAATGAGCCTAACAATAAAACACAAATAAGAAGTTAAGCTTTACCGCTGGCATACCAATGTTTTTTCAGTCCCTGGTATAGGGAATACACCTTTCCCCTTGGAGTAATTCAATCTCCCAGTTCCCTTGAAAGATGCCAAATTACAATGCATCTAGAATATTCATGATTTTATCTTATCAATAGTCTTACCAGAGACACCTGTGTGGCTCAGTCATTAAGCATCTGCCTTCAGCTCAGGTCTTGATCTCAGGGTCCTGGATTCAACTCCCACATCAGGCTCCCTGCTCAGTAGGGAGCCTGCTTCTCCCTCTGCCCTCCCTGCTTGTGTGCATTCTCTCTCTGTCTCTCTCAAATAAATAAATAAAATTAAAAAAAAAATAGTCTTAGCAACTGTATGTTAACTTTAATGGGAAATGCTGTTTAATTTTCAAAAGCACTTACTTGTCAGGGAAAATGAACTGCTGAAACTAAAAATGCCTTGAAGCTTGAATAAAAACTACAAATAAGTTGGTTTTAAAACTAAGACACTCCAGGGGCACCTGGCTGGCTCAGTTGGCGGAGAATCTGCCTTCAGCTCAGGTCATGGTCCTAGGGTCCTGGGATCAAGGCCCACATCCATGTACCTAGCCGCCCCTCCCCCGATCAGGCTCCTTACTTCGAGGGGAGCCTAACTTCTCCCAATCCCTCTGCCCCTCCATCTGCTTGTGCGCACATGCCTGTGTGTGCGCACAGACATGCTCTCTGTAAAAAATAAAATTTCATAAAAAAAAATATAAGAAAGAAGCTCCAGAATTTAATCCCTGTTATTAACCATACAAAAAACAAAACCCTGTTTGGGTCTAAAGGAAAATAGCAATCTCAGTAACTAGGCAAGAAACATTTGTTATTAAAGTTAACTACAGCTCAAACTCTTAGAACTTGATAGCAATGTAAATCCAAGGAACAAATATTTGTATGGCATCCACGGTAAAAACTAGCTTGCATAAAGCACATTTAGTAAAATAACAACTATACTGGTAACTTCAGGGTTGAAAGCACTGAAAGCATGCACTTATTTTTGCATATGGTTTCAAACATGTTTTTTTTTTAAGATTTTATTTATTTATTTGACAGACAGAGATCACAAGTACTCAGAGAGGCAGGCGGGGGGGGGGGGGGGGGGGGAGCAGGCTCCCTGCTGAGCAGAGAGCCTGATGCGGGGGCTCGACCCCAGGACCCTGAGATCATGACCTGAGCCCAAGGCAGAGGCTTATGCCACTGAGCTACCCAGGTGCCCCCAAACATGTCTTAAGTACTTTTTTTATTTCTCCTACACTGAAAAATTAAGCATAACTAAGGCCAATAAAAAATTTTATAGGCAAAAGTTCTCTAAATAAGTCATATTAAATCTATTTCAGGCAAGACAGTCACTTAAAGAAATTTCAAAGTTCTACCGACTCTTCCAACATTTCTCAGAAAGAATGATGATGTGGCAATTCAGAGTGGGGAAAAAAAGTGGGAAAGGAAGCATGTGTACATGCTGCAATACCCAGGAAAACAGTATGTATTAAGGCTCTGCATTTTAAGCCTTTTCCAGTTCCTTGAATTTTTACCGGCTGTTAAGATTTACGTAAAACATTAAAGAACCCTGAACCACACATCATGAACTGAAAAACAGCCTCTACTGTTTGCTGCACAAAGACAGCGCATTCATAATTTACAAGCCACTTTCTAAAACCAGTAAGAAAAATACCTATCCTGACATCATAATTTTAAGTTGGACTTAAATTTCAGGAGTTCTCAATATGTACAATGGCTTTTCACCCTGCATTTCAGTAATACTAATATCAATCAGTGACAATTCTGTGCCTAGAAAGTTTAGCAATTCTCAATTGCAAAAATTAAAAATATCCTTTGAAAGAAAGACCATTCCTCACAAAAAAATGTTTAAAGCCATCCAGTTAGGTTTAGATACAATTGACGTTTCTTAAAAAAAAAAAAAAAGGGTTTCAAACCTGAAAAAACATATTCTAGATTCTAAGTACAATTGTCAAATTTTCTTTAATTTTTTTTTTTTTTTTTTTAAGATTTGATTTACTTATTTGACAGAGAGAGACACAGCGAGAGAGGGAACACAAGCAGGGGGAGTGGGAGAGGGAGAAGCGGGCTTCCTGCCACACAGGGAGCCCGATGCGGGGCTCAATCCCAGGACTCTGGGATCATGACCTGAGCCACCCAAGAGCCCCCAAATGTTTTTTTAAAAGCCAGTAAAGAACAAACCAGCAAGCAACTCATAAAGGAACAGAATCCCTCTTTAAGCCTGCAAATGAATTCATTAAGAGGTTTGGTTAATTCTCTCACTTGTTTTTTTATCCACTAAAGAGAAACCAGTCCCTTCACTCTTCTTTGCAAAAGCGCTGGTGGATACCTGCCATTATCATTCGTTTTGCCACACAGCTCGCTTAAACTCACAGAATGAAAGGAATTGTAGGGATCGTTTAGTCAGACTGACTTTTACCGATCAGAAAGCTGAAGTTCCTAACAGAACCAGGACAAAAAGACAAGGTTCCCCATCTTTAATGTCCGGTTATTTTCACACCAGATTAACTGCTGGAAAGAACAAACAAACTATAATGTCGTATAATGTCGAATTCGATGTTTCTTCCCCAGGGCAATGTGATGCTTCCACAAAACAAAAAAACAGTTACAGGAAAAAAAAAAAAAAGCGGGGGGGGGGTGCGGGAGAAAAACGAGGGCTCAAGTAACAGGAGTTCCTCAGTTGGCCTGGGAGTAGGGGCGGACAATGAAGGCGAAGATGGGGAGTTTTTCTGAAATGAAGACTCCTGGTAACACACAGGGTGCAGGGGCTGATAAACAGGGAGAGGACCATGAAGGGGGAGCGGGAAGAGACGCTCTAAGAGTTTAGGCGTGTAGAAACCACGGGTTTCAGCAAATGAATGAAGGAGGGCTCCCAACGTGGAAGCTAAAGACACGTCAGCCCAGAGCCGAGGGGGTGGAGCGGAGGCGGCCAGAAGAAATACAACGGGCTGCGGCGCGCTCGGGGTGCAGCCGTGCCCACTGCCCACTCGCCTCCTTCCCTGTGCCCAAGACCCACCAACTCCGGCCACAGCAGCAGGCGCGGGTCCCGGGACAGAGAAACGCAAGGCTACGGGCGGCCACCAAGCAAGGTCGCCCGGCACTGCCCCGCGCTCCGCGTGGAAGGGGCGGAGGCGCCAGCGGGGATTCCGCGCGCGCTGGAACCCCCCCAACTACAAGCCGGGGGTCGGGGAAGGGGTGGGGAGAGGCTGGCGGAACGGATGCCGGACCCAGGATCCGCTGCCGCCTCCGGCTTCAAACTTGCTGTCGCTGGCGTCTTCTTCCCGGCCAAGACCCGCCGCCCATCCCCCTCGCCTCACCTCCAGGGCCACTGCGGAGCAGGACCGTAGCGGGGAATACGAGCAAGAGCAGCAAAAGCAGGCGGGAGAGGACTCTCATGGCGTGGCCGGTCCGGTGTCCAGTCACCGCCCGCCAGTGCTCTCCGCGGCTCCGGCGGTAATGGCGTTACTCTTCATCCGGGCTCCGGGAGGGGGCGGGGCACGCATCACGCACGGGCCCTTGCCACGCCCCCTCCTCTGGCCGAGGAACGCCGCCAACGTGGCTGCTTGGCTCGGAGGGGTGGGGAGCGCGGGCAGCCCCGGGAGTCACGTGACTG
Organism: Lutra lutra; assembly: GCF_902655055.1. NCBI lineage: Eukaryota > Metazoa > Chordata > Mammalia > Carnivora > Mustelidae > Lutra > Lutra lutra. The sequence goes on along the minus strand of NC_062283.1, from coordinate 20,230,090 downwards.
GCCGCGGGACTCTTCCGACAGTCCCGCGAAAGTCCGCCTCCGCGGTACCCGCGGGCTGGCAACCTGAGGTTTGTTGCTCGCCCCGCCCCGCTTGCCCGTTGGTTCCAATTAATTAGCGTTATAAGTAGTTACTTTACTTGAATGACGATGCGCCTGGCTCCTGGCGCGGTAGTCTGTATAATTTCAAGTGGTAGGAGGAACGTGAACTACCGTATGTGGCATTGAAAAGCAAAAATGTTTTGTATTTTATAATTGTTCAAAAAACGCAAAAAGCATAAAAAACAGAGGAAAATTTTGACTCCTATCTGCCCACACCCTCACCCACAGTTAAACAGTGAGTGCTTAAATTCTTGACATTCCAGAATTATAAATCACCTAGAACAGTGCCTGGCATATGGTAAACATTTGGCAAATATATAATAGAGGCAACAATGGCTGTTCATTGTCCTTCACTTTCCTTCTCATCTGGTTGGACTTTAGGTTGCTACTCGAGCATTTCATGCCACGCAACAATGTGAACCAAGTACTATTGGACTGGGCCAGTGTGAGATGTCATACGGATAATAGAATAAATAAACCTTGATTGCATGCTTCCTCTTGTCAATCACTATCTCTTAGAGCTGTGCTTTCATGTATAACCTATATAATCTCTAAAAATCCCTATGAGCTGGATATTATTTGCTGAGAAGAAAACACAGTAATTTACCCAAGCTTAAAGGCTAGTTGAAGGCAGATGCAAGACTTGAATGTGGCATTCTGGTTCGAGATTCCTACTGCGTGGCCTAGAACCATCTGCTGTTCTTCTCCTGCATGGGCTCTGCTCAAGGCCTCATTGGCCTGGGGACCCTGTAAAAGCAGCTTGTGGCTGCTGTTGCCACTAATTCTGTTGGCTAAAACCACAACCTGACCGTGCTGGGCTGAACCAACTCAGCTCCACGCCACTCCACCAGGCCACCAGTGCCACTCACCTGACCCTGCTGCTGTTAAAAAGAAAAATCACGGGCCCAAAATGGCATCACTTAGGCCAAATCACCAAATGTAGATTTGATTAGCAACTTAACTGCAGTTTCAATTTCCCTCAGAAATGGAGTCTTAACCAGTCAGGAATTTTCTGATCAGCAACAATAAGGAATGTTGTCAACCTGGGCCCTTCTCCAACCTCCAAAAGAAGGTAAGGTAATCAACCTAATAAGAGGGCCTGTCTTCCCCCTAAGGAGCCAGAGATTGTGCCTGAAACAATCGTTTCTTTTGCTAGTAACTTCTTGTTCCACCCTTCTTCCTATAAAAACCTTCCATTTGGGGCACCTGGGTGGCTCAGTGGGTTAGGCCTCTGCTTCGGCTCACGTCATGATCCCAGGGTCCTGGGATCGAGCCCCACATTGGGCTCTCTGCTCAGCAGGGAGTCTGCTTCCCCTCTCTCTCTGCCTGCCTCTCTGCCTACTTGTGATCTCTCTCTCTGTTAAAAAAAAAAAAAAAAAACACATTTTGAATAACTCCTCCTCAGAGCTGCCCTCTATTTCTAGATGGAATGCTGCCCAATCCATGAATCACAATAAAGCCAAGCAGATCTTTGAATTTCCTTGGTTCAGTTTTGGTTTTTTAACATGGCTAAGGCAGCTGGCAGAAGCAGAGGGCACCCTCCCACTGGGCTGCTGCTTCCGTTTCTATGCTCGGCTGCCGAAGCCGCCACTCTGTGCCAAAGCCACGAAGGCCTCGGCCATTACTTTGTGCTGAACCTTGCCGAGTACTCAACAGGCAAGGGAAGACCCTCCCTCCTCAGCTTTCTGTTTCATGAGTTTCAGATCAGGCCTTTTCTGAGTGCCTGATGTCTGACAGGTTTTTTTGACAAACACAGCCTTCTATTTAACTTGCTGCTGTCTCCAGAAAATAGACATTATACAGTACTCAGAATTACCTCTTCTCTCCTTTCTGGACCAAGGATAGCTCACTGACTCCTCTCCCTTCAGAGGACTTATTTCCAATGGGGAGGATTCTCATTATAATTAAAATGAGATTCCTAGTAGGTCCATCTCCCCAGTTCTCAGGACGTGTTTAGACAGAGCCCGAACCCATAAGGATAATCCAGTTTAGGCTTAAACTGGGACTGCCACACCAGGTATTAAATGATTACTAATGGATTTTATTTGGGACTTGAATTTTAGATAACCAGCTGCTAAATGATCATCAGGGACAAATAAAATGTGCCTATTCTGGATGTGATTGACATGCAGAATTTAAGGAAAATAAAAACATACAACCAGGAAACAAAGAGACATATGTGACTATCCAACTGGTATAAAAATAAAAAGTAGTTGCCTGTGGATCAGGGAAGTAAAATACTCATCCTGATCTGCATGCTCACATGTATCATGTATTATGATCTATATTCTCCCTATAATAAGCATTCCCTTGGTACCCACCCAGAGCTCTCCCCCTTAGTTGGTTCCAATCCTTGATTCATGGAATTAAGAATCTCTCCATTAATATAAGGGGCATCTGGCTGGCTCAGCCAGTAGATCATGTGACTCTTGATCTCAGGGTTGTGAGTTTGAGCCCTACGTTGGGTATAGAGATTAATTAAAAATAAAATTTAAAAAAAAAATTCTACTAAGTTATTTAGATCTTTCCAAATATTTTCCCATGCTCTCCCGCTCTCTCACCTCTGCACCTACCTCTCTAAAGATCTTCGTTTTCCGGGAATATACCACATCCTGGTTATTCTCATTCCTATGGCTTAGGCAGATCTACAGTTGATTTTCCACTTTTGGCATTTTATTCCCTTGGAATTTGTAGAAGCAGAGCCATCTTTTCCCCTGATTACTTGTGTTCCCCTCAGCATCCTTGGCAAATGGCTCATTAAGCACCAGTCTTTGTTCTGTTATATTCCTCCAGATTACCACATAGCTGAGGAACTTCCTCATGCCCCATAAATTTCTGCTTATCTGTTACCTTGTTAGTGGGACTTACCTTCACTGCCTAATTTAAAATCACAGCTCTCCAACCTTCCCTCCCCCACACTCTCTATTCCCTTCTTTCTATTCTCCTTCATTCACAGCACTTGTTAATTTCTCACACAATATATACAGTTGGTTATGTGTCCTGTTTGTAAACATCTGGAGACCAGGGATCTTTGTGCCTTTGAGTCAATGTTACAGAAGAGTGCTCTCTCTGAGTAACTCAGAAAATATTTGTTGACTTTGTTGTATTGCAACAAGTGACATCTTTTCTCCACAAATTTATAACCTCAGTTTAGTTGAAGGCTTAATAGGAAATGAAAAAAAAAAGGTTGTGTTTATTGCATGCAAGCAAAGACTTAAGTGTTCTTTCACCTAGCAAGGGCTGAAGAAAAGAATTGGCTTTTTTGTGCTATCCTTTACCCCTGAAAGAAAATCCTCATGCAAAGAGGACACTACAGGAAAAAGAAATAGAAAATAAGGAAGACTTTCAAAGGAGTCCTGGCTCTCCAGCCCGGCTCCTCACTTAGAAGGAGGGCTTATATTCCCTCTCTGGCCTCCCAGGCATTCGTCCCATCTGGTTCTCTTTCTACACAATTCACAAACCTCCCTAGATCAGATTTCCTTGAAAAGAACCGATGGACAAAAGCATAGTCACCTGATCACTGTCTACAAAACCCGCCACTTAACCTCCATTTGTGTACTTGGCCTCTACCCTCCATTCTGTTAAGATTAGAAATGTTTATAGGCCCACAAAGGGCACCCACCATCTGTAGACTTTGTCCTATCTCCTGCTCAGAAATGTGTGATTCTAAGACTAGCTCTCTCTTCTCTACCTCATAATAAATTTCTATTTCTCCAATTCATTGTTCCCGTCAACATACAAACATACCCATCTTAAACAAAACTCCCTGTGGCCGCTATTCCCCTTCAGCAACAGCCTCATTTCTCTGCTTTCTGACTCAGTAAAACATCACTATCTCACCTTTCAATCTTCTCCTCCACCTTTCCAATTAGGCTTTTATTTTCACCGCTAAAACGTCTCCATCTTGCTAAACCCCAAAGTCTTCATCTGAGCCCTGCTGTCTTTCACACTTGTTTTTCTAGGCACAGTGACAAGCTTACTCTCCCAGTTTTCTTCCCGCTTCACGGGGCCCTCCTTCTCCTCTGCCTGCCCCCTAAATGTTGGAACAGATATACTGTGTAAGGCTGGAAAACTTATCAGCTCCCATTCTCTGAGAGGGCCTGGAAGACACTCCGTCTACCAAAGAAAGAGGGAATGCACAGGTGAGAAGGGCTCCAGCCTCACTGAGATGAGTGGTGTGCTGACCTCTGGAGCCCAACTGAGGGTTAGAGACGTTACTACAGAATGGGGCTGATTACAATGAGGATGAAAGGATGAAAATGAATGGAAGCCAGGTGGGACCCCTTAACCATCAGAAACAAGGTGGGCTCAGTAATCACCAGGAGCTGCAAAGTCTGAACAGGGGAAAAGAGTGGAGAACAGGCAGGAGGAGTAACCTGGAGAGAGACAGTGGTTACTAAGATCAATAATACTACCCAACTTAATGTTAACTTATACCATTAAAGAAATCAAGAAAGATCAAGAGGAGGCTGAGGGCAGTTGCCCAGTAAAGTCATGATCCCCTCCTCATCTGGGCATGAGCCAATTTTCAGTTCCAGAATCCAGTAACTGAAGAGAAGCCAGGGTGCTATGATGAGGAGCCCTGAAACACCACAATTCAATAGTGAATGCGCCATCTTTCTTTGAGGGGGCCTATTGATATTTGCTCACAGTAATCATGCACTGAGTAAGGGGAACACCCAGACCTTTGGAGGATTGTTGGACATACGGTCTGAACTGATGTTATATCCAGAACCAACACAGCCCCATTTTAGGGTAGAAGTATAAGGGAGCCAGGCAATAAATGGAGTCCCAGCCCGAGTCCAGCCAACAGTGGGTCCTTTAGGTTATCAGACCCACCCATTTTTGGTCCCTCAAAGTACAAATGGAATGGACATACTTAGTGGTTGAAAGAACGCTTACATTGGTTCCTAGCGGAGCCATCAAGAGTATTAGGATAGGTGTCTGGGTGGCTCAGTTGGTTAATTGTCCGACTCTTGGTTTCAGATCAACTCAAGCCCTGAGTCAAGCTCACGATCAGTGTGGAATCTGCTTGAGATTCCCTCTCCCTTGTCCGCTCCCCCATTCATGCATGCTCTCTCTCTCTCAAATAAATAAAATCTTAGAAAAAAAAAGAGTATAATGTGTAGGAGAAGCTAAGTGGAAGCTTCTCAAACTGACACTACCACTTCCCTTCCCAACAGAGATAGTAAATTAAAAGCACACCCAATCCCAGGGGAAGGGGAAGGTGTGTGCCACTCCCATAGTGGTGGTGGGCTCTGTCAAATTCCAATTTAATTTGCCAGCTGGCCCCTCCAAGAACTAGATGGATTGTGGCAGGTAACAGTGAAGTACCAAAAGTCACCAAGTAGCAGCCCCACCGCCTCATGCTTTAGCCCAGCAGCTGATCATAGTTTGTCCTACTAACCCTTCTCTTATATGTTCCCCAAGAACAAGATTGACCAGAATCCTGAGGAAATGGGGCCATAACCAGTGACTGACTGCAAATAGGCTGGAGGAGATTTGGGGGGGGGGGTGGCGTGTGATGGAAATATTCTAAAACTAGGTTGTGGTGTTTACTGCATGACCTTAAATTTACTTCGTACATCACTGAGTTTTACACTTAACAACAGAGAACTTTTACAGCATGTAAATCATCCTTCAATAAAAGGAAGAGTATATTTAAAGATTTTATTTATTTGTCAGTGAGAGAACACAAGCAGAGGGAGAAGTAGGCTCCTACCGAGCAAGGAGCCTGATACAGGACTTGATCCCCAGACCCTGGGATCATGACTTGAGCTGAAGGCAGATGCTTAACGGACTAAGCCAACCAGGCATCCCAGGAAGAGTATATTTGAAAAGACATATTTATTAATTGTAGTAATTCCTTGTACATTTATGCACTGTAGTTTTCATACTTACTTGTGAAATAATAGAGACTATATATACTGGTCTCTGCCCTGGTTCCTGTCAGAAAGCACCTGAAACTTTTGTATATTCCTTCGTTGGGCTCTGTGCTCAGACCAGATTCTCTCTCCCTCTGTCCCGCCCCACCCCCCTCAATAAATAAACAAATAAAATCTTTTAAAAAAACCTTTAAAATATATATATTCTAATTGTTCTTTGTGCAAGCTTGGCCTTGCTAAATACAAGAGTATATGTGTTTAGTTTCACAGCTTACCCCTGAGGTACCATCATGAATTTATACTGACTCCCAGAGTCCTTTGTAAGTATTTCAGAGTGGAGCTGCTAGTTTGACTTACACATGTCACTGGCTCCTACCCAGAGTTTTGTTTCTATAGGCAAATATCACTGTCTTTTAAAGATAGACATAATATACAAAATATTTACATTTTTGCAATAATATTAACACAGTCCTATAATTGTTCTTAACATAACGTCACAATGAACTCCTTTCTTACAAAGCTATTACGGGGAGGCTGGGTCTTGAAACTAGATCTTATGATTCTGTGGTGAGGGCTCTTTTTCCTGAAGCACACTGTCTTCCATGTGCTGTGGTTTAGAGAAGAGGGTGCTAAATACCATTAGAAAGTCTCAGATAAAATAGAGGAGAGGCGCCTGGCTGGTTCAGTCAGTGGAGCATGCGACTCTTGATCTTGGGGTTGTGAGTTCGAGCCCCACACTGGGTGTAGAGATTACTTAAAAATAAAACCTTTAATAAACAAACAAATAAATACACTGATTGCTTTCAGATAAGGATGAGGGTGATATTTAAATTAGGCATTGAAGGGTACAAATGTGTTAACTATGAGGAACTGGTTGGTGGGGGTGGGGAAGGGAGGAAGTTTTCGTTGAGTTAGGGCAGGGAAGGGCATTCCCAGAAAAGGTAACAAGATGGGAGAAGGCACACAAGTAGGATGGGGCCAGAGCATGTAAAGCAATAGATGTGGGATTACAAAGTAAGAATTTGAAACTGCGTCCTTAAAATATAATTCAGTAGATTATGGTACACACAAAACACACACACACACACACACACACACACACACACACACACATAAACTCCATGAAATATTATACAGTCTTTAAAATTGAGACTGGCATATTGAGACAGCCAATATAGAAGAACATTCATCCGGAAACACGATGAGTCGAGATGCCTGGTTGGCTAAAATCAGGTGCTTTGTAAACTGTCAATCATTTCTCAGAAGGTATAACAGGGCATGAAAAGAGCAACCACGACAGCGTTAGAGGACTGCAGGCAGGATGTTTTTCAGGTGAGAGCAAGAATTCAGTGACGAGTTACAAACTAAAGGTGGGAGAGAATCAAAACAATGGATGAGGCAAGTCCTGAAGAAGATGCAATGGGTCCAAATCACAGGAACAAGGAACTAGAGGGAAGGAGAACCAAGTGGAGAAAAACAGAACTTGTGAGGCAGAGAGGAAATTGTACCTCCTTGTCATATCCTGTGATGAGACCCAAAGCTGTGCTCTGTGAAGGCAGAGGCTGTGCCTATTTCAAAACTTCGCCTCCCCTTTTGAGCCTCCAACTGCAAGAAGACAGTGAAGCTTTCAGCCACGAGCTCCCACTTAACGACAGCACAGCCCCTGGCTGCCCTGAGCATGCCTATCCTGATCTCCTTTCTTCCATGCTCAGCAGAAGAGGTGTCCCTGTTTCTATGAGGTGCTGGTGAACTGAGTCTCTCTCTTTCCGCTCCTGAAACCTTGACTCATCAATTAACCCTGCTCTCCCCTTTATCTTTAGTCCCTTCCCTGGCCTCTGGATCCTTCTCAGCATATATGTAACGACTTCTTAAATATCTCCTAGATGTTTCACGGCAACCTCACACGCGTGCTATCTTTCCCTGCAAATCAGCTGTCCCTCTTGTGTTCTCTACTTCAGTTAGGACAACACAACCAGAACTCTGCTAGGCTTCCCAGGCTCCTCTGTCTTTTAGCTCTGCAGCTAACCAATTACCAAATCCTTTTCACTTTACCTTTGACATCGCCGGGCATCCATATATTCCTCTTGATTTTCACTGTCATGAGTTTAGTTTCTGGTATCAGTTTTCCTTGTCTGGAGCCCTGTAGCTGTCTCTCAACAGGTGCTCCCAGTTCTGGCATCATCCGTCACCACCCTACCCTTCACCCCACTTTTAGGGTGAACTTTCAAAAGGCATATCTGACCACATCACTCCTTGACTTAAAATCTTTCAGAGCTTCTCATAAGGATAAAGTTCACGTTTTTTGGCAAGGCATACAATGCTATTCATCATCATCTTCGTCTCCTGCCACGTGAAAACGTGGGTTTTATTTGTTATTATTTTTTAAAGATTTTATTTACTTGTCAGAGAGAGAGAAAGAACACACAGGGGGAGCGGCAGGCAGAGGAAGTGTTTTCGAGAAGCAGGCTCCCACTGAGTAGGGACCCTGATGCTTGGTTCCATCCCGGGACCCCGGGATCATGACCTGAGCCAAAGGCAGATGCTTAACCTACTGAGCCACCCAGGTGTCGCAGACATGGGTTTTAGACACGACTTGTGGTTCAGGGGATGTAACACAGTGTGCTCCGAGTGTGCCTCCGTGTTTTGAGTGTGCTGTGGCTTTCCTCTTGCATCTGTCTGGGGGCTATCCAGTCGCGATAGATCTGGCTCATGTGTCACCCTCTCTGGAAAATCTTCCTGAGTTTCCCATACATAGTCCTGAGCCATTTCATTTATGCTTCTAGAGCACCCTGGGCAGGTACGCCAGCACCCCACTCTAGAATAGAGTCTGTCTCCCTCAGTAGATGACGTAGTCCTTGAGTATCTTTGCCTGGTTATGCTGTGTCCTTGGCATCTAACACTGATGCTGTCACATCATTTATTGAAAGTCTCTAAATGTTTATTGAAAGAAGCACAGGCTTAGACTCTGTGTCCTTCAGTCAGGTACCAAAGGAGGTACATTCATGTTGAGACAACCTGTGGGTAAAAGATCATAAATGTCTAATAATGTACACTGCAAACGTAAAGCTTATGCATGCGCTCGTTTGCAGACGACCTATCTAATCCTTCCTTTCCAACTGCTTCATCATATTCGTGTGTGGATCCCAGAACTGCCTTAGCCATCCTTACGTTAATATTTGCCCTTCTCCTATCGTATTTTAATTTTTCTTAGAGGATCTCCTAAAACTACTACTAATAATGTGTCTTTTTAAAAAAGATTTTATTTATTTATTTGACAGGCAGAGATCACAAGTAGGCAGAGAGGCAGGCAGAGAGAGAGAGGGGGAAGCAGGCTCCCCGCTGAGCAGAGAGCCCAATGTGGGGCTCGATTCCTGGACCCCAGGATCATGACCCAAGCTGAAGGCAGAGGCTTTAACCCACTGAGCCACCCAGATGCCCCCAATAATGTATCTTTTTAAAACTTGAATCACTTCCAAAACTTTCAGAGCTTAATGTTCTGAAACACACCACTGTCTCAGTTGAGATGGGCTATGCATGTCTCATCATTCATCTTAAAAGGTGTTGCAATTTGCTGAATTTTGCGAAGTTCACATTTAAGTTTTGTCTTACAGAATTCCTCAGCAAAATGACAATAATAATAATAATAGCTTTTATTTATTCAGTACATCCTTTAAGGCCAGATATATATTCTCTGTATATTTTCCTCTTGTACTTACCTGAGTAATTTAAGTGCAAAACTAATTTCAGCAAGCTAAAATCATCTCTTCCCTTCCAATAGTTGATTCAACAGCTACCTCGCCATCCTGGCTTTAAGATTTATCAAAAAAATAATATGCATGTATGTATATTTGTTTTTCTGATACATCTCAATCTCACAAAATCAGTTGCCGCTGGTTCCTTTGTTTAAATTCAGAACTAATTCCTGAAAACTGTGCTAAAGTAGAATTATGAGGATTACATCTTAGACCAGTCCTCTCCTTTCATCTGGGTTTTAATTCCAGAGGATTTCAGAATTAGTGTCTTAAAATTTGGTTGGTAGTAGGAAGAGCCTGCCTGCTTAGAGAGAAAAAGGATCTCCTCCAGGGGGAAACAAACAGTTGAAATGAGATAAATTACTATTTTTATGTGTCATCCAAGAATTGATAATATGGAAGTGCTATTCTGTGTGAATGAAAATAGACATTTGGAAAAGAAGCCACTGCATTCCCCTGTTTATGCTAAAGTAGAATATGTTTCATTGTTCATGAGAATAAATTAGAAGAAAAGTAATCACATTTTTTGGAATGTAAAGTTTTATCATTTATGTAGATTTTAATGTATTATTTATATGATGGACCTGGGTTCTATACTTCTATACTCTGTTCCTGGATTGGTTGACAAAAATGATTAATGTTTAATCTTCAGTCCTGTTTAATCTAAATAATTTATATTTTCTTCTAAAACAACTGGCATCTAAAAGTGAAAGGAAAAAATATATCTTTAATTTTTAGGAAACACAGGCATTCAGTGATAGAACAGCTGATTCTTGATTCCATGTGGAATTCTTGATTACACATACAATTCTTTTTTTTTTTTTTTTAAGATTTTATTTATTTGTCAGAGAGAGAGGGAGAGAGAGCGAGCACAGGCAGACAGAGTGGCAGGCAGAGGCAGAGGGAGAAGCAGGCTCCCCGCCGAGCAAGGAGCCCGACGCGGGACTCGATTCCAGGACGCTGGGATCATGACCTGAGCCGAAGGCAGCTGCTTAACCAACCGAGCCACCCAGGCGTCCCTACACATACAATTCTTATTCCATAAACAGCTAATTCTTAAACACATGGAAAAGGGGTACTATAGATAGATGAACAGATGAACAGATGAAAACCTACAGATAGATGAACTTCTCGGATAATACCAATACTATATTTTAATAAGGATTTTTGTTTGTTTCAACCTTTTTTCCATTAAGGAACATGACAAGGAACAAGGATGGTTGAATTTCCTCTTCCTTGGTTTGGCTGCCAGTTGGCAGAATGAAGACAAAAGAACAGAAGCAAACATCTAAGTAATTCATGGAGTGACTCATCAGTACAGTATAACGAAGAGTTGGTAGTGTTAAGGTATTCTCATAACTCAACTATTAGAACAGCTGGGGCTCAGTGGGGCATATAGAGACATGCCCTTTGACTGTACCCTCTTCCACAAAGCTATGCCAGATATAAACCATGGGTTTTCATGAATACATACGCTCGGCCCAGGGTGGGACATGGGCAACAGTGGCTGTATCTTCTATTAAGAATTACTCCAGCACCGGTAGCATTGGTAATGGGTTCTGAGTCTCCCTCCTATTTCATACCTATTCTGGGGTAGGTGCTTGGGAATACCAAAATGAATACGAGATAATCCCTGCACTCAAAGGGTTCCTGTCAAGCTGAGCTTGAGCTGGCAGATAAGTTTGTAAGGTGGGAACTAAAGTAAGGGGACACAAGGAACTGAGAGAGAGCATTCTTGGCAGGGGAAGCTGTATAGGCAATATCAGGAAGGCATGAAAATAACATAGCATGTTTGGAAAGGGGCAAGTGGTTTGATATGGTTGGGTGTATGACGGTGAGAAGGTGAGAACGAAGCAGTGAATGAGAAGACTGGATAGGAAGGCAAGGGCCAGGTCATAGAGGATCTCATGTGCTGTATTAGGGAGCTCAAACTGATCCGGAAAACAGGGAACCATCGAAAAGTTTTATATAGGGAAGGGGCTTCATCTTATTTGCTTCTGAAAGATCGAGGTCTGCTCGGTGGAGGATGGAAGAAGGAAGGGGCACCCAGTTGGAGGCAGAAACACCAAGTAGATGATTGTCATCCGCCAGATAAGAAATGATGAGGGCCCGACATGAAGCAGTAGCTGTAGGGATGATGTGAAGACACCGATACAAGGAAAATTTCAGAGGGAGGGCTTCCCAGTTAGAGGACGTATGATGATCAGAGGCCGAAGAGGCCTCATCTGAGGGCAGAAAGGAAAGCTAAGCTGAACAGTCCTGAAATTTAATCTTGTGCTACTGTCAAATTACATGGAGATACAACATTCTTTATAGCAATCATCAATGTGACTTACCGTGGTCAAGGACTTTGGGTGATTTTCTAATCTTCTGGGCCTGTAGGAGACAGAAGGAGAAAAAAAAAAAAAACCAGGTGGTGGCAAGGAGGGCTTAAACAGTGAACCTAATGAACAAGGACCCCATTATTTGATAAATTCGTGCCCTCACTTTCAAGGAGAAATTGCCACTTAGGATAGAACTATCAGACCCTAAAAGATGAAGCTTTTCAGTGTATGTCATATACAGATCAGTCTCATTGCAATTGAATAAACGTACTGAGCCACGGTCTTGCTATGTTTTAACATTCTCATGGATTTCTTTAGGATAAGATTATGGCTCCTTGAAAGTGATGAAGAACTAGAGGCAAAAAAAAAAAAATCTGAAATTATTAACATGCTGGGATTGCTCTTATCTCCCTATTTCCCAGTCTTCCACTCCTGAACACAATCAGCACCAGGAGCACTATAATTCTGAGACGGTGCGGAAGTAGTCTAAAGCGCGTTCCCATGGTTGAATTTACTGAGGCCCGTGGGAAGCTTCAAGGATGGTGGCTGAAGGCTCCTGTAAGTCTCCAGTTTTCTAGGAAACAGCCTTGATCAGCTGGAAAGGGCCTTGCGAGGTCTTCGGCTCAGCTGCCTCCCCAACCCCCACCCCTGGGCTTCAAGGCCGGTATAATCTATACAAAAGGGCCTCAAACACTTTATAATTGACTAAGTATCAGTGAACAACTATCTGAACTAGTGAAATGTGTGAATTTATATATTAATTTTCTTATTTTAAAAGATTCCGGGGGAAAAAAAATTCCACACTTTCTGTCAGCAACTCAGAGAAGACTCATACTCAGTTTAAATCAGGAATTACTGAGCATCTGTAATATGCCAGGCATCAGATCATGTTCTTTCATATTAGGGAAAAAAACCCTCATAGTTAACCTATCACTTTGCAAACACTAGTATAAATCTGCTAAGGGATTTTAATTTTCAAAACGTAGTTGTATTGCAAATAGTATGCTGAACGTTCATGACTTGCGACGAAGTCCAAATGTGACTTTAATGTCTGCCTCCCGTTTCTACTTTAGACTTTCTGCACTCAGGGGAGATTTTCCTTTGCCGTCGGCTGAATGTGCAGCAGGCCCAGTGAGGTTTTGCTTACTCTGAGATAAGGTCAGTCTTCCCCGTGAGGCAGGCACACAGTCTCAATTTGGTAAGCAGAATGTCCAAGACTTAAATGTGAATCCTTTAATCGTCATTCAAAAGTAGGATTTCTCATCCCCTCCTCTAAGCTAAGCCTTGTAGTTGGTGGACACCATCTGCTACTGGAGGTCAACTTCTGCTCTCTCTAGGTTTTCGACCTTGTCCATTTGCAGGAGGAGGGAGAAGAAGCAAGGTGATAGGACATTTTTACTTGGCTTGGTGGCTTCAGAGTCCCTGGGCCTGGAAAGTAGCTAAGCTGAGTCTTTCTCTGTGCAGCTAGCCAGGGCAAAGGACCTCTGTCCTACAGTTGCCCTTGACTGAGGCTGATGCATCTCTCCTCTATTGGTCACTTGATACTCCTTCATCAGCTCGTAAGAATTTGGTATTCCCTTCCTGCCTCTTGCTGCTGGTGTCCTTCCAGGTGGCTTTGGGCAGAGCCCAAGATAACTCAACTCCCTCCTGCTTGGTTCTTAACAAACTATCACACACATCTTCTGTCCTGGGGACAAGCTCAGAGAGAACAGGCCACCTCACACAGCCCCTCTGGGGGGTTGCCACGGTTTGCTTTAGTTTTCTCAGGTAGGGTGCATCACTGATTCCCTGTTCCCCAAATTTTAGGAAATGCAGATCAAAGCTCTCCAGGTGATCTTCTGGAAACCCCCTCACCAGGCTTTCAATAAAAGAGGTAGAATTATTTGGGGGCGATGGGAGTCCACAACATGACGGATTCAAAGAAATTTCTTCTCTAGTCTTCCCTACTCTCCACACTTTTTATATATGGGATCTGGCCAAAAGATACGAGTCATGAAACAGGTTATTTGAAATTTCCTTCAGAAACCCTACACACGGGGAAAACTCACTCTCACTTTAAGAACTGATGACTGGGGGCTCCTGGATGACTCAGTTGGTTAAGCAACTGCCTTTGGCTCAGGTCATGATCCTGGAGTCCCAAGATCGAGTCCCGCATCAGGCTCCCTGCTCAAAAGGGAGTCTGCTTCTCCCTCTGACCCTCTACTTCTCCTGTGCACATGCTCTCTCTCTCTCAAATAAATAAAATATTAAAAAAAAACTTGTGACTATTTTATTAACACCTCAAGGACTAGGCCAGGAAGAATCCCATTTTAATATCCTACTATGGTCTTAGTCAACCCCATACGGTTTGTGCATATCCCTTGCAGCATCAAATCCACAGAAATAATGGGTGGAAAGTTTAACATTAGTATAAGAAAGTCTGGTCATAAAATACAAATGTAAGCTGTTTTGCTGTAGATGAAATCTTAGCTCATAATCTTTATGGTATCTTCCTTAGAGGAGATTGTAAGTTCCATGAGGGTAGGTATTCTGACTTTCCAATTCAAGTCCTACCAAAAACATTTATCAAGCAACTATTTTATGCTAGGTAAAATACCAAGAACTTGCATATAGTTTATCTTAAGTTAAGAGAAGGAAAAAAGGTTTTTTTTGATGTATTATCTATATACTTATGTTTTCTTATTTTTATTTTTAAAGACTTTTTTTATTTATTTGACAGACCGAGATCACAAGTAGGCAGAGAGGCAGGCAGGGAGAGAAAGAGGAGGAAGCAGGATCCCCACAGAGCAGAGAGCCCAATGTGGGGCTTGATCTCAGGACCCTGGGATCGTGACCCGAGTCAAAGGGAGAGGCTTTAACCACTGAGCCACCCAGGTGCCCCTATACTTAAGTTTTAAAGTTAAAAACATTGTTATTTAGAAAAAAAAGAGAGAAAAACTTACCGTGGTTTTCTTGCTTTCTCTCTGGGCCTCCTAATTAAATCTTCCAAATGTTTATTTCTCTCTTCTAAACTGAAGGGAGGAACAATTGAATTTTATGACTAAAATTGACTTTTCCAAAGTAATATTTTGTTGGACGCACTGGAGGATTTGAGATGAATATAAATGGTGAATCTAGCTTTTTGGCAAAGTCTTTCATCCATCTACTTCAGTATACGACAATTTGGAATTCTTTCCTAGCAACTCCAATGATTTAATCAGTCTCTCCCTTTAGGGGTTCCAGTAGTGAGGAGGTAAATCCATGAAGTGACAGTTTGATGTCCTATTCATTTATACACACTGTGGGTAGAGAACTGATCCCTGCCAACATAATCCTGGGGGTAACATGTTAAAAGCACAGCCCCTGAACTGTGAACTGCTTGAACGTGGGGAAATACGTAATAGTGTCATAGGAAGGATCACAGCACTCGGAGGCCTGTCGGAGATTTACTTGTGTTCTACTTTAATGGCTTCCAATAAGAGCGATACTAGCAGGTTCCCTTCTTGCCTCTAGGAGGGCAAATTAATTAAAATAGTCCCTTCCCAAACTCGCTTTCCCAGCCAGGGACAGTTTTTCACTTTCCTGCGGCTGCTGAACAGATTACTACAACCTTGGTGGCTTGGAACAAGGCACATTTATTCGGGAGGTCAGAAGTCTGAAATCAGATGCACTGGGCTAAAATCAGGGTGTCAGCAAGGACGTGCTCCCTCCAGAGGCTCCGAAGCAGTATTCTTGTCTCGCCTTGCCCATCATGTCTGGCTGCAGTCCTGATTCTGTGGTTCCCGGCTCGTCAGCACATCGCCTTTTCTGCCTGCCTGCTTGCTAGTTCGGTCATACTGCCTTCCTCCCTCATCAAATTTCTCTCTGCCCCCCTCTTATAACAACAATTGTGACTGTCTTTAGGGCTCCCCTGGATAATCCAGGATAATCTTGTCATCTCAAGATCCATCATTTAATCACATCTGCAAAGTCCCTTTTGCCAGATAAGGGCACATTCACAAGTTCCAGGGAATGTGGCTGTCTTTGGGAAGCCATTACTCAGCCTACCACAGAGATAGGAAATTCTCTTGCGGAAGTCATAATCGCAAATGCAAATGCCTATGGAAGAGTCAGGCAAGTATGTGAAATGAGTGCAGCCAGCTAAGGGGGGATTGGGGCAACCCAGAGAGCGTATACCCCTATTGCAGAGGTCTCTTCTAGACAACAGGTTTGCGCAACAGAAAATTGATGAAGGCAAAAGGGCCTGAGGTGACCCCAACCCCTGAAATGAATACAGACAAACCTAGGAGGCAACTCACCTCGAAATATCCATAAGCCCTCACTAACCAATGGGCTACTTACAACCAAACACAGTTACCCAAAAAGGGAAAATTCCAAATGTCCCATACCTCGTTCCTTTTTCCTTTAAATACAGCTCCCACCCACTACCTCAATGCAGACAGGCTCTGCTTTGATGGCCTGCCTGTTGCTTCTCTGCAGTGTATTCAGTTGGATTTACTGAGTAAACTCCTGTCTCCTTTGTTCTGCCTCCAGTGAATTCCTTCACGGCCTGAGAGCCCCAGCTTCCGCCAGATCAGGTCACCCCACATTTGGGGGCTCCCATCTGATGGGGAGAGACACCACACCTATAATCCGCCAGAAGGACAAAGTTGCTACTTGCCTCTTGCCTGATGTTGCCTAGTGGGAATGTTACAGCAACGATGGCAGATCTTACTTTTAAAGAGGAGATGGAAATCGAAATTTTTACAGGAAATCTTCCTTTTTTTTTTTTTAAAGATTATTTATTTATTTATTTGACAGTGAGCGAGCGAGCGAGCGAGAGATCATGAGTAGGCAGAGAGGCAGGCAGAAAGAAAGGGGGAAGCAGGCTCCCTGATGCGGGGCTTGACCCCCAGGACCCCGGGATCATGACCTGAGCCGAAGGCAGAGGCTTAACCCACTGAGCCACCCAGACGCCCTGGAAATCTTCCTTTTTAAGTATTGGCAGTATTTCAAAAATAAGCATTATATGGGCAAAACAAAGCATATGTCTCAGGATAAGACATGCACAGTGGCGTTTTGAAGCCTCTGCATTACTGTCCAGAGATACCAGGCTTTTGTTTTCCAAGGTTAGAGAGGAGACATTGTCCAATCCAGGAGGAGATGACAATCTTAAATAGGCCCTCTGTTTCCAAACAGCTTGAATCTATCATTTTGTCCTTCTTTCTCAGAGTTCTTTTGATCATTCTATGGTCCTTTGAATTTCCATATGAATTTCAGAATCAGCTCATCAATTTCTATTTTGAAAGCCTGCTGAATTTTTATTGAGATTCCATTGAATCTGTAGATCAGCATGAGGGGAAACGAAGGCTTCACAAGAATGATTCTGAAGAGCCATGAAAAGGCATATCTCTTCATTTAGCTCAGTCTTCTTTATCCTCTCTCTACAGTGTTTTATACTTTGTATAGTCTTTCACATTTTTTGTCAAATTTATCCCTGTGTAATTCATATTTTCAGTGCTTTTAGAAATATTTTTATTTTTTAATTTAGATTTCTGATTGCCCATTGCTAGTATATAGAAATACTATTGATCTCATGTTCTGCAACTTTGTTAATCTCTTAATAGTCTTTTTTGTAGGGGCGCCTGGGTGGCTCAGTGGGTTAAGCCTCTGCCTTCGGCTCAGGTCATGATCTCAGGGTTCAGCAGGGAACCTGCTTCCCTCTCTCTCTGCCTGCCTCTCTGCCTACTGGTGACCTCTCTGTCAAATAAATAATAAAAATAAATAAAAAATTAAAAAATAGTCTTTTTTGTAGATTTCATCAGATTTTTTACACAGATGATCAGGTCATTTAAAAAACAAATTCATGAGGGTTTTGGAGGGGCGGGAGGTGAAAGGTTGGGTGAGCCTGGTGGTGGGTATTATGGAGGGCACGCATTGCATGGAGTACTGGGTGTGGTGCATAAACAATGAATTCTGGAACACTAAAAAGAAATTAAAAATAAACAAACAAAAATTAAAAAAAAACACACCACAAATTCATGGGCGCCTGTGTGGCTCAGTCACTAAGTGTCTGCCTTCAGCTCAGGCCATGATCCCAAGGGTCCTGCGATCGAGCCCTGCATCTGGCTCCCTGCTCTACAGGAAGCCTTCTTCTCCCTCTCCCACTCTCCCTGCTTGTGTTCCCTCTCTCGCCATCTCTCTCTCTCTATCAAATAAATAAATAAATTCTAAAAAAAATTCATACTTGTTCATTTTTAACTTGAATGCCTTTTATTTCCTTCTGGTTGCATTGGGCAGAACTTCCAAGTACAATATGAATAGAAATCATTTCTGATCTTGAAAAAGTATTCAGTCTCTCATCCTCAAGTAGGACTTTAATAGTATTTTTTCTATGGACGCTCTTCATCATACTGAATGAGTTCCCTTCTGTTCCTAGTTTGTTTGGTGTTTGTATCAGAAGTGGCTCTTGTGAAATGTTTTTTCTGTCCAATGATCACATGTTTTTTCCTTTTTAATTTTTCGTATGTTGTCCTATGTTAACAGGATTACTTCACATAGAGCTGACCCCCCCCCCATTTTTTTCCCATATAAGGTAGTGTTCACAGGTTTCGGGGATTAGGATGTTATTATCTTGTAGGGAGCCATTTTTCCTCTGCCGTGATTACTGTTCTGCCATTTACTTTTTTTTTTTTTCAGCGTAACAGTATTCCTTATTTTTGCACCACACCCAGTGCTCCATGCAATCCGTGCCCTCTCTAATACCCACCACCTGGTTCCCCCAACCTCCCAGCCCCCGCCGCTTCAAACCCCTCAGATTGTTTTTCAGAGTCCATAGTCTCTCATGGTTCACCTCCCCTTCCAATTTCCCTCAACTCCCTTCTCCTCTCTAACTCCCCTTGTCCTCCATGCTATTTGTTATGCTCCACAAATAAGTGAAACCAAACGATAATTGACTCTCTCTGCTTGATTTATTTCACTCAGCATAATCTCTTCCAGTCCCGTCCTGCCATTTACTTTTACCTCTTCTTTTTCTCATGCCAACCTTTTTTCATTAAAAAAAGAAAAAAGAAGACAAAGAAATACAATGGAATTGTGATTATAGAGCAGTGTCAATGCTCTTTTAATATGTTACATATTTAAATGTGGCTATTTTGTTGGGGTTACAAGTCTTAAAGGTTAACAATTGTCCACTTTATTCTCTGTGATCAAGATATATAAACCACGGATTTTTAAAAAGATTTTATGTATTTATTTACTTGGAGGGGAGGGGCAGTGGGAGAGGGAGAGAGAGAATCTCAACCAGACTCTCTGCTGAGCACGGAACCTGACTCAGGGCTCGATAACATCACCCTGAGATCATGACCTGAGCTGAAACCAAGAGTCAGATGCCTAACTGACTGAGCCACCCATGGGTTTTTAACTGGGTGATGGGCATTTAAAAAAACTATGGATTTTTAAACGCATGTTCAAGCCAGGAAAATATTATTGATCACCCTGTGTTTAGACTATAATGGAATTAGGAAGAAAGGTTATGGATTTACACTCTGGAATTTTCTGTGACTTCTGATTTGGTTTTGCACAAAAAAAAAAAAAAAAGGGACTTCACATGACTAGAAACCACAGTGCTGTGAAAGGGCAGGAACTATTATCCTTGAATGCAGTGTTGTCTTTAAGAGACATGCATGGCCTTGGAAGTATGCTTCAAGGATGCAGTAGGTACTCTGGATGATAAATAGTGAATACATTAACGTAAAGGACACTGACAAATGCCCTCAAAGCCTATAGACTACAATGGTCCACGATGGACCACGATGGACAGACAATAAAAATGGAAGATCGCCTAGAATAACAAGGTAGCATGGCTGGAGAACATGGGAGGCCAGGATAAGAAATGAACAGAGACTTTTTTTTTAATAACCCTCTAACCATTATTCCATGGGTATTGTACTGTGCCCCACTTACTTATTCTTTAATCTTCCAATAAGGACTAAAGTTTCTTCCCAAAGTTCATGCATATTTTTTGGTAGGGAACTTTTGTTTGCTATTATATAGAAAGTTTTAAAAATTGGACTTATTTACAACGTGTTGCTCATTTACAGAAATTCAATTGACTTTGGAAGTTTTTCTTGTAATTGTCAATTTTGCTAAAGTCATTTATAAATATCGATAATTTATATGTAGATTGTTTTGGGCTTTCTTTGCAGGCAATAATATCGTTGGAAAATAATGAGTTTTGTTATTTTCATACCAACCTTTAGGATTTTTTTTCCTCTCTTCTTATAGCACTGGTGAGGACTGCTAGCATAACGCTAAATAAAATTGGCAACAACCATGGGTTTATTTATCTTGTTCCGGATTTTTAGATGAAGTACTTGGGAGTGTATCAACTGATTATTATAGTGGCTGTGGTTTTTTTTGGATGGAGGGATGGGAATGTAACTTTTTATCAAAAAGTAGAAGATTTCCTTTCTTGTATTTTTGTTATGAGTTCTAAAAAAAAAAAAATTCTTATTGTATACTGCTGTAGAATTCCTGAACGTATTGAAATGATATTTTCTCCTTTAATCAGTTAATGTGGTGGACTTTATTAATAGACTTTCTAATGATGAACCCTTCATTGTTGCGATAAATTCAATTTGCTCAGGATGCACTGTTGGTTTTTCTTTTCATTGCCGGATTCAGTTTATTTATGATTTTTGTTTAGAATTCTTGCATCTATATTTATGATGAAATTAGCTTATCATTTATTTCTCAGGCTGTCATTGTCTGTTTTAATGTTAAGATTACATTGTTTTTCTTTTTTTTAAGGATTTAAAAAAATTTTTTTTAACAAGAGAGACACAGCAAGAGGGAACACAAGCAGGGGGAGTGGGAGATGGAGAACAGGCTTCCTGCAGAAAAGGAAGCCTGATGTAGGGCTTGATCCCAGGATGGTGAGATCATGATCTGAGCCAAAGGCAGATCCAGGCGAGTAGAATTTAGTGATTCATCACTTACATATAACACCCAGTGCTCATCACAGTGCCCTCTTTTTTTTTTTTTTTTAAAGATTTATTTATTTTATTTGACAGAGATCTCAAGTAGGCAGAGGCAGGCAGAGAGAGAGGAAGGGAAGCGGGCTCCCTGCCGTATCTTCAGGATACGGTTTCTGCCTGCTTTTCTCATTGCTCTTGCCATTCCCCCTGCCTTGCTTTCAGCCACAGTGGAGATGTTATATCTTCTCAAATGTGAGTTAGCCATGTAGAAATTTCATATCTGGGGTATCTTCCTATGTAAGATTAGACCTTTTGCTTAAGCTCTAGTGATAGCACAGTCTAAATGAAATTGTGGGAAGGATGAGGAAACAGCTTATGAGAAATGAGGATAAGAAATGAGTGAAAAATATGCAGAATTTAAAAACACGAATTTTGGAGTACTTTCAAGCTGAATCCCATTCTAGTGAGAGTTTAATTGGTTCTTGATCAATGTACATGCATGTTTCATTAGGTGTGCATTCAGAAACTTTTTGTGGATAAAGTCTAAGCATTGCAAGGTTATTTTACTTGAATACCAGGGAATAGCTTCTGAAATTTTTGGATATCTCTCACTAAGTCCGTCACCTCCCACCTCCCTGAAATCAAAGGGAGCTCTGAGAAAGAAAGATGAAAATCCAGTAATTCAAGCAGTCAGACGTTACGCATTACTATTTCATTGAAGAAACGGTATTAGTGTACAAAAACTGTACATTTTTCCTCCTCCTAGGAGTTTAAGAACAGGAACTTGGCAAGCCAGAGAGCAAACCCAATATGAGTACATGTTTATAAAATTAAAAACTATGCTTTTTCAACTTACTGTGCAATCTGGGAGTGGGATCTCGTGAGCCTTTGGTCAGCACATTCGATGATTTCTTCGTAGGATGTAACCTTGAGAAAAGAAGCTAAAAATTATTCTCTGACATAGAGTTTTTATTTTTTGCTTTAAAAAAACTCTACATCCTGACATTCAATTATGTGACTCCCACCAGTAGTTTTACAGTAGGCAAAACAACTTTCTTATAGTTCTGAAATCAGGAATGTGAATAGAAATAGAATTATAAAGTGCCTACTCATCATGAAGGAGTGAACTGTCAGAAAGAGGACAACTGTTGGGTCAACTATAATCCAGTTATCTTCCTTACAAGCGGTGGATGTATCCACTAAGGGTCAGAGCCTGTTTGGTTAAAGTTAATGCAGCTTTTAGGAGGTAAACTAGAATGTTAAGTTGGCAAGATTTATAATTACCCTCAAAATGAAATTGTAACACTAAGACTTGAAATTGCTGATGGCAGAGGTAAAGATACACAGAATGTTCTTTGCTAGGTTGTCAGCTAAAAAAGCTAATGAGAGGGTTTTATAATGTCATTAAGAAGTAAAAGGAATCAATATCAATATTTCCATCACTCCTCAGATACTTTGCAGCACCAAAATTCTATTATTTTAGTATTTGGCATAGTTTTAAAATTTTATTATTTTTAAAAGATTTCATTCATTTATTCATTCATTCATTCATTCATTTATGAGAGACAGAGAGAGGGAGAGGCAGAGGGAGAAGAAGGCTCCCTGCAGAATCCTGATGTAGGACTTGATCCCAGGACCCTGGGATCATGACTTGAGCTTGAAGGCAGACACTTAACCAACTAAGCCAGCATAGTTTTTAAAAACAAAGATTTCTATAAGAAAATTTATACCTTATTTATTAAGTTGCCTAAATGTCTTTGATATTTGTCATTTTCTTCAATGAGTCTGCTGCAGTGGTCTTCTTTTGATTCTAGAAGATTTCCCAATTTTGCAATCTATGGAGAAACATCAGTAAAAATACTAACCTAAAAACTGTCATGGAAACCATAGGCTGAGAATAAATGAAAACAGTGACCTAATCTTTATTCCAGGATTCTCTTAAACCAAGTTGTACCGTAAGTGAATCAATAGATGCTAATCCTAGTTAAATTGCATTTAGAACAGATAAGCAGAAATTATAATTTTATAATTAGTTATAATTCTCTCCAGTTTAACACTATGAAACAACTTTGCAAATAATTTAACACTTGTTAGTGAATCCAAATGTCAACCCAAATCTTTACTATCCTACTACTCTCTTTCTTTTTTTTTTTAACCCTCTTTTCATTTATAACCAATACATAAACATATTTGATTCTGTCTAAAGCACTGATGTGCTTGAGGATGCATTTTCAGGCTTGATAAATATTCTCAACTTGCATTAATGACGGCAAGTCTTTTTTTTTTTTATAAGATTTTTTTTTATTTATTTATTTGACAGAGAGAAATCACAAGTAGGCAGAGAGGCAGGCAGAGAGAGAGGAGGAAGCAGGCTCCCTGCTGAGCAGAGAGCCTGATGCGGGGCTCGATCCCAGGACCCTGGGATCATGACCCGAGCCGAAGGCAGCGGCTTAACCCACTGAGCCACCCAGGCGCCCAATGACGGCAAGTCTTAAAAAAAAAGTTTCAGTTCATATGTCATGTTCTCACCTAAGATCCAATGTTTAGTTGCAAAAATAAATAAATAAAAATAAAAAATTGTATTTCTAAAAGTGACGTCTTGGATTGATTATCAAGAAAGGGTATTCACAAGTTCCCTTAGCAGTTACTTTAATTTTCAATTAGAGAAGAAAAATTACAAAAATGTCCCCATTAAACACCAATGTTAAGGGGCACCTGGGTGGCTCAGTGGGTTAAGACTCTACCTTCAGCTTGGGTCATGATCTTGGCGTCCTGGGATGGAGCCCTGCATCGGGCTCTCTGCTCAGCAGGGAGCCTGTCCCCCACCACCCCGCCTACTTATGATCTCTCTCTCTCTGTCAAATAAATAAATGAAATCTTTAAAAAAAAAAAAGAATGGCCATCAATCTTCTAATATTTTAGATATACTTAAGTGTCTGTAGTGAAATCTCCTAGGAGAAGCAATGGCAAAACAAATTTCCAGCAGAAACAGCAACTTTCTTATTCTTACTTTTTAAAAAAGATTTTATTTATTTATTTGACAGAGAGAGAGAGCGCACTCACATGAGCATGGGGAGGAGTAAAGGGAGAGGGATGAGTAGACTCTGTGCTGAGCAAAGAGCCCAGAGGGAGGCTTGATCTCAGGACCCTAAGATCATGATCTGAGCTAAAGTCAAGAGTCGGACCTTCAACCAACTGAGCCACCAAGGTGCCCCTTATTCCTACTCTTTTTAAATTAATGGGGTCAATACCAAGTTAGTGGTCCTACTCCTTTGACTACATACATTATTGAAGGCAGGGAGTACAGATATTACTACCTTAATTTAACAGATGAAATCAAGGTAAAGAAAATCTAAAAGTTTTTGAAAGGTATGTCTAGAAGTGGAAAGACTGAAATCCATATTTATCAACCATAAAAATGGGCTTTTCCCATTTTAGTCCTTTGCTTCTCCTCACCTGGAGATTCATATAGCTAATGACCTATTACTGAGGCAATATGGAATTGCTTCTCACTTCTGTTTTTCATTACAGACTTCATGGCAGGATTTGGATTTCTTTAATGGGTTTCAAGATAAGAACACTTTTAAGTCCTTGGGTTGAATTTTTAAATTTACTAACCTCAAATTAAAGGAAGAAGAGGAAAACATTTTTAAGGGATATTTGTCTTAGAAATAAAGGAATAACTCTTGTAAAGCAATTTTTTGAATTATGGTGAAAAAGAATCAACATTTGAAGTTTTTGCTGAAGCATTGAAAGTTTAGCTGCTTTAAGAGTATGACACATGATAAATTGCACGTATTTAAGAAGAGTATGGTTTGTTAAATTTTCACATATGTGTACAACTATGAAGCCATCACCATAATCAAGATAATAAACATATCCATCACTGCTCCTCCTCTTGCCTCTTGGTAATTCCTCCCTCCTGCTTGCCTATATTCCCTAACTCCCACCCTCTATGCGAGCCCCGGGCAAATACCAATTTTGCTTTCTGTCATTGTTGATTTGTCTTTTCTAGAATTTTAGGGGATAGAAGCAAACAGTATTTATTGTTGTCTGGCTCTTGTCATTCCACACAATTCTGAGATTCATCGATGTTGCATGTGTATCAGTAGTTCATTCCCTTTTCATTGCTCAGTAGTATTCCACTGTGTGGACATGCCATTGTTGGTTTATCTATTCATCTGTTGGTTGGCATTGGAGTTGCATTCGGTTTTCAGCTATTATAACTAAAGCTGCTAAGAAACTTCATGTGTAAATCTTCGTATGAACATATGCTTTTTAAAAATATATATTTTATTTATTTGAGAGAGAGAGAGAGAGAGAGAATGCAAATGGTAGGGAGGGGGAGAAAGAGAGGGAGAAGCAGACTTCCCACTGAGCAGGGAGCCCAACATGGAACTTGATCCCAGGACCCCAGGATCATGATCTGAGCCCAAAGCAGACAATTAATGGACAGCCTCTGAACATATGCTTTCATTTCTCTTGGGTAAATACCCAAGAGTAGACCAATGGTATATATTTATCTTTTTTTTAAAGATTTTATTTATTTATTTGACAGATTATAAGTAGGCAGAG
Organism: Lutra lutra; assembly: GCF_902655055.1. NCBI lineage: Eukaryota > Metazoa > Chordata > Mammalia > Carnivora > Mustelidae > Lutra > Lutra lutra. Next base: position 20,204,519 of record NC_062283.1, on the reverse strand, counting down.
AGGCAGACAGAGAGAGAGGGGGAAGCAGGCTCCTCGCTGAGCAGAGAGCCCGATGCGGGGCTCGATCCTAGGACCCTGAGATCATGACCCAAGCCGAAGGCAAAGGCTTAACCCTCTGAGCCACCCAGGCACCCCTATATTTATCTTTTTAAGAAACTGCCAAAATGTTCTTCAAAGTGGCTGTACCATATTACATTCCCATAAGCAGCATTCCCATCAGGTGCTCCACATCCTCATCAATCCTTGGCATGGTCAGTGTTTTAACAGACACTGTAATAGGTATGTAGTGGTATTCATTGTGATTTTAACGTGCATCTTAATGACGGCAAGTTTCTCTTCAGGTGCTTATTTGCTATCCGTGTATCATTTTAGTGAGGCATCTGTTAAAATCTTTTTGTCCACTTTAAAAACAAAGATTATATTTATTTTGAGAGAGAGAGAGAGAGAGAGCACGCACACACACAAGTATGGGGAGGAGCAGGGAGAGCTGGAGAGAGAATCTCATGCAGACTCCATGCTGAGCACGGAGCCCAAAACGGGGGTCCATTTCACGACTCTGGGATCATTACCAGACCCAAATCAAGAGTTGGACACTTGACCCACTGAGCCACCCAGGTGCCCCTTTTGCCCACTTTTTAAACTGGGTTATTTTCTTATTACAAAGTTTTGAGGGTGTTTTACATATTCTAGATACAACTTCCCTATTAAATCTGTGATTTTCAAATGTTTTCTTCCAGTCTGTGGCTTGCCTTTTCATTAAGAGCTCAAATTCTAAAGCTTAAAAAAAAAAAATTCTAAAATAGGAAAGTTGTAGAAGACGGTGTACTAGAGTCAAATTACCGAAAATGTCTAAAACATTTTCATGAAAACATACCAAAAAGTACTTTTTAATATGTAAAGTAATATTTAAGCAATAATTTAAAGGATGTGGGGGTGGCAACATTTCTCTTTGGTAAAGGGAGATAATACAAAATAACATTGAATGTGGCTCTTTAACTAATATTAATGAAAGCTTCCCTTTGATGTCATGTCTTTCTCTTGATGTTTCAGAGCTGTTGTAATGCTTCAGAGCTAAATGCTAGGAAATCTGAACCCACACCAAGTCTCCACCAAAAGAAAGCAGATTTGAATGAAGGGAGAGAAACTGAACATTAGTAAGGTGGCTTTCTATGTACTTGGCTTAAAATGGCAGGAGGTATGGGGTGCCTGGGTGGCTCAATGGGTTAAAGCCTCTGCCTTCGGCTCGGGTCATGGTCCCGGGGTCCTGGGATCCAGCCCCGCGATGGGCTCTCTGCTCAGCGGGGAGCCTGCTTCCCTTCCTCTCTCTTTGCCTGCTTCTCTGTCTGCTTGTGATCTCTGTCTGTCAAATAAGTGAATAAAATCTTTAAAAAATAAATGACAGGAGGTAGAGGCACCTGGTGGCTCAGTCTGTTAAGCATTTGCCTTCTGCCAGGTCATGAACCCATGGTCCTGGGATTGAACCCTGAGTTGCGTTGGGCTCTCTACTCAGTGGTGAGTCTGCTTGTCTCCCTCTCCCTCTCCCTCTGCTGCTCTCCCTGCTTGTGCATGCCCTCTGTCAAATGAATAAATATAAGTCTTTAAAAAAAAGATGGCAAGGGTGCCTGGGTGGCTCAGTGGGTTAAGCCTCTGCCTTTGGCTCAGGTCATGATCTCAGGGTCCTGGGATTGAGTCCCGCATCGGGCTCTCTGCTCAGCAGGGAGCCTGCTTCCCTCTCTCTCTCTCTGCCTGCCTGTCTACTTGTGATCTCTGTCAAGTAAATAAATAAAATCTTAAAAAAAAAAATGACAAGATATATAAGCCCTGGGCTCTAGTCTACCTGGCCCTAAATTTCTGGATCCATAGATACTATCTACGCCTGGAGCCACTGCCCCACCCCCCCAGTTTGGTCAGTAATTCTTGTGGCTTCCCTTCTAGGCCTTTCACATGACATTCATGCATGGTTTTGGGCCTGTTTAGTCTTAGTTCTTTGATTTTGGCATCCTCTGCTGTCCCCAGTGAGGATCTCAGCTCTCACTGGGAAACTCCTCCCCCTACTCCCACCCCTTCAGCCTCCCCAGACAGTCACCATAACTAAGTGAAGGTAGAAGAGAAATCAGATTTGGGGACAAGCTAAATTGAAGATAAAGCAAAAAATCTTTAGATGGGTATTAGGCCCAGGAATAGGTATTGTACAAATTTAAAACACTATGGCTTGGAAGGTGGTGTGAAATCTGCACATAGTGGATATTATTAATTCTATCATAACTCTTATTCCTTGAAAATATAACGTATGTGTTGAAACCTGTGTTAAATGACAATTATTAAACTCCACATATATTAAAATCTACAGGTGAGACCATCTCACAGATATAATGGAAAAAGCAATATACTGAAAAACATTCCATCTTACTGCAAGTATAAAGTAAAAGGCCAATTGTCTAGAAAAATTTCAGTGATAATTATTTAATAGTGCAAGGTTTTGGTGAAATAGTACCACAAACACACTGCTACCTGCAAGGTAAAGTTTAAGTCTTTTGAAAATTCATTTGATAGTGTACATAAAGATCCACATGCTTATTTATAGCTTTAAAAGCAGTAATCCCACTTCGATAATTTATTCTAAGGAAATAATACAAAGGAAAAACTTCTCCAGGTAAAAGTAAAAAGAACTCAAATATCCAACAAGGGGAAGGGCTAAAAAAATATTTTATTTTCACTCTATGGTCTTGATGAAGTCCCAAAAATTCATTTTCGCTTTTGTTTCCTTTGCCTTTGGAGACATATCTTGAAAGAAGTTGCTGTGGCCGATATGGAAGAGGTTACTGCCTATGTTCTCCTCTAGGATTCTGATGGATTCCTGTCTCACGTTAAGGTCTTTTATCCATTTTGAGTTTATCTTTGTGTACGGTGTAAGAGAATGGTCGAGTTTCATTCTTCTACATATAGCTGTCCAGTTTTCCCAGCACCATTTATTGAAGAGACTATTGAGTCACTGAAAATTATATATACTCTATATACAATCTCTAAGGATAGCATGAACATGTAAAAATGTGGGATACTTAACTGAAGCAAAACTCAAGAGTTTACATACAGTATGATTTCAAGTCTGTAAAAATGTATGGACAAAGACTGGATGTATCTGAAATGTTCTAGTGTGAGCTATGATTTATTCATATGTCAAGATACTACAAAGGCATGGAAAAGGGTAAGTTACATCTACACCTATCACAACAAAGAATCTTGCAGTTTTAAGATTGGGGGGAATTCAGGAAAGGATATATAAGATGCAGTAAAGAAGACAGGCAAAACGATATGCACATCGTTTAAAGATAAATATGTAAGCAGGAAATACAGACATGCATGGTAAAGGTAAACACTAAATTCAGGATAATGGTTACCACTGGGTGGAGGGGAGAAAAATGCAACTGGAGGAGGACACAGAGGGCTGCACCTATATTCACATTTCATTTCTTTATCTGGACAGTAAGTACCCGTCTATTTATTATATTAGTTTTTCACGGTTTGTTGTGAAATGTTTAAAATAAATACTTTTTAAGATAGCATCAAAGCCCTTACATAAGGTCCAGCAAGACCTCCTTACTCCAGGGTGTGTGAGGACTGACAGCAGGAGCAGTGGTGTGCTCTCCCATCTCCCCAGCACCTCCCCTCCCGTGGCATCTGCCCACGTGTGCATGGCGCAGAGGCAGACCCACGGCAAGGGGGATGGGCCTTGACAATCATCTGGAAGCAGCAGGTTCCAAGGGTAGGGTTGAGTAAGGCAGAGGAAGAGTACCCATGTCTGGCCCTGTCCACAGCAACCTACACTTGACCAGAGCACAGCAGGAAGTTCTCTTGGAAAGCTGATTTCCACGATGTGTGGACGTGCACTGAGTGGTGGAGTGAGAGGTGGAGAAGCCAGCTGGCTGCCAGAGCTGGCTGAGGGCGTTCAGTCATGAAGTCCTCCAGCAGAAGATTTCCTAGGTTGGGTCCCTGTTTTGCCCCTCCCCCATGTTCTAGATTTGTAGACTTAGTTCCAAGTTAATAAGGTATGAACTACTCTAGTATATTATGAGGCACTGAAATCCAGATTGCTAAAATAAATAAGGTCAACACATCTTGTATTAGTTTTTTATTGGTGCTGTAAGAAACCATAAACTTAGTGGCTTACACTAACATAAATTTATTATCTACAGTTCTGTACGTTAGAAGTCTGATGTACAGAACTGTACAAAGTCTCCTTTGGCTAAAGTTAAGTGTCAGCAGGTCTGTGTTCCTTTCTGAAGGCTTTTGGGAGATTTTCCAGCTTCTGAAGGCTGCCCACATTCCTTGGCTTGTGGTTCCCTTTCCTCATCTTCAAAACCAGCAATGTTGTGTCCCTTACATTCTTCAGTCCTATCTCTCTCAGACAGGGCTGGATGCATGAGATTAGATTGGACCCATCCTGATAATTCAGGATAGTCTATCTCCATATCTCAAGGTCCTTGATTTAATCCCATCTGCAAAATCCCTTTTGCCATAAGTGCCTAGATTTCTTATTTTATTAAGGAATGCAAACCCCATTGCTTTGTCCCAGGACTAGAGTGTGGAGATCTTTGGGCGGCCATTACTATGCCTACCACACACCACTCTACTAGGATCACTGAGACCTTTTGTGATGAGGGGTACAAGTGGCCGGTGATACAGTCAAGCTATTTAACTCTATCTAGTTCATAATTCCAGGTTTCCTAAGAAAAAAAAATTTTTCTTTTGCTTCCATTAATACTTTTTCCTCATATGGGGTTATCTTACACTCTGCTCTTGTCATTTTAAGAGAGAAAGTGTGTCAATGTCGAAATAACATTTCACCAGAACAGTAGATCTATCTATCATTGTTATGAATGGCCCAGGAGACGGGGACATCTGAAGGATGGCTGATTGATTGATTGATTGATTGATTGAATTTCCCTTTGGATAAAGCAAAACTGAAATCTGGTCATTGACATGGTTTTCATTATTAATGTGATGGAAACACATTTGTTTTCTCAAAGGAAGCTCTTATCCCCATGGCACTAAGTGAAACAATAATCTCTGTAAGAAATGGAGAAAGGGGTTTCCTAGGATTGCTGAGGGCATAGCACCAACCACCGCTTGGGAAAAGCAATTCTGTGAAGGCCAAGCCAGCATTTTCCACACAGCAGCTGAAAATAATCATGACCCAGTTTGTAACTCCTTATTAAGCAGTGAAATGAATTTATGACCAACACAAAGACATGGAATAGAAGAATAAAAAACAAGTGTTTCTTCTGTGTAGGGGTACATATGTATCTGACCCAAGAAGTGAACTGTGTTTTCTACTGTGCATGACTCTGAGAGCCATGAGATGGCTGCACAGACAATCCTTCGGGGATGACAAGTTCTTAAACAAACTCTGAGTTGGTCAGCGAATAGGCCGATGTCAGATCCCACAACAAGGGTCCGTAGTGCAAGAATTGGTTCTTACACCAGCGTCAGAATAGGATTTAGGAAAACTGAAGCCAGGAAGTTGAGGAATAGGGTGTGGTAGGCACAGTAATGGCCGCCCAAAGATCTTACACCCTAGTCCTGGGACATGGCAATGGAAACTTAGCATCCCTTGATAAAATAAGTGCCCAGGGTGCTTGAGAGAGCAAGGAAACAGATGGTAAGGTTGACATCTTCCTGTGGAAACCGAGGAGCACACGTTGTACCTGACTGGACAGCCATCTCATCTGTGTGGCTGGAGTTCAGCCCACAGTCTTCCTCAGGAGGCTGCTCCGTGGCAGAGAAGCCCACTAAACTCTAAAGCTTGCTCAAGGGAATACTGTGTCCAAACCCAGGAACTGGGGGGTATGTTTAATACTCAGAGGAACCATAAGACACTGGGTTGTGACTGTTTTCTTTTGTCTCCCTTACAACATTTTTCCTAGAGTGGTAATTTTCTGTCTTACATCATATTTGTTTCCTTATTTTATGATTATAGGAGATGAACATGAAAATAATCTGCTACCTTCTAAGTATTTCCTTGACTAGAAACAAACACCTAACTGTGAAGACTATTAAAATAATAAATTAAATGCTTTATGTAATGCAGAGAATACTATAGTAAAGTCTGTGTGAGTGTGTCTGTGTAGTGAAGTGTGTATATATACATAGTAAAGTATAGTGAAGTATATGTTTTTTTTTAATCTTCAACTATTATATAATAACAGTTAAAGGATATCTTCTATATTACCGGTTTCAAATATTTTATTTTATTTTTTAAGGATTTTATTTATTTATTTGACATAGAGAGATCACAAGTAGGCAGAGAAAGAAGGGGGAAGCAGGCTCCCCGCTGAGCAGAGAGCCCGATGTGGGGCTCCATCCCAGGATCCTGAGATCATGACCTGAGCCGAAGGCAGAGGCTTTAACCCGCTGAGTCACCCAGGTGCCCCAGGATTTTATTTATTTGACAGAGAGAGAAAGAGTGCGTACAAGCCGGAAGCTACAGAGAGAGAGGGAGTAGCAGGCTCCCTGCTGAGTGGGGACTGCATCCCAGGATCCTGGGATCATGACCTAAGCTGAAGGCAGATGCTTAACTGATGAGCCACCCAGGTGCCCCTAAAAAATTTTATTTTTATAAAAAGTTTACTATTTTACTGAAGATGGGCTCTAGGAGGACCTTGAGGAATCATTATTATTAGCCTAATCTGAACCCTAAACCACAGCACTATTAACTAGACTCTCGTCTGTTCACTCTGACCAAATCCCTGACTTCGGTGTACTTTATCCAAGGCTCCTAGGATCAGGAGACATTTTTGTTCCTGACAGTTAAATACCCGCGGTGTTATTAGAGCCCAGCAGTAGGTACAGCTGGGGTCAAAGACCCTATCTCAAGCTGGAGGAGGTCAGAAGGTGAAAGGAACAGGAAGTTCAGAATTGTGAAGAACCAAAAGCAAGGGGTCAGAAGGGCCACGAGATAAGCACATGACAATAGTAAAGGACACATAAGCCATCTAATTTCATTCTAGCAGACCACGTCTTGCTGGCCTAGAGCTCCTTAGAGAATGAGAAGTGAGCCTTCTGGAGCACGCTTCTGCATTTCAAAAACTCTTTACTTCAGAAAATTCCAAACACATACAAAAGTAGAGCAAATAATGAAGCACTGTGTGTCCATCACTTAACTTCAACAATTATCAATATTTTTCCATCGTCTTTTCATCTGTCTCCAACCTCCCGCCTCCCCAATTCTGCCATGTTTTCATTTCCCTGGAGTATTTAAAAGCAAACCTACCCACTCTATAGGAGAAGATACTAGCAAATGACATCAGATAAAGGGCTAGTATCTAAAATCTATAAAGAACTTACCAAACTCAACACCCAAAGAACAAATAGCCCAATCACGAAATGGGCAGAAGATATGACCAGACATTTCTTCAAAGAAGACATACAAATGGCCAACAGACACATGAAAAAATGCTCCGCATCACTTGGCATCAGGGAAATACAAATCAAAACCACAATGAGATACCATCTTACACCTGTCAGAATGGCTAAAATGAACAAGTCAGGAAAAGACAGATGCTGGCGAGGATGCGGAGAAAGGGGAGCCCTCCTACCCTGTTGGTGAGAATGCAAGCTGGTGCGGCCACTCTGGAAAACAATAAGGAGGTTCTTCAAAAACTTGAAAACAGAGCTACCCTATGACCCAGCAACTGCTCTAATGGGTATTTACCCTAAAGATATGAATATAGTGAACTGAAGGGGGACGTGCACCCCAGTGTTGATAGCAGCAATGTCCACAATAGCCAAACTATGGAAAGAGCTCAGATGTCCACTGACAGATGAATGAATAAAGATGATGTGGTATATATTTACAAAATGGAATACTCAGCCATCAAAAAAAAATAAAATCCTGCCATTTTTGCAATACTGTGGGTGGAATGAGGGGGTATGATGCTAAGCAAAATAAGTCAATCAGAGAAAGACAATTATCATATGGTTTCACTTATATGTGCAGAAGATCATAGGGGGAGGGAGGGAAAAATAAAACAAGACGAAATCAGAAAGGGAGAAAAATTGTAAGAGACTCTTAATCATAGGTAATGTATATTAAGGAGGGCATGTGATATAATGAGCATTGGGTATTATATGAGAATGATGAGGGATGCCTGGGTGGCTCAGTCAATTGGGTGTCTGTCTCGGTTCAGGTCGTGATCCCAGGGTCTTGGGATCAAATCTGCCATTCAGCTCCCTGCTTGGCTGGGAGCCTGCTTCTCCCTCTGCCTGCCATTCCGCCTGCTTGTGCTTGTGTGCTCTCTGTCTCTCTGACAAGTGAATCTTAAAAACAAAACAAAACATAACAAAAAAACCAGAACTAAGAAGCTGTACTGGCTGCTACCCTCTTCACTTATACCCAAGCTTTAAAAAAAAAAAAAAAAGAATGATGAATCACTGAACTCTACCTCTGAAACTCGTAATACATTATATGTTAATTAGTTGAATTTAAATTAAGAGAAAAAAATAAAGCAAAATTAAACATTCTATTAATTCACTCATAAATACTTTTCTATATGTAACACATAAGGGGTTTTAAAAACACAATGATACTTGGGTGCCTGGCTGGCTCAGTCAGAGAGGGCTGTGAGTTCGAGCCCCGCATTGGGTATTATGATATTATATAAATAAAACTTAAAAAAATTAACTAAAAGCACAATATCAATATTAAAATTAATAATGATATTAAAATATTAATATTCTCTGGTATTCTGGTATTCCAGAATGTGTTCCTTTCTGCTCTCTGACAAATACCTTTTTAGAGTAGGTTTGTTCGAATCAGGACCTACACAGGTGTCACACATTGCATTTGGTTGATGTGTTCGTTGTCTCCACTGTCTATACCAACTAATCCTTTCCTCTCCCTCCCTTTTCTTGTGCCAAATGTTTACTGATGCAAATCTTCTCCACTCTGGATTTGTTATCATGGTGTCATCTATATTTATCCACGGTCAAGATAGTTCGGTCTAGAAGTCTGCTTTTGGATCCAGCTGTTTTGGTGAGAAGACTTCATAGATCTGCTGTGCCTGTCCTCTTGCATCACATCAGGGGGTGTGCGTGGCTCACCTTTAGCGGCTTGAGATTGATTAACAAGCTCAGGAGCTTGTCAGATTGACCCATTCATTAAAAGCTCCCCTCAGGGGCGCCTGGCTGGCTCAGTCGGTTAAGCATCCAATTCTTGATTTTGGCTCGGGTCATGAACTCAGGGTGGTGAGACTGAACCTCACATTGAGTTCTGCATCAGGCTTTGTGCTGGATCTGGAGTCTGCTTGGAATTCTCTCTCTCTCTCCCTCTCCTTCTGTTTCCCCAACATCACCAACACTCTCTCTCTCTCAAAAAAAAGAAAAAAAAGAAAAAGAAAAAGAAAAAACCTCCCCCTCAGTCTTCAATGTAAGGTTTTAGCAGCCATTATAATTGCCCCCAAAAGATCCCTTTTCTGCTTTTAGTAGCTTACCTTTTCAGTGAGGAGCTTTCCCTCCCTCATCAATTATTCAGTTTTTCTGAGAGACAGTTTGTACAAGTAGCCTGTGGCACATTCTAGAAAGGACATAGTGTGTCTGACATGCTTCTAGCTGTGTCCTCTTTTTCATTCCAGCCTCCCACTGCTGGGAAGAGGAAGGTCCACTTGTATTAACTTTTATGCCCAAAGCACAGAAACTACTAATGACAGAATTGACTGAGGGCTCTCCTCTCATCTCCCTGTGCTCAGATTTTATTAGTCTTCAAAGTCCAGTTGCCACTGCCTTCATAAGGTGTCGCATGACTCCCCCACTTGGACAGTATCTGTTCCTCATCTGAGCTTATCATTAGACAAACACTGCCCCTGTTAGACACTGGTCACTGTATCACTTTTTAAGGAACTTCCCTTTTATCCCTCGTGAACACTTATTTATGTATTTTATCTTCTTTTCCAGGTTTCTTAGAAGCAGAGATCATGTTTGATTTGGCTTTCTGCCCCCATAGTGACTAGCATTTTTAGCCTTTTGTGAGAAGTCAATAATTACTTGTTAAATTTAAAAGTATAGTGAATTATGAGAAACTTTTGAGCCCTCACCACATTGGACTTTTTCTTCTCTCTCAAAGATAAATGGTTATGCTATGAATTTATTGCAGAATGCCAATTTTTAACAATTTAGAAATATGGTAGACTTCTCTAACTGCTATTAAGAATAAATTATATTAATTAATCACCTTTTCTTATGTGAGATCCAGTTGGATTGCAACTCTGTAACTACCTAGATACCAAGATCACATTTTAAAAAAATATTTTATTTATTTATTTGACAGAGATCACAAGTCGGCAGAGAAGCAGGCAGAAAGGAAGGGAAGCAGGGTCCCTGCTGAGCAGAGAGTGCGAAGTGGGACTCGATCCCAAGACCCTGAGATCATGACTTGAGCCGAAGGCAGAGGCTTTAACCCACTGAACCACCCCCAGGATCTCAGCCCCCAAGATCACATTTTTACTTTCTTATAACATATTTTTCCTGTTCCATCTGCCTTTATTTTTTTCCAGCTTTATTGAGATATAACTGACACATAGTACTGTGTAAGTTTAAGGTGCCCAGCATGCTGATTTCATACATTCTGTACTGCAAAATGATTACCACCACAGCAGTAGCTAACGTCTCCATCAAATCACATAATGACCATTTCTTTTCTGTAGTGATGCCTTCAACTTTAGACGGCATCTAAAGTGAACTATTACCTGAAGTACTCCTTAATCATAGTTGTTGTAAACAGCTACTGATAAATTAAGAATGGTGGTGGCTGGCTCAGTCGGAAGAGTATGCAATTCTAGATCTGAGGACTGTGAGTTAGAGCCCCATGTTGGGTGTAGAGATTATAAATAAATAAATAAATAAATGAACTTAAAAAAAAAGAATGGTGGTAGCATAAATGTGTTTCAATCACTGTGAAAAACAGCACCCCTTTTTTTGATTACTGCATTTGGAAAGAAATAAATCTGATTAGTCTAAACAAGAGTCAGGTAGAACAAGATGTAAAATTTCAAAACCTGAAAATGCAAACTTTAATTCTATATTTTTATGGTCGAATGATACTGCCACAGTGCCAGTATGTGACTGTTTTAATGAACAGTCTGATATAGTAAGAATGGTGGTGGGTGGCTTAAATTTGTTAATAAAATGGTGCTATGGATAAAAATGCCAGCAAATCAACAAAAGGTCTTTCTTATCAAGAAATCAGGTTCTTCATTCAGACTGTGGTACCTATTCAGTTTGGCTCCCAGTAAGACGGGTATATCTCCAGCACTTGTGGCTTCATCTGAATCAAAACCTGTAAACTGAGATTAAATACATTTGTGCTCACTTCCAATACTTGCACATTCCTTGGGAAACTTGATAATAAATACTTTATAAGCTTAACAATCAAAGAGCTCTTCAGTGGCTAGAATAATAGAAGTGTAGAACTTGGAGCTAAAAGGATTTTGACAAATATACCAAGAGAACATAGATATTTGAAATCGTATTTTTGCATGTTAAAGACAGTACATGGGAAATGTTAAACTCACCTCAAAAACCTGATCTTGAAATGCTTTTTCTTTTGCAATTAGCTCTCTAAAAGCTGTGATTTTGTCTTTATGTTCTAATAGCTAAGGAAAAAAGCGTTTTATATTTCAGAAAAGGAGAAGAAATAAAACTACATTCGATAACATTGATAATAAAATCATCAAACCATGCTCTGTCTAGTCTCTGGTCTCCAAAGATCTACTGTTTTTACAGCTCTTGTGCAGAAGAAAGTTCACACAGCAGATCAGAGACTGCTCCCCTCAGGAAGGCCTGCTCGTCACGCTGTCCCCTGACTGGCATCTGGGAATGTGCATTGCAGGAGGAGTGCCATCATTCTATAATCTGAATGGCTCGTTGTGCCTAACCTATCTGTACAGAACGTGTCATTTATGCTGAATGCCTCTTTCCTTCTGGAAGGTCCAGTTTGGTACACGCTAGGGGGACATGCCTATGTGAGCAGCTCCCAGTAAAAACCCTGGGTGCTGGGTCTCTAAGGAGACCCTGGTAAAAATTTCACATGTATTATCACAGCTCATTGCTGGGAAAATAAAGTGCATCTTGTGTGACTCCACTGGGGAGGGGCTCTTGGCAGCTTGAATCTGGCTTCCTCTGGACTGTGCCCCAAGCCCCTTTTCCCTCTGCTGACTTTGCTCTGTAGCTTCTCATGGTGAAACATAGCTGTGACTATCACCGGGTCCTAGCAGATCACGGAACCTGAGGGTGGGCTTGGGATCTCTGGGAGTTTATCCCAATATTCAGGTGTTTTCACAGTTAGGCTATCAGAATTCTTCTTTAAAGGGGGGGGGGGGAAACTACCAACTTTTCCTAGATGTAATTTATAATCATTTCTTATTTGTTCGTTTGCTCCTTTATGAAAATGACAATAAATTTTAATATTCAGTATTCATATTTCTCCCCAAATCAGTGAGGTAAAGTGTGATGCACAGAATTATTTTTATTATGAACTATTTCCAATATTTATTTTATTTTTTAATTTTTAGAAAGATTTATTTATTTATTTGAGAGAGAAAGAGAAAGAGAGAGAGAGGGAAAAGCAAACTCCCTGCTGAGTGTGGAGCCCTACACAGGGCTTGGGGCTCGATCTCATGAACCTGAGATCACGACCTGAACTGAAATCAAGAGTTGGACATTTAACTGACTGAGCCACCCAGGCACCCCCAAAATTTCCAATATTTAAAAAAACAGAGAAAAAAAATGGAATGAACCTCCATGTAATTATCACCCAGCTTCAACTACTGATGGCTAGTGGACAATTATGTATCATTTATACCCCCGATCATGCTCTCTTCCCTCCAATCCCCCTTCACGGAGTCAAATTACAGACACTACATCATTTCACCTGGCAATATTTCAGTAAATTTACTAAAACAACACAAATATCTGAAATTGTGTTTCTGTAACATCCTGCTCCAACCCTCAATGGGGCTTATTTTTGAAGGTTGGTTTAAGAAATGGAGGACAGTATTTTCTCTGTGTATCTGTTATTCCTTCATCGGGTTAGCTAGGAGACAAAGAGATTCCCCAGAGTATCCATAACAAATTTTCTATCCACCTCAGTTCAGAGAAATAATTTCCTCATAACATCGGACTGAATTTGTTTCTACAATCAAAGATCCCATATTTGACAATGTTTTTATTCCATTAACTGATAAACTTGCCACTTCTGTATTCCTCTCACATTAAAAGTGGCACAAATTAACATCCTGCTATTGTCTTTTATTTTAGAGAGAGAGAGAGAGAGAGAGAATGAGCAGGAGGGGCAGAGGGAGGAGGATAATCTCAAGCAGACCCGGAAGCTGAGCAAGAAGCCTGACATGGGTCTCAATCTCATGACCCTGAGATCATGTCCTGAGTGGAAACCAAGAGTCAGATGTTTAACCAACTGCGCCACCCAAGTGCCCTGCCCAAAACAACTCTTTTTAAAAAAATCCCAAATTTGCAGAATTTCTTTATACTTTGAAGTTATCTTTGTCTTTGATTTTTTCACTAAACATGATACAATTTTTAGAATAAACAATAAATACAGTACCTCTTTATCTAAACTTTTCTTCTTAAGATGGAACTGCTTCAATTTTTGTAGCATCGTATCACTAACTTTCTCACTCTCTTTGAAATGTTCAACATCGGGAGTGGTGATATCCTAAGAGGAACAGTTTGAGAAGCTGTATTAAAAAGTTTTCAGTAAAGCTAAAGGGAAGACAGAAAACACACACACAAAATTTCCAGAATAAGTGACCAAAGCAAAAGAGATAAAATATTGAACCCAATTCTTCAATTACTCGTAAGACATCCAGTAAAGGGTTAGTGTGGAAAGAATTCTTATAGATTCACACTTGTATATAAGCTGTTATTGGGCCAGAGTAGTATAATCGCTGGGAAGTTAATACCCATCTATAATAACAATACATGCTTTCACATTCACACATACATCCTGCTTAGCCTAGCCTGGTCAGTTTATAAATCCAAACTTCAGCCAAATTGCTCTATCTGACACCAGAGTAACCAGATATCCTCAACAACACTGAAACTCTAGATATTTCAAGGGTACCCAGAATGAAGGTATGTGTATGTATAACCTCAGGGTCAAAAATGTGTGCATGAGTTGGACTGCCTGAGTTTGTATCTGAGAAACCTGACTGTTCTAAGCCTCAGTTTGTTTTTCCATGTTTTATTTTATTTATTTTATTTTATTTTTATTTTTTCCATTAAAAAAAAAAAGCCTGATGATATAAAGAATACTATAAGGACTGGAGGAGATAACCCATGAAAAGCAGGAAGCAGTCTTCAAGGACAGGTTGAGCGCTGATTAAGGGTTCAACCTGTATTAGGGACAAGGCATACAATGTACCAAGTACACAACTCCCTACTGCCCTCCCTCTACTTCCATCCTAGTGGGTGTGGGAGACCCAGAACAAGAAAATAATGTTTGTTTGATGTGGGATGAGACTGACAGGAGGGCTGAGGACACATTTTTCCTTAAGAGGTGTGACAGAGAAGCAGCAGCCTGCAAGTAAGGCAGAAAGAATAGCAGCCTCCAGTGACATAGGTGGGGTGTGGGGAACCAAGCCTTATGGTGAGTAAGCAAATGTTCAAAGGAACAAAGTGGGATGGGAAGGTTTGTAGCAGAAGAGTCTGTGCCACATTCAGACTCACATGTGTAAAACCAAAATTTCAGGTGGATGTAGTCGGTGGGCCACCACTTTGTGATCTTCTGCATAAAATGCTTGGCTCAGTTTTAGCACTAAATAAATGCTAGTGTTCAACAAACTTTAGCTGAAACTCAATAAAAATAAGCATTGTGTTGGGTCAGGAACATCACAGACCATGCCCCCCCAATTTTGGCTCAGATGACTGCACTTAAGATCAAAGAAATGGTGAACCCGGGTGGCTCAGTTGGTTAAGCATCTGCCTCGGGCTCAGGTCATGACCTCAGGTCCTGGGATGAGTTCTGTTTCAGGCTCCCTGCTCATTGGGGAGTCTGCTTCTTCCTCTCCTTTGCCCCTATCCTTTGCTCATACTCTCTCTCTTCCTTGCTCTCTCTCAAATAAATTAAAAAAAAAATCAGAGGGGCGCTTGGGTGGCTCAGTGGGTTAAAGCTTCTGCCTTTGGCTCAGGTCATGATCCCAGGGTCCTGAGATCGAGCCCTGCATCAGGCTCTCTGCTCAGCGGGAAGCCTGCATCCCTTCTTCTCTCTCTGCCTGCCTCTCTGCCTACTTGTGATTTCTGTCAAATAAATAATAAATAAAATCTTTAAAAAAATCAGAAAGATGGACATTAATATAAGAGGACGAAAAATAATAGCTCATTTGAGAAGCTAGCATATGCCATTCCCTGTAATATGCTCTCTCGTTAAATGCAGTGCTTGTCACCTCCCAGGGCAGTGGCAAGTACCATTTCTCCTACTTAGGAAGAGGAAGCTACGGCTGATAAAGATAAAGTCACTTGGCCAAGTCACACAGCCAGGAAGTGGTGAAGCAGGATTTGAACTCACCTGACACCAACTTCGTTCTTTATTCCACCAATGTAGACAACTCCCTACTGCCCTCCCTCTGCCCCAAAGCTAAATTTTGGATTAGGTGAGCAGCTTGCTGATAGGAACACTTAGCAATCACTAGGAGCAGACTCAGCCAGACAAGACTACTGCTCTGATAGAGTTTCTAGGACATGCAAAAAGTATTAAATGAAGGTTCTTCCAGTTTTTGATCTCTTAACTTAACTCTGTGTCTTTAGATTACATCTTTTGTTTAGTCTGACCTCGATATTTCTCCCTCCCCCAATAAAAAATATGAATTTTTAAAAATTAACTTGGGATGTGAGAAGTCCTACCATCAGAGTCGGAACACTGTGAATTTTGGAGACCAGCTGAGAAGTCCTTTTCACATCTGGGGGACTCAGGCTTTTTTCACCAGGTGAGCAGTTCAGGAACAAATTAGAATCCTATGTGTACACAATTCAGACATGTCAGGATAAAGATAAAGAATCTGGGTTGCTCTCTTTAAGTAAAATGCTGAATTAAATACAACTCTTAAAAACTCTGAGCGAGGGTGGTAAACAAGAAAAATATGCAGCCAAGAATACTTAATCTGGCTAGGATGTCACTGAAAATAGAGAGCTAAAAAGCTTCCAGAACAAACAGAAACTAAAAGAATTTGTGATCACCAAACGAACCCTACAAGAAATATTAAAAGGGGTCATCTAAGCAAAGAGAGAGCCCAAAACTAACACAGACCAGAAAGGAACAGAGACAATTTACAGGCAACACAATGGCACTAAATTCATATCTTTCAATAGTTACTCTGAATGTAAAAAGGCTAAATGCCCCAATCAAAAGACACAGGGTATCAGAATAGATAAAAAAGCAAGACCCATTGATAGGCTAATTGCAAGAAGCTCATTTTAGACCCAAAGACACCTCCAGGTTGAAAGGAAGGGGGTGGAAAATGATTTATCATGTTAATGGACATCAAAAGAAAGTTGGATGGAAATCCTTATATCAGAAAAACTAGATTTTAAGCCAAAGACTGTAATAAAAGATGAGGAAGGACACCATATCATAACTGAAGTGTCTTTTCAACAAGAAGATCTAATAATTGTAAATATCTATGCCCCTAACATGGGAGCAGCCAATTATATAGACCAATTAATAACAAAATCAAAGAAACTCATCGACAATAATACAATCATAGTAGGGGATGTTAACACCCCCTCTCATTGAAATGGACAGATCATCTAAGCAAGAGATCAACAAAAAAATAAAGGTGTTAAATGACACACTGGACTAGATGGCCATCATGGATATATTCAGAACATTACATCCCAAAGCAACAGAATACACATTCTCCTTAAGTGCACATGGAACATTCTCCAGAACAGATCACATCCTGGGTCACAAATCAGGTCTCAACTGGTACCAAAAGATTGGGATCATTCCCTGCATATTTTCAGACCACAATGCTTTGAAACTGAAACTCAATCACAAGAGAAAAGTTGGAAAGAACTTAAATACATGGAGGCTAAAGAGCATCCTACTAAAGAATGAATGGGTCAACCAGGAAATAAAAGAAGAATTTAAAAAATTCACATAAACAAATGAAAATGAAAACACAACTGTTCAAAATCTGTGGGATACAGCAAAGGCTGTCCTAAGAGGGGAGTATATAGCACTATAGGCCTTTCTCAAGAGAAAGGTCTCAAATGCACAGCATTTAAAGGAGCTGGAGAAAGAACAGCAAATGAATTCTAAACCTAGCAGGAGAAGAGAAATAATAAAGATTAGAGCAGAAATCAATGAAGTAGAAATCCAAAACAAAAACAATAGAACAGATCAATCAAACTAGGATCTGGTTCTTTGAAAGAATTAATGAGATTGATAAACCCCTGGCCAGACTTATCAAAAAGAAAATAGAAAAGACCCAAATTAATAAAATCATGAATAAAAGAGGAGATCACAACCAACATTGAAGAAATACAATTATAAGACCATATTATAAGCAACTTTATGCCAACAAATTAGGTAATCTGGAATAAAGGGATGCATTCCTAGAGACATATAAACTATCAAAACTAAACCAGGAAGAAATAGAAAACCTGAACAGACCCATAACCAGCAAGGAATTTGAAGCAGTAATCAAAAATCTCCCAACAAACAAGAGCCCAGGGCCAGATGGCTTCCCAGGGGAATTCTACCAAACATTTAAAGAAGAATTAATACCTATTCTTCTGAAGCTGTTTCAAAAAATCAAAATAGAAGGAAAACTTCCTAACTCATTCTATGAGGCCAGCATTACCTTGATCCTAAAGCCAGACAAAGACCACCAAAAAGGAGAATTACAGACCAATGTCCCTGATGAACATGGATGTAAAATTCTCACCAAAATAACTAGCCAAGAGGATCCAACACTACTTTAAAAAGATTATTCACCCTGACCAAGTGGGATTTATTCTTGGGCTGCAAGGTTGGTTCAACAACTGCAAATCAATTAATGTGATACAATACATAAATGAAAGAAAGGACAAGAACCATATGATTCTCTCAACAGATTCAGAAAAAGCATTTGACAAGAACAGCATCCTTTCTTGATTAAAACTCTTCACAGTGTAGGGATGGAGGTTACAAACTTCAATATCATAATAGCCACCTATGAAAAACCCACAGAGAATATCATGCTCAATGGGGAAAAATGGACGGCTTTCCCCTAAGGTCAGTAACACAGCAGGGCTGTCCACTGTAACCACTGCTGTTCAACATAGTACTAGAAATCCTAGCCTCAGCAATCAGCAAACAAAAAGAAAGAAAAGGCATCTGGATTGGCAAAGAAGAAGTCATACTCTCCCTCTTTGCAGATGACATGATACTCTATGTGGAAAACCCAAAAGACCCCACCCCAAAATTGCTAGAACTCATACAGGAATTCAGTAAAGTGGCAGGATATAAAATCAATGCACAGAAATCAGTTGCATTTCTTTACACCAACAATTAAGCAGAAGAAAGAGAAATCAAGGAGTCAGTCCCATTTACAGTTACACCCCAAACCATAAGATATCCAGGAATAAACCTAATCGAAGAGGCAAAGGACCTATACTCAGAAAACTATAGAATACTCATGGAAGAAATTAAGGAAGACACAAAGAAATGGAAAAATGTTCCATGCTCATGGATTAGAAGAACAAATATTGTGAAAATGTCTATGCAACCTAAAGCAACCTACACATTCAATGCAATTCCTATCAAAATACCATTAACCTTTTTTTCACAGAGTTGGAACAAATAATCCTAAAATTTGTATGGAACCAGAAGAGACCCCAAATAGCCATAGGAATGTTGAAAAAGAAAATCAAAGCTGGTGGTGTGACAATTCCAGACTTTAAGCTCTATTACAAAGCTGTAATCATCAAGACAGCATGGTACTGGCACAAAAACAGACACAGATAAATGGAACAGAACAGAGAACTCAGAAATAGACATTCAACTCTATGGTCAACTAATCATCAACAAAGCAGGAAAGAATATCCAGTGAAAAAAAGACAGTTTCTTCAACAAATGGTGCTGGGAAAATTGGATAGCCACATGCAAAAGAATGAAACTGAACCATTTCCTTACACCATATACAAAAATAGAGTCAAAATGGATGGAAGACCTAAATGTGAGACAGGAATCCATCAAAATTCTTGAGGAGAACTCAGACAGCAACCTCTTTGACCCTGGGCACAGCAAATTCTTGCTAGACACATCTCCAAAGACCAGAGAAACATAGGCAAAAATGAACTATTGGAACTTCATCAAGATAAAAAGCTTTTGTGCAGCAAAGGAAAGAGTGAAAAAAAAAAACCCAAAAGGCAACTAACAAAAGGCAAATGACATATTGGATAAAGGGCTAGTATCCAAAATCTATAAAGAACTTACCAAACTTAACACCCAAAGAACAAATAACCTAATCAAGAAATGGGCAGAAGACATGAACAGACATTTCTCCAAAGAAGACATCTAAATGGCCAACAGACACATGAAGAATTGCTCAACATCACTTGGCATCAGGGAAATACAATCAAAACCATAGTGAGATACCACCTCACACCAGTCAGAATGGCTAAAATTAACAAGTCAGGAAATGACAGGTGTTCCGGAGGATGCAGAGAAAGGGAAGCCCTCCTCACTGTTGGTGGGAATGCAACATGGTACAGCCACTCTGGAAAACAGTATGGAGGTTCCTCAAAAAGTTGAAAATAGAGATACCCTGTGACCCAGCAACTGCACTACTGGATATTTATCCTAAAGATAGGAACAAAGTGATCCAAAGGGGCGTGTGCACCCCAATGTTTATAGCAGCAAAGTCCATAATAGCCAAACTATAGGAAGAGCCCCAATGTCCATTGACAAATGAATGGCTAAATCAGATGTGGTGTGTACACACACACACACAAACACACACACACAATGGAATACTACTCAGCTATCAAAAAATGAAATCTTGCCATTTGCAATGACATGGATGGAACTAGAGAGTATTATGCTAAGAGAAATCAATCAGAGAAAGACAATTATCATATGATCTCACTGATATGTGGAATTTAAGAAACAAGGCAGAGATCATAGGAGAAGAGAGGAAAAAATGAAACAAGACAAAATCAGAGAAGGAGACAAACCATAAGAGACTCTCAATCATAGACGCAAAGAGTTGTTGGAGGGGAATGGGTTGGGGGGGATGGGGTAACTGGGTGATGGACATTGAGGAGAACACATGATGTAATGAGCACTGGGTGTTATATAAGACTGAAGAATCACAGACCTGTATCCCTGAAATAAATAATACATTATATGTTAATTATTGAATTTAAATTAAAAAAAAAAACAAGAAAAAATGGGGGGAAAACTCCAAAACCTCTGAGCAGCCCTAAAAACATGGCACTCAAATTTAAATTTGTATAGATAAATATTAAATTTATTAAAAAAAAAACCCTCTGAGCTGTGGTTCTCAAACTTTGGATTCTCAGGACCCCTTTATAGATTCAAAAATTTTGAGAATCCTAAAAGGCTTTTGTTCATGTGGGTTATATCTACCAATATTTATTGTTAGATATTACAACCGAGAACACTTAAAAATTTGCTTACTTATCCCTTCAAATAACAATAAATCCCTTGTATAAATATAAATAACAATTTTAATATGAAATTACCACATTTTCCAAAAGAAAAAATTCATGAAAAGAGTTGCACTGTTTATATTTTTGTAAATATCTATAATGCTGACTTCATAGAAGACAGCAAAATCCTCACATCTGCTTCATACATTGGTCAGACATAAAAGCAATGAATGACGTACAGTTTCTAGAAAATTCCACTGGAAGCACTTGTGAAAATGAGAGTAGCAGGCTCACAACATCTTCCTATTACTATGAAAATACTTTGACCTCATAGATACACCAGACCATACTTTTGAGAAAACATACCTAGAGTTCATAAAAGCAAAACTAAAAGCAGAGTAAGGATGATTTGAGGATATTAAAGAAATTGATTTGTCAAGATAAAACAAAGAACTTTACTTTTTCTTTTAAGAAAGCTCAAAAAAAAATGTACTGTGATAAACTTCTATACAGTTGTGCTAATTCATTCAGAGTTTACCAATACAAAATTTATCATGATTTGGTTAGCAGCTATTTTGGAAGACAAAATACAGACCCTTAAAGATGACTTAAGGTCATCTCTGCTTAGGTTGGTGGTTCTCAAAAGTGTGATCCTCGGCCCAGCACCATTGGGGAGACTCAGGATCTTGTTAGAAACATGCATTCTTGGGACGCCTGGGTGGCTTAGTTGGTTAAGCTGCTGCCTTCAGATCAGGTCATGATTCCAGTGTCCTGGGATCGAGTCCCACATCAGGCTCCTTGCTCGGCAGGGAGCCTGCTTCTCCCTCTGCCTCTGCTGCCACTCTGTCTGCTCTGTGCGCTCGCTCTCTCTCTCTCTCGCTCTCTCTCTCTCTCTGACAAATAAATAAATAAAATCTTTAAAAAAAATGAAACATGCATTCTTGGGCCCCACAGCACACCTACTGAATCAGAAACCCTGAGGCAGGCCCCAGAAATCTGCATTTTCACAGCTAAGGCTGCATTTTCACAGCTAAGGCTCAAGCTAAAGTTTGAGGAGCATTGGCTTAGATAACCCTAATTTCTTTCTGGAGAAAAGATTACAGAGAGAATTCTTTAAACAGAAGAGAACAATATTTTCCTGAGAATCATTAAAAAATAATAGAACTATTTACTTGCAAATAGTACTTATACTAATTAAGGATTCCTGAAAAAAAGCCCTCCAAGGACATCCTCAAGGGAACACAATCAGCTGAACTTGTTATTAAGAGTTTTAAAATAAACATACATTTTTCTAGTTAAGATTAGCCCTCTTTCTAAGTAGTCAGCATTAATAAGGTTAAACTGTAAATAATTTAAAACAGGCCTACAAAACTTTAATAGTATAAAAACAATAGATGTGCTCTGGCTTGTGAAAAAGATCTCATCTGCCAAAAAAGCCATCTGAACTGCAGAGAATACAATATTATATCCTCTCCAAACCTACTGATATGAGGCTCTCAGGCTGTTTTTTTTTTTTTTTTTTAAGATTTTATTTATTTATTTGACAGAGATCACGAGTAAGCAGAGAGGCAGGCAGAGGAGGGGGGGGGGGAAGCAGGCTCCCCGCTGAGCAGAGAGCCCAATGTGGGGCTCGATCCCAGGACCCTGAGATCATGACCTGAGCCGAAAGCAGAGGCTTTAACCCACTGAGCCACCCAGGCACCCCAACCAGGCTGTTTTTTTTAACAGATGTTACCTAGACTTATTGTGGTCATCATTTTGCAACATATACAAATATCAAATCATGCTACACACCTGAAACTAACGTGATGTCAATTACATCTCAATCACCAAGTTTATAATGTCACAAAATTAACATGTGATATAATATTGGCTTGTTTGACCTTGTAAACCAACCACGTAATTGCATTATTTAGTTTCATTTTTAGGCAGATGTGGCATGAAAACAATGAGGTCACCACCTAGAAGATCCTTTCTCAAGGGATGCTTCAGATGATTGATCACAGCTACCCAGAAAATTCCCACATTAACTTTCACTTCTACCAAAATAATCACAAGAGGCCAGAAATGGCTCTTCTTTATCTGGGTACCCAAGAACCGCACCTGTACACCTGTACCTGTACACCTGTGGTGCATTTTCCATTCTCTCTTTTTCTCGTTAATAATTCTTTCTACCAACAAATGTGAGTGCAGTGTCTAAATGCGCATCAGCAGACTGCCAGCACCTCATGAAATTCTGCGCTCAAAATTCTGAATCTGTGCTGGTACCTTTTTGATATCAGCCTTGACCGCTTCTCCAGAGTGCTCCGTTAGCCAGGCCGTGTCAAACCCAGGGGCATCGTTCGGCTCCTGGCTCCTCGCCACCTGCCGCCGAAACCTTGCATTTTCCTGTTTTAGTTCGTTGACCTGCTGCTGGAGTTGGGCGTTCTTTACCTTCTCGTTTTCAGATACGGACTGCAAATGATGAACTTGAGTGAGCAGCTTTTTGAGTGTTGCTTTCAGTTTCTGTCTTTCTTCCAGGTGTTCCTTCTCATGCTTCTGAAATTCCTCCTGTAAAGACTGGAACTCTTGTTCTTGGGCCTTCTTCTCCCTTCTCAGCAAGTCCAGAGTGGAGGTGGTGGCCTTTTCCAGCTCCCCCTTGAGCTGCTGCAGTTTCTCCACCTCCTCTTCTTTCTCCCTTAGGGTTCTGTCCATCTCTAGGCACTGACTGACGGTTTCATCTTCCTGTTGCATTTCAGTCATGTACCTTTCCTGTAGGTGAATGTAATTGCCCTTGATCTTCTTAAGCTCCAGCTCTAAGGTTTCCTTTTCATGCCTAGCTTCCTGAAGATGCTTTTGGGTTTGAGTTAAGACCTCGTGCAAATTCTTCAGTGTCTTGTCAGTGTCATTCTTCTCTAGCATCACTCTGTATTTGTCTTCAATTAATTCTTCCACCTTGGCCTTCATCTTATTTATGATGTCCACGAACACCTGCTGTTTGGTAGTGTGCTTCTGTAGTTCTTCAACCTTCTCCTCTAAATACTTGTTGCTACTCTGCAGGTCTTGGATCCGAGTTTGCTGCTGTTTGTTAGTGTGCTGTAATGTCTGTAAGACTTCATTTAAAGCCATATCCTCTTCTGGAAGTTGTAAGCTTTCCAAGCTCTGCTTTGTGTCAGGCATCTTGCCATCACCTGGAGATGCTCCACGACCCCAAGTAGTGCCTGCAGGAGGCCAAGGTGAGCCCATCCATGGCCTGTCCGTGCCCTCCAAGGCGACCTCCTTATGGTGACAGACCGGCATTTCAGGAATATCCCCAAAGGTCTGTATTCCTTTTGAAGACACTGAGATCTATAAAGTAGAGTATATGAGTGTGAAAAAGAGTATAAAGATCATGAGTTTTGAAATCACATATAGCTGGCTTTGAATTCTAGGCCTCTAGTTTAGTTATAAAAATTATAACCTCAGTCATAAAAGAGCAATGATAATGTCTTCTTCCAATAAAATAACACCTACTTTTTTTTTCCCCTAAGATTTTATTTATTTATTTGACACAGAGAGAGAAACAGTGAGAGAAGGAACAAAAGCAGGGGGAGTGGGAGAGGGAGAAGCAGTCTTCCCCCCCGAGCAGGGAGCCCAATGCAGGACTCGATCCCAGAATCCTGAGAGCATGACCGGAGCCAAAGGCAGACACTTAACAACTGAGCCACCCAGGCGCCCCCGATAATAATAACTACTTAACAGACATTTTTAAGTAGTAACTGCTACATGTATATGTAGCACCCAATAGCACAGCAGAGCACAAACAGTAGTTATATGATAGAGGTATGTATCACATTTACTTTTTCAGAAGAAAAACTCAGCTTTGATACCAACTTTTCTGAACACATGTGAGGTACTTTCTTTAACTTCAAATGAATTCAAAGAAATTTATCAATTACCCTATAGTCTGTGATGCCTCTTTTGAATGAAGACTTCTTTTGCTGCTCATTAAATCATTATCTCATGGCTATGACTCCTGTGAATGTAAGAATGTCAGATGAACATGCCTCGTGATTGATTTTCTCCCACAGTACAGGTTTTGGCAGCTTTTTCAAAGGATAATAAGTGATAGTAAGAAAATGTTCTAATGAGTATGATATTTAAAGCCCTGTAAAAGGGGGTGCCTGGGTCAAGCCCCATTTTGGGCTCTCTGTTCAGTGGGGAGAGTGCTTCTCCTTCTTCTTCTTCTTTTTTTTTTTTAGGATTTTATTTATTTATTTGACAGACAGAGATCACAAGTAGGCAGAGAGGCAGGCAGAGAGAGAGGAGGAAGCAGGCTCCCTGCTGAGCGGAGAGCCCCATGCAGGGCTCTATCCCAGGACACTGGGATCATGACTGGAGCCGAAGGCAGAGGCTCTAACCCACTGAGCCACCCAGGCGCCCCTGCTTCTCCTTCTGCTGCTGCTCTCCATGCTTATGCTCTCTCTCTCCCTCTGTCAAATAAATAAAGAAATACATACATACACACATATATAAAATCTTAAAAAATAAAATAAAACCTTGTAAAAGGTATCTGCAGGGGTGGGCTCTATAACTTTCTAGAATTTAGAGATACTGGATCCCTGTATTTTAATGGTTTACCATTGTTCTGGGATAAAGGCAACTATCCCTACCGAGGCCTACACGATGCCCATGTCTGGTCTTGATGCCTGACCCATGCTACCTGTCCATCCTCATCTACTACCTGCCACCTTCGATCCCAAAACACTGGGCTCCTGCCAGGTTCTAGTGGGTGCCATGCTCCCTGAAGCCACATGTTACTTCTGCATGGAATGCTAATCCCACCCATAGTTATTTTAACACCTAACTCATCTTTCAGAGCCCAGTTCAATTACCACTACCTTAGGAACAGTAAGATTCCCATCATTTTATACATAGCATTTACCATACTTACAGTTTGTAGTTTATATGTAATATTATATAACATACACAAACTTTACATACACTTTATATTACTATTCATAGCACTTACCATCGATGAAAGTTTACATTTACTTTGATGATTAATGTGGGTTTCCTCTAGTAAGCTGTTTTTTTATGAGGACAAAACCACATTTTTTTAAAAACATTAATGAACACATAGTATAGGGCCTAGGACATAATATATTCCTGAAAGAATTTATTGGCTGAATAAATAACTAAATGCAGTGGAAATAGGAGAGAGCAATCTTGAGAAACACTAATTAAAACAGATTTTTTAAATGTCATTTTCCAGAATCAATACAGGGAAATAAAGTTCTCTTTTACATACGCTTCCAAATAAATGAACAAAAAAAAACAGTTCACATTTGCAAATGAAACATAATAGTCATAGCTTTTCTCATCAGACTTAAAAAGGTATTATTTTTGCTATTCTAGGAATACCTATTTTCCCATACCAATTCTTAAAATTGTTACTTTTTTTTTTTTAAAGATTTTATTTATTTATTTGACAGTGAGAGACACGGCGAGAGAGGGAACACAAGCAGGGGGGTGGGAGAGGGAGAAGCAAGCGTCCCACCGAGCAGGGAGCCTGATGCGGGGCTCGATCCCAGGATGCTGGGATCATGATCTGAACTGAAGGCAGCCAATTAATGACTGAGGCACCCAGGCGCCCTTAAAATTGTTACCTTTTAAAAATTTTCAGAGTACATAGAATTTATACTATTAACTTCTTCAGAGTTCTTAGGACACTACATGTGTGTTGGGAAAGAATAGGTCAAAAAACAAATTAATATTTTCACTTGGGTAGAAAAATTACTATTTTGTGCTTGTCACAGAAATCTCTCGTCAGAAAAATTTTAAAGTTTTCTTGTCAAATGACCTAATATCACTCTCCTTCTTTTCAACCTTTTCCTTTCTATAAACTGAATTCCAATTGATTTGATTCACCAAACATAAAAGCCTATTATATTCAAGGCACTATGTAGATGCTAAGATACAAAAAAGTATGAGCAAGACAGAGCCCTGATCCTCAAGGAAATTATCATTTGGTAGAGCTAAACTTCCAATACGGACTTGATTTTATTTGAGAAATTTTGTTTCTAAATTGATTAAGATCTCAGAAGACATCTTCCCAGAGAAGCAATGTCCCTTGTGGTTAATTATCTAGCAGTACTTCAAGTCTTAGATTATATTGCATAATATGGAAAGCACATATTTTAACACTCTACAAATTATACTGACCATCAAAAATCTTACCTCCTCTGTTGTATAATTAGCTCTCAGATCAAAGAGGTTAAAGCTATTCTCTTGGTAAAATGGTTTTTCAACATCTCTGTGCACATTCTCCTCATATAAGAAGCTTTGAGGTTGACTAGACTCCATGTAAGCACTTTTAGGCAGTGACGTTTCCCTGAATTTCAGTGTCTCTCTGCTGTGGACTAGAGGTGGGCTTCTAGAAGGTTGTCTGACATACTCGTGAGCAAGCTGGTCTTCATTTGTGGAGGTGCCAGTTCCCACTGGATTTTCTTCCTTAAAAGAACCTTCCTTCACATTGGTGTCTTTTGCATAATTAGACACACAACTTTGCCTTTCTGGTTTCTCTGTGTAAGGTAAGCTTTCTGTTGGATTTTGAGATATTATCATTCCATTATTAAGTGCTTCTCTGAGATGAAATTTGCAAATGGGTTCAAATTGCCTGAAGGAGGAAATGTCAGCTGGCTGAGTTAGTAGGTTCTGTGAATCATTTCCAATGCTGACATCTCATTAGAAAGAAAAAGATGGAAATAAGAATTAGCTGACTGTAAACTTATATGTTAACAGTTATATTTACATTTATGAAACTGCTGGAGTCTATTTAAAATTACATAAATTTCAGCATTTTTTATTGATTGGATTTCAGCATGACTCTGTGCTAGCAAACAAAACAGAACTACTTTTCCATGGGGGCTGGAAGTTCTCATATGACTGCTACAAAGAAGCTTGTTACAGTGATTCTGGTCAAATACCACTGCAACAAATCCTAAGGTATCTTCAAAATTCTTTTGTTGTACTGTAATTTTAAAATGTTTTGATTATGTTTCCAAAGAATACACAAGCCCAATAGAATAATAACAAACACATATAAACTTGTTTCATCTCACAACAATCCCATGAACTAGGCATTCTTATCATCCCTGTTGTACAGATAAGGAAACTGAGACATAAGAGATATTAAGTCACTTCCTTGCCTAAGGTCACAGAGTAGATAAGCAGTACAGCTGCAATTCTGGAATACTGTTTCTTTTCTTTTTATTTTCTTAAATTTATTCATTTTTAAAATTTCTTTTCAGTGTTCTAGAATTCATTGTTTATGCACCACACCCAGTGCTGCATGCAATCCGTGCCCTCCATAATACCCACCACCAGGCTCACCCAACTTCCCACTCCCCGCCCCTTCAAAACCCTCAGTTCCTCAGAGTCCACAGTCTCTCATGAAGTTAGTTAACATATAGTGAGTGTAGTATTAGTTTCAGGGGTAGATTTAGTGATTCATCACTTACACACAATACCCAGTGCTCGTCCCAACAAGTGCTCTCCTTAACGCCCATCACCCATTCAGCCCATCACCCACACCACCCCTCCAGCAACCCTCAGTTTTTTCCCCTAACTATAGTCGCTTATGGTTTGCCTCCTTCTCTGTTTTTATCTTATTTTTCCTTCCCTTCCCCTATGTTCATGTTTTGTTTCTTAAATTCCGCATATAAGTGAAATCATATATTTGTCTTCCTCTAACTTAATTCACTTAGCATAATACCCTCTAGCTCCATCCACATTGTTTCAAGGGGCAAGGTTTCCTTTTTCTTGATGGCAGAGTAATATTCCAGGGTATTTACATACCACATCTTCTTTACCTATTTATCTGTTGATGGACATCTAGGTTCTTTCCATAATTTGGCTATTGTGGACATGGCTGCTATAAACATTGGGTACATGTGCCCCTTTGAATCAGTACTTTTGTATCCTTTGTATAAATACCTAGAAGTGCAATTTCTGGGTTGTAGGGTAGTTTTATTTTTAATTGTTTGAGGAACCTCCATACTATTTTCCAGAGTGGCTGTACCAGCTTTCATTCCCACCAACAGTGTAAGAGGGTTCCCCTTTCTCTGCCTCCTTGCCAACATCTGTTGTTTCCTGTGTTGTTGATTTTAGCCATCTAGAATACTATTTCTAGTGCCCAGCTAGCTCAGTCGGTAGAGCATGAGACTCTTAGAATACTATTTCTAAATGCTACGCTATACTGTTTCTCAATATGATAAATTATCCAGACTTAATAGGTTTTCAAAAATCAGAAATAAATAAAGTGGAAAGAAATAAAGTGTTACAAAATTAATGATGCCTCCCTGCTATCTCAATTCCCTCCTTTCCCCCTCCCCAGAGATAACTACAGATGAACTTATTTTTCTACTTTCCCATGTACCTTAAATAAAACATATCAACTTCCCAGAATTTCTCATTTTGTGACATCTTACTGTCTCAGTAGTTTTTCAAAGCACCAAAAGACCAAAAGAAATACCTAACAGTTCCATTTATTAAGTAGTTAAGCTCAATGTATTATCCCTGACTAGATATTTGAAAATATACATAAACTGAAAGAAAAACACAATGTTTTATATCATTCTTATACAATTGAGCTTACTACTTGGATGAACTATTGGATTCCACATGTCTCAAATCTTGGAATCAGATAGGATGATGTCAGCATTCATTTTCTATTCCATGTTGATTTTCATACAATACTTTTTATCGTAGCAACCTCCAAAAACTCAGCTTTGCAAATGATATTTTATGGAAAGGGCTGTAGTATGGTTTTACATTGAAAGAATGAACTCAAGCTAGTATTTTATGGGTCCCCCAGATGTCCAATATCACTGTTTCCTAAATATTTCAAAATATCCTGCAGCACCCTGGGTGAACTGTGGCTATATAGTATTACTTTGTGTTTTAAAATTTTCTGTAATTAGAATCAAATTATATTTGTAACCTCTCTATTACATACAAAAATATATATGTATATCCATATAAGGGTCTTTATTTCACTTAAAATTTTGCTTTTCAGATTTAGCCATGTAAATACATGTAGATCTCGTTCATTCGACTGAAGGATTACACTTTCTTTCCTTTTTGTTAGACATTCATTTCTAATTTTGCTATGAAAAACAACCCTTCAGTGAAAATCCTTGTACAAGTTTCAATGTATACTAGGAATTTTTGTTTAGATTCTGGGTGGAATTGCTGGATTATAGAAAATATGTATCTTCAACTTCACAAGACATTGCAAAATTACTCTTCAAAGTGGCCATTCCAATTTATACTTCCACCAATAGCAGAAAAGTTTCTTTGCTCGGCTACATCCTTCAAGGCATGTTAAACTGATATGTATGAAATGGAATTCTGTGGTCTTTTTAATAATCTTGCAGGTTTCCTTTTCTGTGATCTGCCTATTAGATACTGTTGTGGCCTGCACTGCATCTCCTCAAAATTATTTTGTTGAAAGCTTACCCCCCACTACCTTAGGATGTAAATATACTTGGAGGTAGGGCCTTTAAAGAGGTAACTAAGGTTGAATGAAGTTATAAAACTGGGGACCTAATGCATTATGACTAGTGTTCTTAAAGGAACAAAAGACACCACGGAGGCACAGGGAAAGGCCACGTAAAAACATAAGATGGTGGCTATCTGGGAGGTCTAGGATAAACCAACTCTTCCGACACCTTGATCTTAAGACTTCCTGCCTCTAGAACTGTGAGAAAATACATTTCCATTGTTGAAGTCACCTGTGCTGTAGTGATTTGTTTTGGCAGCTCTAGCAAGCTAATATGAATTCTTTGCCTATTTTTCTATTGAGTTATATGTGTCTTTTTCTTTTTGGAGTTTTTGTCTTGAATACTAATCTTGACAATGTACATATTGCAGGTATCTTAGTCTGAGTCTTGTTTTTTTTTTTATTTTCTTGATTATAATTTGGTCACATAGAAATTTAAAAAAAATTTAATGGGGTCAAATGTTTTGCTTATGGTTTGTACTTTTCAAGCTACTCTCTGAGCCTCAGGTTTCTCATCTGTAAAATAGAGACAAAACAACTTTTATTCAAAAAGAAAAAAAAAGCCCTATTTCATAGGATTGCTTATAGATTAAATGTAATTGTGCATATAAAGCATAATTTAGCACTTGGCTATTACTATTACTATTACTGCTGTTACCTCAGGACACACATCAGAATCTTAGTGTCTCTGTTTGCATACTGCCAACAGAGATACTCACCGCCTAACCAATCATCTAGTGTGCCATACATTTCTTCACAAAGTGTGAATTTAGACTCATCTTCCCTTTCAGCATTCTTTGTTTCATTCTGTATTAATAATAAAAAAGGCATTAATATTACTATTTCAAATAAATATAAGCCTCTTCTGAACATGGATATGTAACTTGTTAGTATTTTTTGTTGCATGGGTAGAATGTACTTTCTGGTACCCTTCCCTACTCCTTTTTAGTAAAACCATGCTAATGGGGTTATGATGTTAAATGACATTAAGCAAGTATTTTGCTATTTTAATATGTTGGTTTTTTTGGTAAGTCAAATTGTATTACTATAAATATAGGGATGTTTAATAATGTATATATCTCTTTTCATCCTTTGAAGTTTGCTAAATCTGGTCTAAACAACTTCTAGTATACTTGTTATTCGGGTTTTGATAGTGAAGATACAAGGTTCCAGTAATGAATTGAAATATGATTCCAATTGGTAGAAATCTAAAAAATTCATGGAGGACTTATTCTCAAATTTACCTTAATGTTATCTAGGATAAAGGTTTTGTGAAGTAAATTAATAGTGTAAGTAAGATAGTAAAGAAAGTCTTATTTTGAACGTTGGAGGAAAGCGTTGGTTTAATCATGGAGAGTGTATCAAGTATGTGAGACCTGAGGATGCTCTAAAAAAAATTGTATCTCTTACTAAAGTCAGCTGGTTACAAACCTCTATTCAATCATGCTTTTAATAACATTGTTGCACTTTCTGAATATACCTCAAGTACAAGAAAAACTGAGTTATATTTTACAACAATTTGTTTTTTAGACTTCTTGCTAATTTAGACCATTCCTGCTAATGAGATTTTAAAAATATCAAGAACAATATACTCGAAAAATAAAATAGCATTATTCACATGTATTGATGTTATATTTACACAAATTTCTTGGAACTCCACTACTTGTCAAATTTCAGAGCTCACTTCCAACTCTAGCCTTCTATGATAATACTATTTTTAACTAAAATATGCCTTTTGTTCTTTTAGTCTGTAAATTCTTTATAAAGAACAAAATACTCAGTGAATTCCAAGAAAGAGAACTTCATTACATAATTTAAGATACTCATTCTTTATAATTTGATACATAATGTTAGACCCTGATTATAATACTATAACCAAATTTTCTTTTAAAATGGAAATATGATAAAATTATCATTATAAAAAAGAATCTTTAACATTATTTTTAAAAAGAAAGTAAAAAAAAAAAAACACTCAAAAGCCCACTACCCAGTGAGAAGCAATGTGATCATTTTTCTATATCAACAAATATACACTTCATCCTTGAACAACATGAGTTTGAACTGCCCAACTCTACTTATAAAGAGATTTTTTTTGAGAAACAGTATAGTACTGTAAATGTATTTTATCCTAATGATTTTTTTTAAAAAATTATTTAGTTTATTTGAACAGAGAGAGAGAGAGAGAACAAACAGGGGGGAGGGGCAGACTGAGAGGGAGAGAAAGTCTTAAGCAGACGCCATGTTCAAGACCTGAGCTGAAACTGGGTCAAATGCTTAACCAACTGTGCCACCCAGGCACCCCCACTCCTCATGATTTTTTTTTTTTTGGAAGATTTTATTTATTTATTTGGTAGACAGAGATCACAAGTAGGCAGAGAGGCAGACAGAGAGAGAGAGAGAGGAGGAAGCAGGCTCCCTGCTGAGCAGAGAGCCCGATGTGGGGCTCGATCCCAGGACCCTGGGATCATGACCTGAGCCGAAGGCAGAAGCTTTAACCCACTGAGCCACCCAGGCGCCCCTCCTCATGATTTTCTTAATCACATTTGTTTCCTCTAGCTTACTTTATTGTAAGAATACAGTATATAAATAAATATAACACACAAATTTGTGAACTATTTATATTATTGTTAAGGCTTCCAGTCAATAGTAGGCTATCAGTACTTCGGTTTGGGGGGCCTCAAAAGTTACATGAAGCCTTTTGACTGTGAGGGGAGTTGGTACCCCTGAGTCCTGCATTGTTCAGGGGTCAACTCTATCTGTATTACCATATTTAAAGTTTATACCTTACATATGTAAGGTGTACATCAGTGAAATAATTTGACTAGGCCCCTACTGATAAAAATTTAGGTTACTTCTAATGTTCATTTATTTTTTATTTTAAATGATTAGTAATCTCTACACCCAACCTGGGGCTCGAACTTAACGACCCTGAGATCAAGAGTCACACGCTCTTCTGACTGAGCCAATCAGGCACCCTTAATGTTTATTTATTAAGGGTAATTCTGAATGTATCTCATTTGCGTACTTCCTTGAGGTAGAATTAAAAATAACACGTTTTCTAAATATCACTAAATAGCCCTTTAGACAGGTTATGCCAATTTATGGGTTAACCCACATGAAATTGCTAATATTTGTCCATTTTAGAACTATAAAAAGTCAATTACATATGGCACAACTTAATTCACTCCTATTATTTACATACTTGCTAATAATTGTGAAACATTTAGAACATCCAGTTGTTCTAAATACTGATACTAAATACTGATTTGGGACAGTCTAACCTTTTATTTTGTGAGAAAGGGCACTTGGAATTTTCATTAAGATAGAAAATCATTGAAATGTAGCGTCTTGTCAATGCCATCAGGAATGACATTTGAATCATTTGCATGCTGATGTGTTAGAACACGCTCTAGATCAGATGTCTGGTCCCTTGGATTCTTTTTCTGCCCCTGTCACTAGTTGTCATGGCCATGTCCCCTGGTTGCACACTTAAGACTTCACATGGAGGCTTGAATGATCAGTTTTAACATTATTTGTACAATTCTCTCTTTCTTTGTACACTAAGGGAACTGGGAAAACCAAACCCTGTATTCCCCTCCTCTGAGCCTCCACTGGAAATTTTTATTGTTCCCCATATTTTTTTAAAAGATTTTATTTATTTATTTGACAGACAGAGATCACAAGTAGGCAGAGAGGCAGGCAGAGAGAGAGCAGGAAGCAGGCTCCCCACCAAGCAGAGAGCCTGATGCAGGCCTCGATCCCAGGAGCCTGGGATCATGACCTGAGCTGAAGGCAGAGGCTTTAACCCACTGAGCCACCCAGGTGCCCCCGCCTCATATTTTTGAGGAAATTTTCATATGGAAAAAATGTGAAAGCTGCATACATCTGTACCTCCTAGAACTTATAAGCAATGCACACCTGAGGCAAGTCTGAAGTGGTACTGTTGGTTTCCATATAAAAGGGAGAATGTGAGTGGGTTAAGTCTTGAGAAACACTGCTGAAATTCATGGCCTCTGCTTCTGACATGCTTTCTAATTTTTCATGAGAAACATCCGTTTCAAAATGCACAGGATCTGAAGATGAGGACCAAACTTTTTGATAGTCCTTGTTCCTAACTGTTGAATGATGGAAGGCTTCTTTAAAAAAAAAACAAAAACATAATTTTAATGTTTATTAGTATATGCAAACAAAGGGTTCCACCCCCCCATCCCTCCTTGCATTAAGGAAGCAGCAACACTCCTTGTCCTAAATTTTTAAATGTCCATTGTCAGCTTATTAGAAAAATAAAAATTTTCAGTTTGAGTATACCATGGTCACTTCGTGTAGTAGTAAATACTGATTTGAACAAAAACACATCAATACACATGTGGCTACTATCCAATAATTTCCTAAAAGACCTAGGAGGATGAAGGGACCCCTCAGTTACTTAAAACATATTTTCCAAATATTATCAGAGGACTATCGGGTTCTATTATACTACTTACCTGATACTACTATGTCATTATCAAATCAAATCCAACATTGTAAATCAGTTTCCTCCCACTTTCCCATCCGACACTATTCTCGCAGGCACGTGGATTGGAGAACTTGGGAGACACCTTTGGTATCCTTCTACCTCATCATCTGGGCTATCCAGTTACCAAGTCGTATCCATCTCTCCTTTAACAATGTTTTTTCTAACCCATGCTTTCTTTCCACCTCTTACATCATCACTTCCAATTACACTTTTAGAACTTTGTTCATATGGCACCATCTGTCAGCTGACATTTTAAGTTAAGCTTTCCACTTTCATTCTGTCCTTACCAGATTTATGCCACACTTTAAAAATATTTGTTCAGATATTTGGATAGATATTCCAGGACAGTAACGCTGTTTTAAGATGGGTGTTTTAAAAAAAGTCATTGGGAGTTACCGCCCCAAATTCTAGTTTTGTTTTAAATTTTTTTCAGTCGTATCACAAACTTTTAAAGTCACTTATCTTATTCCCCTCAAAACAATGCACCAAACTCCTTAAGTCTAAAAAGCGTGCTCACTTCCAAGGTCCATAGCTTTTGGATCCGCAGTAACGGTTTCGTTCTTCCCCGCTCCGCGTACGGTTTTGCGCGAGGAACACCAACACTTTAAGGGTTCTCCCACCGAAGCTTTTAAAAACTAGCAGAAGACGGGCAGGCGGGCTGGAACGACCCTGTGTGACGTCAGTCCGCGGCGCCAGCCAATCTCCGCGGGGAACTCAGCCTCCCGGGCTCCCACGCCCTCGTCCCCGCTCCCCGCCCTCCAGCGCGAGGCTGTGGAGGGCGGGACTTCCGGCAGGGCTGAGACATCCGGTCGAGCGGGAGTTTCCGGTCGGGGAGATCCTGCTTCCTCCCGTAGCAAGTGCATCTCCTTTTTAGCACGTGGCGCTCGCTTTTAGCTTCGGAGCTTCTGAGTGGTTTGCTAGGCGGTTATCTGCCGAAAGGTGGTTTGATGGGCTGCGGGTAGGACTGTCCCTGTGGGGTTCCTGTTCCAGCGCTGGGCGGACGGCCTCCCCGGGCGTCAAGGCTTTGCGCGCTTCCGTCATGGACTACCGGCGGCTGCTGATGAGTCGGGTGGTCCCGGGGCAGTTCGACGACGCGGATGCCTCCGACAGGTGGGCGCGGGTTGGACACTGACTCCGCTGGGATTCTGTTGTCTTCTCCGCCAACCGCCCCCTTGGGATTTTGAGGGAGACCGGTAGTTCCGCTTCTTTCTCCATCCCAGCCGGGTCTTTTATAACCTGCTTTGCGGCAGAGTTAGCATCGCGGGCACGCACAGTTGGGATAGCGGTTAGGAAACACAGATTTTTGCTCTTTAACTGTATTCAGCGTAGAGAAATATTTGAGCACCTACTGTGTGCCGGGTTCTGTCTTCGGCGCTGGAGATGGTGATGAACAAGACTCAGTCCCTGCTGTCAATGAATTTTACCTTGTACTTGGGAGGGACTGACAGTTGAGTACCTAGAGATATTTTTAAAAAAAGATAGACACTATGTAAATAATTAAAATCAGTTGGTAGACTAACGACAATGTCAGGAGAGAGTTAAGTCAAGATTTGAACGACGAAAAGGAGCTAATCTCAAGAAGAGCCGAAGGAACAGACGTTCAGCAAAAGACAACAGTGCAGAGGCTTAACGTTGGTATCGCTCTTGGCTGTGAAGGGGAGACTTAGAGGCCATTGGCTAGGTACGATGTAGAAGTGAGAAGGGGCCAGATGGTGTAGAGCTTTGTAAGTGTTAAGGAGTTGGGATATTTAAGTATTAATAGAAAGCCATAGGAGAGATTTTAGCAGGGGAATGACATAATATGACTTACGATTTAAAGGAATTGCTCTGTTATGGAGAGGATGGTTTTGGAGGGCATGGGTGGAAGCAGTTCAAAATTAATCAGTAGGGGTGCCTGGTGACTCAGTTAAGCATCTGACTCTTGATTTCAGCTCAGGTCATGATCTGAGGGTTATGAGATGAGTCCCTCATCAGGCTCCACACTGGGCATGGAGCCTGCTTAAGAGTCTCTCCCTCTGCAACCCCCCACCCCAGCTCATGTATGCTCTCTCTCAAAAAAAAAAAAAAAAAATTGACAAAAGTAATTCAGTTCAGACTTGATGGGAGCTAGATATAGGGTAACAGGATTATGTTTTAGGTAGAAGTGATAAGATTTGGTGTATTGAATGTGGGTTACCCTGTGAGGCAAAAGGAATTAAGGATAACTCCTACATGAAACATTGAGAGTTCCTTTGGAATTCCAAGAATACCGTTTTTACTTTGTGTTTACAGTAAGGATTCTTTACATATAGATTTTATTAATCAGTTGGGGATTTTTTTCAGTTAATATATGTTGATCATTTTCTGTGTGTCAGATCTAACATTCGTGGGTAGGGATGCATTGATAAACACCACCCTGATTGACACTGGGCTTGCAGTAGGTAAGAGGGGAAACATTAAGGGATTAGACAATTGATATTTGTATTAGAATTGGGTAGCTAGTACAGAGGAAAAACGGATGAGGAATAAGGAAGACTTCCATGAGCAAATTATCATTACTGGGAGGTTACATTGGATTTAGCCAGAAAAATAAGATTTTATTTCAAATTAATTGCAGATTTTTGTTTCCAGATAAGCATGTATAAGGCTTTAGGGAAGAAGTAGGAAGGTGAAACCCAGCTCAGTGTTGCTGGTGAGTAGTTGACGGTAATGAGTGTGCACTGGTTTACCAGCCGTTACTGGATATTGTGAGGATAAACCAGTGGATTTTAAACATTCTACGAGGCACAAAACGACCTTCCAGAATAAAAAAATTGTCCAGCTAAGGTTGAGAAGTTCTGGTACAAATGAAGTATGACTTAGACATGCCACTCTAGGTTACTGGCAATTGAAGGATCAAATTAAGGATTGTATTTACAGAATCATAGTAACTATAAATAGCAGGTGTGTAATGATTATTTCTTCCCAGCCATATTTATGGAGATTTGGAGCCCTGTAAGCTGTGACTAATTAATAATCAGGATTGATCATCCGAATTTACTAAACTCTCGTCTGTTTTTTAAGCTAGTAGTTCACATTATCAGCTGTTCTATGTGGTTCTGTCTTTGTTCTCTACATGAGAGGTCAAAACTGGTAGTTCCTCTATTGACTATGACCTGCGGACACATATTTTGTTTGGTATGCAATGTTTTGTTAAAATTAAATGTACCAGTTAAGTAGGATTTGCCGCAAAAATCCACACTTCCGGCTTATCTTGAATAACTAAGAAGATACAGTAGCACTCGGTCTGAATTTTCCCATGGCAAGAAAACACCCCATTGGTTGTGCTCCCTTTTTACTCTGGACCTGTTCTCTGGTTTCGAGACTCACCACTTCTCATACTGAATTACACGCATATTCCCACTCTCATTTGTGGTGCTTGTATTGTTCATTCCTTCCCTTCACGAGCAAGGGTGATTTAAAGTTCTTGTGTGACACCGATCTTGATACAGCTCCTTTTGTCGGAGTGGCACTAAGCTCAAGGTAAGGCTGCTTTAGACTTATTCTCAAATTTTGTCGAAAAGCCCCCCCCCCCCAAGGCATATTTGCGAATCGTTTTCCTGGAGGCGGGTCTGATGTATTGGTCAGAGTCCCATTTGTTCAGCAGAGAAAGTTGACAGCGTAAATCCTAGCTTCATTAAGGCAGAAGTGGGTTTCATACCGGATGTATTTCTTCTTAGTAGGACCAGGAGAAGAAGCAAACAATGAGAATGGCACTTTATGGGGAAGTACTTTGGAAGGAAAACTTTTAGATTTATTGGTATAGATTTAGTCTGTTGTATCACAAAATACATGTGTAAATCCAATTAGAGGTATGTGTAAAACATGCTGAAACATTGTTATTTCTAGTGAAAGCATTGACCTGAAGACCAGCAGAGAACAAGATGGTGTTCTGTTTGAAGACCTGCAGAATGTGTCTGAGAAGACGGGGGAAGGTGAGATGGAGGAAGAGGAGGAGGAGGAGGAAGAGTCCGATGATGATGATGATGACGACTGGGACTGGGATGATGGAGTTGGGAAGCTCACCAAGAGTTGCATCTCAAATGCAAGGAGTAACCCCCAGGTATTTTATAAATGATTTTATACATCTGTTACTGCTTACGTTGTCTTTTTTTCAAAGAACTTTTTGTCATTCTGGGATTGACTGAAAGATTTCCATCAGGTTATGTTGCCCTGTAGCCCCAGGTTTTAACCATTTTCATTCTTCATCCTTTTCGTATTTCTGGTAACTTCCTGGATGTAGATTCCTTTCATAATGAGTACATTTAAAAAGTCATTTAAATTATGATGATGAGTTTTAAAATGTGCACAGGAAAGGATGTAAACAGGCAGTTTACTACAAATGGTTAGGAAGCATGGAGAAAAAAGTTCAACTTGCTTAATAATTAGAGAAGTGCAGATTAAATATGTAGAGATGCCATTTTTTTCCCCATGAAACTGACCAAGACCCAAAAGTATAATTGCTGATTGAGTAAATAAGCACAGTTATTTGGAGGATAAACTGGTATGTGAGAAAAAGTATTTAAAACATAAAATAAGTGCTTTGACTCAGCAGTTCTTCTAGGATTGTGCCAAAAATAATGTTAAAAGAATGATCCTCCAGTATTGCTTATAGAGAAACATTGGAAGTAAACTTGATTAATTACTGAGGGACTGATTTCCCTCATAGGATCCCTGATGGGATGTTATGCGACTTTAAGATCTATTGCAGTGGAAAGCTATATTAATGACATATGTTTATGATCTACCATCTCTGCTGTGTACAAAATGTGAGTTACCAACTACATAAAATCTTCATCTCAACTGGAAGTACTTGATGTTTTAGGAGTTTGCAGAGTCCTAGAATTAGCATGGTACATCTTCCTGGAACATACCAGTTTCTGAAAGAGATGGAGGGGGAAAAAGCCAAAAATATTTCTTTGACTGTTGAGACTGTTTTGTGGACTAGAATGCTAACAATTAAAAATAACCAGATGAATTTCACACTTGTGGTCTTGTTTTGGTAACTCCTCCATTAATTTGTGGGTGAGACACTGAGCTATTTCAACTTTGAAATAGTGTAACCCCTTTGAACAAAGCTAGTAATACAAGTAATTATACGTCTTTAAATGTTAACTGTTGTCTTGGGTGTTGGGAATTATAGGTGATTAAAATTTTACCTTTGATTTCTACTGTGAACCTGTATTTAGAAATGTTTTAAAAATTGTATTTAGTAGAAAACTTTAAAGAGGTCTGTGCAAACAAGAAACAAGTCAGCCTTACACTTCCAAGTTGAGATAACGGGATTAAGTCAGCAATTACTATGGGCGCTTTTTATCTGTACTATATTCTCTTATTTATGGGTTTTTTCTTCTCTTTTTGCTATTACTTAAGTTTGTGCATAGTGCCAGTCTAAGTTATTAAGTCTCATACTTAATCTTTCCCTTTCTTGAGATAGTAGACCCAAACTGAGATTCTTAGAACTAGTTTCATGTTGGTCTAAGCTCTTCGTTACACACTTTGGGTATAAATGAACATTTTCAAATTTTGAATCTATAAAGCAAACAAAAAAATGCATTTAATTTTAATTTGTTATTTATAATAATGAGGAATACATTGTAGAGAGGTTAAAAAGAGGCAGATGGTACAGACTCCTTTAACCACTAATTTTGTCCTATTTCAGATGTCTTTAAAAAATTTCTTGCACAAATGTGATTGATTTTTAACCTTTTATTTGGGTACTCATTCAAGTATTGATGCTTTAATAGTTAACTGTGAGCTAAGGAAAAAGGGATGTGATAAAGAGCCTGAGGTCTTTATTTAAAACTAGTGCCTTCAATTCTGAAACTCGTTTCTTCTAGGCAAATCGACAGACTTCCAATTGCAATTCAGCCAAAATGTCTACTCCAGCAGACAAGGTCTTACGGAAATTTGAGAATAAAATTAATCTAGGTGAGTTTGTAAAATATATTTGGGCTCTGAGGAAGTTCTTCAGAAACCATAGTGTTATTAAAATGTGTTATTAAATCAAGAAATGAGAGTATTCAGTGTTGCTGACTGACTAATAACGTTTACAGAAGATAAAAACTCAGTGACTTAAAAGCCTGACTTCAGGAAGAGACTTTAGCTTAGACTTTTTTAGTTCTGTTTTTTTCTCTGCTATAGAATTATAAAGTTACAGGTGCCTGTTCAAGTTTTTGTCTGTTTTGTATTAGATTTTATGGTAAGATTATCTAATAATAGGATGTTGAAAATATACTGACTCTGGAATGTGTAAGTTGGGATGCTGACTCCACACAGTTGAAAATCCATGTATAACTTTTGACTCCCCCAAAAACTTCACTACTAACAGCCCACTGGTGATGGGAAGCCTCACTGATAACACAAACAGTGGATAGACGCGTAGTTTGTATGTTATATGTGTTATATACTTCATTCTTACAATAAAGGAAACTAGAGAAAAGAAAATGTTAAGTCATAAGGAAGAGGAAATACATGTGCGGTCCTATGCTGTGAAAATTCTGCATGTGAGTGGGCCAGGGCAATTGAAACCATGTTGTTCAAGAGTCAGCTGTGCTAGAATACAGAACCTAAGTACATTTGGCTTTACTAGACACTCAGTGTGTAGGTGTCAGTCATTTAGTGAGCTGTCGAATGCTGATTTGAACCACCAGCTCTTGAAAAATGCAGGGTCATCTTTGTCTCACAGACATTGACTCATTATAAACCTAGCACGTCTCTCATAGCCCATCATTGAGCTATAATTTAAAATGAAACTTGAAGTTTTTAGAATTAGACTTGGAATTCAAGCAGTTATGTTGTCTGTATTAGTCATGTAAAGTATGAACAAGTGTCTGAAATTCAGCATATGCAGGTGAAGTATTTGTGGGGGGGGGATGCCTGGGTCCGGGTTTCTGTGGCTCAGAAATCATAGCTATGGTGATGACAGTGACAACACTTGTCACTACGGAGACACAGCGTCGTGCTCATCTCTAAAAACATGAACTTTTTTTTAGTATTCAAAGATACTCTCTATACAACAAAACATTTAGAAAATAAGGAGGAGGGTGGAAGTATTCTATTCAGACTGTTGTCTTTTTGTCTTAAATGTTTACATTGTGTTTTTTTAATTTTCAGATAAGCTAAATATTACTGATTCTGTCATAAATAAAGTCACTGAAAAGTCTAGACAAAAGGAAGCAGATATGTAAGTAATATTTTAACTATAAATCATGGCTGATGGGGACTAATTTGAGAAAAAGTAGCGTCTTGGTCCTAAATCTTTTGGAAAGGATATTTCTTTGTATACTTAAACCAATTTTTCCTTTTTTTTTTTTTTTTTTAGCTTAAGTGAGGATATCCTTTCCTTTATAAGTTGAAAATATTGAGTCTTAAGATATGTATGGTCAAACTATAATTTTGTGAAATTCACAGATATACTCTCAGGAGGGTAATGGTTTTAAACTAAAATATAGATTCTAGTTTAAAGTAAAACGTTAGAGCATAAAAATATTCCCTTTTCAGAATTTATTAAAATTTCTTCCTTTCCATGAAATATTTTTAAAAATTCAAGGGAAGATTAAAACTGAATAGTGATATAACTAAGAACAGCTTTTATTTATTCTTCTCAAAATCAGTTGATTAAGATCTGATTAAGATTAAGTTGATTAAGTTACTTCTACGTCATAGTAACTCTAAGGCATTAACTGTATATTTTAGCAAGTGATATTAAGGTTATACAACTAGTAGTGTTGGAACCAAACTTAAGGAGCACTTGGGTGGCTCAGTTAGTTAAGTGTCTGACTCTTAATTTTGGCACAGGTTGTGATGTCAGGGTCTTAAAATCGAGCCCTTCATTGGGCTCAGTGGGAGTCTGGTTGCAGAGTCTCTCTCTCTCCCTCTGCCCCTCCCCCTGCTAGGCTGTGCATGTACATGTGCTCTCTCTCCCTCTAAAATAAATCTTTTTTAAAAAAAAGAACTGAACTTAAAAATCAGTTTTCTTCTGGTTTATTGCTATACCTAAGAGATAATCAGCTTTTCTTTTTGTAAAAATTTATTTTGAGGGAGAGAGAGTACGTGCGCACCCACTGGAGTGGAGGGAGGGGGAGAGAGAAAATCTCAAGCAGACTCCCAGCTGAGTGCAGAGGGTGGGAGGGTGGGGTTGGGGGGAGCTCGATCTCACAACCCTGAAATCATGACCTGAGCTGAAACCAGGAGTCCGACACTCAACTGACTAAGCCACTGAAGCGCCCCAAGATACAGACTTTTTGAGAACTGCCATAATCACTTGTTATTTCATGGAAGTGTTTGTTTGGATCTTTGTGTTTGAATCTTTATGAGTTTAGATGAGTGCTAATAGAGTCACTAAGTGTATGAGCTGAAACCAACCAGAGTTTGCATTTTGATGTAGAACCCAGGAAATATCTTAAGATAATAAAACCTTGTGTCTTTGTAGAAAGGAACTCTAAAGAGAAGGCAGTATCAATGACTTTAATCTGTATTAATAGAATCATTAAAGATTTAAGGGCAATTATTAATAGACTTGGTGTTTTCTCTTTTGCAGCATAGTTCACTTTATCCCAGCTGTTCTTTTTATCTAATCCTTCCAAAATATGGACAGAACTATGAATGAAATAGGCAGATGTGTTCCTTTTGCTCTAGGGAACTGAATTGATGATTAAGGGGACATGAAGGAATCATTAGTGAGCAATGAAACTACAATGA
Organism: Lutra lutra; assembly: GCF_902655055.1. NCBI lineage: Eukaryota > Metazoa > Chordata > Mammalia > Carnivora > Mustelidae > Lutra > Lutra lutra. The sequence continues at coordinate 20,161,095 of NC_062283.1, read as the reverse complement.
GATTATGAAATCTGTTATTAAAGAAACTACCCATATAGGAATTTCAAGGAATGATACATTTGGAAACTTTATTTTGGCTTCTAAATGTTGAATGTCACATATACTTTTTTGTTTTTGCTTAGGTATCGCATCAAAGATAAGGCGGACAGAGCAACTGTGGAACAGGTAAAATTTCAATGTGCTGCAGGCTCTCTATTTTATTTATTTAATTTAATTTAATTTAATTTTATTTTATTTTATTTTATTCTATTCTATTTCATTTTATTCTATTCTATCTGTTTCATTTTATTCTATTCTATTCTATTTCATTTTCTATTCTATCTATTCTATTCTATTCTATCTATTTTATTCTATTCTGTTCTATTTTATTCTATTCTATTCTATATTTTATTCTATTCTATTTTATTCTATTTTATTTTATTTTATGATTGTATTTATTTGAGAAAGAGACAGAGCATGAGCTGGGCAGAGGCAGAGGGAGAAGCAGATTCCCATTCTGAGCAGGGAGCCCAATGTGGGGCTACATCCTAGGACCCTGAGATCACGACCTGAGCAGAAGCAGATGCTTAACCGACTGAGCCACCCAAATGCCCTGCAAGCTCTCATTTTAAATGAGCATTACTTTTTTCTTGGGTTATAGTTTGCCTTCATTCTTCTTGCTTAATGCTAATGTTATCTAAAACTACTCCTTCCTGTAGTTTTGAGTTCAGAAATCTACATTTTGCTGTACTTATAATAGGACTGTTAACAGATAAATTAGAGTCATGCCCCGCTCTGGCCATCATGCAGTGCTTCCCTCTTCCGTGGGGAAGCAGAATTCATTGTAAGATCGGAATCTTTTGTCTTGTCTTAAGGTCAGCAGGAATTTTTCTGAGCTTTTGCAAAGGATAGGTATCTGCCACAAAGTGGGGGTATGTGTGTGTGTGTAATTTTCAATTAGAAATTCATTACTTGGTTTAGAAATTACACTTGTTTTTATTCTTTCTATTCAAGAGTGTAGAAGAATTTTCTTTATTTTCCCATATGTAGAGAGTTGTGATTGGATGTTAGCATTTGCCCAGATTTTTGATGTGAAAAGGTGATAGAGAGGATCAGAACATTGCTGGAGCCACCTCAAGATTGATTGCGCTGACTTCAAAGGGGACCCTTTCCCTGATTTACTCATCTGTAGCAGAGGTGTGCAGACTCCTTCTTTAAAGGGTTAAATAAATACTTTAAGCATTATGGCTCACAATTTTTTTTTTCTTAAACAACTACTTTAAAATGTAAGGACCATTCCTAGCTTCAGGCTATAGAAAAACAGGCTGTGGCCTGGATTTGACTCATGGACTATAAGGTGCTGACCCCTGATTTTTTTTTTTAATTTTTAAAAAATTTAAAAATTTTTTTGTAAACATATAATGAATTTTTATCCCCAGGGGTACAGGTCTGTGAGTCGCCAGGTTTACACACTTCACAGCACTCACTGTAGCACATACCATCCCCAATGTCCATAACCCCAACCCCCCAACCCCCTCCCCCCATCAACCCTCAGTTTGTTTTGTGAGATTAAGAGTCACTTATGGTTTGTCTCCCTCCCAGTCCCATTGCTGACCCCTGATTTAAAGTTGCATGTCTGGGACAGTGGCCACTGAGCACTTGAGAGGTAGCTAGTCTGAATTGAGACGTGTCGTCAGTGTCAACACACTGGACTGTGAAGGCTTGGTGTAAAAAAATACAGTGTTAAATCTCTCACTGGTAACTTCTTACATCAATTGCATGTTGAAATTGATAGTGTTTTAGATATATTGGATTAAATAAAATAAAACAAATTTTACCTGCTATTTTTTTACTCCTTATAATGTTACTAGAAAATGTAAACCTAGTTATGTGACTTGTATTACATTCTCTTAATCATGTCAGTCTATGGTCAATTCTGCTTCCTTTTGACTTGGTAGACTTTGATTTCTGTGACTGAATTTGTTGGTTCATCTCTTGTCTCTCTGGCCTTTGTGTCGCATTTTATTTACTAAAATTCGGAGTGAATAAAAATACCACAGCTGATACTCATTGAGTCAGCCAGGATGGCCTAGTACTTAAGCTCTTCAGATTATTAATGGTCAGCTGTTTTAAGTGACAGATATTTGGTACTGTCTCTCTGAACTTTCTTTTTCTTTTTTTTTCCAATTTTTTAGGTGTTGGATCCTAGAACACGAATGATATTATTCAAGATGTTGACTAGAGGAATCATATCCGAGATAAATGGCTGCATAAGCACAGGAAAAGAAGTGAGCTTTTCTTTGGATGCCTGAATGTTTTCATGTTAGTTTTCTTACTTCAGATACCAAAGGGAACTAAGGCACTTGGTACATAAATGGTGCCTTTAAAAAGTAAAGTAAAGGAAAAAAAAAAAAACACCCAAGTCAGAATAGCTTACTCTTTCCAAAAACAGCTTTATTAATATTTATGGGTGGGGAGGAAGTTGGGCACACAACTGTGCCTTTTCACCTCCGTCACAATACTGGATCACTGGGTCCAGGGGTGCCCAGGGTCAGTGCAGATGGTCTGATTCCTGCCGGCCCGAGTCCTTATTGCATAGTTACTAATGGGGGCAGGGGCTTAGTCTGGTTTCTGTGAGTCAACCAATCTCTTTCCCGTTTTTCCTTTGCACATGGATATGGAGAAAGACAGACATGGCATTTTAAATTAGCAACTCATTCTATGGGAAGCACTTCTCAGTAAAACTCAATTTATAAATCAGATGTAGGAGTGTCTTAAAATATTTTTCACCTACTTGAGATACAAAAATGTTTGGAATGGCTTCTTGTATATAATTGGATCTTACTATATACGTAAATTTGAGCCCTACTTATTGTACCGTTTGGTGATGATGTTTTGGATGATGGTGTTTCTCATACATGTTACTTCAGTTCGCTTGACTTTTTTTCTAACTTTTGAGAATAGAATCAAATAGAGTGAAAAATTGAAATACCATGTGTAGCTATTTAACACAAATGTCCTTTTGTTTTTGATGCAAAATAGGCGAATGTGTACCATGCTAGCACAGCAAATGGAGAGAGCAGAGCAATCAAAATTTACAAAACTTCCATTTTGGTGTTCAAAGATCGGGATAAGTATGTAAGTGGGGAATTCAGGTAAGCTCCGATTTTTTTTCCAGTTGGCCTAATTTCTCTATCCTAAAATACAGACTGGAATAATGGAATGATTGGAATAACAAATATTTTTCTCGTTCAAGATTTCGTCATGGCTATTGTAAAGGAAACCCCAGGAAAATGGTGAAAACCTGGGCAGAAAAAGAAATGAGGAACTTAATCAGGTGACTGTCTGGGGGGTGTGGCTGTGCTGCGGCAGGCCATACTGGCCGTCGCTCCTTCCTGCTGACAAATCCCAGGGTGGCTCTGTCCAAAAGTGGGTACTTGGAGTGCTGTTTGTTTCTGTTAGGTCCAGCACATTCCTGGACAAATAAGAACTACCTTGTCTTCTCTGTTTTGGGAACCCATTACTTTCCCACTCTGTTTTTGGAAAAATTTACATTTATTTAGCAAGGCTGGGTCATTCCAAGCACCTGGAAGCCATGTGAAAGCATTTAAAATTTATACTGAGGATGGTAGGGGGCAGTTGCAAGATTTTAAATAGGGAAATGATGCAGTCGGGTTTTGAGACTGATCTGTCATTTTTTATAGGCATCGGAGTTTTAGACAATTTTGTTAGGACCTAAACTCTATCATGGTTTTCTTTTTCTGATTTCAGTCCAATCTTGGACATATTTATCCATTCTTTGTGCTGACACTTTTATATCAGGTGAGGGCAACTTAATCGAGCTGAGACCAAGTTTTCTCAAAAAATTGAAGTTTTGGGGTGCCTGGGTGGCTCAATTGTTTCATTTCTGCCTTTGGCTCAGGTCGTGATCCCAGCATCCTGGGATGGAGCCCCACATTGGGCTCCCTGCTCGGCAGGAAGCCTGCTTCTCCCTCACCAGCTCCCCTGTGCTTGTGTCCTTCTCTCTCTGTGTCTCTCTGTCATAAATAAATAAAATCTTAAAAAATCTTTTTTGAAGTTTTTTTCCCCTCTTTCAAATACCTTTTTGGCATTTTATCTGCAGTGCATTAATGACATACATTGGATATTTTAGTATTAAATACTTGTTTTGAAAGTACTTTTGAAATCTTCCTGTGTTCAGCTAGCTATTATGTATGAGTCCAGCTGTTTTGTTTTGTAAGTAAACTACACCCAGTGTGGGTGGGGCTCTAACTCACTACCCCAGGATCAAGAGTCTCGTGCTCACTCTTACCATCTGAGCCAGCCAGGTGCCCTGAGTCCAACTGTTTTTTTTTTAAATCATTGTTGAGGCTAATCAACTCAGAAGACAGATCTGCTGTAGTTTACCAATTCCAAGGTGCACAATTCACAGTTTCACGTCTCTGGAATTGGGCTGAGCCTTAGAGGCGGTGAGATGTAGGTTAATTGCCAGTGTTTTGTCATTCTTGGTTGTGCATCATGGTGCTACCCAAAATCTCTGGGGTCTTCAAGTTTCTGAAATGCAGTAACACCATTGAGACATGTTGATGCTGTTTCCTAACAGCCATATTAATCTTGTGTTCTGTAGCTGTTGTCATTTGTTTTGGATACTGGGTCACCTTTTCCCTTGTCCTTTTGTCTTTGAATACCACAGGCTAAACACAGCACAGATCCCATGCCCAGAACCTATCCTGCTGAGAAGTCATGTTCTTGTCATGGGCTTCATTGGTAAAGATGACATGTGAGTACGTAGAAGGCTAAGAATTACATGGTCAGAGGTGTAAAGATTTTATCAGAGGTGTATTTTTAAGAAATTTTTTTTCAGAAGTATATTTTTAAGTGCTTTGAATTATCCAATATAGGACTCTTTCCCATTTAAATAGCTCCTTTCATCTTGGAATTTTTTTTGTGAATCTTTCCCACTGTACTCGTGCATAGAGTTACTCATTTATTCTACCTTTTTAAGTCTCAGAATGCTTCAGAATAACAAAGTTCACCCAGTTTTGAGGAATGTTTTACACAGTAAGCTGGGAGAATACCTGTTTCTAGACAGCTTTTCAGATTGGTACATCTGTAGTGATATAGTTTAGTGATAAGTTGTTGAAAAGAAATCCATGTGGCCATGTGTGGTACAAAGCAAGAAAACTCATTCTGGGGCATTTTATCTTAGTTTGTTTTATTTGTATTCAAGGCCAGCGCCACTGTTGAAAAACGTCCAGTTATCAGAATCCAAGGCTCGGGAGTTATATCTACAGCTCATCCAGTATATGAGAAGAATGTATCAAGATGCCAGACTTGTCCACGCAGATCTCAGTGAATTTAACATGCTGTGAGTGTGTTTTGACCCTTAGGAACCTCCTGTACAGCACTTCATGGCCTTCAAGAAAATAAAATCCAAAGCAAGGAGTCCTTTTTATTTTATTTTTAGATTTATTTATTTGAGAGAGAAACAGAGACAGGAAGAACACGAACAGGGAGGAGAGGGAGAAGCAGACACCCACCTGAGCAGGGAGACCAACCCGGCCCTCCATCCCAGGACCCTGGGATCATGACTTGAGCCAAAGGCAGATGCTTAATGACTGAGCCACCCAGGCGCCCCCAAGAAGTCATTTTTAAATTCTAGAGTTTTCAAGTTGGCTTTCACATGGTCATAGTGTAGGATGTGTTGTTCTGTGCCCTACAGTGGACTTAGTCACAGAACTGACCATCTGATCCTTAACAGATTTACAGGACTTTGGAAATTGTTTCAGTTTTCATCTCCTGCTAGTCAGAGTGGCCTCTTACCCTTACCCACCTTGTTCGTTCTGTTGGCTATTTCCTTTGCTCTTAAGATAGAATTTTTTTGAACAAAAAAGTGCAGGAAAGTAGTCGATCCCAAGACCCTGTGTGTCTGGCCCACAGGTACCACAGCGGAGATGTGTACATCATTGACGTTTCTCAGTCCGTAGAGCATGACCACCCACACGCCTTGGAGTTCTTAAGAAAGGACTGTGCCAACGTCAACGGTGAGTGGAAATTGGAGTTTCCTACCAAGTTGTTTGTGTCTGTTGGTTCTGCTGATACCAAATCATGGCACTAAATCATTTCATGTAGTGGTACGTCTACCTTTGCTGGGAGATGGTATATTTTTATTCTTCTCTTTGTTTCTCCATGGAGTAGTTGGAATAATAATCTTTCCCCTCCTAAGGCTGTACTGTATTTTCCTTCCAACAGATTTCTTTTTGAAGCACAGTGTTGCTGTGATGACTGTGCGGGAACTCTTTGAATTTGTCACAGATCCGTCCATCACACATGAGAACATGGACGCTTACCTTTCAAAGGTGAGATGGGGCGAGAAAAGGAAGGAACAGAAAATAGTAATTTGCGCTTACGTGGCACTTCTCAGGGACTCCGACTGCTCAGTATATGTTCGTTTCAACAGCTTCTTGAGACCTTCTTTTGATTTCACACATAGGGAATGAGAAGTACAGTAAAGAGCCAATGGGAAAGCCAGGTTTCTTGACTTGAAGCATTGGACAAGGTCACCTAGACCACCAAAGTTCGTGAACCTTTAGTGAGAAACTTGTTAGGCTTCTGGTCTTTCCCTTGTTTCTCAGAGGCCTTTTTGAATCCTAGAACTTTTGCAAGTGTGGCGAAATGCACATAGTGTAAAACATACCATTGTAACCACGTGTAAGTGTATGGTCCAGTGGCATCATGTACATTCACACTCTTGTGCAACCGTCACCACTGTCCATCATGAGAACTTTTTCATCTTGTAAAATACAAACTCTGTACCCAGTCACCGTTAACTCCCCATTTCTCCCTACCCCCAGCCCCTTCTGCTTTCTGTCTGTGAGGTTGTCTACTCTAAGTACCTCCTGTAAGTGGAATCATGCTGTTTTGTTTCCTTTTTCTGGTTCCTTGTTTCCCTTAGCATAGTGTCCTCAAGATTCATTCATGGTGAACAGCCACTCCCTGTGCACCCACCCGTCTGAGTGGACACTGGGGGGGCTTCTGAAACCCCTTGCGTGTTGCAAACAATGCAGCTCTGAACATGGGTGCACCAGTCTCTCTTCAAGACCCTGCTTTCGGTTCCTTCGGGCGATACCCAAAAGTGCAGGTGCTGCATTAGCTGGTAATTCTGTTCTACTTTTTTTGAGAAACTGCCATCCTGTCTTCCTTAGCAGTGAAATCATTTTACATTCCGGCCCAACACTGTGCAGATGGTTCCAGTTTCTCCACATACATCCTCACTGTGTTCTGATTTTGTTTTTGTGTTGCTCTTTTTTTTTTTTTTTAAGATTTTTTTTTTTTTTTTTTTTTGACAGAGAGATCACAAGTAGGCAGAGAGGCAGGCAGAGAGAGAGGGGGAAGCAGCTCCCCACTGAGCAGAGAGCCTGATGCGGGGCTCGATCCCAGGACCCTGAGACCATGACCTGAGCTGAAAGCAGAGGCTTAACCCGCTGAGCCGCTCAGGTGCCCTGTGTTGGTCTTTTCTTGGAGTAGCTGTCCTCACGGGTGTGAGGTGTGGAGTATCATAGCTTGATTTGCATTGCCTTGATGATGAGTGACGTTGAGCATCTTTTCTCCTGCTTGTTGGCCACATTAGAGCTCTATTCACAGAACTTTCTCAAGGAGAAATCAGGCAGAAATCATTGTTTCCACACGTGTAAATCCCAGATCTTGTGAGCCTATAGTAGAAGTGGTCAAACTGCCTCACTTGTCATTAAGTTATCTTTTTTTCACTTTTTTTTCCTGTTTTTTAGGTAGGCTCCCCACTGTGTGGGGCTCGAACTCACAACCCTGATATCAAGACATGAACTGAGATCAAGAGTCAGACATTTAACAGACTGAGCCGCCTGGCACTCTTGTTATTAAGTTCTTTTTAATGTTGTCAGCCTCTGCTAGAACGCGAGCCCATAAGGGGCAGCAGGCTGATTGCTGTATTACCCAGTACCAAATCTGTACCTTGCACTCACTAAGCAATTATGTATGTTAATTGAATAAATACATACCGTTTTTATTCCTGAATTTTTTAGCACTAATTTTAGTGTCTGAATGAAAAAAACAAAAACCCTAGTACAGTTCTTTTTTTCTATGTATTCCAAGGAGAGAACAAATCTCCAGTTTTCCAAGCCCAGAGACTCTCATAGAATCTTTGTCCCCTTAGCTGCAGCCACTGCTCAAAGAGATTCCTCTGGCAATTTCTTTTTCTGCAGCGTTAGAAACACATGCTCGAAACTAGAGGACAGTCCACTTTTCCTCTTTGATTCCCTTCATTGACTGCTACAGAATTAAAGGGTGGTTCTTCCATTCTTTGGGTCTCAGTTGTCCTTTAGTAAATATTTTTGCTAATCATTTAGAAATTAGGAAAAGTAGGGTCTTGAATTCAGCCCCCTGCACTGGGCGTGGAGACTTATTTAAAAAAAAAAAAAAAAAATTAGGAGCGCCTGGGTGGCTCAGTCGGTTGAGCATCTGCCTTTGGATCAGGTCGTGGTCCCAGGGTCCCTGCCCAGCAGGGCATCTGCATCTCCCTTTTCCTTTGCCCCTCCCCCTGTACTCTCTCTCAAATAAAATTTTGAAAAAAAATTAGGAAAGGCAGTTTCACTCTTCAGGAAAGGGTTAGGGATTCCCCAAAGTTAAATAGTTTGATTTATGCTGTTAGCTTCGAGCTGAGAGCAGCCTTTTTGGTGAGGTCTGACAGAGAGAGCCAACCTGTATCACCCCAGGCCTCGGAGTCCTTTTTCTCAGAAGTGAGAGGTGAAACTGAGAAAGATAAGAGCAGGTTTATACTAAAACTCAGAAATGGATGCATCTTCTGTAGGTCGAATATAAAGGAATGTAACTTTTGATTTCTTTCCAAGGCCATGGAAATAGCATCTCAAAGGACCAAGGAAGAACGGTCCAGCCAAGAGCATGTGGATGAAGAGGTAAGATGGATTATCTGTTCACAGTCGCAGGAAACACTTTTGAGTTTTTGTTTTTGAAGGCCATGCTAGGTCATGAACTTGATTTTAAGAGAGAAGCAGTTTTCAGATGATGAGAATATTTCCTTGTACATAATTGAACTGCGCCAAATTGGATAATTACATTTCATTACATCATTCCACTCAGCAGCCTATTAGCACATTGTCCTAGACGGAGAGCTTTACTTATTTGTTTGAAGAATAGTTCATGCACGGTATTGTACTACTTTCAGATGTGCAGTACGGTGATTCGGCGTTTATGTACATTGCTGAGTAGTCTAGTTACCATCTGTCACCATATATATTATTATAATGTTACCGACTATATTCCCTATGCTGTGTTTTAAATACCTGTGATTTATTTATCTTAAACCTAGAAGTTTATACTCTTAATCTCCTTCTCATTCCTCCATCCTTTCCCCTTGTGGCACCCACCAGTTCTCTGTTTTTCTGAGCCTGTTTCTGTTTTGTTTGTTCATTTGTTTTTTTAGAAGAGTCCACATATAAGTGAAATCACATGGTATTTGTCTTTCTCGGTCTTATTTCACTAAACATAATACCCTTGAGGTCCATCCATGTTGTCGCAAATGGCAAGATTTCACTCATCTTTAAGACTGAGTAATGTTTTAGTGTGTGTGTGTGTGTGTGTGTGTGTGTGTGTGTATACACACACATTTTCTTTATTAATGGGCTCTTCCTTACTTTGGCCATTGTAAATAATACTGCAGTGAACATAGGGGTGCATGTATCTCTTCGAATTAGTGTTTCTGTTTTCCCTGGATAAACACCCAGAAATAGAATTGCTGAAGCTTGTGGTAGTTCTATTTTTAATATTTTAAGGAACCTCCGTACGGTTTTCCATAGTGGCTACACCATTTTGCATTCCCACCAGCAGTGAATGGGCATTCTCTTTTCTCTACATTTTTGCCAGCACTTAATTCTTTTTGATAATAGCCATTCTGACTGGTGCAAGGTGACCTCTTATTGTGCTTTAGATTTGTATCTCTACAGTGAGGCTGAGCATGTTTTCATGGGTGTGTTGGCCGTCTGTATGTCTCTGGGAAAATCTCTGTTTGGGTCCTCTGCCCATTTTTTAAATCATTTATTTATTGATTTATTTTTTTGGTGGTGAGTTTTTTGAGTTCCTTTTATCTTTTGGATATTAACTCCCTACCAGATACATCATTTGCAAATTATCTTCTCCCACTTGGTAGATTGTCTTTTCATTTTGTGCATGGTTTCATTTGCTTTGAAAAGGTTTTTAGTGTGATGTAGCCCCATTTGCTTATGTTGCCCTTGTCTGAGGAGAAAGGTCCAAAAAAAGACTACTAAGACTGTGTTTAAGTTTACGATCTTTGTTTTCTTTTAGAAATTTTAAAGTCTTAGGTCTTACATTTAGGTTTTTGCTCTTTTGTGAGTTTATTTTTGTTTGTAAGATAGTCATCCAGTTTCATTCTCTTGCATGTGGCGGTCCAGTTTTCCCAGTACCATTTACTGAAGAGACTGTCCTTTCCCGTTACATGTTTGTATCCCCTCGTTGTACATTAATTGACCATATATGCGTGGGCTTATTTCTGGGCTCTGTATTCTGTTCCATTGATCTACATGTCTGTTTTTGTGCTAGTGCTATGTGCTGTTTCGATTATTACAACTTTTTTTAAAAAAGATTTTATTTATTTATTTACCAGAGAGCCAGCAAGATTACCAAAGAGTGAGCAAGAGAGAGAGCGCACAAGAGTACAAGCGGGGGGTGGGGGGCGGCAGGCAGAGGGAGAAGCAGGCTCCTTGCTGAGCAGGGGTCCCGATGGGGGACTCGACCCCAGGACCCTGGGATCACGACCGAAGCTGAAGGCAGATGTTTAACTGACTGCGCCACCCAAGTGTCCCTTATTATAGCTTTGCAGTGTAGTTTGAAATTAGGGCATATCACGCTTCAGACATAGAACATTTTTAAAGAACCCATTGAAGCATGATTCAAGAAGGAAAAGCCCGGGGCGCCTGGGTGGCTCAGTGGGTTAAGCCTCTGCCTTCGGCTCAGGTCATGATCTCAGAGTCCTGGGATCGAGCCCCGCATCGGGCTCTCTGCTCGGCAGGGAGCCTGCTTCCTCCTCTCTCTCTGCCTGCCTCTCTGCCTGCTTGTGATCTCTCTGTCAAATAAATAAATAAAATCTTTAAAAAAAAAAAAAAAAAGGAAAAGCCCATTTCTGCACACAAATGTGAATTTTTAAATGATTTAAATGTTGATTTTGGTACCATTGTAGACTTTAAATATTTATGTGTGGTGAAAAAGAAAATTATTTTAATCTTGGGAATCAGGCTATTTTTTAGAGATTTATTTGTTTGAGAGAGGGAGAGAACAATTGGGAGGGGCAGAGGGAGAGGGAGACAGAATTTCAAGCAGACTCCACACTAAGCACAGAGCCCGACACAGGGCTCGATCTCAGGACCCTGAGATCATGACCCGATCTGAAGCCAGGAGTCCCATCTCTCAACCAACTGTGCCACCCAGGTGCCCCTATAGTGGACTTTTTATCAAAAGTTCTCCGACTGTTAGTGTGATGGATGAATATAAGGCACGCTGTATTTATCAGCACTTGTGAATTGTCACTCTAGTAGGTGAGATTTCCAGGTAAGAACATGTTCCTTTGCAAGGCACGGCCGGGGCAGTACTTGTTAGCTGCAGCTCCATTCCTTTCTTGCCTGCTCAAAAGCTTTTGGGAATGCACACAAGGGAGAGAGGCCACTTCAAATCATTTCACGTTTTATTATTAGTAGCAAAGTCCTTTTGGGATGCCACACAGCAACGCCACTGTGTGCAGAGAGCCTGGCTGAGAATCAGCACGATAGATGGTGACGGACTGCTCTGACGGGACGGGGGTGGGATGCTCAGGGAATGAGAGAAGCACGTAAATAACCATTTTGATTTTCCTTTTCTCTGTGAGGTGTTTAAGCGAGCCTATATTCCTAGAACCTTGAATGAAGTAAAGAATTATGAAAGGGATATGGATATAATGATGAAATTGAAGGAAGAGGACATGGCCATGAATGCCCAACAAGACAATGTGAGTAGCTTGGTTCGTACGTAGATTCATCTTTAAGCAGATTTATAGAGGAAGCTCCTGTCCCACACCTGCCATCTTGAATGTTGGCTTCTGGTCTTCTGAGATGGCTGTTTGCCTTTGCATTAATAGATCCTCTGTGCACATTGGATGTAAAGGGAATTCACTGGTATTTGTGAAAGGAAATGGCACATTTGGGTCCAACAGACTATATTTGCAGAAAATGGAAGATCTGTGTAAAGTCTGGGCTGTAAATAATTATTACACTAGGTCCATTAACATACATATTTTAAGGTCTGCAACATTTCTTCCTGTGGAAAGGCCAGATAGTAAATATTTTAGACTTTGCAGGCTAAGAAGCAAAATTGAGGCTATTATATAGGTCATTATAAGATAAGAAAAAAACTTTTTTCTCCAAAAATTGGTGAAATTAAAAGCCCTTTAATAATAATTGAATACAGCTTTTCATGATTCCGAATACTGAGAGAAGAATGGAGTTATTTGGGGGAGGAGAATACATTCATTCCATTTAATTGAGAATCAAAGGTAGAATTTTCTATTATAAAATTGGTGGCAGACGTTCATTTGTAAAAACCGTCAGGCTGTGGGTGGGCTGTGGGCCGTTGCTCATGCCTATATGCTTGGTGGGCAAGAGTGATACACCACTCTATAAACTTGCTGTGTTAGCCAGGGGATAAATTTAAGCACCTTTTAATAATCACAGAAAATTATGAGCCCACAGTGTTCACTTGTAATATTGCAACGTGTGTTTTTCACTGTCTAGCTTTATGCTGATTTTATTTTTTGTCTTTCTTGTTTTAAGATTCTGTACCAGACAGTTACAGGATTGAAGAAAGATCTGTCTGGAGTTCAGAAGGTATAAGAACTTGTATTGCTCCTCATTTACACAAATACTCTTTGGAAGCGTATAAAACCTCCTGCATACTAGAATTAAACTAACAATAGTATTACTAGTATAGATACTTTCGAAGTTTATGGGCATTTTCAGAAATGCTGTATTTGTGTTCACTTTTTTTTTTTTAAGATTTCATTTATTTATTTGACAGAGAGAGAGATCACAAGTAGGCAGAGAGGCAGGCAGAGGGGGAGGGGGAAGCAGGCTCCCTGCTGAGCAGAGAGCGCAATGCGGACCTCAATACCAGGACCTTGAGATCATGACCTGAGCTGAAGGCAGAGGCTTAACCCACTGAGCCACCCAGGCGCCCTGTGTTCACTTTTTTTTCTTAACCGGAAAAGTGAATTATAGGAATTTGTGGTTTATTTCTGTCTCTCAGTTGTTCTGTTTTTGTTGCTGAGGCATTGATACTTTTTGTATCCTGGTCTTTATTTATGGAGTTTTTAATGATAACCAGGTGTTTCTTGATGTTTTCACAGTTAACAACAAAAAGGGAATCTGGTCTCTACTAGTATAAAACCTGTTGCAGACCATTCTCACGGGTTTAGCAGTCTTACAGTTCTGGATTCCTGTAGTGTTTTTTCTCGAAACAATCTTGTTTTGTTTTACATTTTTAGAATGGTGTGGATTAACTAACATAAGCCAAAACAAAGGCACTTTTTGCTTATTTTAATGTTTTGTTTTGTTTTTAAATAGGCTCCACGTGGGGCACCTGGGTGGTTCAGTTGGTTAAGCATCTGCCTTCGGCTCAAGTCATGATCCCAGGGTCCTGGAATCAAGACCTAAGTTGAGTTCCCTGCTCAGCAGGGAGCCTGCTTCTCCCTCTGCCTCTGCCCCTCCCTTCACCCTTCCACTGCTTATGCTCATTCTCTCTCTCTCTCTCTCCCCCTCACTGTCTCACTCTCTCTCTCCCAAGTAAATAAATAAAATCTTTAAAGAAAGTTTCCACACCCAGCATGGAGCCCATTGTGGGGCTCGAATTCATCTGAGATCAAAACCTGAGCGGCGATCAAGAGGCAGACATTTAACTGACTCAGCCACCCAGGCGAACCTATTTTAATATTCTTTTTTTTTTATTCTATTTTTTTTTTAAGATTTTATTTATTTATTTCACAGAGAGAGATCACAAGTAGGCAGAGAGGCAGGCAAAGGGGGAGGGAGAAGCAGGCTCCCCTCGGAGCAGAGAGCCCGATGGGGGGCTTGATCCCAGGACCCTGGGATCATGACCCGAGCCGAAGGAAGAGGCTTTAACCCACTGAGCCACCCAGGCTCCCCCTATTTTAATATTCTTAATTAAAGGCTTAAATATGAAGGATCATAGTTTGCTTTTTGAAAACTTACTATGTCTTTGTTTTTGAAGAATTGAATTAGGAAAACTCACACATTCAGTACGTGTTACGTCTAGTAAGTGCTATGGGATGGTCGTGCCTTGAATTTCAGCCCATGAAGGCTAGAAAACCTTTCTGTGCAATTGCCTTTTAAAGATCATTTCTTCTTATAAAAGGAAAATCTGCTTTTTAAAAAATGGTTCCTGCTCGTTTAAAAACTGCTAAACTTCCTCAGGGAGAAAAAGCATTAATTTCTCTTATTAAAATATTGTTTTCCCTTTCAATTGGATTAATAGTAAGTGTTGCTTGAAATTCAGTTCATAGGAAAACAGCTGTGAAAGTTATCCAAATAAATCTTTATTTCTTCACTTCTATCTGTATTTCTCATCCTTTCAAACTGCAGCTCAGTTCTGTCGGTGATCTGGGTCACCCCGTGAAGCCCTGGTTCCTTCATTTGGGTGTGTTCTGGAGCCTCACTTGATGTGCTGCTTCCTCACTTGCTCTCTGATGTCGATTCTGTTGTTCTCGATGTTTCAGTACAGGATGTGGTTCACCGTATACCTGGAAGGCTGAAAAATCTGAATTCTAGCATTAACGCATTGGACAATAGTGGTTTAGAGTAACGTGGTTTTGTAATATTTTCAAGGTCCCTGCACTTCTAGACAATCAGGCTAAGGGAGAGGCTTGTTCCGATTCAGAAGATGCTGGAAGCTCCGAGTGTTCTGACACAGAGGCTGAAGAGCAGGAAGACCAGGCCTGCTCCAGGAAACCCACTGCTGACACCGAAGTTGGTAAAAAGGTGAGCCGAGGATAGAATTTCTCTTGTTCTTCAGCATGGCAGCAAAGCCAGTTTCGTTTCTCTGTGCTCAAGATTAGATGATTAGATGAGTAGATTGTAATGGCTGGAAACATTGATCAGTAAGTACTTGTAGCTGTAGTGCTAGTTTCTACGCGTGAGCTTTGCCTTTGGAGGTCACATCGTGTGGAGATTGGGCTTCTGTTAGGAGCTCCCCAGGCACTGCCTGGAGAGAGGACACGCTGAATTCATTGATTAGAAATGATTGTCATTCACTTGACACACAACTGATGTTGGAGTTGTCTCGTGGTGAAATACTGAAGGGCCATTTCGCAGGGGATTTGCAACTAAGCCGGTGTTTCCAGAATCTAAAAGACTGATTCTACTCTTAGCCATCGGCATGAGACAAATGATACATGATTGCTGTCCAAATGTTCCTGTTCATTCTTAGCTTAAGCCTTTAAACCCTACAATGTTCTGGTCCCTAAAACTTCTGAGAGAGTTACTATACCCAAGTTATTGCTTGGGTATAGTAGAGAGTTATTATACCCAAGTTAATGCTCACATTTTCTCTCTTCGTCTACTGCAAATACTTTGTCTCTTTCCAACCTTTATTTCTATTAGAATATGAAACTTGTGAAGAAATAGTTGCAAACATTTAATAGTCCTTCCAGATATTTCTGTTGGGCACTCTTCAAATTTCTATTAAGAAACCCTAGAGACAAATTTGGAACCAAACTGCACCACCACATCCTAATCATTTTCATCTTTCCTGTTATACTCACTTTTATCCTTTCATATATATTTTCTTTCTTAGTTATAATAGTAAAATGAATACTCTTGAATGAAATCTGCAGGTTCCTTTCTTTCTTTATTTTGTTTTGTTTTACAGGAAAGAAAAAAGATGGTCAAGGAAGCCCAGAGAGAGAAAAGAAAAAACAAAATTCCAAAGCATGTGAAAAAAAGAAAGGAGAAGACAGCCAAGATGAAAAAGCGCAAATAGAACGAGAACGCGAGACATAGAATAATCTTAAATCAGTCGCTTTTCCCGCCTGCGTGATGAGCTGTGTCTGGAAGGGATTCTCACGGCGGGGTCGTGAAGACAGGGTCACGTGTTCTCCTGTAATCATGTAACAAGCTCTAAGCTCTCCTGTCTAGAGCCTCTTACTGCCTCCTGGTGGTACTGACAGAGGATTTATTTAAACTACTATTTTAATGAAGAGCTTTATATAATTTTATTTTTATATGTATTTTTTTCTCCTGCAATGTTTTGGAAGCATCATGAATGTTTAAATGTGACCAACATCCGCAGTCTAAACGTGAACGTCAGGGTACTCTGGACAGACCTGGGCGGATTGTTTTCGCTTTGCTCGTCCCTACCAGGGACCCATCTGAAATCCTCTGATCCCAGGGCCACGGTTTCTATAGAAGAGAGTTTCGCCTATAAGAGGATTCAGTTGGCTCTTGATGTCATCATCCACTGGGACTCTGTGCTGTTGCTGCTCGTTTGGGATGCCCTTACTCCTCGCCTTCATTACTCTTGAGTGAAGACATCGCAGGTCATGAGCTATCTCACATTCATCTCTTTGGCCTGTTGCTCATTCATCGAATATTTGAGTGTTTTAGGTGCTAGGGATACAGCAGGAAACAAAACTGAAAAATGACCACCTTCAGGTACTTTACATTTTGAAAGCAAGACATTCAACAGATAAGTAAAAAAAAAAACAATATCAGTAGGGGTTAAATTCTGTGGTGAGAAATAATGCTGAACAGAGAGAATGCTGGGGAGGTGGGAGTTTGTAGTTGAAAAACAGGCTGCACCGAGCAGCTACATTTGAACAAATACTTGAGGAACGTGAGTCATGTGCGTGTCAGGAGAGAGGAGTGTTCCGGGCAAAGCAAACAGCAAGTGTGAAGCCCCGAGGCAGAAGTGTGCCTGAAATGTTCCAGAAACAAGAGGTTCCCATAACCGAGAAAGAGATCAGGTGGTGCGAGGCTCTTAGAGGGTTTCGAGCAGAGGAATGATATGCTCTGACTTATGTTTTGGAAGGCTCTTGCTCTCTTTGGCTTTGGTGGGGACCTGAGTCGGAAGCGAGGGTGGGAGACCAGGGGTCCGTTACTATAGTAACCCACGTGAGAGCTGGCGATGGCTCCGTTCTCAGGGTAGCAGCGGACATGACAGTGGCAGGATTCTAGGTTTAACTGAGTGGAGCGAACTGGATGCGCTAAGGGAATATGGGAGGCGTATGACTGAGGGACGGTTTCAGGGTTTATGACCCAAGCGACTGCGAGACTACAGCAGTTGTCACTTCCAGTGCTGGGAAGCTATGTGGCTGGGGCAGGATTGGCGGTAAGCTTCCATTGCAGCAGAGCACGGAAGTCCAAAGAAATGATCAACTTTTAATTTTTCTTACCGTATATTTTCTTTTGGAAATCCTACTTTAGCCCTTGCATCAGAAACAGTTGCTACAAATAAATTGAGTTTCCCTGAAATTGAAGTTTGCACCCGGTTGTACAGTTGGTGGGCTACTAGGGGAGGGCGGGGCACAGTCAGCTGAGCTTTTAAAATTTTAGGTCGTACTTATTATTGTTCATATTCTCCTCCCCTCCTGACTTTAAAAAAGTTCAACATCCAAAATGTAAATTTGGGGCTACAACAGTAGCCCCTCTTAAATAGCCTACAGTTAGCCAGAGAGAAACCGACTTAGCAATCCTGTACGTGTTTGGGGTTTTATCTTCAGGATCTTCCCTTTCTCGCACGTGTTTGATCTTACTCGGACAAGGTGTGTTTGGGGGGTCAAGCTCCTCAGTGCTCTCTTTTTCTGAATCTAATACAGTTACAGAATTTGGAATCACTGTCTCCTGGGCAGAAGTAGTGTTAGCAAGATAACAGGAACAATACATTCTCATTGGCATTGCTGCGGGGAGGAAGTGGCTTGTAAGACCCCAAAATTTGGGACTGTTGGGGGATTCTAATTTGAGGAACATTCTTCTGGTAACTGTTGCTGATAGTCCGTTTCCTTGTTTGGATTCAGGGCCGCAGGCCGTACCGACCAGTAACCACTGCTGATATTCCTGGCAAACTTGTTTGAAACCGTGTTTCCCCGTTCCTGTCTTTCTCACCCGAAGGCTTGGAAGAAGGAGCCTATTCTTAAGCAAACTTAGAGGGTTACTTGCTGACTTTGACTGCAGCTGAATTTTGAGTGCTTGACAGGTTTGAAGTGCCCACGGCTTCATTATTTTCATTATTGGTACAGTTACTTTCCATCTGGGGAGGTGGGGTTTGGGTCTTGACTCAAAGGCTGGGGCATAACTTTGTCGGTTGTCAATGTGTGTGATTTCCTGTCCTATTTTGTTGATATTTAATCCTTCCACATAATGTGTTTCTGTTTACTGTGAGAAATTGGGGTCATTTCTTTAAAGCACAAAATCACAGCTCTCGCCTGTGCCACTCTAGTTGTCCTTCTTCCTTTGCTAAAGCAGTTTGGGCACAGAACTTCCACCGCCCCAGCATCTGAGCGTGGCCTTGCAGCGAAGAGACATGGACTGTGGCAGCTTTTGGCCTCAGTCTGACCAAATGGGAACCCAGGGTTCCGGGCTGCTGTCAGGTTTCCTTCTGCTTTATCTGTACCCAATGGAGATGGACTCAAGAGGTTGGAAAACTATGGTTTGGTACTAAGTTGTTTGAGACCATCTCTTCTTCTCATGAATGTTCTATTGAATTCAGTGCAGGTAGCTTGCTGTTTCTTGGTAGCAGGCCCATCCCGTGATTTCATTAATCTTTTGGCTCAGAAAATGAAGAATTGAAAAAAAAATTCTTTGAAAAGCTGGTAAAAGTTCAGTTTCAGGATAACTCCAATGTCATGACTCCAAATGAGGACATTAAAATCCTTTCATTTTCAAAAGCTTGACAGGTTCTCTAATTTTTCGTTGTCTGTACGTAGTAAGTAGAGACCATGCCCACTCAGAGCTCTGCCTTGATTTCTGGGGGTTACTTTCTGATGATGAAAGAGTTGCATGGATCAGCAGCTTCTCAAAGTTTAGTTTCCTAGGAAGATGTTTGGTGACCACATCAGATGGACACAGTTTTTAGCCGTGGGCGATCAGGAAGCAGGAGCTCTTTATGTTTTGTCTCCAATCAGATTGAGTTATCACACTCCCTACGTTTTGCTTGCAGTTTTTAACTTCCATAGCCTTTGAGTTTATGTTGCCTTGGATAAAAAGGCATTTATAAATGTCCCAGGGAGGGACGCCAGGGTGGCTCAGTTGGTGAAGCATCTGCCTTTGGCTCAGATCTTAATCCCAGGTTCCTGAGATGGAATCCCACATTGGGCTCCCTTGCTCAGCAGGAAGCCTGCTTCTCCCTCTGCCTGCCACTCCCTCTGCTTGTGTGCTCCCTCTCTCTCTCTCTCTCTGACAGATAAATAAAATTTAAAAAAAAAATTGGGGCGCCTGGGTGGCTCAGTGGGTTAAGCCGCTGCCTTCAGCTCAGGTCATGATCTCAGGGTCCTGGGATCGAGTCCCGCATCGGGCTCTCTGCTCAGCAGGGAGCCTGCTTCCCTCTCTCTCTCTCTCTCCCTCTCTGCCTGCCTCTCCATCTACTTGTGATCTCTCTGTCAAATAAATAAATAAAATCTTTAAAAAAAAAAAAATTGTCCCAGGGGAAATTGTAGTACAGGGTATCAAATCATTTAAGCTAGTTTCCAGAGGAGAAGATGCCTTTCTTGCATCTGTGTCCTCCAGAGATCTCAGTCCCCGTTGACAGTGGTGTGGAAACCTCTGGACTTGAATGTGGGGAATCAAAACTTGAATGGATGGAATTGTTGACTGGTTTTTGGCTTTCCTTTCCTTCATTTTCTGCATCACTCCACATCCTGCTTTGAGTGCTGGCAGGCCGTGATTACGAGCAGGCGGCTTTCCTGTGGCTAGTCCAATCACACAGCCTTGTCCTTGTCCTCGGGGGTTCCCCCCGCCCAGAATAGTAAGGGAGTCATTTAATGTGTGAGCAGAGCTATCTCTAGCTCTCTAGAGAGGTTTCCATGTCTCATTAGTGCTACTTAGTAATTTTGTTGAAAGGCTGACCAACTTCATCTACTTTGGGTGAGATTTTAGCCTTTACAAATCCTGTATGTGAACGTCATGGGGTTCTAGATTTGTCGGTGAAAAAGATCCTTGGGGCCAAAGAATTGTTGGAATCAGGATGCTGGAGTGCAGAAGCTGGAAAGAGAGGAGGTGAGAGATACTGAAGGTCATGCTCGTGGAGGGTTGCCCTTGGTGTGATATCTGTCGTTGGCTGCAGGAAGGGAGCAGACAAGAGCACTGAAGGCTGGAAGGCCAAGGACCTGAGGCCAGGGCTTGGCAGGACCATCTGTGTTAGGACAGGCCCCGCTTTAGAGCATCAGTAAGGGCCCTGCTTGAATCCTCAGGGCAGGAAGGGAAGTGGGCCGGGAGGGGGTGGCATCGATGCCTGCCCCCAGGAGGTGAGTGGTGTCCCATGACCTGAGATTCAAGGTGGCAGGGCAAGCAGTGCCCTTGGGAGAGCCGGAGTATAAATGGGACAAGGAAGAGGGAACCCACAGAGAAGACGCCGAGGACACAGGGCTTTTTGCTGGTGTCTGACCAGGAGTTCCGAAAGGCCCCGTGGGAGTATTTCAGGACTTAGAAAGGTGTGAAGGGGTCTCTTTGAGCTCAGGTACAGGCCCCTTGGTGGCATTGGTGGCTTCAAATTCTCAGAAACTGCTCCATTAAGTAGGCAAATGTCGTGACTGTGGTGGGGACAGTCGCTGTGCCCACCTCACAGAGTTGGTGTGAGGGACGCTGAGGAGAGCTGCAGGCAGCTTGTGGAGGCCGGGACCCATGCCTCAGTCACTGGAAAGGGAACAGCCAGGCACGTGGGGGCTTCTGTTGCCGTGTAGGGAGAAGCGCACATGACCACCTGTGAACTCCCTTGCCTCCTGCAGAAGCCACCGAACCCGAATCCAGGGAGCTTCCTGATGTCATCAGCAGTGACAGGAAATGCACCGCTCACAGGGACGGGATAACTGATGCTGGGAGCAATCGGTCCGCCAAATCCAAGTCAGAAGGTCTTTCTTGGAAAAAGGAAGAGCTATTGCAAAACCTGAGAGCAGTCAAAGAGACCTGCATCCCAGTGCTGGGGACTTCGTTTGGATCCCGATTAGACCAAACCAGT
The DNA here is from genome assembly GCF_902655055.1 of Lutra lutra. Classification (NCBI taxonomy): domain Eukaryota; kingdom Metazoa; phylum Chordata; class Mammalia; order Carnivora; family Mustelidae; genus Lutra; species Lutra lutra. The sequence goes on along the minus strand of NC_062283.1, from coordinate 20,139,840 downwards.
TGTAAAAAGATGGGTTTTTTGGGATGCCCGGGTGGCTCAGTTGGTTAAGTGCCTGCCTTTGGCTCAGGTCATGATCTCGGGGTCCTGGGATTGAGTCCCGCATCAGACTCCCTGCTCAGCGGGAAGTCTGCTTCTCCCTCTGCTTGCCTCTCTCTATTCTCTCTCTCTCTCTCTGACAAATAAAATCTTTTTAAAAAATGGACTTGTTTTGTTCGTTAGACAAAAAGTTTAAAATGGAGTAGGTATTAGATAATAGGAGGAATTGTAATTTTATTAGATATGATAGTAGTATTGTTCCATTTTAAAAATTGTGCCTCTTATGGACTGAAGTCTTTATGCATCTAACAAATATGTCTGGGATTGCTTGAAAATACTCCATACTTTTTTTTGTTTTTTAATTAACATATAATGTAGTATTAGCCCCAGGGGTACAGTTCTGTGAATCATCAGGTTTACACACTTCACAGCACTCACCATAGCACATTCCCTCCCCAATGTCCATAACCCAACCACCCTCTCCCTACCCTTCTCCCCCCAGCAACCCTCAGTTTGTTTTGTGAGATTAAGAGTCTCTTATGGTTTGTCTCCCTCCCGATCCGTCTTGTTTCAGAAAATACTTTCGTCTTTATCCCTATCCTTACAGTAGACAAAACAAGATCAGCAGAACATTAATAATTGCTAAAGCTGAGTAATGAGTGTATAGGGAGTCATTGTATTCTATTTTGAGGTATTAAAATTTCCATAAGAGAAAGTTTTTTTTTATATATGAGTTAAAAAAGTATGTCACACACAAGGTTTTTCACGTAATAGTAGTGTCCATATATGAATTGTAATGTCTTCCTGGTGCTGCCCTTGCTTGGTGTCACTTGAGATGACCTTTTGGCTCTGAAATCCAGATGCTATTAGTAGGGTGCAGTTCGAGAACCTGTATATTGAACAAAGACTAATGGAAGTTTTAGCTCTGCGAAGACTGATCCTTGTTTTAAAATATGATTCCATCTTCAGAGGGCCTGCTGATCACTCGATTTGGAATTGCAGTCTGCCCCCTTCCCAGCGGCCCCTACACACCTGTACTGCCTTTTCTCCACATTATTTTTCTAGGGCTCCTCTAACAAACTTACGTATTGAATTTACAGATATATGTATCATGTGTCTTCGCTCACCTCCCAAACTCCAACTAGAATGTAAGCTTCATGAGGGCAAGGATTTTTACCTTTGTTCAATTTTGTATCCCAGCACCTAGCATGCTATCTGGAACAGAGTAAATGCTCAGTAAATATGTAAGTGATTAGTAGGTTGTGTTTCTTTAAAAAAAAAAGGGGGGGGTATTACATCAATATGCACCCCGCATGTTTGTAACAGTGAAAAGCAGGAGTTGATGTGGACTGATTTGTACCTCTCTAGCCCTACACCGACCAGTGGTGTCCATTTTAAGGTGGTTGACCTGAGCTTTGTCTGTAGGCCCCCGTGGCACTCAAGCCGATGGAACTGATGGGTTTTAAACTAGATTGTTATTTTGATTTTGAAGGTGTGAGACCATCTGACCATTGTCCAAAATGCTCAGCCAAAATTCGACTGACTAATGAAATATTCAATCCCAAATCACTGCAATAAATAACAGTGGGAGTCTTTGAAACTAAGGCTTAGAATTTATACAGTTCTCCATCTTTTCCCAAATAAAGACTGAGCGTTTTTAAGATAAATTTATCTTATTAAAGATTTTTATTTATTCACTTTTGTGTGAGAGAGAAAGAGCACGAGCAAGAATGGTGGGCAGAGGGAGAAGCAGGCCCTCTGCTGAGCAGGAAAACCACGGCGGGACTCGATCCCAGGACCCCGGGATCATGACCTGAGCCGAAGGCAGACGCTTAACTGACTGAGCCACCCAGCTGCCCGATAAATTTATCTTAAAAGGTGGTTGTGAGTGTAAACAAGACTTCTGCTTACTTGACAGGCTGACAACTACCCCAGGGAAGCACCGTCCTGGTCCTTTTCTTCAATAGGGCATAAAATAGTTTGCCAGCTGCAAGACACTGGTGTCATTGTCATCTTTTGGTCCTGCCCAACCTAATTCATGACAAAATGATACCAGTACCGGCAGGAGTCTCCCACTTGGGACCTTGCCTCCTGTTACCCCACCGCATGAACATTGTCACGGCTTGCTTGATGGGAACCCTCTCTCGGCTGGGGAAAGGGTGAGTCACTTTCCTTTGGAATGACATTTTTCATCTGTAGACTGAGAGATCAGGTAGTCATAAGACTTTTTTTCTTTACAATTCCATTATATAAAGAAGTGTAGCAGATCAATGATTTAGAAAAGACCTTTCAAAGCCAAGGGACCAAGCTAGAATGGCATCTCTTAAAAGAGTTTGTTTATTAAAGATACAATCAATGGGTTTAAGGGGCCAGTGACCCCACAAGGCAGGTTTGCTTTTTATATGAAGCGTGATCGCAAGGCCCCATTTTCTAACTGTGTGCCATGTGAATTTCCTGATAGAGTTCTGTTCCTTGTCCCTGCAATAACGTTTGCGCCTCTAGAGAGAGCTGTGCTCTTGAGATCTAACTATTAACCCGTCCTGTAAGCTGCATGAAAGGCCTTTAGGCTGCTGATTGCCAGGACTTTTCAGACTGCCCAGGGTGCACAGGACCGGTCAAGTTCATCTCTTTATGTTCCCCTTCAAGAAGGATTAAATGAACCCATCTTGTTGACAGCAGGTGCATGTTTGGTGGCTGAGTTTTGAGTCCGTTCTCTTAAAGAACTGAGGAGTAACATTTTTTCCAGAAGTTGTAGCTCCTTTAATCAGGAGTTGCTTTCCTTTAAAACAGCACACAGGCTTGGAGAAGAGTAACAATCACACAACCACAGACTCCTGAAGAGCCTTAGACTGGGAGTCCGGCATGCTGTGAACTTGCTAGGGACTCACTTTCTCTTTCTGGGCCTCAGCTTTCCCATCTATGAAAGGAAGGTATTGGAGTGATGAGGACTCCGGAGTCCTAGAGCTGTGTCTGCGGTCACCACTGGTCACGGGAGACTGTTGAGCCCTTGCAGTGTGGCAGGGCAGGCTTGTAAGTGCAAAATACACACTGAATCTTGAAGACTCAGTATGGAAAAAGAAGAATGTAAAGTGACATTCTAGAGGAATGTAAAGTGAATGTAAAGTAACTTTTTAATATTGATTACACGTTGAAATGCTAATCTTTTGCATGCAGTAGTCACCCCCCACCCCCAGCCCATACCTGTGGTTCCAGTTGCCCGTGGTCAACCGCAGTCCAGAAGCAGGTGGTCCTCCTTCCCACGCATGCTTGGAAGGTCTGTAGTGGCTTAGCACTGGGTCACCATGCCTGAGTCACTCACCTCCCTCCCTCTCCTCACATGACATTTTATCATCAAACATTATTAACATCAAACATCATCCCAATAAGAAGGGTGATATAGTACAATAAGATATTAGAGGGAGAGAAACCACATTCAAATAACTTCTGTTACAGCATTATTATTGTTAATCCCTTACTGTGTCTAATTCAGGTACACCCTGGGACAGAAGAACATGACCCCAAGCTGCTTTCCACACCGCCGCCAGACATGACATTTTCAAATCTCATTTTATCTTTAAAAAAAAAAAATCCATGTGAATTTTATATTCTACTTCATACTAAATTTCTGCTAAAAACTTTTTTGAAAGTTTAAAATGATAATCAATTAACATTAATGCTCCAGGAAGTTGTGCTCTGAGTTTAACTTGAGGTTCCCCTGTGGGCCATCATAATTATATTTGAAAGTCCGTTGCTAGTGAGGACAGTGTGGCAGGATCTTTGTTTGAAAATTGTAGTATAATAGTATCCATTATATTGAAGTAAGGGTTAAATGAGATAAAATGCAGATAGGTTCTTTAGCACACAATAAATGTTTAATAAGAAAAAGTAAGTATTGGTTACTTTTCTCTTGTTGTTCCTAAAACGTGCCCATTCCATATAAAATGAAGGAGTAGAGGCTATAGGATTTCTCTTGGGAAATGTAAGCCATAGTGGGAGAGCATACATGAAGTTATAGCACTGTATCCAGACTCTTCATGTGTAGGAAACCTGCTTCCCTCTTTGTTTTGCTCATCTTTTGCAGGTGTTGGTAGACGGCCACGTGGTGTAACTGAGAAAGTCCCAGATTTGAATTAAGAAACTGAATTCTAGAGGCACCTGGGTGCTTCAGTGGGTTAAAACCTCTGCCTTCGGCTCAGGTCATGATCCCAAGGTCCTGGGATCGAGCACCGCAACGGGCTCTCTGCTCAGCAGGGAGCCTGCTTCCCTTCCTCTGTCTCTGCCTGCCTCTCTACCTACTTGTGATCTCTGTCTGTCAAATAAATAAATAAAATTTAAAAAAAAAAGGAAAGAAACTGAATTCTAGTCTGGGACCTAATATTCCTCCTTATTTTATTTAGACTTTATACCCCATCTATGAAGAATTTCAAAATGGTTTCAGTAAGGAACATATGCAGTCCTATCAATAAAAAGAGCAAAGCCATTCGGAGGAAGGGAGAGGTCGCCACAGCAAAAACCTATGGGCAGATAGATATTTGTTGCCCGGCTGAATTTCCAGAGCTTTTGGTCAAAAGGATCAGTGAGCTTGGGGAAGTCATTTGCTGTAAGCTCTTGTCTTGCTCAGCTCCAGAATGGGGAGGACCAGTGGGCCAGGTGATTGCTAAGGCTTTTGCATTTCTAAGCACAGCACTTGCAAAGTTAGACAAATTCTGATGGGTTCAAGTGCCACCTCCAGTGTTCATCAGAGGATGAACAAACCGAACTTTCTGAACTTGTCCCTTCACCTGAAAGGAAGATGGTATGAAAATCAAATGTGGTGTCAGGGGAAAAGTCCAATGCTTGACTCCTAGGAAGGGATCGCTGCTGGTTTCCCAGAGGAATTCTAGGAAGTTCGAATGCAAGTTGACTGACAGCGCCACAGTTTTGCTCTGGTGCCCTCTTCCAAAATAAATATTTTATTTTACACACAGGGTAAGTTGGAACTTTAAAGCCAAGATCTCCAGAGCCAGTGGTCATGGCGTCCGTGGCACAGCCCTTGAAGGAAGGGGGATCTCTGAGGAAATGACCTATACCACCAACACTGCTTCTGGGACTGTGTTTTTAAGAGCAGGTGAGGGATTTTATTTCAATCAAGACCAATTCTCACCCAACTGTAAAAGGCTAATTTCTGCGGAGCAGATTTTAATGAGGTGGAAGGCACTGGGGTGTGGTGGGAAGTGGGAAATGTGAAGAGTAGGGAGGGTGGAGAAGTCCAAAAGCCAAACTTACTGACTTCACAGTCGGCCCTGCCCTCCCTTCAAACAGTGGGAGGAGTCAGTTAACTCTGGGGACCTGCTCATCCTGTTAGGAAACCGCTCCCAATTTGGGGCATGGGCTGGCAGCCTGCGCTCCTGGGTAAGGTGGAGCTGCTTCAGGGAGCCCACACCCAGCAGCTGACTAGGAGAAGCCGGCCTTCCCAGCCAGGTGCCCGAGCGCGTGCTCACCCAGAGGGTGGGCTGTGCAGCGGAGGCTGGGAAATCAGCGGCGCACAGGGCCACCTCGGCCCCCCGCCCCACCCCGCGAGTCCTTCTGGGCATGCGGGCCAGGCTGTAACGGGGATTCTCCAGTAGAGCTGTGGGTTGGGTTCTTTTGGTTGGTTTTCATTTTTGCTTTTTGGCAAAAAATGACCGCTTTCGGTCAGGGCTGCTCTATAGCTTAGTGGGAGGTAGAAAGCCAGTAGCTCTCGCTTTTGCTGGAAAGCCGGGTTCTGGTTAGGATTCCACCTTCCATCCTGCTTCTCCCGTTTCAGAGTGAGTACGCATGATGGGTGCTGCTTAAATTTAGCCTGCGCCTGCCAGGGAAGAAAGCGTCCTGGGCGTCTGCTGGATTCACCCTCCCACAGCTCTCTGAGATACTTTATACCTTGGGGAGTAGGTCTGAGTCCCTGCGGTGGGCCAGAGTGGGCTTAAATGGTCCTGCCTCTGAAGTCCAGGGATGGGCCACAAAGAGCAGATTCTCGGGGGGCAGCTCTCCAGAGCGAAGCAGCTTCTCAAGGTGTCCCAGAGATGGACATCCAGCTCTCAGACTAGAGGGGCTTGCTGCCAACAAGGCAGTCTGGAGGAAGAGGGAAAAAAAAAAATCCAACAACCTTAACAATGGGAAAACATTTTGGTAACAAAGAAAGGGCAAGTCCCTACAAGAAGGCAAGTGCAGAAAAGGAATGGTTGTATTTGGGGTTTGGGATTTTAGCTTCATGTATCTTCAAGCCCGAGGGAGGCCCCGCCCAGCCTCCGCGGGTACTGTCTGGTCCAGCCGCGTCCCCAGGGCTCCTCACCGTGGCTGATGCGCCAGCCGGTATCAGCAGCCCAGCAAGCGCAGGAGTCTGTTTTCCAGAACCAGGTGTTTTGAGGGGGGTGGGAATCAGAGCAGATGTCTTTGGGGCGCTTGGGCTGCTGCAACTGGAGGCTGGGCGCTGGTGGGGCGGGCGGCGCTGCCAGGGTGCGTGCTGTGGTCACGTGGAGGCGGCGCGCGCGCACGACTGTGCACCACGGCGACCCACGTGTCCCCAGAGAAGGCCCGCTGGTGCTTGTGAACGGGTGGGACTGGATGCGTCGGGAGTCCTTGACATTTAGGAACATGCCCAGCCAGTGCTCCCGGACGTCCGCAGGAGTGGAAAGTGCACCAAGCTTGGCAGCCTTTGGTGGTCTGGCCCCCCCAAACCCCTCTTGGTAGTCGTGCTCCTCACTATCACGTCACCTCCCTGAGGCCAGAAAGGTCCAGAGATCTAGGCCCTTGAGAGAGCCTTGAAGCACCTCCTGGCCATGGCTGCTGTCCCCAGCTCAGGGGAGGCGGATCACAGGGTCTATGCCCCAGCTGTGGAAAGGGGGTCCACTTTCCAATGGCCTGTTGGAGGCTTCTTGAAGGGATTTGAGATGCTCTCTGTCATTCACAATTCCAGAAAGGCCAGGGGAAAGTGGAAAGTTGTAGATGTGATTGCCAGCACTCTGCTCTAGTTCTGAGAGCAACAGCTGTTGTGGCCTGACTATCCCCCATCCCCAATCCCACCCCAAGGATGGCCAGGCTGCCTGGCGGCTGGTTCCCTCGATCCCTGACAAGCCTCTTAGTCCCCTGAGTCTGTTCTGGGTTCTGTGGTGGTGGTTTTTTGAAGTAGAAGATGTGGACAGCAGAAAGATATGCCATCCAGAGCCTTCCTGGGGCTCTGGTTTATGTATCGTTCATGTCGCATTCTTAGGCTTTGGCCACGTGAAGTGTGCTCTGAAGTCACAAGGGAGGTTGGAGAGCTTGGAGTCCATTTTTACCACAAACATTTACTTGCATACTTTAGATTTATTTTTCCAACACCGATTCCCCCACCAAAACAAAAAACAAAAAACAAAACAAAACAAAACAAAAATCCCCCTAGAAACAAATAGAAAGTTAATGAAAATCAACAGTAGCTATATTACTCATTTGCTCATTTTGTGTGTGTGTGTGTGTTTCTGAATTGAATAGCATTCTAAGCCTGCAGATGATATGCTAATGGGGGATAGACCAGGGTTATACCTCTGCTCCTGCCCTTAATATTACTGTTTCCTTATGGAATAACACACACGTGCTGAGAAAGAGCCCTGATGCATTATCTCCCATGTGCGTTTAGAGGCAGGCCCATTCTGGATGCTTCCCTTGGCCATCCAAAGTCTTCATCCAGGACCTGGTTCTTTATGGTATTCTCATCCTGCTATCAGGAGTGTATTGCCTGTTCCTGACAATACCCAGAGGTAGAAAGGACTTTTCCCCATCATTCTTTTATCAGCTAAGAAGACTTTCACCAGAGGTCTTGCAGATTTCCATGTGAATTGCATTTCACTGCCAGTCACTAGCCCAGGAGAAGGCTAGGACTAATGGTGGTTCTCTCCTTGGGATTAGGGCTGGGTCACTTTCCCGAATCCCATGGCCACCCCCTCCCCACCCAAAGGAAAATGTGTTATTGGATGCACTTGGGGTTCTTTCAAGGGGAAAGAGGAAATGGCGCTGGGTTGGAGGTCAACAGGGTGTGCCTAGCGAGGTTACATGAAGTAAGAGTGACCCAGGTTATAGAAGGCCTTCTCTGAGCGCAGAAACATGGGCTTAATCAGCAAAGCCATCAGAGTCATGTTGGCAACCAGTCAGTGAGCACTGACTAGGTGTGCCGCTCAAAGATGTCAAGTGCATTACCACGCTGAATTCTCCAGAAGGTTACACACCCCGCACAGGTCACACAGGCAAACGGTGAGAGTGATAGAGCAGGCCGGTTAATGGAAGTGACATTTGGGTTCAGCGTTGCACGGAAACTCCTGGTAGGGAGAGAGGTTGATGGCACGGGTACCAGTTAGAGAGCTCTGGGAAGAATGTGCAGATATGCTGAGGGTAGGCAATGCTGTGAAATGAAATTGTGAGCACCTGTTAAATGTGATGTACTCCACCAGGCAGTGTATCTCGTTTAATTACTTCATTCTCACAAGGATCCCATGGGGTAACTTTTCATTGTGGTGAAAAAAAACCCTGACATGAAATTTATCATCTTATCTATCTTGGAGTGCTGTTCAGTAGTGTTAAGTATATTTACATTGTTGTGCAACAGATCTCCAGAATGTTTTCATCTTGCAAAACTGAAACTCTATACTCACTAAACACTAATGCCCCTTTGCCCTTTCCCCAGCCCTAGGCAACCACCTTTTAACCTTTTGTTTCTATGCTCTTGAGTACTTTAGATATTTCACAGGAGTAGAATAATGCAGTGTTTGTCCTTTTGCATCTGGCTTGTTTTGTTTAGCATAGTGTTCTCAAGTTCTAATATGAGCCAGGATTTCCTTTAAAATGCCTGCATAATGGGGCGCCTGGGTGGCTCAGTGGGTTAAAGCCTCTGCCTTCGGCTCAGGTCATGATCCCAGGGTCCTGGGATGGAGCCCCACATTGGGCTCTCTGCTCAGCGGGGAGTCTGCTTCCTCCTCTCTCTCTGCCTACTTGTGATTTCTGTCTGTCAAATAAATAAATAAAATCTTAAAAAATAAAAAAATAAAAAAAAAATAAAATGCCTGCATAACGGGCGCCTGGGTGGCCCAGTCAGTTAAGCGTCTGACTCTTGATTTCGGCTCAGGTCATGGTCTCAGGGTCATGAGATCGATCCCTGCATCAGGCTCTGTGCTCAGCAGGGAATGAGCTTGAGATTCTCTCCCTCTGTGCTGCCCCCCCCACTTGCATCATGTGAGTGTGCACTCTCTCAAATAAAAATAAATGAATCTCTAAATAAATAAATAGAATGCCAGCATAAGTTCCATTGTGTGTGCATACCACATATTCTTTATCCATTCTTCTGTGGATGGGTGCTGGAATTGCTTCTGCCTCTTGATTGTTACAAATAGTGCTATTATCAACATGGGGGGGGGACACATATCTCCTTGAAATCTTGTTTTCAGTTCTTAAAGATATATATCCAGAAGTGGGACTGCTGGATCATACGGCAATTACAGTCTTAATTTTTTGAGGACCCTCCATACGGTCTTCTGTAATGGCCGTACCATTTTACATTCCCACCAGCCATACATGAAGGATGCCAGTTTCACCAACATTTGTTAGTCTATTCTTTTGATAGTAGCCATCCTAATGTGTCTGAGGTACGATCTCTCTGTGGTTTCAGTTTGCACTTCTCTCATCATTAGTCATGTTGGATATCTTTTCATATGTGTGCTAGCCATCTGTGTGGGAGAAGACACGCTTCTTTGTCTATTCAAATCTTTTGCCTATTTTAAAATCACATTGTTTATATTTTCGTGGTTGTGTTATATATGTGTTATATATAGTGGCTATTAACCCCTTATCAGAGATATTTGCAAATGTTTTCTACCATTTCCTGGCTTTCTTTTCACTTCCTGATTGTTTCTAAGTGTAAGATTTTTTTATCCTCATTACTGCAATTGAATAGATTGATGATTGAATAAATACTTCATATGGCTCTCTCCTCAAGTACGCAGTGTGATACTTCAGAGACTTTGTCTTGCCTTTAAATCCCTAGTGTCTACCAAATGCCTGCCCGTGAATGAGAGAATAGACAGAGCCTCACAGGTTACATGGCTTTCTCAAAGTTGCACCACTACCAAGAGGCAGCATCAGAATAGGAAGTCAGGCTTTTGGATCCGACATAGGTTTCCTTTTGCTATACCAATGATTGTTAGTTCACTTTCAGATATCTTCCTAACCCCAAAACTTGAATCCATTCTTTGATTTCATGGGCAAATGATGTACAATTCCCAATATTTTCTATTGTGTAGTGTGGGAAAGGCCACTCACTATAACCTGCTAAGGGAGTTAGCAAAAGTCACTAAAACATGTTATTCATAAACCAACATTAATGCATCACTTGAGAGTCCTGCAGACTCAACATCCATATTTCTCTGAAGAAGTCTGGCTGCCACTTGAGGCTTGGAGAAGTTGCCATTTTTCTTCTGCACCTGCATGAACAGATAGCCAGACCAGGAGATTTGGAAACTGTTTGGCATTATCTAGAAGAGTCAAAGTTGCCATACTGATGACTCACCAATTCCAGTGTTATGTACAGCCTTGGACTTGTGCTGCCCGATGTGGTTGCCTTTAGGCTACAGGTGACTATTTAAATTTAAATTAAGTAAAATTAAATAAATAAAAATTAAGCTCTTCGGTTGCATTGGCCATATGTCAAATACCCCATAGCCACATGTGGCTGGTGGCCACTGAGTTGGCCAACACAGATTAGAAATTTCCATCATTGCAGAAAGTTTGACCAGACAGCACTGCCCTAGAGAAACTTGTGCATGTGTGTCCCTAGAGCCGTATACAGGAATGGTCCTGGCCCCGTTGCTCATACTAACCCCAGACTAGAAGTAGCTCACTATCTACCAGCAGTAGAATGGGCAAAGCAGCTCATTCCCAAAATACTGGGAATTGTATAATGAAATATGATGCAAATGAAAATGAATAAAGAGAGGTGTATACAGCAAACAAAAAGATTGAGCAAAAGATGGGAGAGAGACAAACCATAAGTGACTCTTAATCTCACAAAACAAATTGAGGGTTGCTGGGGGGAGGGGCGTTGGGAGGGGGGGGTGGGGTTATGGACATTGGGGAGGGTATGTGCTATGGTGAGTGCTGTGAAGTGTGTAAACCTGGCGATTCGCAAACCTGTAACCCTGGGGATAAAAATATTTTATATGTTTATAAAAAATTTTAAAAATAAATAAATAAATTTTTAAAAAAAGATTGAGCAAAAGAAATAAGACATGGAGATACACACAGATGGACAGTACAGTTGCATGAAGTTTAAAATGATTCAGAACTCTATTATTTAGTACACTATGGTAAAATAAAGGAAAGCAAGTAGTGAGGGCTGTGAAGTGTGTAAACCTGGCAATTCCCAGACCTGTACCCCTGGAGCTAATAATACATTATATGTTAATTAAAAAATTTAAAAATTTTTAAAAAAAGGAAAGCAAGATCATTATCCTAAATATTGGTGCAATGTTAGGATAGTGGTCCCTTCCTATCTGGTCTTCATAGAGAGCTATGCCAGTGGTTTGGTGAAGGAAATGTTTCTATTCTCTTAGGCTACTGAGAGGAAGAGAGTAAGGCAGTGAGTATCTCAGTTAGTTAATCAATCCCTGTAAGAATAGTCTAAGAAAGTGCTATAGAGGGCTGCCCGGGTGGCTCAGTAGGTTAAACGTCTGACTCTTCATTTCGGCTCAGTCATGAACTCAGGATCCTCAGATCAAGCCCCGAGTTGGGCTCCATGCTCAGCACGGAGTCTCATTGTCCCTCTCACTCTGCTCCTTCCTTCTCTCTCTCTCTCTCTCTCTCAAATGAATAAATAAATAAAAACAAACTTAAAAAAAAAAAGTGCTGTAAACCGAATGTTTGAGTCTCTCGAAGTCATATGTTGAAACCTAACCCCCAATTGATGGTATTCCAAGGTGGGGGCTTTAGGAGGTGATCAGGTCACAGAGCCCTCATGAATGGGGTTAGTGCCTTTACAAAAGAGAGCTTCCTGGTCCCTTCCACCATGTGAGGACACAGTGAGAACACGGTGTGACCGTGTTCTGTGACCAAGAAGCAGGTCCTCAGTAGAGGCTGAATCTGTTGGTACCTCGATCTTGGAGTTCCCAGCCTCCAGAACTGTGAGAAATACATTTCTGTTGCCTATAAGCCACACCCTGTCTATGGTATTCTGTTATAGCAGCCTGAACAGACTAAGACAGGTAACTATTAGGGTTGGGAATTATTTGACTTATTTTAAAGCAAGGGTCATATAATTTACCATTTCCTCCTGAATGGGATGACTTTAAAAGTTTACAGGTATTATAACCATTTTATATTCCATTAAAAAGAAAATCCCATTTATGCCTACACTAAAAGTTTTGCCTCACTTCCTACTGCTAGTCACTTTGGGCAGGAAGAAGAGGAAGGGTAGGAAGTGAGTGTAAGGTTTCAACAGAGTTTTTGATGGACAAGCAATGCTAAAGATGACTGTCAGTGCTTGAAACCATCCGACACTGTTGTCAGCTCTGCACACTTTTATGGGGGCATCAGAGTGCTGCTCTGCCCTCTGGAGGGGTTCTTGTCCCGGGCCAGGAGCCACCTGGAGACATGGCTCTGGGGAATCAGGCTTGGCGAGGGGAGCAAGCCTTGGTGGTGGGGTGCTCCCAAATTTGCAGACAACCCGGTTCAGCCCAGCAGGATTCGAGGATGGAGGATTTTGGTGTTCTGTTAGTGTTCAGTTTCTAGATAAAATCACTTCCGTGCTTTTGTCAAATGGCCTTATCTGTGACTCTTACCTAGACTAAAATATTGGTCAGTGTGTGACTTGGTCCTTTCAGGAAGAAATAGCTGTGGGTTGCCTTTGGGAACACACTTAGCTCACATGGCTAAGAAACCTTTAAGTCCGTGCAATCGAGCAGGGGATTCTACTTCACCCCATCCCCTTTGAATTCTTGCAGCTGCCTTGGTTTGGCGGAGTGCACGATTAAACCTCTCCAGTACACAGCAGAAACCAGCCAGGCCCTGTGGGCTGGCTCAGAGGGCAGCCACCTTACCCTCATCTTCGCTCCCACCTCTCAGCCAGAAAGAAATGCATTTCCAAGACTCCGGTGTGTTTGGACTAAGCGTAACCTCTGTCTCTCCTCTCTGCCTTCCAGTCTCTTCTGGTCTCCAGTCTCTTCCAAAGGGCAAACTCCCCAAGAATCAAACAGTATTTTGGTAGTTTTCCCCATGCTGTGGCCATCACTTCTTCAAATATTTCCCCAAGAATGAACCACTTCCATAGGCACGTAGGGAACATGGATCTTATTACCAAATTGTGAAACTTCCCTGAAAACACAAGAACGCTAGGCTCTTGGGTTCCCACATGGAATGCTGGTGTTTAGAGACTAAAGTAGCCTTCTGAATTTGTGGGGGGGGGGCTTTAAGTCTTACAAAACGAGGAAGTTGGGGCACCTGAGTGGCTCATTCGGTTAAGCGTCTACCTTCAGCTCAGGTCATGATCCAGGGGTCATGGAATTGAGTTCTCATCGGGCTCCTTGCTCATTGGGGAGTCTGCTTCTCCTTCTCCCTTTGCTCCCCTTCCCCAGTCCTCTCTCTCTCTCTCTCTCAAAGACATAAAATTTTTAAAATATAAAAAAAGGAAATAAATTAAAAAGTTATCAGGTCTGGATATGCAGAAGCAGATGAACCCCAAAACTGTCACTGTGTTCTTAGAGTTCTGGAGGTAGCCTTGGGTTTAAGGGAGAAGGAAGGAGATCATCCTACAGAGTTTCTCAAACTTGCTCCGTGAGTAACTGGTCTGAGAAATAGTCCCAGTTGCCAGGTGTATGTTTGTGGGATGTGGGGGTGGGGAGCTGCGTGGGGACAGGAAGGAGAGAGGTCATTCAGAGGGAGAGTGACCTCCGAGTATGGAAAGGACTGGGAGTAACAATATGGCTGGGTGGGGGGAGATTTTGACCACATCTCTGAACTAAGAGGAATGGATGCAGGGTGTGAGGAGGGAAGACCAAACCAAAACCCAGTTTAACATGTGAGTCTTGAGAATAACCTTATCCAAAGGTAAGAAAGAAAAGCTTTAGTTCCATCTGCCTTGTGGCATGGCTGGTAAACCATGCTTGCTGTGAGGTTCTTCAGAGAAAGCTTGGTCAAAGACATAATATCCCAAATCCTGGCTGGGAGACTCATAGCTCAAAGAGTCTGGCCCTTCTAACTCTTTGAGTTTGAAAGTCAGTTTTTACCTCAGTTGGGACAAGAGATCTGGGGAGAATTTTCTTTCAAGGTTGAAAACTCCTAAGGACTATCCTATTTTATCTATCCTATTTTATGTATATACGGAAAATTGGCCTTTTCAAAAACTGGACTTTACAAAGTCTTTTAGTTCTGTAAAATCATTAGTAGAAAGTATGCTTCCTTTAAGCATGACTTGCATTTTCTACAGATAGTTCATGTAATTTTTACCATTCTTTCAAAAATGTGAATTTCTTACAATTGAATAATTCCAGGGGTGCCTGGGTGGCTCAGTCAGTTAAGTGCCTGACTCTTGACTTCAGCTTAGGTCATGATCTTGGGGTCATGAGACACAGCCCCATAGTTAGTCTGTTGGTTGGTTGTTTGGTATCCTCACTCAGCAGAGAATCTGTTTCTCTCAGTCTCTCTGTGCCCCTCCCCCTCTGTGAGAGAAATAAATAAGTCTTAAAAAAAAAAAGAATGAATAATTCTACCTAGTTAAGGTGAGGAGTTTGACTCACTTTGGTGTTAGCCAGAGGATTCTTTCTTTACTCAAAAAAGTCTAAACTTTATATTAATCAGTTGATTTAGTTTAAACATATTTTCCTCTATTAAACCTCATATATTTCTTTGTTGTACCTTTTGTCAAGTGTATGTAGTATTTATTTTAAAAAAGTTAGGTAAATCATCATGTTACACAGAAAATAGTCGTAGCTTGCTTTCCCTATGCTTTCCCCACTCCCCTATTATTCCTCCCTTGGTATTTGCTATATTTTTTAAGTCAGTTCTTGGGTATTTGCCCCCATTTCTCCAGTTAACAAGCTTGTATTTCTATTGCTTTATTGTGAGATTCAGGCATTCGTTATTGTCCTTCTTCTATAAGAGATGAGAATTACGTCTTGTTCCTCCCTCAGCGCACACACTTACACTTCCTTTCTTCTCCCCATTTCCAGTACAGCTATATTTCATATGAATTCCGATATTTGTGCTAGTGGGGCTATCTGCTGTTCAGAGAAGAGCCTGAACCATATTTCTTTCCCTTCCAGCTATTAGTTCTTCCCTCAGTTAATGCAGAGGAGCAAAATTTGCCACCCCCTAATGTGTCTCTTTGGCATGTGGATCATTTTAGGCTTATCATTTTTAAGAAACAGAAGGCTCGGGAAGAACCTTTGGCCTTTCTCCTAACTGCGTGGAAGAATTTAGTCAGAGGATCTGCTCCAGGAAGGGAAGTGTCAACACTGACAACTACAGTGTAAGATAAACTAGGTGTAGTAGACAGGAAGGAGCTTAGCAAAGTCTGTTTGTTAAAATTCCTGCCTACTTCCCAATGTTTCTGAGTGGCCACAGCAAACATGTGTTTACCAAACATTTATTCTTTTTCATCTTCCTGTGAATTGTCTTCCCTGTCTTTGAAGTTCCAGACCCCTCCCCCCTTCTCCTCTTCAGGATGATCTATACCTCATTTTGCCTGACTGTCTTTGGAACCTCCTCTGTTTATATGGATTCTCTTTGCATGTGTAATTACATTTGGCCTCATGCCAATTTAACTCTTAGACCAACCAAAAGAATCTTAGAGGGTGTAGGAAATTTTTCCTCCCCAATATTACCAGCTATCTTTAAAAAATTTATTTTTTGCTTATTTTTCTCCTTGGCTATGACTAATTCCATCCCAAATTCTCTACTAATTGTCTAGGTCCCTTCCCCAAAATATTCCTTTTCATCAAATACCCTGTCAATTTCATCTTCACAAAAGTTCTTTGGCCTGGTTGCCCCTGTGCAGGTGCACACCTGTCATCCTGGGGTCTCTTCATTGTCTCATGGGGTTCCTGTCACCTCTTTCCTACCTTGGATCTCTAGTTCCCTGTCTTATTTTTAATCTCTCTGCCTTTTTTGTTCTAGGAGGTTTCTAATCTTAAACTGAGTTTTCATTTTTAAAACATCCTGACTTCTAATAGCTTTTGAGAAATTCTCTCACCACAGCTTTTTCATATGATCTTGTTCTTTCATGAATATACTTTTTTCCCCATATCTTTGCAATATAGTTTACAAAAAGATGCTGTCTTGACAAATGATATCTTGATCCCCCCTTAGGACAGTCCAGCATCCTGGTTGGTGGTGAGAACCTGGCTCCCAGCATCTGAAAGCCTTGCACCTTTAATTGTTTCATTATCAGTGTGTAAACATTCACACACTCTTCCCCCTTCGGTAGAGTCTCCTCACCCCTAACTGTGCCTGGTGTCCCCCAGTCCAGAGACTTTTTTTTGCCTTCCGCTGAATTCCCACATTTTGCTGTGGTGATGGTGGTGGGGAGGGAGAGAGTTGGAGAGCAGGAGAAGGGACTCCATGGAGTTAACCGCTTCCTAAACAGCGTTCACCTAGTCGTCCCTCAGATGGAAGTCATAACTCCTTCACCCCTAGTTTCTGAGATACCTGGTGCTGCCATTTCTGGAGTGTTTTAAGGACTCTTGAGGTGTAAATCAGGTTGTGCTCAGCATTTCCCATTTGTTCAGTGTTCAGCTTTTCAGGTCAGCTAAGTCACTTGCCAGTGGTCCATTTCCAGCTTCCAAAGTTCTATTTTGTCTCCCCTCTCTGTCTCCTCGTTCCCATGCAGGTTTTATTTGCTTTGTTTTTAATGTTTCAGGAGGGAACAAAATAAGATGTGTGTGTGTGTGTGTGTGTGTGTGTGTGTGTGTACGTGCGCGCGCGCACGCGCGCGCACATGCGCTTATCACAATATTTACCCAGAAGTACATTGCGAATTCTAACAGAGTTGTTTAGTTAGGGAGATACAAACACTGCAGAAATGGCCTAGAAATCTTTTATTTAATTGGTGTGAGCCCGTGAGAAAAGGAAATAAAAAATATTATATTTGAATGAGTGCCTAATTCTTTCATCTTCATGATCTCTCAAGAATCTTTTCAAGCAGGCCAAGGAAGGCAAAGGAGAGGTAGCACCGAGTCGTCAGTCAACAGCTTTTTCTGGTCACTCTCTTTTTAATTGAGAAAGCTTTAAAGATCATACATATCTTCACCTATGATAGTAGAAAAAAAAAAGAAGAATCACAAGAAGACAGGAAAACTGGCAAGAAGCAGCAGTTAGAGAGACAGAAGGAAAACGAAGGGCATAGTCTCCTCCCAACTCACATCACTTAGACTTGCCAGCACAGGGAAATTTGCAGTAACCGCAGAAATTGTCCGTAACTCTTCATATTTTTCTATCTCTATAAAATTCTCCATGTGGAAAGGAAGGGTCTCCTCCTCTTCATTTCCATGTAGTCATGCCTTTAATACACATTTATTGAGAACCAGTGATGTGCCAACCCTGTGCTGGGAGCTGAGGGACGCAAAGCTAGTTAAGACTTTCATCAGGGAGTTAGTCTGTAGTGCAACTGGAAAGAGAGACATCTTTTTAAAACTGCGGGGGGTGGGGAAGGGTGTGCGGGGGGTGGGGGGGGGGGGGAGCTGGGTGGCTCAGTAGGTTAAACGTCTGCCTTCAGCTCAGGTTATGATCTCAGGGTCCTGGGATCAAACCCCACATCCCGCTCCCTGATCAGCAAGGAGTCTGCTTCTCCCCCTCCCTCTGCCTGACCCGTCCTCCCAGCTTGTGCTCCCACTTTCTCAAATAAATAAAATCTTTAAAAATATTTTAAAAATGCAATATAGGTACAATATGACAAGTGACACAGTAGGGGGTTTCTTGACTACAAGGTCCAGAGGAGGCCCAAGGTCGGATGAAATTGATTTTGTCCTGGGCACAAGGAAGACTTCAGGTGGGGAGGGTGTTCGGAGAGCAGAACAGCAGGGCAGAGCATGGGTGCACTCGCTGGGGAAATGAAATTGTTAAAGATGTCTGAAGAGTAGATGACAGCTGGAGCCAAGTCTTTTGAAGGAATTTGAAGTTGATTCTTCAGGCAAGTGATTTTCAGTATCAGCTCCCTGGCAGGGCTCACTGCCTAGGAGTCCGGGGAGATCCTGACTCAGCTTTTCTCGGGTCCTCTCTATCTTTCAAAAGCTCTCAGGTTTAGAAACAACTGCTTTGGGGCGCCTGGGTGGCTCAGTTGGTTAGGCGACTGCCCTCGGCTCAGGTCATGATCCTGGAGTCCCGGGATCGAGTCCCACATCGGGCTCCCAGCTCCATGGGGAGTCTGCTTCTCCCTCTGACATTCCCTCTCATGCTCTCTCTGACTCTCTCTCTCAAATAAAAATATATTAAAAAAAAATAAAAAAGAAACAACTGCTTTAGGCAGTACAATTCCCACGGAAGGAATTGAGGTTGGGCGAGAACATACTGGGATTGGCATTTTAGAAATATCCCTTTGGCCAAAATGTGGAAGTTGGACTGCGGGAGAGATTGCAGACGGAGAAGCCAGTCTGAAGGCTAGTGAGACGGAGAGGAGCACCTGCCCTAGGGCCGTGGCGGTCGGGATGGGAGGGATTAGACTTGACAGCCTGTAGGGGCTGTGTGGCTCAGAGAAAGGAGAGGAATGCGTGGGTTTCTGGCTCCCACAGGAGCAAGGTAGACAGTGACCCAACCCATCTTGATGAAACGGAATCAGGTTTGGGGGAAGAGAACCAGATACTCTGGGGGCCCAATGAGCTGGTGCTTTCAGGGGACACGTGTGCAAACAGATGTTGCCATGTGGGTGGGTGGTGGTATTTGACCCCAGAAATAATTGAGTTGCTCAGAGTGTGAGTGAACCCAGTAACCAAAGAGTTAACAGGGCAGATGAGCAAAGCTGCAACTTTCCCATTTCTGCCTCTTCCCAGAATGCTCTCTGGCTGTAAGAATCCTATTCTTGCTTGACGCTCCCAATAACCAAGAGTTCATTTAGTGGTTTTGTGGGAAGTCAGGGTTTCATCAAGAAGCGGGATGGAACCTGTTGGTACCACTCCCCTCCTCTTAGAGACCAGCGAAGGGAGACCAGCCCTCCTTGATGTAGTAACTTCCCTTATCTGATTTTGGAATCACTAGCTTCTCTCCCCCTCCTGTGGACCTTGTTCCTCCTGCCTTGAAAAAATCCTCAACTCTTCCCTTCCAGAGGCGGCTCTGAGCCTCTTGCCCCCCATCCCCTCCTCTGGTGGCCTTTTGGATAAACTCCTTCCTTGCTACATACTGATGTGTCAGTGATGGGCTTTGCTGCGCAACTGAGGGACAATCTGGGGGTTCTGTTCCAGGAGGAGTGGACAAGGGAAGAGAATTTTGCTTTCAACTTTGCCACCAGGTAGGACAGTGAGCATGGGGTGGGAGAAGGTGCCGGAGACTGGCAAACGGGCAAGGAGTTGAGAAATGGGAAAAAGGAAAGGTGTAGAGTCCTCCACACAGGGAGGACAGCCTTAAAGCAAGGTGTGGCCCGCTGAGAGGGTGTCTCCCCAGAAGGCCCCCTCCCACTCTGCAAAGGCACCCTGGGAGGGGGAGCCACCCGCCCCGAGGGTAAGGCGAGGAGCACAGAGTTAGAGACCTCCCTCAATTATTTTTAATCTCTTTGCAGATTCGTCAGGGCTCAGCAGCGTTTTCTCTCCGAGACAAAAGCTGGAGGGTGCTTGGGGCCTGGGTGTAGCCCTAGCAGCCTAATTGCTGAGTGACCCAGCCCTGAGGGAGGCGGGCCACCCACTCTTCAGAAAGAGGCCAGTTCTGAGCTGTGCACTGCTGGACCTTTCTCCTGATTTGGGCAGTATGCTCCCAGAGCTCAGAAATCCTTCTAGAGGCTGCAAAAGAGAGAGAGGACAGTAAAGAAGAAAATGGAAATTTCCCCTGTATTCTCTGCTCTCCACTTTCTTTGTTTTGAGTTGAAATGCGATGTTATGCTTCATAAAGGAGGGTGATCGAGGCCCCAGTGGTGAAGTGACATCGATTTTATTTTGTAAGTTTGTTTTTTTTTCCCCCATCCAGGAAGATTTAGTGTTTTTTTCACCTGAAGTATCTCAAGTCTCATCAGGGACACCAATGACTTCCATCTATGCAGTCCTCCCTGTGAAGTCGGAAAGAGCAGTTTTCTGTTCTGTAGAGCAATTTTGGGGACAGATGATTCGGGTCGATAACCAGGTGCTATGAGTACCTTCATTCACTTATTCATTCAGAAGGTATTTATTGGCTGCCTACTCTGTGCAAAATAGTGCCCTGCCCACAGGGACACAGCCAGCTGGGGAGACAAGATACAACATGCACGCGAAGTTTTAAAAACACTGCAAAGAACAAGGGCCCGTGCCATCGCTTGCCAAGTGAAATGCAGAAGGGAAGAGCTCCTGCTTGCCTGGAGTGGTCCCTTAGCCCTGTCTGATCTGGCGGTGCTGGTGCTGGAGGAGGCCCTCCCAGCACATAGACCTCTACCCCTTGCAAGCTCTCACCCTCCTCCTCTCCAGAACGGGGACAACGAGGGGTATCCCACACTTATTGGAAACAGTAAGTATGGCTGATGTTACTCTTCCCATTCCATTCCATGAGGCCCCCACGGGCTTGTGCTCTGCCCCTGCCCCCACCCCAGAACCCAGCTCCCCACCCCTATCCACTTCTTACACTGTCAGGACAGTCTGACCCCTTCTCTACCACCCTCCCTAGCCACGTCACGGGAAGTATCCTCTCTTGGCACATAGTGGGGACTTGGTCAACCTGTGTGGAATCGGGGAACAAAGAGCCTTCTGGGACAGAGAGTAGAAGCGTGGTCTGAGCTAAGACTGGAATGTGCTTGGGTGAGTCAGAAGACAGTGAATCAACCTGTTCAGTTGGAGTCGAGGGTGGGTCAGGGAGAAACAGAGAAAGACAGACAGGGATCCCATTGGGGCACATCTTGCGTGTCCATGCGGCAGGCTGAGGCTCAGGGCTTGGTTCTGCTGGGACAGGGAGATGTGGCGGGTTTAGACCAGGGGAAACATGGGCGGAACTTCAACCTGGGTCACTGTGGGATGATGGGACGGGCAAATGTTTACTCAAGACAGGGTGCTGGCCATTCTCAGAGTGGGAATATAAAGGCAAAGATACAGTAAGTGTGTGTGTGTGTGTGTGTGTGTGTGTGTGTGTGTCTATATTCCACTAAAGAGCATTTAGCCACTAATCAGACAATGACATTTATAATTTAAAAACCCAGACAAGTTTCATTCAGGCTATGATAGAAGGATCTCAGCCTCTGAGCAAGGATTGATCCGAAACTCTGACCTTTCACTCCTAAGGATGCCAGCCTTGTGAATGAGGCCAGTTATCTGCACTTGAAAGGGATTCTCTCTGGAGAATGGATGGATGGGGAAGGAGTGGGGAGTCCGAGCTCCTTCCTATTTTTTGTGCTTGCTCTGACTCTCAGGAGACTCCTGGCAAAAAGGTTTTTCTGGAGGGAATAGGAGTCTGAGTGTGTGTGTATGTGGTGTGTGCGTGCGTGCGTGCGTGCTCACACACACACCCCTATCCCTCGCCACTGCCCAGTGCTTGTGGGTGTGACTTCCCTCCTGCTTCTCCAGATCTTATCTAGAGCTAAACACTTCCAGCTGCTGCTGATCCTAAACTCTGTTGAGAGAGTCTGGAAGTGGCAGCGGGGGTGGGGGGGTGCTCTGTAAACCTGGGCCTGAAAAAAACCACGAATCCACACTTGTGGGAGAAGAGGGATGGGGCAGGTTTCAACAAACCTCTTGGCCCGCAGGCGAAGAGCTCATGGCAAAAATGACTATTCGAAGAAAGCTCGGGTGTGCCAACTTCTAAACTTTTTCCAGGATGAATTAATTTGGCAATGATGATTGCTCATGTTGGCAAACAGAGGGGGAATGGAAAATGCACGGTAAAAGAGGAGGTAGAGGGAGAAAGGTGTGTGGGGAAGGGGGTACGGGGAATGCACAGAGGGGAAGGACAGTTGAGTGGATCAGCAGACAGAGGAGAGAGGACACCAGGAAGGTGACTGAGAAGTGCATGGGCTGGGAAAGGAAGGATTTACTCTTTCTTGGGCTAATCTGATCTCTCCAATCTCCAACTCCCTTTGGGAGTCTTGTCTAGAATTGCAAGTGGTCTGCTAAGGGCACAAAGGCGTCTGGTCTTTGATTACTTCCTTCTGAAAGGTCATTTGTGCTAATTTGAAACAAACAATAACCACTGCTCTCCTGTATTGAGGGGCTTCTACATGGAAGGGCATTGCACATTTCATGCTCATTACGGGTCTCTGAGGGATGCGCCATTCTTTCCTCCTCCACTTAGCTCTGAAGCCTGAGCACTTGACGGTGAATAAGTGACAGAGCTCAGAAGTTGACCCCCCATGGGCTGGCTCCAGAGCTCACCAGCTTAGCCAGCATCTAATCTGTCCCCTGTCCGCATCTCCCTGTCCCTGTTTGTAGTCTATTAACAAGTCTATTGAGGGTTGTGTACAATAGGCTTTTCTCAGATTTCGAAGGAAAAACACTTTTCGCTACAGCAGAATCCCTAGTACATGCCAGGAGCCGGGCTTAATGCTTATTTCCTCAAATACCTCCCATCCTTGGATGTAGCCATGACTTTGTCACTTACAGCTTGACGTTTTGGAGGAAGAAGTAATTTGCCACAGGTTACAGAGGTAATATGTCTCAGAGCCTGGGATCCAAAACCCAGATCTGTCTGACCTCAGAGCTCTTCCCACTCTTTCCCTCCCACCACTTGTCCACAAGCCCCCGGGGGCTTTCTCAAACTCAGAGGCATTGCAGGATGGAGGTTGCTCAGGTGACCTCTGGGGCGGAGCAGGTAGGTTTCCTGTTATGTCCCTTCCCTTCCCCTCCTGCCTTCTCGACATCTCAGTAGTGTGTTCCAGCATCTTGCTACTCAACGAGGGTTCCCAGAGCAGTAGCATGAGATCACCAGGGAGGGAACTTGCTGGAAAGCAGAGCTTCAAGCCCCACCCACCTACCCAAGCAGACTCTGCATAACCTCCAGGAGACTCTAGTTCTACCAATGTCTGAGAACCACTGGTCTAGTCCCAACTCCAAACTCTCTGACCCAGGAACTGGCAGTGCAGCTCCTACAAGTAACAGTTATTGTATAGTTTCTATCTTTTTTGGGGGGGGGGTGTCTCATTCAATCTGGAGTATGAACCCAATTTCCAGGGGATCCAGCTTCAGTAGAGGGGGCAGGAATTTTCGAATCATTAACCCTCTGGAGTCTACCACGGACTTCTCCCTTCCAGTTTCAGAAATAAAGCAGATTTAATTTATTCAGTGAATGAGTACGAGTCTTATATTATAAATTAATGGATTTCCCATTAGCTTCTCTAGCTCAACCAGTTTAAACCTCAACTGCTCAGCTCCCCTCAGAGATATTCCTCTTTTTGAATTTCATCGTCCAGTTGGAGCTATCACTGCCCCGCCCTCAACCCAGGCATTCCTTTTGGCTCCACCTTCCTTGGCAATCTTTCCCATCACCTACATGTGAAGGCTGAGACGTGGCCTTTCTCACTATGCTCCCTTATGCTCCCTTCCATCAGTTCACCAAGACAATGGTGTTAGCTCTCAAACTTTCTTCTGTTACCCTTCACAATGAACGTTTTTCACCAGCAAAAATGAGTTTATTCAGACAGGGAAGAAAATCACAACTCGGGATGCCCAAGCCACTGGAAAAGGGTGGGCACGGAGCGGATCCCTCTTTTATAGAGAAAAGGTGGGGTGGAGTTGGGAGTTATTATAAACTAAAAGCCCATTGGAGTAAGTTCCCAGTGTGATGGCTTCTCACTGGCTGAGTTGTGACAGCCTCCCATTGGCTGGGCTGCTGCTGGGGAAGAAGGAAACCTTTCTTCCTCGCGCTGGTGCAGTAAAGTCTCATCCTTGCCAGGTACTCGCTCCTTGTTGGGGGGTCTGCGGTGGAGCGTGGTTGTGTGTGAGAGCACTCCCTGCCGGCCTCTGACTCAGTTTTAGTGAGGTTTCACCCTCCCCAACCTCTGTACTCCAGGTAGCACAGAGCACGAGGCAGCGGGCTTTCTCTGTCTTTTGTATGACTTTAGATCACTCCTTTTCCCATTTAAACACCATTAGTGGCTCCCTTTGGCCTACAGAACAAAATCAAGATGTTTTCTGATTTGATTCTCTGCTATTTTAAAAAATTTCCTTCTGGTAGATTTTTTTTTTTTCTTTTTAAAGATTTTATTTATTAATTTGAGAAAGATAGAGTGAAAAAGAACACAAGCAGGGGGAGCGGCAGAGGGAGAGGGAGCAGCAGCCTCCCCGCTGAGCAGGGAGCCCAACCAGGGACTCTATCCCAGGACCCTGGGACCATGACACGAGCCACAGGCAGCTGCTTAAGTGACTGAGCCACCAGGCACCCTTGGTGGATACTTTTAAATTGAACCTTTCCAATTCCAACCAGATAGAAGCACCTGCTATGCCTGAACCTCCTTGGAGCTTTCTCACCTCGGAGCTTTGGCTCAGGCATTCATTGGCCTGGAGTACTCTTCTCCTGCCTTCACATGTCCCTGTGGCTGCATCCCTGATTTCTGTCCCTCTCCCCACCCTGCCACTAGAAGTGATCATCCCCACCCCCACTCCAGACACCTTTGTCCCTTTTCTGTACCTCAAATATGACACTTTTCACGATCTTCCTCAGACCTTGTATTTCTTCTATACTAGAAAGCAAACTCTTTCAATAAAAGCCACCTGTGTACTTATTTAAAAAATTTTTAAAAAACTTTTTACCACTATGACTTTTTAATTTAATTGAAGTCTTCCTGTGGTAAAATGCACAAAACATAAAACTCCCGCTGAGGAGTCAAGATGGCGGAGAAGTAGCAGCTGAGACTACTTCGGGTAGCGGGAGATCAGCTAAATAGCTTATCTAAAGATTGCAAACACCTACAAATCCAACGGGAAATTGAAGAGAAGAAGAACAGCAATTCCAGAAACAGAAAATCAACCACTTTCTGCAAGGTAGGACTGGCGGAGAAGTGAATCCAAAGCGACGGGAAGATAGACCGCGGGGGGAGGGGCCGGCTCCCGGCGAGCGGCGGAGCAACGGAGCAAAATCAGGACTTTTAAAAGTCTGTTCCGCTGAGGGACATCGCTCCAGAGGCTTAACTGGAAGCCCAGGCCGGGTCAGCGCGGCCTCAGGTCCCGCAGGGTCGCAGAAGGATCGGGGGTGTCTGAGTGTCGCAAGCTTACCGGTATTAGAACGGGGAAGCCGGCTGCAGAGACAGAGCCGAGGAGTGACTCTCAGCTCGGGGTTGCGTTGAACCGGTCTCAGGCTCGGTCAGCTCGGAGCGTGGCCGGAGGCCAGAGTGGCGGGAGTCTTTGGGCGCTGTTCTCTGAGGGCGCACTGAGGAGTGGGGCCCCGGGCGCTCGGCTCCTCCGGGCCGGAGACCGGGAGGCCGCCATCTTTATTCCCGTCCACCGGACTCTACGGAAAGCGCTCAGGGAACAAAAGCTCCCGAAAGCGAACCCCAGCGGATTACTCAGCACGGCCCCGGGTAAGGGCGGTGCAACTCCGCCTGGGGCAAAGACGCTTGAGAATCACTACAACGGGCCCCTCCCCCAGAAGATCTACGGGAAACCCAGCCAGGACCAAGTTCACCTACCAAGGAGAGCGGCGGAATTCCAGAGGAGAAGAAAGCAAAGCACGGAACTCATGGCTTTCTCCCCATGATTTTTTAGCCTTGCAGTTAATTTAATTTTTTTTTTCTTTTTCAATTTTTTTTTTCTTTTTCTCTTCTTCTGCTGAATTTTTTTTAACTTTTACCGTTTTCTTTTTTTAACGTTTTTTAAATAGTTTATCTAATATATATATTTTTTTCCTCTTTTTATATTTTTTCTTTATCGGCTTTCTTTTTTTTAATAGTTTCTTTTTTTTTTTTTTTTCTTTCTTTCTGAACCCCTTTTTTCCCCTTTCTCCCCCCTCACAATTCGGGATCTCTTCTGATTTCGCTAAAGCATATTTTCCTGGGGTTGTTGCCACCCTTTTAGTATTTTACTTGCTCCTTCATAAACTCTTATCTGGACAAAATGACAAGGCGGAAAAATTCACAACAAAAAAAAGAACAAGAGGCAGTACCAAAGGCTAGGGACCTAATCAATACAGACATTGGTAATATGTCAGATATAGAGTTCAGAATGACGATTCTCAAGGTTCTAGCCGGGCTTGAAAAAGGCATGGAAGATATTAAAGCAACCCTCTCAGGAGATATAAAAGCCCTTTCTGGAGAAATAAAAGAACTAAAATCTAACCAAGTTGAAATCAAAAAAGCTATTAATGAGGTGCAATCAAAAATGGAGGCTCTCACTGCTAGGATAAATGAGGCAGAAGAAAGAATTAGCGATATAGAAGACCAAATGACAGAGAATAAAGAAGCTGAGCAAAAGAGGGACAAACAGCTACTGGACCACGAGGGGAGAATTCGAGAGATAAGTGACACCATAAGACGAAACAACATTAGAATAATTGGGATTCCAGAAGAAGAGGAAACAGAGAGGGGAGCAGAAGGTATATTGGAGAGAATTATTAGAGAGAATTTCCCCAATATGGCAAAGGGAACAAGCATCCAAATTCAGGAGGTTCAGAGAACCCCCCTCAAAATCAATACGAATAGGTCCACACCCCGTCACCTAATAGTAAAATTGACAAGTCTTAGTGACAAAGAAAAGATCCTGAAAGCAGCCCGGGAAAAGAAGTCTGTAACGTACAATGGTAAAAATATTAGATTGGCAGCAGACTTATCTACAGAGACCTGGCAGGCCAGAAAGAGCTGGCATGATATATTCAGAGTACTAAATGAGAAAAACATGCAGCCAAGAATACTATATCCAGCTAGGCTATCATTGAAAATAGACGGAGAGATTAAAAGCTTCCAGGACAAACAAAAACTGAAAGAATTTGCAAATACCAAACCAGCTCTACAGGAAATATTGAAAGGGGTCCTCTAAGCAAAGAGAGACCCTCAAAGTAGTAGATCAGAAAGAAACAGAGACAATATACAATAACAGTCACCTTACAGGCAATACAATGGCACTAAATTCATATCTCTCAATACTTACCCTGAATGTTAATGGGCTAAATGCCCCAATCAAAAGACACAGGGTATCAGAATGGATAAAAAAACAGAAACCATCTATATGTTGCCTACAAGAAACTCATCTTAAACCCGAAGACACCTCCAGGTTTAAAGTGAGGGGGTGGAAAAGAATTTACCATGCTAATGGACATCAGAAGAAAGCAGGAGTGGCAATCCTTATAGCAGATCAATTAGATTTTAAGCCAAAGACTATAATAAGAGATGAGGAAGGACACTATATCATACTCAAAGGAACTGTCCAACAAGAAGATCTAACAATTTTAAATATCTATGCCCCTAACGTGGGAGCAGCCAACTATATAAACCAATTAATAACAAAATCAAAGAAACACATCGACAAGAATACAATAATAGTAGGGGATTTTAACACTCCCCTCACTGAAATGGACAGATCATCCAAGCAAAAGATCAACAAGGAAATCAAGGCCTTAAATGACACACTGGACCAGATGGACATCACAGATATATTCAGAACATTTCATCCCAAAGCAACAGAATACACATTCTTCTCTAGTGCACATGGAACATTCTCCAGAATAGATCACATTCTTGGTCCTAAATCAAGTCTCAACCGGTATCAAAAGATTGGGATCATTCCCTGCATATTTTCAGACCACAATGCTCTAAAGCTAGAACTCAATCACAAGAGGAAATTTGGAAAGAACCCAAATACATGGAGACTAAACAGCATCCTTCTAAAGAATGAATGGGTCAACCAGGAAATTAAAGAAGAATTGAAAAAATTTATGGAAACAAATGATAATGAAAACACAACGGTTCAAAATCTGTGGGACACAACAAAGGCAGTCCTGAGAGGAAAATATATAGCGGTACAAGCCTTTCTCAAGAAACAAGAAAGATCTCAGGTACACAACCTAACCCTACACCTAAAGGAGTTGGAGAAAGAACAAGAAAGAAACCCTAAACCCAGCAGGAGAAGAGAAATCATAAAGATCAGAGCAGAAATCAATGAAATAGAAACCAAAAAAACAATAGAACAAATCAACGAAACGAGGAGCTGGTTCTTTGAAAGAATTAATAAGATTGATAAACCCCTGGCCAGACTTATCAAAAAGAAAAGAGAAAGGACCCAAATAAATAAAATCATGAATGAAAGAGGAGAGATCACAACGAACACCAAAGAAATACAGACAATAATAAGAACATACTATGAGCAACTCTACGCCAACAAATTTGACAATCTGGAAGAAATGGATGCATTCCTAGAGACATATAAACTACCACAACTGAACCAGGAAGAAATAGAAAGCCTGAACAGACCCATAAGCAGTAAGGAGATTGAAACAGTCATCAAAAATCTCCAAACAAACAAAAGCCCAGGGCCAGACGGCTTCCCGGGGGAATTCTACCAAACATTTAAAGAAGAACTAATTCCTATTCTCCTGAAACTGTTCCACAAAATAGAAATAGAAGGAAAACTTCCAAACTCATTTTATGAGGCCAGCATCACCTTGATCCCAAAACCAGACAAGGATCCCAACAAAAAAGAGAACTACAGACCAATATCCTTGATGAACACAGATGCAAAAATTCTCGCCAAAATACTAGCCAATAGGATTCAACAGTACATTAAAAGGATTATTCACCACGACCAAGTGGGATTTATTCCAGGGCTGCAAGGCTGGTTCAACATCCGCAAATCAATCAATGTGATACAACACATTAATAAAAGAAAGAACAAGAACCATATGATACTCTCCATAGATGCTGAAAAAGCATTTGACAAAGTACAGCATCCTTTCCTGATCAAAACTCTTCAAAATGTAGGGATAGACGGCACATACCTCAATATTATCAAAGCCATCTATGAAAAACCCACCGCAAATATCATTCTCAATGGAGAAAAACTGAAAGCTTTTCCGCTAAGGTCAGGAACACGGCAGGGATGTCCGTTATCACCACTGCTATTCAACATAGTACTAGAAGTCCTAGCCTCAGCAATCAGACAACAAAAGGAAATTAAAGGCATCCAAATCGGCAAAGAAGAAGTCAAACTATCACTCTTCGCAGATGATATGATACTCTATGTGGAAAACCCAAAAGACTCCACTCCAAAACTGCTAGAACTTGTTCAGGAATTCAGTAAAGTGTCAGGATATAAAATCAATGCACAGAAATCAGTTGCATTTCTCTACACCAACAACAAGACAGAAGAAAGAGAAATTAAGGAGTCCATCCCATTTACAATTGCACCCAAAACTATAAGATACTTAGGAATAAACCTAACCAAAGAGACTAAGAATCTATACTCAGAAAACTATAAAGTACTCATGAAAGAAATTGAGGAAGACACAAAGAAATGGAAAAATGTTCCATGCTCCTGGATTGGAAGAATAAATATTGTGAAAATGTCTATGCTACCTAAAGCAATCTACACATTTAATGCAATTCCTATCAAAGTAACATCCATTTTTTTCAAAGAAATGGAACAAATAATCCTAAAATTTATATGGAACCAGAAAAGACCTCGAATAGCCAAAGGAATATTGAAAAAGAAAGCCAAAGTTGGTGGCATCACAATTCCGGACTTCAAGCTCTATTACAAAGCTGTCATCATCAAGACAGCATGGTACTGGCACAAAAACAGACACATAGATCAATGGAACAGAATAGAGAGCCCAGAAATGGACCCTCAACTCTATGGTCAACTCATCTTCGACAAAGCAGGAAAGAATGTCCAATGGAACAAAGACAGCCTCTTCAATAAATGGTGTTGGGAAAATTGGACAGCCACATGCAGAAAAATGAAATTGGATCATTTCCTTACACCACACACGAAAATAGACTCAAAATGGATGAAGGATCTCAATGTGAGAAAGGAATCCATCAAAATCCTCGAGGAGAACACAGGCAGCAACCTCTTCGACGTCAGCCGCAGCAACATCTTCCTAGGAACATCACCAAAGGCAAGGGAAGCAAGGGCAAAAATGAACTTTTGGGATTTTATCAAGATCAAAAGCTTTTGCACAGCAAAGGAAACAGTGAACAAAACCAAAAGACAACTGACAGAATGGGAGAAGATATTTGCAAATGACATATCAGATAAAGGGTTAGTGTCCAAAATCTATAAAGAACTTAGCAAACTCAACACCCAAAGAACAAATAATCCAATCAAGAAATGGGCCGAGGACATGAACAGACATTTCTGCAAAGAAGACATCCAGATGGCTAACAGACACATGAAAAAGTGCTCCATATCACTCGGCATCAGGGAAATACAAATCAAAACCACCATGAGATATCACCTCACACCAGTCAGAATGGCTAAAATTAACAAGTCAGGAAATGACAGATGCTGGCGAGGATGCGGAGAAAGGGGAACCCTCCTACACTGTTGGTGGGAATGCAAGCTGGTGCAACCACTCTGGAAAACAGCATGGAGGTTCCTCAAAATGTTGAAAATAGAACTACCCTATGACCCTGCAATTGCACTGCTGGGTATTTACCCTAAAGATACAAACATAGTGATCCGAAGGGGTACATGCACCCGAATGTTTATAGCAGCAATGTCTACAATAGCCAAACTATGGAAAGAACCTAGATGTCCATCTACAGACGAATGGATAAAGAAGATGTGGTATATATACACAATGGAATACTATGCAGCCATCAAAAGAAATGAAATCTTGCCATTTGCGACGACGTGGATGGAACTAGAGGGTATCATGCTTAGCGAAATAAGTCAATCGGAGAAAGACAACTATCATATGATCTCCCTGATATGAGGGAGAGGAGATGAAACATGGGGGGTTGAGGGGGTAGGAGAAGAGTAAATGAAACAAGATGGGATTGGGAGGGAGACAAACCATAAGTGACTCTTAATCTCACAAAACAAACTGAGGGTTGATGGGGGGAGGGGGTTGGGAGAGGGCGTGGGGTTATGGATATTGGGGAGGGTATGTGCTATGGTTGTGAAGTGTGTAAACCTGGCGATTCGCATACCTGTACCCCTGGGGATAAAAATATATGTTTATAAAGCTGTAAAAAAAAAAAATAAAAAAAAAAAAAAAAAAAAAAAAAAAAAAAAAAAGAAAGAAAGAAAGAAAGGATGAATACCCAAGTTTTGTAGCAACATGGACGGGACTGGAAGAGATTATGCTGAGTGAAATAAGTCAAGCAGAGAGAGTCAATTATCATATGGTTTCACTTATTTGTGGAGCATAACAAATAGCATGGAGGACAAGGGGAGATGGAGAGGGGAGTTGAGGGAAATTGGAAGGGGAGGTGAACCATGAGAGACTATGGACTCTGAAAAACGATCTGGGAATTTTGAAGGGGTGGGGGGTGGGAGGTTGGGGCACCAGGTGGTGGGTATTGTGGAGGGCACAGATTGCATGGAGCACTGGGTGCTGTTATGCTGAAAAATAAAAAAATTATAAAAAAAAAAAAAAAAAAAAAAAAAAAAAAAAAAAAAACTCCCGCTGAACAGGCAGCCCAATGCAGGGCTCCATCTCAGGACCCTGGGATCATGACCTGAGCCAAAGGCAGATCCTTAATGACTGAGCCACCCAGGTGCCCCAAAACTTACTATTTTAAACATGTGTAAGTGTACAGTCATCAAAGCTAAACACAGCTGGGCATTTTTATTCACAGATCTTATTCACTAATGACTGTGGTTGGAGAAACAGCTGAGCCTCCCTCCCGATTTGCCAGGGATGACCCAGGATTTTATTTTATTTTATTTTAATTTTATTTATTTATTTTTTGACCCAGGATTTTAAAGAGAGAGTCAGGAGTACACTTATCTTGATGAGCACTGAGAAATATGCTGAATTATTGAACCACTATATTGTCCACCTGGAACTAACATAACTCCATATGGTAGCTATGCTGGAATTAAAATAAAATAATAATAAAAATAAAAATAAAGGGAGAATGAAGGAGTGGGGAAGGAAAGCCAGCAGGGACTCATGCAGGGGCCAGAAGGTGAAATGTTACAAAAAGCTGGTAAGAATATTTTTCAATGAACTTGGAGTTAGGACAGCTGTGTCTTCGAATCACATTTATTGGAGGCTTCTACTTCTCTAAAGACTGGAAACCAGAGGCCCTATCCTTCTTGATGATGACATTTAAAAAAAATGGCTTTTGGGCACCTAGGTGGCTCAGTCAGTTAAATGTCTGACTTTGGTTCTGGGATCGAGCCCCGTTTGCTGTCTCCCTGCTCAGTGGGGAGAATGCTTCTCCCTCTCCCCCTGCCCCTCCCCCCTGCTCATGTTCTTTCTGTCTCTCTCTCAAATAAATAAAATATTAAAATAAATAAATAAAAGCCATTAGGTCCTAGAGAAGGAGACTCCCGGGTTGTAGCAGAGACATACATCTCAACATCTCAACGGAGGAAAGATTTACAATTTGAAGCTTTTTTTTTGGTACATACTCTAAGAAAGGGAGGTATTAATTAGGTGTTAGCTGAAACTGAGGGCGAATTCTTTTGACAACCTTGAGTTTTTCCAGACAGGATCTCAAGGGGAGGGCTAGGTTGGCCCAGAGACGAGGGCCTTGGCTGCCAGAAGCCCTGTCAGGGTTTCGTCAAGTCTCTTGGTGCAGGTGTTTGAATGGCGTCTCTCCTGCAGAGAGTTGATGGGAGTCCTTCGGGTCAGTGGCATGGAGTACACCCATCTCCACCATCCCTCTCCAGAACTTTTTTCATTCTGCAAAACAGATTCTGTACCCATGAAACACTAATCTCGGGCGCCTGGGTGGCTCAGTGGGTTAAGCCACTGCCTTCGGCTCAGGTCATGATCTCAGGATCCTGGGATCGAGTCCCGCATCGGGCTCTCTGCTCCGCAGGGAGCCTGCTTCTTCCTCTCTCTCTGCCTACTTGTGATCTCTGTCTGTCAAATAAATAAAATCTTAAAAAAAAAAAAAGAAACACTAATCTCCCCCCATTCCTTCCTCCCCTCAGCCCCTGGCAACCACCCGTCCACTTTCTGTCGTTATGAATTTGATGACTCCAGGTACAAGTGGAATCATACAGTATTTGTCTTTTTGTGACTGGTTCAATTCACAGAGCATAATGTTCTCCAAGGTTTAGCCATAATGTAGCTTGTGTCAGAATTTCCTTCCTTATTAAGGCTGAGTAATAGTTCATCCCCTTGTATGTATAGACCACATTTTGTTTATCTCTTCATCTGCGGATGGACACTTTGTTTCCACCATTTTGCTTTTGTGACTAGTGCTGCTATGAACATAAAAATTTACAAATACTGCTCCAAGACCCTGATCTCAATTATTTTGCTTATTTACTTTTGCATCTTCAGGGCTGGTCCCCTTTTAGTTCCTCAATAAATGCTTGTTAAAAAAATTT
This sequence comes from Lutra lutra, assembly GCF_902655055.1. Lineage (NCBI taxonomy): Eukaryota > Metazoa > Chordata > Mammalia > Carnivora > Mustelidae > Lutra > Lutra lutra. The sequence goes on along the minus strand of NC_062283.1, from coordinate 20,106,244 downwards.
TATTGAGTGACTTCCTTGGCAGTGGGAATGGCCATAGTAAGTTGGCTGAGGCCCACCGTGGAGAGATTCCCAGAGGTCCAAGGGGACCACACAGTCAGTGTCCTGGGGGTAACAGAGCTGGTCGCTGAGCTGAGGGGCCCAGCTGGAGAGGTAGGGCCCCTTCGCTGAGGCTCAGTTCCGGGCAGTGGCCTGTTGATCCCTCGCTGGCCTCTGAAGCCTGTGGCCACAGTAAGCCTCTGTTCGCAAGCTCCTTCTGCAACACTCTCACCTCCTTTATATCTGAGATCTCTTATCTCCTCCTCCATGAGATCTTCCCCAATGACCACGGCAGCCCCCTGGCTACCTCACTCTCTAGTGTAACACTCTGTTCATAACCTTTAGAGCCTTATTGTAGGTTGGAATTGTTTCATTTGCTCCCATGTTTATTTACTGTCTGCTCTCCATTTATGGTCTGGTCTCTGTAAGCACCATGGGGATAGGGGGCTTGTCCGTCTGTATCCAAGCAGTGCTTGGCGCATAGTAGGTGGTAAAAAAAAGACCAGAGGGAGTAATGATCTGTTTGTTTACACAAGGAATGTCCGCACATCTGGTTGTAATCTAAACAGTGCTGGGTGGGGGGGAGGCATTGACCCCAACTGGTTATCTGAGACGTCAGTGACTTGAGGAGGGCCTTGCAAAAGATCCCTAAAGCAAGCAGCTGGAGGAAGTTGTGGCAGGCGACTAGGACTCAGGCAACAGGATGATCTGAGTGGGAAGCTGGTGGTCCAGGCAGAGGACACACCAAGGACCTGGACCCTAAACCTGAGTTCAGGCACAAGGCTCCATTCTTTAGAGGAGCCGATGAGAGTGCACAGGACTTAAGCAAGATGAATCAGAGAAGAGGTTGGTGCCCCTGGACTGGGGCTGGGCCCACAGAGTGCTGACAGGAGGGCCTAGGGCAGAAGGCAAGCTCTCTGCCTGTCCTGATTTAGGCAGGCTGACCCAGAGCCTGAGGTGGAGATAAACAGCTTCAGCATTGTGATTACAGAGCAATGGGAGCCAGAAACCAGGCTGGCCATTATAGAAAGCTGTATACACACATGCCATGCTTATTTATACAAACACACATGCCATGCTTATTTATACATATATAAATTATAAATTTATAATTTATATTTAATATTTTTATTTATATAAAATAAATATAAAATTTATTTATATAATATTCATATATTATATTATTATAACTTTATATAATAGAAATTATATGATTTATATATTTTTATATATTAAATATATAAAATGGTATGTGTATATATATGGTGTGTGTATAAATATATATGTGTATATGTTTGTATACACATATATATTATAAAAATTTTCTTTAAGTAATCTCTACACCCAACATGGGTCTCAAACCCATGACCCCAAGATCAAGAGTTGCACGCTCTTCCAACTGAGCCAGCCAGGCACCCCAAGCATGGTGTATTTTTTAAATGGTGTTTCATGGAATATAAAAAACACAGACCCTAATGGAAAGGGTGAAAAGAAATGTGTTAAAACTTCAGTTTCTTTTTCAACAAAAGAAGGCATAAGCAAGCAGAGAATCAAACAGATAAGCGCACACCCATGTCCATGGCAACATTATTCCCACTAGCCAAAAGGTGGAAGCATCTGAAGTATCCATTCACAGATGAATGGCTCAAGAAATATGTTATGGATATAGAGTGGTTATAATATTATTCTGCCACAAAACAGGAGTGAGCTGGAGGGGAGAGGGGATGGGGCTTAAGTACCCTTAAATGATGGCGACAGAGTTTCAGATTTGCAAGATGAAAAGCGTTCTGGGAGCGGATGGTGGTGATGGTCGCACAACAGTGTGAATCTACTTAGTTCCACTCAGCCGTGCATTTAAAAATGGGTAAGGGGCTCAAGTTTATGGTCTTTGCACTTTACAATTAAAAGACATCGAAGGAAATTCAGACGCAGACTACAGCATAGATGTGACTTGAAGACCTTACGCTCAGTGAACTAAGCCACTCACAAAGAGACAAATACTTTTAAGATTCCACTGGCATGGGTTTCCTAGAATGGTCAGAGTCAGAGGGACAGAAAGTAGATGGTGGTTGCCAGGGACTGGAGGGAGAGGAGATGGGGAGGTAGTGTATCATGTGTATAGAGTTTCAGTTTGGGAAGATGAAAACTTTCAGGAAATGGATAGCGTCCATTCACAGCGTCATAGCCTAACGCTGTGAATTTATCATGTCATTGAATTAATTGTACACTAAACATGGCCAAAATGATGAATTTAATGTACGTATATTTTACCACAGTGAAAAAAAAAATATAGCCTACACAAAGGCAAAGGCCAGGAGGAGATATCTGTTGTTTTTCTATCTGCAGATGTTTATTTATACTGGCTGGAAACATCAAGTTTCTGGATCCGAGAACAGACTGATGATTTGTTCACATATTGGTCTTGGTGCCAATTCTCAACAGACAACGCAGTGAGGACCAGATGTACCCTGCATGTACCGGGGCTTGAAACGCAGTGAGGAACTCTAATATGATGGATCTCGGAGCATGAATAGAAGTTGCCACACATCTGTTCCTCCCACCCTGGAGGTGGAAGGAGAGACTTTTGCTCTCCAATGTCAACAAAACTCTGGGGAGAGGCAAGGAAGGTCTCTGGGTTTTTACAACCATCTGGAATGTAAACATCTGGCTCAGGGTTTATCATCTTTGGAAAATGATGAGAAAATGGGTCTGGGGAGAAAGAGAGCAGTCTCTGTCTTTGTAGCATGTCAATATCTGTGTCTCAGAAAGGTCTGGGCAGTGCAGGAACACGGAGACATCCAGCGAGCATTGCCTCCCAGCAATATCCATAACATATGTAACCATAAAAGGATTCATACACAGAATATTTAACTCCTACAAATAAGCAAGGAGAAGACAATCCTATGGATGAAAGAATGGAAGATGCTAATTTCCAGAAGAGGAATTCCAGTTGGCTAATAAGCATATGAAAACCTCATGAGACTTAATAATTAGGGAAATTCAAATTAAGATGGGCACCAAACACATACTGAAATATTTCAGAATTAAAAGACATGAAGCAAAGTGCTATGTTGTCAGGTTATAGGAACCTGTGAAAAGAATGAAAGTGTGACTTATATGAAATGTCCAGAAAGGCAAATCTAGAGGGACAGAAAGTAGATCAGTATTTGTTCAGGGCGAGGGAGATAGGGAGGGGTTTAAAAATGGGGGGGGGGATGGCTAAAAGGAGCCAAAGCTCCTTCTGGGGGTAATGAAAATATTCTAGAAGTGATTGTGGTGATGGATAGGCAACTCTGAATATACTTCTAAAAGTCATTGAATTATACACTTCATTATTTTCTTAAGACTATTTGACAGAGACAGTACAAGCATGGGAAGTGGGGGCAGAAGGAGAGGGAAAAGCAGACTCCTGCTGAGCAGGGAGCCGGTCATGGGGTTCGATCCCAGGACCCTGAGATCATAACCTGAGCTGAAGGCAAATGCTTAACCAACTGAGCCACCCAGGTGCCCTGAATACACACTTTAAATGAGTGAATTGTCTGGTATACCAATTGTATCTCAATGGCTGTTATAAAGGGGAATGGGGAGAGCATTTGCTTCCTACCAGAAAGTAAAGTCTGACTATTTTGTGTGTTGAGGAAGATGTGCAGGGAGAAATAGGAGCTTGCCCCACGGCTTTGGGACATGTCTGCTGGGACACTTTGGAAGAGCACACTGGCTGCTTTTAGTAAAGTTAAAGGCACACCTATTCTGTGTCCCAACATCTGCATTCCTAGGTAAAGAATCTGGGACATGTGTCCAAGGAGCCTTTGCAAGGATGATCATGGCAACCTTGTCTATAAGAGTGAACATTTTAAGGGACTTCAATGCCCATGAACAGAAGAACAGATAAATACAATTCAATCCATATTGAGGAATACTATACACCAACTTAATATGAATCAACTACACGTACCTCCATGGAAACCTGTCCCAAACATAATGTTGGGTGAAAAAAAACACATTTTCAAGAAGATGGCTTCAGTGGGATGCCATTAATAGAAAGCCACGCAAAACCAATGACAGACGTTCATTATCACGCAGCATGTGGAGTGAGGGTATAAAGGACGCCCGAAATGACAAATTGCAAAGTCACGATGATGACCAGCTCTGGAAAGAGGAGGACCAAGAGGACCAGGAAGGAGCACACGGCCAACATTTAACTGTACCTGTACACGGATTTCTTTCAAAATATTTAATGGCGATATTTGAGAAAGCTGGCATATACATTTTGCAATATGATCTGCCCTTTTCTGGACATTTGAAATATTTGCCAGGATGAGAGGGAAAGATGAAGCAGAATCTGTAGGGCAGGAGCTAGAGCTGGAGGGGCTGCTCCCTCCATCCCCCAATCCTCTTCCCCGGCGGGGGAGGACACCGGATGGACTGCCCCGCGGGCTGTAGACGTTGCCAGATGCACACTCGGCTCTGATCCTTGATGTCTGGTCTGGCAGAAACCCGGGTAAGCCTCCTCCGGCAGCGGCTGCCTCCCGCGCAGCTCTGGCCATGGTGGGTTGAAGTCTGCGGTGTCTGCAAAGAATCGGGATTTGCCATACACCTTATCATTTAGAAATTGTGCCCCGGGGCCTCAACTGCCTCTTCGTCTACAGGCTGGGAGACCTAAACACGGAGACTGCTCGCAGGACTCCGACATTCCGGAGGCGTGGAGAAGCCTCACCGGGTTATCAGCGTTACCACGACAACGGTGGGGGCCGGGAATAACACCGCAGAGGCGAAAGGTCAAGTCAAACACTGATAAGTATCCGCTGCGCAGCCTCTCCCGTGTCTGGACTGTGTACCTGAGACACCCGGGATGGCTGGTTGGAGGGTAATTTTTCTTTTCACCCCCAAGTGACCTCCTACTAATGTTTCTCCTTTTTTCGGAGTGTTGCCTTGGAATGCTCTTAGCACACAATTATATGTGGTCCCACGCTTTTAAAGGATCGTGTCTGTTAACTACGGTTAAGTATGATCAGAGATGATGCGTCTCTCTAGTTTGTTTAAGCTTTAAACCACCACCACTCTCTCACCTCCCTCCAGTGCCTCGATGTGCCAACCTTAGCATGATTTGCAAATTAGGCTCGAAAGAGTCGGAATAATTAAACTCAGAATGATTAAAGACTCAGAATAATTAAGCGCCCAGAAAGCTGGTGCGGGGGGGAGGGGCGGGGAATGGATAGGCTCCAAGTGTTCGTTTTCAAGAAGGGCATTGTCTGCGAGCAGCTTGCCCCGTCTAGCTCCTTGCTACTCAAAGTGTGGTCCTTGGACCAAGAATCTGAGGCCCCACCCAGACTATTGGATTGGATTCTGCATTTTAATAGATCCCCCACGTGACTCCTGTACAGCGAGTTCGAGTTCGGGGAAATAGTTTTACAGCCTGAGGTGACTGCCTTCCAAAAGACCGCTGGCGTCCTGAGAAATAAGGTTTTCCAAAAGGGGAGACACTCCCAGGGACATTCAGGAAGAAAAGCTTTCCTAAAAGCAACGCAAACACATTCTCTGAGATGTCCTAAATCACTGCGTTATTTGCAGATTACGTTTTGTACAAAATTGTTATTCCTTTTCTTCCCACCCATTAGACTATGTGAGTTCGATTACCAAAAAAAAGGCAGGAGGGAGGGTGGTGGTTAAAAGTAACATGGAAGTGCTGAGTTCTCGTTGGACCATGATCTTGTGCTAATACCCAATGCGACCATGACCCCCATTGTGCCTTAGTTTCTCTGACTTGGAAATAGCCCAGATCATTTCCCAGGGCCTGCACCAGGATTCGCCAGCTTATGCTTTTGAGGACTTTGAGGTCCGCGGATGAAAGGCAAGGTCTAGGCGTTATTGGGGCCATGCTGCAAGGGCTGGGCCCACTCCTGATTCAGCAGCCTCCTTGCACTAGGAGTGCAGTGCGCTCACTTTTATCTCAGTCCCTGACTGCTCTGGAGGAAAGGATGGGGAAGGCAGGTAGGTGGGGCAAGGGAGATAAAGCAGCTTCATTTACCCGATGAGTCAGAGGAAGCTTCATTTGTGGCCAGTGGAGCCATTATTCACCCAACCCAGCACTCCCACCACCGGCTGAGAGGAGCAGGAATTTCTCACTTCACTTCTGTCTGTGTGTGGGGGTGGGGGAGGGTTGTGTATCCATGTCCCCTCATCTCCCTGTGGTGGCGGCAATGACAGAATGACGTTATTTTTTTTTTTTAAAGATTTTATTTATTTATTTGACAGAGAGAGATCACAAGCAGATGGAGAGGCAGGCAGAGAAAGAGAGAGAGGGAAGCAGGCTCCCTGCTGAGCAGAGAGCCCGATGCGGGCCTCGATCCCAGGACCCTGAGATCATGACCTGAGCCGAAGGCAGCGGCTTAACCCACTGAGCCACCCAGGCGCCCCAGAATGACGTTATTAAGCTGCCCTTTGTGTAGCAATGGAAGTGAGTGGATGGCCGTGACTCTCAAAGTAATTTTTTAGAGAAAAGTATGAAATCAAATGTTGGTATATGAATGGCTCTCACAGAATCTTCTTGGAGAAGTGACTGCAGACGGGCTGCTTGCAGAGCAAAACATATCTCAGGGACGACTGACTTTAGGTTTACACAAAAGCCTGAATTCCCAAAACAGCTTAGGAGGAAAAGGTGTGATTCCTCACCTTACACAGGATACTTTGGTTTTACAAAGAGACTCATTCAGGGGCACCTGGGTGGCTCAGTCGGTTTAGTGTCTGACTGTTGATTTGGGCTCAGGTCATGAGCTCAAGGACATCGTGGGATCGAAGCCTGCATCGGGCTCTGAGCTCAGCAGAAAGTCTGCTTGGGATTCTCTCTCTCTCCCACTTCCTCATCTCCCTCCCTCTCTCTCAAATAATAAAGAAACAAACAAATACATAAATCTTTAATAAAATAAAATAAAATAAATAAACCTTTAAAAAAACCCCAAAAAGCAAACCCCCACCCCCCCAAAAAAAACAAAGGGACTCATTCAGGGCTCCTTTTTTTTTTTTTTAATTGCAGGAAATAAAGGTGGCATAAAACATTCCATCTTCCCTACTGTTCCATGTGCAGGTCAGTGGCATTAAGCACACTGATGTTGTTGTCAAACCATCACTACCATCCGTCTCCAGAACTTTACCTTACAGAACAGGAGCCCTGCATCTGTTAAAAATAACCACATCCCAGCAGCCGCCATTTTACTTTCCCTCTCTACGAATGACTACTCGTGTGTCGGTTTCCTCCTCCTTCTCTTCCCCTCCCCCTCTCCTCCCCCTCTTGCCCCTCCCCTCCTCCCCTTCTCCTTCTTCTCCTTTTCCTCCTCCTCTTCCTCCTTCTTCCTTTAGAATTTCCTTTCTTTTTAAGGCTACATAATATTATACTCCATTTTATTTATCCATTCATTTGTGGATGGACACATTGGTTATTTCCATCCTTTTGGACATTGAGAATAATGCAGCTACGAATATGGGTGCAGAAATACCTCTTTGAGTCCTTCCTTTCAATTCTTTTTGGGTAAATGTCCAGCAGCGGAACTCTAGTATCCGGAAGTAATTCTGTGTTTCATTTTTGAGAAACCACTGTACTGTTTTGGTTCTAGTTTCTCCACATCCTCACCAACATGTTTTTTTCTTTTCTTTTCCTTTCTTTCTTTATTTCTTAACCAGGTCACCTTAATGGGTGTGAGATGTCTGGGTTCTTTCAAGCAGCAATATTTAAAAATGTGATTCTGTTTATCAAAAAGCAATTTGGGCCCCAAATTTAAATAACTGGATGAATCAAAGGATATAATAAAATCTCTAGGATCTCTTGGTGATACTTTAAAGGTGGGATGAAGCTTAGGTGCAGAAGGTCAAGTTAATTATTTGCCCAAGTTTGTGGTCAGTCTCATTTTGAGTCTTGCAAGGCCTCTCTTGTGGTTCTCCCTTCCCCATCCCTGTCCCCTTTGCAGCTCTGTCCTCTCCAACCACAGACGAGGCAATGTAGCTGCTGAGTTATTTTTGTTGTTGTTGTTGTTTAGTATTTAGGAAAAGAAAATTTTTTTTAAGTAGGCTCCATGCCCAACGTGGGGCTTGAACTCACAGCCATGAGATGGAGAGTCGAATGCTCTATTGAATGAGCCAACCAGATACCCCATGACTACTGAGTTACCAACATGGGATTGTCATCAGAGGTCACAATTGTCCTCAAAATTTTTGAAAATAGCTTTCTGTTAATGACCTCGCGGTTCACCTGTCCTTTTCTCAGTGTGTGAGAGTGGAAAGGCTTTGCTCTTACCTCTCTTGAAGCAGGTGGAATAGTGTGGCAGACACCTACAGGCTGATGAAGGGTGTCGCTGAAGGCTGATTGAAGGCAATGGGAACCACATTAGGGCACCTCATTCTACTTGCCAGGGAGCTCAGTCCATCTGAGGAGGCGGGAGGTAGGGAGGGGAGAAGCAGCAGGCATGAAGGTGGCAGGAGGAGGAGGAGGCCAGTGGCCAGGAAGGGGAGACCCTGCCTGGAAGAACAGAGAAGTTTAAGTGATTAAAGCTCAGTGATTCTGGCTGATAAAGGACGCAGAGATACCGACCATAGTCATTACTGTTGCTTTGATTATATTTCCCCAGACAGGAAGCAAGAGTTCAATGTCATTTAAGCATTCAGTGGTCATTTATTGAGGACTTGCTATGGGCCAAGTGCTGGAGTTATAAATGAGCATGGTGCCTGCTCTCTAGTATCTCATGTCTTTGGAAATGCCTGCTTTTAAAAAAGGCTAAGTAAGAGACACCTGGGTGGCTCAGATGGTTAACCATCTTTTTCAGCTCAGGTCATGATCTCCAGGTCCTGGCATCGGGCCCCACGTTGGGCTCCCTGCTCAGTGGGGAGTCTACTTCTCTCTTTGCCTCTACTTCTCCACCTGCTTGTACTCTTTCTCTCTCTTTCCCTTTCAAATGAATGAATAAAATCTTAAAAAAAAAAGGCAAAGTAAAACTCTCAGTTAGTTTCAGAAGCATCAAAAATAATGAAGAATGTAGATTTTCATGAAGTCTTACTTGATTTTTGTTATATTGGGTACAGAGATACATGAAGTTTTTGCCTTGAGAATTCACGTTCCCAAAGGCCCATGGGGTCAAACGGCATTGAAGGCAAATAGCCAAAACTCAAACCTGGAATCCAGTGTAAGTGGGGCCCCAGCTGAGGAACTCGGGGTCAGGGTGGATGGAGAAACAGAACACAAGGCAGGGACCCAAATATCAGGGCTGGAGGCAGTGTGGGACAAGCTCAAGACCAAACATAAGTGGTCTTATGCCAAATGGATATGGATTAAGAATGGGAAAATTGCCTCTGATTTATTTGCTATGTAATTTTTTGGGGGGGGGGAGTCATACTTAAAAATACAGAAGGGAAATACACCAAAAATATTAACAGGATTAAGCCTTGGTGGAGGGATTATGGGTAACCTGATTTTCTTCTTCATAACTTTTCATATTTTAAAATTTTATAACAAACAGTATTAATTTTATAATCTGAAAAAATGCTATTTTTAAAAAGATTTTATTTTATTTATTTGACAGAGAGAGAGAGAGACAGCGAGAGAGGGAACACAAGCAGCAGGAGAGGGAGAGGCAGAAGCAGACTTCCCACTGAGCAGGGAGCCCGATGCAGGGCTCGATCCCAGGACTCTGGGATCACAGCCTAAGCCGAAGGCAGATGCTTAACTACTGAGCCACCCAGGACCCCAAAAATGCTATTTTTACTTTTATTTTTTTAAATTTTTAAATTAACATATAATGTATTATTTGCCCCAGGGGTACAGGTCTGTGAATCACCAGGTTAACACACTTCACATCACTCACCATAGCACATACCCTCCCCAGTGTTCATAACCCAACCACCCTCTCCCTACCCACGTCCCCCTGTCAACCCTCAGTTTATTTTGTGAGATTAAGAGTCTCTTATGGTTTGTCTCCCTCCCAATCCCATCTTGTTTCACTTATTCTTTTCCTACCCCCTAAACCCCCCACGTTGCATCTCCACTCCCTCGTATCAGGGAGATCATATGATAGTTGTCTTTCTCCGATTGACTTATTTCGCTAAGCATGATACCCTCTAGTTCCATCCACGTCGTCGCAAATGGCAAGATTTCATTTCTTTTGATGGCTGCATAGTATTCCATTGTGTATATATACCACATCTTCTTTATCCATTCGTCTGTTGATGGACATCTAGGTTCTTTCCATAGTTTGGCTATTGTAGACATTGCTGCTATAAACATTCGGGTGCACGTGCCCCTTCAGATCACTGCATTTGTATTTTTAGGGTAAATACCCAGTAGTGCAATTGCTGGGTCGTAGGGTAGCTCTATTTTCAACTTTCAAAAATGCTATTTTTAAAACATGAAAGGCGGGTGCCTGGGTGGCTCAGTGGGTTAAGACGCTGCCTTCGGCTCGGGTCATGATCTCAGGGTCCTGGGATCGAGTCCCGCGTCGGGCTCTCTGCTCGGCGGGGAGCCTGCTTCCCTCTCTCTCTCTCTCTGCCTGCCTCTTCATCTACTTGTGATCTCTCTCTGTCAAATAAATAAATAAAAATCTTTAAAAAAAAATAAAATAAAACATGAAAGGAAATATGAGAAAAGGGCTGGATGATGAGAATAATGTTGTATTTTTTTTTAAATGGTAGGAAACTGAATATTGGTAGGCAAAGTATCCAGAAATAACACTGGAGAAGCAGGGATCATATGCCAAGCTTAACTTCGTCACAAACTGGGAATAATCCTGTCATTTTCTCCAATCTATTTATCATATAATCGAGGAATAGATCTGAGAGAGACAGGTGTGTGTGTGTGTGTGTGTGTGTGCCCTACTGGAAAATGACTTCTTTAATGTGATAGATAATTTCATCTTGAAATTATAGCGTGAGGGCAAACAAATATTAAGAGTTCTAATTCTTAGTTGTGACTTAAAAAAAAAAGATTTATTTATTTATTTATTTGAGAGAGAGAGAGAGAACACAAGTAGGAGGGAGAGAGAATCTCAAGCAGACTCCACACAGAGCAGGGAGCCCTACTTGGGGCTCGATCTCACAACCTTGAAATCACCCAATCTGAAACCAAGAGTCGGACACTTAACTGACTACCTGCCCAACATCCCTTAATTCTGACATCTTTATTCATGAAAAGAAGATTTGATGTCTCTGATGAGAGAGTGACATATTCTAAAAAGAAGAAAGGTCACTAGTAACCTGAATAGAGTTTTTAAGTTTACTTTGCTAAGAGGGGAGTTTAATCCTTTAAAGACATGCATGGCTAATTTTAGAATTTAGTTTTAATGAATATTTGTGTGTTGGTAGGGAGATAGATGGAAATCGTATTTGGGGCACAGATCCTTGTTTTAAATACAAATTCCCTTTTATTAGCCTCCTGGGAAGGGGACCTGCTTTGCTTCGCACCAAATCTCCAAACAAAAGAAACAAGGTGTTGGTCTTACAGGTGGCTGCCTGTGTCGGCAAGCGAACGCACATCCTGTCACTGGTGGAGAAGAGGGCCTTGCTGCTTTCCACACCCATTCCAGACTTGCAAGAAAGAAAGTCTCCCCAGAAACTGGAAGGGATCCAGAAGACATGGGCAGACCTGCAGGTCTGTCTTGAGAGAGAACTGTGTTCTTTCATTTCTCAGATCTATTGAAGCCTTGAGAAGATTAATTGAGGGACTGCTTGCCTAGAAGGCATTTCAGGGAGGCAGGCTCAGTCCTGGATCAGCAATGTTCCAGGCTCTCTGGAGAGACACACATTGTACCCACCTGGGCACCTCGTGGGTAAAATCCCCCGAACCACGGCTACTGACTTGGGGCTTTGTGGACCCTCTGAACACTTTCGGGCCTAAGAAACCCAGTAACCAAAGCCCTGGGTAAGCTCTTCCTTTCCTTGTGATGTCTTCATAATAAGCTGGGGTGAATGGTTACAGCTACGTTTGAGAATTTATTGGTGTAACTCTTAATTTAATTCTCTCAATGGAAAATAAATTATTCTTCTATAACACAAAATCTGAGTTTAGAACCCATCTAGGATTTTTCAGTATCCCAGGGTTAACATAACAATCCCACTGACTTTCTTTTCAATGCAGCTGTCCGTCAGGGTGCTGGGATGGGGTTTTCCTGCCAAGGGACTCAGCTCGACAAATCTGGCCACAGAAAGAATATTGGTGAACGTGTTAAAAATAATAGGCAATGCCGTGCAAGATACTTGGCCCATCTTTAGCCGCCTTCATTTGCCTGAGTGAAATAAAGCAAAGAGCGGTAAGTCAGGATTTTTTTTTTTTTGGTAGATTTTGGCATTTTTTTAAAAAAGACTTTATTTATTTATCTGATTAGAGAGAGCTCACAAGTAGGCAGAGAGGCAGGCAGAGAGAGAGGGTCCTTGGACCCTGAGATCATGACCTGAGTCGAAGGCAGAGGCTTTAACCCACTGAGCCACCCAGGTGCCCCGATTTTAGCATCTTTATAGATAATATTTAGTTCCTAAATTTTAGGTCTATTAATGAAATTTTGTGTATACTGTGATGTAAGGGTACATATACATATTACACATATATATAATATATATAAATAATAAAATATATAATAAATATATAAATTAAATAAAAAAAATAATATATAAATATAATATATACATAATAAAATATATAAATAAAATAAAATTAAAATTAAATATATAAATATATATATCCTTCACATCTTTGTTCTTTTATATATATAAAATATATATATGTTCTTATATATATATGTGTATATATATTATATATATATGTGTGTGTGTATATATGTTAAGTGGGTGATCCTTCCTAAACTGTGTATGTGTATATATATGTATATATATTATATGTATATATATGTGCATATATATACATGCATATATAATATATATGAATATATATGAAGGATATATATATATATATATCCTTCACATCTTTGCTCATATATATATATATTTTTGTTCATATATATTATTATGGATATGAACAAAGATGTGAAGGATATGTAAATCAATTGATCATAAAGGTAAGGGTTTATTTCTGAATATTCTGTTCTGTTCTATTGACCCATCTGTCTGTACTCATGCCAATACAAGACTGTCTTAATGTCTATGGCTTTATAGCAAGTTTTGAAATCAGGTAGTGTAGTCCTCCAACTTTGTTCTTTTTCAAAATGGTTTGGCTCTTCTAGGTTCTTTACATTTCTTTTTTTTAAGGATTTATTTATTTATTTTAGAGATAGAGAGGGGAATGCAGAGGGAGAGGGAGAGAATCCTCCAGCAGATTCCCTGCTGAGCACAGAGCCTGATATGGGGCTCAATCCTAGGATCCTGAGATCATGACCTGAGCGGAAATCAAGAGTCAGAGGCTTAACTGACTGAGCCACCCAGGTGACTGCGTTTTTTGCATTTCGTATAACTTTTAGGGTCATGTCATCCAGCTCCATGAAAAAATGCTGGGATTTTGATAGGGATTTCATGTAATTTCTAGATCAGTTTAGGAAGGATCACCCTCTTAACAATATTGAGATTTCTAATCTATGCACATAGTATGTCTCTCCATTTATTCAGATCTTCAGATAGATATCTTGGCAATGTTTTATGGTTTTAGTGCATAGTTCTTGCATTTGTTTTGTTAAATTTATTCCCAAGTATTTTTTTTTTTTGATGCCATTGTGAATGGAATTGTTTTTTTTTTTTTCAAAGATTTTATTTATTTATTTGATAGAGAGCACAAGCAGGCAGAGAGGCAGGCAGAGGCAGAGAGAGAAGCAGGCTCCCCACTGAGCAAGGAGCCCGATGCGGGGCTCGATCCCAGGACCCCGAGATCGTGACCTGAGCCGAAGGCAGCAGCTTAACCCACTGAGCCACCCAGGCGCCCCAGTGAATGGAATTGTTTTATAATTTTAGTTTTGAATTATTTATTGTTAGTATATTGAAATGCAATTAGTTTTATGTATTGGTCTTTTTATCCTGTGGCCTTGATCTGGTTTACTAATTCTAGTGAGTTTTTGGGAAACTCCCTAGAATTTTCTACATACAGGATCATGTTGTCTATAAACGAAGACCGTTATACTTCTTCCTTTTCCAATCTGTATACCCGTTGTTTTTTTTTTCCTTGAGTATTTCACTTGCTAGAGATTAGTCTCTAGTTGAATAAAGGTGTTAAGAGAAAATATCCTTCCTTATTCCCAGTCTCAGTGGGAAAACATTAATTTTTTTCAGTCTTATTTACTTATTTTTATTTTTTCACTTGTGAAACAGAAAAGTCATAACATAAAATGTATCATTTTAACTGTTTTTAAGTGGACAGTTCAGCAACATTAATATCTTCACATTGTACGACTGTCACAACGTGACGTACAATATACACATCAACTGTAAGTTTTGCAATCAGGAAATACGAGTCTGTTCGTTTTCACTATCGTTTTCTCTAATCTGGATCTGGCCTTTCTTAAAGTCCTTTAACTTCACTTCACCTGGGAGAAACTGCTTTCGCTGAGTTGTGAGTTAGGGTTATGCACAATGCCGGTGGTTCTTAAGCTTGGCAATGTCCAAGAATCACCTAGGGAGCTGCCAATGAAGAGCCCCATCCAACACCAGTGAAGTGAGAACCTCCGTAGTATGAGGCTTGAGGACTATTAGAAGAACTGCCCAGCTACTCTCAAACCAGTTTGCTGACTCTGAGAAGAATGAGCACATAAAATGGTGGTGGTTCTGACTTTCGGGCTGATTTGTTACACAGCAGTATATAATGGATATGCAATGTGTTTCAGAGGGTCTAACCTTGTCTAGAGAGTTTTCCTTTAATGCTTCGCTTTTGCTGTAAGAATGTATGATAGGGATAGTGTGTACTCTATCATGAATTGGGGAGGGTAGACGTGACTATGAAATTATGCATAAGGTATATATTTTAAAACTAAATTTTTAGAAAAGCTAAGCTTCCCTTGAGAAAGTTTCTTTTCTTTTTTAACAATCAGAACTATGTAACTGACCAGGTTTTCCTTTTCTGTTTGACTGGTAGTAAACAAAAAGTAAAAATTAAGGCTTAATCACAGTAACTATATAATTCCTTATAGTCTGCAATTTATGATTTTTCTGTTCCTTGTCTGTTATTAACTTTTACTTATGTTTATGTTGTCTATGATCCTATTATTTTATTCTTATTTATACTCAGTCATGTTATTGTAGCTATCTTTGTGGCAAATCACTTTATTTATTTACATATTTATTTATTTATGTATTTATTTATTCATTTTAAGTAGGCACCTCACCCAACATGGGTGAACTTGAACTCACGACCCTGAGATCTAGAGTGGCACGCTTTACTGACTGAGCCAGCCAAGTGCTCCTCTTTGTGGTACATCACTTTAAACCCCTTGTGGGAAGAAGCGGGCCATTAATAAATGCATGTAAGACGTTGACTTTTCCTTTAGAGAGCCAAAGATAGTGGGAAGAACTTTCTGTTCTCCATTAATATACGTTTTGAGTGCCGAGATGAGACATGATAACTGGCTTGGGGTGAGAGCACAGGGCAGGAAAAACGAGGTAAACCTTGATCAACTCAGTCAGGGACAAGGATCCCGTGGAGTCGTCTACCATTTATCAGTCATCTCCTATGCTGGAGACCTGCCTAAACCACTGTATTAAAAAACCGGGCTGGGTAAGGATGGCTGCTGGAGTTTGTGGACTTGGTGATTGTTTTCATATCTGTAAAATGGGTTGATCGAGCCTCCTTCACAGGAACTTTGAGAGGATTAAATGAGGTAATATGTTGAGAGTACCCACCAGAGTGTAACACAGGCAGGTTTATAAATATTATCTCCTTTCCTCATCCCTTTCTTCAATTAGATGCTGTGATAACTTCCTAAAGCTATGATTGTTATACAAAAAGAATGGACTTTGTTGAATGTGCAAATGAACTTTGCCATGTCTGGTCAGAGAGAATTTCTAATCTTTTTTTGGTAGGGATTAGGGGCGGTGGGTGGGGGACAGGGAATTAGAAGCAGGGAACCCCTTGTGGCTCAGGATAGACACTAGAAGCTTTGTGTGGAATCGTCATTCTGAGACCTTGACTAGCAGAAACATTCTTTATTTTGAGAGGGGAGACAGGCTGAGGGAGAAAGAGAGTATCTCAGACAGACTCCTTGCTGAGACTGGAGCCCAGCAAGGGGTTTGATCTCATGACCCTGAGATCGTGACCTGAGCCAAAATCAAGAGTTGGCCCCTCAACCAGCTACGTCACCCAGGAAGAAACATGTTCATGCTGGAAGACATTAGAAGAGAAAATATATCCATAGCAGGGGAAGCAATGAGGTGCGGAATGAGAATTGCCAGCAGCAGCCTTCCTTGCAGAAGAGCCGATAGGCAACAGAGAAGAGAACTCTATTGCCTAAAAACCATCCCTTCTCCAGATTGCATTTCCTTGTGCTTCAGATCTACCTGCCCGCACCCCTTACTCTCCCACACCTTCTCAGTCTTGACCCAGGACACCAGCTGGCCAAAAGCAGCATCACTCAGCCCGTTAGGAGTTGCCCCAATACCCTCCACTTCTGATTGTCCTTGTTCTGCCAGGCTTGCCTGTAATAAACTGACAATTTTTAAAAAGATTTTATTTATTTATTTAATAAATAAATTAGGAGGGAGAGGGAGAGTATGTATGTGTGTGTGTGGGTATGCACCATGGTTGTGCCCGTGCACAATAAAGAGAGAGAGAAAGACAGCTAGCATGAGCAGATGGAAGGAAGAGAGGGAGAGGGAGAAACAGACCCCGCTCTGAGCAGAGAGCCCAACTCAGGGCTCCATCCCAGGACTCTGGGATCATGACCTGAGCTGAAGGCAGATGCTTAACCGACTGAGCCACCTAGGCACTCCAAAACTGACAAAATGTTTAAAAAATGGAGATGGGGGGGGGGGTCGTAAGGCAAGAGACATTCTTCTTTTGAGGTTACTGATTCTCAGAAGAGTATAGCTGAGCTTGAAGATTTTTTGGTTCGGTTGTTCCTAGGACTGCTCATTCTACCTCGATCACTTTTTACAATCCAATAACCCAATTTATGTTTGTATTTTGAGATGAAGATGAATTGCCTGTGTGGTGGCATCTTTTATTAAGTAGTGAGGAGAAATCCCAGGCTTTACCTCAAGTTTTTCATTTTTGTTCTCACCTCCCTCTCATAGCAACATAGATCTCTAGGGAGTTCTCCCAAACCCGCCACTCTGTTCATGTCTTGGCACACACTGCTCACTCTTCTGGAACATTGTCCCGACTTCTGTATGCCATGAAAACGTCTACCCAGTGTTCAGTATTCCCATTTCATTTTCTCAGGCTATCACCATCCTCCAACCCCTGTCCACTTCTGCTCTCTGTGCCTTTGTCAGACTTTGTTTTAATGGTTTACTCATAGGCCAATACCCCATGATTTACCTTGAGTTCCCTGAATACGAAATCTCTGGATTATTCAAATTTGTATATCATTATGATTCAAATCTGTATATGTATTTGCTAAAATACAGATTTGAATACATTTGAATATAAATGCTGTCCCTTGTACAAGTGGGCATGATAGGCATTTCTGCAATTTTATGGTAAAAGAAAAAAAACTCATGAGGGAAATTTCTGAACGAAGGTACTTCCACAAGTTAACCCTCAAGAGTGGAGTTATTCCATCTTAGTGGTTTGTTCAAATGAAAATGACACCCTTTGGGGGACACTCCCAAAAAAGCTAGTAAATGTTCTCAAAGTTTTTTGTTTATCTGTAGGATGGCATGATGCCGTAAAATATATAATTATACATGGGAAGTATGTAATATGCTGGATCATTAAAGATGTGATGCTAATTGAATCCATCTCCCCACAAGAGTGTCTCTTAGCAATTAGTATTTAGGACCTGCTGTGGGGTGTAGCTGCACAGTACAATTTAAATCAGAAGAAAGCAATGAACACACAAGAAAAGTCAGCAAACCAGCCATCACATCAAACTTACCCAAATGTCACTTGCACAGACGTACATATCTTTTTTTAAGTCTCTCTCAATTTTTCATCATAATGGCTCGACTCATTACTTCTTATCTGTGCTTCCCAGGTGGATTATTTCATTTGGTTATTATTTTTTTTAAGTTTGTTTGTTTATTTGTTAATAATCTCTACACCCAGTTTGGGGCTCGAACTTACGACCCAGAGATCAAGTCCCATGCTTTTCCCAGGGAGCCAGCCAGGCACCCTGCAGGTGGCCTGTTTGATTTAGTAGGTTTAAACATTTAAGGACATGGGCGATTTGCAGGCAGCTCGCCCCTCAGTTCTATGGTGGATACCCTTGAAAATTGGTTTCCAATCCAACTGAAGGTTTAAAATCATTCAGATGAAAGGGCAGATGTATTCAAAGAGGCTTGAAGCAAATAAACGGCCATGTGTGCTCTCTTTTAAACACGTGTGCTGTCTTAAAATTGAACTTAGACTTCATTAGTATTCTGCGGAGGTCACTTTTTCTCCTCCCAATCACCTCCTCCTTCTTCTTTCCCCAGCTCAGAGGGACTGGGATTGTCTGTGTTCCACGGACATATTTTGAGTCTGGATGTTGTGTGCCAAGCGCTGCAGAGGACTTTATCTCAATGCTCCTAGAGTCCTATTTCTAGGCATCCTAGAGTCGGGTTGCAACACCGAGGTGCTGGGAGCCAGTGCCAGGGGTGGAGGGAGGAGTAGAGCAGCGCTATCCTGATACAGCTGGGGAACCCCTGAAAACCCTCAGGGGAGGACTTAAAGTCACATCCCATCGTGAAGGAAGCCTGCCTCTGTGTCACTGTCTCTCATGATAGCAGAGTTTGTAATGCTGTAGAATAGAAAGCAGACGTGTTTTGACTTAAAAAGTAAATTAAAAAAGTATGCAAGCCATCTGCCTCTTTCTTTTTCTTTTTTTTTTTCCTTTTTTTTTGTGCAGAAGAGGGGCTGGAAGAGTAAATATATTTTTTTTAAATTTTATTTATTTGACACAGAGAGAGAGAGAGCACAAGCAGGCAGAGTGGCAGGCAGAGGGAGAGGTAGAAGCAGGTTTCATGCTGAGCAGAGAGCCCTACATGGGTATCGATCCCGGACCCTGGGATCATGATCTGAGCTGAAGGCAGACGCTTAAGAGACTGAGCCACCCAGATACCTCAGAGAGGCTGGGAAAATAAACATTTTTGAGCTAAGCAAGTTTTCAGGCACCTGTTAGCTGAGACATTTTTTTTAAGTAATACTCCCATATTTGATAGGGGACTTTAGCTTCAGCATGAGAGAGGAAATAAGTGTGACCAGAATGATAAAACTTGGGCATAGAAAGTGACCTTAGAGTTATATCTTGGCATCTTGGGGTGGCCCAGAGAGCCCATGGGTCAGTGTCATATCTTCAAGGGTCAATGTTCTCCCACATTGGCTGGAGCAAGTCTTCTCTGCCTATTTTATTTCGTTTGTTTTTGTTTTTGTTTTTTTTTTGTGTTTTTTTTTTTTTTGTATGTAGTGCCTAGCATAAAATATCTTTGAAACAAAAGGCTGGCCATCACCATACACTGTCCCAGTAACTACGCATTTGAAGAGCGCCATATCCACGTTGCATTTCTTTTTCCTCCTTGCTTCTGCCAATTCCTGTTTCATTTCATTTTATAAGTTTTTTTTTTATTGTGGTGAAAAAGAGGTAAATAACAGAATTCACCATTTACCATCTTACCCTCTTTTCGGTGTACAATTCAATGACATTAAGCACACCCACCGTTATTGACTCCCAAAACTTTTCCACCACCCAAACAGAAACTCTATAAGCATTAAGTCATAACTCCCCATTCTCCCACTCCCATTCCCTGGAAACCCTGATTATCCTTTCCGCGTCTCTCAATTTTCCTATTCTAGATGTTTCCTATAGGTGGAACCATACAATACTTGACCTTCTGTGTTTGGTTTATTTCCTTTTGCATAATATTTTCAAGGTTCCTCCATGTTGTATCAGAACTTCATTCCTTTTTTTAGGACCAAATAATATTTCATTGTATATATACACATGTTTTGTTTATCTATTCATCTGTGGCTAGTCGCTTGGGTTGTTTCTACTTTTGGCTACTGAGTAATGCTGCAGTAAACCCTGGTGGACAAGTATCTGTTTGAATACTTGTTTTCAGTTCTTTGGGGTCTATACCTATGAGTGCAATTGCTGGGTCATATGATAATTCTGTGCTTAGTTTTTTGAGAGAAACACCGGTTTTTCACAGTGGTAGCACCATTTTACATTCTCATTCCAATTTCTCTACATATTCACCAACACTTGTTGTTTTCTGTTTTTTTATTTGTTCATTTTTTTATAATGACCAAGGTAATGGATGGGAGGTGGTAATTCACTGTGGTTTTGATTTACATTTCACTAATGATTAATGATGGTGAGCATTTTTTTATGTGCTTGATGGCCATTTGTGTATCTTCTTTGGAGAAATGTCTAAGTCCTTTACCCATTTCTTAAATTTGGTGGTTTGTCTTGTTGAGTGTTGGGAGTTCTTTATATAATCTAGATAGCAAACCTTTATCAGATATTCAATCTGAGAATATTTTCTTCCATTCTATAGCTTGTCTTTGTTTTCTTGATAATGTCTCTGGTGCACAAAATTTTTTAATTTTTAATTTTTTAATGGCTAGATCTGATTTATCTATTTTTCCTTTTGTTGCTTGTGCTTTTGATGTCATACTTAAGAATTCATTGCCAAATCCAAGGTCATAAAGATTTACTCCTGTGTTTTTTTTCCTAAGAATTTTATAGTTTTAGACCTTCTAATTTAGGTCATGGATCCGTCCCAGTTAATTTTTGGGTATGGTGTATGATAGGGGCCCAACTTCATTCTTTTGCATGTGGAAGGAAATCCAGTTTTCCCAGCAACATCTGTTGATAGGACTGTTCTTTTCCCTTTGAATGGACTTGGCTTTCTCGCTGAAAATCGTTTGACCGTAGACACATGAACTTATCTTTAGACTCCATTCTATTCCGTTGGTTGATCTGTCTGTCCTTATCCCTACACCACACTCAAATGATTACTGAACTTTTGTAATAAGTTTTGAAGTTTTGTGATAAGTTCTTCTTTCTCACGTTTCTTTTCATTACTCATGGCTCCTTGCAACTCCATAGGCACTTGAGAATCAACTTTTACATTTTTCCAAAAAACCCTTGCTGATTTTCCTTTGTTCTGTTCCCTTGGGGAGCACTCGAACAACTGCCTTCCTCCCCGAGGGCCACCATGGTGCCAGCTCCTCTCAGGCATGCATGATCCTTATCACAGGTGCTTCCCAGGACAGGTTAATCATCTCCTTGGATGCAGACTGCCAAGAGTCTGGTCCACTCAACCCTTTTATCAACATTATACACATGAGGATGAGGCAACTTTGAGTTCCCACCCATGAATCTCCTTTTGGAGGTTTAAGAATCTCTTCTGACTTGGGGCTCATGGTTTTTTGAGCAGCATTCAGGAAGTGCAGAGCAAACTGGTGGGACTGGGACTTAGAGGCCATGTCTACGAATTGAAATGAATATGCTTATATTCTATCTCTGCCCTTTTCATCCACTAATTCCATTTACATGGACCTTTGGGGTGTTGGCTATTGTCTCAGCATGAATTTGTTGAGCACTTAATATGCACTAGGTTTTGTAGTATGACAAATACATAAGAAGTTCCAAATCCATAACTTCAAGGAGTTTAGAGTCTCATAGGGGGTTTGCATGGCATATAAATGTTCCAAACATCACAAACAAGAGCATATTACCTTATTTAATATCATACACATCTTGTAGTATAAACACATGTGATTAGGGCTCAGCCAAGAGTGCCCCATGAGCTGTAGCACTACCGAGAGTTGTGTGGACAAGGAAGTATATGAATTAGGTCTTGAAAGCCAGGTAGAATTTCCAAAAGTATGGAAGAAGAGAGGGGAACTCCTTGTAGGTACAAGAGGTATGATTAGGGGAGATAACCACAAAATCCAAGACATGGTGGGAGTGAATTTAATGCCTCTGCCAACTAATAGGAATCTTAGTGCAACCCACTCATATTCAAGTGCGGAGTAGACCCAGCTGCAGGGTGGGGACAAATTAAGAGGGCCCTGAATCAGAAGGAATTGTTTGGAGTCACTGGTGTCCCAGGACCTATGAGATCATCTTATGCAGGTTTTGGTAGCCAGTTTCCAGAGGGCTCATTGTTCTCAAGGTAGCATATGACCCTCATGGCCACATCAACTGGGTGCAGGTGCTTGAAACAATCCCCCAGGCACACCCATCTGTCTCCAGCTTTTATTCTGTGGTCACCACCCTGGTCAAGACTCTTGTCATCCCACACCTGGAATGACTGAGATGGTCTTTCACCTGCTCTGTCTGGCCCCAGGCTCACCTCTGCTCCAAACCACAGGGCAGAACATTGCCATTGAATGTGCTTACAATGACATCAACATCATGGTGTTCCTTTGCTCAAGAGTGTCTTAGAGGTTGGATCTCCACGATCTTTCTCACTTATGTGTCCTGCAAACTTCCTGCAGGACCATAAACATGCCATTAAAATGTGTTACATTTATTCAGCTTTTCACCCATTTCCTGGCCATCTGGTACACCTTAGGCACAGACAGTGTGATTGGCTGAATTGTGTGCCCTCAAAATTCATACATCAAAGTCCTATCCCCCAGGACCTCAGAATGTGACTGTATTTGGAGACAGGGTCTTTGAAGAGGCGATTAAATTAAAATTAAGTCAGTAGGGTAGACTCTAATCCAATCTGACTGGTGTCCTTATGAGAGGAGGAAGTTAGGACACAGACACAGAGAGAAGACCACGTGAAGATCTGGAGAGCAGAAGGCATCTGCAAAACCAGGGAGAGAGGCTCCAGGAGAAACCAGTCCTGCCAGCACCTAGATCCTAGACTCCCAGCCTCCAGAATGGAGAAAATAAATGTGTGTTGTTTAAATGCCCCCCACTCTGTGGTACTCTGTTGTGGAAGCCCGAGAGGCTGGACACAGGCACGTTGCCAGTCGTCTCTCAGTAGCGGCACCTCTCCCTTCACACGCCACACTCATTCCCTCCACTTCCCTCACATGTCTGCTCCTCTGCCTGCCTTCATCTAGACCGACTTCCTCCTCAAGCCCAGCTCAACCCCTCAGGCCTCTTCTCTGACCACCCCAACCAGCGGGGCTCTCTTTCCTTCAATTATAACATCCATCCCAATTTATTCTCACATCCTCTTTTGTGCATTGTCTTCTCCCTCAAGCTCATAAAACTTCCCAAGGTCAATGTCCGTGTGACTTTCCCCTTATCTCCTTCGAAGAGAGAGAGCGAAGTTGTGAAGGAAGGAAAGGAACCAAGAGTGACTGATTTCTGCATGTTTGCCTTGAGCTGCTGTGTGGACTGTGGTGCGTAGTGAGATAGTAAAGACTGAGTGAGGAAAAGATTTGGGTACTTACATGTGTACACACTATTTTCTTATAAAAATGGTATTATGCTATACAGTAGTCCCTCCTTATCCATGGGGGATATGTTCCAAAAAACCCAGTGGATGTCTGAAGCCACAGATAGTACCCAACCCTATATATACTATGTTTTTTTCTATACATGCATACCTATGATGAAATTTAATTTATAAATTAGACACAGTAAGAGACTAATAATAACTAATAATAATAAAACAATTATGGGAATATACTGTAACAGAAGTTAGGTGAATGTAGTCTCTCAAAATATCTTACTGTACTCACCCTGCTTCCTCTTGTGATGGTGTGACATGATCAAATATGTATGTGAGGAGATAAAGTGAGGTGAGCAATGTCAGCATTGTGATGTAGCGTTAGGCTCCTACCAACCTTCTGCCAACATACCAGAAGGAGGATCAAATGCTTCTGGACTGAGGTTGACTGTGGGAAGCTGAAACTGCAGATAAGGGGGGACTACAGTCCATATTGTTTTGTAACTCAGTTTTCTAACCTAGTGATACTCATATGACATCTTCCAAGTAGTATTTACAAATCTACCACATTCTTCTTTTTACCAGTTTTAATTCACTTTATGTGAATTATGTGGGGGCAATAGCCAAAATATGGAAATAACCCAGATGTCCACTGATGGATGAATGGATAAAGAAGATGTGGATCTCTCTCTCTCTCTCTCTCTCTCTCTCTGTGTGTGTGTGTGTGTGTGTGTGTGTGTAATGGAATATTACTCAGCCATCAAAAAGGATGAAGCTTTGCCATTTCAATGACATGGATAGAACTAGAAGGTACTATGCTAAGTGAAATCAGTCAGTCAGAGAGAGACAATTATCATGTACAACTTCACTCATATGTGGAATGTAAGAGACAAAACAGATGAACATAGGGGAAGGGAAGGAACAATAAGATGAAAACAAAGAAGGAGATAAACCGGAAGAGGCTCTTAATGTTAGGGAACAATTGGAGGGTTGCTGGAGGGGAGCTGGGTGGGGGATACGGTAATTGGATGATGGGCATTAAGAAAGGCACTTGAAGTAATGAGCACTGGGTGTTGCATGCAACTGATAAATCACTAAATTCTAGGGGTGCCTGTGTGGCTCAGTTGGTTGAGTGGCTGCCTTCAGCTTGGGTCATGATCCCAGGGTCCTGGGTGGGATAGAGCTCCATGTCAGGGTCTCTGCTCAGTGGGGAGTCTGCTTCTCCCTCTCCCTCTGCCCCTCCCACCCATTTGTGTGCTCTCTTTCTCTCAAATAAATAAATAAAATCTTTTAAAAAATCACTAAATTTGGGGCGCCTGGGTGGCTCAGTGGGTTAAGCCTCTGCCTTCGGCTCAGGTCATGGTCTCAGGGTCCTGGGATCGAGTCCCACATCAGGCTCTCTGCTCAGCGGAGAGCCTGCTTCCTCCTCTCTCTCTCTCTCTGCCTGCCTCTCTGCCTACTTGTGATCTCTCTCTCTGTGAAATAAATAAATAAAATCTTTAAAAAAAAATCACTAAATTCTACCTCTGAAACTAATAAGACAGTCTATGCTAATTTCATTGAATTTAAATAGAAAATTTAATTAAAAAAAAAAACCAACCAAAAAAAACTGTGGGTGGCCACAGCTGGAGCCTGGGGCCTCTACGTGGAGACTGGTGTGGGTCTTTACAAGATGGTCAGTGAATCCCTACTAGAGAGACTTGGTAAACACGGTCTCTTTCCAGACGTCAGGGGTGGGACAGCTGTAGGTCTTGGAAAGGTGTCAGAAGTGGCCTTGACGAAGTTGCCCAGGATGGCAGTGCAGTACCTGGCTGAGGGGGAGCAATCGTCTATACTGGCCATCATCAGTAGCTTCTTGGGCACAGGGGTTGAGACAATGCTAGTGCCACTGGTGGCAGGGGTGGGAGGTGCCCTGGGACAGCCACGGCAGCTGGTCACCTTGCCTGGGACAGTGTGGAGCTTGCCGATCTTGTTCCTCTGGTAACCTCGCCGCGTGTAGATGATGGAGATCTTGACCAGGGTGATGGCCCCATGGATGGTAGTGGTCACCTCTTTGGAGCACTTAACACCCAGACCAACACGTCCATTGTAAAATCTAATGACGGCAAATGCCTTGAACCTGGTTGCCTGGCCAGCATGGGTCTGCTTGACACAGGCATACTCTCCAAAACCAGGAAAAAAGTCAATGATCTCAAAGTCCTTGATGGGCCAGAAGAAGAGACAGATCTCCACATACTTGATCTTCATGTCCTTGACCAGGTGACCCAGATTGGTGATGGTCCTTGGCCTTGCCCTCAGTGTTGCCTCTGCGACCTCTCATTCCAGACCTCCCTCCTGCAGCATTGGCATCATCCACCACTCCGTATATTCTTGGAGAAGAAGCTACCACATTCTCTTTAATATGCATAGTATTCCATGTATTTTTAGCAGGAAAAACATCAATGGCATTAATTTTACTAAAACTCTTAAAATCTATAATGTGGGTGAATATACACTTTATTCCAAGACTGGTCTAGGTTGCCTTCAGAAAGCAAGGATGAGTTAGAGCTCAAACTCTTGATGGGAAGGACCACAGAAGCCATGCCTGGAGCTCCCATGTTTTAGACACACAGAAACAGAGACCTGGGTGGGCTTTAATGACTTTTCTAAGGTCATTGCTGTGGTAACTGCTCAAACCGGTGAAGAATCCAAACCTCCCGTGTCGTTCCCACTCTATCCTGGTGCTGCTGAAACAGAGACCAGGGGTCCCTTTCCTGGGACTGCTGTGCTGGGTTCTATTCCTTTAGCCTAAGAGTCATTTTTATTAACAAGAAATCAAAAAACATAGAACTAAACGTGACCCTGGAGGTCAGCTGGTCTAACATCATCTTATAGATGAGCGCACTGAGCGTTTCCTGGGGAGGGTTCTGAACATGATAAATATGTCATATGATGAAATTATATAGCATGTGGCCTTACTGTCAGGCTTTGTGTAAAATCGTAAATCTGGGGCACCTGGGTGGCTCAGTCGGTTGAGGGTCTGACTCTCAGTTTCGGCACAGGTTGTGATCTCAGGGTTGTGAGATCGAGCCCCCCCGCCCCCACATGGGACTCACACTCAGACTAAGTGTGGGATGACTGGAATCCAGAGGAGAGCTTCCTACAGCCTTCAACCCTACAAGCCAGGTGATGGCTGGGTTGTGTCTTGAAGAACACGAGGAGGTGATGCGGAAAGCGTCAGGGAGCGAAGTGGAGGTGGGTCGGGGTGATTAGAGGCCTGGAGAACAGCCGGTGCAAGGCTTGGGTCTGTGCAAGGGCTTGCCACACTTGACGGACTGCTTGCTTTTCTCTTGGGGCTCCTCAGAGCAGTAAGAGGAACAGCTGCACCACGGCATGCACGGCCTTACAGTCTACGCAAAAAAAAACCCCCAAAACACAAAAACAAAACAAAACAAAACCCGAAACTAAAAAAAAACAAAAATAACAAAAAAACCCACAAGCAATAACAAAATTTTATTCTGACAGTTACTGGCATTGGAAAAGTGTAGTTGGGATCACATGGGTTTTTATCAAGCTCATGGGGGGCGTTGAGAGCACTGGACTTTATTCTTGTGTCCCTGCAGCCAGGGGCCAGGTAGGAAATTTCTTTATTAATTCAAGCCAAAGAAATTCATAAACGTTTAATTTTTTAATCTTTTGCGGGTGAGAAAACTGATGTTCAGAGAAGCTGAAGCAGCCTCCGCAGAGGTATGCAGGTAGCAAGCAGAGCGGAGATGGCAGGCTGCCTGCCTCAGCGCAGCTCCCTGGATGGGGGTGTCCAGAGCTAACGTAGAGCAAGGGAGGATGAGCAGCGAGGACAGATGTAAGGGCTACCTCAGAGGCAGATTTTTGAGGACCCAGGTGCGGGGTGAAAAAGAGGAAAGCATCTGGAATTGTCCAAAGTTTCTGGCCTGGACAGTGAGAGGTGGTGACATTTGCTGTGGTGGGGAAAGGAAGAAGGAGCTGGAGAAAGGAAGGGAGCACAGGCTGTGTGCTGATACAGGGCAGAAAAGGGTCTATGACATGGGGAGCCCAAAGCCCCCAGCAGGTGTGTAAGAGTGAGGCACGGCATCTGGTGAAGGGTATTGGGAAAATGGTCCAACCAAGCAGGCCAGGTCATTTTAGATGAGGATAAAAGCACTTTGGGCAGGTGATGTTGCAAGGGAGAACATTCTAGAGAGAAGAAACAGACAGGCATGCAGGAGGTTATATTGAGGGAGAGACAGCGGTAGATTTTGGTGAAGGTGTGCTCACCATCTGTGACCTTGAATGGCAGGCAGAGTAAGGCTCTTTGGGCTGAGGAGTAGAAATCCTTGGCTGGGCTTGGGGAAGGGAAATCTGTCAGGGTTGATCGAGGTTGATTTGGGATGGGTAGAGAATGGAACTGGGGAGACCAGCTAGGAGGGTTTGCAATGGTGCATCGGGAAAGGAGGTGGGAGCCTGGATTGGGTGGGGATACGGATGTGGGACAGAAGAGGGCAGTGTGAGAGATCAGTGCACATGAGGTCGATATGCTTTCAGAACCAGATGTGAGACTAAAGATGAGGAGGTCGTCCAAGATCATTTTGAAAGTTTTGAGCTTGGGTTGAAAGAATTCAGTCCGGTTTTGGCAATGCTGACTTATGACAGCAATCACCTCTCCAGGCAGGGTGGCCCAGAGGAAGGTTGAAAGTTAGTCCAGAGAAAGTTCAAGACCAGAGGTAAAGTCTTGGGGTCGTCCTCCTGGTGGTCATAACTGAAGTCTTGCCAAGGGCTCGCATTGTTGAGGGTAGAGTGGACAGACACAGAGCAAAGGACTAGAAACAGCCTTATGGCGCAGCCCATGGATAGAGGAGGTGGTTGAGGGAAGAATTGGGGCAGAATTTATTCTGTTAATAAAATCAGGTATGGGGTGCTTGGGTGGCTCAGTGGGTTAAGCCTCTGCCTTCGGCTCAGGTCATGATCTCAGGGTCCTGGGATAGAGCCCCGCATCAGGCTCTCTGCTTGGCAGGGATCCTGTTTCCCTGCCCCCCCGCCGCCCCCGTCTACTTGTGATCTCTGTCTGTCAAATAAATAAAATCTTTAAAAAAAAATCAGGTACAACTCCAGGAGGAGACATGGGAGAAGACCCCAGCTGGGTCTATAACGGATTGTACATGAGATGGCACACATATTTTTGCTGCATGAAGGTCATGGACTCCTATCCTATACTCTGTAAAGGTCACAGCTACTGAGCAATAGACATGTGTTTTGTTTTGTTCGGGGAAATGATTTTTCTATTGCCCT
Source organism: Lutra lutra (assembly GCF_902655055.1). Classification (NCBI taxonomy): domain Eukaryota; kingdom Metazoa; phylum Chordata; class Mammalia; order Carnivora; family Mustelidae; genus Lutra; species Lutra lutra. The sequence continues at coordinate 20,077,459 of NC_062283.1, read as the reverse complement.
GTTTCTGCACCAGTCCTTTTGTATATATGTGAAACCCATTGTTTGGGGGAAATAAAAGACTTTTCCAAGTACTAACAGAGACCAGAAAAGAATATGGCAAACAGCAGATTTGCGAGATATTAGGTTCTGACCCAGCACACCCAGGTTGTTCCGAGGGCCTGGTGGGTTTCCTCCCAAAGGGCAGTAGGGCTCTCCACAGCAGGGCCTCAAAGGTGGGATAGCTTCTTTGGGTCTCTGTGCGGGCTTCCCTCTTCCAAGCATTGGCCTGGCTATTTCCACATGACTGGCTTCCTTCTGCCCGCCTCACATAGGAGTCCCTTCTCTGGCATTTGGCATCTGGAATCTGGACAGGAAGGCCCCACCCTGGGTCTGTGTCCTCTTCTCCTTTGCTCATCATGAGTGATGTCTCATCTTGATCAGTGACCCTAGGAATCACGTCGGTCTTCCGATGAGACCTTGACTCTACTTGGGGCCAAGAGTACAGTGATGGGTTAAAGAGAGCAAAACCTTAGAAAGGATGAAATAACATGGTGTGGGCTTGGGGTGTCTGAGAGCACAAGGCAGGGTTCCCCCAGAGTCAGATGTAGCAAACATTGTTGTGGTTGAGGAGACTGGGACAGAGAAAGGTCCTCTGGAAAATGATAAGGGCACCGGTGGGAAGGAAGGATTGATCAGAGCGACCTTAAGGGGTTTCAGAGGGAGTGTGGAGGCGATGGAAACTGGAGGCATCTGGTCTCTCCTCTCCTACCTTGGAAGAACTGTGATTCCTTCTTTCTTCCTCATCCCGTACAATGTGGCTCCCAGTCCCTACTTGGTCACTAGTCTGGGTGGGACAGCCAGGCAGAAGGGAGGCCTCCTGTCCCTTCAGGACTCACTGCCCTCTGCCTTTCTAAGCACCAACCAGCTCCTGAGGCCCATTTGGAACGTGTGTCCCGGTCAGGTTTTCCATTTCTCCAATCTCTCCCTCCCTTGCGAGCCCTGCTTTCTCTACCTTTGCCGTCCTGTGAAAGGCCTAAACCAGGTCTTCGAATCAGCTGCGCCAGGACAGGAAAATCACACTGGGGGGAAAAAAGGTGTAAACATAAACGTTCATTCGCTTCTGTTTTGGAACCACTTTTATCACAAGGGACGTAGAGCGAATCAAATAACGTATACCAAGTGATGGATTTTCAGGCTACGGATCTTAACGTCTTCTTTCTGAACCCAGGCTGGTTTCCCCCATCTACCAAACATACCACTTTTGCTCCCAGGACTACCAAGCCTCTTCTTGGTGAGGACGTTCCAAAGAAGGGACTGTGTCCAGGTTTCCCTGTGGAATTCCACAGAAGTATGACAAGAAGAGTGTTCATGACTCAGCCTCGCGACTGCGGGAAGTTTCAGGATGGGTCCCGTAGTGGACAGTCTCTTTCCTCCGAGAACCTATTTTCAAGATAACTATTTGTCTTTTACTCCCTGTGCTTTATTGGTGCGGACATCCTTGTGGCTCTGCTTTTTGGCAGAATGCCGGGTCTTGGGTGACTGGGCTACACCTGAGGTAGCCACTCATGGAAATAGGATGCAAAAGATTCGGATTCTAGATTCTGACACTAATGCATACTATGACCCTAGGTAAGTCATGTCCCCTCTCCGGGGCTCAGTTTTCTCACCCACAAATGAAAGGCATGGATAAGATCAGTGGGGTGCTGGTAAATCTTTAACAACCAGCTCTTGATGGTGGAAGAGGGGAGAAAGAAGCCCTGATTTGTAGTGTTTGTTAATTTCTGTGGTGTGACTATCCCACCAAAGTCAACAGGCTCAAACATTTCCTAAAAATTTAACAATGGGCTCGGGTGAGACAGTACCAGTCAGTTCCAACTTTGGACAAGATCAATGATACACATATTTTAATCCTGAAATTCTTTTATATTTAGATCTAAAAGTCCCCTTTTGGCCTTAAAATGCTACAGACATTGGATGATGTTTTAGAAAAATTGTCAGGCTACATCCAAAACCCAATTCACAGGGCTCACTTGCTGCGTAAGTTCATTGACATCCTGATTGAACCTGGCTTTGGTCCAGATTCAGAGCTATCCTCCCTCTTGAACAAGCAGCTCTGGTCCAAGGCCTTTGAACTGGAAGAGCTCTGAGGCTATCATGGCCTGGGAGTTGGGACCTTGGGTCTTGAAACTGCAGGAGTCATTCTAGAGTGGTTCCTGCCTTCACTTGAGTGGTCGGATGGGTTATGATTCATCACCTTGTGATTTCAGCCACTGTTTCCCAGGATGCCTGGAAGCAAGGAAGGCCTGAGAGCATGGAGCAGACAGAGGAAAAACAGGGAGGAGGAGAAAGGGACATGCCTAGGGTAGGGCCTCTGCTGAGTCGTAAGCAGGTGTGAGTCACTCCCGTCTCCCTTGGTAGCCACACCTTTGGCCCAAGTTCTGAATGCCAGGTGGAGAATTTGCCTACACCAAGTTCCCTTGATCAAGTCAGAACAGGTTTCCCGAGAGAGCATTCCCATTAAATTAATGGAATCAAAATAAGCTGATCTATCTTAAAATGTGGTTTATGTATTTTTTGTTTGTTTGTTTTCCTAAGCATTGAGAGAGGACCCTGAAATTGTAGAAGAGAGAAAAGAGGAAGAAGCATACTTTGACATCTGGGAGGCTGGAGGTTGGTGGGGGGGTGGGGGTGTGTGGTGGAGGGGTGGGGTGGGGTGGGGTGGGTGAGGCGGTGGGGTGGGGGTGGGGGTTTGTATTACACAGTCCTGCCCTCCCATCCTTCTAACCAGCTTGCTCAAGACGACAAGCTGAGTGCAGTGAGGAGGAATCTTCAAGAGTTACCGTACTAGGATCAAAATCTTTCCATTTGTGTGTGTATGTGTGTGTGTACATGCATGTGTGTGTGTATGCAACTGCTACCGAATTAAGAAGAAAAGGTCTAAAGGAGCCCGCGTGGCTCAGTTGGTTAAGCCTCCAACTCTTGGTTTCACTCAGGTCATGATTTCGTGGGTCATGGGATCGAGCCACACGTGGATCCCCACATTGGACTCCGTGTTCAGTGGGGAGTCTGCTTGAAGATTCTCTCCTCTGCCCCTCCCCACCACTGCCTCTCTAAAATAAATTAAAAATTTAAAAAAAAAGAAGACAAAGAAAAGGTCTAGAAGGGAAAGACTTGGCATAGGACTAACTTTAAACCCTTGGGGTCACACCTCACGTCTATCAGGGTGCTACCATCAAAAACAAAAATGAGGCTTTGTGAGGATGTGGAGAAAGTGGAACTAGGAAACGTAAAAATAGGGCACAAGCACTGGAGAATTAGTATGATGAGTCCTGAAAATACTAAACATAGACTCACCGCATGACCCAGCAATTCCACTGTAGGACGTAGGTCCAAAAGAATTGAAAACAGGATCTCAAAGAGATATTCGTACGCCCGTGTTCACAGCAACTTTATTCACAATAGCCAGAAAGCGGAAGCGTGCCAGTGTCCGTCGATGGATGAAGAGGTAAACAAAATGTGGTCCAGACCTACAATGGAACTTACTTCGCCTTAAAGAGGAAGGAAATGCTGACACAGGCTAGGACACAGGGGAGACTTGGGGACATTACGCCACATGAAAGAAGGTAGTCATAAAAAGACAAACACTGTGTAGTTTGTCAAACACTGTAAGACACACACTTACAGGGAGGGCCTAGGGGACTCAAATTTCACAAAGACAGAGCAGTGCGTTGGTTGTCAGGGGAGGGGAGGGAGGGGAGGGAGGAATGATGGAAAGTTAGTGCTTAATAGGTAGAGTGGGTCAGTTGGGGAAGATGAATTGTGGTGGCTGGATGGCGGTCGCGTTGGCACAGGAGTGTGAATGCGCTTCACGCCACTGAGCTATAAGGCTATTTGCCATTTATGGTTAAAATGGCAAATGTTATATTATGTGCATGTTACTGCAATTAAGGAAAATTCACACACACACACACACACACACACATCCTGGGTACAACCTATCTAGGTTTGGATCCCGGTTTCATTCCTTGCTAGAAATATGAGCTTGGTCAAATTACTTGACCAACCCAAGACTTTGTCATCTGTCTCATGGAGGTGACAGTGACACTGACTTTTCAGGGCTATTGTAAGGTTTCAATGAGACATCCCAGGTGAGGCACTCAGCCCTTGTTTGGTACATAGAGCTCAGTGGTAGCTGCTCCTACCATTGGGTGCTCAGGCATCATGCTTGAAGGTCAACTAGAAGCTGGCTGTGGGCAGCCTTGTGTAACTTGTCCTTTTCAACTGGCTCCAAAGCAGGGAACCAGTGATTTCCCACCACATGCATTCATATTCATAAATATATGCACCACGAGGGCCCACATGCATATGGAAAGACGACCAACATCTCCATTCACCGTACTCATTTCATATAGTCCAATGTGGTCTTTTCTGCTAAAAGATCAGAGTCTTGCTTGGCCCTTAGGCTGATGGCATTTAGGGCAGAGATGTTTTATGTATCAACACCACCCAAGATTAGATATCCCTTTTCTACCCGGAGCTGCTGGAATAATGTCTGAGGTGTTACCATGTTGTCCATGTAAGCTTTGGAGGAGGGCCCCCAGAGATCAGGCTGGGTCTGTAGTCAGGGCAGCAGGGATGGCAGAGCCCACCTCCATCCCGCTGGAACCATTTGTGGTTTTTGTGGACCACAAAAACCATTTGTGGACCCTCCACGGCCCTCTCTCTGCTCCCTGCTGCAGCAGCCCGATCACTGCCTTCTGCAGACTATCTGGGCAGTTCATCTGATGAAGACTCAGGTAGCCAAGGACAAGGAGAAAAGCAGATAAATACTAGGGAGACCTACTATGGACACTTGAGAGCTTTGAGACAATATTTAGGGGTGAAACATGGAAAATTTGAATTGTAGTATTACAATGAATATTTTCAGAACAATGGTTCCCAACTGGGGGGGGGGGATTCGCTCCTCTACTCCTTACCCCCAGGGGGCACGTAGCAAGTCACAGGCTGGAGAGGGTGCTGCTGTCATCTAGTGGGTAGAGGCCAGGGGTACTGGTAAACATCTTAGGGTACACAGAGGAGCCCCCACAATAAAGGATTATCTGGCCTAAAATGCCAATAGTGCCAAGGTTGAGAGATGTAAGTTTTGAGAACTGGAAGAGATGAAAAGAAATCATCTCCTAGCTGATGCTACATGTATTACCTTAATGTATCTTCTTTTTTTTTCCAATTAACATTTAAAAGTGGATTTGGTTAGGAGGGGAAATTTTCATTATAAACTATCAAGGCTTCTTGAGTTAGCCCTTCACTGTATTAGTCAGAACTTGTTTCTTATCTTGCTCAACTTTCAGAAGGAATTTGTCCAAACATGTAATCCTGTTAAATCTGACAATGCATTACACCTGGGAAACAGCTTTATGGGCCGCAGATTAAAGTGGGAAAAAGGTGTGGAAAAAGGCACTAAATGGTCTGCGGAGAAACATGGCAGAATAAGAGGCTTCCCCATGCCCTGGAATCTGAAACCACATCATGGTATGTTCCCGAAAACACCAGCTTCGCGAGAAGAAACAGAGCAGCTCTGAGCAGGCTCTGTATCCCCTGCATTGCAATCCTGTCTTCAGGAGACAAACTGTGTGACCTTGGGCGAGTTTCCGAAGTTCTTTGTGCCGCTATTTTCTCGCCCCCCCCCCCCCCCAATCGGGATAACAGCACGCGGTACCTGGTGGCATTATTGGGTGGATGAACTGAGATCGTTAAGACAGGGAAAGCACAGTGCTGGGGGGCCTTGTAAACTTTCTAGAAGGGCTACCCATTACAGGGAGGATGGCCAAGGAGAGCCTTGGCATGTTTATAAAGAACAGAATATATTTCCTTTTAAATATAATCAGCTTTTGTTGGTGTCTCTGGGTCTCAGAATAATCTCTGCATTGCTTTAAAACTGGAGGAAGGTAATTCGTTTTCTTTTCCTCTGCTCCAGAAACAACGAGCCCTACTTACACTAGCACCAGAGCATGCTTGCAAAATTAGGGACCAGGGCAGTGAGGAAAGAAGCCAGAAAAGTGAATTTAGGTAATTCAGGGTGAAAGCAAGTTGAAGGACAGGCTTGGTTTTTATACAAATTCTAGGTGTGCGATATATATGTATGGACAAATGAAACCATTAGGTATGTTTTAGAAGATGAGAAACAATGCAATCTACAGGGAAGGCTGAGTTGTAAAGAAAGAAATCACTGTGTAGGTGAGGCTCTGGGCTTACAAAATATGTAGGAGTTTGGGGAAGCTCCAGCAAGGACACTCAGAATGGTTCTTCTCTCTGGCTGCACACTGGGGCCACTTTTTTTTTCTTTTTCTTTTCTTTCTTTCTTTCTTTTTTTTGAGAGAGAGAGAGAGAGCAAGAGAGTGAGGTGGGGAGGGGCAGAGTGAGAGACTCTCAAGCAGACTCCACACTTAGTGCAGAGCCTGACACCAGGCTCGATCTCAAACTCTGAGATCATGACCTGAGCTGAAATCAAGAATTGGACGCTTCACCGACGGAGCCACTCAGGTGCTCCCCCTGGGACCACTTTTAAGAATCCTAATTCCCAGCTCCACCCCGGACGCACTGAATCAGGATCTTGGGGGTTGGTGACCAGGCATCTTCTATTTTTAGAGTCCACCTATGATTCCAGTGTGCAGTCAAAGTTGAGAGACCAATGTTTCTTAAACTCCAATGTAATAGGAATTGTCTGGGATTTTGTTAAAACTCAATTCTGATTTGGTAAGGGGTGGGTAGGGGGAGGGAGGAGAGAGAGGAAGCAGGAGGTTAAGATACTGCATTTGTGAGAAATTCCCAAAATATGTCAATTGCACAATTCTGGGAGATGCCCCCATTTGGAACTGCAAGTTTCATATGCTTTCAAAATTGTGGCATATAAATAAACACATGATGTCATTATCAAGTGCTACTGTTGTTGTTTGAAATTCACTTGTTCAACAGATACATAATAACCTACGGTAGTTATGTGCTTTTGGAGGGATACAGATGAGTAAGTAGATTCCTGCCCTTAAGTTGCTTACAATTCAATTTGTAATAGATGGCATTTGGTTAGGCAGAAAATAAAACTTCCTGACTGTAAGATTTCTTGATGGCAATGAAATGGGGTGGGTATCAAGGGGGCGGATATTTGGGGTGAAGATGTTAAAATAAAGAATTTCATTTCAGGAAAGTATTGAATGAAGAGTGTCTGTGTGAAGCAACACAACAGGCTGGAAAATTCTGGAAAGAGGTAGAAGAAATGAACAGGAAAAGGAAACTGAGCATTAGGGTTGTTTTTATTGTTGTTGTTTGTTTTGTTTTGTTTTGTTTTGTTTTTTTGTTTTTAAAGTAGCCTATAGATGGCTTTTACAATTTAGAGGTTTCTGAGGAAGGAGAACCTTGTTTCTTGAAGGTAAGAGGACTCACTCTGAATTTGAGTTTTTTTTTCTTTTTAAGATTTTATTTACTTATTTGACAGAAAGATAGAGCAATCACAAATAGGCAGAGAGGCACGCAGAGAGAGAGGGGGAAGCAGGCTTCCTGCCAAGCAGAAAGCCCAACGCAGGGCTCGATCCCAGGACCCCGAGACCATGACCTGAGCCGAAGGCAGAGGCTTAACCCATTGAGCCATCCAGGTGCCCCTGAATTTGAGGTTTTCTTCAGGAGCCCCCACTGGCCCATTTCACTGTGCTTAGCAGATAAACCAAGTACATAAACTCAGCACTCGATTTTTTCTGAAAGGCTCATTCACATGTCATTTGCATCTTTTGATTTTCAAACCATATGCTATTTGCATCCTGATTTACAAATGTTGTGGGCAACTTGGTCAAGTGTTAGTGTCTAGGGATACTGGCCCGTGAATTTTTATAAGCACGGTCTCCTTACATCTCCATGTTCTTCACGTTATCAGTTGAGGGTGGTGATCCCATATAAAGAGTGTTTAGTTCGGGGTGCCTGGGTGGCTCAGTGGGTTAAGCCTCTACCTTCAGCTCAGGTCGTGATCTCAGGGTCCTGGGATCGAGCCCCTGCTGTGCGGAGAGCCTGCTTCCCCCTCACTCTCTGCCTGCTTCTCTGCCTACTTGTGATCTCTCTCTTAAAAAAAGAAAAAAAAAAGAAAAAAGAAAAAAAAAAGAAATAAAAAGAGTGTTTAGTTCATTCCTATGTTGTCAGAGGTGGCAACACATGGATAGAGGGCCTGCTTGGTGGCAGCTTCTTCTTTGTCCCTCCCCTGTCTGATACCAGCTTTGCTGAGCCTGGCAAGCGCATGGCCAGGATTGCAAAACCCCAAAGTGCTTATGAAAGCACAGCCAGACCTGCTGAATTTTCAGACTGCAGAGCAAACCTGCCCCTCCTCACCAGTGTACCAACAGGTTGAGAAAAGCCTTTGACCATCATTCCCCAAGCTTCAGCGCAAGTAAATTCTTAAATCAGGTCTCTGGTCTTTGAAATTCTTAAAAAGATGGGACTCAGGCAGGTGACTTTTTAAGCTCATCCGAGTGATTCCCATGTGTACCAGGGTGGGGACCACAGCATAGAGCAGTGACTGATTTCTTTGTTCTCATTAAAAAGTACTACACACACTTGATAAAAACTTAGAAAACATAGGACAGTGTAAGGAAGAAAATAAAAGTCACCATAATTCCCTCTATCCAAAGATAAGATTAATATTTTGACAAATGTTTTTAGCTCTGTTTATTATATGTGCAGGTTTCTGCAGCTCAGAGAGCTTTTTTCTTCCGTTAGCACCGATCCTCATTCGGCAACTCTATCAACAAGCATTTATGGGAAGCTTGATAGTGCTGGAATTTTAAGAATGGCAAGGATCGGGGTCCTAAAATCCTCCCTGGGAGATGAATGGCTGGGGAGCCCAGGAGCGATGGTTCTCATCCCTCGATACACGTTAGAATCACTTGGGAAGCTTTGCACCCCAGACCCAGGGGATTGGCTTTCAGAACACCAACAAAGGATTCCAGCATGTACCCAGATATGAGAACAGGTGCCACAGAGCAGTGATTTTCATTGAATTGGCTACACATTAGAATTACCTGGGGAGAGTTTTTTAAAATTAAATGAGTCAGGATCTTCTGAAAAGGAATCTGGCAATTGTATTTTTTTTTTCAAAGCTCTTTCCGATACTCTGGTACGCAATGAGGGTTAAGAATCATTACTATAAGCAATCTAGGAAGTGTGGGGGGAATCGAGATTTGAAGCCATTTCTGACTGCTGGGCTTTGCAAGTCATACATGGCTGGCGTAGGACCACGAGTTATACCCAGGAGGCCATCTGGGGTTATGGAAACGGCCCAGGGCTGAGAGGTCATGAAGGAAACTGAAGACATGGTTCTAGTCTTGGTTTGCTACAAAACGTTTGCTATGTGATGTCAGACAAGTCAGGTTGACCTCTCTGGGTCAGGAGCCCCTTTCCACCTGCTTATTATGGCTACCACTCTAGTGTTTTTTAGACTTTCTTCCTTAATTGATGCTTTACTGGTTTTTATTTTGTGATCAGAACATAAACTGGATGATCAACTTATATATAGTTCTTAGTGTGAGTATTGAAACTAGGAAAAACTAGCGGTGCCTGGCTCGCTCAGTCAGTAGAGCACGTGACTCTTGGTCTTGGGGTTGTAAGTTCAAGCCCCATGTTGGGTATACAAAGTACTTAAAAAATAAAATCTTTAAAAATATATATTTAAGGGGCGCCTGGGTGGCTCAGCAGGTTAAGCCTCTGCCTTCGGCCAGGGTTATGATCTCAGGGTCCTGGGATCGAGCCCCGCATCAGGCTCTCTGCTCAGCAAGAAGCCCGCTTCCCCCCCTCTCTCTCTGCCTGCCTCTCTGCCTACTTGTGATCTCTCTCTCTGTCAAATAAAATATATATATATATATATATATATATATATATATATTTAAAATAAAAAAAATCAATGAATTTATATAGGCTAAGATTTTTCTATGTATGTCATATTCAATTTCAAGTTTTAAAAAAGAAGACTTTTCTCACAAAAGATATATTTACTACACTTCTTAATATATTTATAAATATATAATTGAATATAAATAAATAAGTTAAAGACATAAAAATATATATATTTATATAAAGCTGCATGATTGTAGTTCCCCTCCCCAGTTATTCTATTGATTTTCCAGCTTAAAATCTGGGGACAGATTGTTCTTAAAAGAGGCTCTAAAAGGATCTCAAGGGCATTATGCTAAGTGAAATGAGTCAGAAAAAGACAAATAGTGTGGGATCTCACCCACACTGTGGAATCTAAAAAGCTGAACTGGTAGAAACAGAGAGTAGAATGGCGGTTGCCCTGTGGCTGGAAGCGGGGGAAATGGGGAGCTGTAAGTTAAAGGATACGAACTTCCAGTGATAAGATGAATAAGTTCTGGGGCTCTAACGTACAGCATGGTGGCCACAAACGCAATACTGGGTCATATACATGAAAGTTGCTAAGAGAGCAGGGCCAATCTTAAATAGTCTCACCCCCCCCCAACACACACAAAGGTAATTATGGGAGATGATGGAGGTGTTAACTATCCCTGTTGTGGTAATCGTTTCACCATGTATGTATGTATCAAATCGTCACGTTGTGTGTCCTAAACTCACCCAATGTTGTATGTCAATTACAGTTCAGTAAATGTGGAAAACAATAGAGGCCCTCAAATATCATGATCTTAAAGCACTGATAATCTGCTAGGTCTCAAGTTCCACAAGTTCATGACTTCATATCACATACGTTACGTGCTCACACATTTCCCATCTTTCACAGCACATTAACACGTTTATAAGGAAAAACTGAGTTACCTGAGAACGAGAGGTCTCAGAGGGCACCCACTTCTGTAGGAGAAGCCAAGATCAGGGAGCAGTTTTAGAAATAATTCTACTCAAGGACAACAAGGGAGTAAAGTTAAGTAACAGCAGATGTTTACGACAAGTTAAATGCATGATTATGATTTCAAATCGCCATTTGGTTATTTTTCTTGTTACAGGATCAAAAACGGCCAATGCACTAGGCCGCCCCAGCCGATGATCAAAGCCTCCCTTAATTTGATATCTTATTAATTTCTAGTTCTATTAAAAAAGAAACAACCGGCCAACAAACTCACTTCTTAAAAAAAAAAAAAGAAGTATTTACACTTATCAAAAAAAGTGTTTTTTAAGGCCTGGAATGAGATTTCTACTTCTTAAATGTGGTTACTTCTAGTACTATTAAAATCTTTCATTTATGAAGGGGTTTTATTTATGAACTACAATCCTTCCGGATTGTACAAGAATGGTGGTACATGCCACTGATACTGACGGTTCATGACGTTCATCAGATTTGGCTTCTTTCTCTCCTGCTTCATCAGAGGCTGACCTGCCCTGACTTTAGTGTTTCTGTTTACTGCCTGCAAGTCTTCAATTTCTTGGTTTATTTCCCTTTTGCTCCCCTTTTTCTTTTGTCTGTATCTTTTGTTTGTTTTTGCCTGAAAAATTTTTTTTAAAACATCAATCAATGTTTGCATGAGAAGGTTCAGATGACGTCTGGCCTATCGGTTCTCGAACTCTCCCTTTCCTGCCTTCTGAGCTGCACTACCTTTTCCTCTGGGCATCTTGGCGGAAGCTATGCTGGGGAGCAGCAGGGTATTTGTGGGGACAGTGCAGCATCTGCAGAGCCACTGGCTTCAAACTTTGTAAAAACACAACTCAACTCCTTTCTATTCATGAAACCTTGCATGGAATCTTCATGTAAGAAGCCCATGTTGAAGCGTGTGTGCTTTTATGGAATGCTGATAAACTTCCCTTGAAAGTCCCCCCACCATGTAATGCTGCAACGATTTTTACCTTTCAAGAATGAAAATAATAAAAATCCTTTAGAGTTTCTTTTTTTCCATAAAGACGAATGACTTGTCTCTTCTGCCAGTTCTTTTTTTAAATTTTTTTAAATTTACTTCTATCAATTCTTGAGATTGGAGAAAACAAGGTAAAGGGGTGTGTCCGACAGGGAAGGCTTCTAGCTAGGACAGCTGTCCCAAGGCTGCCCTTCAGATCAGTGGAGGAGGGCCCTGTACGGAACAGCTTGAAAGAGGGCTGCAGTCAAATCTGAAGGTCCGAGTGTGGGACCTCGGTGTTGCTATGTTGCCTTTGCCTTCTTCACCCACTAAGTGTGGGGTGGAGAGTGAGAGGAATGCTTCCCTCAGAGTGAGAACATGGCTGTGGTATAGCTGTAGTCATACCTCCGTCATCCCTGATGATCAATCAACTACTAAATAAGACTAACAGAAACTACCCCCGAGCCAACCCCATTAGGGGATCCACGTCCCTGATTAATGGCCACTAATCTGTATTCATTGTTTACCAGCACCATAAAAAGGCCTTTAATAATACTAGAAAAGAAAACAATTAGGGAAGTTCAGGTTAGCTGACCCTGTGACCTACAGAGGCTTAGACTTTTCTCTCTACAGTCGGTTTTGGCCCTAGAGTAAGTGTAGCTCTATACTTCCTTTAATTACGTGGGACTAGTTTCTCATCTCCTTGGGAAGCTCAAAATGCCTGATTCATGAATAGGCACTCTTTCTCCTAATTGTTAGTATCTATCCCTCAGGCATCTTCTTTAAAGAAAAATACGTATAGCTTTGAAATTGCTTATTCTTTATATGGATTCAATTACCAACACAATGTCTTGAAATAAGCTTTTAAGAAAGTTTTTTTGTTGAAGTGTAGTATACATATGTAAATATAGACAAATCATGAGTTACCGTTGGATGAATATTCACACCCACGCACACACTGAGTTCTATTTCCAGGGAACTAGAACCCTACCATCACACGAGAAAGACTCTTCCCTGATGTCTCCTTGGTTACTCCCCAAAGTAGCCACTACCCTAATCCTAACACCGTACACTAATATTTCTGCCATTGAACTTTTCCATTTTAACAGTTTAAATCTGGTCCTGTGGACAGAGAATTTCCTTGGTAATATTTTTACCTTAGCAATCTCAATTCTATAGAATGCTAGTTATTTCGCCTTCTCTTTGTGTCTTATAAGTTGGACCAGCTTGATATAAAACCGAAGAACACAAAGGCTAAGAAAAGTCTTTCCCACAGATGGGGTCAGTCTTTTTTGTTTAATCATTTGGCCACTGAGGAAGCAAGATGTGCACACATGTGTACCTTCCTATTTTTTTCCTGTTCATCTTCTCCTTTTTCTTTTTATGTCCTCAGTAGACAGTCTTTTTCTACCCTGTGCTATCCTTGCATACAAACCTTCCTCAACACATCCTGCTCTCTGGAATTAATCACAATTGCACACACTGCCTTGAATCGATTCTACTATTTCTCACACAAAAGACACATACAACCTCGGGGAACCCCCCCCCCTTTTTTTACTTCTGCTTTTTTCTTTTTAAGATTTTATTTTTGAGTAATCTCTGTACCCGGTGTGGGATTCGAACCCACAACCCTGAGATCAAGAGTCGTATGCTCCATCAAGTGAGCCAGCGAGGTGCCTCTTACTTCTGTTTTTGATGTAAAAGCAGGCAAGGGCAACACAAGCTAAAATAAACAAATGGAATTACATCAATTTTAAAAGCTTTGGTACAATAAGGGAAACCAACGAAACAACTAGATAACTAACTATCTGGAGAAGACATTTGCATATCTTATACCTAAAAGGAGTTAATGTCCAAAATATAAAGAGGACTCATGTAACATAGGAGCAAAAACCCAGACAATCCATTTTGAAAAAATGGGCAGAGGACTTGAATACACATTTTTCCAAATAAGAGATACAGATTGACAACAGACACATGAAAAGATGTTCACCATCACTCATCATCAGGGAGATGCAAATCAAAACCACAATGAGATACCACCTCACACCTGTCAGATTGGCTATTAGCAAAAATTAAGTGTTGGTGAGGATATGGAAAAGGGAATATTACTCAGCCATAGAAAAGGATGAAATCTTGCCATTTGCAACAATGTAGATGGACATTGAGGGTACTATGTTAAGTGAAAGAAGTCAGACAGAAAAACAAATATTGTATGATGTCAGTTATATTTGGAATCTAAGAAACAAAAGAAATGAACAAACAGTCAAAACAGAAACAGACTCATAGATAAAGAAAACAAACTGTTGGCTACCACAGTGGGGAGGGGAGTGGGAGGTTGGGCAAAATAGGTGTATGGCATTAAGAAGTGCAAACTTCCGATTATAAAATAGGTCACGGGAATGAAAAGTATCACATAGGGAATAGAGTCAATAACATTTTAATAACTTTTATGGTGACAGGTGGTAACTAAACTTGTCATGGGGAGCATTTCATAGTGTGTACACATGTCAAACACTATGATGTACCCCTGAACTAATGAGATATTTATGCCAATTACACCTCAATAAAAAAAACTATCATCCATGTTTTATGAAAACCCATTATGTCACCATCAATTAAGTTTTCCATTAAAATGACAACCTTTGATTAGTCTAAATCCCTATTATTAAAACTAGTCAGTGAATTCAATATTCCATGGTGTCATTTTAATATTAATTATAGTATATTTTCATACAAGAGAAAGAAACATATGTTAAAGATTATTTATTTATTTTTTCATTAATCTCTACACCCAAAGGTGGGGCTTGAACTCATAACCCCAAGATCAAGAGTCTCATGCTCTTGCATAAACAATGAATTCTGGTACACTGAAAAGAAATTAAAAAAATAAAAAATTAAAAAAAAAAAGAGTTGCACGCTCCCACTGAGCCAGCCAGGTGCCCTGAAGGACTTTTTTAAAAAAGGCTGTAAGAAATCTATACCTGGAAGGGGAAAATGAGTAGAAAACCAGCTTTTGGCATGTATGGCTTTTTGTTTTATCAGCCTGAGTCTGAGCCTCTGCTCTTAAGATGATGGTGCAATGTCTGTGTTTATACATCTGTTTGCTGAAACCATAGCCATCCCATTCATTAGCTTATTCATTAATTCATTTTCTGAGCCCTATTATGTGCCAGGCATTGCGTTAAGGCTGGACTTCCCAAGGAGAGGTTCAGCGCTTCATATGATATAGAGACTTGGAACCCCGAATGGATTATTTATAGATCTGACCTTTAGAGTACAAGAAACACGTGGCTCCTTAAAATAGAGGATTGTTGCTTTTCATTATGACATGCGCCTGATGAGAGGTCTAAACCCAGTTTTGGGATGAAGATAATAATTTTGTGCACGTGCACGTTTCTCTATTAAAAAATAAGGATAAGCTCTGGGTTGGTTAGATTTAAGTAAACCCTATCATTATTACTTTTAAAAGTAAACCTCATCTCAGTTGTCAGTTAAGTAACAACATTGTAGTGCAGCCCTGTATGAATGGGCCTGATTCTTTGTGGAGGCAATCACTTACTGGATGTACTCCTTTCAGCTCTACCAGGATAGTGAGAATCATAGTCTACATCTGGGTGTTGCCTATGGTTTAAAGTCTGATGTGAGGAGGATCTTTAGGCCTCTTTAAGGAAGCATTAGGTTCCCACACGAGAAAAAGTACTGAATAACCTTTTCCTACTATACAGTAAATCGTATATTTGATTCTTACAATGATTTCTTGCTGGTCCATTCAGAAACACTCTCTAGCCAGATAATATAGACTTTGCCTTTAGATAAAATCCAAAGATTTATGATGAAAGTTTCAACAGAAGGCATGAGATGGAAGGGGGTTGATTCTCTTCTTCCCGTGGCAAGCTTCCTGTTATCAGTTGACAACAGGCACATTTTCAGCTTTGACTGAACCCATATCCATTTGGGCAGATTTTTCTGAGATCTGCACCATGGAGAGGTAAGCACCAGTTGAAATGAACTTCTGAATTGTATATAAATTCGACCCACTGAATCTACTACTGTTAATCCCATTAACACTTCTACTACTTGTATTGGATAATCAGTGAACTGAGACCACAGGCTCTTTTTGTATTCTTGTTGAATACAGAAGACAAATAAATGTCAGAGCTCTGCCCTAAGTTAAGATTCCTCCCCATAAAAGAATTCTGGACTCAGAAGAGAAGAATCCTCCTTTACAGGGTGACATGACCCTGTCCACTCGTGGCTCAGGGTCAGCAAACTCATGGATCAGTGGTTCCTAGTCTGTGGGATGTGGGTGCCTGCAGAGGTGAGAAGCGTGTGTTAAGGGTTTGCGAGCATTATCTATAACTGTGCAAAGAAAGTTTTATACCTACATATATTATTTTTCAAAAGTATGAAGATATGAAATTGTGATGAATAAAATATACATAAGTTTAAAAGCATTATTAAATTCATAGAAGTTTTTTTGTCATTATGTATTTCTTCCATCAGTTGCTGTCAGAAGCATAACTTTGCTTACGTGCTGGTTTGCAATTCTTAACAATAAAATGGTCCTCATAATTTAAAAGTGTGGCGGTCATTGTTTGGAAGTGTGAGTGATTTATATTTATTTCATGGATGAGCTCCTCTCAGCTCCATAAAATAGTGAGGTGCTGACATTACAAAACTATTACAAATGGAACAAATATATTAATCCTACTGGGTAAAAGTCACAATATTTTTTTTACTACATTGTTTCCCAATTCCCCCTGTCTCTTGGCGTTTGCAACTCTAATTGGGGAAAGACAGTATAAGTATGCAAAAAAATTAAATAATGAACTAAGAAAATGCAAAGAAAAAAACATGTAGTACATGACCAATTGTCAAATGCTTTGAGCTCAGAGGAGAGAGTGGGAGGAGGGAATGGGGAAAGAGAGAGAGAGAAAGAGCTGGGTAATGTGGTGAGAGAGAGTGTTTCACCTAGGAGTGTGGACATTAGGACAGGTTTTTATAGACTCTTATTCCTGGCTCTGCTAATTACCATGTGAGTGACCATGGGCAGATAACCTGACCTTGCTAAACCTCCATTTTATCATCAATAAAATCAAGATTTTAATACCTCCCTCACAGTGTTATTGTGAAGATGACTGTGATGAAGTGTTTTCAATGCATTCTGCTACACCTAGTCTACAATATCTGCTAAGTGAACGGTAGCTACTATTTGTTCTATTAGATTGTCAATCCTGCCAGCATCAGAAGGATGACTTCTTTATGTTTGCTTCCCTAGAATCTAGCAGGAGCACAACGCCAGACTCATAATAAGTACTCAAAAACAAAACAAAACAACCAATGTTTGCTGGATGAAGGAATGGAAGAGTAGACAGATAGATGGCGAGATGAATTTTGAAAAGGAACTACAAGTTTTGGTGACCTGGGAGGGGCTCATGAAGAGCAATATTTGAGGTGAACTTAGAAGAATGTGTGGAAAAGGTAGGGGGATGGGTGTGAACCAAGGTACAGAAGTGAGAAAACACAGTATTTGTAGAGAGTAGATTGGGATACAGTTGTAGAGGGCATAGAATGCCAGGCTGGGGATTGTGTATCTCATCTGCTGACAGTGGGGAGTCAGTGAAGAGTTTGATAATGATATGGGGAGAACTTTTTGGAAGGTTAGTCTGGTGCTGGTGTGTGGTTGGAGTGGAGAAAGGAATGGCGCAATCTACTCCACAGCAGGTGCTGGATGGCTTCTCTGGTGATAGAGAGCACAAGTGAAGCCTGGTGAGGTGAGAGCCAGACTGGGCCACTCCTCCTTCTCCTGTCCCTAGGGTGGTCTTGTGGACCTCTCTTTGCCACTCCGTTTTCATTTGACCAGAAGCAAGCAGGTTGAGCCTGGGAAGTAGAGTCAGAGCAAGCTGCTTGTTCTTCTTACGTTTCCAAGAAAGAGGTCTGTCTCTGTGGAGGAAATTATTTTTCCCAGATAAAGGAACCATGTCTGGAAAGAAACACAGAGAAAGAAAGAAGAAAAGAAGGAAGGGAGGGAGGGAGGGAGGAAGAAAGGGAGGGCAAGAGGAAGGGAGAAAGAGGGAGGAAAGAAAAAAGGAAAGTGCACTCTTTTCTCCTTAGGAGAATTCATTCATTTATTTACTATATTTGTTAAATTAAAAGAAATATCTACTTTCTTCTTCTAATAAACACCATGTTTACTGACCGCTGACTTTGTTTGGGCAGTAACTCTCTGAGAACCATAATACACTTTTTTCTCCTGCACTGGGGACCAAACAAGAAGAGTATTGAACTCCCTAAATGCTCTTATCTAAAATCTGGAGAATGTCCTGATTACCGAAAGTTTCATAAAACATACAAAGAACCAGAGCTGCTTTGGACCTTTCCAAAAGCAGCTCTGCAAACAGAAGGGAGCAATGCTTCTGACAATCTGAGGGAAAGTGATTTCCAATCTAGAGTTCTATACCCAGCTAAATAATCAGTCAAGTATGTCGTGGAATAAGGATATTTTCAGACACACAGGTTCTCCAGAAAGGTATTTCCCATGCACTTCTTCTAAGTAAAGTTGGTGGAACGTGAGTGCTATCAAAACGAGGGAATAAACCAAGAGAGTGAAAGGCATGGGATCCAGAAAACAGACAGTACAACAAACATGGCAGGGAAAAGAAGTGAAGGGAGCTCCCAGGTAGACTGTGGAGAAGCAGGTCTGAAGAGCTGTCAGCTCAGATTAGAGCAAGTCAGAAGATTTCAGGAAGGAATTTTTTTTTTTTTCTGATCACAAAGCTAGGTAACATCCATCACGACACATAGTTACAAAAAATTTTTTTTTCTTGCAATGGGAAATTTAAAGATCTACTCTTTTAGCACCTTTTATCATTGTAACACAGTATTATTAAGTATAGTCACCAGGCTGTACCTTGCATCCTCATGACTTATTTATTTTGAATCTGCAAGTTGGTACATTTTGATCCCCTTCTCTGATTTCACCCACCTCCCACCTCCCCAACCAGGAAGGAATTTTTTGTACGATTTTATTTATTTATTTGAGAGAGAGAGTGAGAGAGAGAGAGAGAGAGTACATGAGCAAGGATAGAGGGAGAGGGAGAAGCAGACTCCCCTGCTGAGCAGGGAACCCAATGCAGGACTCCATCCCAGGACCCTGGGATCATGATCTGAGCTGAAGGCAAATGCTTAACCAACTGAGACACCCAGGCACCCCAGGAAGGATTTTTTTAAACAGATGAAATTAATAGAATACTTGTTGTGAATCTTTGTGTTGAGAAAATATTTACTCAGCTAGGAGAGGGTTGAGGAACAAATTAATGATAATAGATAACTAAGCAAAAGCAAAAAAAAAAAGTACAGTTATGAATTCTGGGAGGAGGGGGAAGTTGTAAGGAAAAGAATAAGTTTATAATAATTTTACTACTTAAAAAACAACACAGTAGCATTATTCATAATAGCCTAAAGGCTATCAACAGATGAATGGATAAACAAAATGTGCTCATTACATACAGTGGAATATTATGCAGCCTTTAAAAAGCAGGGAGTTTTAACCCATGCTACAACATGGGTGAATCTTGAAGACGTTATGCTAAGTGAAATAAGCCAGACCAAAAAAATAACAAATATTGTATGATTCACTTACATGAGGAATCTAGAACAGTCAAGTTTATAGAGACAGAAAATAGAATAGGAGTTAGGAGTTCCCAGGGGCTGGGTTAGGGGAGGGGAGGAAGGTATAGTGTTCAATGGGGACAGGGTTTCTGTTTGGGACGATGAGAAAGTTCTGGAGACAGATGGTGGTGGTGGTGGTGATGGAGGGATGATGGATGACGGAGATGGTCACACACATTGTGAATGTTCATAATCCCACTGAATTGTACACTCAAAAAAGGTTAAAAGGATAAATTTTATGCCATATATGTATTTTTTATTACAATTTTTAAAACTGAAGAAAACCCATGTAAGTTTCTGTACAATAAATGGAATTAGAATTATTATTCTCATATTGTTGAATACTAAAATTTTAAGACTCAGGTATTGGGGAATCTCACTTTCCTTTTCTAGGTGAGATACAAAAGCTTAGATACAAAAAGCTACCTTTTCCCTACAAAATCGCATACCTTTATTTTATAGCTCTATTATTAGAAATGTATATTCTAACAAGCAGACTCCACACTAAGCTAGGAGACCCATGTGGGGCTCAATCTCACCATGCTGAGAGATGACGTGAGAGGAAACCAAGAGTCAGATGCTTAACTGATTGAGGCACCCAGGTGCCCCTCTAACCCATACATTTTAATGTAAACAATCTGATCACACTATATATTTGGCTTAAAAGTTGCCTTTAAAAAAAAAAGGAATGACTCTTGAAAATTTTATTTATTTATTTATTCATTTATTTATTCTTTTTAAGTAGACTCCACGCCCAACATGGGGTTCGACCTCGTAGCCCTGATATCAAGAGTTGCTCACTGTACCGACTAAGTCAGCCAAAGGCCCCCAATTTTTTATTTGTTTGTTTTACTTTACAATACATTTGTCTTCTTTCTACATCTATGACTATCTAAATGGACTACATCCATTTTCTTAACATTTATTTTTAATGATAACAATGGGATCGAGATATTTTCCATGTTAATGTAGTTCCCTCTTACAAAGACAAATCCCTCCATAGTTAAAAAAAAAAAAGAGGCTTAAAAAAACCCTTTGGTATATTACCAAACTCAATATATTATATTTAAGAAAATCCTTTGACATAGTACATATTTTCTCAGGGCTACGAACCCAAGAGAGATATTGATTTTTGTTTTAAGAATGCAGTAATTCTAATGTTAAATCATGAGATTATTTTTTCCTTATTTGTTAAAACAAAATAAAAGGTTGTTTAGAGATGACGGGTGACATTTCTCCTCAGTACCTCGGTGGGAAAGGATTCCAGATGCTTTGCTCGATTCCACCTGAAGCCAAATTGCCAAGCAGGTAAAACTCCAGGGAGCCGCCAGACAGGTTTAATGAGAATGATGTGTAGCTCTCCACACCCACCTTTGCAAGACCAAACTGCTTCACGGGGTTTGTTGAAACTGCCATGGAACTGTGCTATAATGATTTCCTAAATTTGAAACCTTTCTGTCTGATGTCAGCATGGTTTAAAAGTTTCAGGTGAAAATTCTGCAAATCATGAAAAATGTACAAATCAAATCCAGTTAGGTTTCTTGCAGTGGGTACTCATTTCTTGCAATGGGCAGAAGAAACAGTCCTATAGGTTCTCCTCCTGATTTGCCTGATTTTTTCTTGAATCCAAATCTTGCTGAAGGGAAGGTTTCTCATTTGGAGATGAGTGTTCAGTTCATTCAGTCCTGGGGAGCTGATTAAGGAAACCAGAAATAGCCCAGGCTCTTAGAGCTTCCGAAGTATGAATATCTACGGATTACTAAAGGTTTTAGGAGAAAAACCTCTGGTTTCAGATGTCTGCAACCCTTATACTGGGCACGACAGAGAGATTGCTGGAAGACCCTGCAAGGACTTGCTGCCCCCACCCTCCACAGGGCAGGATTGTTTTCTTAAACATGTTTGGTGGCTGTTGTAACTGCCCTCCATAAGATGATGGCTCACTGCTTCAGATCTGCCTCTCCCTGTCTCATTTCCCATCCACAGTGGATGCTATTTGGTATTGATGTGAAAAATTCTAAACGGCGTGAATCACTCCTATAGGAAGCTTCAGGATCTGCGCCTTGCCACGTTGAAAGATCCTTTTTAAAAACAAACAACAAAATGGCATGCATCTTTTTTTTTTTTTTAAGATTTTATTTATTTATTTATTTGACAGAGAGAGATCACAAGCAGGCAGAGAGGCAGGTAGAGAGAGAGGAGGAAGCAGGCTCCCCGCTGAGCAGAGAGCCTGATGTGGGGCTCGATCCCAGGACTCTGAGATCATGACCTGAGCCGAAGGCAGCAGCTTAACCCACTGAGCCACCCAGGCGCCCCTGGCATGCATCTTTTAAAGCATTGATGATAAGACATTTTAAATGAGGTTGGAAAACGCTCACGGTATAATGCTAAATTAAGAAGCTGGATACAAATTTGTATATAGAATCTGACATCAGGTTAAAAAAAAATTCACTGAAAAAAAACTGGAAGGAAATCTACCAAAAATGCATAGTGTGATTGCCTCATTCGGATGGTGTAGTTATAGATGAAATTTTCTTAGCTTCTCTGCATCCCACGTTTTCTGAGTTTTTTACAGCAAACAAACTTTTATAGTTGTCAGGGGGAAAACCCCAACTTAAGATTTATCCTTCTAAGCAAGACTTTTACGTGATTTGCTAGCAAACTCTCATGTCACATCTAGGTTTACAACCGCCCCCCCCCCCCCCCCCCCCCCGCATCCTCACAGGCAGGACCCTGATAAGGACTGCAACTTCGCATTACTTTCGTTGTTTCTATGGGCAGTGCAAGAGTTTGAACAGAGTTTCTTCCCTGAGATGTGTGATCTGACCAAGTCTCTGACAAAATGAAACTATTGTGACCCTAGATTATGAGATGCGTTAAAGCTGAGAATTTTCCCCACCAGCTCCTGTTCTATTTAGAAGCTCACTCTTGGATTTTTGTTACTACTAGCCTTGGTTTATGTTTCATGTTTTGTCAACTGTGTTAGATGCTTCAGATGTCAAGATAATTAAAGACAGGAGCTAATTCTTTAAACTCCCTTTATTCTTTAAACCCATGCGGACATTTCTCTCTGTAGCAAGGAAACAATGTAAGTACAATAAATCCTTCCTGATGATAAAATGATAATGGTTGCAGGAATGTCCTATTTTACCTATGAATATCTAGAATTTTGGAAGATGGTCACTTCAGAGACTAGGTGACATGTCCTTTGCATTATACTCTACTCAAATTAGATGTGAGATCATTTACAGCTTCATTCCCATTCTGATTTTAGGTTGTTTGTATAGGAACCCCTCATTTCACTTTTTCTAAATGATGGAAGCTGTATTTGTACAAAAATCAATCCAAACAAAACAAAACATGCTCTGTGATTTGATGACACCAAGTAAAACACTCACCTCACCTATAGGAATAGGACTAAAAATAATGAGTAAGTTTTTTTTGGTGTGACTTTGTAGAACAGGCTGATAATTTTATAGTGACTGCTTTTCCAGACATCCTATGTGTCTAGTGTAGGAAAATAACAATTAATAGGATAGTTCCTTGGTTTTAAATTGATACCAATCTACTGCTCAGAAATGTATGCTTTCATGTCTGATTGTGCAAGAATTTTGACATAGTGAAAAGGTCATGACATAGTGAAAAGGTCATAGTGAAACAGACAGAATTATAATATCTTAGATATTAAGCAACTCAGAAAAGGTTCTTAACCTCTCTGGGACTCACTAATTTCTTTTATTAAAATGTGGGTTTTGGGGGCGCCTGGGTGGCTCAGTCGGTTGGACGTCGTATTGGGCTCCATGCTCAGCGAAGAGTCTGCATCTCTCTTTCCCGCTGCCCTTCCCCCTACCCCCAGCTCATGCTCGTGCTTTCTCTCTCTCAAAAAAATGATTAGAAAAATCTTAATGAAGTAAAATAAAATGTGTGTTTTGATTTATATGGCACTTGACTTGGGGAAATCTTTCTGGGGCCAAAGCACCAGAGGTGTTGTGGGGGGACAGTGGGCTCCCCCCAAGCTATTACCAGTCTGACACTATGACAACCTGTTCTCGCTGTTGGCTGTTTCTCACAGGGCTTCCTTTGTAAAGAGAGTTCTAAGGCTCTTAAAATTTATATAAAGATTCTCTAAGGCAGCTTTTATTTCTGAAATTCTCCCTAGAACATCAATTTGGAATTCCTTCCATAAGTCTAAGTAGGTATTCATAATTTTCTTCACGTGGCTATTAGCATGTGATGAATCCATGCGGTGTTTGGGGATAACTGGGTTTACCAGCAATCTTCTGCATCTTGACTTATTTAAGAAGTTTAAGTAAGTGTTCCTGTCCCGATGTGATCGACCGACAGTTCCTCACAATCACGATAAGCTTAAAAAATTACTTTGAGGGTATATTTAAAAGGCTAACTTACTCGGCCCCTATATTATATTTATTGACTTTGCACCTTATCCACTGAAAATTAGTGTGAGCTATTGTTTAGCGTGGCGGGTGAGAAGTCGTTTGGCCAAGGCTGTGAATGGTCCTGATGTGGTCCAAAGCTGTGCTCACCATCATCCATACCCTTAACCTCCAGCCACTCAACCTTGCAACTTGGGGTCTTAAAGCAAAGGAGGTTTGGGCGGGAAAGCATGGATGGATCCCCAATATCTGTGCTATCCAGTTAGAGGCAGTCAAAAGAAAAAACAAAAAAACAAAACCAACCTCAAAACCAAAAACCAAAAAAAAAACCCCAAAACCCAAAACCCAAAACCAAAACCAAACAAAAACCAGACTCTTAAAACATAAAAGATAGCACCATTTATTAGATATGACCTGTGCTAAAACCAAAACAAATGGCAACAACAACAAAGAATCTTTTCACTACAGTGACAGAAAACGTATTCGAGAAGTTTCTCTCAGCTTTTTTAATATTTTTAAAAGTTAACCCCCTTCCCCTGGTAAAAATAAAAAAAAAAAAAACACTACGGACAGGAAAATTCTCCTGTTCCTGAAGGTCATTTGAACCAAGGATAATGAAGAGAGTTCTGGGCTAATGTATGTGTTTTGCCAACATTTCCCTACTTCCGAAATGAAATTTATGTGGTTTATCAAATTGTCTTCTTCAATGAGTAGTTTCAACTTTAAGGAGGAGAGCTCAGTCTTATTTTGCGGATACTGAGAACCCAGTTTTAATGATTTCTGGAGGATTGTAATTTACTCACAAGAAAGAAAAAGCAAAGATTAAACCAAAGATTATATTATCTGGTATTTTAATAGGTATTTTCTTTACCTCACATTATAGTTCCACTCCTAGCTTCTGTAGTTCTGATTTGTTAAAATACTGTTCCCCTGGCAGGAGGAACAGCTATTTTAACTCATGGGCTGTAGATCTTTTCTGTGGCCCAGGGATATCATTTCACCAACAAAGAGATATGAGAGAGTTCCCACGGGGTTTTGAGCAACTAAATTGACCCCTCCGAATCTCATTGAAATCAAGGTGCTCCGTTTAGTTTTAAAAATATGCTCAGGATCTGACTGATGCCTCTTACCTAACCACAAGGTCATCTCTAAGGTCAGCCAGAGAGAAAGTTACATGTCAGTGATCTGTCTCTAACAGTACAAGGGGACATATCTACAAGTGGCCGGGGAAAAAAATAGCTGACCTTAGTTAGGTCAGCTAGTGAGGGCTTTGCCAGATTTTGGATGGGGCACTTTTTAAGCCTCATTATAAGAAATAGGCTAAACCCTTCTGCTCTGCTCGCAGGATTCTATAAACATGTGTTTGTAATAATGTATCAAACGTACTGGAATGATCTGTTTTCCTACGGCAGGCTTGATATCCTACAGAAAGGGAGCCCCGCGTTATTCATCTTCGTGTGATCATTCGCTGAGCCTATTGTGAAGCACATAGTAGATGTTTATCTTTTTTTTTTATTTTTTAAAAGATTTTATTTATTTATTTGTCAGAGAAAGAGAACACATGCAGGGAGAGGGAGAAGTGGAGCAGGCAGAGGGAAAAGCAGACTCCCCTCCCTGAGCAAGAAGCCCAATGCAGGACTGGATCCCAGGACGCTGGGATCAGAACCTGAGCTGCAGGCGGATGCTTAACTGATTAAGCCACCCAGGCATCCCACACTGTGGATGTTTAATAACTACTTTTTTTTTTTTTAAAGATTTTATTTATTTATTTGACAGAGAGTTCACAAGTAGGCAGAGAGGCGGGGGCTGGGGGGGGGGAAGGCTCCCTGCTGAGCAGAGAGCTGGAAGCGGGGATCAATTCCAGGACCCTGAGATCATGACCTGAGCCAAAGGCAGAGGCTCAACCTACTGAACCACCCAGGCGCCCCTAAAAACTGCTTTTTAAGTGAATGAAGGTTAAACATCTGCAAAAGGGAGTTTTATTGACTCATGGGGGATTAAAGAAACACTAAAAGCTAAAATTTCTATCTAGCCAAGAGCTTTCGATTTAATGGGTGATACTTTAGCTTTATACAATGTTTCTGCTTTCAAGAATGTTCATATATTATAAAACTAGCAGGGCAAGATTATTATTTCCATTCTGCATGTGAAGAAATTGATCTCCTGCCCAAGTAAATTGTAGCACTAAGATCAGAACTCTGGTTTTCTGATCTCCAGCCTTCAATGAGGTGACCTCATTTAGACAACTCATGTGTATATGTCTGGATTCCATCTATCATGTCAATCTTTTATTTCATCTTTTTATCTTCCTTTATCATCCTTGGAGAAAGATAAACGGAAGCCATTGTCTTCCCAAACCTGATATGTTTGGTTAGCTGAAAGCAATCCCCTTCCTGGAAATGCCCTAAAGAGCTCAGGAAGCTGTAGGATAGGCTACCAAGTAACAGGTAGCCAGAGGTGTGTAATTGGTGGGTTGTATTTTTCACCTCTTCCTCTGTTTTGTAAAGAGATGGAACAGCCCTGTGAGTCTGGGGGCGTTTGGGTCCAATGTGAGTTAGGTGGAGCTTTTGTCATGAATGGACTGTGGTTTACAGATTTGTCTTGTTTTTTAAGGAGAATTTTCCTGTGCAATTGCATGATCTTCTCATTGCACAGCATAAGAATAAAGAAATCCCTGAGGTTTTTAAATTGAAGATTTACTATATTTTTCAGGGCGGTGATAATGCCTCATTCATCTTCGTATTTTCCAAAACCTAACACTGGCCCTCCATACAGTAGGTTATAATTATTTGCTGAACCAATGAGACGCAGAGAGGTAACAAAACACCCCAAATTAAATTACATGCCTTATGCACTGACACCCCAAATGGCTTTTCTTCCCTCCAACCAGTGGATATTATGGGCCATTTGTGCTGATAAAGACTTTGAGCTATAGATTCAATGTTCAGAAGAAACACCGTTCTTGTCTGTACATCAGAGCTAGTGTGATCATTTGAATTTGAAATTTATCATATTCTCATTTATTAATAAGGAGTCTAAACTGAGACAGTGATGGGAATTATTGAGTGTGCTAACAGTGGTAAACTTTGACCTCATGGTATTTAATCTGGTCAACTCTGTGGTTGATTGAGAAGAACAAGAACAGCACGTTTTGTTGGAGATTTGTGCCTAAAGAGTGAGGTGTGATTGGGGGTCCTATAATATGGGAACTTTTAGAAAACTTACTACTCCCTTTAGGACACGTAAATGTAGTTCCATTTTCATTCTTTTCAGTTCACAAACATTTTGGGATTTATTGTGTAGGAAGGTAAGTTAATGGGCATTGCTTGGGAAGAGGACAAATATTTATTATAAAGATCTTTAAATGGTGTTTTTTAAAGAGTAATCTAACAGTTCTCCAGATGATAAAGGCAGTTTTTTTGTGTATTGCCTGACTGGGTCTGCATCTTAGCCCTGGTCCCAGAGACTACAGTGTGTTTCACACCTAACTGGGAGGGGCCCTGGAGCAAGTTGCTGGAATGTTCTGGCTCAGACTTATCATCTGTACCAAGTGGATGGTATCTCTGTCCAGGATTCTCTGCTGTTCTCAGACTGAAGTCCCAGGAAGGCCACTGACTTGTGGGAAAAGCTGATTTTCGAAAGGGATGGATCCTGGGAGAAGGTGCTCAGGGGCGTGAGACAAACGTTCCCAAGGTTCTTTTAAAAAATTAAAAAAAAAAAACAAAAACCTGGATCTGAAGGTGGAAGTCTTTGCAACTTATTCAAAATGATCACCAACAGGCAAAGTAAAATAAATGACAATGTATATTTTCCTTTTACTTACTGCAAAATGGTTAGTGTGTTCTTTTTAATCTTCACACCAAAGAAATTAACTGTTCTTGGGGAAGACTTCCCCAGGAAGTGGTGGCTCGTTTTACACGTCGGAAATCGGACTTCTGAGACAACTTTTCTGAAATCCCGGAATAAAAGAAGATTCCAAAAAAAGTTCCCTAAAATGAAACCTCACCATCTAAGCGTGCTCTTCTCAATTATGTTTCTGTTCAAAGCTTGGCTGGCACCGTTTCCAGGAATTAGCAAAAGTATGTGTTTAATAAGTAACCCTCCAATCGAATGGCCCTTATTTTTTCGTCTTATTTCCGCCCCGGGGACCGAGGAAATCCTGAAAAGCAGGGGCCGCTTTTGCCCCGCCGCTGCCGCCGCCGAAGCGCTGAGCAAAAGGCCTCCGGCGCCGCACGCCCTCCCCTCGGTCACCGCGCCAGGGGCGCTCCGGTCTCGGGGGCGCCGCCCCTGCTGGCGTTCCCCCGGCCTCGGAAGCGCAGGGCGGAGCCGCGGGCCGGCGGGCGCAGGTGGGGAGGGGCGGCCAGAGCGCGTCGGTGACACCCGCGGTGGGGCGGGGAGGCGCAGCGGCCGCACCCCGCCCTGGGAAGAAACCCGCCAGGTGTGGCCTGGGAGCCGGGTGCCAGCGGGGAGGAGACTCGCGCCCCCACCGACCAACACCAACACCCAGCCGCGAGCCCGCTCCTCTGCGCCCTCGCCGCCCTCCGAGCCACAGCTCTTGTGCCGCTCCTGCTCCCCGCCCGTCGTCGTCCCCGCGCCCGACCTCCGTCCGCCGCACCGCGCTCGCAGCGGCCAGGACGGCCCTGGTGGCCAGGAGCGTCCCCGCGATCTACTGCGCACCCGCCCGGGTTCCCAGTTTGGGGGCCTTTCCTTCGAACCCCCACCCCCACCCCACATTCTCCAAGCCCGCCCGCCCTCGCTTATGCTCGGCGCTGAGCTGCTCTCTGAGTGCCCGCCGACATGAGCTGCAACGGAGGCTCTCACCCGCGGATCAACACGCTGGGCCGCATGACCCGCGCGGAGTCCGGTCCCGACCTGCGCTACGAGGTGACCTGCGGCGGCGGCGGCGGTGGGGGCGGCGGCGGCGGCGGGGGCACCAGCAGGATGTACTACTCCCGGCGCTGCACGGTCACCGACCAGAACTCGGACGGCTACTGGTGGGTACCGGCCGGCGGGCAGACACCGGGCGCCCGGGCCCGCGGGGTCTCCGTGCTTCGTGCTCTCCTCTCCGAACCCCAGCACGCTGGGACAGGGAGGGACGAGCCCTCCTCTGGTTGACGAAGAAAAGCCAGGTCCTGGAGGAGGAAAGTGGTTTTGCTCGCGCTCGTGAAAGCACTTCCTGCTGGCGCTGGGGCAGCAGCCCGGTGTCCTCCCGCCCCGTGCGCTGCTCACACCCGGGTGGGTGGGTGTGCGAGCCCGGAGAGGAGCGGTCCTTCCCTACAAACCGGTTCTCTGTCCCAACCTTCTCGCTTCCCGCGAGCCGGGGCAGGAGGGTGGCCCGCGAGGGGTGCAGGAGGACGCGGCGGGCGTGCGCGCCACAGAGGGTCTCTGCCTCCAGGATTCCTCCCCTCCACCCGCTGCGCCGCCGGGCCCAGTTGGCATCCCCTTTGTCCCGGCCGGCAGGTGGGAGCTCGGGCGGGGCTGCGACAACAAAACCCAACCTAACCAACTATTACCAAAAGTAGAACAGTAAACGAGCGGGGATTCCGGTCTGACCTGTAGGCAGGGCTCGGATTCGGGGCTCCTCCGCCTCTGGTGGCTTATCCTAAATTCTTGGTCACCCGGAGACCACCCCTCTCGGGCGCCTGGTGGCTCTGCCACCCAGGACTTTTGTAAGGAGGCTGCGCGTCCGGAGGCTCTGGGTCGGGTCTCAAGAAGGCCCCGCCTCGGTCTCCCCTGCTACCCAAACTGAGCTTTCGGGCCGGAGCCGTCGCCAGACCCCAGGTCCCGGCTCTGCCAGGACACGCCTGCCCCCTTGCCCCGCTGCGCCGCAGCCCCCGTACCTGTGGCCCTAAGCCTGCGCCCTTGGTTTCCTCCTTTTAAAAAAGCCCAGGAGGAAGGACCTCGGTGTATTATTGGTAGCCGAGTGCGGGCGCAGGGTCTTCCGGTGGCAGCGGGGACATGTGGCGGGGTGGGCGCTGCTTCCCATCCGCGCCGGCCCGCGACGCTGGGGGTCTCTTCCGATCCAGGTACCCCGCGGGGCCCCCCGGGATGTGGGGAGGGTCTGTTTCTCAGAATCATTGCGGAAACCGATCGCGGGGGTCGTTTGGGAGGATGGGGTAAGATAATGAGGCTGCTTTTACTGGGTCCACAGAGCTGGATGCCAGATGCCCACCGGAGCCGTGAGAATTTTGCTGTCGGCGCCCTCCCCGCCCCCCTGCAAGCCCTTCCCAAGCAGGGCTTTTGGGAAACTGGCCTGCGTTCCAGAAAATTATTTACCTTGCCTGTGGCCTTAGGCTGGGGAGGAGCAGCCTGAATGCACTCCAGGAGTTTTTTGTTTTACCAGCAGATTTGAACGCAGGGACTGCTCGAGTTGCGACCTGTTTTCTGACCTGTTTTCTGCTTCGGTTTATTTATGTCTTTATTTTCCCCGAGCATCTTGGCAATTGATTTCCTCTTTTTGAGTTAGCAAAGAATTGTCTCAATCTTGGAGCTCTTGTTTTCTGAACATAATGCACCCCGGGGATTTCCAGGAGACACGTACCGAGTACTAGGAAAAATGGGGAGAAAGTTTTGCCAGTTATTACTTTGGTTTTTAAGTTTGTTTTAAAACTTAGCCAACCGATTAAATCTGACACTTTACTTTTCCCTCCCAGTCTTCCTGTATTTGGGAAGCACGTTCTTTTAACCCACACATTTATAGTCAAGTCGGAATTTTGCAAGGATTTTTGGGCAGCAATTTTTCTTCTCTGGCATTTTATGAACCAAGTATTTCATTTTGATTTTGTATTTAAAAAAAAAATATGATTGTGTTCATTCAGAGTCCGTGGTTTTTTTTTTTTTTTTTTTTAATTGACAATAAACCTTACTGGTTATTGGACTATTTCGCTCCCTCGGCCTCCTGTAGAGGTAAATTTGTGAAGAATTATGTATCGGCTAACGAACTGCGGAAAGATGCATGGTTTGTAAGGATCCTTCACGGAGACACTAAGTTTTGAGAAGGATCAATGTTTTCCCATAGTATTATACCTTGTGTTCTGCTTTCCAGCCTAAAAGCTGTTAATGAGTATGTCAAGTTTTACCTCTCTGGAAAGGAAAGACAGACTGAAGTTTTGAATTACGTAATTTGTGGGGGAAGGGCGTTTCTTTCTGCGCTTTGATGTTGATACCCGCCCCCCCCCCCCCCCCCCCGCCCCGGGCAGCGGGGCGTCTTGCTTGGGGGCTGGAGTCAGCGTGGGGTCCTTCTTTCTTGATCCAGTAATGGGGATTCTCCCAGCATGCCTGGCCAGCCCAAGGTGCGGCTGACCCCTCTGGAATGAGAATTAGCGCGCGCGCACGCGCACACACACACACACACACACACTCTCTCTCTCTCTCTCTCTCTCTCTCTCTCTCCCAGCAACTGCTGACTTGTGGATCTTAAAAATAAGGAGAACTGACTGAAGAGAGACAGAACTTGCCCCGACACCTTTTTTTCTGGTGTTTTTAATGGTTTTGCTCAGAGGGACTTCCTGTCCCGGAGCATGTACTTTGTAGAAGTAGGATTTCATCTCTGACCCGACTACCCCCAAATGAAGGAGGATTAAGAATTCACTAAGTGCTTTTCTGCTCCCAAAGCCTTTCTAAATAAAGGTTTTTGTTTCTTTTTAAGGCACAAAAACTGGCATGGAAGCTATTGGTTGAATTTAAGCTTGTCTATTTAAATTGCCACTTTATTGTCTGAGTGATTATTTTTTTTAAATAATCGCGATTTTAAAGAATTGGCGTTTGTATCTAACCTTTCCCTAAGTAAACTAATTTGAGTGTGTAAAGAACCTAAATCTTCTTTTTCTTTCTAAGATGACTTTAAAACATCTTCCTGTGTCTGTGCTTTATATTAAGAACACTTGTCAGTTCTTAAGACAGTATTTTATCTCATTTGTGGTTCTCCCTCCTTCCCTGCCCACCCGTCTTTTGTGTTTTCTTTATTGTAGGCTGAATGGAATCAAAACTACTTTCATTTCTTTTTCTTTACTCAGTGCTTGAAAGTTCGGTAAATGTTATGTGCTTGATGATGTAAGAGGTATATTTTTGAAAATTTAAACTGTGGATTTTGGTTGTATAGGATGTTATACTAATATGCCTTTCAGTTTAGGCAGATCTACCCCAGCCTTGTTCCTGTGGTTAAAAGAAATGACAAATCTGTAGTGAAATTTGGAGGCCAAGCGACAAAGTCCCACAGTTGTATATTTCCCTGATCAAAGTGTGGATATTATTGGAGGATTAAAAGCCAAATAGGGTGATTAAGCTTCAGAAATATGTGGTCATAAAGTTAATGCTTACTTTTCTCCAGAACTCGTGATTTCAAAGCCAAAATACATGTGAACCTTACTTGATACAAAGTTTGTTTTAAACTATTTTTTAGGGGCAACTGGGTGGTTCAGTGGGTTAAAGCCTCTGCCTTCAGCTCAGGTCATGATCCCAGGGTTCTCTGCCCAGCAGGGAGCCTGCTTCCACCTCTCTCTCTCTCTCTCTCTCTCTCTGCCTGCCTCTCTGCCTGTCAAATAAATAAATAAATAAATAAATAAATAAATAAATAAATAAAATAAAAAATAAACTATCTTTTAAAAAGAAGCCTCTTCCTTAGCGAGAGATACACAGGTCCATTTGCATTGAATTTTAAGGCTGGGGAGAGTGCAAAGGTGTACAGAAGCCTCATTCTTCCACTTTGGAGACCAGTAGAGTAAGACTTGCCCTAAATCCCCAAGTCCACTCATGGCGAAGTTGGCTAGGGAACTCAAGGTTACTCCCCTCTGCCCTCCTGTCAGCCTGTGCCTTTAGACCATGTATCTTTTGTAGTAGACTGGACAGTCCTGTACTTAAACAATGGAAGTATCTCAGTTCCATTCATTCATTCATTCATTAAATATGGAACATGTGGTGAGTGTTAGGTGTCAAGCAGAGTCAAAGGTGAAAATACAAAGACTTTTTTTTTTTTTTTCCATGACAAAGACTTCTTGAAATAAATAGAGTTCCTTAAAGGAAAATAAGCACCATAATACAAAAGGATGATGGACAGGAGAGTATCAGTAATTCCAAGGCTTCCTAAAGATAACATCTGTAGTGGAGGCACTAGCGAGATTTTATAAAGAAAGTGATGCTGAATTAGACTTGGGAGTGTTTCAGCAGGTCAGGATGGATGGGCAAAGAACATTCCGGGGGAGAGAGGAGCACGAGAAAAATCTGGGAGGCGAAAGACCAGGAGCACATTCAAGGCCTGCAGAACAGTCTCCTTTCTGAGTGGGAAGCTGTAAGACATCAAGGAGGAAGGGCAGGTTGGGACCAGCCCTTGGGACACCTTGACTCCATGGTGGGGAATGTGCATAGGCAGAGGGGAGCCATTGCAGGTTTTCATGGAAGCCGAGGGGTAGTGCCCTGCACTGAAGGAGCAGGGAGCTCAGACTGTCCTAGTGAGCTGTAGGATGGTTTCTGTGCAGCTGTGTGCTGGGTCTGGAGGAAGGTGGCTTAAGAAAACCATCAGGCAGTAAAGGAGAGAGGTGATGAAAGTCTGATTGAGGGTGGTGGCCTGACCGTGGGATAGGAAAGTGGTTGCGGCCGGGTGGAGTGGCAGCTGCCACTGAGAGCTGGATGCGAGAAGCCAGGGAGAGTCTGAGAAAACAGGCTTGGAGTCCAGTGACTCACAGCAGGGATCTTCTAAATATTTTTCTGGGAAGTGATTGCAAAGTAAGATTCAGTTTAGCTTAATCGAGAGCAGATAACAC
The DNA here is from genome assembly GCF_902655055.1 of Lutra lutra. NCBI lineage: Eukaryota > Metazoa > Chordata > Mammalia > Carnivora > Mustelidae > Lutra > Lutra lutra. The sequence continues at coordinate 20,043,832 of NC_062283.1, read as the reverse complement.
TGACATGGTTATTAACTTTGAGTAAGTTCCATCTTTTATAAAAGTATCAGATCAGTGGTTAATAATAGTTACCATCACCCGGGAGACAACTGTGATGTGCCAGGTATCTTCTGTCCATTATCAGAAGGTTCACATTGTACAGATAGTAAACTGAGGTTAAAGTAGTGACTTTGTGACGTGGCCCGGGTCACACAGCTAGTGAGTGGTTGAGCTTCGTTTGAATCCAGGATACCACAGTGGGTCAAGAAACGATCAAAAACCTTGGCTATTAGAATTCATCTTTTGTACTTGAAAACTCTTCTAGCTAAAATGCTTTTAATCTGTTGTGTTCATGTGAAATATTTATTTCATAACCATTGTACTCTTTTGTTATTACTCTGGTAGGGTTTCCATCTGCTTAGGAAGAAACACAGTGTGATGCTGCCTTCAGCCAACTCCTGTTGGTCAGCCCTACAGAACAGCTTTCAACAGCAGTTAACTTTGTCCTCTAAATATGGGCATAATTTCATCATAGTTCAGGTGACTGAAATGTCTTGGGAAAGAGAAAAAACCTGCTGATGGCCCTGATGGTTCAGAGCTGACTACCTAGGGTGGAGCAAAGGCGGGCTTGGGTGTGACTTGGGGAGTCCAGCTCAACCCTCAGCCAACCAGTCTTTCCAGATGAGGAGGTTCTAGAAAGCGTGCTTCAGTCTGGAAGCCATGCTGCTTACGGCCCAGCCCCACCCTTACCTTTTCTCTTTCTCTGTCCTGCACTCTATGGGAAACAGTAGGTGTGGTTCTGATATTGAAGTCACCACCCCACAGACCCCCAAGTCTCAGTGAGCCTCTCCTTTGGGGCAGCATCCTGGAAAAATGTTAGCACAGCCCAACCATTTACATCTTATCGCCCGCACCGGGGACTGGACGGGTCCAGGACCTGGGAGGAACTCATGAAGGTGAAATCCACATTTCATGAAATTGATGATGCTTTAGCAAACAGATTTTAAGTTCTTGCTTGGAATCACATTGACAATTTTTTATTTATTTGTTTTTTAAAGTTTATTTATTTAGTAATCTCTATACCCAGCGTGGCGCTCGAACTCACAACCCCATGATCAAGAGTTTCATGCTCTTCCAATTGAGCCAACCAGGTGCCCCTGGAATGAAATTTTTTTGACATGCAAACATAACGTCCCTTGCTTCATCTGGCACCTGAAAAAAGTTGAAAAGGAGCTGACTTCATGAGGAATAACCAGATAGCCTGTAAATAATTTTTTTTTTCCCTCAGAATGAATGGGAGGTTTCTCATAGGGGAATAATAAAATAGAAATTCTTTTTTTTTTTTTAAAAGATTTTATTTACGTATTTGACAGACAGAGATCACAAGCAGGCAGAGAGCCTGGCAGAGAGAGAGACAGGAGGAAGCAGGCTCCCTGCTGAGCAGAGAGCCCGACGCGGGGGGGGGGGGGGGGGGGGGGGGGGGGGGGGGGGGGGGGGTGGGGGGGGGTGGGGGGGGTGGGGGGGGGTGGTCCTCGATCCCAGGACTCTGAGATCATGACCTGAGCCGAAGGCAGAACCCACTGAGCCACCCAGGCGCCCCTCAAAATAGAAATTCTTATGGCATTAAGTTTGTAAGGACCAAATATCCATGTGTCATCCCCACTTAATGAAGGAAAAGAGGGCATCTTTTTCTGAATTTTCTTATCCCTTTAGTAAGTTTTGTGCTGTTAAAATGTGTCACTCTCTTTGAATCATCTCAAACTTTTTATTTCAGGTCTTGTAATAATTTTGGGAACCTGTGAAATGCCTCATATTTAATACCTAATCCATCTCTTCTTTTTCATGTTTTTGTTTGGTTTGGTTTTTGTGTTGTTTTGTTTTTCTTTTTTGCTTCTCACCTTATCCCAGTTGGTGCAAAATATCCTTGGGCAAACCTCAGAATTACGCACAAAGACAAAAACACAAAATGCAAGATAAAACAAATCTCAGAATACTATCCTAGCGGCAGCTTCAGTGAGGACTGGGTTTGTGCGGGACGTTGCCCACCTTCCTGGCTCCCCTTAAGAATCCCGTCAAGGGGCGCCTGGGTGGCTCAGTGGGTTAAAGCCTCTGCCTTCGGCTCAGGTCATGATCTCAGGGTCCTGGGATCGAGCCCCGTATCGGGCTCTGCTCAGCAGGGAGCCTGCTTCCCTTCCTCTCTCTCTCTGCCTGCCTCTCTGCCTACTTGTGATCTCTCTCTGTCAAATAAATAAATAAAATCTTAAAAAAAAAAAAAAAAAAGAATCCCGTCAAACCCAGGAGGCGGGTGTGTTCCTGTGTGTTACAGAGGCAGAAACTCCAGGCACGGCGAGTTAAGTCATTTGCTCCCAGTCACAGGCTGTACAAGCAGATGGCTGGGCAGGGAATGGACTCTTGGTCTACCGACCTCAGAGTATTCGTGAAATTAATGGTATGTCTTCTGTTCGCCCCACAATGCTCCAATCCACTGAAAGCAGTGTGAGAATAATAAAACGGAAAGGAAGTGGAGCTTTGATTACAGACGGCTTCCAAAGCTCCCGGGTGAGGACAAAATGAAGGTTTGGAGAAGACCCCATCTCTAAAATTTATAGGAAAAAACCCTTTTCGCACATTATTGGGGTGGGAATGGGGGGTAGGGGACAGGGCAGGTGCGTTACCTGACTTGGATTTGGAAATCAGGGTAAGGAGATGGTGGTCATATCCTTGGATCAGTCTTTTATTTACCTTTGTTTTTCTTCTTCGTTACTAAACCAAACAGACATGCATTAACTACCTTCTGTCTGCAAAACGAGGTTGTTAGGTGCATGGAGGAGTCAAGGGTTACTAAGATACGGGACTTTGCTCTCCAGGACTGGGGTAGACAGGTGTGTAATAACTAGTGCAGAATAAGGGCGGAGGTGGGAACACAAGAGCTCCAGGCAGGCGGCATTTGGTCTGTGACTTCCAAAGGATGGACACATGACGTTCCGCTGCGTAGCACGTTTGATGTGTTTTGGAGGTATGATACCGTCCTTCCATGAAAAAGTAAAAAGATCACTTTTTCCTCTTTCAAGATCCTTGAAAGAAACTCAAAATAGTACATGTTAAAATGCTTTGAAAATTATAAAGAGCTAAGCAAATAGGCTTTAAGATCAATATTAATGCATCGCACAATTCTAATTTCCAACCAGTATTTATGGAGCTTTTCTAAGGCCACTATTCTTCGAACCTGAATATATAGAGACATAAAATGCCATTTCTGGTACTTGTTCAGGACCCTAGGTTGATGGAATGAACGAAAGAAAGGCAAGAGATAAAGAGGGTGGCAGAGAGAGAGGGAGGAAGGGAGACAGAGGAAGGAAGAAGGAAGGAGTCCAATAGGAGAGAAAGTGTATCCACAAAAGGAAATGCAGAATTCATTGGTGTGGGCCACGTGGGTAATGAACAGCGTAGATATTATAAAATGACTTTAAAAAACAAAAAGTAAATATTTTTTTAAAATTACCTTGTAATGCTGCATGCCTCTGTTCAAAATATTTGTCTTGTGTTTTTTTTCCTATAATATTCTTGGCAGGGTTAAACTAATGTCTTAAAACAGCTAATTCTGAAGTCTTTTTTTTTTAACGAAAAGAATGTTATTTGTCAGTAGTAAAATAAAAGATAACTGTTTAATATTGTTCACATATTTGTGTGCTTTGACCCTAAAATTTGGATTAAAATCCAGAACGCATTTTCCGTTTAGCCATTGTTGAAGGGATCTTTATGTAAACTGTTTGAACAAGTACTTGTTTAAACAAGTTTCAGAATGAATTTTTTTTAAGTGTTTATGTAGGCAGGTTCTTTGTCGTATGAATCATTTGCCTTTGTAAGTTTGAAGATAAAAACCAGAATTTCAGAAAAGTTGAGGACAAATGTTATTTTTTCAAGGACAGCTATTAATTTTAGAAGTGAGTATTTTTTGACTGATCTGACCCAAGTGAGTTTTCTTTTCTTGTGGGTCTTTTTTTTTTTTTCACATGACATCTTTCATCTTCCATGTCACGGAGTCACTAAAATGGGATTTAAAACGTGAACTTTGAGCTTGTTAGTTCAATTCCCACCGTGGTTTAAAATCTCTGCACCCCAACACCTATATGTACCCATAGTGAAAAGTTCTTTGAGGCCAGGGATTTTTAAAATCTTTCCATGCTTGTTAAATAAGTACATTTATTTAAAAATTATTTCTTCACCTATGATAGAATTGTGCATTTTCCTAATCCCTGGATGAATTTAAGAGGAAACTTCCCTGCCATGAGACAGGACAGACTTTTTTAATATTCTCGGTAGGAGGGAGTTCATTTGGTAGTTTCATGAAACAGTTACAGAAGAGTGAACTAAAGAAATCTTAGGTATCATCTTGCCTAACGGATGAGAAAGCCCAGGTCTAGACATTTCTGATATTAAAAGAAAAAAAAGTTCCAGAATTGTTATGTGATCGATACAAAATATGATTTGACTCAAAAAGTTGTGAATGGCGCACAACTGTAAAAAAACCACACCATGTTCCCTGAAGCCAGCCCCCCCGGCTCTCCTGCTGAAGAATCCTGCACCGCACAAGGTCAGGGCCAGACCGATTCCATGAGTCACAATCCTTTCGCCCGCCCTTCCTCCTTGATTTCAGTAGATCCATTTCTATGGGGATCTTCCCTTGGGCCAGAGACCCTCAAACGGAACAGGAAAGTGGATTCTCTTTTCCCCAGTCACCAAACCTCAGTGGGCCCGAGTCTCCCTCCCTTTGTCTCATGTTGACAGACTGACCTATGGGAAAAAGCGTGCACCCTAGTTCCCTTTCTCACCTAGCTCTGTTTCCAAAGGTTGTTCTGGGCCACACCTCGGACCGAAGTGAGAGTCTTAACAGATTAAAGAGGGGATGTGTAGATCTTGCTTTAAGAACCAGGCAAAGTCTTGAGAAGTAGTGTGTCAGATGGAACTTGGTTAATTAGGTCATATTTTTCCTGTAGACAAACAGCAAGGCCGAAGATTCTCCATTACGTTGTTCTGACACTTAGCTTTTCCGTTTTTGTTGACCCTTAAAAAGATTTGATTTTCGTGCATTTCTCTTGCTGTATAATTGTCAGTGTATTCACTTAATTGCCAAGTGACACATATGGGGTTTTAGTGGAAATCTAGGGCATGTGTGGTGAACATAGGCAGGTCCTTTAGCAAAGCGTGAAGACTTTTTTTGAGAATTATCAGCAGCATGAAGTAACCTGAGTTTTTTGTTTTTTGTTTTTTTTGTTGTTGTTGTTTTGTTTTAATTTAAATTCAGATGTATGCAGGGGAGAGGAAGCAGTGAAGATGGCTTCTTTTTTTTTTTTTTAAGATTTTATTTTATTTATTTGACAGAGATCACAGGTAGGCAGAGAGGCAGGCAGAGAGAGAGGAAGGGAAGCAGGCTCCCAGCCGAGCAGAGAGCCCGACGCGGGGCTCAATCCCAGGACCCTGGGATCACGACCTGAGCCGAAGGCAGAGGCTTTAACCCACTGAGCCACCCAGGCGCCCCAAGATGGCTTCTTAATTAATAGAGATGTCCACTGCTGTCCAGACAAATGTCTTCTAAAAGTAGGAGGGAACCAAAAAAATGTAGAAAGTCCATCAGTATTTTAAGCCAACATATAACTTCCTTACCTCCCTTTTTGCTGGATACAGTTCATTTCTGTGTCATGTAACTAATAATTGGTTTTGAAGAAGCTGGTGAGTTTTATATTTTGACAAGTGAACTTAGAATTGAGTGTCATAAACTCACCCTTTAAAAGACTTGTATGTACACTGTGGTCCATTCCTTCACAGCTGAGTTGGCCTCCCTGCCTTTCTCTCTCTCTCTCTCTCTCTTTTAATGCATTTTTATTTTGGAATGATTTCACATTTACAGAAAAGTTGTAAAGCTACTGGAGAATTTTCCTGGACCCTTCACCCAGTTTGCGATACTTTTTACAACAGCACAAGTTATTAAGTCTTTTAAGGGACTCTGACTTTCCATTGCCTGAAGAGATAGCCCTTTCATTTGTATGATGGGGACTGGATTTGTGGGAATCACTCTGTGAACAGGATTGCTGAAAATGCTTCCAAACAAAGGTACTCTCATCCCCGTTCAAGAAAGAAAACAAAGATAATTACACAGGACCTTCCTGATTCCTTTTCCATCCTAGGGTTCTAAATGAGCTTTCTGTATTTCCCATTTTTTTTCCCCCTTTGTCTCTTGAATTTCTTTCCTGTGATTCTAAGGTGATTGGAATTTTGCACAAGTTTTGACAACTGATGGAGTCCTGTTTACATCTCAGCGATGTAATGTGCCAGATTTCCTGTATCATTCAGCATGGAAGGAAGAGAAGGCCGCATTCATGGGGGGTGAGGGGTGGGGCGTGCTGGTTTTGATGGGTGGGCGGTCCGGGCTGCGCTCTGCCTGGGCCTGCCTGGACGAGCAGTGTCATCATCCGGGAGTGGTTCCCAGGGAGAGCTTGGGTCCTCACCCACATACATCAGCTAGTGCTGGCTTGTAGGAGCCTTGCTTGCAGGGAGTGATGGCAAAGAAGTGGCAGGGAAAGTCAGTGCTTCCCCAGTGTGAAAAGATGCAGAATCAGGTGCCGTGGAAGAAATTTCTTGCGATTTTACCCCATCTGTGCATAATAGTATAGCCTAGGTGTTACAACACCCCCCTTTTATTAAACAGTGAAAATCTTTCTTTACAGCACACACAGACACACACCACCCCCCCACCTCCAGGTACACACACCTATAGGAGAAAGTGAATGCATCAAACAGGCATCGAACAGTTTTTTCTGCAGGTGTAGGCCGGCCTTGGCCAAGGGGCCTGGGTGCCTCCGGGGCCCTGTGAGGGACTCAGGCTTCTTTTAACGCATTTGGGAGACCTTCTCCTGAACATTAAACCATAATTCAACATGCTTTAAATCTCTCTTAAACTAAGCTATAGGAGGCTGTGCCATGGTTTAGAGTATCATGGCAAATGACCAAGCAAGACTATTTTTATCATACCTTTTCTTTTGACTTCTATCTGGAACACATTACATTCCTGGCATCTCTTTCTTTAAAATATTGTACATCTACATCACCACCTTTCTTTTAAGATTTCTTGCATGTATCTACCAGAAAAGTGTTTTGGGGACACACCTGGGTGGCTTTCTCCATTAAGCACCTGCCTTTGGCTCAGATAATGATCTTGGGGTCCTGGGATCGAATCCCGAGTCAGGCTTCCTGCTCAGCAGGGAGTCTGCTTCTCCCTCTCCTTCTGTCCCCTCTACCCAGCTCATTCTCTCTCTCAGTCTGTCTCAAACAAAATCTTTAAAAAAGAGTGTTTCATTTGAGAGGTACATTTGGGTGATTGTCCTTGTAGAGAAGAATATTCCATAGGGCAATCTTGAAAGGAAAAGTGGCTTGTTTTTGTATTAGAGTTGTTTACGTTTCCCTTCACTTTCCTGACACCGTATTTCTTTATCATTATTCTCATTGTGATTGCAGAAAATACTTCTTTAGAATAAGCTCGTCTTGTGCCTCTAGCTGTTTTCCTCAGGCAGACTGGCCAGTGAAACTTTCATGCTCTGGGTCTGATCCACTGAGGTCTTCCCTTGGCGGGCTTGTGCAGATAATCCTCATTGTGGATTATTGGGGGATGAAGCGGGGAAGGTGATAGATAAGCTGCTAGAAATGTGTTTTTACAACTCAAGGGACTATTTCTGGGTTGGATCTTAGACCTGGAAAAAAAAACTTTAGTAATTATTAGGCTAATTAGTAAAATTGAAAAATGTTCTATAGATTAGCCAATCATATTCAGTTTTAAATGTCCTGATTTTGATAATTCTACTGTGGTTATGTAATAGAAAGTCTTTATTCTTAGGAAACATATGCTGAAATATTTTGGCATAAAAGCTTATGATGATCTTCAAGTAGTTCAGACAAGCATGGGTATTGATGGGTAAATACACCTACAGAGAGGGAAGAGGGGGATACAGGAAACATGTTAGCATTTCTGGCTGAAGGGTCTATAGGAGTGTTTTTGTTGCATTTTTGCAACTTTTCTGAAAGTTTGAAATTGTTTTGAAACCGGAAAAAAAAAATTCAATTTTTGTGTTTGTTTCATCAGTCAAACCGGGACGATGTCCAGGCACCAGAACCAGAACACCATCCAGGAGCTTCTCCAGAACTGCTCGGACTGCCTGATGCGGGCAGAGCTGATCGTGCAGCCGGTGAGCTTGCTTGTCCCGCTCCGTTGGCCACATCTCGCTTTGCTCCCCGTTAGCGTCGCCTTATCCTCCTGACCTGTGCTTCCTCACTCACGACCCTCCTTCGCATACTTAGGGTTTAGAAATTATCTTTTTCTAAACGGACTAGAGAGGGGTGTGTATCTTCTTAACCTAGTGGTGATGTTGGTTTAACAATGGAAACCAGGGCTTGCCCAGGGTTTCCCCCAGCAAATGTTTACACAGATGCCCACCCTTTTGGCTTTGCAACAGCTCCTCATTTATTATTATTTGTGTGATTATTGTAGTGCTTTCTTTTCCTAGAAATGCAGCCTGACTGGTGTATATCACGGGTTTGTGTTGTACACCATCAATTTAAGAAGTTAGTTTTTTTCTTGAGGAAAAATTACCACATTGTGAGAACAATTCTGTTTGAGAAACAAAGGAAGGAAGGAAGGAAGGGAGGAAGGAAAAAAAGAGAAAAAGGAAGGAAGAAAGAAAGAAAGGGAAAAAAAGAAAATGCAATTCAAAATCGAGGAAAATGGTAGTATTTAACGAAAACCTCCCAGTATTTCTGGATATTAGCTTAGGTTCTCATTGAAACAGGCTTAGAAATCCTGGACACTGTGATGTTGTATGTGTCAAGTTTTTATTTTGAAACACTGTAGCTAGCATTCAAATTTGCTAAAACTAGGCTAGAGAGTGGTGGGGCCATGGACCCCTTCACCCTCCTTCCCCCGATTCATTGCACGTCCCCACGAAGGGACTGAGTTCTAGCCTCCCCGATGCGGACCGGGGATCTGGCCCATCACAAAGTACCCCTGTTTAAATAAATATAAAGAGGGATTTTAACCAAGTGAATTTGCAAGGTTCTGTTTGGAGAATATCTTAATGTTCTAATTTCTCCATTTTGGAGATTTGGGGTGGATTCTGGTCTATTTCACCCAGTTAAAAAAATAACTTCACTTTAGTCCCTGTAAAAGGATATTTGGGACTCGGCAAATGAGCTTGGTTCTAGTTCGGGTCGTTTCAAGTCTCTGACTTGCAACACACTCCTTCTCACAGAGCCGTGATTCCTTTACCTAGAGCAAAACAGGAAACTCCTGCAACTCAGACTGAACACATGCACGCCCTAGACCTGGACACGAGGTGTAGTGGCTATAGAAACGCTTTCCATGTGGTTTCGAAAATTTACATGGCGTCACGTTCTCAGTGTATTTTTACTTATGTGCACAGAAGTGTAATAACGTCAGGGAAATGTAGTGTGTTTGCTACCATTTCTGTTAAGAGAAAGGTTCATTTGGCTGAAGCCCGATTAAAGCAGCAAATGTAAAATTCTAGGGAAAGCTCCTATATGGCCCTGTGGCAGCAAGCTTTTGCATGGGAAAAGAGGGCGGTTTCCTTTTCTAAAACAATTTTTAATTTGAAAATAATGATAGCCTCACAAGAAGTTGTAAAAATAGTACAGACACTCTTGTGTGCCCATCACCCCTCCCCCAAAGGTGACATCTCACATAAGGGTCATGTGTCAGCAGGAGATTGATTGGTCCAAGACAATGAATTAGATAGCTTCCTTTTTTTTTTTTTTTTAAGATTTTATTTATTTATTTGACAGAGATCACAAGTAGGCAGAGAAGCAGGCAGAGAGAGGGGGGGACCCCCCAGGCGCCCAGATAGCTTCCTTTTTAAGAATGGAAAAACTTTGTTCTCATAAGACTGAGGAAAATCTTAGTTCATATGTAAAAGACCTTATCTAGCATAATAGTACTATGTTTACCGCAGTGAAATTCCCATTGGCTGAATGTTGTTTGTAAATAGGAAAGATAGCATTTAACACATTGAAGAAAGGGAAAACTCACTGTTCTATAAATACACTTTTAAAAGACTAGTAAAAATTTAAAATACGGTCCACAAATTTTGCTTCATGAATCCTCCTCTATTTACCCACCTCTCTCAAATTAATAAGGTAATTTGCAGGCAGGAATTCTTTGCAGTCATGTGCAAAATGGAAACTCACACTCTTTGTTAAGTTCACAGCAGAAGCTTTTGCTGCCATTGACACAAGTGAAGCTTCTCTTTCCAGCATTTTCCGCACTAGTGTGAACACCCGTGAAGCTGTCTCTCCACATGTTTCCTTCATGTGAATTCTTTCCTCTAGGAGCTGAAATACGGAGATGGAATACAGCTGGCTCGGAGCAGAGAACTGGACGAGTGTTTTGCCCAGGCCAATGATCAGATGGAAATTACCGATAGCTTGATCAGAGAGATGCGACAGATGGGCCAGCCGTGTGATGCTTATCAGAAGAGGTATTGCCTTTACCCCAGAGCCCAAATGCAGGCATCATAAGCCCACTTTCGCTCGATCCCATGGCCCAGGTCCTCCCTTGAAGGGAGCACAGCTATTCTAGGGGGAGGGCTCCCTTCGCTTGGTGTTCTGTAGCTACTGTGTACAAATGGACTGCACTCACTGCCTCCATCTTATGTGGCTGCCATGAAAAGAATCAGACAGACCCGCCCAAAGGAGCCGGCTTATGTTGAAGGGTTGAGTTTGTTACGCAATGTTCGCTGGACTTCCATCTGGGGAGCAGCAACGGCCTTTGGCACAGCATTTGACTTTCAAGGGTCCAATACCAAGTTAAGCTCAGTTTCATGTGTACAAAAATGAGACCTGTAGAGTTGGAAAAGCAGTTTAAAGCAGAAACGGGTTGTCTTGATTTTGTTGTCATGGTACGTGGGGCCCAGGATACGAGGCAAATTCCCAGGGTGAAATTCAGGGGGAAAGCAGAGGGTGCTACCAGGTTAGGCAAAGCCAGCTACACTTTCTGTGATGTTTTAGGCCCTGAGCATCACAATAGTGAGGTTTTTATATGTGATTGCAGTTCAAGTCAGGTGGTAAAGAATTCTCCAAATCCAACATTTGTGACCTCCATCCTGGCAACGAAGGAGACTCAGAAAGGGAGACATTTACCTAGAACATGGGCTCATAGGCAGTTTTCCTGCAACAGTGTGATTGTTTTCCTTTCTTTTCAGACTGCTGCAGCTTCAGGAGCAAATGCGAGCCCTTTATAAAGCCATCAGCGCCCCTCGAGTCCGAAGGGCCAGCTCCAAGGGTGGTGGAGGGTACACCTGTCAGAGTGGCTCTGGCTGGGATGAATTCACCAAGCGCCTCACCAGCGAATGTCTGGGGTGGATGAGGCAGCAGAGGGTAAGCACCTTCCTGATGAGGTTGGTTCTCGAATGTTCCAAGCCTGAGTGTGTCAGAGGTATAGAACATGGCAGGCTCAGCCCCTGCGGTCTGGCCACAGCGTGGTCTGGGATTTCAGCCAGCAGCGGAAACCTGGTATTTTCCGTAGTTTCCTCATATATAATTTATTTGTAATTTTTTATTTTTTAGAGAGAGAAAGTGGTGCGCACTCATGAGCAAGTCGGGGAGGGATAGAGGGATAGAGGAAAAGAGAGACAGATTGAGAATCCTAAGCAAGCTCCATGTTTAGTATGGAGCCCAATGTGGGGCTCGATCTCACAACCCTGAGATCATGACCTGAGCCAAAATCAAGAGTCGGATACCTAACCGACTGAGCCACCCAGGTGCCCAGCCTTGTGTACAATTTAAATCGAAGGCTTCTATTTTGAAATAAATAAAACTTCCGACAGTTCCCCCCCCCACCTCTTGTGGCTTGGGGAAGGATCCTCATGGTTTTCTGGATAAAACTCTCACAGGTAACACTTAGGTATAATTTAATTAGTAGATTTTAAATGTCTAGCTCTTACCATTCACAACCTGAAAATGTGTTGGCCTTTATGCGCCAAAAAACCTCATTGTTCTATCTGAATGGTACGTGACCTCATCTGTGTTAGTGATAGGTACTTAAAAAAACGTGTTGTGGAGGTGCATTTAAAATGGTAAATCCAAGAGCTGGAAACGGTAAAACCGGATATTCTGGTTTGGGCTCATCAGTTGCTTCCCTCATATTTTTGAGGTGTTGGTTGTTCTTGGACAACCCTTATGGCACGGGTGTGGGAGGGGAGCGAAATAATGGCGACTGGAGTCTATGCTGAGCCTTTCCCCGCCATGGCAGTTTCTACAAAGTGTTTCCCCTGCTAATTATTGTTTTGTTGTTTTATGTGGTCATTATGCCCTTTAATGAACAGGTGGCATTAGAAATACGCCATAATCTCGTCGCTGGGAATTGTATCATGCAAACCACCTGCTGATGAACAACCATCCTTCTTCGGAGAGGGGGGATGTGTTAGGTTGATTGATCGGACTGACATCGTTGGTGGTGCCATGTGGTCATGGTCGTAAGAAGCTTTGGTCTTACTGTTTGTCGTTGGCCCAGTTGAGCAGCGGTTCTAAAGTTTCTCAGCCACTCGAGATTTTGGGGGATGTGTTCTTTCCTAAGTGGGTTTATGAGTCTACATGTTCATTCATTCAGTTAGTTAAGCTTTCCCCCTCCGTGTTATAAAGACGGTGCGGCACTATCACAGAAGGTAGGGCTTCTAGAAGAGAAAAGTCAGTTGTAATCCCAGAAACCAGACTAGAGTCCTAGTTTTCAGATTCCCTTTGACCTTTGAACACACATTTCTAGAACTCTTCTATATGTACTGGCACCATACCAGAAAGTGAGTGTTCAGAAATTCTGAAAGTGGATATTATTGACGAAAACCTGGACACCCACACGCCACATTTCTGTCCAGAGCATGCAGGGTTAATTGCTATTTGAGCTGTGATAAAATCCTGAGCAGATAGGGCTGGGGGAGGGGTGGTGCTCCAGTCCTTGGGGAAGGAAGGGAGCCCTGAAAAGAAGGCTTGGCAGAGCTGATGGGGCTTAAACTACATCGTATGTAAGTGATGTTAGGTGAGACCACCTTTAAACCAAATTACTTAGGAAACATCCAATCCCTTAATTTCTTCTTAGTCAGTATGACAGTTACATGAAAGGACAGCTCATAATTGGTCATTTTCTGCATGCATGTTGGGTGTAGGTTCGTGACACTCCCTTGTTGCGAAGGCTCAACATTTTTTAAGTTTTGGGAAATGGCATCCTCTCGTGGACTCAGTTTTGTGTCAGGTAGGGGAGTGTTTTTTTAATAGGTGCAATTCATGAGCGTAGCTCTTCAGATCAGCTGGCCTCCAGGGTTTCAAGGGAACTAAAAGTTGTTGGATCTCTTCCTGCCCGTTTGCTCTGGGTTTCTCTGGGGCCCTTTCCCTCTTATCCTTCTTCCCCCAAGCATAGCCCGCATTCTTTCTCACTCCCCCCGAGGGACTGAGCTGCAGGCCAGACCAGCTGATAAGGGAGCAGTGTCCCTCGCCATGATCAGTAGGCAGTCACACATCTGCTGTGCCAGGCTTTTGTTTTGTTTCCCTGATTTGTGCTTCTGCTGATGGACGGGTCAGATACTGCACCCCTGGCTGGTAATGAGGGGCGGGCATGGGAGCCTGGTCATCTCATTAACTTCCCAAGTGCACTTACCTGTTTCTGCTTTAAAGCCCCAGTGGGCTGAGGAAGAGAAAGGTCAAAGTCCTAGGTAACTTTCGGCAGTCTGGCTGAAATGGCTCCCCTCTCTGAAGGCTTGCCAAGTGTATTAGGACATGGATGTGGCTTAGAACAATGTGTGTTATGTTCTTGCCGCAATGCCAGACTGGAATGTTTGCCCTTGGCATGTCTAAGAGATGACACAGGTGATTTGGAAATTTACATGAGCTCATGCGAAAGACAGATGAGCTGATAGTCTTGTGGAACAGAATGCTTGATTCTTATTATGGGGTGTTCTTAAATTCAAAGTAGGGGAGACTCAAATTGGAAAGGGAGTCAGATTTAATTTTTAAAGAGCTCACATACACCCACCATCTTAATATTGCCAGCGTTAATTGAAATGAGCTTTTAGTATGCTCTGTAGCAACTTCTCTTTGAAATGGGCTATAGAGAGTTCGGCATCCTGAAAGATAATGGTAAACACTGAATTTAAAGAGTTGACAATTACAGGGATCAAAACAATTTAAAGGAATAAACAATGCAAAGTATGTTTAGGTAGGCTGTTTAGCTTGGGACATGACTAAGCTTAATGAACTATCTCACGGCTGAAAATGACTGTGTATAGAAACTTCTGTCAGTAATTTCTAATGTGTCATACGTAGATATGCACACCTATTACACACACATACACACACACACCCCACTTGTACACAGGTAGATTTTTTGCTTTCCCCCCTCAGAGGACATGATCTAGCTTTCAGGAATCTCGTTCCCCCATCATCTCTCCTCAGCCATGTTGAACTGGGGTTCAACAACTTGGGGGAGGTATTGGACCAGCCCCGTTCTCTGTTTGAGAGTTCCAAGCCTTTACACAATTTTTTTTGGTTTCGAAAATACTGAATATATACATCTTCAGTTTTATTGGAATGGAAGTTATGTATGTCCCTTAGTTCTCAGACCCCTGACGCGGGGGGTAGGGTGAGTCAGACCTAAAGCATCGGGCATGAAGGCACGCTCTCTTTCCCCCGGCAGGCGGAGATGGACATGGTGGCCTGGGGCGTGGACCTGGCCTCCGTGGAGCAGCACATCGACAGCCACAGGAGCATCCACAATGCCATTGGGGACTACCGCTGGCAGCTGGACAAGATCAAAGCCGACCTGGTACTTGGAGATGTTTCAGTTGTCGAGTCTTGGAAAAGCATACAGAAGCATTGTGTCGTTCCTCAATCCTGGGCATTTTTGGCTGAGACATTAGCCTAAGATTTCTCCCCCAACGGACTGGAAATTTCTAAAAATCCCATTTCATAAATGGGGACGTGGACTCGGGTAGACCTAGTAGAGATTGTGTTAACTCTTAAGGAAGACGTAAGCAAAAGGCAAAGGGCGTACCCACGTGGTTTTGTGCATAGTTTGTAGATGAGTGTTTTTGAGGTGGGGGGATGGTGGGGTTTTTTGTTTGTTGTTTTCAGCAAGCAGAGCATCTCTTCAAATAGAGCACAGCAATTGTAGAGTTTTGTGGGCTTGGCAAATCCTTTCCTACATATCTCTTACTGACACTCTTCCTTGAAGCTGGGTCCAGAATTGCATCATGAAATAATCACCTGGTTTTTATTTTTTTATTATTTTTTTAAAAGAATTTATTTGTTTATTTATTTATTTGTCCCAGAGAGAGAGAGAGGGCACACAAGCAGGCAGAGTGGCCGGCAGAGGCGGAGGGAGAAGTAGGCTCCCTGCCGAGCAAGGACTCAATCCTAGGACCCTGGGATCATGACCTTAGCTGAAGGCAGTGGTTAACCAACTGAGCCACCCAGGCGCACCCCCCCCTTTTTTTTTAAGTTTTTATAATCACCTGGTTTTTAGTGCCGGGTTCCCACCCAGGTCTCCATGCTTTTAAATCCCTCTTTTTTTTTTTTTTTTTTTACTTTGACCAGAGATACTCATCCTCACTTGTATTGCCTTTTTTTTCTCCCCTTACTTTTGTCCCCCTAAGTCTCTGACCAAATTTCTCCCTCTTTTCTCTAAGATCTGGGGAGTTCTAAATTATATTGTCAAACTTAACATTTTTAAACAAGTGAGTCCTCAAGTGACAGTGATCGGCCCTTTACTTTGTGGGGATGGTACCACCGGGCCAGCGCGGGGAGAGGGTTGCCTTCAAGTCCAACCTGGAAAAGGTCTCTGTGGGTAAAAGTTTCTATAGAACAAACACTTCTTTCTACCAAGTGATCTGAAGTCGTTATCTGACAAAAGGGAGGTTCAGAAGGGCTGCGGTTGGTATACACACCCACAAGGGGAATTAAATAATTACTCACTGTTTGTCTTCTTCTAGCGGGAGAAATCTGCCATCTACCAGTTGGAGGAGGAGTATGAAAACCTGCTGGTAAGCTAACTGACTCCCGAAGTCTTTGTGTTCAGTCTGGTTCCGTTCCATTAAAATGGAGCCCGCCTGGGCGAGAGGAACCTGACGGCCGTGGGAGTAGCTGGGTATATGCGCGGTGCCTGGAGATGCTACTTCCAGGTCTCCGGGCCGGTTTCCTTGAGAAGTGAGTGTTAGAAGACTGTTTTCTGAAAACAGTACCTGGTGCTGTTCTATCGTAAGTTGAGAGTCACGTAGATAGCGCCTATTTTAAGTACTTAGAGTTAAAGAAATAAAGCTTTTCCACTTGTGACGTGCAGCCTTTTTTTTTTGAAGTATAAGCAAAAATAAGACTCGTTTTCCCCAGAGAGGGGTTTCTTAGACCATCATCACCATTTTATGACAAAGTGGGAATCAGTTCACTGGTCTGGTAAGAAGAAGAGCTGTTGTCTTTTTTTTTTTTTTTTTTTTAACCAATTTGTGTCACCTTCACCTTTTCAGTATTTCCTTTTGGTAGTGATCCTTTGCATTTATTGATTGATTTTAAAGATTTATTTAATTTTTGAGAGAGAGACAGAGAGAGCGAGAGCGTGAATCAGGGGAAAGGCAGGGGGAGAGGGAGAGAGAGAGAAGCCTCAAGCGGATTCCCTGCTGGGTGCAGAGCCTGACTCGGGACTTGATCCCAGGACCCCGAGATCATGAGTGATCAAGAGTGGGACGCTCAACTGACATAGCCACCCAGGTGCCCTGGCGGTGATCCTTTTTAAATAGTGTAACTAGCAGTGACACAAGTGTCCTATTAGGTCTGGCCGTGGCTGACAGTCCCTTGAATTTTGGGGGTGCGGAAGAGGGCAGGAAAAGCTTGATTTATCTTTTTAAGATTCGAATTTTCCCTTTGTAATCTGAAACTAATTATTGAACCCAAACCTCAGTGTCTGGGTCAAGATCCTTCTGAATTAGGCTCTTCCAATAATCTAAAATTGCTCCCTTGTTCGTCATAAGTTTGGATGGGCCTTTTTTACATACTAGGGGGTCACTGAACATTTTATTGGTTCATGTGATTTAATTGATTGATTGATTAATTAATTATTTTTTGGCAAAAGGGACCACACAGACCAATCTTTGGAATCTGCAGAGAATCCCATTAACGTGCCTGCTGTCACCCTAACGCTGCTTTTGAACTTCCCGTGCAGAAAGCGTCCTTCGAGAGGATGGATCACCTGCGGCAGCTGCAGAACATCATCCAGGCCACATCCCGAGAGATCATGTGGATCAATGACTGCGAGGAGGAGGAGCTTCTGTACGACTGGAGTGACCGCAACACCAACATCGCCCAGAAGCAGGAGGCCTTCTCTGTAAGCTCGCCCCTCCCGGCCGTAGACGTGAGGCTCCTGCCTAGGGATGGATGGGGATGATCTCAATCACCTACTTGGAATCCAGCTTCTGCTGAAGTGGTTGCGGAGAGCCATTCCTTTCTGGAAGCTTTTCAGGGACTCTAGAGAGGCGGTGCATTGCTTAACATCCCGGAAGCCCGTAGAGAGGGTCATCAGGCATTCTGATATCCCAGAGTGTGGGTAGCACAGTAGGAGGGGGGATTAAAACCTAGAATTAGAAAATCCCCGTGTTACTTCTCACTGTCCCTTTACTTCCTTTACCTGTGTGGATTTGGACAAGAAATGTCACCAGTGTGCCCTCTGCCAGGTACTGGATGACCTCAGACATTCTTTTTGGTCTTAAAAATGCTATGATTCTGGAGGAAACCATAACACAATTCTTTGAGTTGTTCATTTCCGCAGCGCAGTTTTGAGTTCTGACTTCCCTTGAATATGGCAGAAATGCTGGAAGGCTAATGGTGACTTGCTCTGAAGGGTCGGTTTTTTTCTCATTTACAGATACGCATGAGCCAACTGGAGGTTAAGGAAAAAGAGCTCAATAAACTTAAACAAGAAAGTGACCAGCTTGTCCTCAATCAGCATCCGGCTTCAGACAAAATTGAGGTAGGCTTCATGTGATTTATAATTTTTATTAGAGAAAAAAAAGGGAACTTTTGGTAAAGACTATCTAGATCAATGATTTTTATCTGTCATAAAGCCATGACGAGTTTATTTTATATATTTTGGGATCAACACCCTAGACTGGAGGTTGGCAAGCTTTTCTGGAAAGGACCAAATAATACACATTTTAGGTTTGCAGACCATTTGGTTTCTGTTGAAATTATGTGACTCTGTCATTATAGTGTGAAAGCAACCATAATAATATATAAGTGAAGGAGCATGGCTGCGTTCCAATAAAACTTTATTTATAAATGTAGGCAGTGGGCCAGATGTGGCCCTGGCTTGCTGATCTCTGCCCTGCAGAGTCTGCCATCTGTAGGCTGTGCTCAAGGCTGACATTAGCTGGTATGACATCAATTGGTATGGCCGTACTGGTTGTTAAAGAACAAAACAAAGTGTTTTCCTATCAGTTGGTGAGAGTCACTGCCTTAAGACCCTTAAGCTCTCTGCATGGGTTCCTCGGACATACCCATCGTCTAGCAGCAGAATAGGGACAGGGTGCCTTGGAGCAGCCCTGTGACGGTTCTGTCTCTAGTGTCTGCTCTAATTCTGATTAGTCAGTAGCTATGCCATTTGAGTGAGTATTTTGACCAATACTCCTAATGGTATCTATTTGCTAAAACTGGTTTTTAGGTTGAATCGCTACCATACCGAGTTCCCTGTTGGGAAGTTCTGTTTTCACTCTTTAGAAAAACGTTTGCTTGAGTGGGTATTCGATAAAGAAATGTTTTGTAGATTTTGCTGGGGTTACATACCTGTGAAAGGACGGATGTCCTTATATGCCTGAGCGGTGATGTGACGGCGGATGTTTTCTTGCTTCAGGCCTATATGGACACTCTTCAGACTCAGTGGAGCTGGATTCTTCAGATCACCAAGTGCATTGACGTTCACCTCAAAGAAAATGCTGCCTACTTTCAGGTTTTTATGCTTAGTTGTAATTTAATTGTCGTGTAGGTCCTAATACCTTATTTTTTGGAATGTATTTTGTAAAAGCACTGAAAACAACCTTGGAAATATTTTACAAATACCACTTATTGGCTTTCAGTTTAGAGGAGCATAGATTGGTGACCTGGGCACCTGTCCTTCAGATGGCTCTTACTGTCACATGACTTAATACTGTTTCTTTAGCCACCTGTTAACTAGACCCCAGAAAGGTAGTCTGTGATCTGGAAGTACTGGAAATAGTAGGAAATACTAGACGTTGCTGCTTACTGAGTGCCTTTTCATGAACACGCGATCATGCTCATCTTTATTTATCATCTTTATTTTTCTCAAGATTTTATTTATTTGACTGAGAGAGACAGAGAGAGAGGGAACGCAAGCAGGGGGTGTGGGAGAGGGAGAAGCAGGCTTCCCACCGAGCAGGGAGCCTTAGGTGGGGCTTGATCCCAGGACCCTGGGATCATGACCTGAGCCGAAGGCAGACGCTTAACGACTGTCACGCTCTTCTTCGACAGTTCTTTGAAGAGGCCCAGTCAACTGAAGCCTACCTGAAAGGCCTTCAGGACTCCATCAGAAAGAAGTACCCCTGTGACAAGAACATGCCCCTGCAGCGCCTGCTGGACCAGATCAAGGAGCTGGAGGTACCATCGCCAAACGGAAACAGAGAGAATACTGATTACTTGATGTGGACGTTCCTTTGGGAAAAAGCATGCTTCAAATTCTAGCCCCTTAGGCTTTTCACGCAATGACGTTCTTTCCAGCCCACTTACTTCCGGGCTCTGTAGCTTCTGAAGTGGCTAAAAGTCCCTGCAGAGGGGGTAGTTTGTGGCTTTTTGGAGCTCATGCCATGCTAGCGATGTCTCATCTGTCATGTCGTAGCGGCTAGGCTGATGTCCCTTGCAGGTCTTCTGTGACATTCACAGAGTATCGGCGTGATGAAAATATGATCTTATTTGCAATTGCAGAAAGAACGAGAGAAAATCCTCGAATACAAGCGTCAGGTACAGAACTTGGTCAACAAGTCCAAGAAGATCGTGCAGCTGAAACCACGGAACCCGGACTATAGGAGCAACAAACCCATTATTCTCAGGGCTCTCTGTGACTACAAACAAGACCAGGTGGGCACCGTTATTTGGGGGTGAAGCCCAAGTTTTTCCCTTTCTTTACACTGAGAGTTTTGCCAATAGAGGGAGGAGAGTTTAATCCAGGTTTCAGTGGGCAGCACAGTAAATACCTTTCTTTCATACACAAAGCAGCAAGCCGTGGAAATGCAGCAGCTCTGTCCAGAGTCCTTAGTAGAGTCTTTAGGACAGCGAGTATTTATGGGCTATTTAATTTTAATTTTAATTTAAAAAATTTTTTTTGGTAAAGATTTTATTTCTTTGAAAGACCAGAGGGAGCAGAAGCGGGAGGAGGGGCGGTGGGGGGACAGACTCCTCACTGAGCAGGGAGCCACACAAGTTGGGGGGTGGCTTGCCAGGACCCTGGGATCATGACCTGAACCTAAGGCAGATGCTTAACGGACTGAGCCACCCAGGCACCCCTAGACTATTCATTTTAAGTCTTAATACTTCTCTTCTACTAATACGCAAAACTTTACCTGTGAGTACCCTTTAAATCTTAAATTCTAAAATCTTTAAGTTTCTTGAAATCTCTTTTAATTTCTGACATAAAAGAAATGAGAGATATGACCATTATGCTGCAGGGGAAGTGACTATCAGTAAAGATTTTCTGTCATCACAGAACACATCAAATTGTGGGCTCTGTAGTACCTACAAGCATCTATATGGAACGATGACTTGGTTTTACTAATTATTTGTGTAATTCCCCCAGCTCTGATTTCTTTTTTTTTTTTTTTAAGATTTTATTTATTTATTTGACAGACAGAGATCACAAGGAGGCAGAGAGGCAGGCAGAGAGAGAGGAGGAAGCAGGCTCCCTGCTGAGCAGAGAGCCGCATGCGGGACTCGATCCCAGGACCCTGGGATCATGACCTGAGCCGAAGGCAGAGGTTTTAACCCACTGAGCCACCCAGGGGCCCCCACAGCTCGGATTTCTTATAAGAATTACGGAGGGTTTAAGAAACATCAGTTGCTTAGATGAGTGTTGTAAAACAGTGGAGTTTATTCTGGCAGGAAGAAATATTTTAAGAACTTGCATGGAGAGGAGAAGTCGAAATAGAGGTTGAAATACGTAAATATCAAGCTCATTACATTTTACCAGTGAGGAGAGTTGTCATATTCAAAGTGTACCCCTTTCAAGAAGCCAGGGAGTTAATTTAGAAAGTGAGGTGTTCCGATGGTGAAGTTAATTTAGAAAGTTGTTTTTCTGGGGACCTGATGCCAGAATTTCTTGTTTTTACTTCTAAATTTTAAGAGAGAGTACACACGCCAAGTGAGTGCCACATCGTAGATCTAATATGTAAAATATGAACTCACAAAAATAGGAAAGCTATGGGGTGAGCTTTTGCTTTATGAAATGATTTCTCACTCTATAAATGGATTCTCTGGGCTTTCTTTGGAAAGATACTTTACCTAAATCACTATAGACAGCTTTAGGCTCTTGTGCATTGTTTAATGCATCAGTATTGTTGGAATGTATAAAGATGATCTTCATTTAAAGAAAAATAATAAGGGTCACCTGGGTGGCTCAGTCAGTTAAGCATCTGACTCTTGATTTCAGCCTGGGCCTTGTTGTCACTGTTGTGAGTTCAAGCCCCATGCTGAGCGTGGAGCCTATTTTTAAAAAATAAAATAGAAAAAGAAAAATAATAAGGTGAAAGCTCAAATGGTTTGTACAGTTTTATCTCTAGTTCTTTCTTTGAGAAAAAAAGATAATCGTGTGTACTCATGAGTAAAGCCAAAACATGGGGCCGCTTGCCTTACAGAAAATCGTACACAAAGGGGATGAGTGCATCTTGAAGGACAATAATGAGCGCAGCAAGTGGTATGTGACGGGTCCTGGAGGCGTGGACATGCTCGTCCCTTCCGTTGGTCTGATTATCCCTCCTCCAAACCCTCTGGCCGTAGACCTCTCATGCAAGTAAGTTGTTGAAGTTTCTGGTAGCCACGACATGAATGTGAGTGTGGAAAAATAGGGCAAATGCTTGTACAAGAAACACAGACATGCCCTTTTTCACAAAAATCCCCTCCCTTGAAAAAATGAGCTTCAGGAAGGTCCCTTGCATTGTCATGCAACTTTATGTTGATGAACTGTAGTTTTTTTAGGAAGGTAAAAGAGAATGTCTGACTGTATGGGGGCTGGAGGAAATATTTTTTTAAATACTGAATATTTAATATGTAAATATTAAACAATACAGTACTGCCCAAGCAGTGGCAAAATTAGACAATTAAACAAACAAACAATTAGACAAACAAAATTAAACAATGCAGTACTGCCCAAGCAGTGCCCAAATTAGAAATCAAACAGCAAACCAAAATATGTCTCAAAGCAAAAGAAAAACTCCACAATATTCCAAACCTATGGGATGCAGCAAAAGGAGATATAATAGTAAAATTTATCTATAAATGCTGGTATTAAGAAAAAAGTTCAAGTAAACAACATTATACCACAGGGAACTAGAAAAAGAAGAAACTCAGCTGAAATTAGTAGAGGAAGGAAAGAACAAAGAAAAACAGAAATAAATAAAGACTAGAATAAACAATAACATAATATTGAAAGTTGATGATCAGTTTTTCTAAAAAGAGAAACAAAATTAGCAGTACTTTAACTACAGTAGCTAAGGGGAAAAAAAGAGAGAAGACTCAAAAATCAAAATTAGAAATGGAAGAGAAAACAGTATAAAAATTAACTACAGGTTTTTGTTGCTGCGCCGCCACCGCCCGAACCATGGTCCGAGCTCCACTCGGGCTCTCTTAGCAGCAGCAGCCGCCGCCGCCGCCCTGTGATCGCTGGCTTCACTTCCTCCTTTTCTTCTTGCTGAGCCACTTTCCTCCTAGAGCTATGACCGTCGTCTCCGTCCCCCAGCGGGAGCCACTTGTCCTGGGCGGCCGCTTTGCGTCTCTGGGCTTTTCCACCCGTGGTTACTTCGGGGCCCTCCCGATGGTGACCACGGCCCCGCCGCCTTTACCCCGGATCCCGGACCCCCGGGCACTGCCCCCCACCCTTTTCCTCCCTCACTTCCTCCGGGGAGACGGTCCCTGTCTGACCCCACAGCCTCGCGCCCCTGCACCTCTGTCCAACTGTAGTCTAGCTACGGCGGGAGGCACCCCTCGGGCAGCGCCAAAGAAGCGGCGAAAGAAGAGGGTACGGGCCAGCCCGGCGGGGCAGCTGCCCAGCCGCTTCCATCAGTACCAGCAGCACCGGCCGAGCCTCGAGGGCGGGCGGAGCCCCGCGACGGGCCCGAGCGGGGCGCAGGAAGTCCCGGACCAGGCGGCCAGTTTGGCCCCAGGTTCTGCGGCCGCAACCCAAACTGAGGAAGCGAGCCCTTTCCCCGGCCAGCTGCCGCCCGCGGCGCCCGGCCAGCCCTTGTTCAGAAGAGAGGTTTTAAAATCAAAGATGGGAAAATCGGAGAAAATTGCCATTCCCCACGGCCAGCTTGTTCATGGTATACACTTGTGTGAACAACCAAAGATAAACAGACAGAAAAGCAAATATAACTTACCACTAACCAAGATCACCTCTGCAAAAAGAAATGAAAATAACTTTTGGCAGGATTCTGTTTCATCTGATTTACTCCAGAAGCAAGGAAAAAAGCCTTTTAAAAATACTGAGAACATTAAAAATATGCATTTGAAGAAATCAGCATTTCTAACTGAAGTGAACCAAAAGGAAAATTATGCTGGGGCAAAGTTTAGTGATCCACCTTCTCCTAGTGTTCTTCCAAAGCCTCCTAGTCACTGGATGGGAAGCACTATTGCAAATTCCAACCAAAATAGGGAGTTGATGGCAGTACACTTAAAAACGCTCCTAAAAGTTCAAACTTAGATCTCAGATTGCAGTATGTCTGTAAAACAGTTTTTTCAAAATCCCTGGACTCTTGAAAAGAAAATTGGTACAGAAATGGAAATTTGCCTTGTAACATACAAGTGCAAAAGATGAGTTTAAAAAATTACAAACAACTTGTATTATATTTTATATTTTGTAAATACTGTATACCATGTATTATGTGTATATTGTTCATACTTGAGAGGTACATTATAGTTTTGTTATGAAAGTATGTATTTTGCCCTACCAGTTGGTAGGTGTTTTGTATATATACAATGGAGAAATTTTAAGTGTGCTAAGGCACATGGAAGACCGAGTTATTTGCACAAGGTAATGAGATTTTTTTTTTAAAGAAACAGCTATCTAATCTCAAGGTGAAGATCTAAATGTGAACAGTTTACTAATGCACTACTGAAGTTTAAATCCGTGGAACAATCATTGTAAACATGGGGTTTGTCTGTGTTTCTCTAAATTGATTTCTGCCTTCTAATCTGTAATTAACTGGAAAACTCCTGTTCCCATTTTTACCAAACTTAATTTCTGGTTTTTGGTTTATCCACTCAAATTGAAAATACCTCTAATTTTAATGCCAACAAAATTGGTTATGATCAAATTTTTAAATATAATAATAATTTGGCCCCCCCTTTAAAAAAAAAAAAATTAACTACAGAAATATGTAGTATGATTAACAGATTACTGTAAAGAATTATATACTAACAAATCAGATAACTTAAAAGGAAAAAAACCGAGATAATTCCTAAAAATGCACAAGTTACCAAGAGTGAATCATGAATCTTGAATCCAAGTAATAGGAAATTTTCTTAGACCAATAACAAGAATGAAATCTGTATCGTTCCAATTTTTAGTATATGTGCTGCCGAAGCGAGCACAAGAATGAAATCTGAACTAGGAATTAAAAATCTCCCAGCACAGTAAAGCTCAAGACCGCATGGTTTCATTGGTGAATTCTACCAAACATTTAAAAAATATAATTAATGACAATCTTTATCAAGATCTTACAAATAATGGAATAGAGGAAACAGATTCAAAATCATTCCATGAGGACCTTACGACCCTGACCAAAACAGGATAAAAATAATATAAGAACAAAACAGTCTAGTTTTTCCCATATAAGTGTTGCTACTCTGACTTTCTTTTGAAATTTACATAATAAATGTTTTTTAATTTGCATAATGTTTCTCTACCTCCTCACTTTCAATCTGCAGGTGTCTTTCAGTCTAAAATAAGTCTCTTGTAGGAAGCATATAGATGGGTCTCATTTTTTTTTTTTTTTTAAAGATTTTATTTATTTATTTGACAGACAGAGATCACAAGTAGGCAGACAGACAGAGAGAGAGGAAGGGAAGCAGACTCCCTGCTGAGCAGAGAGCCTGATGTGGGGCTTGATCCCAGAACCCCGGGATCATGACCTGAGCCGAAGGCAGAGGCTTTAACCTGCTGAGCCACCCAGGCGCCCCGGGTCTCATTTTTTTAATCCATTCTGACACCCTGTGTCTTTTGATTGGAGCATTTAGTCTGTTTACAGTCAAAATAATTATTGATAGATTTGTATTTATTGCCATTTTATTACTTGTTTTGTCATTGTTTCTGGAGATGTTCTCGGATTCTTTCTTGCATTTGTGACTTTTTGTCTCTTCTTTGTGCACGAAGAGTCTCCTTTAATATTTCCTGCAGGTCTGGGTTAGTGGTCATCAACTCCTTTAGTTTTTGTTTGTCTGGGAAACTCTTTATCTCTCCTATTCTGAATGATAGCCTTGCTGGATAGAATATTCTTGGCTGTAGATTTTTCCTATTCAGCACTTTGATTATATCATGTCACTCCCTTCTGGTTTGCCAAGTTTCTGTTGAGAAATCTTCAGCTAACCTTACAGGTTTTCCTTTGTAAGTTAAGGACTTCTTTGTCTTGCTGCTTTTAAGATTTTTTTCTTTCTCACTATATTTTATGAATTTAATTACAATATGTCTTGGTGTTGGCCTGCTTTTGTTGATTTTGGTGGGAGTTCGCTGTGCCTCCTGGATCTGGATGTCTGTGAAGAAACAATTCTTACCATGTATCTTGAAGGCATTGTTTCAAAGTTCTTCTTCCATTCTTAGAATATCACTAATTTTGCAGGTAGCCACAAATATAAAATGCCCTTCGTTTTAATACCTGCTTATCAACAAGGAAGTAGAGCTTTCATTGTACAGATTGCCCATGGCAGATTCTTGTCTACCTTTTATCATGGAAATCCTCAGCCTTACACGGAATAGGAAGGGTAGCAAAATGAGCCCACATGCTCATTTCCAAGCTGCAGTAGCCATCAGCATCCCATGACTGGTTTCTCCCTGTCATCCTGCATGGTGTTAGACCTCTGTCAATTAAAAAGTTGCTGACAACACGAGAACAAAGAAATGTATATTTTGACACAAAGTTCATTATCTCTACTAACGTAGATCATCGAGAATGAGCTTTGGGGAAGTGACTGAGTCCAGATCCATTGAAATGTTGAGTGTTTAAAAAATATACATTTAAAAAACATACATTTACTCTGTTCATTTTTGTTATAGTTTTCTATGTGGTGTGTAAGCATGGCAAGGTTTCCCGTTTGGGTCAGGGTTTGAAAGCCGGGCTCCAGCGTGTTTTCTTTCCCCTTGTGCCTTCTAGGATCGAGCAGTACTACGAGGCCATCTTGGCTCTGTGGAACCAGCTGTACATCAACATGAAGAGCCTGGTGTCCTGGCACTACTGCATGATTGACATCGAGAAAATCAGGGCCATGACCATCGCCAAGGTACATCCTTGGGACCATTCAGGCTGTTGGCGGGTGCCCTGTGCTGTTCCCCAGGGCGCTTGTTCCTGCAAGACACACTGACTAGCAGCTGAGGCTTTGGTATTTCATCTGGAGAGTTAGCTCAGGCTGCCTGAGTGGTTAGGGTCCATCCCAGGTAGGATGGGAGGGAGTCACACGCAGCTGGCTCTGGTACAGACGGAAGTACAAATTAAAGTTGCCCAGCAAGACAGAAGGGCCCATGGAAAAGGCATGCAGTCCTATAATACCCTGGATCTGATTCTCCTTTGAAGTAATAGAAAGCTAGGTCATCGATTATTAACTGGATATCTCAGAAGTGAAAGGTGGAGTAGAATTCTTGGAATAACACCCAAAACATTAGTTCTGTAAACCAGTGGTTTTCGAGTTGTGGTCTGAAGAATTCCAGCTTCAGGGGGGTCCTCTAGGGATGACAGGGCCAGCAGAGAGGAGAGAGGCACAGAATGAATAAGTCTGGTGGGCTTCCCCTTAATCCCCCTTTTCTCCATTTTAAGTCATTGCAGCTTTGCTGGAACCTGCTTTATTTTTGCAACTTCTCAGTAATATTTCCTGTGATGAATAAAATTCTGTAGAAAAAAAATAGATAATGCACTGCTGTAGCTCTTAGGAGTAATCTTGGAGTCCTCAAGGTCTATATGTGTGTGTGTAAAATGTAATGCAATATATATATATACATATATATATGTATATATATATATTTACTTATTTATTTGAGAGAGAGAGAGAGCACGCACTAGAGAGGGAAGGGGCAGAGGGAGAGGGAATCTCAGGCAGACTCCGCACAGAGCCTGATGTGGGACTCGATCTCACAAGCTTGAGATCGTGACCTGAGCCAAAACCAAGAGTCAGATACTTAACCAGCTGTGCCACCGAGGTGCCCCAAAGACCTTTTGTATCCTAATGGGCCTCTGACAAGTATTGCCTTAAGGCCCCTCTAGCATAGGGCATTTTCTGGCACTCTTCTTGTTCACGGCACGGGGACGATCCAACACTCCTGCCTCCTTTACTTCCAGCTGAAAACCATGCGTCAGGAAGATTACATGAAGACAATATCTGACCTTGAGCTGCATTACCAAGAGTTCATCAGAAACAGCCAGGGCTCGGAGATGTTTGGAGATGATGACAAGCGGAAGATGCAGTCTCAGTTCACGGACGCCCAGAAGCACTACCAGACCCTGGTCATCCAGCTCCCCGGCCACCCCCAGCACCAGACAGGTTAGGGGCATCTTTTTCTTTGTCTCAACCACACACGCTTCTCCAACAGAAAGTGGTTTGCATACAACTAGTTTCAGAATCCCTTCTTCAGAAAATAACATATCTAAAGTCACTTATACTCTAAATATTCAGAATCAAATCAAAGGAGGGAGCTACAGTTTGTGCAGTATGGGTATTTTTTGAGGCCAAGCACCCTTCTAGCTAGGAATTCTCTGATGTTTGCGGTCCTAACCTCTTTTTACAGTAACCACCACTGAAATCACTCATCATACTTCCTGCCAAGATCTCAACCATAATAAAGTGATCGAAACCAACCGAGAAAATGACAAGCAAGAAACGTGGATGCTGATGGAGCTCCAGAAGATTCGCAGGCAGATGGAGCACTGTGAGGGCAGAATGTCGCTTAAAAACATGCTCCTAGCAGACCAGGGGTCTACGCACCACATCACAGTGAAAATAAATGAGCTGAAGGTAGGCATCCAGTATTGTTTCGACCAGGACTAGCTATATTTGTATTTATCTGTGAACTACTTAAAAAAAAATTGGTTTAAATATTTATAGAGAAGAAGCACGAATTTTCAAGAAAACAGGCTTCTGGCAGGATTTCCTTTTTTCTCTCCTCTGCTTCCAGTTTGTAGAAGGTTACCAGGCTGGGGATGAAGCCACCTTTGTGTTGGTTTGTGGGTTGCTGGATCAGGCTACAGCGTTTCCCTTTGTGGGACATAGGGAAAGTTTTCATAGACATTAATTAGGTTGCTGCCTGATACCACCTATGGTACGGGCTAAACAGATAGAATTATTTTTATTTATAGACAGAAGACTGACACGGAGAGATTTGATGGGGTGAGGCGGGTGTTGGTAAAAGCTCAAAGCCATGGACAGAGCTGGGACTGTAGCCCCAGTGTGATCTTTTCTGCTCAGCCACGCCTGGGCACCACACTGGGAAGTGCAAGTTAGATACCCTACAGAAGAGGGCCATGTTTACACCGTGCCGATAAGGCCTCCCCAAAGAACGAAATGATATTTTAATTCTGTCTCTCGAGGCTTTTCCATTTAGTGGACTTGTTCGGGACAAAAAAAAAAAAGTACCCTAAGAATGGGATGGCTACATCTAGCACTTTCCTTCTTTTTTTTGAACAGAGTGTGCAGAACGATTCTCAAGCAATTGCTGAGGTTCTCAACCAGCTGAAAGACATGCTAGCTAACTTCAGAGGTTCGGAAAAATACTGCTACTTACAGAATGAGGTATTCGGGCTATTCCAGAAACTGGAAAATATCAATGGTGTGACAGACGGCTACTTAAACAGGTAAACACGAGTGACCTCGGTCACACACGTTCTGCCGTTCTTAGGCTTCATTTTGTCACACTTCGTTTGCTTTCTCTGCTTGACTCACTGCAGCCTTGCCTCCCAGTTGCTCGGTTCACTACGGGCTTCCTCACATTCTTCTGTGCCTCAGGGAGAGGGTCCTCCAGCCTCGGTACTCCTTCTACCGTAGTGAAATCTAATGTATCTTACAGCTGAAGTATATCTGTAAGAGTCAGGACTTTGAAATCTTCAGTGAACACACAATGGCTGTCTGAATCGTGGTGCAGGGGTTGGGTAGGGGAGGGAGTCTGTTGCTCCTGCAGTTGGTGCAGGGGTGGGGCGGGGGGAGTCTGTTGCTCCTGCAGTTGTAGAATAGGCAAAATGAATTTTTTATCGGCTTTAACATTTTTTCATTAATAGCGGCCAGAGCCAAACGTTCAAAGTCTAATTATGTCACCTGCAATGTTCTTGGCCTCCTTGGCTCCTTACAGCTTATGCACAGTGAGAGCTCTACTCCAGGCTATTCTGCAGACAGAAGATATGTTGAAGGTGTACGAAGCCAGACTCACCGAAGAGGAAACCGTGTGCCTGGATCTGGATAAAGTGGAAGCTTACCGCTGTGGACTGAAGGTAACCGGAAGTCACAGTTCGTTATCACAGTGCCCGGGGTTATGGGAAATAATGCAGAACTGCTCAGTGCCCGATCCTGAGGCTTCGGTAACTTTTTAATGAGTCTTAAAGTAGTCTTCCTGGATTTCGCTGGCCACACATAGTTGACGTTGGTCGTTATCTCTAGAACACTTGCTTTCCAGAGTGCGCTAGCAGAAACTATGCGCACAGGTAATTTGTGGTGAGATTAGTTTGCGGAATGCAGAGTTAAACATAATTAAACTGGTTTCTTTACGACAGGACTTTTCTTCCTCTTCAAGAATGTTCATATGTGTTATAATTATTCAGGAATAGAATACAGTATGGTATTTATTATTTCTCAAACAAATGAATTTCTCACACTGAATCTTTTATCAATGGGGTAGCATCAGGAACTAGATTAAGGACATAAATATTGGAAAATGCAATCAGTGAATATGTTTTCCTGGATTGATTAGCACTTAAAAATACAAGTGTTCCAAGAGATGAACTTGTACTCTTTTCTTTCTCCTGTGACAGAAAATAAAAAATGACTTGAACTTGAAGAAGTCCTTGCTGGCCACCATGAAGACAGAGCTGCAGAAAGCCCAGCAGATCCACTCCCAGACCTCACAGCAGTATCCACTCTATGACCTGGATCTGGGCAAGTTCAGTGACAAAGTCACACAGCTGACAGACCGCTGGCAAAAAATAGATAAACAGATAGACTACAGGTGTGCCAACCTCTTTCCCTGCTTTCTTCCCATTTGCTTGTTCCAAGATAATGTCACGTGAAGTGATCACTGTCAAAGTAGTGGTTTGGTTTGGTTTGGTATGTAAGTTAGGCACAAGGGGCACTCTGTTTTTGGAGGCAACTTTGTTGGAAATGGGAAGTGGGTACATCACAACAGCCCAGCTTGAATCAACCCCTAACAGGTGCTCTCCAGGCTCTTAGAAAAAAATGGAAGTCATTGATCAGGTTCTTGTAGGCCCTATAAACTCTTGTTAGGACAGTTAGAAGGAGCAGATGCTTTGAGTGAGTGTTCTTCTGAAATTTAAGAAAATTGTGTCTTCTACCACCTCATTCCAAATGAGGGTTTAAAGGTATCCTGAATTTTGATGTCGTTCCTTTTAGTAAGTACTTTTTAAAAATATCTTTATTGACTAAAAAAGAACACAGATATCTTTATTGATAGCTAGTTCACATGTCACACAATTCACCCACTGGCAGTGTACAGTCTAGTGGATTTTAGTGCATCAGAAGGGTGTAACCATCACCACAATCTACGTCTACAACATTTTCTTTACCCTAAGAAAAAAAGCTCTGTCCCCATTAGTAGTCATTCTCTGTTACCTCCCAACCCCTGGCCCCAAGCAACCACCCGTCCTCCCTCTGTCTCTGTATGTATTTGCCTATTCCAGGCATTTTGTAGGAATGAAATCAGCCCATATGTGGTCCTTTGTGACTGTTTTTCCCCACTCATCATAATGTTCTCAAGGTTCCTCCGTGGGGCAGCATGTATCCGTACCTCATTCCTTTTTATGGTTGAATAATATTTTATTGTACGGCTGTACCACATTTTATTTCTTCCTTCATCCATTGATGATTTTTGGCTATCATGAAAGATGTCCCTAGGAACATTCATGAATAACTTTTTGTATGGGTGCATGTTTCCAGTTCTGAGCGTGTAGCCAGTGGAATTAATGGGCGATAATGTGTGATATCATGTGATAACTCTGTTAAATACTTTCAGGAAAGGTAGCATTGCTTTAATAATTTTATTCTATCTGTTTCCTCCAGACTGTGGGACCTCGAGAAACAAATCAAGCAACTGAGGAATTACCGTGATAACTATCAGGCTTTCTGCAAGTGGCTCTATGATGCCAAACGCCGTCAGGATGCATTGGAATCCATGAAGTTTGGTGACTCCAACACAGTCATGCGATTTTTGAATGACCAGAAGGTACAAGCCAGTATGTCATTCCCTTAGAGAGCACTGGGCGTAAGCTGTATTTTCCTCCGGTTTTCTCAGCAGTACCTAGGTTCGAAAGGGTATTTAATAATATTACTAGTTCATCTTGTGAATGGCTGGCAGATGGCCCACAGGAAAAACAGTCGAGATACTTACAAAGAAATCAATTATTAACTAGAAATAATGTAACATTATAATAAAGTATCTTTATAAGTTGAGGCCTTGGGATCAGAAAAGAGCACAGATCAGAAAGCTTCCTCTTAGAGGAAAAAAAAGGTGACAATTGTGCTTCTCTTTGCTGAAGAGAAAACACCCTCATCTCCTAAGGTTTAGCTGTGAGAATGTGAGGTCACTGAATGTAGTAATAAACTGAGGGAAAACAGTTGTTTAGCCATGTAATACTATTTATATAAAATTATTTGTACACTTTGTTGTTTATAAATATTTTATTTTTTGTATAGAACTTGCACAATGAAATATGTGGGAAACGAGACAAATCAGAAGAAGTGCAAAAAATTGCCGAACTTTGTGCAAATTCGATTAAGGTATGCTGGTTTCACAAAGAATGTTGGCATTTCATCAAGAATAATATTAACTGTGTTCACTTCAGCAGCACATGGACTGGAATTGGAACGAGACAGAATATTAGCATGGCTCTTGCACAGGGATGACATGCAAATTTGTGAAGTGTTCCATATTTTAAAAATCTATACT
Organism: Lutra lutra; assembly: GCF_902655055.1. Taxonomy (NCBI): domain Eukaryota; kingdom Metazoa; phylum Chordata; class Mammalia; order Carnivora; family Mustelidae; genus Lutra; species Lutra lutra. Next base: position 20,011,185 of record NC_062283.1, on the reverse strand, counting down.
ATTAACTGCATTATTTTCTGATTTACTTTAAAGAGTGCACACCTCTTTTTTTAAATTTTAAACATTTTTTTTTTTTTTTTAGAGAGCACACACACATATGCACATGCTTGAGCAGGGGGAAGGGCAAAGGGAGAGGGAGAGAGAGAGAATCCCAAGCAGACTCCAGGCTAAGCACAGAGCTTGATGGGGCGCTCGATCTCATGACCCTGAGATCATGACCTGAACCAAAATCAATACTCAGATGCTTAACCAACTGAGCCACCCTGGCGCCCCCAAAACTATAAACTTCTTGAGGATAGCAATTATGGCTTTCATGTAGTCTTTCCTGAACAGACCATAAAAAGTTTGTTAACCTTTAACTTGAATTCACTGCACATGGGCACCATCTGTGGGGGTGGGCTGGTCTTCATTCTTTACACTGGTAGTATGTGTAAAAATCTTCGTTTAGGATATAAAGATGGACTATTTGGTTTAATAATGTAATATTAGCTACTTGGACACTATCTGTACATGATAGCCTTGGGGTTGGTCATTAGAAATACAGCTTGTGATTAAAAACCATGGAACTGTAGCTGTCAGTGACTTGTTTAGGTCCATTAGGTATGTTTACCTTAAACTTTTTTATTTGGCAGGATTATGAACTCCAGCTGGCATCATACACCTCAGGCTTGGAAACTCTCCTGAACATACCTATCAAGAGAACCATGGTCCAGTCTCCCTCTGGGGTGATTCTGCAAGAGGTAGCTATGTCATTACCTGTTTCCTAGTTGTCCCTCCTACATCTTTTTTCCCTGTCCCCTTCTTATCTTCCCTGCAGACCCTGAATTCACCGCTTGTTCCAGGGGATCCACTCAAAACAGGTTTAAAAGCAGGTTATGCTCCCTTAGTGTAGGTCATCAATATGTGATGCATTTTAGGAAATGGTCAGTGGAAGTCTGAATTTAGTGTTTATATGCTAGAATCTTTGCAGGAACTGGGCTAAAATTCTAGGCTTAATGAGGGAGGCTCTTAACAAGTGGAAAACGTCTAGCAGACTTTTAAAAGACAGCTTCTTCCCAAAGACATTGGAGAGCATCACTGATCAGATGGCTTCAGAGAAACACCCTAGGGTTGTGAGGTTGGAATACAATATTATCAGCCTTTTGTCGTACCTCTAGATTTTGGAATTAGCACACATGAACGAGGGGAGTTCACTCTTTAAACGATCTTTTCAATTTTCAATTAAAATTCCTTTCACTCCTTTTTTTGCAAGGCTGCAGATATCCACGCTCGGTACATAGAACTACTTACAAGGTCTGGAGACTACTATAGATTCTTAAGTGAGATGCTGAAGAGTTTGGAAGATCTGAAGGTAATTTACTTACTTGATTTCCTTGGAGGATCAGAAAAGAAAATGGAATAGAACCTTATTATTATTGCCTCATTATAATCTGGATTTGGACACACTCACTGTAAACACTCACTGGTACATAGTTTGCTCATAAGTCAGGTGTGAGTTCTGTGATCAGGGATGCGGCTGTGAATGGAGTTAGGTAATATTTATAAAATTCTAGCTACTTTACCTTACAAAAAAAGCCAGTAATTTCCTTTATCATTTGGTTAAGGGATTTGCTTTATTTGCTTTGTTTGTGTGTGTTCAGTTGAGGAAGAGAATGTCCTGGATTGGCTGGATTTGGATTTTTTATGTTGAGTAATTGTTTCATTTACTCCTCATTTTTTTTTACATTTATTATTATTATTATTTTTTAAAATACTTTTTTATTTTTATTTTTTTTTAATAAACATATAATGTATTTTTATCCCCAGGGGTACAGGTCTGTGAATCGCCAGGTTTAGACACTTCACAGCACTCACCATAGCACATACCCTCCCCAATGTCCATAACCCCACCCCTCTCTCCCTCCCCCCCTCCCCCCAGCAACCCTCAGTTTGTTTTGTGAGATTAAGAGTCACTTATGGTTTGTCTCCCTCCCAATCCCATCTTGTTTCATTTATTCTTCTCCTACCCCCTTAACCCCCCCATGTTGCATCTCTACTTCCTCATATCAGGGAAATCATATGGTAGTTGTCTTTCTCCGATTGACTTATTTCGCTAAGTATGATACCCTCTAGTTCCATCCACGTCATCGCAAATGGCAAGATTTCATTTCTTTTGATGGCTGCATAGTATTCCATTGTGTGTATATATACCACATCTTCTTTATCCATTCATCTGTTGATGGACATCTAGGTTCTTTCCATAGTTTGGCTTACTCCTCATTTCTAATATACACATTGAGTGTCTATGGAAACTTTCTACCTTGAAAGAAAGGAAACATAATATGTGAAACCTTCAAGCTTTTAATCTTGGGAGAGATGGGCTCATTTACAGACTCAGGGTGTTGTATCATTTGCTAAGATCGTACAGATGGCTGATGGAAGAATTATGATGAGAACAGAGATCTCATGAATTTTTGTGTAGTAGCTCTCGCCTTGTATCACTCTGTATGTGTGCTTCTGTGTGTGTTTGGTGTGTGTGTGCCCATGTGCAGGCGTGTAAAGAGAAAGGAGACCCCAGGATGGGCTGGGAGGGGCGACAAGCTATTTCTGTCTTACAACGTGAGATGTTTTTCTTTCAACCTAATTTCTGCTTTCACTTCCCCAGCTGAAAAATACTAAGATCGAAGTTTTGGAAGAGGAGCTCAGGCTGGCCCGGGATGCCAACTCTGAAAACTGCAACAAGAACAAATTCCTGGATCAGAACCTGCAGAAATACCAGGCGGAATGTTCCCAGTTCAAAGCCAAGCTCGTGAGCTTGGAGGAGCTGAAGAGGCAAGCGGAGCTGGATGGAAAGTCCGCGAAGCAAAACCTGGACAAGTGCTATGGCCAAATAAAAGAACTGAACGAGAAGATCACCCGGCTGACTTACGAGATCGAAGACGAGAAGCGGAGGAGGAAGGCGGTGGAAGACAGGTTTGACCAGCAGAAGAGTGACTATGACCAGCTGCAGAAGGCCAGGCAGTGCGAGAAGGAGAACTTGGGCTGGCAGAAGATGGAGTCTGAGAAAGCCATCAAGGAGAAGGAGTACGAGATAGAGAGGTTGAGGGTTCTTTTGCAGGAGGAGGGCGCCCGGAAGAGAGAATATGAAAATGAGCTGGCAAAGGTAAGAAACCACTATAATGAGGAGATGAGTAATTTAAGGAACAAGTATGAAACAGAGATTAACATTACGAAGACCACCATCAAGGAGATATCCATGCAGAAGGAGGACGATTCCAAAAATCTGAGGAACCAGCTTGACCGCCTCTCGAGGGAAAACCGCGACCTGAAGGACGAGATCGTCCGGCTCAATGACAGCATCCTGCAGACCACGGAGCAGCGGCGGCGGGCGGAGGAGGACGCCCTGCAGCAGAAAGCCTGCGGCTCCGAGATGCTGCAGAAGAAGCAGCACCTGGAGCTGGAGCTGAAGCAGGTCCTCCAGCAGCGCTCCGAGGACAACGCTCGACACAAGCAGTCCCTGGAGGAGGCAGCGAAGACCATCCAGGACAAGAACAAGGAGATCGAGAGACTCAAAGCCGAGTTTCAGGAGGAGGCCAAGCGCCGCTGGGAGTATGAGAATGAACTGGCAAAGGTAAGGAACAGTTACGATGAGGAGATCATCAGCTTGAAGAACCAGTTCGAGACGGAGATCAACATCACCAAGACCACCATCCACCAGCTCACCATGCAGAAGGAGGAGGACACCAGCGGCTACCGAGCCCAGATCGACACCCTCACCCGGGAGAACCGGAGCCTGTCCGAGGAGGTGAAGCGGCTGAAGGACACACTGGCCCAGACCACGGAGACGCTCCGGAGGGTGGAGGAGAGCGCCCAGCAGCAGAAGGCCACCGGCACCGAGGTGTCGCAGAGGAAGCAACAGCTGGAGATCGAGCTGCGACAGGTCACCCAGATGCGCACGGAGGAGAGCCTGCGCTACAAGCAGTCTCTCGATGACGCCGCCAAGACGATCCAGGACAAAAACAAGGAGATAGAAAGGCTCAAACAGCTGATCGACTCGGAAACCAGCGCACGGAAGTGCCTGGAGGAGGAGAACGCGAAGCTGCAGAGGACCCAGTATGAGCTGCAGAAAGCCAACAGCAGCGCCACCGAGACGATCGGGAAGCTGAAGCTGCAGGAGCAGGAGCTCTCGCGGCTGAGGATTGACTACGAGAGGGTGTCCCAGGAGAGGAGCGTGAAGGACCAGGACATCGCGCGGTTCCAGAGCTCCCTGAAGGACCTGCAGCTGCAGAAGCAGAAGGTGGAAGACGAGCTGGCCCGGCTGCGGAGGACCGCCTGCGAGGACTCGTCCAAGAGGAAGAAGCTGGAGGAGGAGCTGGAAGGCATGAGGCGGTCCCTGAAGGAGCAGGCGATCAAGATCACCAGCCTGACGCAGCAGCTGGAGCAGGCGTCCATCGTGAAGAAACGCAGTGAGGACGACCTGCGGCAGCAGAGGGACGTGCTGGAGGGCCACCTGCGGGACAAGCAGCGGACGCAGGAGGAGCTGAGAAGGCTCTCCAGTGAGGTGGAGGCCCTCCGGCGACAGCTGCTCCAGGAGCAGGACAACGTCAAGCAGGCTCACCTGAGGAACGAGCACTTCCAGAAGGCGATCGAGGACAAGAGCCGGAGCTTGAACGAGAGCAAGATCGAAATCGAGAGGCTGCAGTCTCTCACGGAGAACCTGACCAAGGAGCACCTGATGCTGGAGGAGGAGCTTCGGAACCTGCGGCTGGAGTACGACGACCTAAGAAGGAGCCGGAGCGAGGCGGACAGCGACAAAAACACCACCATCTCCGAGCTCCGGAGCCAGCTCCAGCTGAGCAACAGCCGGACCCTGGAGCTGCAGGGGCTCATTAATGATTTACAGAGAGAGAGGGAAAATTTGAGACAGGAAATTGAGAAATTCCAAAAGCAGGCTTTAGAGGTACTCACAAATATTTGATCACAGCTTCACTGTCTTTTAAATCATTCGCTCTGCTTCCCGCTGGTCTCGGCCGTGCTCCTGCTCCCGGGATTGGATGCTCCCGGACGTGCTGCTTTTTCTGCCACTTGCCGCGCTGCTCCCTGTCGTAACCCAGGCCACTGCTCTGCCCTAGTGTAATTTCAGTGCCGTGTGCCCTTCTCTGCTCTCCTTGCTTCGATGCCCCTCTGAGTGGAACCGCTGTCTGGCCATGCCTTTCGAACATTAGCGGGGATGTCACAGCTCAGAGCTTGTCTTCTGGACGGTCCACTCTGTTTTCTAGAAGATAGCTCTTCACTTAATGAGCTCTAATCTGCATTTTTCATGAATGTTTCTGATAAAAGCCATATTAAAGGGGCTTAAAAATCACCTTTTCTTTTTTGCTTACATGATTTTTCTGCATGCATTATCCAGTTCTCTTTTGATCATTATTCAATTCTCTTTTGATCACCACCCTAATATGTTTCTTTTTGTTTGCCTTTTCTTCTCTTAACCCCTAATTTACAAATACCTTCTTTAAGTTCTAATACGATTGACTTCTGTAGACAATATTTGTGTGGGGCTGGGTGTGGGGTGTGCATACGTCCGTAGATTTATTTTGCTTTATTAAATGTGTTAGTGTAGATGTAACAGGTGGGATGTAGGTGTTAGCAGGTGCGATAACCGGGAAACAAAACTCCCTATATTTTTTCAAACCGTAATTCCTGTTAAGAACAAGAGAGGTCTACAACTTCTCCTAGTTCCTTCTAAAACAATAGTAAGTATGAAGCCATTTATCAAAGTGGCAACCTATATTTACGGAATTTATTTTTTTGTGAATTTATAAGATGAAATAGCAGTATATCCAGGGAACACAGAGGAAGGGCAAATAAGTAAACAAGTTTGTTTTTTTAATGTAGGGAAAGAGATTGAATTATGATCACCATATGATACAATCACAACATTATTTCTTCCCATTTCTCTCTTTTTAAATTGCAGGCATCGAACAGGATTCAGGAATCCAAGAACCAGTGCACTCAGGTGGTGCAGGAAAGGGAGAGCCTTCTGGTGAAGATCAAAGTTCTGGAGCAGGACAAGAGCCGGCTGCAGAGGCTGGAGGATGAGCTCAACCGCCTGAAAACAGCGCTGGAGGCGGAAAGCAGGCTGAAGCAGCGCCTGGAGTGCGAGAAGCAGCAGATCCAGAATGACCTCAACCAGTGGAAAACCCAGTACTCCCGCAAGGAAGAGACCATTAGGAAGATTGAGTCAGAGAGAGAAAAGAGCGAGAGGGAGAAGAACAGCTTCCGGAGCGAGATCGAGAGACTGCAGGCTGAGATCAAGAGGATCGAGGAGCGGTACAGGCGCAAGCTGGAGGACTCCACCAGGGAGACGCAGTCGCAGCTGGAAACGGAGCGCTCCCGCCTTCAGAGGGAGATCGACAGGCTCAAGCAGCGTCCCTACGGCTCCCACCGGGAGACCCAGACTGAGTACGAGTGGACCGTCGACTCCTCCAAGCTGGTGTTCGATGGACTGAGGAAGAAGGTGACGGCCATGCAGCTCTACGAGTGCCAACTGATTGACAAAACAACCTTGGACAAACTGTTGAAGGGGAAGAAGTCAGTGGAGGAAGTTGCCTCTGAAATCCAGCCTTTCCTTCGGGGTGCGGGAGCCATCGCCGGAGCATCTGCTTCCCCGAAGGAGAAGTATTCCCTGGTGGAGGCCAAGAGGAAGAAGTTAATCACCCCAGAATCCACAGTCATGCTCCTGGAGGCCCAGGCAGCTACAGGAGGTATAATCGACCCCCACAGGAACGAGAAGCTGACTGTGGACAACGCCATTGCTCGGGACCTCATCGACTTCGATGACCGCCAGCAGATATACACAGCAGAGAAAGCTGTCACTGGTTTTGACGACCCATTCTCCGGCAAGACGGTTTCTGTTTCAGAAGCCATCAAGAAAAATCTGATCGACAGAGAAACCGGAATGCGCCTGCTGGAAGCCCAGATTGCTTCAGGGGGTGTGGTGGACCCCGTGAATAGTGTCTTTTTGCCAAAAGATGTAGCATTGGCCCGTGGGCTGATTGACAGAGATTTGTATCGGTCCCTGAATGATCCCCGAGATAGTCAGAAAAACTTTGTGGATCCAGTCACCAAAAAGAAAGTCAGTTACATGCAGCTGAGGGAACGGTGCAGAATCGAACCACACACTGGGCTGCTCTTGCTGTCGGTGCAGAAGAGAAGTATGTCCTTCCAAGGAATCAGACACCAGGTGACCGTCTCTGAGCTGGTAGATTCCGGTATATTGAGACCGTCCACTGTAAATGAACTGGAATCGGGTCAGATTTCCTATGATGAGGTTGGTGAGAGAATTAAAGACTTCCTTCAGGGTTCAAGTTGCATAGCAGGCATATACAATGAGACCACGAAGCAGAAGCTTGGCATTTATGAGGCCATGAAGATTGGCTTGGTCCGACCTGGTACTGCCCTGGAGTTGCTGGAAGCCCAAGCAGCCACTGGCTTTATAGTGGATCCTGTCAGCAACTTACGGTTACCGGTGGAGGAAGCCTACAAAAGAGGGCTGGTGGGTATTGAGTTCAAAGAGAAGCTCCTGTCTGCAGAACGAGCTGTCACCGGGTACAATGATCCCGAAACAGGAAACATCATCTCTTTGTTCCAAGCCATGAACAAGGAACTCATTGAAAAGGGCCACGGCATCCGTTTATTGGAAGCGCAGATTGCGACCGGCGGGATCATCGACCCGAAGGAGAGCCATCGTTTGCCGGTTGACATGGCCTACAAGAGGGGCTACTTTAATGAGGAGCTCAGTGAGATTCTGTCAGATCCAAGTGATGATACGAAAGGGTTTTTTGACCCCAACACTGAAGAGAATCTTACGTATCTGCAGCTGAAAGAACGGTGTATCAAGGATGAGGAGACAGGGCTCTGTCTTCTGCCCCTGAAGGAGAGGAAGAAGGAGGTGCAGACATCACAGAAGAACACTCTGAGGAAGCGTAGAGTGGTCATCGTTGACCCAGAGACCAACAAGGAGATGTCCGTTCAGGAGGCCTACAAGAAGGGCCTGATAGATTATGAAACCTTCAGAGAACTGTGTGAGCAGGAGTGTGAGTGGGAAGAAATAACCATCACTGGATCCGACGGCTCCACCAGGGTGGTCCTGGTCGACAGGAAGACAGGCAGTCAGTATGATATTCAAGACGCCATTGACAAGGGCCTCATTGACAGGAAGTTCTTCGATCAGTACCGATCTGGCAGCCTCAGCCTCACTCAGTTTGCTGATATGATCTCCTTGAAAAATGGTGTCGGCAACAGCAGTGGGATAGGGGGTGGTGTCAGCGATGAGGTTTTCAGCAACTCCCGACACGAGTCAGTGAGTAAGATTTCCACCGTCTCCAGTGTCAGGAACATAACCATCCGGAGCAGCTCTCTATCTGACCCGCTGGAAGAATCGAGCCCCATTGCAGCCATCTTTGACACGGAAAACTTGGAAAAGATCTCCATCACGGAAGGAATAGAGCGGGGCATCGTTGACAGCATCACGGGTCAGAGGCTTCTGGAGGCGCAGGCCTGCACGGGCGGCATCATCCACCCAACCAGCGGTCAGAAGCTGTCACTTCAGGACGCAGTCTCCCAGGGCCTGATCGACCAAGATATGGCCACCAGGCTGAAGCCTGCTCAGAAAGCCTTCATCGGCTTTGAAGGTGTGAAGGGAAAGAAGAAGATGTCAGCCGCAGAGGCAGTCAAAGAAAAATGGCTTCCCTATGAGGCAGGTCAGCGCTTCCTGGAGTTCCAGTACCTCACTGGAGGCCTTGTTGACCCGGAAGTGCATGGGAGGATAAGCACGGAAGAAGCCATCAGGAAGGGGTTCATCGACGGCAGAGCCGCTCAGAGGCTGCAGGACACCAGCAGCTATGCCAAAATCCTGACCTGCCCCAAAACCAAATTAAAAATATCCTATAAGGATGCCATGAATCGCTCCATGGTGGAAGATATCACCGGCCTTCGCCTTCTGGAGGCTGCCTCTGTTTCATCTAAGGGCTTGCCTAGCCCCTATAACATGTCTTCTGCCCCAGGCTCCCGCTCTGGATCCCGCTCGGGCTCTCGCTCTGGATCCCGCTCCGGCTCTCGCTCTGGTTCCCGCAGTGGGTCCCGGAGAGGAAGCTTTGATGCGACCGGGAATTCCTCCTACTCTTACTCCTACTCCTTCAGCAGTAGCTCTATTGGGCACTAGTAGTCAGTTACTTGCTATTTTCTTGGGTTCGTTTACGTGAATGTTCACTTTACTAAATACTTTACCAGAAGAAGACCTAGTGCTTGCAGTATAGTGATAGAACTTTCTGTGATTCTGAAGATATAACCCTGGTTGAAATCAAGTAGTAAAGGCTGTTCTGGCTTTTTATCTTCTTAGCTCACCCGAAGTACGTAATACGCCGAATGTAGTACGTATGACGTGGTAATCAGTTGTAAGGATAGCACAAATTGAATCTAGAGTTTGTTCCTTCCGTGTTTAGATTTTTGATCGATGCTTGTACTCCTTTAGCCTATAGTACGTATTTCTGTTCTTGGAGATGAAATTACGCTGATTGTGGTTATTTTAGTCCTCATTCTGTTTCTTATCTAAATGCTTTCATTTTTCTGTATTAGGAGAAAATTACCCCTCCCATTCTCCCTAGAATACTCCACCGCAAACCCAAACCTTTTGGAGTAAGTCTCCTTTAGTTTTAGATTGTGGATTGTGTAACCTATATGCTCTTAAATGCACCCGTCTGGTTTGGCATTAATTTGACTATACGTGCATGATAGCAGCAATCTTTGCTTCTCTTTGGCCAAAGTTTTCTGTTTATTTTGCTCGTCATTTACTATGTACTTTAAAAAGGTGTCTTTATGAAGTTTGCTATTCTGGCAATAAACTTTTAGACTTTTGAAGTTTTCGTGTTTTGATTTCATATGTCTGTACACGCAGGGTATTTATCAGAGTCTTTCTGTTAATTATGTTAAATTATCTCTAAAGCCTTCTGTTTAAATACCTATTAAGAAAGACCATTAGGGCACCTGGGTGGCTCAGTCTGTTAAGCAGCTGCCTTCAGGTCAGGTCATGATCCTAGGGTCCTGGGATCGAGTCCCATATCTGGCTCCCTGCTCCGTGGGGGAGCCTCTCCCCCTGGCTGCCGCTCTGCCTACTTATGCTTTCTCTGTCTTTCTCTGGCAAATAAATAAATAAAATTTTTAAAAGAAAAATTAAAAAAAAGACTAAAGAAAAAAACTATTTTAGTTCTGAATTCTTGCTGGAAGCTGGTCTTGTGTAGTTTATTCAACATCTCTCAAGTGCCTGTGCCTGTTGTGTGCCGGGCAGTGTACAGAGGTCAGGCCACAGATCAATGCCCAGTTCTTGTTTATTCTGGACAATAAGTTCTAAGAAGCATGGGCAAAAGTCACCATAATTCCATTAAAAAAATGAAGTGGCTCCGATTCCATTCGGGTATTTTCCAAATACATGGGGGTTTCATTTGGTCCCCTAAGGGGAAAGAATTCTCATCGAATCTATAAAAAACAAGTCCTGAAGAGTTCTTGACTCTCTGTTGAAGGACAGTGAGATACAAGCCTATTCTTTGTATCAAAGAGAAACTTTTGAAATTCAGACATTTGTCGTTAAATCAACTCGACTTTCCTGAATACTTACTACGTCCAGTATTAGGCTAGGTACTATGAGGATTCAACAGAATTTACAAGCTACCTGACTTCAAGACATTTGCAGTCTGGGTGGGGACAGGAGACACATATAAAGCAATCAGAGGGACAACTTTCATATATCAGCAGTATGTATTAATATACTCAAACATTTTTTTATTGTGTTATGTTAGTCACCGTACAGTATGTCATTAGTTTCTGACGCAGTGTTCCAAGATTCATTGTTTTCGTATAACACCCAGTGCTCCATGCAACACGTGCCCTCCTTAATACCCACCACCAGGCTCACCCATCCTCCCATCCCCCCTCCCTTCTAAAACCCTCAGTTTGTTTCTCAGAGTCCACAGTCTCTCATGGTTCGTCTCCTCCTCCGATTTTCCCCCCAATTCACTTTTCCCTTCCTTCTCCTAATGTTCTCCATGTTATTCCTTGTGTTCCACAAGTAAGTGAAACCATATGATAATTTACTTTCTCTGCTTGACTCAAACATTTTATAGTATAGGTGAGAAACTAGGAAAACAAATGAGTTGCTAATTGTGAAGAACAAAAAAGGTCATATGTAAGATAGTACTTAAAATCTTGGGGGCTTTGGGACTTTGGGTGAAAAACAGCATTCATTTCCTCCTTGTCTTACTTACCTCCTTTTCTTCTCCTTGCTCACCTCCCAAGCTGGAGGACTTGTAATTAACTTCATTCAGTAAGTATTAAGCTCTGTGTGCTACACATTGTGCCAGAACCTATGAATCCCATGGTAGAAACACATGGTGCAAAAATAGCCCTCATAATATTAAAGGGAGAGGGAAAATATGTGGTAAATGCTGTGTTGAGCAAAATGAAGGGAGATCTTCGGGCTAGAGCTAGGAGGCTGTGTCAGTCAGCTTGGGCTGCCACAACAAGATGCCACAGACTATGTGACTTAAATTCATTTTCTCATAGTTTCGGAGGCTAGAAGTCCAAGGTAGAGATGTTCTTAGCTTGGTTGCTGGTGAAAGCTCTCTTTCTGGGTGGTAGGCAGTAAAGGGGCAGGGAAGGAGCTCTGGTATGTCTTCCTTGTCTTAGAAGGACTTCAGTTTTATCACATTAGAGCCCCATCTTTATTACCTCATTCAACTTTAATTACCTCTATATAGTCCCTATGTCCAAATACAGTCACACTGGAGGTTAGGGCTCCAGTGTATGAACTGGGATGGGGGTGGGGATAGCACACAATTCAGCCTATAATAGGGGCCAAATCTAGAATGGGTCAGAAGTTCTCCCTGGAAAAATGGTGATTAAACAGATTAACCAGGGGCACCTGGGTGGCTCAATTGGCTAATCATTTGCCTTCAGCTCAGGTCACGGTCCCAGGGTCTTGGGATCGAGCCCTACTTCGGGCTGCCTGCTCAGTGGGGAGCCTGCTTCTCCCTCTCCCACTCCCCCTGCTTGTGCTCTCTTTCTCTCTGTCAAATAAATAAAATATTTTAAAAGTAAAAAAAAAGATAAGCATCAGTGTAAAGCAGTTCTTCAGGTTGAAAGAGTATACCCCCAGGCTGTTGCCCAAGTTGTCATTAAGCTCTGAGGTGAGATAGGCTGTGTCCTGAAGAGAGGACATCCTTGACCTTGGCTAATTTTTTTTAATGATTTATTTGACAAAAGAGCACAAGCAGGGGGAGCAGCAGAGGGAGAGGGAGAAGGAGGCTTCTTCCTGAGCAGGGAACCCCACATACGTATACGTATACGTATACATATACATCTGTGGAAGGACACTGTAGTGAAGCAAATCAAAATTAGTCAAGGTCAAAAGGTGTCTGGGTGGCTCAGTTGGTTAAGCATCTGCCTTTGGCTTGGGTCTTTATCCCAGGGTCCTGAGATGGAACCCTGCATAGGGCTCCCTACTGGGTGTGGAGCCTGCTTCTTCCTCTCCCTCTGCCCGTTGCTCCTCCTGCTTGTGCTCTCTCCCTCTCTCTGTCAAATAAATACACAAAATCTTTAAAAAAATAAAATAAAATCTTTTGATTCCATAGTGAACAAGAAAGTGAATGTATGGTAGGGATGCCGGTTAACAAATAAAGAAGCCATGACAGTATCAGAGAATCATCAAGTATGACCCCTAACATAATGGCAGGTTCACTGAAGGATTGTGTGAGTTTGTTGGGGACAGGACATTCATATGGCCTCAAAGTATCATCCCTCAGAGGGAAATGGCCTATGATGGAGTGATGTAACCATCTACCTTTACCTAATGATCAAATTTAGCATTACTAATAGGAACATTTATGATATGTGTTCTGTATGAGGTATAATAAGGTCACACACATCTCCATGCAAAAATGCTTGAACAAAACCTAGTCATAAGGGGGAAAATGTTGTAAGTCCAGAAAGAGAAACATTCTACAAGGCAACTGGCTGCAGCTCCTGACAAAATTCAGTGACTTAATTTGAAAAAGAGGGTGGGGAGATGTTCTAGGTTAAAAGAGACAATCGCCCATTACAGCTCATGGGTTGAAAAAACTCATAATGAAATGGATATGAAAGGAACTGGGGGGACAACTGGGGAAATTTGAATATAAACTGAACGTTGGATGATATGAAACTATTAGTTCTCTCAGATTTGACCATGTATGGCAGTTATGTAGGACAAGGTCATTCTTATGAGATGCATGCAGACATATTTGGGGGTTGAAGCAACTGCAACTGACTTTCAAATTCTGGAAAAATAGTATGTGGGGCTGTGTGTTTGTGGAGAGAGAGAGAGAGAGAACGCAAACGTGGGCAAATGTTAACAATTAATGAGCTGGAGGATGGCCATACAAATACTTTTAAACTTTTCTGTAGATACAAACCATTTTATTTTTGTAAAGCTCAGCTTTTTATTGAACATGTTTAAAGACATTTAGTCAAAAAGACCAAAGCGCATGTCATCATGAGACTCCTCGGGTTCTTCCTTCTTTGCTTCCCGTTTTTTTTCTCAGCAGCAGCAGACACTGGTGGACAGGGCAGGACTTTGGCTGGTGCAGCGTGAGCCGCTGGGGCAGGTCCACCAGCCCCTACTTTGAGATGAGGCTCCCAATGCGACCACCGGCCAGGGCCTTTCCAAAGAAGCCTGGCCGGAAAGTTTCAGCATTTAATGAGAGCATTGATCTTACCCTCCGTGACCGCCACCTCTTCCTCGTGCAGCATGAGGGCCAAAGAGATGCAGGCGAGCTCCGAGGTGGAGGCCACGGTGCGCGGAAAGCGGCCGGCGGGAGCTGCTGCAGGCCGGTGCTTGTCGCTGTTTGAAATGAAGACCTAATCTCAATTGAAGCAAGTGACCTAGCTTCATCGGAAGGACCGAGCATCTTAGCGGCAGCTGAGGCAAGGGCGATGTAAACCATTTCTTAAAAGTTCTGGGGGCGGGAGGGAATGCAGTTCAGGGAAGCCCGGGATCAAACGCACCGGGGAGCAGTTGCACCAGCCGCAACTCCTGGAAGACACGGAAGACCCCCGGGAGCACCGCTCAAAATGACAGCTCCGCCCTTCCCGGGCCTCTCCCTATAGGCGGTTCCAATCACGTGGCAGCCTGGTCCCGCCCACAGTTCCCAGAGGCCCGCGCGCGGCGCCGGCAGTTCGACTGCTTCCTCCTGGCGGGTCGGGCGCGGCCATGGAGGGCGAGCCGCCCCCAGTGGAGGAGCGACGGCGGCTACAGCAGGAGCTTAGCGAGTTCGTGGAGAGCTGCTGCCGGAGGCTGGAGGAGGTGACGGGGTCCCTGGGCTGGAGCCTGGATCGGCTGGATCCCGGGGAAGAGGCGGCAGAGGTGAGGGGGGCTTGAGCCCCGGGTCCTTTGGGGGCCCTCAGCCTGCGGTGTCCTGTGGGCGTGGTGGGGGGGGGGAGGAATCCGCGTGGGAGCCCCCTCCGGTCCGCAGAGCCGTGGTGGCGCTCGGGACCGGGCCTGGAGCGCCCTTGATGCCTGCGGGCCTCAGGTGGGGCGCGTGGGCGCCTTCGGAGCACTCTCCTCGGGTCGCCGGTGCAGCGCTCCTGCGGAACTTCGGTTCAAGGAGAGGGTGGAAATGCGGTGGGTGAGGCGGGGTGGCAGGTCTAGGGTTTATCTAGAAAATACGGGAATCGGCCTCAGAGTGCCGCCAGCGGAGGTGTTGCCGGTTTGCTTTGTCATGTGTCACATGGATGCCGCAGTTGCACCAGATTTGGTGTCAGGAGAGCTTGGGAGTTCACTTCCCCCTTTTCTGCCTTAAAATTCTGCACTTCTGATGGGACAGCATGGATGGTAGGATTATTAGAGGGTATCACTAAGAGATGGTGACTAACAACTCTTTTGAACATTAGAATTGCCTTAAAAAGTGTAGGTAGGTGTATAAAAGTGAACAATCTTGATTGTTTGTGTTTTGGGGTGGGAGGAGAAGAAGCGCTTCAGTTTGGGATAATTCACGATCTCTAATGCTCTTTCTGGGTTCGTCACGCTGTAATAATTTCTCCCAGGTTTAAATTACATGACTGATTCCGTAAAGACACCTAAGGTGTGTTTGACTCATACACAGACAATTCACATTTATTGTATTAAAGGCGTCGTGGAAATTTTTAAAATTTGTTGAGAGTGATGTTTGAAGCTGTGAA
This sequence comes from Lutra lutra, assembly GCF_902655055.1. Lineage (NCBI taxonomy): Eukaryota > Metazoa > Chordata > Mammalia > Carnivora > Mustelidae > Lutra > Lutra lutra. Next base: position 19,995,939 of record NC_062283.1, on the reverse strand, counting down.
TTCCGTTGAGTGGGGCCTTCCATGCTCTTAACACTGTTTACTCAGCATCGTAGTAACCTGAAATTTCTTGGATTAACACTTAAATAGATAGCACTTTGCTTATGCCACTATATACTATACTATACTATACCTTAGTTTCTTCGTTTAATAGTTATAATTACCCTGTGAGTACTGTTAGCCACATTTTACAGATGAGAAAACAAACCCAGAGAAGTGGTAATTTGTCCAAGGACACACTGCTAGTAAATAGCAGTTGGGATTTTGAAGTCCAATGCGCTATCCATTGCGCCACGGAGCCACCTAGCAGTTGGGATTTTGAACCCAGGCATTCTGGCTCCTGAGAATCTCTGTGTTTCATTGCTATGCTGCCTCTCTAAAATGTCTTTGTAAAATTCCAAAATTATGACAAATAACTCTGAGTGTACATCTAAATGCTACAGAACTAACGTCTGAAATTCAAGAGAGTGACTTAGTTTAAAAATCATGGTAGGTGACATCCATCCTTCCTGGAATAGTCTGCATAGTTAACGAAGCTTCACTTTTCTGCTGGAGGTTTTTTTTTTTTTTAAGTTTATTTATTTATTTTGACAGACAGAGATCACAAGTAGGCAGAGAAGCAGGCAGAGAGAAGGGGAAGCAGGCTCCCTGCTGAGCAGAAAGCTGGATGTGGGGCCCAATCCCAGGACCCTGAGACCACGACCCAAGCCGAAGGCAGAGGCCTTAACCCACTCAGCCACCCAGGCACCCCTCTGCTAGAGGGTTTTAATACTGAAGTTTAGCGAAGAGCAGTCACAGGTTCCATCGTAGAGCTTACTGTGTGGTCATAGTGAGGGGAAATCTAGAGAAATCAGCCTACATTACAATGTGATAAAGTCTATGAAGGGTGGAATAGCTGTTTATTATTGCTGTGGTAGGACAGTAGAGGTTTCCTGGATAAAGTGAATTCTAAGCTGATTAAAGTGTGCTGAATTAGCTAGGGAAGCACAGAGAAAGCATCAATGGTAGGAAGTCCAGAGAAAAGGGTGTGACCAGATCAGGAAACCCAAGGTGGTTAAGGATAGCTAAGCATAGACTGTAGAGAAGAATGATGGTGGGAAGGATCCAGATCTTAAAGGTCCTGTGTCAGCCATATTAAAGAATCTGGGTTTTTGTTGTTGTTGTTTAAATGAGGGCCGTGGGGAAGCATGAAAGTATCTTAAGCCAGACGATATCATATTTGCCTTTTAATAAATTAGTAATTGCTTACATTGGAACACTTGCTATGTACCAGGCCCTGTTTGATTGCTCTGAATGTATAAACCCATGTATAGTTTATTTAATCTTCACAATAGCTCTGTGAGAAAAGAAAAGTTTTTCCCATTTTATAACTGAGGAAACTGAGGCAAAGAAAGGTAAAATACCTTGACCAAGTTCATACAGTAAGTGGTAGACCTGGGATTCAGAGTAGCCACAGTGCGGAGAATGAGAAGGACAGCAGGTCTGGAAGCAGAGCAGTTAGGCAATGGCTGTGGTAATCCAGAACGATGTTGATGTCCTGAAGTGGGGAAGTAACAGTGAGGATGGATTTTGTGGAGGGATTTCAGAGTTAGTTAGGGGTGAAAAGGGCTGGGTATTGATTAGATATCAATGACGAGGAAGAGGAGATGGTTTTCTGCATGAGGAAACTGGGAGACTTAAGAGGAATGGGTTTGGGGTCAGGAGACCAGGAATGTAATGAATTTATTTTTGTTATATTGAATTGTTAGTGTTTTTAGTATAAGATACTTAAAAGAAAACAAGGTCTAAAAATCTAGATTTCGGGAGCCATTACTCTATAGTGAAAATTAAAGCCATGAGATTTTCCAGTAAGTGTATATCAAATGGCAAAAGGTCACTGGTTTGACTTACGTGAAACACCAACATTTAAAGGGGTACAGAGAGAACAAGGAAGACATCTTTAGAGAAGACCAAGTAGAAGAACTAGAGAGGTAGAACATGAAGACTGTATCTGGATGACAGAAATGGCCAATTGGATTGTGACCTTCAAAGAGTTAAAATATTTTAAAGAGTCTGACCTGTGCTTTGACACATCTTTAGCAAGAAGATTGTTAGTGACCTACTAACTGGTAGTTTGTAAACAAATCTTTTAAAGTTGGGCTTTGGAGAGGTGGAGAGGAGGCTATAAAGGAGAGAGAGATTGAGGGAAATTTTTTGTTTTTTGTTTTTTAAATATGCACATACATCACACCTGGGTTGGGAAAGAGGCCTCCAGAAGAGGAGATAAATGGATAGTACTACTTGATCAAGTAGTAAACATTTAATGATTTAATCATTTGAATATAGTATTCCTGTGGGATGCCTGGGTGGCTCAGTTGGTTAAGTGTCCAAGTCTTGGTTTCGCTTCAGGTCAGGATCTCATGGGTCATGGGATCCAGCCCCACCTGGGTTCAGTGCTCAGCAGGGAGTTCACTTGAGGTTCTCTCCCTCTGCCCCACACACATGCTGTCTTTCTCTATCTCTCTCTTTCTCTCCAATAAATAAGTCTTAAAAAAAAAATGTTTCTTTGCTTCTCTTTCTTTTTTATAGGATGAAGTTGTGATATGTCCCTATGATTCCAATCATCACATGCCTAAATCATCTTTAGCAAAGCACATGGTGTCTTGTAGATTGAGGAAACTGGGCTATACCAAAGAAGAAGAGGTACCATATATTTATTATGTATATGTCATGTAATTCATGCATGAATAAATTCAGAAGATTTGGTGGGTATAGTGTGAAGTGCTCTGACATAAATACTAGTCACTTGTGGGGTAGAATGCTATTTGCCTAACTGCTAATTTTTGTAAGAAATACTGAAATGATAGTAATCTCTTGTTTGTTCATGTCAAATCTTAAAATAGGCAGTTATTGGTTACAAATACTAACTTCTTTGTTTTTACTGTTTAGGATCAAATGTATAATTCTGATTTTTTCTATGAGAATGTGAAGATACCTTCAATTACTTTGAGTAAGTATTAATTTAATAGATTATATTAAAGATAGTATAGGCATTGATATTTCATTTTTGAATTATCAGAAGAATGGACTCTTTATAAGTATGCTTGTGATTAAGATGGACATTTCATGCTTTAAGAGAATGTAAGATTAATTAATGTATAGTGAAACTAGTTTGCTTAATCTGGAATTTAGAGACCAGGTTTATAATAATAGGCAGTGAAAACCCTTCAAAGCTTTGTGCAGTAAGACACATACCTTCCTTCTTGGATATAACAAAAATCTGGCCACACAATACAGTTTGCAAACTGAGGCTGGAAATGTGTTCCAAGTGTTCACAGCAGGTGCGGAGGTTAAAATTCCAGACTCCAGAATCGAATGCCCTGATTCAACTGGTTTTATCTCTAGTAGATTTGCGACTTTCAGCAAGTAATTACACCTTTCTGTTGCCTGAATTTCTCCATGAAACGGGATGATGATAATGCACCTTTGCACTGATTAAATGTTGTAGTATACGTAAAATGCTTAGAATAGTTCCTGGCACTTAGCAGGGTTCAAACAATGGTAGCTGTTACTGGTTGCTAAAATTTTGTAGCAGCTACTGCAGAATGCCTGATGGTAATGTTTTCTAGACTGCCTGCAATCTAGTTACTTATTGGGTTCTAGCTTGATCTGAAAAAATTCTGCCTTCAGATTAGCTAGGCAGCAAGTGTAGGTTTTTTCACTTTCCAGATTCTGGAGATTTGTCAGTGTGCGCAAAGAGCTTGGATTGGAAACAAGTTAATAATGTGATTGTGGACACTGATGATTCATACTGTGTTTATGGGTGCTTTTTTGACAGATAAGGACTCACAATTCCAGATAATTAAACAAGCTAGAACTGCAGTTGGAAAAGATGGTGATGGTTATAATCAAAGTAAGTGGCATCATAGTTTGAGCTAATTAATGATTTGAACTATTTTTGTCCCATAAGCAAATGTTACTGATTTTTAAGAAAAATCTTGTGGAAACAGTTGCATGGGGAAAGTTACATTTTATATTTAATATTAGTGTCAGCTTCATTGGGTAGATATTTTCTGCTCAAATACACCTGTATTATTATTATTATTGTATTTGAGCAGCTTTAGCAAGTGTCTTAGCTAGGGATTCATGCTTTGGAATCACCTGATAGGTGAGATTACCTTGTAGATAATTTTTATTATGATTACTAGGTAACTAAATTGCATTGAGAGTGTCTTACCCTGAGATTTGCTCTCTCTCTTGAGAATTAGTCCCTTGTTAAATATAAGAATGTTGAAATGCAGTGTAAAAGGACAGGCTTACGCTAAAAGAGAGCTATCTTCACAGCTGGCCCTTCAAATAAAGCCCAAACACAAAGTTTTACATAGAGTGTCAGAAAGTTTGTGGATCCCTTCATACACAGCTTTGGAGCTGGGTTAAGAGTTTCTGCCTGGGACTTAACTTCAGCAGAGAACAGGTTAGAATTTTTTTTAAGTATGAGCTTTTAGGAAATGAAAAGAAAAAACAATCCATTGGAATGTTAATAGCGTTAATAGATTTATTAACTAATAGAGTTAATATATTTAATAGATGAGTGAATAGTGTTAATAGATTTCTGAACCTGGGGATAACATGTAGCCAAAGCATGACTTTGCTGTTCTTAACAAGGATTTCTGAGTTGTCCTTGAACCTTCTGAAGGTAGCTTTCTCTGGACATCTTACCTTTTTTTCCCCCTCTCATTATTCTTTCCAGCTGAAATCTATTCATTAAATTAGTCCAGAGTTAGGATTTGTTTCTCCCTTGTTGAAATTCAGTCTTTACCCATTGTTCTAAACCAGTATCTGGACTTCATCTTTTCCCAAGTTCTACTGTGGCTTGAGGAGGAGCTCTCTTACCTTTAGTGTACATTATAGTGGTTCCATACCACAGACAGAATAATCTTTCCTGTATTTCCTGTTTTAAAGGTCCCATTTTTATGTACTTTGTGCTAAATTCTGGGTTGTTGTTGTTGTTGTTTTCCTTTCTTTGAGGGAGACATTTGGCTCTTATTTGAAAAGATTACTGAGCTGTGATCAGTCAGTCCTTTTTTGGTTTCCTATTATTGTTCTGCCCCCTACTCCTGTTTAGTTAATGATCCAGAAAAATGTAGAAGATTTTTGCTATTGTTTTTTGGAGGGGTTAATAGTTCGAGGCCTTTTTTGACCTAACTAGTTAGATAGATTTACTAGATGTATTTTGGAGTTGAAAGAGAACTGGGAGATCATCTAATCCAGTGTCTTTGTTGAGGAAACACACCCTGTCTGAGAGGAATAATAAGGTTCTTGTGTGTTTATTCTGAAGACTATCAATACTTTATTAGTTTTTTTAAAAGAGATTCTTTATAGTTCTTTCATGTATTCATTTCTCTTTCATAACACACTTACATAGGCTGGACAACTACTTTCCCCTCCTATTAGGTGAAGAAATAGATTAACACTCGTTTGCTAGATGATAGCAAGGCTTGCTAATGGCCGCGCTGGATTGAGAACCAAGTTTTGGATTTGGTACATACTCTGAACTGAGTTATTCTGTTTTCTGATAGAAATTGCATTTAAGTGAAATTTATGGACTAGGAATCACTGCTCAAATATATTCATTATTTATTATGTCTGTTATAATTAAGTAGAAGAATACCACAAACTTTAAATCTGTACCTACTCACTGCTTGCTATTATTAGCACTGTTCTTTGTTTATTCTGGTTTGTGTAAGCCTGCTTTAAAGAAACTAGTTTCTTGGCCTGGTACAAATGACAGCTTTTTTGACGTTTTGTGTCCTTGTCTCTGGTGTGAAACTATCTTGTAGTATTGTTTAGGGTAATGGAAATAATGAATGCTAAACTAGCCCGGGCTCTAATAATTGGCTGCTTATGTGTAAGCAATTTAATTTCTAAGCACATTAATGTACAGAAAGTGATTTTTAAGATAATGAAATGGTTGAGAATTTTATGTATGTGTGTAATTTAGAGAATGTTCTCAAATTTTTTTATTTATATGACTAAGTAATAAGGTAGATTTGGACCTTGAGTTTAGTTCTTTACAAAAGCGAAGAATTACTTTGAATAAGTAGTTCCTTCAGTAGAAAGTTAAGAGGAATTTTTGTTTTGGCACTCTCTTAAATTAAGATTTAACTTAAGAATTTTATTATATGATATGATTCTCTTTTTAAAACTTTTTTTCATATTGTATAGAGTTCTACTGCTTCTCAATAGGCCTTATTTTTGTGGCCCACTTGTGTGTTAAGAGATTTTAAAATCTAATAGCCAAGAACAAGAATCTCCTAATATCTTGCTAATTTATTTACTTTGAAGGAAGAATGACTAATAATGAGCAATTTTACATTTTCCCATTTAATTAATATTTTGTTTGTCACATACTAAATTATATGTTTTTTGATGAGTTATATTTATGTTTCCATTTTATCACTCATACTAGGTCTCCACCAGTGTATAGAATTCTTAAGTTCATTTACCTTTGTGAAAGCTTGAAACAACCATTAGATCTACTTACTTATTTTCAGATATAATTACCTTTGTTAATTTTATAACCAGGATGCTAGTTTTAATCATAAACAGTCATTTTATATTTAGTGGTTTATCTTTTTCCTTCATCATTATTTGCTGTACTTCAGTTTCATGACATATATTTGAATCATGGCCATGATTTGAAGATCAGTGCATTATACTAAAAGAACCCGCAAGAGACCCAAGTAACTGATTAGGCCTAATCTGTTCCTACCACTTGTGAGACTTGGGCAAGTCATTTTACTTCTGTGGGCCTTATTTCTTTTTCTGTGATATTTGGAAATTGACTCTGTATGAATTCTCTGTAAAATTCTGAATTTGTAGCTTTGAATCAGTACTTTTTATGAATATTTAGTATTATATGTCATATGTTTAAGATGCTCTGTCGTGGCAAAGGTAACTAAAACAAGAATTAGAGTTACTAAAAAGCTAGATTAGAGTTTCAGTTTGGGTGATGATAAGTTCTGGAGATGGATAGAGGTGATGGTTGCAAAACAGTGTAATGTGTTTAATGCCACTAAGCTGTACACTTAAAAATGCTTAAATGGTATATTGTATGTAATGTGTATTTACCACAATTTAAAAAAAGCTACTACAAAAAAAATAGAGGATCATAGAATTTAATATGGTTACAGCACATTCAGATATACTTCTAAATCATATAGAAGCTTATATTTGAAAATTTACTTTTTATGGAAATGTGAGCTTATTTGTGTTTTCCTTTTTTTTTTTTTTGTCAGAAATATCTATATGTTCTCAATGATTTGAATGCAGTCTGTTGTTTAACTTTTCCTGTACTTTTTCTTTTTCAGTAATTGGGGTGAGTATAAAGAGGAATTAGGAACCTGAATATACTCCTTATTTAAAGATATGCAGTATCCTTTTTGCAAATGATATCCTTTTAAAAGTATCACTCAAATTTCTAAACTTTATCTTAACCACTGTCACAATATTATAATCTTTGGAATTTTAGTTGAATTTCAAGGAATTTAAGTATCAGTCTTCACCATACAGAAATTTCAGATGAATAAAGATGACTCCAGAATATTTTAAGAAGGAAATTATATTTCTTTGTCTAAAAGTAACAGGCAAAGGTTTATGTGGAGCTTGTTTATAATATATCAGTATTTTCTAATCTTTGTATTTTTCTCCCAGCTTTTGATAGCCTATATTCAAAGGAATTAGGCTTATCAAAGCTAAGTCAGTTTTATAGTACAAAGTTAAATGTTTTAAAACTTACCTGCATAAAAAGGCTTTTCCAAGTGTCTACCAGAATTAGAGTGAAATTGATCAACTTGAAAGGAAACCCTTCTCCACTAATTCAGAACCCTTTGACTAATACAAATGACCATGTATTGTTATCCCTGGCTATTCACAAACTCATATTCAATGTAGCACTCCTCTTAATTTATAGACATATGTAAAGTCACCTCTTTTTTGTGTGTTATAGTTCTTAGTTCATAGTTTGCTCTTATTTTAATTTTTCTTTTGCCTCTTTACTTAGGAAGTCAATGAGGTTAGACTTTATCAAATAAAAGTACTGGGAAGAGCTACTGATCTTACCTTGTTCTATGAACCAGAGTTATTACTTTAGGGTAACTTAGGAAACATTAGTAGCTCCTGTTCATTGTTTTCATCAGTGAATAATGAAGGCTAGAAAGAATTGTTTTAAAACAATTGCTTTATTTACAGTTATAATTTTTTTATTTCTTTGAGAAAATTTGAATCTCAAAACAAAAATTTTCTTCAATGTTTAATACATCATATCAAGGTATTGTATTTACTTTCTTTCATTAATGAACAGATTTTAGAAAGTTCTGTGACTATTGGGGGGGCACTCCTGTTAACTTTTTAAAATAAATTTGGTTATGCCAATATGCTTCTTCAGAAAATTAAAAGTTTGGTTTTAGTTTAATCTGTCATTCTCTGGTCTGGGGAAGTTTGGGATTTCTGCTACTTAAGTAATTATATTTTGATCCCTAACTCTGAATCATTGTACAGTTGGGATATATTTTGAATATGGAATACCTAACATGATGCCTCATATACAAAGACATTTTTTACATATTTTTCATACTTCCATAATTTATTTTTAGAAGGACTACAATGTGTACTACATTTTTTCTCCCGCCTTTTATGGGGAAAAGCATATAAACAGAAAGAACATTAGTATCTACTTTTATAGTATTGGTAGCCTTCTAAAATTGTTACCCAGGAAGTTTTATGAGCAAATTATCTCATGGTTATTACTGCCTGCCTTCATGGGATCTGTCCTAACATTGTTAAAGAGAATAGCAAAGAATCCACATACATCTTTTGTGTGGATATAGCATTGAGGATTAAAGTCACTATTTACCATTTATCACATAGATGGATATTTTGTATATTAAGGGATTACTGTGAAAACAGTTGTGTTAATGTTGCATTATTACAGCGCATGTTTAAAGATAAGGAGTAGATTTTAAGTCCATAACGTATTCATGCTTCATGTATTGTTTATTCTTGTGGTTTTATTTTTACTTTAGGGATTTATTCTTCGTTACCTGTTGAAGTTCCTCTGAATCACAAACGGTGTGTTTGTGATCTGACCCAAGCTGATCGTCTTGCCCTCTATGATTTTGTAGTGGAGGAGACGAAGAAAAAGCGCTCTGATTCACAGATTATTGAAAATGACAGTGATCTCTTTGTAGACTTGGCTGCCAAAGTCAATCAAGGTTTGAGATGAATACCATGTTTTATATTTCTTAATTGTCATTTCATTCTTTGTGTGTTACTAAGATTTAGTTGTCAGACCACTTTGAATAGAAATAGGATGGTTTTGCATTATCTGATATTGACATATATATTAAGATGTTTACTCTGTGTGAAATTTTGCTCTCTGACTTTTACATTAAGCGAACCTTCCTTCTATAAAATTGTTACAACTGTTCTTGTCCTTTAATCTTTGTACTTTAACAGTCTTAGCTTCAACTAACGGCTAGAGAAAAGGAATGATATAAAACAGCCTATTTCTAGAATATGGAAATTTTGGGGATGTTTTTAGATGCATGGAAACATGTTGAAGTATGGGATTATTGTGGTCTTTCTTCCTGCTAATTCATAAGAATTTAAAAGCTTCCAAGGATGTAATTTATTTTATTCTTTTATTAGATAATAGTCGAAAAAGTCCAAAATCTTACCTTGAAATCCTGGCAGAAGTGAGAGATTATAAAAGAAGACGCCAGTCCTATAGAGCTAAGAATGTTCACATAACCAAGAAATCATATACGGAGGTAAGTTTTATATACTCTTTTAGAGCTTTGTTGAGAAGAGACATTTACCTTAGATAGTTAATGTAAGTCTACTCTGTGGGTTTCCACAGTTCCTTAGAGGTTATCTGAAAGAAGGTATCTTCAAGGCGGCCACACCTGATTTGTATTTGCTCCACTCCTTTCAGATCCCCTGTGCCAGACAAAGGCTTTTCAGGGTACAAAAATCTTAAATGAAGAGGCTGTACAATCTTAAGAAAAATACCAACTTTTGAGAAAGTAGCATGTCACGATAAAAGCATAGATTTTGGCTTTAGACCTGTGTTAGAGTTTTGATCCTGCTGTTTATCATTGCCTGTTTGGCTTGAATAGCTTATTTGAACATTTTAAGTGTCAATAATTTTTGTTTTAAACATTTTATGTAGACTTTGTAGGGTTGTTATACGAATTGATTGAGAATGCATGTGGACACAGAAATTGGGCAACAAATAGCCTTTCTGTTTTCCTTACAGAAATTTTAGCATGCTTTTGTGTACTCTGTTAAGTATTTAGGCTTAAAAAATGTCTGGCATAAACTATTTATACTTTAATCTCTTGATATATATCTAGACTTATTTTCAGAGTTCCTTCAGTGGATAGAGCTGGTGAATTTTTTGGTTCATGACTTACCTTACCCAGACTCTACAAATAATTTCCTCATTGAATCTCTAAATTCTTACCGCATTATTTCTTACTTCTCTCTATGATTTCTAAGATTGTCCATAATCTGGCCTCATTTTACTGAATATTTTTTTTTGCTCTAGTCAAGAGTGTCTGTTAAACTATATCTGATTACACACATTTACTCCTATCTTTGTGTCAGGATAACAAGTTGTTTGCTCACCTGAAATGCTCTTTGTTGTTGCTCTTTTAAATCTCAATAAGTTTAAGGTTCACGGTCACCATGAGGTGCTCCTTCCCTGGTTGATTGCTGTTATGCTCTCTGTACCACATAGCTTGGTATTTAAATCTTCTGCTGTTCATTTTACAATTAAAATACATGTTCTAGGCTTATCTCTTCCAGTGGCGGTCTGGGACCATGTCATACAGCCTCAGTATTCTTAAAGTCCCTCAAGTACTTGGTGGTTCATCAGTGTTTCTTCTCCAGTCTCATTACCTTGTAATCAAGTGTAAATGTTGTTACTAGTGTTCTTCACAATTGTATATTAACTTTTTGTTATGGAAATACTCAAACATATACTAAAGTGACTGGAATAGTCTTATGAAACCTTTTGTCCCTGTCACTCAGCCTCAACAATTATCAACATAAGACTTTGTCATTTTATTTATATTCTCACTCACTACCCCCCATTCTCTCCTTCCTCCACACTGATAATTTTGGAAGCAGATGCGAAATACCTTTCATCTGTAAAAACTTCAGTGTTTACAAATCTTTCAGTGATTTATCATATTTCTGGTCATGGCTTTGTCAACATTTTACCTTCTTCTAGTTTCATTCATATCATCTAAAATTTTTGTTTGCTTTGGATTAGAACCTAAACTTTGTTAGATTTTAGAAAAAAAAATTATTGCTGCCTGTACTCACTATGCATAACACTGCTATTGGGTAGGCAAAGATAAATGGCACACAGCCCCCACCCAGCAGAAGCTTGGTATAGTTTAACAAGTGAAACTTCTTTCAAAATACAGATTGCATTGAGTGATAAAATAAAGTGAGATCAAAGTATGTGGGAGAAATTAGCAATTCTTCTTTTAAAATATAAGATTGGTATACCATCTTTATATGTTTTCTGAAAATAAGCTGGTATGCCAGCTTCATAGAGGAGATAGCAGTCGAAGGAGAGGGAGAAGCAGGAATGGTAAAACATGTCTGTTCATGGGCTCTTTCCTGTGTGGTGAACCTGGAAACTATCCAGTAACATTCGGGCCTAGTGGAGCTCATGTAGAGCTACTACTAGTCTGGAGTCATGTTGGGCTACTCTGGAAGTGCTAGAGCTGGGAGTGGGAATTTAGGTGTGTGTGTGTGACTCATGTTACATGTCTTAGATTTTCACAAGAGAGTATGGTAGAGGAGGGGAACTTGCGGGTAAGGATATTCCAGGTCAAAGGGCTAGTGTTCCTAAAAACATATAAAAGAGAAGGAGTTTTCCAGAGACCCATCAGTAATCCAAGGTGCCTAGAGCTTAGGGTTTCTCAACTATGCAGTAAGAGATAAGGCTGGTTTCAATTACGTGATGTAGTAAAATCATGAAAGGCTTCAGAGGCTCTATTAAGGATTTTGGACATTGTTCCATTTTACTTTGGGAGCCATTGAAAGTTTCTTCAAAGTGGGGAGAAACTCAGTCATTATATAGTGACTATATAGTGTGTATCTTTGAGATTGCCCATTGTCCCCTGTACCTTCTGTCTGTCTGTATGTCTGCGAGAGATCACGACTGGGGGTGGGGGTGAGGAATGGGTAGAAGGAGAAGGCAACTCCCCACTGAGCAGGGACCCTGATGCAGGACTCAATCCCAGGACCCTGGGATCATGACCTGACTGAAGGCAGATGCTTAACTGACTGAGCTACCCAGTGTCCCCCCGCCCCTTTTTAAATTTAAATTCAGTTATCCTCTGTACTTCTTTTTTTTTTTTTTTTTTAAGATTTTATTTATTCATTTGACAGACAGAGATCACAAGTAGGCAGAGAGGCAGGCAGAGAGAGAGGAAGGGAAGCAGGCTCCCTGCCAAGCAGAGAGCCCGACGCGGGGCTCCATCCCAGGACCCTAGGATCATGATCTGAGCCGAAGGCAGAGGCTTTAACCCACTGAGTCACTGAGGCGCCCCTCCCCCGTACCTTCTTAAAACACTTCCTCAGTAGGCATGAGGGAAGTGTAAGCTATTTTAGTTTCGTCTGTGCTCCCAGGTGACCAGCCCTATGCTTGTTGTTTGCATGGATAAATAGGAAAGAAAAAACTTCCAAGTCGTTCTGAGAAGTTAGGGGCTTATATAGTCTGTTAGGAAAGTATCTGTGAAGTGACGGAGATGTTTTGTATTTTGTCTGTCATCTTGACTTAATTATAAAATTTAAAAAAATTTTAATTGTAAATAATATCAAATACACAAATAAGTTGCAAAACTAAAAATAGTATAAAGAACACCTGAATATCCTTTACCCAGATCACCCATTGTTAACATTTTGTCACATTTGCTTGTCATTTGTACTCTGTCTGTACGTTTTTCTCTTTTGATCTCTAACTGTACATTATTTTTTTTCTAAACTATTTGAGAGGAAGTTACCCCGTGATCTTTTTGTCACTAAATATTTAGTATGTACTTCTCTTTTTTTTTTTTTAAAGGTTTTGTTTATTTATTTGACAGAGATCACTGGTAGGCAGAGAGGCAGGCGAGGAGGGTTGTGGAAAGCAGGCTTCCTACTGAGCAGAGAGCCTGATGTGGGGCTTGATCCCAGGGCCCTGGGATCATGACCTGAGCTGAAGGCAGAGGCTTTAACCCACTGAGCCATCCAGGCGCCCTTAGTATATACTTCTTAAGAACAGGGATAGTTTTCCTAACATAATCATAATATGGTGGTCAACTAGCGAGTTTATCAATAATTACAGTACTTTCATCTACCATTCATATTCCAATTTGACCATTGACTTTTTCATGTTCTCTAAACTGTTTATGTCCCATAGTCCATTCTGATTGTTAACAGTGATTTTTTTTAGCTTTGTATAATTTTTTGAAAAATCTTTCTTATCTGAAATTGGGTGCTTCTCTTCCCTGAGGTGATACGGGATGTCATAAATGTGCACATGGAAGAACTCAGTAGTCATTGGCAAGAAGAGCAAAGAGCAGAGGATGATGCTGAAAAGTATGTCATGGGGTTTACTGGTGAAAATACTCTCTTTTTAATCTGTTACATTATAATTATTTAACTAAAATTTAGCCTTTCCAAGACCATTAATAATAGCACATCATAATTCATTAAAATGCTGAAATTGTTCCATGTTGTCATTGCTCAAGGTTATTATACCAGAGTTTTTCTGTTGACATAGCTCTGACAGTTTTGTAGAGACAAATATATTAGTGAGATAGAAAAGACATAAAACACAAGGGCTATATTTCTTTGCCCTCTCATATAGAATATAAGGTTATACCTATTTATATTGACTCAATCTATTGTTCTGATACAGAATATTCAACTTTAAGCTAGTGTGTCTGTTGTGTTTGGTGGAGACTAGTGGTTAAAACTAACTGTTCTCTGTTTCAGGAATGAAGAAAGACGATCAGCTTCAGTAGATTCCCGGCAGTCTGGTGGAAGTTATCTGGATGCTGAGTATTCACGACATAGAAAGGATCGGAGTAGGAGCCCACATAAACGGAAAAGAAATAAAGATAAGGATAAAAACTGGGACTCTAGAAGAAGGAAGGACAGGTAAGTCTTAACACCGCATCATCTGATGTTGAATCGTTTACTCTTGAAAGGTAAATAGATCCTTTTGTTGTAGACAACGTTGAAAAAATGAGTTGTAAGAGTAAATTACAATAAGGAGAGTAAGTTATTCGTGAGAATTCTTATCATTTGATTTTAGTTCAAGTAACCATAGCTCTGGTGGCATAGTTCTCTATATGCCTGATTCGATATGGGTTTCCCTCTTTTACTCCTTGTTTCCTAGCAGGGACATAGGGAAGTAATGTCTAGGTAGGAAGGTAGGTAGGAAGTTAACTCTATAAATAGGTGTTTGCCTAGATCTTTTTTTTCTGCTTCTTCCTCCTTTTTCTTGTCATTTCTTTCTCCTGCTAATTCCTGAGTTAAAGGGTCTTTAGGGTCAGAGAGAAGATCCAAACTTTAATATGAAGTCAATTTTGTCCTTGTTAATATCGCCGATAGAATTTTGACAGCTGGAAAGTTATGAACTAATGGTAAAATAATAAATTTATATCACTTGCAATCTATTCCAGTAGTCCAGCTGCTTACAGGGCATCTGCATGGATCTCAGTGTTAGTCAGAACTCTTTCTCGTACTGACCCTCTTTCCCCAGCGTTCCCTGTTCTGGTTAATGGGACAGACATCGTCTGTTCACCTAAGCCAGAAATCATGGAGTTATTTTAGTTGCTCCTTTTTCATTCCTGCCATCTGGTTAGTTCCTCATTGCCGTCAATTCTACCTGAAGATACCTTTACGTGCACCTCCTTACTGCTGTCCACCTGGGAAATAATAGTTTTCGTAATTGTTCTAACCATTTGTAACCTTGTCCCATGTGGAGTCATCCCTGCTTTACTGCCTGAGTGAATTTTCACTCTTGCAACTCTTCAGGGGCAAAATCCACATTGTTTAGAATGGCTCCCAGGACCACCAGCATCAGGGCTTTTGGCTACCCATCCTTGTTTTTGCCACTACCCCATGAAATATTGAATTATGCTTTAGCTAGCCTGAGTTGCTTAAATAGTTTCTCATCTGTACTCTGCCACATTTATGCCTCTCTGTGTCAGGCTCTGCTGCCTAATTTTTATTTTTAAAGACTGCTTGGTCTTTTAAGACCCAGCTTAGTCATTTCCATGAAACCTCTTATCACTCATTGAGGCAGAGCTGATCTTTCCGATTTTGTCAGCATTCCGCCTACCACGTATTTTTTATTGAACTTAAGTTATTACTCTCCCTAGTAGACTGAGCTCCTTGAAGGCAAGTCCATGTCTGATTTAGTAGTATATGCACAGTATTTGTCTAATAATAGCTTCTCAAATGATACCTTGTCCCTCTCCAGGGCCGCTGGTGATCAGGAATTAGTAATGCTTATTGATTTAATAATTTTGTTCATGTTACTGTCCTTCAGTTCGTAGGTTTAAAGCTGGCTGTGATTTAGTCCTCTTATAAAAATGAAATATTTCCTTAGTAATCCCTTTGATTCATATAATGAATGATATTTTGTAATAATTATATACAAATTAACTTAATTATCAGAGTTATTACGCTCTTTTACTGCTTTCTGGTTTGTTAATGCTTCTTCCATTGAAGTAATTTTTGGCATCTCTGAACAGTTTTTATTGACTTAAATACATTAACTTCAAATGTAAACATGAAATAATTTGCTTTTAGAGAGGATATATTTAAAGTTTAAATAGTATTAGTAGGAAATACTTCTCAAAAGTACAGGGTTGGTCTTAATGAATTGCATGGACTTGATAGCAACCAGCATAAGGATATCAGACAATTTTTGAATTCCGTCTATGACTTTATGACTTCAATATTTTATTTGGAATAAATTCTCTGGTTTTCATACGTATGTATGTATATATATATATATTCAAAGTCAGTTTTAAAGCAGAACTCTAAAATGCAGTTTAAAAAAAATTCTCATTTTGCTTATCCCCATGTCAATTTTGTCCTTTAGTTTTAATGATTCATTTTCCATATTTACTCTTAAAAGAAATTACTGTTTAGTGTATCCGTTTGGCTTAGTTGGCAGAGCATGTGACTCTTGATTCCGGGCTTATGATTTCAAACCCCACAATGAGGGTAGAGCTTACTTAGTTAAAAAAAGTATTATTTAGTTCTGACTGTATCTTTTAACTTGTTCTGAAGTACATTACTGGTGTATTACTATTTTAAAATTCTGATATTAAGATGTCCATCATTTGTAATACCTTTTTTTCTACTCCTGTCATTTCAGGGATGGGGAAAGACATCATAGTCATAAAAGGAGAAAGCAAAAAATATAATGAGGTATTGGTGCATGTATTAATTATGCTTATGTCATGATAACCAGTATGATAGCATTTTAATTACAATTTCTTTGAGTAGGAGAATGTTTATATGACTTGTTTAGTACTCAGATCATTAATTTTCAGTAACTACTTATGTTTCAAACCATGAGTATACTATTATGTCCTTTAATTTTGTTTTGCTTATATTTTAATAGATGATTGCTTCCTATTACAGATTCTGTTTCATTCTTTGTGATAATTTATGTATCAGAAAGTTCTTTAAAGTCAGTACTTAAACTGTATAAATAATACATGAACACATTCTCATTTTTAAAAATGAAACCTTATAGCTAAGGTTAACATCCCCTTGGAACCACAATCTGTAATCCCTGTGGCCACCTCAGTAACTATGATTTAACCACTGCACTGGTGAAATATAGTAGGGAAAAAACCACCTAAATATCTGTCAGAAGGGGAATGGCCCGGTTAAATAAAATATGGTATAGTCATATGATAGATTACTACATTGGATTTAAAAGAAATAAACTTTATAATAACATGGATAGATGTCAGAAACATAATGCTAAGTAAAAATAGCAAATTGCAGAAAAATAAATACAAGTTATATTTACGTACAATATAATACTGTACATTTTCTGTGACCATGTATGTATGTAAATATATTTTTAAAGCTTCAGAAGGACCAATACCAATCTCATAACAGTAATTATTTGTGGGAGGAGGTATAGATGGGAGAGATGGAATGAAAACCAGGATTGAGAGGGTGGTCAAAGAAAACTTCAGCTTTATCCACAATATGTTAAGTTTTTAAAGGCATTCATCTTTCACTTGTTAATTAAAGGTAGATTTTAATTAAAATTAAAAATATACTGTCATTTTCTTTTATGTAAATCATCTTTATTGAGTAACTGTTTATATAAAATAAAATGCACCCATTTTAAGTGTACGTTTCATTTGATTTTGACCAACTTAGACCCCAGCCGATGAAGTTGTCACCACGATCAAGATAGAGAACATTTCATCACCCCCCAAAATTCTCATATACCCCTTTTACCAATTTCTCTAGGCAACCAAGATCTGGTTTTTGTTGCTGTTAATTAGATGTATCTTTTTCAGAATTCATATAAATGGAATACTATAATACGTACTTTCTTCCACCCCACGTATTTTTGAGATTGACCCATGTTTTGTGTGTCAGTTGTCTCCTCCTTTTTGTTTGTAGTATATTTGTTGTATGATAGGTCACTCAGGTGAAACTTGGCCATTAAATGTTAATCACCTCCTGTCTAGTTAACAATATTTGGAATCTTAAAAACTCAGGGTGAAGATTCCAAGGTGGGTTTCAAATAGAAATGAAACTTAAAATAAGTAACCGACAGTGGCAGAAAGGTTGACTGGCTTTAGATCAGATTGGCTGTTGGGCTTTAGGTATAAAAAACAGCTCTCAGATTTATAAGTTGGAAATCAACAGTTTACCTGCCAATACGAAATCTTACTACTGCTATTGTACTTAATTTCTAAATATATAAAAATTCAGATTTAAAAATCTTAAGGACTTTGGTGTTACATAATGGGGAACCATGTGGAATCGCTGCTTTTGTAGGTCAAAAACTATTTGAATTCATCAGCAGTTTTATATGTTGTAACTTAATTTATTGTTTTGTTTTTCAATGTGAATTCAGCGATTTTGCTGAGAGGAAGAAACTAAAAGAGTGAGATTGAAAGGCATACTTGGATTTTCAGTAGAAGGGAGAAATAAGTGGAAAGAAGTATGTTGGTGGACTTAACGAAAAATAGAATAGGTGGGAAAAGGAGATCATCTAACCAGAATGCTTGCTTTGCCAGTATATGTACCAGAATTGGGAGGGTACAGAGAAGATGAGCATGGCTTCTGCACAAGGATGAGAAGTAAAATGTAACCAGAGTTCTTTACAGATTTTTAAGTATAATACCAGCTACTAAAAAAAAAAAAAAAAAAAATACCAGCTACTGCAAACTATCCAATAAAATAGACATAGATGGAAAGAGGCTTTGTTTGACCCTTGCACATATTAATTTTCCATGCTTATCTGTTTGTGTTTTAGACTCATTCACTGGATTATGAGCTCTTTGAGAGAAGGTTTTATATCTTTATCAATATAACCCCCATGCCTAGCAATTTATCATTTTTAAATTTTGGCAGAAGGATTTGCAAGCCCCCGTCATTTAACATCTAATTTTTGATTCACAAAATACTGATCTTTATCAGTACTATAACTGCTATCCATCTTATCCATATTAAATCCTACCTTAGGTGGCACCTTCATGCCTACATTTATGATCTACTGGCCATAAACAATTTTCTCTGCTGAACTCTTAAAAGCACTAAGGATAGTTAACATTCATTGAGCACTTACTATGTAGCAGACCGAACTTTTTAAAAATATACATATAGAAAGTATACATAGCAACATTTACCATTAGCTGTTTTTAAGTACATAGTTCAGTGGCATTAGTAATCACATTGTTGTACAACCATCACCACTATACGTCTCCAGAATGTTTTCATCATCCCAAACTGAATCTGTCTCTACCCATTAAACAGCAGCTCTCCATTTACCCCTTCCCTCAGCCCTTGGTAATCACCACTCCACTTTCTGTCTCTATGAATTTGACTATTCTAGGGACCTCATAGAAGTGGAATCAGAATTGTGTGTGTGTGTGTGTGTGTGTGTGTGTGTGTGGCTTATTTTACTTAGTGTTTTCAAGGTTCATCCATCTTGTAGCATGTATCAGAAATTCATTTCTTTTAAGGCTGAATAATACTCCATTGTGTATATATTCCATATCTGTTCGTCCATTCATCTGTCGGTGGGCATTTGGATTATTTCCAACTTTTAGCTGTTGTGAATAACACTACTGTGAACATGGCTGTACAGAGATCTGTTTGAGTCCCTGTCTTCACTTCTTATGGATGTATGTCTAGAATTGGAATCGTTCGGTCATAAGGTAACTCTGGGTTTCATTTTTTGAGAAACCTTCGTAGTGTTTTCCACAGGGCTTACACATTTTACGTTTCCACCAGCAGTGCAGCAGGGATACAGTTTCTCTACCTCTTTGGCAATACTTGGTATATTCTGGTGTTTTTTATGTGTTTTTGGTAATAGCCATTATGGGTGTGAAGTGGTATCTCTTTGTGGTTTTGATGAGCTCTTTGTAATAAACATATTTAGTTGTCAGGAAACACTCTGAGGTGTAAAGACTAGTATTTTCACCATTTTAGACATGAAGAAATTGAGGATCAAGGAACTAAATAACTTGCTCTCATTCTGAAAGGGAGTCTTGGCACTCTTGCCCCAGGGTTCGAGCTCTTTCAGTTCGTCTCTCCTGTATTATAATTACTTACAATTGCTTGTGTCTCCAGCTAGGTTTTAAAATTTTTTGAAAGTATGATATGTTTATCTGAGTCCCCAGAGTGCCTAGTAGGATTCCTTGAATGATGTAGGTGATAAATGTTTATTCAGGCATAAAAATGCTTAATTATCTTCCCAACGTCATACGAGCAGTGCGAACAAAGATTGGAATTAGAGCCCCTGCTCTTAACCAGTATACAGACATTATTTTTATTTATTTATTTATTTATTTATAAAGGTGTTTTTGTTTTGTTCTTTTGTAAGTGATCTCTACACCTGCGGTGGGGCTCGTACTCAACGCCAAGATCAAGAACTGCACGTTCACGACTGAGCCAGCCGGGCGCCCTATACAAACTCTTATTAACTGGGGACACGTTTGAATGGACTTGTATCATGGTAGTGTCTTCCATTTCATAACAATCTCTGCATTATCCACCAAGTTTTCTGAACTCCTTTATAAAATCTGAAAAAACGAACGTTTCCCACCTATCATTTTGTTAAATTCAAACTGATTCATAAATAAACTTGCCTTATGTCTTGATACCTATTAATTATATATCAAAGTTCTTTGCAGTGATCAATTTTACGTTTCCCATGAAGACCTAAAAATCAAAATCTCACAGTACCTTGTGAAAGATTTTATTTATTTATTTATTTATTTATTTGTCAGAGAGAGAGAGAGAGAGAGAGCGAGCGAGCGAGTGCATAAGCAGTCAGAATGGCAGGCAGAGGCCAAGAGAGAAGCAGGCTCCCTGCCGAGCAAGGAGCTGGATTCGGGACTCGATCCCAGGACCCTGGGATCATGACTTGAACTGAAGACAGCGGCTTAACCAACTGAGCCACGCAGGCACCTCAAATTCTCACAGTACCTTCAAAATTAAGAGTGCTTGACAGTTAAATGTGAGGTTTTTGGAAGAATCTTAGCCAACGTAAGGAATTTGGAAGGAGCTGAGGAAAAATTGAAACCCGCTCTGTCCTCCTGCCCACTGCCTCCTATCTCTCCTACTCTTAAAGAGGATGTGGGTACGGTTTTTTAATCTGCCACAGGAGAACAGCACTTATGCTGAAGTTTAAGGGAGAGGCATTTGCGAGCAAAAAGAAGTTAAGGCAACTTCTCAAATATTTAGACTGGTCTTGGTTGCTTTAATTTACATGTTGTCAAAGTGGCTACTGTGCAGAGCCCAGGGCACTGATTACATTCAATGGGAAACTGAACCTGTCACTCTCATTTATTAATTAGATTAGTGATCTCCAAGTCTTTGTCACTGTGGAGTAAGGCTGATGGGGTAATCTTGAGCCTTTTAGTGAAAGTTAGTTGTCAAATGGCAAATTTTACATAAAATGTTTTAAGTTGACTTTGAAAAAAAATTTTTAAACACCTATATATTATGTTGCACAGAAGTATTAATACCATGAAAGTGTGTGTAAAGTCTTTACTCCTATCTTTGAGGACACTTTTCTTTTTATGTTTAGTGAATTTGTGTAGGTCCAAGAGTTCTGGTGTGAAGCTTTGTTGCATTGAGTGTAAAAAAACAAAATCTATTTGTAGTTTTTGAGTATGTTTATGAGGTTGATTTCTTTTTATGTAGCCTGCTTTTGAGTTGTTATAACTGAGCCAGCAGATGTGTTAATTATGAAACTAAATCTTACTTACTACATTTGCGGTTGTACTTCCTACTCTGGTCATAGATTTGGGAGTTTGGTCTCGTGGAAAGTCCTCACAGCTTTTGGATATTTGGATTGACACCAGTAATTTCTATTGCTCCTTTTCAGGAAAGAAAAAATGAAAGATTTGTCAGATTCAAGGGGCTGCAAGTTGGATTCATCTTTACTGAGCAAGTTGAGTCAGTTTCCTATCCAAAAACCCAGTGTGGTCACCTAAGAGGAAGGATGCCATCATAAAATAGAATATAAACTTCAAACTTACTTTTAGTCCTTTGGCGTAGTAATAAAAGGCAGGAAGCACTTCAGTTTAAAAAGTCACTAGGCGCCTAGGGGGCTCAGATGGTTAAGCGTCTGCCTTCCACTGAGGTCATGATCTCCAGGTCCTGGGATCCAGCCCTGTGTCAGGCTCCCAGCTCACTGGGGAGTCTGCTTCTCCCTCTCCCTCTGCCTCTCCCCTCGCTTATGCTCTGTCAGACGAATTAAAAATAAAATAAAATGTTGCTATACACAGCATCTGGACAATGTTAAATTAAGGAAGACTGCAGGCCCCAGAGAGGCCATGCCTTCTGAGGATCATACCTTGTGGCACCAATTAAGGGATTTGGGGTTGGGTTGCTTGAGTGCTGTTTATGAGGCTAATTTCCCATAATCATGGAACTTTGGTAACCCATGTTTTCCCTCCAGCTCCAAGGCATGATTCCTCTTCTAGAATGAGAAGGCTAATTAAGGGGAGCTATCAGGAATCCAGAGAGATGAAGCATGAGCCTGGGCTTTATTTGCTATTGCTGACACTATTTCATACAAATGAAACACTTGTAAGTAACAAATTCTTCACATAATGGAAGGAATAGCCTTGATCAAAGGGGGCGCTGGGATGAGTGAGATGGATACAGTACAGGTCTGCCTTTCACTGTGACTGGGAGGGGGGGGGGGGAATGGGGAGTGGGAGTTAATCTTTCCATGCCTCCTGTTCCTCATCTGCAGATTAGAATAACAATATGCTCGCAAGGGTCGGGGTGAGGTTTAGAGATAATGAATGTGACTTGCCTCACACAGTGTTTGATCGATAGCAAGTACTGAATACCTGCCATTATTATTTATAACACACTTGTGAATATTTTCTTTCTGCTCTGCCTTCTACGTTGGACCAACCTAGATACCTGTCTCATGACCTCAGAGAATTCTGTCCTGCTGTAATGTTAGCACACAAGCCATACATCCTTGAGGGCTCCGTAGAGAAGCGTTTATAGAGAAGTGCTTCACATTCCGTATCTCCAGGGCATGTACACAGCTGCACGCACCTGAATGGCTGACCAGCATAAAAATACTGAAATACCTCTTAAGCTGCTGGGTAAATAATTGCTGTCTCAAGCCCCACCTCCCATCTCCCCTTCTTTGCCATTAAATTCCTAACTGTCTCCTAGGCACCACCATGATCCAGCAAAAAGAAAGGGATGATATCTGGCACAGCTGGAGGCCTTAGAGTACCTGGCTCCAGAGCTAAGGCTGGTTGGTGGCTGATTAATTGGTGACTATGCAGTCATCCTGTCCCCAAACAGTGAGATCATTGTTAACACGGACGTATTATTCCGTTTCTCACTTTACCCTATGCAGTGGGCTCTGTGTGCAGGTTGCTGTATTGTGGGGCTACTGATCGTGGGCATGGTTACACGCGGTTGAGTCAGCCACAGCTCCCTGTAGACGACAGTAGTACAAGTGTGGAAGGAGGAATCAGAAGTTGTAAGGGTTTCACACTATGTATGTATAATATTCGAATATGATTATGGTAAGTGAATATATAAAATAAATGCTAGAGAAGCCACTAAATAAACAAAACAGGAATAGCTAATGAGCCATAGTAGAGAGGAAACAGAATCATTAAAAACCATCCAAAAGAAGAAGGTAGGAAGAAAAAGAGAAGGAAAGAACAGATAAGATAAAAAATAGCAAGAAGGTGGATTTAAACCCACCCATATTGACCTTATTAAGCATTAAATGTAAATGTTCTAAGCGCTCAACAGGTGGAGGTTGTCAAGTTGGATAAAAAGGCAAGACCTAGGGGCGCCTGGGTGGCTCAGTGGGTTAAGCCGCTGCCTTCGGCTCAGGTCATGATCCCAGGTCCTGGGTTCGAGCCCCACATTGGGCTTTCTGCTCAGCGGGGAGCCTGCTTCCTCCTCTCGCTCTGCCTGCCTCTCTGCTTACTTGTGATTTCTCTCTGTCAAAAAAAAAAAAAAAAAAAAAAAGGCAAGACCTAGGTGTATGTTGTCTCTAGGAAACCCATTTTAAATATGAGGATACCAATAGGTTAAAAATACAAAGATAGGGAAAATGTGTCATGCTAACACCAAACGATCAAAGTAGACTTCAGAACAATGAATGTTACCAGAGATAAAGAGGAACATTTCACAACGTCACAGAAGTCAGTTCATCAAGAGGACATAACAATCCTAAATATATGTGCACCTCATAAGAGGTTCAAAATACCTACAACAAAGGACTGAAGGGACAACAGGGCAAGTTCCCAATTACGGTGGAGATTTCAACACTTGTGCCTTATCAATACATCGTGTGAGCAGATAGCACTTCAAGAAAGAAGTGTTGCACAAGTGACATTTGTAGAACTCCACCTGGACAACCAGAAGAATATTCTTTTCGTACACACTTGTGATAGTGACCAAGTGGGCCATAAAACAACTTTTGAGGCATTGGAGAGGATTGAAATCATACAAAGTATTACTCTGAACACAAAAGAAACTAGAAATCAATAAAAGATATTTGAAGAATCCTCAAATATTGAGAAATTAAACAGCCTACTTCTAAATAACTCATGGGCCAAAAATTATAAGGCGAATTAGAAAATACTCTGAACTGAATCAGAACAAAAACCTATCACAGCATATCAGAATTTGTGGGATGTAGCTAATGCAGTGCTTGGAAGGACATTTACTTAAATGCTTGACTAAGAAAAGATGAAAGTGTTAATGACCTAAGCTCCCATCCTGAAACAGTATAGATAAAGATCAAATTAAGCAGAAGGAAGGAAACAACAGAAATCAATGAAATAGAAAACTGAAAAGCAGTAAAGAAAGTAAATGGAACCAAAGACAGATTTTTAAAAAACTTCAAGGGGCATCTGGGTGGCGCAGTCAGTTAAGCATCCAACTCTTGGTTTTGAGTCAGGTCACGATTTCAGGGTCCTGGGATAGAGCTCTGCATCAGGCTCTGCACTCACTGCCTAAGTCTGCTAAAGTTTCTCTCTCCTCCACTGTGCTCACTCGCTTGCTCGCTCTCAAACAAATCTTAAAAAATTTTTAAAAATGATGAATAAAATCGACCAGCCTCTAGGCAGGTGGGTCCAACCAGACTCCAGCCAGGAGGAAAAAGAAAAAAGAAAAAAGGCACAAATGATTGATACCAAGAGTGAACATGGACAAGTTGCTACAGATTCTAGAGACCTTACTTTTTTTGTTTTTTTAAGATTTTATTTATTTATTTGTCAGAGTGAGCAAAGGCAAACAGGCAGGCAGAGGCAGAAGGAGAAGCAGGCTCCCTGTTGAGCAAGGGGCCCAATGCGGGACTCGATCCCAGGATGCTGGGATCATGACCTGAGCCATCCAGGCGTCCCTAGATTCTAGAGACTTTAAAATGATAAAAAGGGAATGTTACAATATCATGCCAATAAATCCAACAACTTAGATGAAATGGATAAATTCCTTAAAATACACAAGTCACCTAGACCTACTCAAGAAGAAGCAATTTGAGAGGCGCCTGGGTGGCTCAGTGGGTTGAAGCCTCTGCCTTCGGCTTGGGTCATGATCTCAGGGTCCTGGGATCGAGCCCCACATCGGGCTCTCTGCTCATCAGGGAGCCTGCTTCCCCCTCTGTTTCTGTCTGCCTCTCTGCCTGCTTGTGATCTCTCTCTGTCTGTCAAATAAATAAACAAAATATTTTAAAAAAAGAAGAAGCAATTTGAGATACTCATATCCAATAAATACATTGAATTCAGTTAGAAACTTTCCCACAAGAAAACCAGTCCCAAACAGCTTCACTGGTAAGTTCTACCAAATATGTAGGGAGGACTAATACCAATTCTTCACAAACCCGGATAATAGAAGAGGGAGGGAACTCCCAGCTGTGCTCTTGATACCAAAACCAAAGATACTATAAGTAAACTTTAGACCAACAGAGTTCATGAACATAGATACCTTAACAAAAATTTGGCAATGTTTTGCGAACAAATCCAGCAACACATTAAAAAAAAAAATGCATTATGATCATGTAAGTTTTATTCCAGGAATTCAAGGATGATATAACATTAAACATCAGGGTAATTGACCATGTTGATGAAGAAAAATCCTGTGATCCTCCACAGATGCAGGAAAAGCATATGATAAAATTCAATATCTATTCATGGTTTAAAAAAACAAAACAAAAACAAAAACAAGATATTCTAAGCATCTAGAAATGGAAGGAAACCTCAACCCGGTAAGGGACATCTACAAAAAATCTGGAGCTAAGATTGTATTGAACAGTGGAAGAATGAATCATTTCTGATTGGGAGCAAGGCAAAGACGTCTGCTTTGCCACTTCTGTTCAACATTGTACCAAGGTTCGTACAATACAATAAAAAGAAAGAAAATGTATAGATTGGAAAGTAATACTGTCTTTATTCACAGATGACATAATCATCTGTGTAGAAAATCCTAAGGAATTTACAAAAAAACCCAATTAGAACTAATAGATTTAGCAAGGCTATATAACCAATATACAGAAATCCTGTAATTTTTATATGCTAGTAATGAAAATTGGAACTAGCATCAAAGAACATAAAATATATAGGGGAAAATTGAACAAAACGTGCAGGACCTGTACACTGAACACTATAAATCTTGCTGAGGGAAATTAAGATTTAAATAAATGAAGAGAGATGTCATGCCCACCAATCAGAACACTCTTTTTAAGGCACCAATTCTCATTAGATTGAACAACAGATTCTATGCAATTGCAATAAATTACCAGCAGGCCCTCCTAAAAAAATGGCATAATATATTTTCTATTGTAAGATATGCATAACATTGACCATTTTAACCATTTTTAGATGTACAAGTCAGTGGCATTAAGTCCATTCACATTGCTGTGCAACTCCCACCATCATCTATCTCTAGAACTTTTTCATCTACCCAAACCCATTAAACAACTCCCCATTTCCCCTCTTCTAGGCCCTGGCAACCACCATTTCATTTTCCATGAATTTGGCTACTCCAGGAACCTCGTATAAGTGGAACCATAAAATATTTGTACTTTTGTGTTTGGCTTATTGCACTTAGCATAATGTCCTGAAGGTTCATCTGTGTTGTAGCCTGCCAGCAGACTGGATAGCCTGCTTTCTTTGTTTCTTTGTACCCTTCCTTTCCCTGCCCACTTCTCCTTCCCTCCCTTTCTTCCACCCTCCCTCTCTCCCTCCCTTTCTTCCACCTACCCCTACTTCCTTCCTTCCTTCCTTCCTATCTTCCTTCCTTCCTTTGACAGACTGATTTAAAAATTATATGGAAATGCAGTGGACTTAACCAGAACATTTTAGGAGGAAAAAGAACAAAGTTGGAAGACTTAACACTACCTGATTTCAAGACTTATTATGAAGTTACATTAACCAAGACAGAGTGGTATTAGCAAAAGGATAGACATGTAGATGAGTAAAACAGAAGAGCAAATCCAGAAGTAAATGCACAGATGTGTGATCATTTGATTTTTGACAAGCTGCGAGGTGATTCAATGAGGAAAGGATGGTACTAATATGCTGGAACAACATGATATCCATAGGAAATTCAAGGAACCTCAAGTTTTACCTCAAGTCATACACCAGCATCAACCCGAAGATAATCATAAACTTACATGTAAAAGCTAAAGTAAAATTTCTAAAAGAGAACATAGCAGAAGTTGTTTGTGACCTTGGGTTAGGCAAAGATTTCTTAAACAGGACACATAAAAGAGAAAACCACTAAGTTGGATTTCATCAAATTGAACTTTTGTGGACGCCTGGGTAGCTCAGTGGGTTAAAGCCTCTGCCTTTGGCTCAGGTCATGATCCCAGGGTCCTGGGATCGAGCCCCACATCGGGCTCTCTGCTCAGCTCTGCTCTGTTTCCCCGCTCTCTCTGCCTGCTTCTCTGCCTACTTGTGATCTCTGTCAGATAAATAAAATCTTAAAAAAAAAAATTGAACTTTTGCTCTTTACAAGACATTGTTAAGGCAAACCATAGAATGGGAGTAAGTATTCACAAAGCATGTAGCAAAGGACAGATCTAGGATACATAAAGAACTCTTAAAACAACCTCCCAAAAATGAACAAAAGATCTGAGTGGATATTCAAGGGAAGATATATGGATGGTAAATAAGCACATGAAAAGAAACTCAACAGAATTACTAAGGGAAATGCAAACTAAAACCACAATGAAGTAACACTGGGCATCCCAGAATGGCTGAAAGTGAGAGACTGATACTACCAAGTGTTGGTGAGAATGTGGAACAACCAGAATTATCGTTTATTGCTGGCAGGACTGTATCATTATACAACCACTTTAGAAAACTTCAAGAGTGTGATTTTTTTTCTTTAATTTTAAAGTTTAACATGCCATACAATCCAGCAGCATTTCTCCTAAGCTATTCCTAGATTGCCTCTGTGTTACCAAAGGTAAAAGGAAACATGTCTGCACTCTGACCTGCCCACAAATATTCAAGTGGCTTTGTTCATAGTAGCCCCAAAGCAGGAGCAACTGAAATGCCCATCAGCTGGTGAATGCATAGACAAATTATCTATCCATCCAGTGGGATACCACTCAGCCATAAAAAGGAGTGAACTATTGAAACAGCAATGGATGAATCCCAAAAGCATGTTAAGGGAAAGAAGCCACACATAAAAGACTATATACTGCGTGATTCCACTTACATACAATTGTAGAAAAGGTAAAACCTACTGACACATCAGTGGTTGGTAGGGATTGGGGGGGGGTGAGGAGAGGAAGCTGTAAAGTAACACAAAGAAGCTTTCTAGGATGATGGAAGTGTTCTATATCACTATTGTGCTGGTTGCAAGACAATACATTTGTCAAAACTTACCAAATCGGGGTGCCTGGTGGCTCAGAGGGTTAAAGCCTCTGCCTTCTGCTCAAGTCATGATCCCAGGGTCCTGGGATCAAGCCCCACATCGGGCTCTCTCCTTGGTGGGGAGCCTGCTTCCTCTGCCTGCCTCTCTGCCTACTTATGATCTCTCTCTGTCGAATAAGTAAATAAAATCTTTAAAAAAAAAATAAAAAAAAACTTACCAAATCTTATACACCTAAGATAGGCGAGTTTTATTATAGTAAAATTATACCTCAGCAATGAAAAAAGAACAAAAGGAAAGAGAGAATAAAGAATATGATGGCTTCTTCCCTCCAGGAACTCCTCTATGTAAGGAGTCAAGATAGCCTGGAAAAAAACTTAAGGCGATGAATGATTAGGAGTCCGGTATAATTCACTTGAACATGTTCTGTCACACCCGGGATTGGTAGTTGTAAACCCATGCCCTGGGCTGGTGATCAGTAATGCTCGGCCATGCCATGGGAATGAGGGAAGCAAGTCCAGCTTCCTTCGAGGAAGGAATTTAAAATGGAGGTTTTCTCCTTAACAAGTTAGCGTGGGCCTTCCCATCTTTTATCCATCTGGAAGGACTCTGGATTCTGCCCTGTGTAAGGCAGCTTGAAGCAACTGTACTTTAATTGGAACGCACTGTGTCTAGCCTGGTCTTGGGAATATGAAAGAAACAAGACTTTAGGGTGATCATTGGGAGAATAAAAACCAACACCTGGGAAGTACTGGAAGGTTGAGAGTAAATGGGAATGCATAGATTGCAGAGTATTTGTGGACATATCCCTGTGGGTCATGGGTTTTGAGTAGCAGATTATTAAAGATGAAGTACTAAACCTAGTGGTTCTGATAATAATCCTAAAAAAGCAGGAGAAGAACTCAGACCACAAAGGGAAAAGGATCGAATTTGAGATGGATTCTGAGTCCTGAAGAGGGGAAAGGAAGGATTTTTCTCCCTTACAGAAGATCCATGTGGACAACCTACTTAAACACATAACAGCAACCCCACCTCCCCCCAAAAATACTGCTACAGGTTTAAAGAGTTTGATTCCTTTGGAGAAAAAGTAGAAATTTGGAGCGAAGGAGGCAAAATTGATAGCTTTGTTGAATTACGGCTTCATCAGGCATAGCTACATTTCCCATAATTTCTTTGCCGAATTAGAGTATGATTATATACACAAGGCAAGTTATTCCATGAGATGCATGAAAAAAAGGTTCTGCACCTTAGTTCATTTTATGAGAGTGATCATTAAAGATGATGATTGGGGTCAATAGTTGGGGAGGCTGTGCACATGGTGAAGGGGTCGGGGATGTGTAGGAGCTCTGTACCTTCGCTCCATTTTGCTGTGAGCCAAAAGTGTTCTAAAAAATAAAGTTGGGGCGCCTGGGTGGCTCAGTGGGTTAAGCCTCTGCCTTCGGCTCAGGTCATGATCCCAGGGTCCTGGGATCGAGCCCCGCACCGGGCTCCCTGCTCAGCGGGAAGCCTGCTTCCCTTCCTCTCTTCTCTGCCTGCCTCTCTGCCTACTTGTGATCTCTGTCAAATAAATAAATAAATAAAATCTTTAAAAAAAACAAAGTCTATTTGGGGGCACCTGGGTGGCTCAGTTGTTAAGTGTTTGCCTTCGGCTCAGGTCATGATATCAGGGTCCTGGGGTTGAGCCCTGCATCGGATGGGAAGCCTGCTTCTCCCTCTCTCACTCCCCCTGCTTGTGTATCCTCTCTCACTGTGTCGCTCTCTGACAAATAACTAAATAAAATACTTAAAAAAAATAAAGTCTATTTTTTAAAAAAGGTTATTGGAAAATGTGGCTTTGTTTGACAGGGTAAGAATCAAGATTTGGAATTTTCAAAAAATTCTAGGAGGTCAGAGTTTTCTGGGTAATATGTGACAGTGAAAGGGGCAGTGCGCCACATTTTTCTGGCTCCAGACTGGCTTCTGTTTAAATTGAAGCACATTCAAAGGCAAAGTGAAGAAGCAAGTCTAGATTTCACAGCATTGGTTTTTTTGAATTAGGAAAAGCCGGTGAGTTGGATTCTCTGACGAAGGGAATAGCTGCTCCCATTCCCCTGCCATTCTCATCCTGCCTTACCTGTCTCGTTGTCAGTGTGGGGCGGGTGGGGGTTGAGCAGCACCAGGCATCATCCGGGTGCCTGAGCGAATTGATGGAGGGACGGGGACACAGGTGAGTGGACAGCAGCTGACACCCTCTCAGAGAGCAGGCAGGACAGGCAAGCCTCCAGATTTGGCATCCTTTAGAGGGGCGTGCATGTGTTAACCAGGAAGCTGCAAGGAACTCTTCAGTTCCCTGAAAATTCTCTAGCTGTGGAACATTCCAGAAATGACGTCAGGAACGTCACTGAGACATAACATCTAGACCGGAGGTAGCAGCTGGTAACAGAAGCAATGAGACCGCACTCATAACAGCTGTTATTTTCTGGACACCTGTTCTGTCCGAGTTTAGCACACCTGACAGGCATCATTTCACTTCATCTCCACAACACC
The DNA here is from genome assembly GCF_902655055.1 of Lutra lutra. Classification (NCBI taxonomy): domain Eukaryota; kingdom Metazoa; phylum Chordata; class Mammalia; order Carnivora; family Mustelidae; genus Lutra; species Lutra lutra. Next base: position 19,964,763 of record NC_062283.1, on the reverse strand, counting down.
CAGGTCTTGACTCCGGAGCACGCAGGCTGCACTCTTGGCAGCTCAGACTGCATTCTTTGTTTGGTAAGAAAGGAAGAGGGAAATGTGCGTGTCCAGTCCTTGTAAGAATTTTTACCCAGAAATCCAGAAGAACTAGCAAGGACTTCCTGCCACGGTGATGCAGTGAGGGGCAGCCAGGCTAGCTGACTGTTCTGCGGTGGCTGCAGTCCATGCCTGTCTTTTCTCTTCTGTCCTCATATGTTTGTGAGGTGCTGGAGAATGTAGGCTCAGTCCCCATTTTAGAGGTGAGAACACTGAGGCCAGGGAAGATAGGAGCTCACCCAGAATCATGCAAAGGCGTGACCTGATGACCAGCGCACAGATGTGTCACCTAGTCCCTGCACTCCCCACATGGATCCAGTGGAGGCATCTTTTTTTTTTTTAATTTTTCTCCAAAGATTTTGTTTTTCAGGAATCTCTACACCCAACGTGGGGTTTGAACTTATAACTCTGAGATCAACAGTCCTATGCTCCACCGACTAAGCCAGCCAGGCATCTCCCAGTGGAGGCTTCCTAGCAGAAGGGTGAGATGTTGTCCCCTTTACCTCTGAGGTGAGTAGGGCAGGTGATGCTTAGATGAACCCCTGGTCTCCTCACCTGCTTGCAGAAATAAATGTTACCAGTCTTGAAATTGTTCATGGGAAGCAAAAGTAAAGCATTTCAGAAAAGTTCTGAGATTTCTAGGGCTTTGTTGGCTTAATTAATCATTAAGAAGGGGCAGTGTATTTGCAGGGAAATAAAGCTTTTCAGTGAATCTACTGCAAAAGTCATAAAAGGCAACTGTCTTCATTGAAAGGAGCATTCTTTTACTTTATCCAGGAGTTTCACTTCCTCGGCTGCTTTGCAAACCAGCTCCTTCAAAAAAAAAAATCTGTCTTATTGCTGGGTAGATAATAGTGGGAATCATTCCAGTGTGGGGACAGAAGTCACTCAGAAGAAAAGAAACAGGTTAGCGTTCCCGTTTTATTTGACTCTTCCCTACGCTAAGAGGGAAGACATGTATCAGTTTGCATTGTGTGTTTCTAGCTGGAAATGTACTGGGCCCTTCCTAGGTGACAGGCACAGTGCTAGGCTCTTTAGGGAAGTTCCCTGGGATGGGAGGGGGGTGCTCATTCTACTCTCCCAGTCATTTGTTTTCCTGCACTAAGAGCCATGCTTCTGGGTCCCAGCAAGGGTTAATGAGGTGACGGGCAGCCAGTCCAAGGGGCACACGTTAGTGTGGCCTGGCCAGACCTCCCAGGCAGGGAGCAGGGTATGGATTCTGCAGGGGTGGTTCTTGGGGAGATTTCGTGGTGTTTCTTGAGCCGGGGGCATGTCTGGGGCTTTCTCATCACCAAGTCTCCAGATCTTTGTCACTCAGAAGCTTCCAGACTCCCAGCTCCTGGTTGGGACAGAGGCGGTAGTTTGAAGTGGGCCAGGTCTCAGGTGTTGTTGTGGGATTTGCTCCTGAAAGCCCAGCCTAGGTCCAAGTCCTCCAGCCTTTCCAGTGGTTTCGTGAGCTCCTAATCTCTTAATGAAGAACACACTTTGAGGCCGTTCGGGCTGCGGGAACAGAATAGCATAGGCCGGCTGGCTTCTACAACAGACATTTAGTTCTCAGAGTTCTGGAAGCTGGGAAGTCCAAGACCAAGTGCCAGCACGTTTGGTGTCCAGTGAAAGCTTGCTTCCTGGTTCGTAGACCGCTGTCTTCTAACATGGTAGAAGGGGCAAGGAGAGCGCGCCACTCTCACAACCTAATCACCTCCCAAGGCCCCACCTCCCAATACCATCACATTGGGGGTGAGGTGTTGTGTGGGACACAGACGCTCCGACTACAGCAGGCGTCTTGTGACTGAGGCTTCCTAGACTTAAAATGTGGCAGCTTCCCTCTCTTGAGTAGCCAAGAGGCCACCTGTTTTTGTTGTCTGTGAGCTAAGAATGTTTTTTACATTTTTAAATGGTTGGGAGAGAAATCAAAAGAAGAAGAATATTTCATGACAGATGAAAATCATATAAAATTCAAATTTCAGTGTCCATAACAGTTTCTTGGCTCACTGTTGCCCCTGATGGTTTACATATTGTCCACGGCTGTGTGGGAACTAGACTTGCAACCGAGACAGGTGATCTAAAACACTCACTATCTGCCCTTTTTTTGCAGAAAGTTTGCCCACTCCTCCTCAAAAAGGCTGAGTTTTGTTCTCTTTCCTAAAAGAATGACTAATCGTGTGTGTGTGTGTGTGTGTGTGTGTGTGTGTGTGTGTGTGTGTGTGTGTTTTAAAATAAGCAACGGCAACTGCCAACGTTCCTTCTGACTAGTTTCTGGATGTCTGTGCAGTGTATTCCTATAACCCCAACACTCTTATGGGGCCAGCCTCAGGGATGTCACCCTGAGCCCCATGCTCAGAAGGGGAACCTGTGCTTGGGGTTCTATACTCTGTCATTGCCATTCTGAAATTCTTAACAGCTATTTTATCTTTGAGTTTGTGTCTTTTTGTGGAGTTCTTTGGGACCCTGGAGCACGTGATAGGGTTTAGAGCCTTGGTCCCCATGTGGTCTCTCTCACCTCCCGTCTCGCTAGGACAGCCCCTCACGCCCGTCCTGGCCCTATGGGGGCTTGGATGCATTCACCTCAGTGTTCCTACCACAGTCAGCGCTTGACCTGTGACCATCCTCGCTCCTGGAGGGAGTATGACATTGAAAGCAAATAAAAACGATCTTGGCAGGTCAAGAAAGAGATCATGAAAGAGGAAAAAATCATTTTTGTTTTCCTGCTCTATGGACAAGGAGCTCTGCATTTTTATTTTTCTTAGGGTCCTGCAAATGATGTAGCTGCTCTGCTATTATGACTCATAGCCTAGTGGTTTTAGTAAATATAAGGAACTATTTGTCCAAATTAGAGAATGTTGTAGCAAAAAAACCAGGAGATAAATTACACTTGTTTTTGCTCTTTTATTTCCACTCCCAATATTAGCATTTTAAAATAATCACTCTTTTGATATACTAACATTCTTTAATATTTATTTGGCAATGAATCAAGGAATTCATTAGCGAATGAAAGACTAACATCAAAAGTTAGGAATTTTCCTTTGGGTGCAGAGTTCAGTCATATTACAGATATTTAATAAATGTTTCTTCTTATGGTCTTTCCATTCAATAATGATCAAGTGTTATATGACTTTACTATTTTGAGAAAAAAATGCAGAGAAGTTTAAAAATACTTGGTTTTGATTAAATGAATTATGCATAACTTAAAGGGCAATTTTTAAAAATTTTTAATTATTATTTTTATTTTATTATTCTGTGCCCAGCCTGGAGCCCAACGTGGGGCTTGAACTCACAACCCTGAGATCAGGACCTGAACTGAGATTATTGAGTTGGACACTTAACTCACTGAGCCACACAGGCACCCTAGCAATTGTTTTTCATAACAATTTTGGTATATTAAAGATCAAATAAATGTCCCAAACAGGAGCATAGTGCATTTACACATTTTATTATGATCCTTCAGATCTCATTGTCACAAAGCCCCCAGAGCAATTCTGATGACAAAGCCTGATCATTCACAGGTTCACTGGTTGGCCTTAAAGAACTACTGCTCCATCCACAGATCATTGGCCAAAAGCCATCACTGTTTGTTTTTTTTTTTAATTTATATATAATGTATTATTTGCTTCAGGGGTACAGGTCTGTGGATCATCAGGCTTACACATTTCAGAACACTCTCCATAGCACATACCCTCCCCAATGTCCATGACCCAGCCACCCCAACTTCCAGCAACCCTTAGTTTGTTTCCTGAGATTGTCTCTTATGGTGTGTCTCCTTCCCTGCTCCCATCTTGTTTCATTTTTTCCCTCCCTTCTTCCCATGACCCTCCACCCTGCCTCTCAAATTCCTCATATCAGGGAGATCATATGATAATTGTCTTTCTCTGATGGACTTATTTCACTCAGCATAATACCCTCCAGTTCCATCTACATCATTGCAAATGGCAAGAGTTTGTTTCTTTTGATGGCTGCATAGTATTCCATTGTATATATGTACCAGATCTTCTTTATCCATTCAGCTGTTGATGGACATCTAGGATCTTTCCATAGTTTGGCTATTGTGGATATTGCTGCTATGAACATTCAGGTGCAAGTGCCCCTTCGGATCACTACATTTATATCTTTAGGGTAAATACCCAGTAGTGCGATTGCTGGGTCATAGGGTAGCTCTAATTTCACCTTTTTGGGGAACCTCCATACTGTTTTCCAGAATGACTGCACCAGCTTGCATTCCCACCAACAGTGTAGGAGGGCTTCCCTTTCTCCACATCCTCGCCAGCATCTGTCATTTCTTGACTTGTTCATTTTAGCCATTCTGACTGGTGTGAGGTGGTATCTCACTGTGGTTTTGATTTGTATTTCCCTGATGCCGAGTGATGTGGAGCACTTTTTCATGTGCCTGTTGGCCATTTGGATGTCTTCTTTGCAGAAATGTCTGTTCATGTCTTCTGCCCTTTCTGGATTGGATTATTTGTTCTTTGGTGTTGAGTTTGATAAGTTCTTTATAGATATTGGATACTAGCCCATTATCTGATATGTCATTTGCAAATATCTTCTCCCATTCTGCCAGTTGTCTTTTGGTTTTGTTGACTGTTTCCTTTGCTGTGCAAAAGCTTTTGATCTTGATGAAGTCCCAATAGTTCATTTTTGCCCTTGTTTCCCTTGCCTTTGGTGATGTTTCTAGGAAGAAATTGCTGCAGCTGTCGAAGAGGTTGCTGTCTGTGTTCTCCTCAAGGATTTTGATGGATACCTGTCCCACATTGAGATCTTTCATCCATTTTGAGTCTGTTTTGTGTGTGGTGTAAGGAAATGGTCCAGTTTTATTCTTCTGTATGTGGCTGTCCAATTTCCCCAACATGATTTGTTGAAGGGACTGTCTTTTTTCCATTGGACATTCTTTTCTGCTTTATTGAAGATAGTTGACCATAGACTTGGGGTCCATTTCTGGGCTCTCTATTCTGTTCCATTGATCTGTGTGTCTGTTTTTGTGCAAGTACCACACTGTCTTGATTATTACAGCTTTGTAATAGAGCTTAAAGTCTGGAATTGTGATGCTGCCAACTTTGGTTTTCTTTTTCAACATTCCTCTGGCTATTTGAGGTCTTTCCTGGTTCCATATATTTTAGGATTATTTGTTCCATTTCTTTGAAAAAAAAGTTGATGGTATTTTGATAGGGATTACATTAAATGTGTAGATTGTTTTAGGCAACATGGACATTTTCACAATATTTGTTCTTCCAATCCATGAACATGGAATGTTTTTTTCAGTTCTTTGTGTCTTCCTCAATTTCTTCCACGAGACATTATAGTTTTCTTAGTACAGATTCTTTGCCTCTTTGGTTAGGTTTATTCCTCGGCATTTTATGGTTTTGGGGGCAGTTGTAAATGGGATTGACTCCTTAATTTCTCTTTCTTCTGTCTTATTGTTGTGTATAGAAATGCAACTAATTTCTGTGCATTGATTTTATATCCTGACACTTTACTGAATTCCTATATGAGTTCTAGCAGATTTGGAGTGGAGTCTTTTGGGTTTTCCACATAAAGTATCATATCATCTGAAAAGAGTGATAGTTTGACTTCTTCTTTGCTGTCTCAGTTGTCTTTTATTTCTTTTTGTTGTCTGATTGCTGATGCTAGGACCTGTAGTACAATATCGAATAGCAGTGGTGATAGTGAGCAGCCCTGCCATGTTCCTTACCTTAGCGGAAAAACTCTTAGTTTTTTTCCCATTGAGAATGATATTCAGTGAGGGGTTTTCATAGACGGGCTTTGATTATACTGAGGTATATACCCTCTATCCCTACACTTTGAAGAGTTTTGACCAAGAAAGGATGCTGTACTTTGTCAAATGCTTTTTCAGCATCTGTTGAGAGTGTCCTATGGTTCTTGTTATTTCTTTCATTAATGTATTGTATCACATTGATTTGTGAATGTTGAACCAACCTTGCACCCCAGGAATGAATCCCACTTGGTCATGGTGAATAATCCTTTTAATGTACTGTTGGATCCTATTGGCTAGTATTTTGATGAGAATTTTTGCATCTCTGTTCATTAAGGATATTGGTCTATATTTCTCCTTTTTGATGGGGTCTTTGTCTGGTTTTCAGATCAAGGTAATGTTGGCCTCATAAAATGAGTTTGGAAGTTTTCCTTTCATTTCTATTTTTAGGAACAGTTTCAGGAGAATAGGTATTAACTCTTTAAATGTTTAGTTGAATTCCCCTGGGAAGCTGTCTGGCCCTGGGCTCTTGTTTGTTGGGAGATTTTTGATGACTGCTTCAATCTCCTTACTGCTTATGGGTCTGTTCAAGCTTTCTATTTCTTCCCGGTTCAGTTGTGGTAGTTTATATGTCTCTAGGAATGTGTCCATTTCTTCCAGATTGTCATATTTGCTGGTGTATAGTTGCTCATAATATGTTCTTATAATTGTTTTTATTTCTTTGGTGTTGGTTATGATTTCTCCTCTTTCATTCATGACTTTATTAATTTGGGTTCTTTCTCTTTTCTTTTTGATAAGTCTGGCCAGGGGTTTATCAATCTTATTAATTCTTTCAAAGAACCAGCTCCTATTTTCATTGATCTGTTCTATCATTCTTTTGGTTTCTATTTCATTGATTTCTGTTCTGATCTTGATTATTTCTCTTCTCCTGCTGGGTTTAGGTTTTATTTGTTTTTCTTTCTCTAGCTCCTTTTGGTGTAGGGTTAGGTTGTGTCTTGAGACCTTTCTTGTTTCTTAAGAAAGGCTTGTATTGCTATATACTTACCCCTCAGGACCACGTTTGCTGTGTCCTAAAGATTTTGAACAGTTGTGTTTTCATTTTTATTTGTTTCCATGCATTTTTTCAATTATTGTTTAATGTCCTGGTTGACCCATTCATTCTTTAGAAGGATGCTCTTTAGCATCCATGTATTTGAGTTCTTTCCAACTTTCCTCTTGTTGTTGAATTATAGTTTCAAAGCACTATGGTCTGAAAATATGCAGGGAATGATCCCAATCTTTTGGTACTGGTTGAGACCTGATTTGTGGCCCAGGGTATGACCTATTCTGGAGAATGTTCCATGTGCACTAGAGGAGAATGTGTATTCTGTTGCTTTGGTGTGGAGTGTTCTGAATATATCTGTGATGTCCATCTAGTCCAGTGTGTCATTTAAAGCCTTTATTTTCTTGTTGATCTTTTGCTTAGATGATCTGTCCATTTCAGTGAGGGGGGTGTTAAAGTCCCCTACTGTTATTGTATTATTGTCCATATGTTTCTTTGATTTTGTTATTAATTGGATTATATAATTGGTTGCTCCCACGTTGGGGCATAGATATTTAAAATTGTTATATCTTCTTTTTGGACAGACCCTTTAAGTATGATATAGTGTCCTGCCTCATCTCTTATTATAGTCTTTGACTTAAAATCTAATTTATCTGATATAAGGATTGCCCCCCCAGCTTTCTTTTGATGTCTATTAGCATGGTAAATTGTTTTCCACCCCTTTTTAAATCTGGAGGTGTCTTTGGGTATAAAATGAGTTTCCGGCAGACAGCCTATCGATGGGTCTTGCTTTTTTGTCCATTCTGATACTCTGTGTCTTTGGTTGGGGCATTTAGCCCATTTACATTTAGGGTAACTATTGAAAGATATGAATTTAGTGCCATTGTATTGCCTGTAATGTGACTGTTACTGTGTATTGTCTCTGTTCTTTCTGGTCTGTTATTTTTAGGCTCTCTCTTTGTTTAGAGGACCCCTTTCAATATTTCCTGTAAGGCTGGTTTGGTGTTCGCAAGTTCTTTTAGTTTTTGTTTGTCCTGGAAACTTTTTATCTCTCCTTCTATTTTCAATGAGAGCCTACCTGGATATAGTATTCTTGGCTTCACAGTTTTTTCTCATTTAGTGCTCTGAATATATCATGCCAGTCCTTTCTGGCCTCTCTGTGCTTAGGTCTGCTACCAATCTAATATTTCTACCATTGTATGATACAGACCTCTTGTCCTGAGCTGCTTTCAGGATTTTCTCTTTGTCACTGAGACTTGTAAGTTTTACTATTAGATGATGGGTGTTGACCCATTTTTTATTGATTTTGAGAGGGGATTCTCTGTGCCTCCTGGATTTTGATGCTTGTTCCCTTCACCAAATTAGGAAAATTCTCTGCCACAATTTGCTCCAATATACCTTCTGCCTCTCTCTCTCTCTCTTCTTCTTCTGGGATCCCAGTTATTCTAATATTGTTTTGTCTTATGGTATCACTTATCTCTCAAATTCTCCCCTCATGGTCCAGTAGTTGTTTATCCCTCTTTTTTCTCAGCTTGCTTATTCTCCATCATTTGGTCTTCTATATCACTAATTCTCTCATCTGCTTCATGTATCCTAGCAGTAAGAGACTCCATTTTTGGTTGCACCGCATTAATAGCTTTTTTGATTTCAACTTGGTTAGTTTTTCGTTCTTTTATTTCTCCAGAAAGGGATTTTATTTCTCCAGAAGGGGATTCTGTGGTATCTTCCATGCTTTTTTTGAGCCCAGCTAGCATCTTGATAATCATTATTCTGAACTCTAGTTCTGACATCTTACTAATGTCTGTATTGATCAGGTCCCTAGCTGTCGGTACTGCCTCTTGTTCTTTTTTTTTTTTTTTTTTTGAGGTGAGTTTTTCCGCCTTGTCATTTTATCCAGATAAGAATAGATGAGTGAGAGAACAAGATACTAAAAGGGTAGCAATGACCCCAGAAAAATATACACTAACCAAATTGGAAGAGACCTGAAACTGGGAAAGAGAAGAAAGGTGAGAAGGAAAAACAAAACAAACAAACATATATATATGAATAAATGTTTATATTTATATATTATATATGTATATATTACATATTACACATACATATATTAGACTGGTGAATAGAACAGAGCCACACACTTAATTTTGGGTGTATTTTGGTCTGTTAGGAGAAACGGCTTCCCAAAATGTTAAAGAATGAAAAACTTATATATATATACAAGAATAAGGGTAAACACAATGAAGGGACGGAATATGACTCTAAAGATGAAAATTTAAAAAAGATTCTAAAAAGGGAATTGATAAGAAGTTGGTTGAAAAAAGAATAAAAAAGAGGAAAAAATGTGACCAGGCTGGAGACAAGGACAAAGCCGTGTGCTAGATTTAGGGTATATTTTGATTTGTTAGAAGAAACTTTAAATTAAAGAAATTTTAAAGAAAGAAAAACCTATATGTATACAAAAAATAAGGTTAAATACAATGAAAGGATAGCATATGACTAGAACAATGAAAATCTAAAAAGATTTTTAAAAAAAATGTATTGATAAGATGAAATAGTTTAAAAAATTTAAAGTAGGAAAGAGGAAAAAAATTTTTAAAAAATAGAATAAGAGACCAACAAAATTTTTAAAATTTAACTTTGAAAGACTAAAGGATCATGGGAAAAAAGCCATGAATTCTATGTGCTGTGTTCCCCTAGCTCTGGAGTTCTGCAGTTCTCATTGATTGGTGAACTTGGTCCTGGCTGGATGTTCTTGCTGATCTTCTTGGGGAGAGACCTGTTGCCATGATTCTCAAATGTCTTTGCCCGAGGCGGAATTGCACTGCCCTTGCCAGGGGCTGGCTAAGTAATCTGCTTGGGTTCGTTCTTGGAGCTTTTGTTCCCTGAACACTTTCTATACAGCTTTGGAGGACTGCAATGAAGATCGCGGCCTCCCAATCTCTGGCCTAGAGGCGCTGAGAGCTCAGGGCATCCCTCCTTAGTGTACCCTCAGAGAAAAGCAGTCAATCCCTCCCATCTCCCTGGTCTCTGGCTGCACTCTGAGCTCACCCAGCCTGTGACTGAGCATTTCTATCTCTGGAGGACAGCCCCATTTGGAGTCTCCAAACCCAGCAGATTCCTGCCATGTGATCCCATGCCACTCCCCCTGGGGGAGTAAGGTGAGTGTCCCACATCTGCCACTTGAGGGGTCCCTGCTTGAAGAGCAGTAGTCCAACTGTGCCTCGAATCATGGTTTAAGGTAACCCTGAGCTGAGAGCTCACTCCTTGGCTCCATTTCTGCTGCACGCTTCTCAGCTGTGATACCAAGGAGCTCTGGCACCCTCAGACACCCCCGGTCTTTCTGTAACCCTGTGGGTCCTGAGATCCCACTGTCCCTGCTAGGGCTCCACCCCCGCTTAGCCTCTGGAGCAACGTCCCTCAGTGGAGCAGACTTCTAAAAGTTACGATTTTGTGCTCACTGCTCCACTGCTTGCTGGGAGCTGGCCCCTCCCTCCGTGGTCTATCTTTCTATTGTTTGGGATTCACTTCTCTGCACATCTTACCTTTGGGGAAGTGGTCGCTTTTCTGTTCCTAGAATTGCTGCTTTTCTTCTCTTCAATTTCCTGTTGAGTTTGTAGGTGTTCAAAATGGTTTGATAACTATCTAGCTCAACTCCTGGGACCTGATGATATTTAGCTCTCCTACTCCTCCACCATCTTGCTCCTCCCCCGTGATCAGCTTTTAATACAGCTCAGCCTTCTTTAGGGGTCTTAAAAATTATGATCTTTGAGGGTCATCTGGCTGGTTCAGTTCTTGGAGCATACAACTCTTGATCCCAGGGTCATGGGTTTGAGCCCCACGTAGGGTGAGGAGATTACTTAAAAGCAATAAAGTGTTTAAAAAGAAAACTGTGATCTTTAAGGCAATTGTTTGATTACAGGTTTGATTAGAGAGTGAGAAGGGGAAAGAATTATTCCTTAGAGGGGAAGGGATATATAACAGGTCTTTTATCTCTTGATAAAAGACCTAGATGAATAAACATAGTATGTTTGTGCTTTTAACAAATACATGTTTAGATGAGTTAATTTTTTAAAGAATTTTGAGTTTTACTTTCATATCAGAAACTCGTATCTTTCTTTATTCATTGGTCTTCCAGGGAAGAAGGCAATGATTCATGAGCATTCTTGGTGATTCTTAGTTAATAGGTAATTGGGCAATGATTCTTGATTAAGGGCAATTGGGCAATGATTCACCATTATTAACCAGTTCAAGATTTTACTAGTTAATTTATAGGCGTTATATATTTCCTGTCTCTCCTCCCATTGCCTACTTCACCCTCATCAACATCTCCATCATCAGCAGGGGTAAGATATTAGAAATGAAATACAAGTACATTCCAGTGTTGCTGTGATCAGCTCAGAGTATAATTTCAGGATGCATTTAATATACTCAGTGTCTTTGTGGGTATTCATTGTCTCTGACTTTAAAATGAAATGCAAAGCAAAACCCATAATCAGATAGCAGTCAATCACATTCTAGGGAGAGTTTGCATAAATGTATTCCCTTTGCAAGGCTTTGAAATTTTGGAACATATCTCTCATAAAATGAAAGCATTTGCTTACCTTAAAGAAATGGAATTTCCGGGGCACCTGGGTGGCTCAGTGGGTTAAGCCACTGCCTTCAGCTCATGTCATGATCTCAGGGTCCTGGGATCAAGCTCCACATCAGGCTCTCTGCTCGGCGGGGAGCCTGCTTCCCCCTGCCTCTCTGCCTACTTGTGATCTCTCTCTCTGTGTCAAATAAATAAATAAAATCTTAAAAAAAAAAAAAGAAATGGAATTTCTAGGGTGCCTGGGTAGCTCAGTCCTTAAGTGTCAGCCTTCAGCTCAGGTCGTGATCCCAGAGTCCTGGGATCCAGCCCTGCATCAGGCTGTCTGCTTGGCGGGAAGCCTGCTTCTCCCTCTCCCCCTCCCCCTGCTTCTGCTCACTCTCTCTTTCTCTCTCAAAAATCAATATATCTTAAAAAAAAAAAAAAGAAATGGAATTTCCAGGGGCACCTGGGTGGCTCAGTGAGTTAAGCCTCTGCCTTCAGCTCAGGTCATGATCTCGGGGTCCTGGGATTGAACCCTGCATTGGGCTCTCCACTCAGTGGAGAGCCTTCTTCCCCTTCTCTCTCTCTGTCTGCCTCTCTGCCTACTTGTAATCTCTGTCTGTCAAATAAATAAATAAAATCTTTGAGGGGAAAAAAAGGAACAGAGTTTCCGAATGCTGATGATGGAATAGGGATTTTTTTTTTTGAGGGGGGAGTGGGTGCTGATAAAATGGTTATCATACTATACCCTTGCTTAGGCTGTCTCTAATGTCTAATGTCTAATATCTCTTGTCATTCTGTGGTATCTAGGGATGATGGAGGAACTGGACTGGTTTCTTCTCTGTCACCTCTCTGTCTCTGTGAAAGGACCAAAATAGAAGATGGGGACACACTTGGCTGCTGTAGCATCAGGAAGTAGAAACCAGTTAAGGCTGGTACTAACTGTGACCAAGAGCAGCTTAGCCTTGGGCTATGGGGTGTGTTTGCAGGGAACTCTGGGTTAGAGGAGCTGGGTCTCTCCAGAAATGCATGTTAGCTACATGGCATTAAGAGATATTGTGGCTTTCTATAATATATGCAGGCCAAACAGAAGATAAGGATTTAATTCCAATTCTTTCACCAAGTAGTTTGGTTTTAGGCAAGTAATATAACTTCTATGAATCCTACTTTTCTTATCTGTAAAATAGGGAAATCTCTAAGATCCTTCCTGATGATATTAGTTTAGGTCTATGAGCCAGTTAGGAAAACAGTCATTATCATGACTGATCAGAAATACTGTAGGATTAAGGAGCATGAAGAGAAAGACTGAAAATGTGGTTTGTTTGTATGGTCTAATAAAGAATACATCTGGTGTTCGCCCTCAGTTCCAGAGCTTCAAGCACCCATAGAATTTCCTGAATGACCACAGTGTTTTGTTATGCTGATGAGGCAACTTGGGGTAGCTCCTGAGACAGCTTCAGGATCTGGTCACCAGAAAGACCAACCACTTAAGTGTTGGAACATTGGGCCAGCCCAGCCTCCACAAAGGGAAATTGGAGATTGAGTTCAGTCATGTAGTCAATGATTTAATCAGTTGTGTGTAATCATGTGTAATCATGGTGCCCCAATAAAAATCTCTGGACACCGAGTTTCAGTAGAGCTTCCCAGGTGATGAACACATTGGCGTGCTGGAAGGAAGACATGGCTATATTCCATTAGGAGAAGCCATGGCAGTTCTGTGCCCTTTCCTGTCTGCCCCTTCCTCCTGCCCCCAGACCTTGTCCTATGTGTTTCTTCATTTGGCTATTTTTGAATTGCATCCTGTATACTCAGCTGTAATCACAGTAAAGCTTTAAGTGATCTCTGTGAGTCATTCTGGCAAATTATTGAACCTGAAAGGGTTATGGGAATCCTCAAATGTATTGCTGGTTGATCAGAGGTGCATGTGGCCTGGGAACACCACTTGTGCCTGGCATCTGAAATGAGGGCAGTCTTGTGGTAGATGGAATCTTTAAGCCTATCTTAGTGTGATACTTAACTCCAGGTAGTTATATGAAAACTGTGTTGCAAGACACCCACTTGGTGTTGGAAAGTTGTTATCAGTTTGCCTAGAATTAATATGAATTATAATATTTTATATGAACTTCGCACCTTTATATGAACTTTGCACGTTTATGCTTTATTTCAATAGGCCCAAATAACGATTGTATTTGTAATTGAATGTGTGAATTTATGTATTTATTTATTTTTTAAAGATTTCACTTATTTATTTGACAGACAGAGATTGCAAGTAGGCAGAGAGAGAGGGGGAAGCAGGCTCCCTGCTGAGCAGAGAGCCCAACGCAGGGCTTGATCCCAGGACCCTGGGACCATGACCCAAGCCGAAGACACTCAACCCACTGAGCCACCCAGGCACCCCAATGTATTTAATATAAAATTATTTGATTACTGTCCCAGACTCTGTTCATGGATACTCAACCTTTAGTGAATATTCACTTATTTTGGTCATCTGCTTACATAGTATATGCATGACTTAAAAAAGAATAAGGAAATAAAACTAAGAGAGTACTTTAAAAATTGTTTTTCTTTGGGGGCACCCAGGTGATTCAGTCAGTTGAGCATCCAACTCTTGATTTTGGCTCAGGTCATGATCTCAGGGTCGTGAGATCAAGCCCTGCATTGGGCTCCATGCTGGGCATGGAACTTGCTTAGGATTCTCTTTCTCTCTCCCTCTCCCTGGGCCTTTCCCCCTTGGAAAAAAAAATGGTTTTGCTTTAAAAAAAATGTATTAAGTCATCAGGTATAAATGCAAGAACACTAATTGATCATTCAGATGATAGATGTCAATGTAGAACTAGAAGATAGAAACATTCAGGGACAGAGTCCAGGTTCTCATGATTTGAGAAAGAAAGTGCCTGTGATACAGACTAGATGTGTTCATCACATTTAATTTTTTCTTTACTTCCTGAGCACATGAGAATACTTTCCAGATCCTTAGCAGTTATGTGGGGGCCATATGTTTTGGCCAATGGGTTGTGAGAAGAAACAAGAGTCATTTCCAGTCAGAAGGCCCTTAATGAGCTGATGGGGAGTGCTCTGTGTCACATCAGACTCTGAAACTGTGTCCATATGGTGGCGTCACCAGCTGGCAGATCCTCTGTCCTCCTGGATTGCAGAGCCTTCCATGACCCATGTGGGCTGTGCAGCATGAAGAAAAACTAAATATTTGTTATGTGAAACTACTGATAGTTCAGGATTAATTTGTTAACCATAGCGCATCATAGGTTGTTCAAACTAATGTAGTGACTTTGGGTACCTTTTTCGTGTGGCTCTAAATTCCTGTCCTGGGTTGAGCTCTTGAAGGAATCTCGAGGTTCTCAGTGGAAGATCTGAGCTAATGTAAAAGAAGGAAGAGGCAAATCTTATGGTGTGCACATGTGAGCAATAAGCACTGCTTAACCAGTGTTACATGTTGGTTTTTCACATGGTAACCAGATATTTGAGCTGCAAGGACCCTTAGAGATCATTCAGCTCACCAGCAGACGCCACTGGTTGTATACCTAAATCCGTTCCTCCCCCTTTTTTTCTTGCTTTCAGAGCCCAGGAGCTCAGGAAAGGTCTTCCCTGGGCTCCCTTGTCTGAGCTAGTCATGTGACCCCACCCCCTTGGCAGTGATCTATCTTGGAGTGGTCATGTGACTCCATCTGGCCAATGTTAGGTAAGAGGCTGTCTCCTGGGGCCCTTCTGGGAAAGGCTTTCCTCCCTCTCAAAAAGAGACATCTCATACAAAAGCACTCACTTTTATACCTCAGCACGTGGCTGTGTGAAGCATGATGCTTGGAACATAAGAGAATTTGGGTTGTTGAGACTCTGAATAAGCCAACTCCAGAGGGCCCTTCATCTGGACTTCTCAGTGTGTGAGATGAAATGTCCTTGTTGTGAAGTCACTTGCAACCCCAAGCCTCCTGTCTGATGTACCTGCTCCCATCATTTTGCAAATGGAATCTGATGTGTGTTGACTTTAACTCTCTTTCACTGAGTATAAGTTCTAGAAGAAATCTGTGTAGGGTGCCTGGGTGGCTCAGTTGGTTAAGTGTCTGCCTTAGGCTCAGGTCATGACCTCAGGGTCCTGGGATTGAGTCCACATCGGGCTCCCTGCTCAGAGAGGAGTCTGCTTCTGCTTCTCCCTCTGCCCCTCCCCCGTGCTTGTGCACACACTCTCTCTCTCACTCTTTCTCTCTCTCAAATAAATAAATCTTTACAAAATCTGTGTATAAAATGTTATCACTGCTTTAAAAACAGCTTTATTGCTACAATTTACATACTATACCTTTCACCTGTTTAAAGTGCACAATTTGATGGTTTTTGGTTATTTGTGGAGTTGTGTGTCCATCACTGCCCCCTACCCAAATTCAAAACGGGATGGACAGGGGACTGACTAGATGGAACAGCAATGTCAGCTTTACTAATGTGAATGCTCAGCTGAAGTATGGGGGACCCCAAAGTTCACCCTGAGAACCAGTGAGGCATTCCCCCCTATTGTCAGCACAGCTGAACAAATGCAGATCCCTCCCTGGGGCCCTTGTCCTATGTGGCAGAGGGAGGCCCAGCACACCTGCCTTCTGCAGGCTGCGAATCCCCAGCTCCTCCTCCCAAACTCACCCATCATCCAGGCCTGGCCCCAGGAGGAGTGAAGGGGGCAGAAGGTGACAGGAGAACTCCCTGTGGAGCCTTCACAGGAGCCCCACCCCAGCAGTGGGGGCTATCCCCTTCCATGCTGTGACTGAAATAATTTTGTTTCTAGAACTTCCTGTTGGTCTTGATTTGCAGTCATTCTAAGATTCTCTGGCCATGTTGCAGTAACATTTTTTCCTCCAAGGTGTTTGAAATCCACATTCCTAAAGCCAAGGTGACAGGTCAGTCTGGCCAGGACCCCCTTCCTCTGTAGTCCTGGGCTCCAAGATACAGGGATCTCTTTCTCCTAGCGACAGTTTCAGCCAGTGGGCTGAATTCCATTCAGAGGCTTGGATTCTCTTGCAAGGCCTCTTTGTTCTCAGGGAGGATCCTGCTGCAGGAGGGTCAGGAGCTTGCAAGCTCAGTCTCAGCAGGCCACTGAGTGGTTGATCCTCCTCCCTGCTTTATCTTGTTCCCAGGTTAGTGTTTGACCCATGCTAGGAAAAAACAGTCACCTGCTGATCTCAGATGACTGGATGAAAATCCAGAACTAAGAGTGGACATTGCCATACCTAACCCAGCCTGTCATGGTGGATTTTTTGTACATGGATTTACGTATGTGCATATAGTTATTATCCACATCCCAGGTCATTCCTGCCCCAGTAGTGAGGGCCCTCCAGAAGAACTGCTTTGATAAAGAAGGGTGAGGGAGATTAAAAAAGGGAATGATTTTCTCTCTTGAGGCAATAATCCCAAGGATTCTTTGTCTCTTGGGCATTGGAATCATGGTATTAATAATAGAAGTGAGGCACAAGAGAGGAAGTCTTGTTTATCTCTTACACACCTCATTATCTCCACACTTATGGTTTCCATAGTCACCCCCCCATCATCTCCACACCCCCCACGTCTACACTCC
The DNA here is from genome assembly GCF_902655055.1 of Lutra lutra. NCBI lineage: Eukaryota > Metazoa > Chordata > Mammalia > Carnivora > Mustelidae > Lutra > Lutra lutra. The sequence continues at coordinate 19,947,803 of NC_062283.1, read as the reverse complement.
CCCCATCATCTCCACACTCTACATTCCGCCATCATCTCCACATTTACCCCCATTACCTCCACACTCCCCCATGTCTACATTCCCCCATCATCTCCACACTCCCCCCATCATCTCCACACTCCCCCATGTCTACATTTCCCCATCATCTCCACACTCACCCCCAATATCTCCACAGTCTCCCATGTCTACACTCCCCATCATCTCCACACTACCCACCCCCGACATCTCCACACTCCTCCCCATTATCGCCACACTCCCCCATCTCCCATCATCTCTACACTCACGCCCCTTATCTCCCCTCACCCCCTATGTCTCCTCACCCTGAGTTCTGGAATTGCCAATCCTATGGCATGAGCCAAAGAGACATCTTTCAGAACCTGACTCTTCACACAAATTTAAGAATGCAAGACATTGTGATAATTTTGATCATTTTAACTTTTTCTGTTGACAAGCCATCTTCTTCCTGGTTTCCTGGAGCTATGGAGCGTTCTTGAGGCTACTTCTGTTACAGTGCATGTTGCTTCCTGATTGAGGGCCTTTGCAGTTCCTACTCCGCCTTTATGTCTTACATTTACCAAGACTATTTCTATAAGTCAGACTAGGTTCAACCTCTGTAATTGCTTGTTTTCGTTCTAATATTTAGTATACACATTACTCAAGATTAATGTGTGTATTAAATATTAAATGTTCGCCCCTTACTTTCAGGGTTCATCTTCCCAGCCTGGTACAAGGGGACTGTGTCAGTGTGTGTGTGTGTGTGTGTGTGTGTGTGTGTGTGTGTGTGTGTGTATGTGTGTGTGTGAATGTACACATGCACATAAACACACTCACACACACTACTTGGCAGATTTATTGGGATCTTACAGATACAGGTTGAGATTGGATTCACGATAAGGTGACAGGCACATGATGATAAGGGAACAGATGCCTCTATTCTTCCTCGGACTACTGTGTCACTTCTTTCTTTCTGCCTCTACTCCCTTCCCAAAAACATTTTCATATCCACCATTCTCCCTATTCCGAATGGGCTGAGTGTGACCTGAGGAAAATGACTCTCTAACCTCCCTCCGACTCTGACTGAATAAATATGACTATCAGGAAATGTCTCCAGTACTGAAATGTAACTTTCCTGGAAGTGTCCAGGTCCCAAATGGTGCCCGATCATTTCAGCAGAGCCATTCCCTGGGCAGAGTCACTTCCTGTTTGTAGTGTCCTCACCACAAATGAGAATGATGTCTGAACAAGTCTTCATGCTCATGCTCTCAATACCTGTTTGGGGAATGATGGCAGGGATGTTGTCCCCACTGTACAGATTTGGTGCCTGCCTCTGTGTCTTGCACCATGATGATGCTCAGTTCAGATTTCCATAAGAAGGAGTGACTGTGGACAGGTACTATGTCCCCCAAGCCCCAGAATGAGGCAGAAGTCCCTGTTTGTGCCCCAAGGAGGTTGAGGATATGAGAAGTGACACAAATGCCAAGTAAGGGAACTGAAAACTTGGGTGAGCTCTCTTTGCAGGATCTCTCAAAATTTCATTCTTCTTTTTTTCCCCAAAAATTTCTTCTTGCACTGGTTTTACTATGCCACAGAAGCAGTTAATTGTGCAAACAACCTTCTTTTGATTGCCTAATACCAAAAGAGTTTTACATGACACAAACACATTTTCTACTTATTGTAGGAAATGTGAGAAATAGAGGCAGGCAAAAAAAAAAAAAAAAAGAAAATCATCTGTGGTCTAATTCTACCACTCAGAGTTTCCACTACCATTTCCAGCATGGTCTTTGTCATTCGCTCGCTCCCTCATTCGGCACCTGTACTGAACACCCACTGTGTCTGTGCCTTGTTCCAGGTGCCATTCTGGAGAGATAGCAATGAACAAGATAAGATCCCTGCTCTCATGAAACTCACAGTCCAGAGCGGGGCAAGGAGCAGATGGGGAAAGAGGAGAACTTTCAGTGTTGCCACAATTCTGTGCAGACAATTGGCATGCTGTGATGGTGAGGGGCTGGGTGATGGCTCTGGTCAGGAGGTGGGGAAGGCCTCCCTCCTGAGGAGGGGACGTCTGAGCGAAGACCTGACTGATAAGAACCTGTAGGGTGAGCTGAGCAGTCTTGAAGGGCCAGACCTCAAAAGGCAGACTGTGACCTCACAGGCTATGGTCCTGAGTTGGGATTTGATTTAGATATTCGAAACATTCTGGTCTCTGAATGGAGAATGAATGAAAGCCAGAGAAGAAGGATCAGAGAAAATCAGGAGAGGATTGCATTAGCCCAGATGAGAAACTAAGGACCACTGTTCTTCCAGAGTTTTGAACAACAACAACAATGACAACAACAACAGACATACTTTTATAAAATGTATTTGTATAGATTTAATATAGTTTTGAATGAGATTATGCTGTATGTGTAACTTCCAATCCGCCACTAAGCTTAATACTCATATTATGAACACATTTCTTTGTCAGTTGATAATCTTCAAGGCACCATTATAAATGGTTAGTCACTATATTGATATGGAACCCTGAAACACACTAGCCTTATGAACTGATTCGTGATGGCAAAAAGAAACTGTATGCTTGACTCTTGAGGTCCCATGAGACTAGTAGACCAAGAGAAGAACAAGTAGATTTATTAAGATTCTCAGTAATAGTCATCACAATGATGCTAACAAGAGTAGTTACTATTAAGTGATTACTATATGTCAGCCTCTATTGCATGTGCTTCCCACATATGAACTCAGCCAGTCCTCATCTCTCCTAATCTCTGGGAGGAAGGCCCTGTTATTCTCATTCTTATTGATGAGAAGAAGGAAGCACAGAGCATTAAGTAAATCCGTGTGAGGTGTTTTATCTAAAGAAGCACAATAGCCAAAATATGAAAGCAACCCAGACATCCATTGACAGGAGAATGGTTAAAGAAAATGTGGTCTATACATACCATGGAATATCATTCAGCTTCAAGAAGGAAGGAACTTTGGACACATGTTACAACATGTATGAAACTTGAGGATATGATGTTCAGTGAAGTAAGCCATTCACAAAAGGACAAACACTGCTTGAGTCCACTTATATGATAAGGTCCCTAGAGGAGTCAAATCCACAGATACAGAAAGCAGAAGGGTGGTTGCCAGGGCCTGGGGCAGAACGGGGGATGGGGAGTCAATGTTTCACAGATAGAGAGTTTCTCTGATGTGTAACATCAGTCTGGGGAGATGAAGAAGTCCCGATGGAGGTGCTGCTTGCCTAACACTGTGAATGGACTTCCTGCCAGTGAACTACACTGAAAAATGGCTAAAATGCTGAATTTTATGTGATGTATATTTTGACCCAATAAAAAAAAATGCACACTTTTGTCTCCAAAGGAGTTCCCAGTCTTTTCAGTGTGAAGCCTTCAAATTTAAACATAACAACACTTAATACGAGTGAAACAAATTTACTTGGCTTCAAGGAATATTCCTCAGTCCCTCCAAAGTTAGTTGGAATACACTCAGGCTGAATACTCTAGACATGGAAATGTTTATCTTTAAAAGGAAATGTTTTCAGAAGGTACAGTTTGAAATTCGGGAATGAAAATGAAACGTTTCAAACATAGCTATGTTGTTTGTTATTGTGAGTGAAGGGACACATAAAGGCACTTTTAAAGAACATACACAAAATGTGTAAAAGCCTTGATGACTCAGAAAATTATATAGGGCTGGAGATTCTCTTCCTGATGAAACAACAGACCTGCTTTTAGGGGAACATGAATTTTGAGCTGTCTGGACACCACGTGCCCGTAGCAGACACTCTTGGTGCCTGACCTACATCTCCCTGGCCTGTCCCTGAGGTTGACTGCCAACAGTCCTTGTGTGCATCCATGGCCTGTGCCCCTCTCTGGACCAGAGCATTGGCTGGCCTCTGGTGGGTGCTTAGCCTGGTGCTGGCAGGCTAGAAGGGTCAGAGAGTTAAATGATCCTGGAGCAAGCATAGGACTGCAGGCGGTGGATAAATACCCCGGCTCCCTCACTCTCAGGGGACCATTCTGAGGTGTGCTCTGCTCAGAGAAATGGCGCCCGCTTGCCTACAGTGGGAACTCATTAATCTACCCTAGATGGAATTTTTTTTCTTCCCTTACAGTGCTTCCTGGGGTTTCCCCCTAAAGGAACTACTTGGATCCATATTCTTTTTATTTTTAAGAAATGATTATTTTTATTGTATAATGTATGTAAAATATCTGTAACATAAAATTAAATCTTTTGACCATTTTCAAGTGTTCAGTTCTGTGGAATTAACCTTATTCATATTGTGCCACCACCATCACTGTTCATCTTCAGAACTTTTTCATATTCCCAAACTGAAACTCCGTCCTCATTAAACACTAACTTCCCCATTCCCATTCCCTCCCCAGACATCAGCCCTTGGCAACCACCACTCTACTTTCTGTGTCCATGAATTTGACTACTCTGGGTACCACACACAAGCAGAGCCATACACTATTTGTCCTTCTGTGACTGGCTTATTTTGCTAAGCATCATGTCCTCAAGTTTCATCCATGTTGCAATATATGACAAGATTTCCTTCCTTTTTAAGGCTTGACAAGATCCCATTGTAGGTGTACACCAAGTTTTGTTTATCCATTCATCATCTAGGGACACTTGGGTTGCTTTGGATCCACACTCTTACCTCAAGGTCTTTTTTGGAGAGAAACTAAGATATTTCGAATACTATCTAGGAGGGAATTCAGGTGATGGTTACTGGAAGTTGGAATCAACTACTTAAATGGAAGGATCCCAGAACTCCTTGTGATGGAGACCCCCTCATCTCAGCCCGAAGAGGCATCTATACCATCAATATGCGGACAGTGGAAACAGAAATTAAGAAACATGGGTGACAGGGGCGCCTGAGTGGCTCAGTGGGTTAAAGCCTCTGTCTTCGGCTCAGGTCATGATCCTAGGGTCCTGGGATCAAGCCCCGCATCGGGCTCTCTGCTCAGCAGGGAGCCTGCTTCCCCCTCTCTCTCTGCCTGCCTCTCTGCCTACCTGTGATCTCTATCTGTCAAATAAATAAATAAAATCTTAAAAAAAAAAAAAACAAAAAAACATGGGTGACATGCGAAGATAAACCATTTTATCCCAGAGATTATAAAGACACAGTGGAAAATAAATGAGAATTCTAGTTCAGTAAAGGTGATCATATTGGGGCCCCCTGGGGTAGCTCAGTCAGTTAAGTGACCAACTCTTGATTTCAGCTCAGGTTGTGATCTCGGGGTCATGAGTTGATCCCCAAGTCAGGCTCTGTGTTTGGCGTGGAGCCTACTGGGGATTCTCTCTCTTCTCCCTCTGCCCCTGCTCCTTACACCCTCCACCCTACCTCACAAGTTCTTTCTCTCTCTTTCTCTCTCTCTCAAAAAAAAAAAAAAAGATAATCACATTGATTTCATGCCTAAAGAAATTGAATTTTCAGGTAGTTAATCTGTTGGGGTTTTTTTCCTTGTTCCTTAAAAAGACTGGATGCCTTTGAAGAGAATTTCTTTTCCTTTTTTATGATTTTATTTATTTATTTGACAGAGAGAGAGAGAGAGAGATCACAAGTAGGCAGAGAGGCAGGCAGAAAGCGGGGGAGAAGCAGGCTCCTTGCTGAGCAGAGAGCCTGATGTGGGGCTCGATCCCAGGACCCTAGATCATGACCTCAGCCAAAGGCAGAGGCTTTAACCCCCTGAGCCACCCAGGCGCCTCTGAAGAGAATTTCTATTAACTCTGATGGGCATTTAATACTAAAAGGAACTGAAATGGAACACCATGGTTGGAACATTACATAATCAGATGGAACTAGTCAGTTCTAATGGTCTTTTGCTCTCGAGAGAATCCTCCTGAATGGCTGGGCTGGGCTGGCAGTTCCTACTGGCGGGCAAGCTCCCTTATTCCAGACTCTTCCACTCCCGTGGCTGCATACACGCACAGCCATCTTGGTGGGAAGAAGTGATGCACGTGCTGGGGTCGTGCAGAACGGAGGAGAGAGTGAGTAAACCACAAAAAGCGGCGAGAGGTAAGAGTGGTATTTATTATTTGCCAGGCTCCAGGGAAATCATTTGAAATAGCACTCCCCACCACACAGCAAGGCTCTCATGGAAGCGATCTAGATGGCCTGCCATCACCTCCTGTCATGGAAGGGATCTAGATGGCCTGCCGTCACCTCCTGAAACATCCCTTCCTTGGTGTTTTCCATTTGCCTCAGAGCCAAGTACATATGTGCGGCGGGAATGTTTTCCATCCCCTTGGAACATTTGGGAGAGTTGAAGTCATTGTGTGGTTAAGTAGTGATTGGATCTGGCAGTAATAGGAAATTTGCTGTTTTAAAAATGGAAAGGAAAACTCCATTATTGGGAAGCAGCAAATCTATTTGAGCAGCTCAGTTTTGCCTGGTGAATTTCTCCAGAAGGGAACAGTCCTGAGATCCATGCGGAGATGGAAATGGCGGCCCACAGTCAGGGTGATTCAAGACCCACAGTCAGGGTATTTTGAGACCACTATTTAGAAACTGTGCCCCACACCTGTTTGGAAGTGCTTCCAATTGTCTTTGCACATGAAAAACAGTTTAACAAAGCATTTTACTTCTCATTAATGTTATGCAATCCTTCATTAGCTTCATAAACACTCCCCTCCACACCTATGATCTTAATCCTCTATACTAGGAATAAAAAAGTACATTATTTAAGCAGTTGGTATGACAATCCTTTTAGGAGAGACACAGGAGACTTTCCTCTGAGCTCCCACAGCACTTACCCTATACTTTTTAAGGCTTTTTTTTTTCTTTTAATGTGGTAAAAATATAACAAAATGTACAATTATAACTATTTTTAAGTGTGCAGTTTAGTGATTAAGTACATTAAGTACATTGTTAATGTAGCCATCCGTACCATCTGTCTCCAGAACTTTCTTCATCTTGAAAACTGAAACTCTATACTTATTAAAAATAACTCCCTATTCCCTCCTCCCCTCCAGGTCCCTGACAACCACCATTCCACTTTCTGTCTTTGTGAATTTGACTTCTCTAGGTGCCTCATATAAGATGAATAATATAGTATTTATTTATTTATTTTAGGGAGAGGCTGGGGGAGGGGCAGAGGAAGGAGAGAGAGAATCCTTAAGCAGACTCCCTGTTGAGCGCAGTGCCTGATGTGGGACTTGATCCTATGACCCCAAGATCATGACCAGAGCTGAAATCAGGAATCAGACACTTAACTGACTGGGCCACCTGGGTGTCCCAGAATCATACAGTATTTACTCTTTTGTGTCTGGCTTATTTTATTTAGCATAATGTCCTCAAGATTCATCCATATTGTAGCCTGTGTCAGAATTTCTTTCTTTTCCAAGACTGATAATATTCCACTGTATGCTTTTTAAAATTGGGGTTCAATTGAAGTATAACATTATATTAGTTTCAGGTATACAACATAATGGTTTGATACGTGTTTATATTATCAAATGAATAAATCTAGGTAACATGCATTACCACACTCACATACAGTTACAATTTGTTTCTTATAATGAGAGGTTAAGATTTACTCTCTTAGCACGTTTCAAAAATACAATACATCTTACACAATACAATACACAAATATATTAACCTACAGTCACCATGCTGTACATTACATGCCCAGTACTTACTTGTTTTATAACTGGAGCTTTGTACCTTTTGACCACCTTCAGCCATTCCTCTCTCCCCTTACCCCTGGCCACTGGAGACCACCAATCTGTTCTCTGTCTCTAGTAGTTCATTTTTTTTCTTAAAGATTTCACATGTAAGTGAGATAATATCGTATTTGTCTTTCTCTGTCTCATTTATTTCACTTGGCATCATACCCTCTAGGTCCACCCATGTTGTCACAAATGGCAGAGTTTCCTCCTTTTTTATGACTGAATAGTATCCCATTCATACCACATTGTCTTTACCCATTCATCTATTGATGGACACTTAGGTTGTTTCCATGTCTTGGCTCTTGTAAATAATGCTGTCGTGAACATGGCAATGCAGATCAACTTTTGATCGAGTGTTTTCATTTCCTTAGGATAAATACTTGGACGTGGAATTGCTGAATCATAGGGAGGTCCTATTTTTAATTTTCTGAGAAACCTCCATACGGTTTTCCGTAGTGGTTGCACCAATTTACACTCCTACTAACAGCACACAGGGTTCCCTTTTCTCCACATCCTCACCAACAATCACATTTCTTGTCTTTTGGGTACTAGCCATCCTAACAAGTGTAAGGTGCTATTTCATTGTGGTTTTGCTTTGCATTTCCCTGATCTGTATTTTGATATAGCACGTACCAACTGCTGTCTCTTTCACCCTATAAGCTGCATGGGGACACAAAGACACTAAGGATTCCTACTTTGAATTCATTCACTTTGTCATGTGGCAGGGGAGTTAGCACAACGTAGCAGCAATATCCATGATAGTCAAACTGTGGAAGGAGCCGAGACGTCCTTCAATGGATGAATGGATAAAGAAGATGTGGTTCATATACACAATGGAATATTACTCAGCCATCAGAAAGGATGAATACCCACCATTTGCACTGACACGGATGGAACTGGAGGGGGTTATGCTGGTTTATGGGACACAACAGAAACGTACACATCCTCTAATGAGATTTTTAAATAAAAACAAAATGTATTTCTCCAGTGTCTGACCTCTGATTGACATTGACAGAGGGAACTCCCATCTTGGAAACTTCTTTCCCCCAAGACTTAACAGGGTGAAAAATGAAAGAAGGAGAGTAAGGAGAGGGCGATTGTCAATAACAAGGTAGGGAATGAGTGTCCAATAAACAGCTCAGCAACTCCATCCTATTCCCCTGAGTGCCTAACTCTGCCCTCCATAGAAACACTGAGAGAAATGCGTATACAAACCCCTGACAGATAGCACAAATGACCTCCCAATTGTAGTGAGGCAGAAGAAAGGCTGCTGGATGGCATGAGGAGAGCCGGTGACAACAGCAAGTGGCCTAGGAGACCATCAGGCTGGATGGCGCAGGGAGGGTAGAGCTGGACAGATGCCACCATTTAGCGTCAAGTGGAGAATTGGGCCAACAAAGAAGAGAGGTCAGACATGAAGGGGGGAAGCCATGGATGTGGAGAAGCTGAGAGAAGAGAATATGGTAAGTGCTCTGGAGAGATGCCCTGGGGGGAGCGTTAAGCACTGTCCTTGATTCTGGCAAATGGAGGCAAGAATTTCCTCACCCCGGGGGTTTTGAATGGTCAGATCCTGCTCCAGCTAATGACACTCGGGCCCCTTGAAAGTCACTTTGACCAGAGGGGTCCCACTGCCATCAATCTGCAGTAGTTGGTGGAGATGCCCAGGGACGGTCCATTGAGACAGCATCACGAGCACAATGCAGAGTCGCCACCATGATGGTGGAATCGGTCCGTTGGCTGCCGGCAGGACCCTAAGCAGCCTCATGACACGTGCCCCACAACCTCCTCTTCCAGCGCACTCTCAGTGTCTCCACGAAGTCCAGCTTCTATTCTCTGTTGCTTGAAAAACCCGAAGATCTGAGATTAAGAAGACATGTCTGTATGGGGAGAAAAGCCTCAAAGCCCAGCACAGTGGGCAGTTATTGCCAGAGATGAGCCCCCTCTGGGGGGGGGGGCTTCTTTTGGTCTTCAAGTCCTCCCCTCTGCTTCAACCAGGTCTGGGAGCGTGAGAGCTTTTTCTGCCTTGAGTCAAGGATGCTTGCTGGGTCTGGGTGAGCAATTTGAAAGTCACTCATGCAGCTAGAGGGTCTTCTGAAAGATCTTCTTCTCTGCCAGGCAGAATGTGAGTGGCCAAGTAATCCCTTTTCCTTTTGGTATCAATATTTCTAGTAGTTTTGTCTCTTCATTTTGTCATCATTTAAAAACACGAATTATTATTAACATGTCACAAAAATTACTCTGTATTGGTGGGATAATTCTGTAGCATTACTTTATGTTTTCCTTCCTGTGTATTTTTCTTTCTCTTCTCCCATTCAGGTAGCTAACAAGTTACTTGGGTGGAAAGACTTTCCAAGACTTCCCCCCGACCCTGGGTACTGCGTCCTTCTCCCAGAGGTGGCAACACCTCAAGGAGAAATTGGCTGTGAGATCCCTAGCCCTGTCAAATATTCCTGTGCCCTGAGCATCTGGGTGGCTTCAGCTGGTTGAGCATCTGACTAATTTCAGCTCAGGTCATGATCTCAGGGTCGTGGGATCGACCCCTGTATCTGTCTCTGCACTCAACTCAGACTCTGCTTGTCCCTCTCCCTCTGGTCCTTTCCCACCCACTCACACATGTGCACTCTCGCTCTCTCTAAAATAAATAAATAAATCTTAAAAAAATATTCCTGTGTCCCAAGACCCTTATAAGAATATCAGGGGTGCTTGACATTTGGAGCTACGTGGACAAACAGGGACTTCTGTCATCAGTCCTCCAAGATTGGCAGAAATATCTTAGTCACCCTCTAGCATAGCCAAGTGACCTGAGGACTGGGCAGTCAGTGTCCCAGAGGAGCTGATGACTGACAGAGCAGGACCCATCTCTTGACCTTGGTCCCGGTAAGACCCTGGCATATTTTCATTTCACTGGAGATAGGGAAAGAACCCTAAGAATGATTGAGATTGAGTTTCCCTCCAGCCAAGGGAATGTAGGCACCAAGTCAAAATTAATTCAATTTAGAGAAATTTTTTTTAATGCATTTTTTTCCTGGCGCATTCGAATCTGAGGTCCAAGAATGGTCATACCTGTCTCACATTACATTAACCTGAAGATGTCAAAGCACAACATGTTCTGATTTTGTGGCCCGTGGAAAAGGATGGCACATAGAAATGAAACCCTCTGCTAATTCCAAACTGCTTTTCCTTATTGTAAAAGCCTTTTATTGATTTTTCACTAAACAACGGCAGGATGATTTTTCCTACTTTCTCCCTTTCCTCTCCTTGTCAGTATCATATACAGCCACTTTGAAAAGGAATTTGGCAGCTTCCTATAAAATTAAACATACACTTACCACATGATCTGGCAATCCCACTCCTAGGTATTTACCACAAAAAAATGAAAACATATGTCCACACAGAGGCCTGTACATGAATGTTCTATGTAGCAGCTTTATTCATCATCGAAAAAACTGGAAATGATCCGAATGTCTGGCTGGTATGTGGAACCCAAATCTGGTGTATCCATATCATGAAACGCTATTCAGCAAACTGAATGAATGAGTTATTGATAATGCAACCATAGGGAAGGAGTGCAAAAGTATAAAGCTAAAGGAGAGTGGCTGAACACAGATGAGTGCATGCCCTAGGATTCCACCCATAGGAAATCCTCTGCAAAGCAAAAACCCCAGGGATAGACGCTGCCTTGGAGTGATTGGCAGTGGGATGGGTGTGGGGGGGGGTGGGAGGGGTAGAGGGAGGTGGTGAGGAGAGGGGATGGACTACAAAGGGGCATGAGGGAGCTTTTGGGAGCGCTCGCTGGAAATGTTCCATATCCTGATTGTGGTGATGGGCAATGTGACCATGTACATTTGTCACCACCTATCAGATTGTAACTTCAAAAATTGGAGAATTTTATTGTATGTCAAAAAAGCTCAAAAAAGCTGACAAAAATCCTGGGGAAGGAGTAAAGATGAAAGTAATGAAACTATTGAATAAGGAGTTCCTGGATGCCTGAGAGACTGTATAAAGGCTCCCCAGCTTGCTCATGCCCGTTTTTCCTTTTTTCTTTTTCCTTTCTTCTTAAAATTTATTTATTTGAAAGAAAGGGAGTGAGAGAGAGAACACGGGCAGGGTTGAGCCAGAAGGAGAGGGAGAAGCAGGCTCCCTGCTGAGCAAGGAGCCCGATGTGGGGCTCCGTCCCAGGACCCTGGGATCATGACCTGAGCCAAAGGCAGACGCTTAACCCACTGAGCCACCCAGGAGCCCCTCGTGCCGATTTTTCTTCAGTGTTTCTGAATTACATGTTGCTCACTTCCTCCACCCACCCACACTCCAACGCTCCAGCCAGAGGAGGTCCTCTACTTTCTCCAACACTCTTCTTTCACTGGGAGAAGCCAGGTTGCCTTGGTTCAACTCTACTAACTGGTATCTGGCTCCCAGTATAACACGAACCAACACTCCCTCACCACATCTTCCTCTGTAGTCGCTTTCCCTTTTGCCTAGCTTCGCTCCACAGCCTTATTGGTGATTGTGGGCAATGTTTACCCCGTGTGTATTCGGGTTCTCCAGAGAAACAGACCAGTAAAGATCTCTATATCATCTATCTACCCATCCATCTATCCATCCATCTATCTTCTCTCTATCCCTCCATCTATTCATCTATCTATCCATCTATCATCTGTCTGCCTGTGTATCTATCTATCTATCTACCTCTCTAGAGAGAAAGAGAAAGAATGAGAGAAACTTTTAGTTTAAAGGAGTTTACTCCTGAAGTTGTCAGGACTAGCAAGTCTGGAATTTGCAGGGCAGGCCAGCAGGCTGGAAACTCAGTGAAGAGCTGATGTAATCTTGAGTCTGAAGGCTGGGAACTCAGGCAGAATTTCTGTGTGGCAGTCTAGAGGTAGAGTTCCTTCTCTGAGTATTCTGAGTCTTTGCTCTTAAGGCCTTCTACTGATTGGAAGAGGCCCACCCACATTGTGGAAGGTCACCTGCTTTACCCAAAGTCTGATTTAAATATTAATCACATCAGGGCTCCTGGGTGGCTCAGTCAGTTAAGCATCCGACTCTTGATTTTGGCTCAGGTCATGATCTCAAGGTCTTGAGATTGAGCCTCAGGCAGGCTCTGCACTGGACATGGCGATTGCTTGGGATTCTCACTCTCTGACTCCCTTTGCCCCTCCACCCCTCTACCTTCCTGCTCTCTTAAAAAGTTGTAAAAGAGAAATATATTAATCACATCTAAAATATACCTTAACAGCAATATCTGAACTGGTGTTTGATCAAACAAATGGTTCCCTTAACTTAGCTAAACTGACACATAAAATTAGCCATCACACATCTTCTTTAGCATCTTTCCTCCCATTTAAGGCCATTAAAAGTCTGGGTTTGCATTTCTGCTCTGCGTGTGGCTAGCTGTGTTACCTTGGGATAGTTACTTGTCTTTCTGAGCCTCCATTTTCCCAATATAAATCTGGGGCAATAGTAGGGTTGATATACAAGAATTAAATGAATGATGGGGCACCTGGGTAGCTCAGTGGGTTAAAGCCTCTGTCTTCGGCTCAGGTCATGATCCTGATCAGGGTCCTGGGGATCGAGCCCCGCATTGGGATCTCTGCTCAGCAGGGATCCTGCTTCCTCCTTTCTCTCTGCCTGCCTCTCTGCCTACTTGTGATCTCTGTCAAATAAATAAATAAAATCTTTTAAAAAAAAGTATTAAATGAATGAATATAAGAGAGTTAATACATTCAAAGAGCCTACAGAAGGGTACCCAGTGTCGGGGCCTACTTAGCCAGAGCGACTCCATCTCGGTTAAACAGCCATTTTGTTGTTTGTGCAGTAAAACTTAAACTGACCCTGCCCCTCCCCCCAGAGGAACTTACTTAAAAGCAAGTCTGGGAAACCAGTAAAATATGGTTGACCAGTCCCTGATAACAGAGCCCAAATACAAGAACGGGTCAGGTCAGGTGGAGATAACAGAGCCCAGAATGCAAGGATGAGTCAGGCCAGGTGGAGACAATCTCATTGGCCAGGCTCAACCACATGGCCTTTGCTCTGTAAAAGCTAGTCTGTGAAGCTGGGGGTGGTCGCTCTCTCCGTAAGAGGCGGCCCAGGCCGGTCGGTTTGATTCTCGGTGCTGGTGTGAAATAAAGCCTTGCTTGACCTTTGCTTTGTATCAGTCTCGCTCCTTTGATCACGGACCCCATCACCCAGCGCTATAACCCACTTACTACATGCCGGGCTCTATTTTATATTTTACATATATTAGCTAATTTTTTTTTTAAAGATTTTTTTTTTTTTTTAATTTGAGAGAGACAGTGAGAGAGAGCATGATCGAGGAGAAGGTCAGAGGGAGAAGCAGACTCCCCATGGAGCCGGGAGCCCGATGCGGGACTCGATCCCGGGACTCCGGGATCATGACCTGAGCCGAAGGCAGTCGTCCAACCAACTGAGCCACCCAGGCGTCCCTATTAGCTAATTTTTTTTAAAATTTTTTTATTTTTTCAGCATAACAGTATTCATTATTTTTGCACCTGAAGTGTGTAAACCTGGCAATTCGCAGACCTGTACCCCTGGGGATAAAAATATATGTTTATAAACCTATTAGCTAATTTTTTAAAAAAAAATTCTATTCATCTTAAAATTATATTTATGAGTTAAGAAACTTCCCAGTCATGGCCAATGAATGACTTGAATCAAAGAGCAGGGAGGGGAACCATATGTTTGAAGTAAATTAGACAGAATAAAGAAACGTTTCAAATGCACATGTTCAAAAAAATGCCCCAGAGCCTTCCCCTACTGACTTCCTTAGCGACATTTAATCAAGGCCTGGGATTTAAGATAATTTTCAAAAGCTTTTTGCTCAATGATATTCTTGTTTTGCTGTTTTATTTAATCACTAGTATGGTAAAAGCCTTAGGTTTTTCTTTTTTTGGTAGTATATGAAAAGCATTTCTCATACATTACAACTGAAACAGCCCACTTGTGGGCTGGTGGGGGCCCAGTCACCATGGATCATATTTCTCTGGGAAAATGTATTCTGAGATCCAAGCATATGACTTACAAATGAAGTTTTAGTAAATATCCCATCTCCAATTTGCCAACTGTCTGCTTTAAATACAGGCAGCCTAACGGAGTGGGGAAGGACAAGAGCTTTGAAGCTTTCAAACAGCTTCGAGGGTGACTCCCAGCCTGGCCAGCTACGGTAAATTGCTTAACCCCCAGAAGACTCAGTTCCTCAACTTGTTGTGAAGATTAATGAATTTTTCTAGCACATAAAAAGTACTCAGTAAATGAAATTGTCCTGTTCTGGAGATCATCACAAACGAGAAAAAGTGAGTAGAGACATTATAGCTACTCTTCTTAACACTCCTTGCATGTGCCTTTGTCCGCATTTCTCTAAAGAGTGTTTGTTCCCACTCAGGAACCTCCTGTAATGCCCTGCTGTCTCGTGGTAGCAACTGAGGTCGACGACTTCTGCATTGCCAAATCCAAAGGGCAGTTTGCATCTTTTTTTTTTTAAAGAGAGAGCGTGTGTGTGTGTGAGCAGGGGGAGCCGGGGTAGGTGGGAGGGGCACGGGGAGAGGGGGAGAGAGAGAGAGGACCTCAAGCAGACTCTGTGCTAAGCCTGGAGCCTGACAGGGGGCTCGATCTCACAACCCTGAGATCATGACCCGAGCTGAAATCAAGTCAGACATTTAACCGACTAAGCCACCCAGGCGTCCCTGCATCTTTCAATTACTGGGCCTCTGTGCTCTGTTTAACTATCAAACCATCTTTATGGGCTAAACTGTGTCCCCCTACATTTATGTGCTGAAGTACTAACCCCTAGCACATCAGAATGTGACTTTTTATTTGGAGAAAGGCCTTTGCGGAGGTAGTTAGGTCAAACCTAACCCAGTAGGACTGGTGTCTTTCTAAGAAAAGGACATGAAGACACAAGACACGTAGAGAGGAAAGACAGCGTGAGGACACAGGGAAAAGACTGCCATCCACAGGTCCAGGAGACAGGTCTCAGAGAGAACCAACCCTGATGACACCTTGATCTTGAACTTCCAGCCTCCAGAACTGTGAGCAAATCAATTTCTATTGTTTCACAGGCCCTTCTGTGGCCCTGTGTTATGGCAGCTCTTCGCAGACAAATACAACCAAATTTACCACTACTGCCTCAATTCCCCCAGCTCCAACTGGTTTTCCAACTGGTTTTCCAACTGTTCTTTCTGGGTGGACTTCTTGTCCTTTGCTCATTCCTAAATATTGGTGATTCTCAGGGTACATAACCTTTCTTATTTTATATGCTCTGCCCAGCAGATGTCACCCACTCTTATGTTTTAACTGCTGACAGTAACCAATTGTGATTTCAACCTAGAGCTCTCTGGAAAGCGCCATGTTTATGTGGAAAATTGCACACCTTCCCGAAATGTTGTCCATGTACTTCAGACTCCACAGTGCAAAACCGTGCTCTCTGCCTCCTGTGTTGTCCCTTGTGTTCAGTTCATGGCACCATCTTCCTGTTCACCCATGCTAGAGATCTGAGACCCAGTCTGGAGTTCTCCCTCTTCTCTATCGCTAGATAGGATCTCCTAAATATGTGTTTAAGCACCCCTGTCCTTCCCATACTCACCACCCTGCTCCAGTCCAGGCAGTAAGTCTCTCTTGCTCTGACGGTGGCAAGCACTTCCTGGCTGCTCTTGGTGATGCTCAGATCAGTCCCAGTTGTGGTTGCCTGGGCAATGGCCTGGACTCTTCACCACGCTCTTCCCAGCAAAGCACCACACTTCCTTTAGCAGTTTGATCAGCTAGACTTACATATCTACCTAGGAAGGTTGGACAGGGAGGGATCGATCAAGAAGACCCTCTGTAAGATGAGGCTGGAAGGACCAGGAGGTACCAGCGTAGTCCTTCCCAACACCCACAGAGTCTTAAAAAAAAAAAAAAAAAAAAGAAAGAAAGAAATTCAAAATCGACTTAAGTTTTTGCCATTTTCCCAAAGGCGGTCTTTAAAGGTTGTTGGGTTTATATGAAGCCATATACTGCCACCTTATGGCAAAAAGTTGAAAAGAAAGCCTGACATTAAAAAGTTTGGCTAACTTCTCAAAGCCTGATCCTCGCTCCTATTACAATGGATGCATTATTCCAGGCTCCATCTAAGAACGCCACCTCTTCTCCTGCACAGACATTCCTCTCTCACTCACCCAAAGACGGTGTTCCTAATATGTCCCTCTGTCTCGCATCATCGATTTTCCTCTCTCTATGGACACCTCCCATCAGGACTCAAACCTCCTGATACTCACCATCTTAATACAAAACAAAACAACAGCACAAATACCTTACCTTCACCCCCCCAACTCCCCTCTAGTGACGACCCCATTTTTCTGCTCTCCTTTACAGCAAATTGCTTCAAAAGAGTTTCCTGTACATGCTGTCCTTGCTTGTTCTTTTCTCTCCTCTCCTCTCCTCTCCTCTCCTCTCCTCTCCTCTGCTCTCCTCTCCTCTCTTCTCCTCTCCTCTCCTCTCCCCTCCCTTCCCGTCTCCTCCCCACCTCTTCCCTTCCCTTTCCTTCCCTTCCCTTCCCTTCCCTTCCCTTCCCTTCCCTTCCCTTCCCTTCCCTTCTCTTCTCTTCTCTTCTCTTCTCTTCTCTTCTCTTCTCTTCTCTTCTCTTCTCTTCTCTTCTCTTCTTTCTTCTCTCTTCTCCTCTCTTGAGTCTATTCCCAGTTGGGTTTTTGCCTCTAGCACTCTACCTTGACAGCTGAGTTAAGGCCAGAAATGACTTCCACGTTGACACATACAATAGTCAAGTTTCAGTCCTCATCTTGACCCAACCGTAGTTGACGACATTGCTGTCTCTTCTCGAAGCACTTTCCTCACATCCCAGACTCTGCTCTCTCCTGGCTCTCCCTTCCACATCACAGGCCATTGCTGGTTTCTCCCTTTATCTCTAAACCTTAAATATTGGAATGCCCATGGCTCAATCTTCTGGCCTCTTCCTTCACTCTTTTTCTAATACCCACATCCAACCCATTGGGAAATCCCATTGACATGATCAAGCATTTTACCATTTTCTTCCACCACCACTCCCATCAGTCTTGTTTAAGCCCATGTCACCTTCATGTGGTTACAAAAAACTCTTACGAGGTCTCCCTCCTTCTGCCTTGTCCCTCTTACAACCTGTCTCTCTACCTAGGAGCCAAGGACCAGCATGGTCTTTTTAAACTGGAAATAGGACCATGTCATTTCTCTGCTCAAAATCATCCAGTGGCTCCCCATCTCACGCAGAGTAAAATGCCAGGTTCTCACGGAGATCTTCAAGGCCCTGCAGCATCTGTGCCCATACCCAAGCTTCTGGTCTTTCCTCCTGCCACTGTCTCTGGGACTCACCCTGCTCCAGCCTCCTCAGGCATGAGAGGCTTGGTCCCACCCATTGCCCTCCTGCTTCCTTCTGCCTGAAAGCTTGGTTCTTACATCCTCCAGTTCTCTGTTAAAAGTCTTATCGAAGAGGCCTTTCCAGACCATCCTACTGAAAATTGTGCTTTTCCTCTCTTCCCCTGATCATGTTACTTAGCTCTGTTGCACTCATTACTGAATACAGCTTACATTCTTAAGCAAGTTTCCCAAGTGCAGGAAACTCGGCCTTTTTGTGCAAGGCCATGTCCCCAGTGCCTATGGCAGTGCTGGGACGCAGTGGGCATACAATCCATATTTGTTGGGTGAATGAATGAGGGTCACTGTCCTAGGTGATCCAATCTCAAAAGAAGGAATGTATTCTCTCTAATCCATCTACTGCTCAAATGAAGCAACAGCAACACTACCTTCGATCAATTATTTCTTTACTTAAAAATATCTTTAAGACTATTTTTGTAGAGCAGTATTAGGTTCACAGCCAAATGGAAAGGAAGATACAGTGATTTCCCATATGCCCCCTGCTCTGCCTCCCCCATTTCAACATTTCCTACCAGAGTGGAACATGGGTTATGATTGATGAACCTGTGCTGAAGCATGACGGTTTCTTCCTGGTGTTGCACACTCTGTGGGTTTGGGCAAATGTCTAATGAAATGGATCCATCATTATGGTATTACAGAGTATCTCTACTGCCCTAAAAACCCTCTGTGCCCTCCCTATTCATCCGGCCTGCATAACCCCTGGCAACCACTAATCTTCTGACTATCTCCCTAGTTTTGAATTTCCCAGAAAGTCACATAGTTGGGAGCATACCCTGTGTAGCATTTTCAGATTGCTTCTTTCACTTAATAATATGGCTTTAAGGTTCTTCTGTGTATTTTTATAGCTCATTTCTTTTTAGCACTAAATAATGTTCCGTTGTCTGGATGAAGTAGAGTTCGTTTATCCATTCACCTTCTGAAGGGCATCTTGGTTGCTTCCAAGATTTGGCAACTATAAATAAAGTTGCTGATAACAACTGTGCGTGGTTTTTGTATGGACAGGAGTTTTTAGCTCCTTTGGGTGAATATCAAGGAGCCCAGTTGCTGGATCATATGGTGAGACTGTGTTTGGCTTTGTAAGAAACCATCATTCTGTCTTCCAAAGTGGCTGCACCATTTTGCATTCCCACCAGAGTCCCTATGATCTCACATCCTCACCAGCGTTTGGTGTTGTTAGTGTTCTGGATTTTGGCCATTCTCGTAGGCCTATAGTGGAATCTCATGGTTGTTTTAATTCACATTTCTCTGATTACCTAGGGTGTGGAGCCACTTTTCATATGCTTATTTGCTATCTGTCTACTTTCTTTGGTGAGCTGTCTACTACAGTCTTCGGCTCTTTTTGAGATCAGGTTGTTTATCGTTGAGTTTTAATCTTTAACTTTTTTTTTTTTTTTTAATGGAGAGAAGCTGCCATTGCTAGTTGTTTCTCTGTGGAGATACTAGACAGCAAGTCAGGTTTCTCTGTTCTGGGAGAGTCCTTTGTTTTTGGAAATGGGCAGCAAGCCTTGTCCTGTGGGGGCAGGGCAGGGCCCTTTTGATGGCTTGATGGAGGCTACCCATCTGTCTGGTCACCAAGGTGTAGAAAGAACAGAAACTTCCTGTGAGGAAAGAAATGGAAACCCCAGTCTTTTCCCTTTTGAGGTTGAATGCCATTCGGACCCCTGCAGATTGAGACGGCTTCTGGCAGAGACTGTCTTACAGAGAGTAGTGTTGGGTGGGGCACCTATCTGCCTGCTGTGGGGTGCACGTTTGTAGGGGGATCTTGGGAGCCTGAGCTGGTTTGGGTGTGTGGCTTCTGGTATGGAAATACCCTTGGAAAGTGAGATTTTGCTGCCTTGAAGTAATGCTATGTCCTGAAACCCACAGTAACACCAATCATTTCTTTGAATCAGACAAGATGAGCTCTTAATTGTAGCTCTTGTGATCCTTTCTGCCTGGCCGGGCAGCTAAATCTGGAGCAGCCCAGTTCTGGGGGTGGCTGTGGTTTCCTTCAGCCCCAGGGGCATCTGTCTCAGGTCTCCTTCATGCGACTGGAGGGGACCGGCTTTGGAGACACCAATAAGCACATGGGGGGTGGGGAGGGGAAGGGTTGGACAATGCTGAGACGTTGGCAGGAAGCCACATGGGAGATGTTCAACTTCCTGCTAATCTGGCATGCTGCAGCCTGAGCGGAATTCAGTTTGAAAAGTAAAAGGGATGCTGCCTTCCTCATGCACAGAGCCGGTGGTGTGGCTCGGGCTGGTTATGGAAGTGTCTGGTGTCCTCTACAGAAACAAGAAGGGCGCAATGCTCCTGCTTGTCTGTCCCACCGGCCACTCTCTGGCCCACATCCTTGTTCCTGACGGCCCTCCCTCACATCCAGGTGAAATCCAGCCTGGGCTAACCCAGGTCCTTCTCCCTGTTCCCTGCCCCGTGCCCTGAAGGATACCACGAGATCCGGCCCGGTGCAGCTGGACATGTCCGGACCCCCATCACTACCCTCCATCCCTCTAACTTCCCTCTTCGCGTGTCGTTTTCTTCCCTCAACACGACAGCTGGACCACTTCCGTCTTCACTCTGAAAATGGAGACCAACAGACAGAAACGTCTTTCACTTTCCCCCACCGAAGCTATTCCCTTTGCAACGTCCGGAATGATGATAACTGAATACGAAGTGGGAGTTTGCAGTGGCCCAGTCCTGCCCTAAATGCTTCCCTGGCCAACTCACTTCATTTGCTGTTTGGCCTTTTTCACTTACACCAACCAACACGAGGCACAGTGAGATGAAGGGACTGGACTGAGCTCGCAGGACTTGCAGGGGCAGAGCTGGGATACGAACTCGGGTGAACTGAGTCCAGAGGGCTCAGCCCCTGTTAGGACTCCCGGACCACATGGGCACAGGGCTGCTTCGTGAAAACATGTTCAGCAAACCTACGGATGTATGCATGAACCTGTGAAAGCAAGGAGGTTGAATCCACCTTTAGACTGGGGTGCCAGGCAGCTCACCATCAAACACCAGAGGAAAAGAGCAACGATTTGGGGGGAGGTGGACATGGTGAAACACAGTCCATTTATATTCACAATAATTTTTCCAATGCACAAATTATACCCACTAGCCGAAGAATGTAGGAAAGAATCACAACAATATAAAGAAGAAAAACAAAGTCGCTAGGAGAACCAGCAATATTTGTTCCCTTTTGAAATTCGGGTATCTTTGGAAAAAATATATGAGGCTCCTGTTATTTATATAACTGCGTGAATGACTTTGAGATCCCTTTGGAAACCAGCTGGGATAAATGCCTAAGGTTAAGGGTGTCTGCTGCTCCTCGTCCTCCCTCCTCTGATTGATAGAGAACAGAGGCAAGGAGCCCATAAGGGGGTGAAATATGATTTTACCACCAGCAATAATGCAAGTGCCTGGGCTCTGTAATGCCAGATTATAGAATGTCCCCTGGCTCGGGACGGTGAGAGGCACAACTGTAGAATGCTGGAGCGGGGACAGGGTGGGATTTGTCTTCTTTCCAGCCTGCACCCATCTGCTTGCTTGTCAGGTGAGAGAACAAGGCCCATCTGTTCAGTAGGTAACGCACTTCTGGACTCCCCTCCTGTCCTGACCAGGGTCGTACGTTCTCATGGGTAGTAAGTGTGATTTGTCCCTGATGGTTTTGGAGATAACCTTCCAGGGTTTTCATAGGAATGCTCAGGAGGAAGTAGGCTGGTGGCGTTGGGCTATATGGGTGAGTGTGAGGGGGCTCTAGGGTGGGGTTGGGGCGAAGGTCGTTCGGTGTGTGCTGTTCCTTCAGCAGAGGAGAAAGTACACAGCACAGGTGTGGTGAGGCCAGGAACGCCCTGGGATGGTCGGTGGTATGTGTCCGTTTCCTGCGGCACAGGGGCTCAGGGACCTGCTTAAACATTATTTCTGGAAGGGATTCTCATTGGAATCAGGGGCCTGAGTAAAGCAGAGCACCCTCCCCAGTGTGGATGGTCCTCATCCAATCTGTGAGGGCCCCAATGGAACAAAAAGGTGGGGAGGAACAAAAAGAAAGGGAGGATTCAGTCTTTCTGCCCAGTGCCTGAGTAGGGACAGCCGTCTTCTTCCCTCAGACTGGGGCTTACCCCCTGGCTCCCCTTCTCCAGCTTGCAGACGGTAGATCATGGGACTTCCCAGCCTCCAGAATCACATGAGCTGATTCCTCAGAGTAAAAATATATATATATGTATCCATGTATTTATGCGTGTGTATCTATGTATGTATTATGTATCTCTGCATGTATGTATGTGTGTATCTATCTGTCTATCCGTGTATGCATCCATCTATATTTATCCTATAAATATCTATATTTATTTCTCCAGACAACCCTGACTGTGACAGTGCCTTATTTATTGTGCTTAGAATAGTGCTCAGTCTATACCCTTAGTATTGGGTCACTTAAATGGAATGGCAGACTCCAGGAGTCTTCATCATTCCAGACTTCATGATCAGAGTTTCTGAAGTTACAGAGTTACACAAAAAAAGCAAAAATAGACACACACCATGAAAATATTAAGCAGTGAATTGGCCACATTTAAAAATCTTCCTCTGCTCAAACATCTGTCCTGATCTTGGATATCTTTGCTTGGAGTCTGGTGTTGTGAACACTCAGCGACATTGTGCCAGGGCTGACAGATGGCACAATGACAGTGCAGACCTGGCAAGGGGTACGGCTCTTCATGCAGCTGATGAAATGATGGTGGGTCCCAGCTCAGATGGCATGCAGAGCCATGGGCAGAGGAGACCCTGGCAGCAGGAGACCCGTTAAGGAACAAAGAAGAGAAAGTTTATAAGCAAATCAGGATCCATTCTTCAAAAGGGGATGATTTAAACATCAAAGGATTGAGAGAATCCCTTGGGAGAATTCACACTGTCTGCAGATATGTAAACTTTTATTTCTTCTGATGGCTCTATTATGCAATCACAGATTTCAATGGGAAAAACGATCCCCCTCTGTAAAAGCCTGATTTATTTCTTGTTCATTTTGAAAAGTAGTTTATGGTTCAAATTATAATGGAAATGCTATTAGGTATAAGAAACACTTATTTAATTTTACTGTTCCACATAAAATTTCAACCCCGACTTTTTTTTTTATCATTGTTTCCTTGGTAACCATTATCCTTGGATACTGAGGACTGTTTTCCATATGCTGGGGTGGGAAAAGCCTCCCTGAGCAAGACCCAAAATGCCGAAGGAAAAGACTGTCGTAACTGACCACTACACACGTGATGATTTTGCATAGCAGATTGACAAAAGGCACACTGCTCACTGGGTGAAAATCTGAGTAGCCTGCATAATTGCTAAAGGTTATTAGCCAGGACATATGGCAAGCAAATTCAGATCCTTAAGGAAAAAGAAAGGTAACTCGGCGTCAAAATCAGTAAAATTTGTGGCTGGTGGATTCACAGAAGAGAAAGGGGACCGAGGGTAGAGAATGGTTTACAAACCTGTGAAAAGGTATTAACACTTTTCATGATAATCTGGGGAATGCAAAATAAAACATTAATGCACCATTCCAACCCACAGATTGCCCAGGACTGGAGGTAACGCGGGTACTAGCTCAGGTGCAAATAAATAGACAATCACACACACATGTTCTCTCTCGTGAAGACGCAGCTTAGTACCGGCCTAGCAAAGTTAAATGTGTCTCTGAATACAGCAGTTCCACTTCTAGGAATAGAAACCTGCCCCATAGAAATGCTCACATAGGACTGCCTACAAGGTGACTGCTAAAATATTATTGTAGGAAAGTGGCAAATATTGCCCTTACTGTGAATAACAGCTGACACTTACAGAAAGCCTTCTCTGGGTCAGCACTAGATGAAGCACTTTACATAAATGAGCTCACTTAATCCCCCGTGACAACGCTGGAAGGGATTTCAGGAGCCTCACTGTCCAGAGGAAGGACACAAAATAGTGAGTAGCCTCGAGGTAGGAGGAGGCAGAATTGCGATGGGATGGGACCCCAGGCAGTCTGGCACGAGTCTGGGCGCTACATCACTTGCCACGTCACCGACATGCAGTATGGGATAGCTTCAATAAATCAGAGAAGATCCTTGCAAGCAATACTGAGACCTGTTGTAAAATGAAATAAATGGATAGCCGTGTAATCACATTTATGAAATATACAAGCAATCCACGGTGTGTGTGGGGTGTGTGTATGTAAATGCACAGATGAGGACAAATTGGAAGAAACATGCTGACCGTTCTTTTTCTTTTCTTTCTTTCTTTTTTTTTTTTTTTAAGATTTTATTTACTAGAGAGAGAGAGAGCAAGCATGAGTAACAGCAGGCAAAGGGAAAAGCAGGCTCCCCACTGAGCAGGGAGCCTGATGCAGGACTCGTCCCACGACCTTGGGATCATGACCTGAGCCAAAAGTAGGCACTTAACCAACTAAGCCAACCAGGCACTCCCCACCGCCCCCCCATTGTTCTTAGTGATTGCACCTGCTAAGGGATATGTGACTGGGGGCAGGTGATGAGGGTTTCTGGTAGAGGAAGACTTTTCATTTCTAATCTATATTCTATTTGTTGTTCTAGTCTAGTCTGTATTCAAATAGTTGATTTTTTAGGATATTTATATTTATGACATGTATCATTTTCCAAGGTCTAAGCCAAATGCTAAAAGGTGGCAGGTCCTTGTGACCTGGTCTCTGAAGAGCTGAGTTTGCGGCTCAGTGACTGTTCCCCAGTTTTACCAGGGGATGAAGAGCAGCTGGCGGGCAGGGAGGGGTGGGTGGATGAGGGAGCGGGAGCCGTGCGCGGGCAGCTCTCTCCCTCAGGCAGGGTTCCTTCGCTGGACTCATCCCGACCCTGGTCATGGGGCTGAGCCAAAAGAGAGCAGTATTTCTCACCTGTTACCGCCTATGAGAGGCTGATTCCTAACTGCAGTCGTCCAGCCGTCAGCCGTGCCACGGCTCTCATTCTTATAAACGCAGTGTTTATCTTCTGGGGACGGGAGAGATATGGGAAGTATATTGACCCACGTGCCCTGAACAGGACAATGACAGGCCTTATGATATGAATTATGTGACTTTGAATTAGCAAGCCCACAGTCATTTACGATCCCACTTGTCCTCTTCAACGGTAAAATTTGAAAACTAAAAATACTCACTTTCCCAGACTTCCATGCAGCTGGAGGGTGACCATGTGACCCAGTCCTGTTCCCTGAGACGTTCCTCCATATCACTGACCAGACTTCCGGGAAAGCTTCCTACAGGGGCAGTCTAGACTAGAAGGACCCATCAGACTTTTGCTCTAACCACCTTTTTTCCTGGGCAGACTACAGATGTCTAGAAATGTAGCTGCCGTCCTAGAACTATGAAGATGAAAGTCACATGCTGTTCATTTCCCAGGGCCACCATAATAAAGTACTACAAACTGGGTGGCCTAAAACCACAGAAACGTATCCCCTCACCGTTCTAAGGGCTAGAAGTTCAAAATCAAGGTGTCAGCAGGGCCTGACACCCAGTCTCTGTGTCCCTCTGACGTCTCTAGGAGGATCCTTCCTTGAGTCTATGTCTTCTGGTGTTGCTGACACTCCTTAACACTCCTTGGCTCATAGGAGCATCACGCCAATCTGCTTGTGTTGTCACATGGCCTTCTCTCTGTGTCTGTGTCTCTTCTCTTCTTATAAGGGAACCAGTCATATTGGATTTAGGGCCTACCCTACTCCAGCATGACCTCATCTGAACATGAGGACATCCACAAAGACCCTGTTTCCAAATAAGATCACATTCACAAGTACCAGAGGTCAAGACATGGACACATTTTTGGGGAGAATGGGGGTCATAAAACACACTAAAAATAGACAGAAGGAAGATGGAAGCCCCGGACAGCCCTGTGGGATTACCACCAGTGGACAGCCTACCTCCACCTTCTGGTGTGAGTCAAGTAAGTTCCTTATTTATTTAAGCCATGGTGTAGGTTTTATTTTTGCTGTAGTTGAACACATTCCTAACTGACACATTCCTAATTGTCAGAGCATTCATCTATCTATTCAGCTGGTCAGCCAAGTTGGGGGAGATACCCACACTGTTCCAGACAGGGAGCAAGGGGATGTCTCCCTCAGAGTTGAGCCTGGCACAGAAAGAGTACTCACTATTTATTTGTTAAGTCCATGCCTGGAAGACACATTCCTTGCTTTCATGGAACTTAGAGTTTAGAGGATATGCAAAAAGATGGACAATTCAAATGTAGAAAGAGACTGTGTGTGTGGGGGGGGGCTGGTACCTAACTCTGACTTGGGGCTTAAGGGGGGGTGTTTGTGGTGATAAAGGGTGCTGGGAGTACATACAGAAGCTGAAGAGAGTGTGATGCATGTAAGAAACAGAAAACATTTACTATGCTGACCCATGGAGAGTAGGGAAAGGGGGGGGATGAGGAGTGGGAAGAGGAAGAGAGAGAGATTGTGTGTGCGTGTGTGTGTGTTTGTGTGTGTGTGTGAAAAGTGATCTAGAGAGAGGGCTAGAGACACAAGCATGAATACTTGAGATCATTTTTAAATATTTGAACCTGTGTCTGCTCACATGGTGACTGTGGGGGGACTACGGTGTATACTTTTCTATTTGGGGAGGAGAGGGTCTGTCATGGGCTGCTTTCCCTCTGTAAGTTGCCTGGCTGACAGACCAATAGGTACAACGCACCGCAGAGGAAAAAGACTTTAAGATGCAAACATGCCTCTTTGGCATTGCTCGAGCCTGCTCTCATGAACTCTCCATTCTTGGGTCAAGAGTCTGAAGCTCGAGTTTTGCATTTTATGTCACATGTGTTAACACTTAGGGATGTTTCCAGTAGGCCTTGCTTTTGCACATCATCCTCATGCAGCTGTGTTTTCTGGAAGAGACCTGTGGAGAGCTGGTTTATGCCAAGTGCTCACTCCTGACACTCACATTCTTGCCTCCCATGTTGCTTGCCAAGGGAACAGACACTGACAGTTTTCATTTGCATGGATTTCTTTTCCTGCATCACTAAAATGAGCCTTCTAAAAAAATCGTGAAAAAACAAAATGAGATAAATGATGTCTTGCACACAGAAAGTGCTAACAACTGATCGCATAAATGCATACAAGTCACAATAATCTATTTTGGGAAAAATCCCATTATCATTTTGAGAGGTAATCAGAAGCAGGCTAATTGTTTTTTAGGATTTTATTTTTACATAATCTCCAAACCCAACTTGGGGTTCAAACTAACAACCTGAGTTGGAGAGTCACAGGCCCTACAGACGGAGCCAGCCAGGTGCCCCAGAAGTAGATTGAATTTTGTGTCCCTTGGCCCCTCTGGTAGGCTGGTTCTGGCCCTGCCCTTGGATGAGCATTCCGGCAGGATTCATGTTTCTTTTGGCCATCTGGAGTGGTACTGACCTAGAGACCTAGCACTGGCATGTTCTAGACTTGGCAAATGTTTAAAGCTGATCATTTCTCTGGAAATTTCTCTTGCGGGTTCTTGGGAAACCCTTCATCCACCAGGATCTCTCATCTTCTTTCTCTTGACTTGAGTAAATACATCTCTGTAGTTTCTGGTTCTCTGTGACTCCTTCACAAGTCCTTAGGCATCGGGATGTACCTCCCTAGACTCTCTGTATTGGGGAATCCCTTTGTCCCTCCAGGGAAGCCCTTTTAGGACAGGATTAAGATATCCCCCTCCTAGCTTTCTCTCGTCACCCATCCTTTGCCCATCATATGTCCTTTACCATGACATATTTAGGTTAGTCAGGCCAAACCCAGTGCAGTAGCAGCGTCTCCCCACAATTCAGGAACCTAGAAGTCCCATCCCCTTCAGACTCCTCAGGCAGGAGTTAGACACCAGTCCTCTGGGTACTCCCAAACTACCGGGGACACACATTTTGCTTTCTAAGTGGAAGCACTAAAGTCCCTTTCCATAGGCTTGAGGTGAGGGAAAAGCACCTCTGCCCCCCCAGTGGGAGAGGGGGAGGACACAAAGCACACTGAGAACTCTCTCTACACATCATTCTTTGTCAGTGCCCCTCCCGCTCCTCTTCATGGGGTTTAGGGATCCAAGAGTCATGACCAATCTTGAAAAGTTTGTATTGCTGTCCCTCACATTTCATTGGAAAACAGTGTGTGTTATCTTCAACTTGTGTCTTCAAACTTGTGTCTTAACATCCTGTTACAATGTCTCTGAACCTTGGGCCCCTCCCTGTAAAGTGGGAATCACGGATTTGTAGATATCAGCCATTTGGTTGCTATGAGGACTCACGAAGGTATCTAAATCAATTCCTAATTGTTTCTGGCATGGATTAGAGGCCCAGCCAGTGGTTCTTCTCTCCCACTTGACCCCAAACTCTTGAAGGTGTTAATTGAGTCTTGTGGGAATAACTTTCCTGGAAAAGTTATTTCTCATGTCAGCTTTTGGAGAAACCATAAGATCTTAAGCCATAAGATTCTAAAGCCCTGGTATGTACCTGAGGTCAATTTCTGTGCTTCATCCCTATGGCTGGCCCCTAGCTCAGCCTACACGGGAGGTGAAGGGCGATTCCTTTAAATATGGGCCTCCTGGCCCTTCACCCAGAGCAACTAGCATTGATGATACCTAGGGCAGAGTCTGGAGGAACTCAAAGCCTCAGGACCACGGAGTTTGTCTGACCAAAGGATGAATGAAAGTAATTGCTCAACAGATTTTCCCCTTCTGGGGACCATTATGTCCCTACACTGACTTCCCTAATGGGTTGGGGGCGGGGCGGGAGTAGAGAGGGGTATTGTTTCCTAAAAAGGAGAAGTGGTATTCAGGAAGGCTGGCCCTACCTCTTCCACTGAACTTCATCTTGTAAAACAGTCTCAGAAACAGCCAAGATTTCAACTGGCTGTGGCACGAAGTCTGGGAGGAGCTGGTGAATTACAGTCTCCATTTTTAAGGTTTCTCGGTATACCAGGGTTTCTTACCTGGGCCTGAGTTGAGACTTAGGCAACATTGCCCCCTAGAGGTCCTCTGGTGTTCTTGGTCATCTTCCTTCAACCACAGGATCTTGGGGGTATCATCTTAGATATGATGTATTCCATTACAGGTAGACACTCGACTACATCCCTTCATTTGTGGTGATTCTGGAGTTCAAAGGAAATAAGTTGAGCCTATCCACAGATGAACTTCAGGTATATATGGACCTGTTCAAGGGACATGGGCCAGGACCAGGGCAAGAGAGTTAATGAAGGCCTACAACTGTAAGTTCAAATGTTTCAAAGTTATAAATTAACCTAATAAACTATCAAATACAATATATCCTCCAACTTTGACAAATGTACTTTCATAATGACATGGACAGCTAAGATCAGATTCAGAATTCTTAGACTCTTTGGACTTGTCCTTCTAAACATCAGAGTGTGGGAGAGCCAGTGTGGCCTCTATACTGTCCAGCTTCTGCTTGCATATGCAGCTCCATCTGTCACTGCAAGAAGGTTTGAGTGCACATATGTGGACAACCTAGACCCCATTTCCAAGCTCTGTCCACAGTATCCCTTAAACAGTTGTCTCTGGTCCATCTGCACGTACTAGAAACACAGCCAGATAAGAGGGTATGCAAACTCTAGATATTATGGGCCCACTTGGGCAGGGATTCCAGGAATCTGGGCACTCAGAGCATGGAAGACCATCGTGTCTACGTGAGCATGATCCTTTGGTCCTATTGAATCCTCACTGTCTGAGGTGGAACACGTCTAGAAAGCTGAAGCTGAGCCCTCTAAAACATGGGGCTCAGGATGAAGGTCTTTTTACTTGAATCTGAGGGCCATTATTAACTGGGGAATCTCTAATGGAAGCCATCTTGGCTGCCGAGAAAAACATAACCGACAGTGGATGAGAAAGAAGGCTGGAAGAGTTGGCAGGATGAGTAGCACAGCTCGGCTGATGGTTCCAGGTATAGGGGGAGGCTGTTCTCAACCCATTCTCAACCCAGTGGCTCCGCTTTCAGTAACCCTCACACCAAGTTCTAGTGCCCTTACATGCTAGGAAGGGGAAGGCTTCCATATAAAGAAAACAACCAAATCCAGCTTAGGAATTCAACAGCTCTGGTGTGGGAAGTCCCTCTGCGAGAGTTGGTCATGAGGATCAAGAAGCATATTTCCCGTAGGTCAGAGGACCTAAGTGGAAGATGTGGACAGAGGACAGATGTGGAAGACTTGTGGATCGTGGGAGGTGAGGGGGTTCCAAGATCAGTGGTCGTTGGGGTGGGAGAGGCGACACGAGGGAGGCAGAGAGGAGTCCATGGGGCAGAAGGATGAAGAGGGCTGTTGACCCAGGAATAGGGTGTCTAGAGAGCTGCAGGTGACAGTCTCACTATAAAGAAGCTCCCTAGGTACAGATAGAAAGAAAGCCTAAGGAACAATCTGACCTAATTTCCATGAGGACTTTAGATACTATTGGTAAAGGGGGTTCTGGGAAAAGACAGGCTTTTCTGTGGTTTAAGGCCTGAGAATCAAGTAGATGAAGAGTCAGAGTGTCTAGATATGGAGCCAATAGAACATGATTAATTGGAATGCACAGATCAGTAAGGCCTGGAGTTACCTGGTTCCAGAAGCTTTTTTTGGAAAAATGGAAATTTGAGAAAATTAACTTACGTTTCATATATAGGAGTCTGGGAGCATTATACACTTGTAGTATGTACTTAATTATAGTTTAAGAAGTAATGGGGTGCGCACACCCAAAACACACTTCCAACATCTAGGAGAAAGGGACGCCTGTCTTCAGGAGGAGGCAATTGAAATGATCTTTGCCATCTCATGCTCAGCTATGATCTTTTTCCAGTTAAGTCTCAGGAAGACAGATGTTTCTAATTTAGCCCTGAAGAGTACACAGTAATAAAATAATGCTCAAATTAGCATGTTGGTAGGGCCTAGTGTTTACAATCCATTCTGAATAAGAAGCTTTGCCTCTGCCTGTTTTCATTTCCGTCAGGAAGATGGGGTTGCCAAGCAGGCATTATCATGTTATCTTCTGAACTTTTATGTTCAGATTCTTAGACATAACATTCTTTGAAATGCTCTGCAGAAGCTGACTAAATATTTATATATTTTTTTCAAACAGGAAGTTCCTCCTCCTCCTTCTCCTTCTCCTCCTTTCTCTTCTCTTTCTTCCCCTTTTCCCTCTCCCTTTCCTCCTCCTCCCTCTCCCCCTTCCTTTCCCCTTCCCAACTCCCTCCTCCCCACCTCCTCCTTCTCCTCCCCCTCCTCCTTCTAGGTGTGGCAGAAAAATGTGCTTTTCTGATGGCACCTCCTTGGACCTTGTCTGAATACTTGTGAGGCTTTTTAGAAGACACTAGAGACTTTTTCTACTGGTTAGGCCTCTGTGGGGCTGAGAGATTCCAGGAGAGCCCCATGATCTGTTTAACTCAGAGAAAATTCAAATAAGCCATGGAGAATGATGGAAGCAGCACAAGGAAAAGAACACGGCTCATCACGTAGAGTATCCCAGTGAAGTACAAGGAAGAACATGACTTCTAGAATATTGTGTGCTCTGGCTGAGGCCAACCACCCCAGGTCCTAAGGAAGAAAACCTCAGTTCAGTTTTCATTCCATTAGTGGTGCCCTTGAGCTAGGATTCTGTGGTACCTCAATCCTCATTCAGGTTCCAGGTCTGTGCTTTTTGGGCAGAGGGAGGATACTGTGGCTGTCATTCCCTTGGGATTTCTCCTATTGAGAGTGAGAGTCTCCTCCCCCTCCTTTTGATTCGGGGCTGCCCTGTGTCTGCTCCAACATCTGAGTATGTTAGGAGCAATGTTATGGCAGATCCAGACCTAGGGCTAGGGAGGCTTGCAGCTTCCACTCTGGTCTGTTGGAGTTCTGAGCTGCCAGAGAACAAGTCCAGCTCTTCTGTTGGAAAAGACCACATGGAAAGGCCCTGGGACTCCATGGAGAGGGGGAGAGATTCTGCTGAACCCAGTAGTACAGACCTCTCTATCAAGACACCAAACAAGTGAGTGAAACCTTCTTAGAGACCCTCCAGACCCAGCCTGAACAGCATCTAGTGATTCCAGGCAAAAGCACAAGGAGAAGAGTTCCCCAACTGAATCCTGCCCAGATTTCTAACACAAAATTGTGAGTGCTAATTGTGGTTTTAAGTGATTACATTATGGATAGTTTGTTTATATGGTAAAAAATAGCTAGGGGCAGGCATAGTGGCCACCCAGGAAATAATGTTCTGCAGACATCATCCTGGCATGCCTTGATAGAGCCCGTTCCTGGGTGTTGCGCTATAAGAAAATAAATCCCCCAGAAAGAGAGATTCTTTTAAACATTTCCCCTCTCTCCAGAAGAGAGTCACAGATACACCTCAGAGACCCAGAGTTACATGGCGCCCAAGACTGTGCTCTTTGCTCCATCTCAGCCCTCCTGCAAATAGATGTCCAGTGGACAGCCCCTACCATCCAGCACATGGTACAAATCTGAATCTTCCTGGCCACGTAGCTTGGACTCAAGCCAGAGTCTGCTATCAAAACAGTATCTTACTTGTACCCCGGGTCAGCATTTTCCAATCTGCCAAGAATGTCTGTGGATCAAATGACTCCCTCCCCTTGACTATGTTGACAAAAGAGAGATGGTTGAGGTTGGTCTTCCACCAAAACTCATCTGTATTGCCATTGTCTTTAACTGGAAATTTTCGTCATGAGAATTCTCAAAGCATGTACAGCTACAGTTGGGGGAGAGAAAAGATCTCAGTGGAATGCAGCTTTGTAGATAAGAGTGAAAAATAGCTCAACAATTACAAAATTTACCAGCTGCACAAGCCTCAGTATACATCACAGAGACAATGAAATAAACAAAATCAGTGTTATTTACTCAGTGTGACTAGCTCCTGGCTCTAGAACCATAGACATGTAATTGAACTTAAGCTGCCTTTAGCTGTGTTGGGCTTGTCAGGCGGTCCTCTGAATCTAATGGCTGATCATGAAACTGTTTGGAAAAAATCCAACGGACTGGCATAAGGAAAGTGGTGTAAAATGGATCAGCGTGATGAACTGTATTTTAGGATTTTAATAACACCTTTTCTATTGTTAGGAAATGTAGTATGAAACTAAATTTTCCCCTACACAATTTTTTGAAGTTCATTTTTGGAGACTTTTTCTGTATGGAATGATGACATTTTGATTTCAAGGATTTCTGGATACAAAACAAAAAACTCAACTGGCTTTATTTCCCTAGAAAAGATCTCAAATCACATTTGTTATGCTCCTTCATTTGGTAGGAATGTCCTGAATGTGTAATGAGATGACATTTTGGTTTCTGCAAGGATTATGTGTGTGTTCTAGGAGATGCCTGAGTTCTCGGTGAGGATTATTTTGTTTTAATTTCTATGGCATTATAAGAAAATGAATATTAGCATGTTCTGAATCATCAGAATGGCTATATTATAACCAAGTACTTTCACATACCTTCAGGGCCTCTGTGTGCTTGATTTTAATTTATAATTTGTTTTTAATTTATAGTTGCATGAGAACTATACATATCACTTTAGTGCTTTATGTGCACACATACATTATTTTATTAAGCTCATTTCTTTGTGCCAGGCACTGATCTAAAAACTTGAAATGTTTTATTGCCTTTGTTTCCTACAACAGCTCAGTGAAGAAGGTGGTAGTCTTATCCCCTCGTTATTGAGGCATAACGAGGTAAAGCTGAAGTAACAGAAGACTCGACTCAACGGTTTTAGAATAGTAATAGAAATTTGTCAAATCACATCATAGAAAGGTCTGGAGGTAGAGTGAACCTCAGATACAGTTTGGCTAGGGATCTAGCTCAGCTTCTCTATAATTGCTTTGGCTCAACCCCTATTATGGGTCAGCTTCATTTTCTGGTTGGCTTCCATCAGGATCACAAGATGGCCACTTCATCCACCAAGACTATACATGTTT
Organism: Lutra lutra; assembly: GCF_902655055.1. Taxonomy (NCBI): domain Eukaryota; kingdom Metazoa; phylum Chordata; class Mammalia; order Carnivora; family Mustelidae; genus Lutra; species Lutra lutra. The sequence continues at coordinate 19,913,847 of NC_062283.1, read as the reverse complement.
CCTCATTCACACCTTGAGGGTAAGAGTCACTTCCACACCTCCTCCTGGCTTTGCTACGATTGTTTTGCTTTGCTTCAACCTAAGTTCTGGCACTAATAGGTTTAGGCTTGAAATAATCACTGTGCCAGTGGGGATGATGTGATCATGATGGGCTCCATTGACCCATGGAAGTCTACGCATAGAGTTGAAGGAGACTGAGTTCCACTAAATCACAGTATCCACCATAATCACAGTATCCACCGCATTAAGTTGCCCAAGGTTGTGTGAGAAATAAGTGGTAACCACAAGCCAGCCCAGCAGACTGACTCCAGAGTTGGCCCTTTTAACCCCTAAATACATATCTAATTATCTTCATAATAAAAATTATTTAAATAAACGTCCTGTTCATTCCATTCTCAATTTTAAGAAAGATTATGTGAGACAATATTATTAAAGAGGAAAGAGAAAAGGTGTGATTCTGTATCAGTTATTTATTGGGGTGTAACAAATCAGTCCAAAGCTTCATGGCTTATCTTTTGTGATTTCTGTGGGTCAGGAACTCAGGAAGTTTTGGCGGGATGGTTCTGGCTCAAGTCTCTCATGTGGTTTCAGTCAGACAGTGGCTGGAGCTGGGACGGTTGGGGTGAGTTGGACAGCTCTCTTCAATTAGTCTCAAAGACTCTCTGTGTGGTCTCTCTGCATGGGCTAGTTTGGGCTTCCTCTGAGCATGGTGGCTTCAGAGCAGATAGATGACTGATGTGGTAACTCGGGCTTCCAGAAACAAGTGTCCCAAGAGAATCAGGGAAAGCTTTATCATCTTTTAGAACCTAGTCTCTAAAGTCACACATCCTTTTCACCAGAGTCATGAACCTACCCAAATTTATGGGCTGGGAACATAGACTCCACATCTCTGTGGGAGGATATCAAAGTCAATTGCAAGTAAATGGTGTGGGATTGGAGACACCATTGTGGCCATCTTTGGAAAATACAGTCTGCCACAATTTCTATACGTCTATTGTTGATGGGTTCTTGAGATCTTTAAAACAGAATTAACACCTAATTGAGTAGCAGTGGCTTGTGGACACCCACAGCTCTTGCTTGCTTTCAAATTTCAACCGACCTATTTACAACAGTCCCAGCCCCAGGGCCATTACAGGTTTTCCCTCCTGCCCTGCTGGCTGTGGTGTGATAGAGCGCCACAGATATGGCTATCAGGCACATGAAAAAATGTTCATCATCACTAGCCATCAGGGAGATTCAAATTAAAACCACATTGAGATACCACCTTATACCAGTTAGAATGGCCAAAATTAGCAAGATAGGAAACAACGTGTGTTGGAGAGGATGTGGAGAAAGGGGAACCCTCTTACACTGTTGGTGGGAATGCAAGTTGGTGCAGCCACTTTGGAAAACAGTGTGGAGATTCCTTAAGAAATTAAAAATAGAGATTCCCTATGACCCTGCAATTGCACTACTGGGTATTTACCCCACAGATACAGATGTAGTGAAAAGAAGGGCCATCTGTACCCTGATGTTTATAGTAGCAATGGCCACAGTCGCCAAACTGTGGAAAGAACCAAGATGCCCTTCAACGGATGAATGGATAAGGAAGATGTGGTCCATATACACTATGGAGTATTATGCCTCCATCAGAAAGGATGAATACCCAACTTTTGCATCAACATGGAAGAGATTATGTTGAGTGAAATAAATCAAGCAGAGAGAGTCAATTATCATATGGTTTCACTTATCTGTGGAGCATAAGGAATAACACGGAGGACATGGGGAGATGGAGAGAAGAAGGGAGTTGAGGGTAATTGGAGGGGGAGATGAACCATGAGAGACTGTGGACTCTGAAAAACAATCTGAGGGTTTTGAAGGGGCGGGAGGTAGAAGGCTGGGTGAGCCTGGTGGTGGGTATTATGGAGGGCACGTATTGCATGGAGCACTGGGTATGGTGCATAGACAATGAATTCTGTTACACTGAAAAGAAATTAAATTTTAAAAAAGTGTATAAACTACCCCCTTTGTTTGTGCTCGGGGCTCGGGGCTCGGACCCCAAGAGATTACTCTCCTCTGAGCTTGCTGGTGTTGAATAAACCTCTGATCCTCCAACTTCTCAGAGGGCCACTTGGTTCTTCTGCCAGGATCCAGTCCAGGTTCCGTAACATTTGTTTCCCTGACCAGGAAAACCAACCACGCTGGCCCATTGTTGCCACCGGTTTGGGGGCAACCGCGGGCGGTGATGGAATGAGGGGTTGTAAACCAGAAGGTGCGCCCGGGCTGGCTAATCTTTGGCAGTCTTCCACCCAGTCTCCTGGGACAGGCCCGCTCCTGCTCCACTGTTCCCACCAGCCTCAAAGGATACTTGGCAGGTCAGATTCCGGTAAGGCCTGGGGTCCCAGGACCCAGTCAGGCCCACCCATCAGGGTGGAAGGGGCGACTGATCACCTCCCGGAGACCTCTTAGAGGTCTCACAGGTCAGGGCCTCCCAGTGGGTGAGGGCCCTCAGGTCAGGAGTCTCCCAAGGTCAGGGGGCAGGAAGGAATTTCCAAAAGGAATTCCACAGGTCAGGGCTTGGGTGGGGGGGCGGGCAGAACTGTGATAACTTCGGTGTGAATGTGTGAATGAGTGAATGTCCGGCCTGTTTGTGTTTGTGGCTCCAAGGTCTTGAGACTATGGAGTCTGAGTGGCCCCAACCTGTTTGAGTGGTGACCTCATAGGATCTATGGCCAGTCCTTGGGGCACCTGTCCGGGGTTAATATGGACTCACTATGGCTAAGATGCACCCAAGTCTCCTCCTGGAGGGTGGACAGGTGGGTGTCTGATTGGTCTCTCCTCTGGAGGGGCACCCACCCTTAGTTTGTCCTTGTGCCACCGAAGCAGGGAAGGAACACATAGGGTTAACAAGAGAGCCCCTGTTCATCATGGGTGGGAGCTCTTCAAAACCTATGGTCCTCGAGACCATGATCAAAAATTTCAAGAAGGGGTTATTAGAAGACTATGGAGTTAAGATGGCCAGCCTGCGCGGTGACCCCGATTACCTGGGCCTCGAGCTAGCCTGCCTCAAGGTCGCCCAAGGGATTTTTGCCCTGATCGAGTTCATCTGCATAAAGGCCATCATGGAGAGCTCCCTGTGTGAAGGCCTCTTCTTTTCTGAGTTTGTGAGTGTAGCGCATTCGTGGTCACTGGAGTCTTGCTGATTCTGTTCAGCCTAAACCTTCACATGAGGATTCCCCAGATCAACTGGAACCTGACAGATTTGGTCAACACTGGGCTCAGCTCTTTCCCAGAGACATGGACAGTGGCCCTGAGATTCAGTGCCTGGACACATGAGCCCACCTGTAAGACCCCTCCTCCCTCTCATCCTCGTGCCCATCCTTTCAACCAAGTTTTCTTTCCCTTGCCACGTCAGATTTTCCTGTGATTAAGCTGAATTTTTTCCTCTTCATTCTGGGAAAGGTTAATTCTGGTAAAGGGTTTTCAGAGTGGCCCTGTTGGCAGGTCTGTGAGATGGAGAGGCCCCTACCTCCGAAATGGGGGAGACCCAGAACCCCTTGGCCAGGGATCAATGTGCCAACCATAAGGAAAAGGGGTATCAGAAGAACAAATATCCCGACTGGGGAAAGGCTCAGAAGTCCAGCCGCTACAAGGAAGAGCCCTGAGAATGGGACCTCATAGGCCTTGCGGAAATAGACTCGGGGGTGGGGGGTGGGCTCTCTTCTCCTTGGCTCCCACGAGCCCATGGTCAGAATAAAAATAGGGGGCCAACCAATGACTTTTATGGTTGATACTGGGGCCGAGCACTCTGTTGTCACCTCCCCAGTGGCCCTTTTCAGCAAAAGAACTGTGACCATCCTTGGGGCTACCAGGACATGGGCAACACAACAGCCCATTTGCCAGGCTCATCAGTGTGAACTTGGGGGCCACACGGTCCAACATGAACTCCTTTATCTACCTGATTGCCCATCCCCCTCCTGGACTGAGACGTACTCTCCAAGCTTGGGGCTCAGATAAACTTTTTTTTTTTTTTAAGATTTATTTATTTATTTATTTGACAGAGAGAAAGAGATCACAAGTAGGCAGAGAGGCAGGCAGAGAGAGAGAGAGAGGAGGAAGCAGGCTCCCCGCTGAGCAGAGAGCCCAATGTGCGGCTCGATCCCAGGACCCTGAGATCATGACCTGAGCTGAAGGCAGAGGCTTAACCCACTGAGCCACCCAGGTGCCCCGAGGCTCAGATAACCTTTGAGCCCATGGGCACACCAGCCTCCGAGTGAACCCAGGGCAAGAGGAGATGGGGTCTCTGGTACTAGCAATTACCACATCAAGGGCAAAAAAATAGAGGTTATCCTACGCCCAGGCCCAGCTGAGGATCCCGCCAGAGTTCAGGCTCGCCTTCCCTTCAGTATGGGCTGAAGACATCCCACCGGGACTAGGCCAAAATCGGGACCTACAGAAGAAAATGTAGTGCTGGGCCCTGGCAACGACCAGTTACATACCTATCAAAGAAACAGGACCCCGTGGAAGCAGGATGGCCTGTGCCTCAGGGCCACAGTCCTACTCATTAAGGAGGCAGACAAGCTCACCCTGGGAGCAAGAACTTAACGTCGAGGACCCTCATGCAGTTACGTCCCTCATGAACACACAGGGGCACCGCTTCCTTTCCAGCTCTCGGCTAGCACAATACCAAGGTCTCCTCTGTGAAAATCTGTGGGTCGCCCCCGAAACAGTAAAGACATTAAACCCAGCAGCCCTTCTCCCTACGGAAGAGGGAGAACCAGACCATGACTGCTCTGAGGTAACTGAAGAAGTCTACACGAGGCGTCCAGGCTTATGGGATCAAGCCATAAAGAATCCAGAGTTCACACTGTTCAGCGATGGCAGCAAGAGGGTGTCCAGAAAGCAGGTTATGAAGTGACTAGAACCACTGAAGTCCTAGAGGCTGAAGTGTTACCAGCTGGACGATCAGCACAGCAGGCTGACCTGCATGCCCGAGTCCGAGCCCTCACCCTTGGTGAAGGCGAGCGGGTCAACATCCACACTGACTGTCCGTACGCCTTTGCTACTGTGCATGTACATCTACAAGGAAAGGGGCCTCCTTACCCCTGCAGGAAAAGCTATCAAAAACAAGGAAGAGGGGCGCCTGGGTGGCTCAGTGGGTTAAGCCACTGCCTTCGGCTCAGGTCATGATCCCAGGTCCTGGGTTTGAGCCCCACGTCGGGCTCTCTGCTCAGCGGGGAGCCGGCTTCCTCCTCTCTCTCTGCCTGCCTCTCTGCTTACTTGTGATTTCTCTCTGTCAAATAAATAAATAAAATCTTTAAAAAAAAAAACAAAAAGCAAGGAAGAGATACTGAAACTCCTCAAAGCCATCTGGCTTCCAAGAGAAGAAGAATCCTGCACAGTAAGGGACCCCAGAAAGGAGACGACCCCATAGTGTGGGGAAATCTTCAGGCCGATGAGGCTGCCAAGACCGCAGCCAGTAAGGACATGGACAGAGCCCTTTTCCTCACCGTGGCCCTGACACCCCCGGAAAAAGTCCCTCCGCCTAGGTACACTAAGAAGGAAAGAGAATGAACCATGGCTGAAGGGGCCACCCTGAGTAAAAAGAAATGGTGGGTGATGCCAGATGGGCGTGTCTTCATCCCAACAGTAACAGGAGGGCATCTAGTCAAGAAATACCACCAACTCACCCACCTGGGAAAAACCGCATCAGAGACCTCCTGCAGAAGCAGTCCTACATCAGCAGCCACCAGCACCGTGCCGAACAATACACTGCATGTGCTAAAAACAACGCTTGGGCTGCACCACGGCCCGCCAGGTGTCCAGAGGAGGGGAGGAACCTCTTTCGAACATCTAGAGATAAACTAGAGATAAACTTTGCAGGGGGTTCAGACATTTCCTAGCAGTAACACGCATATACTCTGGGTGGGTCGAGGCCTTCCCAACCAGGATGGAACAAAGCCAGGAAGTAGCCAAAGTCCTCTTGCGGGAGCTGGCGCCCCGGTTTGGCCTGCTATCAACAATCCACAGTAACGGTGGGCCTGCATTCGTAGCAGATGTTGTATGGGTCTTGACCAAGCCTCTCAGCATCACCTGGAGGCTCCATACCGCCTATCGGCCCCAAAGCTCAGGGAAAGTAGAGCGATTGAATCCTACCCTTGAGGGAAACTTAGTAAAGTTTTGTGAGGAGACTAATCTCCCACGGCCAGATCTGCTACCCCTGGCCCTCCTGTGTGCCCGCTGCACACCCGGGATGCTAGGTTACTCCCCTTCCAAATTAGTATGTGGACGGCCTCCCCCATGCCTGGGGAGCCTTCCAAGAAACTTATATCAGATTGGGGGTAAAGAGACAGAAAAACAATTTCAGGCCCTGGGGACCACCCTAAATAATGACAAAGTTACAACATTGAGAGGGCCCCAGTCCCCTTAGGGTTCCAGGTGCTCTCCTTCTAGGCAGGGGACTCAGTCTGGGTCAAACATTTTTTCAAAAGGGACCCCCTCAAACCACAGTGGACAGGGCCTCACACCATTGTTCTAACCACTCCTACTGCCCTTAGGTCTCTGGTGTCACCCCATGGGTCCACCACTCCAGAGTGAACAAAGCCCATCACCCGGATGAGAAGCCACACCAGTGGAAGGTCCAGCCAAACCCTGTAGACTCACTCCGGCTTCACCTCTGACGAGACCCCACTGACTAATGGACACCTGCTTGCTGTGTCCGTAGTTCTCATCAGTGTAACATCCCTTATCCTAGGGGTCAGACCCTACACTGTTGCCCCTCCTGACTGGATTTTCCCCCAGAGACTTGCCATTGTTGTTGTTTACTAAGTGACCCTGAGGTGTATTACACACTGATTGTCCACAGGTTTTATCTGCTGTCGGGCTAGCCACAATGGCTCCCTCGAAGATTGTGGACCCAACTTTTACTGGCCCTCTGCTGTCTACTCCTGAGCACATTTCACTATGGTTTTCCCAACCCCAGTCAGTCCTGGTCTGGTGTGCTGTTCCTCCTCACTACCTTTAGCTTGCCAAACCCGGTGGGCCGGGGGAGGGTCAGACACCCTGCACAATCGGTCACGCACGCTTGTCAGTCTCTCACCTGATCTTTCAGTCCTCCCCGGGAGTGACGCTCCACTTACATGGAGACCCCCCAGCTGCTTTCTTGGGAGCCTGCTGGTTGCGTCAGGAGCTACCCTCAGCGCCACTGGCCTCAGGATGCCACAGGTTCAGTACCAGGGGCTAACTCAACAACTCACCGCAGGTTTTTCTGCCCTCACTCAGTCAGCCCTAGCTCGGCAGTGCCAGCACAAGTCGCTGGCCTCCGTGGTCCCCCAGAACAGGCGCGGGCTTGACCTGCTCACGGCTGCACAACGGGGACTCGGCCTCTTCTTACAGGAGAAATGTTGTTTCTATGCTAATGAGTCGGGGTGATCCAAAAAAACTCTAACCCAATTATAGGAACAAGTAAATCACCAGTGGAAAGCAGGCAACTTGGTGGGATTCCCTCTCACCGTTTTTCCCTTGGTTCGCCCCCCTCACTGGCCCCCACCGTACGCTCCTCCTCACAGTACGATTTGGTCCTCGTACCCTTAATGCTCTTACTAGGTTTATCGCTGCTCAAATTGCCAAGATCAGACTCCAGTTGCTCCTTATTCACTATTGCTCCCTAAAAATAAAGATGATGCCCTCTAAACTAGGTGTTTAAAGGGGCATCGAAGAGGGGAATGACAGGGGAAATCTGTGTTCTAAGGTGGTTGACCAATCCAGCAGGGGAATCCCAGTCCCGGCCCCAGGGCCATTCTGAGTTTTCCCTCCTGCCCTGCCTGCCACAGAGAGCCACAGATATGGAAGTAAAAGTGTATAAGTGACCCCCTTTGTTTGTGCTCGGGGCTCTTGGGAAATTATTCTCTTCTGAGCCCTCCACATTAAATAAATCTCCTGTCCTCGGGCCTCTGAGTGCTGCTTGGTTCCTTCATCGGGATCCGGTCCAGGTTCCATAACAGGTTAAGCATCTGACTCTTGATTTTGTCTCAGGTCATGATCTTATGGTCATGAGATCAAGCCCCACATTGGGCTCCACGCTGAGCGTGGAGTCTGCTTAAGATTTTCTTTCCCTCTCCTTCTGCCCTCCAGGCCCAACACGTGCTTCCTCTCTCTCCCTAAAAAACAAAAATCAAATACGGTTTCAGAAGGGATTAATAATTCCTTCCCCACCACAGTTGCATTATATAGGGGTTGACTTCTGTATAACATTGTGTCGATTGCAAGGACTTTCTTTCTCACGTGTGTGCACTTGGAAGGGATAAAATCAGGAGGTTTGGAATAGAGAGAAATATAAAGTGAGTAGAAGATCAGGAAGAGAAATTTTTCCACTAAAACTTGGGAGAAAGGAAAGAAGATGAGGAAAATCTAATCTGAGACTTGGAAAATATTCTCCTGTCTGTGGGACAGAGGGAGCTGAGACATTAATCACAGCTGCTGAGAGCTCCTGATTGACCTTGCAGGGATGCTGGGCAAGTCAAACTGTGTAACTCTGGGCAGTGGGAAGGGGCCGAAGAAGAAATACCTATGTGCACAAGGGCACACAAAGTCTCTCAAACACAAAAACTGCTCTGTGTCTCTAGAATCACAGCAAGATTGAAACAATTCACGTCATATTATTAGTTACAAAAAAAGCAAAGAATCTACATGCTCATTATCTGTAATAAGGAAAAAGAAGCCTTTCACTAAAACCAGGAGAAAGAAAAAGGCTTCTAGCTATTAGAACATGATCAGTAGAACTTAATCTTAGAAAACCATTCCCAAAGATTTATATACGTAAAATCTCATTGGCAGGTTGAAAATGGAACTACGATATGATCCAGCAATTACCCTTCTGGGTATTTCTCCAAAAGAATTTAAATCAGGATCCAGAAGAGATGTTTTCATTCCCATGTTCATTGCAGCATTATTCACAATAGCCAAGAGGTGGGACCAACCTAAATGTCCATTGACAAATGAATGGATAGTGAAAACGTGGTCTGTGCACACAATGGAATATTATTCAGCCTTCAAGAAGAAGGAACTTCTAACACAAGCTACAGCATGGATGAACCTTGAGGACATTGTTAAGTGAAATAAATCAGTTATAAAAAGACAAATGCTGTATGATTCCTCCTATATGAGGTCCTTAGAGGAGTCAAGTTCATAGAGACAGAAAATAGGATGGTGGTTTCTAGGAGCTGGGGGGTGAGAGAGAGAAAGGGGAGTTGCTGTCTGGTAAGTACAGACTTTCAGATTTGCAAGATGAAGAAGTTCTAGAGACCCACTATACATCATTTTGCCCATAGTTAGCAATACTATACTGTACACTGAAATATTGTTAAGAGGGGGAAATCTTAGGTGTTTTTTGTCATAATAAAAAAACATCATTGGTAATTTAATTACTCCCTAGGTTGTCTTTATGCTTGATTTTTGTGCATATAAAGTGTTATTGTAATGGCATTCACATGTTTTCTTGCAATTCCTCCCTTCCCACCTTATTTTGCCTTAACGTTTCTCCAAATTAAGCCATACCTTAGGGGCTTCCAGAAAACTAGCTCTCCTGGTTAGGGGTGGCCACCACAGGGATGCTAACTTCTTAGGGTAACTATATGTGGTTATAATTTTCTTAAATTAAGATTTGGCTAGTAGTGCATCTGAGTCTACAATGTGAGCAATTTTCTGAAAGTGTTTTTACTGGAGAAAATGTGCAACTAAGTGGGAACTCTTTTAATTAATTACTTTCATGGTTGGTTACCCCTTCATTGCTTGTGTTTACAACCAATTTTCAGAGGTAATTTTTGCAATCCAAAATGAGCACACAAGGTCAGGAGAATGACTCAAAAATATAAGCTTGCAAGGGCAGACTATCCATATCATTTTAATTATTTCAGGCCGTACAAAAAGATTTTTGAGTAAAGTGACTTACTCATTTTTTAGAGCTTAGGCTTTTTAAAAAAAAAATCAACCTTTTAGTTCTCCACAATAGAATAAAAACAGACTTTTGGATATAAGGTGGTATTTTGGCAGGTTTTGAATAGGCCAGTGACCAGGAACTTTCTGAATCTAAGGTTATGACTCCAATTTCACATTTTTTTTTCCTTCTCTTGAAAATGAATCTTATCTATAGCAATGTTTCATATTTTTAAAAAATCTAATTGCTCAAGTTATTCTTTAGGTTATGAATTGTTATTAATGAGGTGCCTGGATAGCTCAGTCCATAAAGCATCTGACTCTTGATGCTGGCTCAGGTCATGATCTCAGGGTCATGGGATCGAGCCCTGCATCAGACTCTGTGCTGGGCATGGAACCTGCTTGGGATTCTCTCTCTCCCTCTTCTTCTGCTCCTCCCCCCTGTTTGCACTGTCTGCCTCCCTCTATAAAAAAGAAAGAAAGAGAAAAAGAGAGAAAGAAATAAGAAAGAAATGGAGAAAGAAAGAAAGAAAGAAGAGAAAAGAAAAGAATTATTAATAAGAAGCCCCTGTGGATGGCTAGGATAAGTGTCAGGGTTCTATTAAGGTCTTCAGAGTTTACCACATCCAGACCCTCAGGGACAATCCATTCCCATCTCTTTTCTTTTTCAAACAAAGAAAAGGCGGCAAGTAGTCTGGTGTCTTACCTGACTGACAGAGTACTGGAGCTCCACACTGGAAACCAACAAACCTGGGAGGTTGCAGTATCTGGGTCTTGACCTCTGTGTTAGTCTGCTGTAGCTGCTGTAGCGAAGTACCATAGACTGGCTGGCTTAAAAAACAGAAAGTTATTTCCTGCAGTTCCGGAGGCTGGAAGTCCAAGACCAAAGTGCCACCCAATTTGGCTCCTGGTGAGAATTCTCTTTCTGGCTTGTAGAAGGCTGTTTTCTTGGTGTGTGCTCACTTAGTGGAGAGAGAGAGAGAGGAGAGAGAGAGAGAGACATAGAATTCTTCTTCTTACAAGTGCACTAATCCCACCATGAAGGTCCAGTTTCACAACCTAATCTAACCTTAATTACCTCCCAAAGGCCACATCTCCAAAGACCCTCCACTTAACATTGGGGGCTAGGCCTTCAACATACAAATTTGGGGGCGACCCATTTCAGTGTATATCAACCTTCCTTAACTACCTTTCTTCTGGAGTAGAGTAGGAGCTCTGATTTTCTGGGGCATATTCAGGATTCTTCTCAGTATCTTGGTTTTAATATAGAAAAGTGATTCTTACTAGCAACTTCCTGTCAAAGTTTATTTAGGGCAACAATTGCCCATCATGGAACACCAAATCTACTCTGATACATTAGATGTAAAAGTTAAACTGACATATATGTTTAATGATCGTTACCATTTTGGGGGAGAAATTATTACTATATACCTATTATTACGATTCAACAGTCTTTTCTCGCTTGTGGGGCCCATTTCCTGTAGTAGCATGAGATCTAGTCTAGGTGGCTTCAAGATTGGGTTCTACCTCTGGCTCTGGGACCCGAAAAGCTAAGCTGTGAATTCTCCCACCTTAAAAATGTCCTTTCTGTCCATATTACTTGGGAAAGATAGACGGATGTCTTCCCCTTGACCTCTTGGTGTTGCTGTGACTTCTCAGAGCTGTGGGTCCATCTTTTCTACTGTAGACTCCACTTTCTTCGCTGTTGGTCTCAGTCTGGACTCCACTGCAGTTGCATATATATGGGCATGTGTGTACCTGTGTACACGTGTGGTATAAAGGACACTGATTTTACAGGATCTATATTTTCAAGTGATAATTATCCAAAACCAAGCAGCTTAGGGAAAGAAAGAATGTACTGACTCAGATAAGTAAATGGTAGAAAGAACGAGGTTCTCTTTTTCACTTCTTTCTTTTTACACGTCATCATTTTCCCAAAGTATTTTTCTCCTTAGGGTTAGAATCACGGGTACTGGTAGCACTGGGGAACACATCTTCCCAAATTTTCCCTCTGAGAGGAAAGGGCTTCTTTTAACTGGAAGGGTTCTGATGGGCCTGAGTTGGATCCTGGGCCAGCTGGAAGAGCCTAACTGGGGCCGAGAGCTTCCCCTGGACTTGTGTGGCCATGTGGGGTGGCACCATGAAGCACAAGGGTGACCCATGTGTTAAGAGTAAAGCAATTTCCTCAAAGAAGAAAGGAGGGAAAAAGCATGGCCTTTGCCATGAGAATCATGAGCTGGGCAGCCACCTCATTGCTCAAACTGTCTCACAGGCTTCACACCCCTCTTGGTAGCTCTGTGGAGCTTATCTTTACAGTCTTCCATGGTATCTATACAGATGGATCAGATTTTATTGGAGGACTAGGGAAAACTCAAGGGGATGACAACCTATGGTGGAAAGGATTGCAAACCAGGTGGTGACGTTGCCTATGGTAGGCAGTTGTAAGGACAAGCATGCCCAATGGTCAGCCTCCCACAGGGGACTCTGTTCTGATACACCCAGCTTCTGTGTGTAGGTCCCCAATCTCTGTACCGTGTGCTTCCTTCCTCTAAGCTTCACCTTGACTTTCCCTCTGCCATTGGGCTCTGTTATGCCCCAGGACACACCTTCCTCCTCTCACCAGTACTTTCCCAGAGTCTTAATTAGTCAGTTCAGAAATAGCATCCTAGGGTCTCTGGGAAGATGGGCTGTGGTGGTCTTTGCCACTCCAAGTCCCCCAGAGTTGCTCAGGTGGTGGGTTTTGCTACCACCACTTCAAAATATCCTATGTTGGACTCTTCTCAGACGCTGTCCTGGCAGACAGGGTTGTTCTTCTTTATGCCCTGCCTTCCAGTGTGAGTTGTGGAAGTGCATATTTATTTTCCTGATTGTCTAGCAGAAAGAGATTAATACATTCCTCACAGTTCTGTAATTGCAAGGCCTACTTACTCACAATGAATGTGCACTTTGGATTTCAAATGGTTTCTCAGTGGGTCTGTTGGGGATAATAAACAGGCACATTACTCAGCCATTTTCAATGGTTGCTTCCCTGGCTACTAAAAAGACCTTGCCAATACACTGAATTTTCTGCTTAGAGAGGCTGGATTAATTTCTTAGATAAGGATCATGATTCTTAATCTCTGTCTGGGGAAAAGAGTTGTTTTTTTTTCCCCTCTCCATTATGCAAGTGATTTTCCTTCGAGTATCCCCAGCAGGCTTGAAAATTTCTTTGAAGTTTGTGGTTTATCATGAAATTAATATAAATTTTGCATCCTACTCCATTTTATATGTTTATAAGTAATATTTTAAATTACTTCTTATTGAGCCAAATATATTTTCTGAAAAGATGTGTCATATTCATCTTGTTACCCTGTTATTCTTGAGTTTTGAGTAATTCTTGGCAATCGCTTGAGAAGCCTGGTAATATGTCATTACAGTCTTACTACTCCCTCCCCTCCAATCTCTAATCTCCTGAAGCAACTTGGAGGAGTCCAAGCCTTTGTCAAACTGAATCTGTGGGGCACATAACCTCACCCAGATCTTAGAGGGTGATGAAGGGGAACAAACTTCACAGACAAGCCCAGCACAGCCTTTGGTATTTGCAACACCCATACTTTCTTTCAGTCACTTTGTAACTTGGGACTTCAGCTTCATGTACTCACTGGCCCTTATGAATCATTGATTCAGATATTTCTCAACTGAATGTAGCACCACCAACTCCTGGAGATCCTGGACTGGGTGTGTATGTGAGTCAAGGCGTCCACACTCCTCTGGATCTGGTGGTTGCATTTTGCTGCCCAGTATCCATTCACTCGTTTCTGATAACCACACCCCAATATCACTCTGGGGAACCACCCCTAATCCACTTTCCTCTCATTTACTTTTGGTTGTTTTGGCTCCTTTGAGGTGCAGAACATATGACTCAGGTCTGGCCAATCAGCATGTCTCGGTTCCCTGGCTGGGGACCCAATATGACTCAATCAGAGTGAATAAAATGAAATCCTATTGGGCTTAAAGCCTGGAAGATATACAATCTAGATCTTCTGTAGACATCTTGTGATCAAGAAGAGAGAGACTGTCTGAAAATAAAGCCAAAACACAGAATAGATCATGGCCAGTAGACCATGTGATGAAGAAAAACTGAGTCCTGGCAACATCGTTTGGCATTTACACAAAGCTATGCTTGAAGCCAATGCTACCCCTGAACTTTTCAGTTATCTTAGTTAATAAATTACATTTTTGGCTTAATCCTATTAGGGCTGGATTTGTCTTTTGTCTTTTAGAAATGAATGGATTCTTGAATACTGTTATGCTGAAAAAAATAAAAAAATTAAAAAAAAAAAAAGAAATGAATGGATTCTAACTATATGTTCCATGTAAGCAGGATCTTGCCTGCCTAATTTACCACTGTATCCATAAAACTGGGAACAATGGTTGATACATAATAGGCACTCAAGAAGTATTTGCTGAATAAATGACTGATTGATGAATTAGTACCAGGAATAAGAGCAAGTAGCCGATTCTGGAAGAGGGAATTTTGGCTGGCTCATTGTTGAATGGAAGTCAGAAGAAGCTCTCTATCCCAGGTTATAAAGTTGACAATATTAATTAAGCAGTAGTAAAAATCCTGGTCAAATTTTCACTGCTGTGTGTTGGCACTCACACCATGGACTACCAAAGGTAACACCATTGTACTTGGTAGGAAGAATTCCAGGTGATAGAATATACTGGTAACATTTTGTGATTTTAGCGAGGACTTACAACAAAAATACAAGCCCAAGCCAAATACAGTTTGTGATTGCTTGATTTTGAAGACACTTTTCAGCCTAAATTCATGTCATTAAGAAATGATTTGATAGAGCATAGCTTTTTAAGTAAGCATTACCTCTTAAAACCATCTCAGGCATAACTATGGAGGATAATGGACAAAGAGATCTTCCAAAAAGGAGAAATCATGAGCCACAGGAGAAAACAGATGAGGAAGAACTTCCCAGAGCTGCCCAGGTTGGCCAACTAAGGATCAAGGTCCAATACCAGGAAGTAAGCCTTGTTATTCTTGTTCACTGGAACGTGACATTTGCTTTGGGTTAGTGACCACTCAGTAATTTCCAATTCTTGCTTTTCCTAAATGGTCTTACAGCAGTTATCTTGTTCTCGCCCCACCATTATATATTGAGTGCAAGGGGTTGCTAAAGTGATCATTAAGCTATGCACTATCAGATTTTGAGGCAAGACATTTTGCGTTGATTAAGAGGATTGCATCTCTTCCAGAGATCCTAGGTTTGGTGCCGGATAAGGATCAGATTATCTCCTTCTGGAGAAGTGGTGAATATATTTTAAGGAGGTGCAGTAACTTTGCAAAATATGGGAGGAAGCATGTATGCCTGTGTACGTGCATGTGTTCTGAGAAGCCCAGAAGAGTGGACTGTGATGGACTTCAGTTGTATTTTGCCACCCAGCAATGATTTACCTTTATTCTGATAACCGTATGTGGTTTCTCTCTGGGAAATCACCCCTTAACCATTCTGTTGACTACATATCCACATGCAGATTTGGGTCTTTCAATTCCCTATCTGCACGTGACCCAGACAAAGTCAAATAAACATGATGAGTCTCCTGAAATATCTAAGAAAGATATTCTTGCTGTCTCTAGTGGCAGTTGAAGCTTAAAGTAGAGAAGACATGGAACTTCTGGAGTCACCTTATGACCACAGAGGGAGATCTGATTTGAGGATAAAGCCGACATATGGAGGGCAGTAGAACCGAACCAAGACAGCAATGCTGGATCTTGACGTTAGGTTTGAGATCCTTACATTGCAGTCAGTGCCTGAAGTCAATTCTGACCTTAGACTTTTCAGGTCAATGAGCCAATACATTCTCATTTATCAAAATGCATATTCTCTTGGATTTCCTGCCATTTTCAACTGGAGGGGATTTAATTGATGTACCAGACAATTATCCACTCCCCTGGAGGTGCCCTGAAGGAGATGCTTTGAGAGGAGAGCCTGAGACCAGGAGTCCCTCAGGTGCACATTGTTTACTTGGGAGGTGATTCCAGGCAGTAGAAATGAGAGAGTAGGCAAAGCGAGATAGGAAGGGCCAATCCCACTGGTGATTCTCTGAGGACCCGTGTGGAAGATAACTCAAAATTGTCCCACCAGGAGATGGGGGTGCTGTGACACTTATACACTGGCCCCCATCTGAGTTATTTGAGGGCTGTCCCCAGGAGTCTTAACTCCAGTGTGGATATGGATCGCAAAGAGCTTAAGCTCAGCAGATTTCTATAGTTTTAGAGAAATCTCAAAATCAGCAAAGCAGAGGGACCCTGAGAAAGGTGCTTGATGTGGGATGTCAGCCGTATGCGCAGAACTGTCCATCACAGATACACTGAAACTAGATAGACCAAAGGGATGTTGTACTGGTGCACCAGAAGCTTCAACTACAAGATCCATTCCCCATTTTTTTCCTTTTGAGTTTCTCTAATAACAGACCTCTTTAAATCAACTACAGGGCTTGATCCCAAAACCCTGAGTTCATGACTTGGGCTGAAGGCAGATGTTTAACTAAGCACCCCAGACATCCGTGTGTGTGTGTGTGTGTGTGTGTGTGTGTGTTTGTGTTAAAGCAAGGTAGTCCCCTGGGCAGACTACTGGGTCACCTACCCAGACAACCTGTCACTGGTAGCCAAACCTTCCCAGATGTCACTGCTCAAGGAATAGACATGGCCACTTGATTGTATCTCCTTTCTTTCTTTCCTGTTCTTTTTTTAAGTATTTGAATATTTTGGCCTTCAAACGGCCTTTAAAAGTAAAAGCAGTTGCATTTTTGTCATGAGAGATGTTTTCTCTTTAGTCAGCGATACCTTCTCATGATAGACTAGTATATGGTATCTCCTGTATTACTTTACTGGATTAAATTACTTCCATTCTGTTCCTTCTAAAGAAAGAATACAAAAAGGCAGAGGGCTCTTCAATCCAAGAGACCCATCACCATCTTTAAAAAAAAAAATAGGGGCGCCTGGGTGGCTCAGTGGGTTAAGCCTCTGCCTTTGGCTCAGGTCATGATCTCAGGGTCCTGGGATAGATCCCCGCATCAAGCCCTCTGCTCAGTGAGGAACCTGCTTCCCCCTCCCCCTCTGCCTGCCTCTCCGCTTACTTGTGATCTCTCTCTCTCTCTCTGTCAAATAAATAAATAAAATCTTAAAAAAAAAGGGAGACCCATTATCACCCATCCCCAATTTTAAGCATTTAATCTCACCATTTCAAGTCCTGAAAATATTCTTCTATATCCTCCAAAGGATCCAGCATTCAGGAAAGACTGCCAAATACCCAGTAAACATGCCAGGGAAAGGAAAGCCCAGACCTCAGAGTTGCATTTTGGCTAAGATCCCACTCTGCAAAATATTGATCATGGTCTGCAGAAATTTCTGGAAGCCCTGCATATAGGACGGTGCCCTTTGTCATAATAACTATGGCATTTTTACCTAGGACAATGGAAGACCCAGAGGATTAGCTTCATTCCTGATTCCTGAACTTTGTTGGCAACATCCACATGGACTCCATGCTCCTTCCTGGGCTGACAAGAATATTGAGTAATGTCAGACACTTTTAAAGATGGCTATATCATGCCCTGTGTTGGGTCTCCATCCATTCCAGTTATAGTCACATATAAACAGATATAAGATTCTGCCTTATAGGCCATCCCTGCCATCTTATTGTGGTTCACAGTTTCTATCCTGGTTCTGGAAAGCATTCTCCCAATTTCACCATGTCCTTCAATATATCCTGGAAGAATATTTCAATGTCTACATTTTTAATAGACATGGAATGAGACAAGAGATTCTCGGTAACACGGAATCTTGTAGGCCAGCCAAGACAAGCTGAAAGCAAAACCCTTTAGGGCCCCCAAGAAGCTGTTCAAAGCACAGGCTCCAGAAATAGGAGAGATCATTTTAACAGGAGGTGCTGCTGACTTTACTATGGAGATACCTACACAACCTGCCTTTGCTGAAAACCAGAAGACTATTTCCAAGGATGGCTTGCAGTGTGGAGGCAATGAGCCCCACTGCCTCCTGCGTGATCCATTTGCTCCTCTGTTCTGCTAGTCCCCAGCCTCTACTCCTTACCCTTTTGTTCAGCTCTGTGGAATCAGAATGCATATTGGGGGAACAAACCAAACTCTAGTTCTGTTGGCAAGTTGGCATAGGTATATAGTAGGGATGAACAAATATTTTATTAATACATGAAGATATGTTTGTTTATGTATTTTTGGCAGGTATTTTAATATTCCTAGACATCTAGTGCTTTCATCAAAACGCACCTCACCTCATTACATTTGGAGCACTCTCTTAAAACTCAGAATTTATCTGGGATTCTGGATTATATTTTCCACCTAAAGGCTGCCCTGAGTTTATTACTCATCATTTGTGCCCGAGCCAGGGGAGAACAATGCAGGATTCCATTAGAGGCATGTCTCTCAAAAGCACTAAAAGTCAAGACTTCTACTTTGGGTTGTATCTTCTTGAAAGCCATTCCATTTGATTTTATAGGTGCTCATTTTTGGTTTTAGGTACAAGAAATATAAACTAAAGTAGGAGAATCGAACACATCTGTCTCATAAGCAGAGCAATTTAGCAACTATCAACATAGAAGAGAATTTAGATTGGCTTCTTCAGTTCAGAAATATCTTTCACGCCAATAGTCATTGTATTCAATCATTGAATTCATCTGATAATTTCCCAGACTCTCTTCATTACATTTGTCTTGCAATGGACTTGCTTTTGGCATAATTTTCTTTTTGTTGGCATAATTTCGCTGAAACTAATTTCTAGATTTTCCTATCGCCTTCCTCAAATTCAGACTATGGGCTGAGTAGAAGGTGGAATTAATTAACTGTTATATTCCCTAAATATCTCTAAACTGTGGGCTCAGCTAATTGGCAGATACCATGAGTATGTCTCCTACCAGTGAGTGATCCTGTACTTAGGGAGGGATGAATTCTTCTCACCCTTTTCCAGATGGGTTTGGCTGTTCAGTTCAATAATATAATATGTAGATAATCAGAGACCTGTCTACAATAGAAGACCCAAATGAGCAGAATGGGTCTTAATGTCTTCATTTACAACTTGGCAATTAAGAAATTTAAACATTAAGCTCAGAGGAGGTGCTACTGGTATTTAGGCAGGAGGGTTCTTTGGTGTGAGGGATTTTCCTATGCCCTGTGGGATGTAGAGCCTCTCTGGGATTCTCCCAGTTAAAGTGACAACCCAAACTGTTCTTACATTTCTCAAACCCCTCAGCTGGTCGAGAAGTGCTACAAGAATGAGGACTTGCCTTCTAGAGAGTGTCTGGGAGTTACATGGTGAATCTCTACTTACCTTCATGAAAAATCCTGAAGGATAGACGAAGATAAATAAAACCCTCACTCTCCACTAGAAGTAGCTCATTCTGCATGATATAACTTGGACTGTCGATTGGCCAAGCTCTCTATCTAAGTTCAGATGCTCCAAAAATTCTCCAACGGCATGGTAGATGCCTACTCTCATTTCAAGGCTTGACTTTGGCTCTAGATTTTATCCTACGCTATTCTGCTTCTGGGGATTGGAAATAGATTCAGGGCACTGGGCACTATTATCCATAATTTACTTTTTGTCCCTCTTCAGGCATCCTAGCATAAGGCTGATGCTGACCAGATGAGCTGTGTGGGAGAAAAGATCCTCTCTTTGTTAGGTTAAAAAAAAATTTCCAAAACTAATGAAAACTTAAGGAACCAAATGCTTATTATATGTGATTATCACAGTAAAGCATTGTTTTAGAATGTTGTTGACACAGGTTTTGGGACTCTGTGTTCATAAACATAGTGCTCTCATGGGTGGAAGAAAATTCCAATCTAGGTTATTTTTAGAGAAAATTGTAGTTCTTTGTTTCTCCTAAAATAGAAAGGATCATATTTTCAATGCCTCTGTGACTGTATCATGTTAATGAGGATAGTAAAAATATGTGGTCTTAACTGGTTAGATACAGGACTCATACGAGAGGCAGGTGGCAAGCACACTCATGTTCCTTCCTAAAAGATTTCACACTAATTTGTCGATTATGCATTATGCCTAGAACACTGACAAGTGTGGAAGGAATACAAAAGTATGTTACATAAGATACATTTATTTCCTTCCCCCCAGGAGTACGCATGAGGTACATACACACTAGGGACAGTAAAGAATCAAAGGCCGTTTGGGCTTTGTGCCACCAAGGCGGTCACTGTGGCATTGTTCAGAAAACCGTCTGTTGGCCATATCACAGTCACTTTATCTCCAGGCCCCATGACCATACCGCCCACGTTCGTATTATCTGCATGTTTCGGATTTCAACTCTGCATCCTTAGGAGTCTTTCCAACCTGCACGTCTAATGAGATTTAATGTTTTGTGATAAAAGCTTCTGCAAGATAGTGATTTTTTTTTTCCAAATAAATGCAAACTTGAACTTTCTGAACACCTCTGGAAATATGTCCTTCTGAACAGTCAAATTTCCTAGATAGCTATGGGTCTAGATAGCTTTCCTTCGAGAGGATGGAGTGGGACACTCTGTCCACTTTGTTATCTTGAAAATGGCTAACCACTTTTGATTCAGGCTTTCCAGTCAACTCCAGTCCCATTTCAAATCAGCAAACATTTATTGAATGGCAGTTCTGGGTAACACGGCTAAGTGGGGTACAAGAACTACTGAGTGAAGCTCTACCCTCCCATAGAATAGTGATTCTCAATCATGACCATCTATCAGAAACATCTGACAAGTTTCAAAAATATCCAGACCTGCTTAATATGATTCTCTGACTGTAGGACCCAGACATCATTTTATTTTATTCAATTAATTAATTTTTAAAAAGATTTTAATTATTTGATAGAGAGCATGAGAGGGGATAGGAGCAGAGGATGAAGCAGACTCCCTGCTGAACAAGGAGTCTGATGTGGGACTTGATCCCAGGACCCTGAGATCATGACCTGAGCCCAAGGCAGATGCATAACCAACTGAGCCACCCAGGCACCCCAATTAATTTTTTTTTTACTGTATGATCTCAATTATATTTGGCATCTAAAAACACCCTGAATTCATAGCTCAAATTGGCAGTTGCCATAGGTATGGGATATGGGAAGCGAAAATGGGTGAAGGTGGCCGAAATGTACAAACTTGCAGTTATAGGATAAGGAAGTTGTAGAGATATAATATACAACATGGTGAATATAGTTAATACCATATTGTATATTTGAAAGCTGCTAAGAGAATAGATCTTGAAAAAAAAAACTGTAGCTATGTGCCGTGATGGATGTTAACTAAACTTATTTAGGCAATCATTTTGCAACTTATACATGTAGCAAATTATTATGTCCTGCATCTAATGCTGTTATATAGTACTACACATCAATTACATCCATTTAAAAATTTTTTATTTTTCATTATTATCTTGTTAATAAGCAACCTTTTGGATAAGTCTAATGGACAGATGAGGTCTGGACGATGGATCAAAACAACAACAGTTTGATAAATATTATAATAGAGGTATAAATAAAATTTAAGGAAAAGGAGATTAATTTCACATGGGAATAATGAAGATCTCTTCTTGGAGAATGTGAATGTGGAATGGGGCCAGATGGCTGAAATTTTGGAGTTCATATGTCTGCCCTTCATCATTTGTTTCCAGTTCTCTCTCCTATTAATTGGCTATTAGCTGTCCATCTTAGAGCTGCGAGTACATGTCAATAGCAGCCCATTTCTAATGTAATAATGCTAAGTGTCTGGGGATAGGAAATCTAATTTCTAAGTTTGTTGGAATTGAATATAAATTGAGAATAAATAGGTTCTACTTCCCACTAAAGGAACTAGGACTCCTTAGAGGAATGGCTGACTCCAGATCTGGGGCAGGAACCATATGTGATAAACCTAGGGTATCTTGTTATGCCATCAAACAAGGAAGCTATTAAGACTAATGGGGTCTTATCACAAGAACACAGATCCAACTTGAGGAGCAGAGCCTCCCCTGGGCCAAAGAGGGGGCTACTTGAGTATCAGTAAGGATAGTAACTGCAACAGGTTGAAACAAATTAAACATATAAATATCCAAATATCCTCATAATGATGCTAAAACATGAAAACAATAAAAGCAAAAGACCCCTTCCCCCAAACCCCAAAAAACAAAAAAAAAAACCCAAATCTCATTGGTGAATTGGAATTATAAGGCACTATGAAAATTCAAAAAGTAACATCAAGTGTTTGCCCTCCCTTTCTTATATTTACCTTTCAGGGTAAACAAATCATTGTTACAGGATGCTGTCTTTTTTTTTTTTTTAAGCAGATTTCCAGTTAATCAATGAGGAGGAAATTAGAAAAAACACGTTTTGAAACCCATAATGAGTCCAGGTAATAGTCATCAATGGATGGATGTATCTGTCTATCTATCTATCTAGTATCTGTCTGTGTATCTATCTATCAGGTATCTCTGTTATCTGTTGATACCTGACAATCCACCATCATGTGGGTCAGCTGGAGTCACTAATGTGGCTATATTCTTTGTGGGGCTCAGTCAGGACTGTACTAATATGGCCCCACTCACATGGCAGGCCTTGGTGCTGACTGTCACCAAGGAGCCTTGGTTCTCCTACAGGTGACCTCTTGTCATATGTTGGTTGGTTTCCACCAGGGTGGAGGAAGAAGCTATCAAAGCTGACTGATCTCTTAAGGACTAAACCTTCAAGGGACACCGTGTCATCTCTGCTACCTTCTTGGTTGAAGCAAATTACAAAGTCAGTCCAGATTCAGAAGAAGGGGACATGGGCTGATGGGAGGCATGGGCATCCCAGGAGAAACTTATCAGTGTCTGTCCCTTAACCACAATAGTTTATATCCCTTCCACATGCAAAATGCCTTTAGCTCTCCCCACATGTCTCCATGTTGGCATCTTTTGAAAGTTCACGATCTTGTTAGCTAAACTGGTTCCTCAGCTGTAACTCCTGTTGATCTGAGACCTCTGGACTAGGAAGACAAATTATCCCCACTCCACACATGAGAGACAACATGAGACAACAGGGAGGCTGCAATAGGGCATAGCTGGTCACAAGAAGAAAGAACAGGAAACACATGGCAACCATTCTTCCACATCTCACCATTTCTCATAATTTTGGGGCAAAATGGGGCAAGTTTTGCTGCTGGTGGTCTTTGGAAACAATAAATCACAGATTCTAAAATCTTTAGGTGAAAAGTTTGTGGAGAACTTCACACTATAGAGAAGGGACTGACGCTGAACCTAATAACCAGTCTCGGCAGTAGTCAAAGTAGGGCAAGCAGAATTATGAGCCTTGTGATGTAGTATGAGAGGAAGCCCATGGCATCATTCCATTCTGTCCCAACATGGATCCTGGATCTCTTCAAACTCCTACACCTGACAATATATCTAGAGCTAGAGGAACAACATAAATGACCCAAAAAAGCAATGAGCCAAAGTAAAAATACTCAACATTCTACAGTATCAATGACTTAGTTTCCTTAACAAATCAGTGGCAAGAAAAAAAGGGAGGGGCTATTAAAGAGTAAGAGAGAAAAGGCATCTGATGAAGTCCCAATAGTTCATTTTGGCTTTTGTTTCTCTTGCCTTTATAGATGTGTCTAGCAAGAAGTTGCTGCAGCTGCGGTCAAACAGGTTGCTACCAAAGGACACAAACACAGTGATCTGAGGGGCCATGTGCACCCCAGTGTTTATTTTCTTAATTTTAAAAAATTTTTTAAGGATTTTATTTATTTCAGAGAGACAGCGAGGGCACAAGTGGGGAGGAGCAAAGGGAGAAGCAGACTCCCCTCTGAGCAGGGAGCCTGAGGTGAGGCTTTATCCAAGGATGTTGGGATCATGACCTGAGCCAAAGGTGGAAGTTTAACTAACCTGGGTGCCACCCAGGCACCCCCCACTCCAGTGTTTATAGCATCAATGTCCAGAATAGCCAAAACATCAAAAGAGCCCAGATGTCCATCAACAGATGAATGCATAAAGAAGATTCTGTCTATATATACAATGGAATAATGCTTAGCCACTGAAAAGAATGAAATCTTACTATCTGCAACAATGTGGGTGGAACTAGAGGGTATTATGCTAAGCAGAATAAGTCAGTCAGAGTGAGACAAATACCATATGATTTCACTCATGTGGAATTTAAGATACCAAAACAGATGAACATAGAGAAAAGGGTAGGAAAAATAAAATAAGATGAACATTGAGAGGGAGGCAAACCTTAAGAGACTCTTAAGTCTAGGAAACAAACTGAGGGTTGCTGGAGGGGATTTGGGTGGGGAGATGGGTTAGCTGGGTGATGGGCATGAAGGAGGGCACGTGATGGAATGAGCACTGGGTGTTGTATGCGACTGATGAATCACTGAACTCTACCTCTGAAACTAATTAAAAAGAGACAGAGAGAGAAAAGGCATAGCAATCAAATGCAATGTGTGGACCTTACTTGAATCCTGATTCAATCCAAAGGTCCTGTCAGCTAACGATGCATATTAAACTATTTATTGGTTAAATATCCTAATGTCTGGGATTTGCTTTAAAATATTCCAGACAGAAGAAATGGGGCAGTTTTGGTGGGGCAAATAAAATAAATGGGTAGTATGTTGGTAACTGTTGAAGGTAGCAAATGGGTTAAATCAGGTTCTTTCCACTTTTGTGCATGTTTGAACATTTGCATAATACAAGTTAGAAGAGCATCATTTCTGAATGAAGGGATTTTCCTAAGTAAATAAATGAAGGGCCAGCACCATGGGACAGCATTGCCAGTCATCCCAGCAGTGACTCAGGGCCCGACTTTGGCTGGTTTCCTAGTTCTCCTCTGGGTCAGGTGGGTGGGGACTGTGGTTGAAGCAGGAAGAGACAAGCTGTGAGTTTACCTGATAATGAGGATCCACTCCTTACTCCTGGCACTTTTTATCCAAAATCAAATAATCTATTGGTTTATATTAGACAAAGCAGTCAATCAATCCATCCATCAATCAAGTATTTATGGGGCTCCCTTACTTTAAAAAAGTTAATATTTATTATTGTAAACACAGGCTACTTTATTTTATCCAAATTTTAAAATTCTAGTCAGTTATTGTATAGTGCAATATTGGTTTCATGAGTAGAATTTAGTGATTCATCGCTTACATCTAACACCCAGTGCTCAACACAAGTGCCCCCCTTCATGCCCAACCCCCATCCAGCCCACCCCCCACCCACTTTAAAACACATGACACGTAGTTTCAAGAAGTCAAAGAGTTCTACACAATTTACAACAAAAAAGAGCAAGTAGCTCTTGGCTTGACTCTCCCGAGCTTGGATTTTCTCTGGCCAGAGCTGTAACTTCTACTTCTTGTAGTTCTTTCTCATGATATTTATTTCCATAGGTCAGAATGTCTGTTTACCCTCTTTCTCTCTTATTTTCCAATTTTAGATATGACCCTATGGCCTCCCACTGAAGAGAATGAGGATTTAGCTCTTACGTCACCCTCCACGCATACAAACTTGCCTCTCCTATTTTCCCAATCACATCTTTTTTTTTTTTTTTTTTTTTTTTTGTTAAATCAATATTCGGTGTTTGCACTGTGAGAACCAGGTAAATACTGGTCACAGCCCAGCCAAGTGGTGAGCTCAGAGTCTATTTTCTTTCTCATGAAATATTTTGGTCTTTCAGATGTTAATAACTGTCTCATGTGGTCATTTCTTCATTTGCTTCATAACCTGGGGACCTATGGCTCCAGACCCGTACTGAGGCTGCGGAAGTCCAGAGTGTTCTGAACATACTCAGACACATCAGGTGTTTGATTCCTTTATGTTCTTCTTTTCTGGAGAAGTCCCTCCTGGATATCGCTATCCTCCAGTTCCAGAATGGACTGGCTACTCCACAGATGTCCTCTGGAGCTTCCTTTCACCTCCTTGTTTTGCTAAATCCCTGGTTGCCTGGATTCCAGGACTCTTTCCTGGTTTGCTTCCATATTTTGGCAGAGCACTCTCCTATAGTTTCTTGAGAGAGGGCATGGAGTGGGGAATAATGACTATTACAGAGGTGTTATGTGGATGAGAAAATGAAGAGCCAGGCCTGTCTTATCACAGGCTGGGTTCTCTGGGAAGCAGGTTCTGGGAAGGAGGTTAGGGAGCTGGAGGTTCATAGGGATGGTCTTGGGAGTCAGTACACTGGAAGGGAAGGAACCAGGATTGGGCAGAGGGTGAAGATGAGCTTCAGTACAGTCTCGGTGGGGCCTCAGTGGTGCTACAGGTCGTTGGGAGCTGAGCTGAGCCCGTCGCATTGCGCCAAGTTGGGATAATGGCGCCAGGTCTTCATACGCCCACAACAATCAAGCATTGGATTCTGGCCCTTCTAGGACGTGGCTGTGGTCCTGAGTGAGGACCTCTCTTTAAACAAAGTAATCCCTGTAGGGGCTGAGAGGACCCACCACATTCCATCCCTGAGTTACTTGAATCCATTACCTTGTGTCAGGTCTGAGAGCAGTGTCTCTGGGATTCCAATGGGTCTCTTTTCCAGAGAAACTCCGAAGATGGAAATTAGTGGGCTAACCTGCAGCTCTCACCATTGAAGCTGGTCTCACTACCATGAGACCCCTTACCCCACAGTCCAACAAACTGGTGGGAGAGATTACTAAGCACCAATGACCCATTCTGAGATGGGGGAAATGAACGCTGGGCCAGTCTATGGAGCCAGTGGACCTGCAGTGATCTGGGCCATGGCCAGGACCGCTCGCCCCCATAGGTGTCTCGCTGTAGTGGGGGCGGGACATGAAGCCACTTGGGGTCATCAGGTAGCAGTGTCAACTTGGACCCCATAACCAACAGTCTTGAAATGGTTGAATGTTTCCTTTCTCTAGTGACCAGCTAGCTGAGTTGATGGCTATAGGTCCTTCCAGGGAAGAGCTAAGAGACTCATTACCAGACACACTTCCTGTGGAATATCACGGTCTCCTTCCTGGGGCTCAGCTTCTCCTTTAATAAATGGATTCTGGGTCTACAAACTGCCACAGGTCTGGAAACGGAGAAAGTAGTGATGATTATTGGAACCACCACTCTCAGCCTCTAGCTCCACCATCTTTATTTTGTAATTGCACAGATGCAATAGTAGCCTCCCTGGCTGTCCATCTATTCTGTCCCTTGTGGGGGGGGGGCATGTTCTGTTAACTATTTCCGGAGTTCCCTCTGGGTCAGGCTCCCTGGCTGCCTCTCTGATCTGGGCACTCATGTGATAATTTCCTCCACCTGGCTCCTGACGGTGATTACCATCACATGGCTTCGATTGTTTGGGGGGATTTGCTGTGCCCTTTCCTGTGGGTGAGCCCAGTTCTGTGGCAATATCCCCCACAGAACCACCACTGAACCCCTGAGAGAAGCTGGAGCCCATCTCTTCTGCACCTTCCTTAGCGCTTTGGGGGGCAGGGCATCCTCTAGGCTTTCCCTGTAACACTGTCCACTCCAGTGTGCCCATTTCTCTGAGACTTTCAGTCCCTCCATTCACCATTTGCATTTCTACTTTGCTTTGTGTGGCCCATTGCTCTCTCCATGCTCTAAGTACAATTGCACCATTCCCTGGGGCCTTGACAAGCTATTAAATCCTGTATCCCAGGAGGGTGCTCCCAAAGCACTAAAACCTCTCTCACCCAACCTTCTATCCTGGCTCCTTTGCTAAAGCACCCACATAACCAGTGCTCTATGTGTTCTTCCAGCTCCTGAGAGTGGAGAAAAGACAGGCGCTGCAGACCCTCCTATTATCACTTAGTTGGACCAGCATATCCCCAGGTGTGTGATGAAGTGACCTAACCCTCGTTATTGGCCTCCAGGTAAGGTGGGGAGGTGGAGGGAAAGGCAGATTCTGAGTGAGGAGGGGAAGTTTGTGATTTCGAGGAAACAGGCCTTTGTGTTGTTTTGAAACAGGTCTGAGAACAGTGTCTCTGGGATTCCAATGGGCCTCTTTTCCAGGGAAACTCTGAAGATGGAAATTAGTGGGCTCTTACCATTGAAGCTGGTCTCACTACCACAAGAGTGGTGGGAGAGAGATTACTAAACACCAATTACACATTCTGAGACTGTGTAACAGCAAGGAGTGGGTCACTTCGGTGGGCTCAGGAGGTTTATGGAAATCTGGGAATTCCAGATTTTTGGACACATCCACTCAGATGTCCTCATTCCATGTATCAGGGTCCTGTTGCTTCTCAAAAAGGGACGTAGTCTTGGTAAAGATGACATATCTTGGTTGGCTTTACCTTCTTTTGAGCTCAGCTACTCTTAGGACTTAAATTTATTCACCTGGGTGTCTCAGTGGTTAAATCCTCTGCCTTTGGCTCAGGTCATGATCCCGGGTCCTAGGATGGAGCCCCACATCAGACTTTCTGCTCAGCAGGGAGCCTCTTCCCTCTCTCTCTCTGCCTGCCTCTCTGCCTACTTGTGATCTCTGTCAAATAAATAAATAAAAATCTTTAAAAAAATTTACTCTTAGGATTTAAAACCTTGAGCCTGTCCTCAGCCTTCTCTGCCCTCTCACTGCAGGATATGAGGATCTCTGTATGTTACCCAGGGGCCCTCTGGCTTCCACATTTAGCTGTGTTGTCCCCCCGCCCCTTTAATAGCTTTATTGTGAGATAATTCACAAACCACACAACTCAGTATGAAATTTAAATTTTTAAGTATAAAATGTACATTTAAAAAATATATTTGCAGGGTTGTGCAACCATCATGACAGTCTAATTTTAGAATATTTTCATCACCATCCCCGCCCCCGCCCCCAAAAGAAATCTCAAACTCACTAGCAGTCACTCTCCATTTGCCTTTCCCCTATTTCCTGACAATCCCTCACTACTTTCCACCCTATAGATGTGCCTATTCTGGATATTTTTTTGTAAGTGGGATCATATCGTATGTCGTCCTTTGGGATTAGCTTCTTTAATTTGGCGTAATGTTTTCAAGGTTCATCTGTGTTGTGACATGGGTCAATACCTCATTTCCTTTTACTGCCAAATTCCATTGCATAGATTTGCCACCTGTTTTTTATCCCTTCATCAGTGGATGGACAGCTCACTGTTTTAAGGAGGCTGAGGGTGGGGAAAAGGGACGAGTCTTTACTTTTAATTCCATATGCTTTTGTAGCATGTAGAATTTTCACAGAAAGTGAGTATTCCTTCTGTCAGAAGAAATCGACGGGGGAGGGGTGGGAGTCAGGGGTGATGATGAGGTCAAACATCAGACGTTCCACAGATGAAGACCATCATTGGGGACGTATTTAGAAGTGGTTTGGAGATGCTGTTGGTGATGTTCACGCACAGTGGGAGGGTGAGGCCAGGTGACTGAGGATAAAATAAGGCTTGAGGAGGAAGGAAGGAGAGGCTCAGCATGTCCAACAAACCATGAGGGTTTCCAACAAATCACCAGAGGCGTGAAGAAAATAGGGATATATTAGGGATTGTGGTTGTAAAACTTCTCAAATGCTACCCCTTTTCCCAATTTTAAAATCCCAAAGAAAGACTTCTCTCAATTTGCTTCTTTTGAGGAAATTCTGAAAATACAAACAAAGTTTGCCGGGAATTCCAGAATAATTTGACATTGCAAATGCTAGTCCCTCCTTGTATCAGTTGACTAGGGCTGCCATTCTTTCTGGAACAAAACACCAGCCTGGGGGATTTAACGGAAATTTACCTCATGGTTCTAGAGGTTGGATGTCAGAGATCAAGGAGTCAGCTATCTGGTTCCTTCTGAGGCTTCTGTCCTTGGCTTGTGAATGCCTCCTTCTCCCTGTGTCCTCACCCAGGATTGTCCTGTGTCCACCCTCTGTGTGTGTCTGGGTGCTAATCTCTTTGTGTAAGGACACCTGTCAGAAGAGATTAGGGTCCCATTCTAATAACCTTATTTTAACTGAATTACCTCTTTCAAGGTCTTACCTTCAAATACAGTCTTCTTCTGAAGTACTGGGCGTTAGAACTTCAGCATATGAATTTCTGGAGCAGGGAGACACAATTTAGGCCACACCACCAGTGACCATTTCAGATGGGACGCAGAGCTAGGTGGTTCCCTACAACCAACAACACCTGTTCACCCCCTGCAAAGAGCAGTCAAGATGGTTGCCTCGGACTGCCAACCTCAGCGCTCCCTCCTTCCCTCCTCAGCCCCTTACATCACCTCCTGTAGTGACACACACATTACACTCCTGAATCCTTAATGTGAATCGACTGCTCCTCATTTATCCTGGGTGTACCCAACATATGTGAATCATCTGTGGGCCACTCCTATTTCTTTCCTTGCTCACTGGTCACTTGAACTTAAAGAGGTTAAGCAAACTGTGAGTTCAAAGCCACAGTATATATAGTGATGTTTGGGGTGGGGATGTAGACAAGGCACCTCCCTAAAGTATCACAATCTTCCTGCTCCTGTGGGGGAACCGAGGCATGCCCAGGGAGAGGAGATGGGGCCCAGAGGAAACCGTCCCCAGAGAGAAGCCTGCTCCTAGAGAGACCTCCTGTTTACTCTGAGTCATTTCTGAGAGTGTGTCAGCTCATGTTTTCTGGTAATTTGCTAATGACATGGTATCAATTAAGTATGTATATAGAAAGGTAAAAATAGGCTGAGCATTTTCTAAATAGCTCTGGCTCTAAGCAAAGCGGTGAAGGAGCTGTTAGTTCTTTTTAAGGAAAAATAAAGCAGCCCTTCATCAACCCCAACCACCGTTGTCCTGCATCCCAGGACAAACAAGAAATGCCCCAACCAAAGAAAATGAGAATGCTGTTCTTGACTGGATCGCTTCAGAAATATGCCCAGACCCGAGAGTTCCAACTTTTCCGGGATTCATTCTTTACAGAGTCTAACCCTTGTGGTTTTTTGGTAGGAGGTAATTTCTGTGCTGGTTATGATTTGAAGGAGCTGGCCCACAGCTCAACCTTGCTTAAATTGGAACAAGATGTAACCAGTGGTCTCACTCCCATAGTAGGCTCTTGAAAATAGATTCTCGTGGATGGATGGACGGTGTTCAGGCCATTCTGTGGGACTCCTGTGAGTTTCCATGACTAGAAATGACACCACCATTCTGTCACTGCTTTTCAAGTCCCTGGTACCATGTAGGAAGTGTGAGTGTTGTGGGTGTTGTTGTTTTTTTTTTTTTCTTTTAAAGCAATGAAGGCAATGGCAAAGAATTTTTCATAAAAACAAGTGACAAATTTCACTCAAGTTACTGACACATAAAAGGAAAAAATTAGTTTTTGCTTTGAAGCTAACCAGGAACAAATGGCTCTGTTTCTCCAAAGGAAAAGCTGGAGTTTAGTTATGATACATCCCCTCCCAGACATCTAGGAAATTATACATACTGTACCCTCTGTTTATAAGAATATGAATAACATGATTGTGTGCACAGGGTCAACTGCAGTTCAGATGAGAATTTACTGCTGTTAACCAGCAACTGCCTAACAGGAGAAAGCTGCCCTTCTTAACCCCTTCTTCCCATGGTCCAAATGCCGTCCTTGTAAGACGCACGGAGATTGAAATCTCCCTGAAGCCAGGAAATATGGCTTCCAGGTCCTTAGATATCTCCCCACATGTGGCGCAGACCCGGTGGTTGGCACACGGGAGGGATTCATTGAAAGGTGTGAATCCCAGGCCACTAAAGAGAGTGGCAGGGTTTGACTTTTGCCTCAAGAAATGGGAGCGGTTTGGGGCACCTGGGTGGCTCAGTTGGTTAATCAGCTGCATTTGGCTCCAGTGATCCCAGGGTTGTGGGATCAAGACCCTCATCTGGCTCCCTGCTCAGTGGAGAGCCTGCTTCTCCTTCTCTCTGTCTGCCTGCCTCTCCACCCTCTTGTGCTCTCTATCTGTCAAATAAATCAATGAAATCTTTAAAAAAGAGAGAGAGAGAGAGAAAGAAAAAAAAATGGGAGTGTTTTTATTTTCATAGCATAGTTGAGTCCTTGGTGTGGAGCAATTGAGGGCTACAGGAACCGTGAACTTGCCATCAACCGGGGCGCCTCTTTTCACACTTCCCAAATCAGGTCGTGCTATTAGCAGCTGCCACAATATCCCCACAAGGGCAACCGCAGTGTGTGGGGTTGGTGTTGAATGTGTCCCATGCCTCGGTCCCATTCACGCTCCCAGCCACCCGACAACAGTGGGCACTGTCTCTGTTTCGAAGAGGAGAGAGGGTAAGCAGCCTGAGCATGCAGTATCTGGCACGATGAGGACCCACACTTGGGCTGGTCTGAGTGCCAAAGCCGCCTCTCTCTGCTGCCCTCCAGGATTTTCACAAAGGGATCATGCTTTGTCCCCAAAGCCAAGCAATCCTCAGGACCATCTAGTCCTGGAGAAGAGCAGTTAGCCAACCTGCGGGGTGGTTGGGGTGGTGGGTTTGTCCCAGCCTAGGACCCACTCCCTCGTTCTGCTGGGGGCCTCTATTTAACACATGGATATGCAGGCAGCCTTCCACAGGACCACCAAGGACGCTGGCCTTAGGAAGAGCGCGGTAGCTCAGCACTGAAGCTGAAGGAGAGCGGATGCCCCACCGACAGGGTGCTGAGAACGGAGGTGGGGGTGGGATGGAGGGAGAGAGGCGGGGACTTGGCCTCCAGCGCTGCCTGTCCTGGCCTCCAGGCCTCCACGGGGAGGAGCGTGGGGCTGCCAGGGGATTGTTCATAAGCACCCCAGACCTTTTGACTGTACCAGTGGATGGCGCCACTTCCTTCCCTTCTACGTGAGGGTCCTCCGAGTCACGCGCCATCCCAGCCACCTGCCATCCCCAAACTTGGGCCCCGCAAGGAAATGCGGTGCCGCAGAATTGAGGGTGCGCTTTGGAGTCGGGCAGCTGTCCGCAGCTCACTTAACAACCCCGAGCCCTCCGTGGGGATAATAATAACACCCACCTTGCACCACTCGGGTGAGAAGGGAACTAGGAGTCCGAGCATGTGACGTATGTCGGGTAATGCCCCGCCCCCGAGAAATTTCCGACGGTTGTTTCTCTCCTACATTTGCCCATCCTCAGCCTCCCACTTAGGAAGATGGGTCCACAATGTCACCCACTGGAGTCAGCTCGAGGCGGGGTACGACTTCATTCAGGCTCGAACACTAGCGAGAAGGGGAGCTTTTCCTTTCTTTTCCCACATTTCTAAATCGGATCCTAGTTTGACAAGTGGTAATAATGGGTTACTGAGGGCATGGCTGGCCACAGTCGTGCTTCACCTTTACTCGAGATCAGTCCCGTCTCAGACCCCGTGCTCCGGAAGGACAAATGAACAACAGGTGGCCCCTGCCTTCAGGGACCTTATATTTCAGCTGAAGAGACAGACAGGTAAGTGGGTTAAATATTATGTTAAAGC
This sequence comes from Lutra lutra, assembly GCF_902655055.1. Taxonomy (NCBI): domain Eukaryota; kingdom Metazoa; phylum Chordata; class Mammalia; order Carnivora; family Mustelidae; genus Lutra; species Lutra lutra. The sequence goes on along the minus strand of NC_062283.1, from coordinate 19,880,598 downwards.
CGATGACCATGCTACACACAGAATGCTAAGAAAGCCCAGAGAAAGGTAGATGAGCTTCATCTGGAAGCTGAGGACAACTCCCTGAGGAAGGTGTTGCCTTCACCGAGTCTTTTTTTTTTTTTTTTTTTAATAAACATATAATGTATTATTAGCCCCAGGGGGCCTTCACCGAGTCTTAAAAGAAGAGCCAGTTAGCCAGTGTGGTGACCTTGTACTTGTGCACTTGGCTAAGCTGAAACTACATTTCCCAGAATTCCCTTCCCTATATGGTTCTGGGTAACCACAAGGAAAAAGTGCATGAGGTCTGGAAGGTGACGGACAAGGCGGCAGCCATATTTATGCCTGGATGTCAATGTAGGGCCAGACGTTGAGGTAACTCATACTTGTGGTTGCAGATCTGTTGACCTGTCCTGTTGGGGTGAGTCAAGAGACCAGGCCTGCACCTCTTTCTGCTCCCACCTGACTTCCTCCTTCAACTTCTCTGACTGCTAGGCTGGCTGTGTGTTTGGCTCTGTGATGAGTATGCCGGCTTCCCCTAGAGCATCATTGAGGTTTGAGGCCAGAGAGACCAGCGAGGGCTCCATTCATCCTTCTGGGCTCCCAGCTTACCCAGGTGGGTTCTGGTTTGCCCTTGGCTCTCCCTCCTTCACATCCAAGTTTCCTCCCCAGACTTGAACACAGCCCCGCTCACTCCAGGCTCAGTGCCAGATGCAGAAAAAAAAGCTATGCATAAGCTGTTTGACTAGCATCCGCAGTCGATTCCCCGTAAAACACAGGTCAATTCCCCGTAATACAACCCTTATTCTAGATCACTCTAGTTAATTAAACTTCTTGGGTCGACCTTGATGGGTAGACCAGTTACATATGGCTGGGAAGAAAATGGTGCCAGCAGGAGGCATAGAATGAGCAGAGTCATGAAATGTCGGAGTTTTCAGAAATCACATGAGATGCAGAGAGAGGGAGGTGGGACCAGAAAGGGTGGAAATGCCTAGGCCAGGGAGTGAACTGAATGCCACGCTAGATGTGTGGCCCCAACGAGAAACCCTGAAGGAAGCGTCTAAATGTGTGGGAAAGCTGTGGGCAGTTTATGTGATCTGTTAGCTATTTGTTGTTCTCTGAATAATGTTCTAAATGACACATCTTTAGAATATACTACTTGCTTTAAGAAATGGTGTTTTCCTCTGTCAGAGGACAGAGGATAGGACAGGTTATGCTGTCTAATAAATAAAAGGCAGATTTCGGTGGCGTAACACCTCAAAGGGTTTTTCTTGCTCCTGTCATGCTTTCTTTGGTGGCTCTTTATCAAGCAGTGTCTGGGGGTTTCAGGCTCCTTTTATCTCGTGACCCTGCAATCTTCAAAGTGTGGTTTGTAAGATTGTAGGGAGAGGAGAGCTTGAGGACAATGCCTCTGGGGGGCCAGGGTGGGTTGCTGGCGGGGGGAGTGGCTTGCATAACTTCCGACTGAAGCACCCAGTCCTGCCTCCCCAATGTCTAGGAAGCTGGGAACATGGGGGAGGGTAGGAGAGAAATAAAATGGGGTCTGGCAAATGCATAACGCTCTATCTATGACCCTTCTCAGTTTGGGAGCTGTTATTTACAACTCAGTGGTAGTAACCATGTAACTGTTAGTCCATAGTTGGGGTTTTTGTTTTTTGTTTTTTGTTTTTTCCATCACATGGGTTAGATTCACTATTCTTGCTTCCATGTTTTTGTATATTCAGACAAACAAAAATTAACTCCAATGTTCACATCACAATTGAGGGCTGTTATTCTAACACTTAAAACAACTACTCTGCTTTTATCTAGACAAGCTGATCCTTGCTTAATAAACAACCTTTATATGGAAAGAGTTTTAGTAAGAAAGGACTCTCTCCAGGAGAATTTTCCTTTGTTTCCGGACATAAACACCTTGGTACCAGGGACGGTTTGGGTCAGAGAGTATCAGCTAACAAAAATGGAGAGTGATTACTTCTCATGATTGTGCAAATGCACGGAGAAGAAAAGTGGCTGGCAGCCAGGAGCATATCTATCTTCCCATTTCTGTTCATCTGGAGTCCCCACAGTCATCCCTAATTTATGGGAGCCCAGCATAGGCAGGATGCCAAAATACTGGTAATTTGATGTATAGGTTTGATCGTATTTCCCCACAGACAGTCTTAAAAATGGTGACTAGATCACCTGAAAGAGAACCACCAGTTTCACACTTTGCTGGCATATGATGGATTAAGTAGGCCAAGTTGAACCACATATTACATTAGTTGTTGCTATTGCTATATCGTAAGTCCCAGACAAAGGACTTCAGCTTTTCAAAAAGGGCCTATTCTTTCCAATTTTCAGGGGATCCTGATTGTAAAATTTTCAAGTCAGAATGTCTTTAATGGTGTAAGTGATAAAGTGCTTTGAAAACTATAAGATCTTACATCAAATAGCATAATGTTTTAATTTCTTATAGAGATTATCTATATGACAATATGAGCATATGGCCGTGTGATGGTTCATTCTGTGTTTCAACTTGGCTGGGCCATGGTGCCCAGATATTTGGTCAGACACCTGTCAGCCTACATGTCACCATGAAGGTATTTTTAGATGAGACGAACATGTAAATCAGTAGACTTTGACTAAAGCAGATTGTCCTCCATAATGTGTGTGGGCCTCATCTAATCACTTGACGGCATTAAGAGAAAAGAACTGTGGTCCCCTGAGGAAGAAGAAATTCTGCCTCCAGGCTGCCTTTGGACTCAGACTGCCAAATCAGTTTTTCCCTGGTCTCTAGCCTGTTGGCCTTACAAATATCAGACTTGCCATCCCTCACAATTGTATGAAGCAATTCCTTAAAATTTCTGTGTGTGTGTGTGTGTGTGTCTGTGTGTAAAACCACATATCCTATTGGTTCTATTTCTCTGGAGAATGATGACTAATAGAGATATTTTCTGAGCAAAAGAATATAGACAATCTTTATTTGCATCTAAAATACTTGAAATTACACACCTACAAAATATTCCTTGAGAGATACTGACTCAGTTGATTAAGGAATCTGCTGTTTTCTTTTCCTTTCTTTTCTTTTTTAGAGAGGCAGAGAGAGCAGGGAGGGGGGACAGGGAGAGAGGGACTCCTAAGCAGGCTTCATGCTCAGCACAGAGCCTAATGCTGGGCTTGATGTGGGGCTCAATCTCAGGACTCTGACATCATGACCTGTGCTGAAATCAGGAGTTCGACACTTAACTGACTGAGCCACCCAGGTGCCCCAGGAATCTGCTGTTTCTTACTGATTTATCTTCAGCTGTCTTCAGGGTTTCTCCTATGTTCTAGAAGTCCTTTATGATGTGTCCCACTTCTGCCTTCTGTGCTTGAAGGCAGAGCAGCCAAATCACTCTTAGGTAAGAGAACCCGTAATCCAGCAATAAATCCGAGACTGTTCACTCTTACGTCTATGGAGAAGATTGCTCATATATTTCTTGCAAACTCTTACTGTGGCTCTGATAAGAAATTAAATTCACGTTAGGTACACATTCAATACATTCCCAGAAACAAAGGGAATTGGCGCTAACTGCTATTAAATAGCATTTAGGACACAAGCCAATGGAAGAAATGAAAATTTACAATATGACTGAGACTCCCCTGACCTAGCCCTCTCCACCCAGGCTTGGCTGGAGTTCTGACGCTCTGTATGGTGTGCCGTGTTTGCAAGATGGTTGGATATTTGAACAAGAAGGGTCACAAAGAATAAAGTATCAGCTTTGGGAAGGTGATTTGTACTGTGTGAGGTTACACACGATGCACAAAGAAGGAACCATGTCCAGTAAAGAAGTCGGGTCCTGTGGTCCTTGGGGCACGTCAGAGAGCATTCGTGTCTGCTGTCAGACTTAAAATAAAACAAAATGAGAAGTCGTGAATAATCACATAGAACAGAGGTCCATTTACAGATGTCTGATCTAGGCTACATTTTAAGAAGCATCCTGTTCCTTTCCACATTATGTTAGAAGATGGTGAGTTTGAAAAGATTAAAGAGGAAGGGCAGGATTAAAAAGAGAGGGGGGAAAAAGAAGGGCCAAGTTAGGAGTGAAAACCATTCAAATCATTCTTACATGCTTTTTTTTTCTTTCCCTCCTTAGGAAGCTGGTGAGGTAGTGTGTATCTCCTAGAGTGAAAGGACCCATCATAACCCTCAGAATGTCAAAAATCGGAGTCTTGCTTATCATCCCTATTAAAGACAAAAGCCATGCAGCTGTAGCTAGGAGTGATAATAGAGGAGCCAAAAATGAAAGCAGACAGCAATATAGATGTGGACTTAAACCACGGCTTTTTATTACAGAAGGCAGGTGAGAACAGATGGGGGAACAGAAAGGACATTTGCACATATAGAGGAAAATGGTTCGTTAAAGAGGAGCACCGAACTAGAGAATAAGGAGCTGTTGCTTCCATGTAACCTTCCCATGGGGGGTCTTGGTGGAATGACAGTTGACTCTCTGCGTTTCTCAAGATAGCAAAAACTATTTTAATTTACATACTTGCAAGGTGGTGGGCCCCTGCCCTGAGCACTTAGCACAGTGCCTGGGACTCAGCAGGCTTCCACATATGGCTGAAGAAAATCAGACAATTTCCTCACGAGATACTCTAAAATGAACATATCCGTATTTTACCTTACTGTGTTATATGGTCATCAGAATTAAGTCCTGGGGAACTTGTTCTTGATTGCAATAGCGGGTGATGGGACAGCTTCCTTCTGCTCTGCCTGATTAGTTACTAGAACACACTGTAAAGACAACACGTGGTATATGAATGGCTGAGGGAAGTCTCTGGTATTGAGACTCTGAGGCTGATTGCTTGTTTTGCGAGGGTGTCCCCCGGAAGTAGCTTCCAGAGCCTGCTATTGCCCTAGCCCATGGTGGGGGAATTTGGCTTTTCCTCTAGGCTGATCTCCTATTGTTGTTTTTTTTTTTTTTTTTTTGGCTGTTCAGCAGTGGTTTGGTACATGTCTGGGTGAAATTGCTCTGGAGGGAGTGGCTGTAGGTGATCCTTCCTCCCCCACCCCCACCCCCCAATCCCACAAGGACCTGACCACCTCATAAGGCGATGTTGGAAATGGGAGAATCATAAGTGGCCTCAGCTTTAATCGTTGACTTTACTGCCTTTATTTATTTATTTATTTTTTGGCTAACATAGAGAACAATCCAGATGAGGTCAAAATATATATTCTTAGCTATTCACCGTAATCATAATAATTATAATTAAATAATTATAAATATAAAATATTAATAAAATATAATAAATATATAAAAATGAATGAATAAATAAAATAATAAAATAAAATATAAAATAATTAAAAATGACCACTGCTATTCTACCAGGAAGATAATGCAACAAGACATCCCGCCTCTGTTTTCATTGCTTATTTGTAGCCTGCCTGCTCATTTCTGTCTGTTTGGTTGTTTGTTTAAGGAACTCCTAGCATTTTTTTATGCCTCCTTCAAGTGGCAGCCTGAGAAATTTCATACAGCAAGGGCGTAGAGAATAATCCTGGGTAAAGGACTGGGGGACTGGCATTGCCTCTCCCAGGATGTTTATTTGGGAGTGGCTCAGTGAGGAAGCTGAGGGGACCATAGAAAGCTGAAATGCACTGATCTCCAGAGTGTGCTGTCCCCTCCCCCCCGCCCCACCCCCACTGGTGGGCTTAACTGACCTTTCCTTTCAATTTTTGTTTTAGGCAATTGAGTCATTGAATGGCCTTTCCTCATTCTGCTGCTTTCTTGGTCTGGATTTTTATCTGTCTTTGTTTATTTTTGGCAAAGTTTCTGTGTATATGTTTGAGTTTTTGTCAGAAAATTTCCACTGGAATCTTTCTTTTTTGTACACTTTTCCTATCGGAGTTTTCATTTACATGATCTTGCCCTCCTGCCTATGAAACAATGGGTCATTCATACTACAGTCTCAGATGTTTGCTTGTCTTGATACACATGTCATAGCAGATGTTTCATGCAAATGGGACTCTCTTATTCAGCTTGGTTTGCAACCACTCTTTTAATGAAATTTGGAATATTTTTCAGCTCCTCCTCTCTTTCCCGTCGTGGCCTTTTACTTACTTGGAAATATTATATTTGTCACATAGTTAAATTATATGTTATCCCTTTGTGGTTGATAGCTGTGTCTCTAAACCCAAAGTTTTCAGCGTGTTCCAATCTGATGCTTCTCTGGTGGGCAGGAAAGGCCAGCTCATGGTAGTTATTTCTTCCAAACAGTTGCTCTAGAAATGATACACTCGAAGTTTTCAGTAAGGTTAGTGCATGGCTTTTTCTGGTGGATAACTAAACACACACACACACACACACACACACACACACCACAATGCAAACCTTATGGTTGACAAAGAAAAAATTATGGAGCACAAGGAAAAAAGCAAGAAAAACAAAGATAAAAGGCAGAGCAAAAACCTCCTCAAAGTTGGGCATGTGTTTAAAGTTGCTAAATTACACATTTTGGACCCAAAAAATGGTTGGTGAAAAGCGCTCTGAAATTATTAGACCACAATACTTCTTTTGAGTCCGAAAAACATTTTGAGGTTCTGTGATGTGGAACGTGGAGTCTGGGCTGGCCAGGGAGGCGGTGATCAGGAGTGCTGTGACAGGCTGGCGGACAAGATAGTGGTCTGGACAAGATGGTGGACAGACCAAAGGTCTGTTGCTGCACGGTTTTGAGACTGGCTGTGGGGGAAGCAAGAACGTGACAGGGCTAACAAGATGGGAGCTTTGGTTGGAGAGAGGAGATGTCAGCCATCTAGTGTTTTAAGGGGAATCCCATGGCTCTGTGTGTAACTGTGGGCTGTGAAGAAAGTAGAGAGGAAGTTGCTGGAGCTGAGGTGCTCAGGGACCAGTGGCTGGGGGGTGAGGGAGGTGGCGGGGGTGGGGGGGCGGGTGGAGGTGGGGACAAGCTTACCAGGTGGTCTTCACAGATGCAAATGTCCCACTGAAGCTAACTCAGGAGAGAGCAGAACTATCAGTCAGAGCAAGATATGCCTCTTCTCCTTGCTTTCTCGAATGAAATGTTGATCCATCATACAGGCAGCACTCATTCAAAAAATAAAAGTACCTTAAGTACCAGTCATAGGCCAGCCACTGCTACTGGAGTTCCCAAAATACATGGGGCCTGGCTCTGAGCTTGGGCAGCTGACTGCCTGGCTGGGGAGGGGAAACACGTACCCGTTATCTCAAGCAGGGTTTGCCAACTCACAGGACTTCGGCGGGCAGGCTGGCCATGTGAATGGTGACATCAGCAGGTTAGTAAGTAGAGAATATTTGGCGACTGCAGTGAGCCAAGGTACATTTAGCTTCCCTACAGGAGGCGGCCACTACTCCATGTTAGCAAATCTTCTGGTTTTCTTTCTAAAGTCAGAAATGCAGATTTATGGAGGGTAGATTTCTCAACTTGAAGATTTTTTTTTTAAGATTTTATTTATTTATTTGAGTGAAAGAGAGTGAGAGAGAGCAGGAGAGGGGAGGAGGTCAGAGGGAGAAGCAGACTCCCCATGGAGCAGGGAGCTTGATGTGGGACTCGATCCCAGGACTCTGGGATCACGACCCGAGCTGAAGGCAGTCACCTAACCAACTGAGCCACCCCCAGCTTGAAGATTTTTAAGCAAGTGAATAAAAAATTAAAAGCATAGCATGGGCCAATGATTTGTCAACTTGGATTTAAATAACTAGAGCCATAGGCAACCTTGGGTTCTGGTTGTGGTTCTGGCCCTAATCCACAGGTGATCTTAAATGAGTCGTGTAACTTCTCTGGATCCCAGTGACCTCATCTATAAGTCCATGATTTCAATGTCTAAATAGACTTCTAATGAATTTTTGTCTGCAAGGAAGGCTGGGAAACACAGGGACCATATCTTTTATGTTCCTTCCTCTGAAATGTGTAGTGTTGCCAGAGGGCAGCCACTCTGGGGGAATTCATTATGGTGCCCAGTGTTGACTACCTGGATTCTAAAAAGAGGCCAGCTTTGGAAGCTACCTTGATGAACTTTGTACCTCTTGCTCTCTCCCATGCTGTAGTCAACAAGGGAAGCAGGATGGTGTAATGGAATTGTCTAGATGGACACAGACTGGAATTCCAGACCTGTTTCTTCATGATCTCTGTGACTGGGAAAGTCATTTCCCTTCCATCCCAGATGTCCCCAGCTGTAGAGCTGGGGAAAAAAAAAGAATGTCCTCCCATAAATATTTTATGCTTCTCTCTGCCAGAAGAGAAACACATCATCCCTTGTATGTGTGTCTGTTTGTTTTTCTGTTTTGCCTTGAGTGCTACAAAGTTTACCAGAAAGCAAAATACCTAGATCAAATGAGCTTAACCGTTCAAAGAATTGGCTTTGACTAAATTAGAAGTTAATGTCATATTTGCACCTTTTTAAAAAAAATCGTCTTCAAAATTGCTGTTGAAGGCCCGAGTCAAATGGTTTCTCAGTGTTTCTTATGTGGGAAGATACAGGGGCACCTTCTGTGAAGGAGGCTGCAGATGGTACTCCTGGGGACCGACTGGCATCTGAGCTTTGCTGAGGGAGGGATGGCGGAAGGGCATGAACTGAATTGCTGGGACCAGTAAAGAGGGTTTTGAGAAGATGTAGATGAGGAGTTGGGGAATAGCAGGAAGGAAAGAAAAGAAAACTTTGCTGAAGGGGGAGTGGAGAAGAGGCCTTGGAATGGACAAGGACAGATTATGGCTAATACAAGTTGGATGAGGTAATGTTGGTGACAGTCTTTTCTTCCATCTCACAAAACCCTCAAGAAAGTCTTGCTAATGATATTTGCTACTGTTTTGATGATGAGGAGGAGTGATGGGGCCATTTCAAGGTTGCCAAGTGAGCAGAGGCCACATAAATGGTCCAGCCACCCATGGGTTACACTGATAGAAGTTTCTCCATGGTATTTTCTTGCCAGATGATATTGCCAGGAAATAGTAGGTCTTGCCAGATAAAAGTGTAAGCCTCCTTCTGCCTAATGAGAACTCTATGATTCACCAGATGTTTTGTTTGTTTAGCTTTGGCTGAACAAGATTAGAACAAGATTTAGTGCTCCATTGTATAATATCTCTAGTTCCTAGTGCCTTGCTCTGTCTTTCTATAATTTCTGATCTCTCTTTCTTATATTTATTTTAATTATAGATTGTGTATGTTTTAAAGACATCTCGAATTAGTGTGTTTTAAAACACCCCAAATCATTTGTGGAAGCCAAAGAGGGTCTAAACCAGCACCATTCAACAGAACGTTGTCCATGACAGAAATGTTCGGCGTCTGTGCTGAACACTGGTGGTAGCCATTAGCTACCTAGTGCAATCGAAGAACTGAATTTTTAATTTTATGTAATTTTAATTAACTCAAGTTGAAGGTTAACTAACTGCCTGTGGCTAGTAGCTGCCATATTGGACAACACAGGCCTAGCCATTTATAAGTAAACAAATCCTTCTGAACATCTGAAAAGGGGTCCTTCTCAAGATTAAATGTTCTTTTTTTTTTTACATGATTGATTAACTTGGAAAAATCTTTTTATATAATAAGGAAAAATTATTATACTGTATTTGTAGACTATGGAATTATAAGGAAGTTTAAACCCCACTTATTTATAAAAATAAGTAAAAATTAACCAAGTACTTTCTATCTTCTGGAGCTTTGATAGTTCCACTATTAATTTATATACCAATTTTTAGTAAATGACTGAATGTGATTGGCTAACCATCAGAACTAACTGATAATTCTTATTTTAAACAAGACATTTATTGAAACTTTTATTTATTATATATATATTATTTTTATTTATTTATTAAAAAAATAAATTTCAGACCCATTTCTTGATCTGGGTGGTGTTTACCCAGGGACTCCCTTTACAACTGTTTAAATGTTCTTATATATTCTATGCACTTTTCTGTATCTATGTTAACTTTTGGAATAAAATACAAAAAAATGAAGATCAGTCTCTTTCACGTTTAAAGGCATAATGTGATGAAACCGTAAAGTATCCATTTCATAGACTGATTAAGGAAAATTCACGGAGAGTCTAAAAATAAACCCAACAACCAATGGGAATTTATTCTATAAGGAAAGTAGCAGTTCAAGTTAGTGGAGGGGAACTATGAATTGCTTAACAGATGGTGATGGGACTATTCTTATATATTTAGGATAAACTATGCATTTGAATTTACATTTACTGGGCTCAAACTATTGCATTGGAATCCACATTTTTCCCAATGGGGTTTTTATAATGAATGGTATTGGGTCTACTGTTTAGCTCCTCAAGATCAAATTGTGTCACTTAAATGTGCATTTATATTCCAAATATTTAATTTAAGAGAAGAACTCAATACCACATTTCCCCAAGAAGTCCCTGTAACATTCAATTTTAAATAAAGCTGAAGAAAGGAGAAAATCTCAAAAGGTTATAAAGCTGGAATGTGGTAGCAAACGAAAGTGACTAAAAACCCCTATATTTTAAAAGCTATTTGGGGAAAGAAGTTTATTAATCTTAAGAAAAATTTTTCCACTTTTATCTGCAGATTTTAATTTCTTTTCTTGAATTTTAATCTTGGTAGGTTAGGATCTTTTCCTTAGTTGTGCCCCTCAAATTAATTCTAAGTAGATCAGTGTTTAAAACAGAAGAAAATGAAGTAAAAAAAAAATAGAGAATATTGGTGAGAAGTTTTTATAATTTTTGAGTGGAAAAGGTCTTTCTGATTATAATGCTAAACTCAGGAACCACAAAGAAAAATAATCATAAATTTGAGTATAAATTTAAGAAAATCTCTGGCAACAAACTTCCTAAACTAGAAGCACCAACTTAACAACATAATGACAATCAACAGCCAGATTTCCGTAAGACACAAAGAGCTTCTTCTTCTTTTTTAAATATTTATTTATTTTTGAATGAGAGAGAGAGAGAGAGAGAAAGAGAGAGAGAGAGAGAGGAGCACACATGGCTGAGGGGAGAGACAGAGGGAAGAGAGAATGAAGCAGACTCCCCACTAAGGGCAGAGCCGGCCTGGAGGTTTGAGGCAGCGCTCGATATCATGACCTAGAGACCGTGGCTTGAGCTGAAATCAAGAGTCAGACGCTTAACCGACTGAGCCACCCAAGACGTCCCGTAAAGAGCTCTCTCAAATTATTTTTTAAAATACTAATAGAAAAGGAGCAAAGTGTCAAAACAGGCAATTCACATAGAAAGGAACACAAATGGCCAATGAATGTAACATATTCAATATCAATTATGAAAGAGATTCAAATTGGAAAGAAAGATCATCATTTTGAAGGAAGTATAATCCTTTCAGTCACCCTACAGAACTATATTAATGTAGATATTTCTTCCTTAATTTTAACCTTAGTATGTGTATCCTTAGCAGAATTTTGGATGAATAAATGTTCTCTGTGAACCTGACCTCTTCACCAATGAGAGTGGCTTTAATTTTAAAGATTTTTTTAAAAAAAGATTTTATTTATTTATTTGACAGAGACAGAGACAAGCCACAAGCAGGGGGAGCAGCAGGCAGAGGGAGAAGCAGGCTCCCCACTGAGCAAGGACCCCCCCCCCCAACCCCCGCAATGTGGGACTTGATCCTAAGATACTGGGATCATGACCTAAGCCGAAGGCAAATGCTTAACGACTGAGCCACCCAGGTGCCCTGGGAATGGTTTAAAAAAAAAAGAGAGAGAGAGAGAGAGAGAGAGAGACACTATTTAGTGCTTATAAGGATGTGGGGCAATTGGAATTCTCAGTCATTGCTGATGGAAATGAACTGCACAGCCACTCTGGAAAAAAAAAGTTGGCAGTTTTTGTTTTTTTTTTTTAATATAAAGTTAAACATATACCAACCATATAATTCAGGTTTTTACCCAAGAGGACTGGCAACTTTTGTTCATACATAAACTTGTACACGAATGCCAAAAACTGGAATCAATGCAAATGTCCTGCAACTGGGGAATGGATAAACAAAGTGAGGCACCTCCACATACTGGGATACAATTCAGAACGGGATAGAAGGGAGCAAATGACTCGTTTGCGTAGCAACATGGATGAAGCCTTGCGCAAAGTGAGAGAAGCCAGACTCAGAAGACTGCATTTTTGTATGATTCTAATTATATGACATTCTGGAAAATGCAAAATTATAGGAACAGATCAGCGGTTGCTAGGGGTGAATGTATGGGAGGGGTCAACAGCAAAGGGGCAGGCAGTTCAAGAAAATCTTTGGGGATGAGAGCGCTGTTCTGCATCTTCGTCATGGCGGCCCAATCATGTGCATTTGTCTGACTCACAGCAGAAGACACCAAAAACAGTGACTTTGACTGTATATGAACTTAAAAGGCGAATGAAAAGCTGATGGCTTTCTAAATTAAATATTGGATTGAGAACAAAATAACGTCTTTTTTCTCTTTTCTTAGATTTGGTTATCTATGCTCTTTTTGGGGAGAATTTAACTTCTAGATTGATGCATAACATACATATAAAAGGGCACAGATTATAAATGTGCAGTTTGATTATAAATGTCACAATAGTCGTGCACCAAACTTACCATCACCTGGATCAAGAGATAGAACTTCATCAGAGACCCCTCTTCTGTCTCCTTCCTTCTTTCCCAGAAGGAGCCAATATTCTAATTTCTAACACCATAGACTAGTTTTGTCTGTTTTTTAATTTCATGTAAATAAAATCAGGCAGTGTTGAATTTTGCACTCTTACTAGGCTTAGTTATATTTCAAACTAATTTTCTATATAACTAAGTATAAATATGCCACGTAACAATAAGGAGACTGGACTAGATAATCACTATGATTTCTTCTAGTTCTCAAATTTGGAGTCCGTGAGTCTAGAAAATTGTGTAATATTTTTTGTTTGAAATATGTTTTTGGCCAACCAAATGAACCATCCTTTTTTTTTTTTTAAAGCTCATCTATAGGCATTTGGAAATGAACACCATACTGGTTTTTTAGAGTCTCCAGAATTATATTTTTCTCCAGTATTATATTCCCTGGTATGCGTAGACATTAGTCGTAAAGTTGGCCTGATATACTGATCCTGTCATGTGATACATCCTTGGTACTTCACCACATGATGATCTATGAATTTTTCCTGCTTTGTTCTTTTGAGATCATGCTTGACTTTCACTCAGCTATATTTAAAGCTGTGGGGAGGAGAGACTTCTTGAAAACATGGTACTGAAGTCTGCTCTAAACTTGAGAATTTGGAAACCTCCAGTAAAAGTAAATCCATATGGCAGGTCAAGCCTCAGCTTGATTTCTGCATGGTTGGGTCCAAGATCCTTATGAATTGGTTTAAGTTTGTGTATGTGTGTGTGCATGTGCGCACGTGTGCACGATCTTGTAGGTGCTCTTTGTGGCGTAAGTCAACTATGCCAGTCTTTGTTTTTGTTATTCTTTCCAGTGAGAGAACCTGGAGTATCAGTTCTGAGTTTCTGGGTTGGGACAGGTTTTATTTTCTTAGCAGTAACCAAGCCACAAAAGGGAAAAACAAAACAATCTCTGACAATTAAAAAATGTCTTGCAAAATAATATCAATAGCAAATATAACTTTTAAGGGTTCAGTGTGTTCTCTAACTCAAAGCCTAAGCTAAATATTACACGCTTAGATCTTTTTTCACAAAGCCTGATGGACCAGCTGCTTTTTCCATTGTTGGAGTCAACCACAACCACACAGCTAAAGTCAAGGGTGTCCCCTGGCTTGGTGTGACCAGCAGGACCACCAAAACCATGGATTCCTTGGTCATTATAGCTCAAAAATGCTCCAAGGACTGGCTTTTGTGAATAGTGCTCAGCCAGAAGACTGTTCCATTGTGTTCCCTCATTTCCCCTCTCCCACCTTTTTGTGTTAGACTTCTAACCCTGGGTTTCTTGCCTTACATATAAAATGTTTTGTTGTTGTTGTTATTTTCTGAGTTGGAGAACATGGCAGAGTTCACCATATAATTTAAACCATCCCATGGGACTCCATAAAAGCTAGAGCTAAGGGTCTATAGTTACAATTAGGAAATGCTGGTGTTGGAAGTCTACTTCTTTTCATTCAGCATATGAGTTATTGTGTTCAAGAAGATTCTTGGCTTGCTGAAGGTCCCATTGTTAATTAGTAGCAGAGGAAGGATAGTATCTAGGAAGCATTCAAGTTTCTAGTCAAGCACTCCTTTCCTGTTTTACTTTTTATTCTCCCAGAATATACAGGTATGTTCGGATTACTGCTATGGGCACATGTACATTGGGGTAGTGTCTTGGAATTTTAGTTAAGATATTTAAAGGGATTTATTGGACCACAGAACTGGCTAGTCTGAGAGAGGATGGACTTTAGACATGGTTTAATTTTACAGCTCAATGATGTCTTCCAAGACGAGGCATTTTCCCCCATTTTTCCATTTTCCCATGTAGCCTTCCATGGTGTCATTTCTTCATGGTCATAAAATGGTTGCCATTAGCCCCTTGGTGTTCATGCCTCTTTGTCAGGATCCAAGGCATGAGTGATGGGTCATTCTGGAAGCTCCCCAGAGACCTCACCAAAGAGCTCTTCACATCTCAATGGTCTCAGGGGCTGATGGGTCATTCCTGGACCTGCAGCAGTGGTCAGGGGACCAGGTTATGCTGACTAACTTGACCCCAGATCATATGTATTATTCTGAAGTCACATTCCTCTAAAACATGGCCTATAGCATTGGGGGAAATGCAGACAGTGGAATGGAGGTAGTTGTCAAGAAACAGAAATGTGGGTAAGGGGGCAGGCCCAATGCTTACTAAGGTTGTAAATGCCAGAAATCAACCAGAACTAGCTTAAGTACAGGGTGGGAAGGAATTAGGCAGACACAGGTGTGTCTCATGGAACCCAAGGATGGGGAAGAGTGCGGTTGGGGGAAGGGTCAGGACTGAAGAACCCAAGAGCCATCAGACACCAAGTTGTGACTTCTCTCTTTCTCTCCTTCCCTCTCCCCCCTCCCCCCCCCCCACTCTTCTCCCTCTCCTCTTTCACTCTGGCTTTATCTCATCACAGGAAGCTTTTGTTTTTTTTTTGTTTTGTTTTTTCCCAAGATCTTATTCATTTATTTGAGAGAGAGAGACAGGGAGAGAATGAGTGGTGGGCAGGGGCAGAGGGAGAGAGGGAGAGAGAGAGAGAGAGAGAAGCAGACTCCCTGTCGAGCAGGAAGCCCAACGAGGAGCTTGATCTCAGGACCTAGAGATCATGGATCATAGGACCCAGAAAGCATGACCTGAGCCGAAGGCAGACACTTAACCGACTGAGCCACCCAGATGCCACTTATCACAGGAATTTTAGTGTTTATGTGTAGACAATCAGATCCTGCGTCTCAGTGCAAAAGATGGCTAGCTCTCACCTCCTGATTCTGCCTTCAGTCACATAAACAGAGACTGGGTGGCCGTCTCTGATTCCCATTTCCTCATTCCTGGAAGAATCTGTTCTGGCAAGCTCGGGTGGGCACCTGCCCTGACCTAGGCAGGACATATATTGGTCTAGAGAAGGCTGCCAGGACCCACCTGGGTGGTGTGGGGCAGGATGGGGTACAGGGCGGGGCTGGTGGATCTTTAGAGAAGCCAAGCCAAGAGGGCACCCCAGAAGGCCCCACTAGTGGAGGGATTTTAGGCCCTGGTTGATGGTTGACCTTCAAGGAGTGCGTGGTCCTGGGGAACGGTGGATGGGGAAGTGCCCGCACAAGGCAGACTTCTCTCACTGGTTGCCACATCTCCACTGGGCTGGAGTTCTCAGGTCTGGCGTACAGAGAAAGAGACAATGCGGAGTGGGAGGGGGAAGTGAGGGGGAAGAGGCAGATGGCAGGGGTGAGAAAGGAGAATCCTTGCTTCTGAATAATTTCAGAAATTTGGGGAAATTCTGCTTTACCACCATGAACCTGAAAAGAGGTATTTGCTGCATCACGGGCGAACTGCTGTAGCGTGTGACGCTTAGGCTGGCTGTGTGGCTGACCGCTCGTCCACAGCGATCTCATCCAAACCCCAGATCTCTGAACTGCTGGTCCCCGCTGGAGCTGGGGAGCCTCCTCCCCAGAGAGTGCCTTCCCTGGGGTTCTCAGACTTAGGTGTCCTGCTCTGTTTGTTTTGGACAGCCCCACCCTTTCCTCCGGGAGGGTGAGTCACCGGCTGGGGTGGCGGTGTCTGAGGTCTGAGAGCAGAGTCAGACACGCCTCTTATGGGGGCTTGAAACTGTCGATTGCAGCGAGGGGTCATTTTGACCTCACCGTAGAGGACAAGGCTATCAGAGAGGGTTTTTTTTCTTGTTTTTCTTGTTTTTTTGTGTGTGTGTTCTGTTTTACTGTTTTACAACTTCCTCCTAAACCTAGAACAATAGCCTTATAAACGGGCAGGAAATCTTACGTGTGTCTATTGCAGGGAAGGGGAAGTAAATAGACGGGTTGGTGCCTTTTATGTTATCTCACTGAATACCCGCCCTGGTTGTTCAGTCTGCAGACTGAGAAATCCCAAGAGGCTTTCACGCCCACTGAAGTCAAGCTCCGAGGAGGAACCTGAGATGATTTTAGGGACCTCAGCCTAGCGGTGGGCATGTGCAGGGTGGGGGGAGAGGAGGCTGAGGTTCACCAAAGTCTGAGGGGTTAAGAACACAAACAAACTGCAAGCTACCCTCTTTAAGGAAGGAATGCTAAAAGCCGAAGGAGGCTGACGGCAGAGGAGGGAAGGAGATCAGAAACAGGAGAGAAGGATGGCTGCCTTTGTAAGCCTCAGCCGTGAACTGATTGCTTTGGATACTTGTGACCCACAGCATGGGCTGGGCGGGGATTTTTTTTTTTTTTTTTTTTTTTTTACATTCATGATACATTTCATCCCAAAGCTACATTCTGAGGTAGGCAGTATCCCCATTTTGTGAATGAAGAGTGCGAGGCTCAGGGGTGTCCTGCCAGTAAGCTTTGGAGCTGGGATAGATTCGGACTTCTGATGCCTTACTTGGTC
The DNA here is from genome assembly GCF_902655055.1 of Lutra lutra. Lineage (NCBI taxonomy): Eukaryota > Metazoa > Chordata > Mammalia > Carnivora > Mustelidae > Lutra > Lutra lutra. Next base: position 19,863,641 of record NC_062283.1, on the reverse strand, counting down.
TGTCTTGTACTCTCTCACTTCTTAGGTCTTTATCATCTCCCTTTATTTTCACAACTGCCTGGAGAACACAGATATATTCATTTCTACAATGCACAGGAAGAGATTCATATGTTGACATGAGCCGACTCCATATTGTGTGTCTGGCTCTGCGCTAAGTTCCCCACACTATTATACCCCTTCACATTCACCCCAATTCCAGGGTCCTCTAGTTTAAAAGTGGGGAATCAGAAGCTTCGAGAGGCTGAGAAACATACCCCAAGCCTCACAGCCAGGAGGTGCTAAGGCCTGAGTGCCCAGGAGGGAAGACCTACTCCAACCCGGCCTCCTTCCGCAATCTGCCAAGGGCGTCCACGCAGGGTCATGGCCGGGCCTCGAGTGCAGGCTTACCCGCCTTCCAAGCCCAACAAGTATACTGCATGATCTTCTTCACCACGCCCAAACCCAGCTCATTCAATTTACTCAGCTCACAAATATCTAGGGCATCCGTATGAAGTGCTAGTTTCTCTGCAAAGCGATAAGGAAGAAAACTTGCACAAAATCCGCGTCTGTGCTCAGAGAACTCACAGGCCATGGGACAGCGGGACAGTGATTCTCATGCTATGCTACGGTCAGTGCTGTGAGGGGTGTGGACACCCGCCTACCAAGCCTGAGAAGCATCAATGTGTATGAAGGTTTTTCTTGCTGAGCCACTGGGCACAGCAGGCTCAGGCCTAAGAGCCTACAGTACTTTTAGGAGTTCATGAAGACATCTGAATGTTTTTTAAGTCAAAAGAAAAAAAATCACTTTCAGGTTGAAGATTTCGTCTTAATATATAATGTTCATCTTTACACTAATGCAGTATATAGACATATAATATATAATATAAATAATGATTGCATGTAAATATATTATATATAGAATGGAGAAGGGGCCAGAAAGGCCTAGCACCAACAAGTTATAGTATGTCCCTGCTTAGATGAATGCATTGTAAGGTTAAAGCCCTTGCCTGGGTCTTGGACCGGGTTCCGCATGAGCTATGTGACATGTGACGTGTGCCCTTCAGCACAACCTCCAGGTCTGCTAAGAGCAGTCTGTTCATTATCTACTGAGGGCGTAACCCAGGTTTGTGTGGTTAGCTGATGTCCATAGCTGAACTGGGCTACTCAGCAGGGACCAGCTGCTAATGACAGGGGTCTGGGGAGGGAGGCCTTGCCAACACATTTTCATCCCATCCTCCTCGTTCTTGGAAATATTTTTAAAAACCTTAAAAAGCACTTTTTTCCCTTTTAAGAACTTTGCTTACGTTTTTTTCTCTTGAGGCAGGATGTTTTAAGGGTAGAATCTGGTTAGGCCTTTACTAGGAGGAAGTAGGCAAGAAAGAGAGGGAGGCGCCGGAAGCTGACTTCCCAGGTGTGGAATGCACAATGGTGTGCTTGTGGGGGTCCCTGAGGAAGTCCACCCAGGAAGGTAGAACTTAGAGGTATACCACAGTGATACTGCTCTTAAGCATTACAAAGTCTGAGGCTCTCTTTCACACAAAGCAAACCAGAACACAAAAACCACTTCTGGAAGGATAACGTCGGCTAACAACACCCTACCATCCTGACAGACAGCCTTTGCTTCGGCTCTTGAGATATGCGAGGGTTCTGTCTGGAGATACCCAAGGAGGCTACTTGGATTCACTGGCCTAGTGAGGGCATGGGACCCGTCTAGCCAGAGTACCTCCCAGTGTTTTGGAAATAGGTGAGTTGGGTTGGCCCAAACCGACATGACTAATGGCAAAGGTTACGAGGGTTTGGGTCAACTTTCTATGACCATGAAGAGAAGAATCATTGTCTGTCCTTGCTAGGAAACTGGCGTGTGCCCAGTTTATCCTTAATATGCGTTGCTAGGGGTATTCCCAACAATAATTAATAATTAAGGCAATAATTCATTTTTGGATCTCCTGGAGTTTTGTTTTTTCGTTTACTCAACCATTTGCTTGCATGACAAGAATAAAATTGAAATCCGATGAAGTCATCCACTACTTACTCATTACTGTAACTTAGTGGCTTCCTGCTGTTCTGGGGAGAAAGACTAAAATGTTTATTTAGTGGCTACAAGCCCCTTCCCGATCTCTGTGCCACCCAGCTCACTAGCCTCCTCCCTGACCCCCAAGTCCCACTTGAGACTGACCCCCTGTCAGTCTCTGACCCCCAAGTCCCTTTGGGGCTCTGTTGTGCCCTTGGGTGACCCAGACCTGCTTCAAGCTCCTCAGATGCATTTGCACCAGGAAGGAACATCGCTCCTGGATTGTTCTTCCCTCACGCTTTACTCCCTGTGGACTCTGTCTCACCCTTTCGATCTCTGCTCAACTACTGCTTACGTCAAGATGCTTTTTTAAGAAATGAATTAATTTATTAATTAACTAATTTAGAGAGAGAGTGCGAGCACAAGTGGGGGAGGGGCAGAGGGAGAGAAATCTTAAGCCGACTCTGCCCTGAGCATGGAGCTGGATGCCGGACTTCAATCTCACGACCCTGAGATCACGACCTGAGCCAAAGCAACCAACTGTGCCACCCAGACACCCCATTACTTCTAGATGTCTTTCTTGACCTCTGTGATGCGATCCAATGCTCTCAACATTGTGCTCTACCAAATGCAATGTTCTCCTGAGGAGTCCCAACTCGTTTGGTGATTCACATCAGTCTTTCCAACTAGATTCCCCATCCCAAGGGCTGATGTCACTCACCTTTGTATCTCGCTCAATGCCTGGAGTACAACAGGTAGTTAATGACTCTATATTGAATAAGTGATGAAGATGAACGCAAAAGAGATCAGGGCAAAACATTACTAAAATCTACAAATCACTTCTTTAAAGGAGAATAGGCTTATAGCTACGATACCGACATTATTCATATAACACACAGGCTTTCTGGCCTTTTTTTTTTTTTTTTTTGAGAATCCCATAACTAAACCTCACATACAAAATGATAGATGGCTATTATGTTTTTTTTCCTTCTCTGTATTTTTCTTAAAAGAAGCAAATGGAACTTTCCAAATATCACTGTATGATTGGAAAAAGTGAAGCAGTCTGTAGTGCCATGTTGGGGGGAGGAGGGGAAAAAGAAGGGGAAAAGGTCCTGAAAAGGGCTTATGTTTTCTAATCAAAGTCAGATGTAGAGCTGATTTTATGTTGCTTGAGTAACAAACTTCATTTTCTCCATTAGTGGTCTGGTTCAACATAGGATGTTCAGAGAAAGTCCCTTGAAGATAAGAGGGTTCTTTTCATGCCGTAGGTTTTATACCCTAGCAGTCTGCTCCCTCTGGCTCTCAGCAGAACAGAAACAAACACTTGGGGCAGACCTCAGACAACTTTGAATAAGAACCTGCTTGAGAAAGGTTTCCCTTACAAGCTAAATGTTACATTTCCACTCAACAGAAAGGTACTGCTGTGTGGCCATAAAAATCTGGCCCAAACCCTGTAACCTTTGCAGCTAGCCATGTTATTTTTGGTTCATGCCAACATGGATCACAGCTGTGACTCAACAGAGCCACTGAAGCAAGAATTCAAAGAGTTTAAAGAACAGCAAACTCAGAAATGACTTTTTTCTTCTTCTGGTGTCATTATGCAACATTTCTAGTAGTTTACCTTTTCAAATTTACCAACTCCCGTACAGATGAGCTCAGTTGTTGTTTGGCAAATGAAATCCTGAGTTGCGTCAGCACGCTTCCCCAAATCCCACTGCAGGCTGGGGATGATGAAGCTTTCCTTTCTGGGATGTTTGTTTTACGTAAGTAGTGACTTACTTTTCAGAGGTTAAAAAAAAAATCTATGTTGATGTATTTCTGCCTCAAATAAACCAAAAATAGGATTGGGGTTTGATTTAAATGTTTGTAATTCCCTATTGGAAGAGGACAGAAAGCCCCTATCAACGGGTTCTGTTTTGGGATTTTCCTCAATTTATAGGAATTCAATGAAGCCATGAGCTCGGAGCTTCCCAATTGGAAAGCAGGCATGAACTTCAGTAGATGGTTTATTCGTATATTTTTCAACGTCCTTTAGAGTTTGGACTTCCTTGTGTTAATTACTCCTTAAACTTGAGGCATATACCTGTCTTCCATTGGAGGGCACCTAGGAAAGGGGACACAGAAGAAACTTGTCCCTTATCTACTAACTACAATTTTTAAGCTTTGTAGTTAGACTTAAGCATTCTAAGGACTAAAGGAAATATTGAAGTGGTGTTATTTTTTGTTGTTACTTCCTAGATTAGGTCATTAATCAAATGTTTCTTAGAGCCAAGGAAAAAGACAGTACCTCTGATCACTTTTCTCTTTAAGAAAATAGATCCAGATTCTGTGTTGTATGGTTAGTCTCGTTGCTTAGGTTTGCCACTTAGGCAATGCTGTCCGTAGGGCACCTGGGCGGCTCAGTCGGTTGAGCGGCTGCCTTCAGCTCAGGTCATGATCCCGGGGTCCTGGGATCGCGTCTCACATCAGGCTCCCTGGTCAGCAGGGAGTCTGCTTCTCCCTCTCCCTCTGCCTCTCCTCCCCTCTCATATTCTCTCTCTCTCTCTCTCTCAAATAAATAAATAAAATTTAAAAAGAAAGAAAGAAAACACTGTAGCAAATGCTGTCACGGAGACCAGATTCTGCTCTTCAGTTGGGTAGTTAAATGTAAGTTTGAGATGTGGAAATGCAATTTTGGAGCTTTCCTTCCATTCGCAGGGGCGTCTGCCTGAAAGAGATTACATTTCTGGGCTACCCTTTGGATGTGGTAGGGAGCCAGCTCTACGAGGCCAGAATGTAAACCGCGCAGGCACCGTCTCCAGGGGTCCTCCCGGCGCTGCAGGGGGAAAACCAGACACTACCGAGGGAATGTTTCATCTTCGCCTGATCCAGGACCAGTTCAAGACCTGGTAGCAGCTAGTCCTCTCTAAGTCAAACTGATGGAGCGTCCGTTTCCTTTGACCTGGTCCTCCTGTTTCTAGCAAATTCTTGCCTATGCCTGAAAACTAGAAAAATGCAACTGGTTTGGGAACTAGGCCTTATTTCTAACAAACATAAATGGATTTTTGATCTGGGAGAGACTGCGGAAATCATGTCGGCTTCCCACCTTATTTATAGAATACAGAAAGCAGCTCAGAGAGGTTGAGAAACTTGCCTAAAGTGACACAGCTAATGTGGAGCAAAATTGGGTTTTGCAGCCCAGGTTCAGTGTGTCCTTGAGTTGCAACACCTGCTTTACAGTACAGATTTGTGCAAGGAACTGACTGCTTCAAAGAATCTGGATTTACAAATCTCAGGACAGAATAAATCATTTGTATCACAAATGTCATGAGAGAAAGCACTGATTATTGAGTAAACATTCAGACTGTCAATATCAATGGAAGTTGTGGCTATTTAAAGAAAAAGGAAGTGTTTCCAGTATTCTTATGTGTAAAATAATTTATTTACTTATTTTTATTTTTAAAATTTATTATTATTATTAAATTATTATTATTACTATTTTTAATGTCCAGTAAGCCACTGTATTATTATAATACAATACAATATAATACAATATTATATCCATCATTAGTTTTGGATGTAGTGTTCAATGATTTATTAGTTACTTTTAAATTATTTTTTCAGTTGAATTCAGTTTGGCAAAGCAATTAACTTTGAAAGATGTGCTAGTAAAAGTTTCATTTACTGACTTTCTAGAAACAAAAGAACCTTGAAATGTTATCGCTAGAAATGACGATTCATTGGTTCCCAGCCAACATTAGGAGGTCAACAAATATTTATTGAATGATCGAATAAGAACGACAGTGTTGTGATGGTTAACATTTGACTGTAGACACATGAATGAGGTGTATAGAACACAGTGTTGAACAGAACAAGCCAGATACAAATCGGCATACTGCCTGATTCCGTTATATGAAGTATAAAAATAGGCAAAATTACTTAGACTGGGATGCTCCTGGGTGGCTCAGTCAGTTAAGCGTCTGCCTTCAGCTCAGGTCATAATCCCAGGTCCTGGGATCAAGCCCCGCATTGGGTTCCCTGCTCAGCAGGAAGCCTGCTTCTCCCACATCCCCTGCTCGTGTTCCCTCTCTCACTGTCTCTCTCTTCATCAAATAAGTAAATAAAATCTTTTAAAAAATTACTTAGACTGTTATAAGTCAAGATGGTGGTTATCCTCAGGAAGAGTAGTTGCTGGAAGGGGGTTCAAAAGTCTGGTCATGTTTCTTTGATCTGGTGCTAGTTATATACATGTGATTGCAAAAATTCATCAAATTGTGTATTACAACATAAGCACCTTTCTGAACATATGTTTTCTGAGTGTCTATGCACCTTTCTGAATGTAGTGTATGTCTATAGGAATGTATATTCAAAAAAAAAAAGTTTAAAAATATGTGTAGTATCACATCTTAGAAACAGAGCAGCTTAATAAATGCTTACCACTTGGGAGAAATCCCCATAGCATGAGTTAAAAAAACAAACAGAAGTTGGTGAGGGTTTTAGTTTCCATAATGCTGTAAAATTTGCAACTCTTACACTGTCACAGAATAAATAGAACCTTGAGTTTGCTTTCAAAGTGTAGGCAGCTGCCTCCATGTACTTTTGACAGTTTTATCACATATGGGGCAATTACGAAGCATCTTTTAGACATCAGGATGATGTCTAAACTTGCAGATGCTTGCAATTCGTGCAGATATTTGTAGAGCTTATACATCCATGATCTTGCAAAACTGAAGACATCTGCAGCTGACAGAAAGCACTGTGCTGGTCTACAAAATTATTTTGTCAGCTTTATGAGAAAGCACTTTTAACATAATTGACTAAATACAGAGTGTTGAAGGATGATCCTTCTAAATTAGTAAATCAGTTTTGGAAAAGTCCCATTTAAATAAATATCACCTTAGGAAAGGATATGTTAGACATGTTAATGTGTATTGAACGGAATTTTGAAAAGAAACAGTTGATGCGCCTTAAAGTTGACATGAGAGTAGAAATCACGGTTCTGACTTCCAAATGCCCCCCTTTGGTTGAAGCAAGAATGTCCCGTGATGCATCGGAGGGAAAGGAAGCAGGGAATCATGGGTAAAGGGCATGCATGGCTGTCTCACGGGAAACTTTCTTGAAGTTATCAGTGGCGGAACTAAAAATCTCATTTGCTTAGGATTTTTTACCCATTCTTTTCCAAGACAGGCTGATGTGTATCCCTGTGGCCATCTTTCAGAATAGAAGAAGTATACAATGCCAAGACTCCTGCAAAAATACAGCCCACCTGCTTTTCCCAATACACCGTGCTTTGAGTTAGATAGCTTTTCAGTTTGGCCATAGCAGAAGAATCCTTTTGTTTAAGACGTTTGTTCCTTCAACTTTGAATGGTTCACTTCCTTTCATTTATCAACACATGTTACATTGTAGGTGACTTTCCATTCCAACATGTTGTCTCAATAAGTTATTCCAACTGATGCATCAAAAAATACATTTTTTTAAAAAAAATAGAGACTTTCCACAATTTCTCCTCAACAGCAGGTGCAGGGTGTATTACTGGTGATTCAAAAAATAGGTGTGAACTAGAGCCAGGGGACACATCTGTATTTTTCCAATATTTAAACAACTAACTGGTCTGTTTCTTTGTAAGGAAATAAACCTTCTCAACAGAATTAAATCTGGCAGCAGCATCATAATATAGTACTTTGCAGCTTACAAAGCACTTTTCCTATTTTTTTCTTTATTCCATCCTCACGATAATTCTATTAATACTAGTTAGGTATGATTGTTACCCCTATTTTACAAAGGAGAAATCTGAAAACTCAAGAGGGTAGAGCCAGGGCTGTCTCCCTGTGTCCCTAGCTGGGTTACATCCTTTCCATGACACCATACCACCTTGTGACCAGAGAGGGAAGGACCTGTTTCTTAATTTTTTTTTTCCAAATTGTATGATACAATGAATATACCAAGGATGTAATTTTCAAATTGTACAAAGTTATTTCAACATACTAATTTATTTTATTCAACAGATATTTGTTGAGCCCCTCCTGGGAGCCACAACCACCCAGGCTTCTGGGAAGAAAAGAAACACAGGCCCTGATCTCCTGGAGGAGATAGAGTTGTTGGCAGGACTCACATTAGGCAATCCTGCACAAACAGATAAATAGCTAAAACTATGATAAATATTACAAAGAAAATCTAAAGAGGGCTATGAGAGATCATTGTAGGGAGCTAACTACAGACTGGGAGGGCCTTTTTGAGAAAGTGATGTGTATGCATTAAAGTAGGATTCACCTAGGTGAACAGTCGGGGTGCAGGAAAAAAAGAATATTCCAGAAAGAGGGAACAAAATGTGACAAAACTTTGAGGCAGGAGACTGCCACGTTCTCGGAGATGGAAGAAATAATGACAGGAGGGCAGTGAGCCTCAGAGAGAGGGGCACAGTTTTGAGGCTGGAGAGCTCAGCAGATTTTTAGAGGCCTTTGGAAGATCTGAGCAGGGATATAGTTTACACGGGAGACCATCATGGCTGTAGGAGAATGCACTGGAGGAAAGGAAAAGGCAAAGCCAAAGGAGGAGGGTTTCAAAAAAGCCAAGAGATGAAAGGATCTCAGGAATAAGGTAGAGGTCAAATTAATGGCTTTGAGACATTTCCAATTTCTCCTGCCTTTGACAATGCACAGGCAGGTAGTGACCCTGCATTGTGGGGGTGGAAGCCAGATTGGGGTCATTGAAGTGGAGGCAGCATAATCAGACCCCACTTTATAGGAACTTAGCCATCTAGGGAAGGGGAAAGTTGGGGAGAGAACTAGAGAGGGTGTGTGTTGGGTGGGGATTGAAGCAAAGGTCTTGCACATGGAGCATACTAAAGCATTTGGACCCAATAAGGAAAGTCCTCTGCCTTGGAGGGGAGATTGATGGCGATGATGGTATATGGATGAGGAACAGGATGTCAGACAGACCCATGCTGGTGGCTAATCAAAGGCATGAAGTTTTCAGGGGGTCACAAGAGGATACGGCCAAGGGCACATGGAGCATTCTGCTCTATCTCACGGCACTCCTGGAATAAGAGGAGAGCCCCCTCTGTCATTGTGACCATGAAGGAAGAAGTAGAAAATGAGTTCAAAGATTTGATGTGGGAAGGTGATGACATTTTTTTCCCCAATAGGTTCCCCCTCCCTACCCTCTATGAGGTATGAAGCAAGGTCATAGTGAAGAGCAAAAGGGGAGCTGGATTCACAGCAGGTTGAGGAGGTAGGACCCTGGCATCGTGTGGAGGTGGAGAGAAGGCTCTGCAGGCAGTGTCTGAGGGAAACAGCTGAGCACAGTCCTGATGGCCCCTCCTCCACACCAGGTATTTTTCTCCAGCACTGTCTGAGGCTCATATAGGTTTGGGAGGATATTGGGATAGTTATTGGTTATTTCAGATGACTGATCACTTACAGTTAGGTATGCTTTCAAAGATGCTCATGGTTTTTACCAAAACTCCAGATGTGAATATTATGCCACAGAAGTAACCAAATTCACAGGCCTCCAGTGGCACTGGCAATAGGATTCCTGGTTTCTCTATTTCTTTTGTTGGGAGGAAAAACAGAGATTAAGGCAAAGGATCAAAATTAATTAATTAATTAATTAATTATCACCTAATTCACCCATCCCTCCTACTCACCTCTCCACTGGTAAACATCAGTTTGTTCTCTATAGTTAGGAGGCTGTTTTTTGTTTGTTTGTTTGTTTGTCTTTCTCTTTGTTCATTTGTTTTGTTTCTCAGATTTCACATATGACTTAAATCGTATTGTATCTGCCTTTCTCTGTCTGACTTTATTTCACTTAGCATTATACTCTCTAGTTCCATCCATGTCATTGCAAATGGCAAAATCTCATTCTTGTTTTTTGTTTTTTCTTTGGTTGAGTACTATTCTTGATGGGCTGTTGGGCTACTTACATAATTTGGTTACTGTAAATAATTTCAATTCAAATGTTGGAAATTTATGGCTACTAAATTCTACTGAAGTATTACATACTTCTTGAGATGGGTAAGTAAAATTTAGCAAGTTCCAGACTGGTTTAGAAGTATGCACCTCCAACAAGGGGAGATGGAGAGGAGAAGGGAGTTGAGGGAAATTGGAAGGGGAGGTGAACATTGAGAGACTATGGACTCTGAAAAACGATCTGAGAATTTTGAAGGGGTGGGGGGTGGGAGGTTGGGGGCACCAGGTGGTGGGTATTGTAGAGGGCACAGATTGCATGGAGCACTGGGTGTGGTGCAAAAATATTGAATACTGTTATGCTGAAAAAAAAAAAATTAAAAAAAAAAAAAAAAAAAAGAAGTATGCACCTCCAGAATTCAAGGTCATCTCAACATATGGAACTTTAGGAAGCCCTCAAGTCACTCTCCTGCCCCTTCTCTGAAATGAAGTGGACCCCCCAGCACACACTCTTGCCCACACACACCATCCTCTCTTGACCCCATGTCCTCCTCCAGCTTTTATTGTCTCTTTCTCTCCTTTCCAGGAGACCTTCTTCTCCTTCTGCCCTCGTTCCTTCTTCACATCTCATTAATTCTTCAGTGCCTTCTACGCCAGCTTCCACCCCTCTGTTCTTTACTCCCCAAGATGTGGAATGACATTCTGGTGGTTGCATTCAGTGGAAACTCTTCAAATGGTGTCTCACTTGACCTCTCCTATAGTGTTTTATGTAAACTCATCTTTGGCAAATTTTATGGTACTATTCTCTCCTACTTTCCCACCTACCTCAGGGGTAAATTCTTGGTAGTGTGTGTATGGGAGTGTGTGTGTGTGTGTGTGTGTGTGTGTGTGTGTGTAGTTTCTTCCTCCTCTTCCCACTCCTAAAATGTCAGTGGTCCCTAGAATTCTATCCCAAGTCCTCTTACCACTGTATACTTACCCCTCTCAAACTCATGGCTCCAACTTCCAAATCAACATCTCCAGCCAGGGTGACACTGAGGGATGTTCCATCCCAGCTAAGCAGCTCCATGTGAATGTCTCAGAAAGATCTCAAACTCATTATGTCCAGAATGGAACCTGACTGTCTGCTGTGGAGTTCTCTGTCTTTGTAAATATCATCTGCCAGCTTCCTCAATTCAGAAACCAATAGACCATTGTAAATGTTCCTTCCTCCCTCTTTCTATGCATTGAATTACTCACAAAGATGGGTCTAGTCTATATCCTACAAGCCTTTCATCTCCATTCATGCTGCATATCACAGCCATCCATGCAAGCCCTTCTCCCCTTCACCTGAGATGGCTGTCCTGATGCTAGATGCATCTCCATGACCTCCCTGACACACTGCCACAGACTCACCTTCCTAACAGGCAAATCGGGTATTGTCAATTCTTTGGCAGAAGATTCTTCAGTGACTCTGTATTACTTCTATTACTTAAGTTTAACTCTTTAGGAAGGCACATAGGTCTCATCACAGTTGGCTTTCCTTTTGTGTCTTCAGCCTCATCTTTTGCCTCAGGTCTCAGAGTCCCTCCAAGTCAAGCATATGGATCTACTTATCTGTACCTGTGGTCTCTCATGCTATTGAAAGGCCTCTTGGCTTTTGTATATGCTATTCTCTTTCCCTGGAATATCTTCCAATGATTGCCACACAAAGTGAGACATTTACTATTTTCCTGGCTCGGAAGCTGGGGTTCCAAAGTAGAGGATAGAGAAGTGCCAGCAGCTGCCCACATAGAGAGCCAGACACTTCGTCATGGATTATTAAAGAGGTTACAGAAGCTTCCCTACAGTCCTCAGCCATGATTCCTATCCTGCCCCCATATTCCTAAGCAGGGCAGAGAGGAGGAATCTCTGGAGTCAGGAGTCACTGGCCTGGGAGAGGGGGGAATGTGTGCCTTCTCTATTTCCTCTCCATGGAGGTGCAGTAGGGGGGCTGTTTCCCACAACATTGAGTGTGTGCAGGGAACACCCAGAGAATCACTTGCAGAGGTGAGTGAATTGCAAAAAGAGAAGGCTGGTGTCTCACTCGTTGGCTTCATGCTTCTGGAGTAGAAACCTGTTGTTCCACTTGGATGCCTACCATAGAACCAGAGAGGAACATGGTGAAGGGATCTGCAGGAGAGCTTGACATGTGTCCCCTGGAGTTCAGGAGCATACATGCCTGGAGGAACAGTGTCTCCTTTGCCTGACATTTCTAAGGTGAGAGGCTTTCTAACCCTTGCCAGCAGGGTAAGTAAGGACTGTGGTTTAACCTGCTTTGTGTGAAAAAGATAGACATTAGAGATCCTCAGCGTAGTTAGTTCCTTTGGCCTCCAGGGAATGTGGGAAAGAATTTCCAAGTCTCCCTGGCTCAACATAAAGGAAGCCAGAAGTCAGATGAGAGGCAGGAAGGAGGACAGTCCAGGAAGCCTCTGGGCCAGGAGGGGATGCCCAACTTGGGAAGGTGATTGAGGGTGTAGACAAAGAGACACATGGTGCCCCTCTCTGAAGGGTTCCTCATTAATAGAGAAGATAGGGGTAAACCTGACATCAACCGCCAACCACACATACTGGGTGTTTATAAGACACCATATTAGCAGAGGGTACCAGCATCGTAGGAGACAAAGTGGATCAGAGGTTGTCCCCATCACCACCACCAGAAAGACATCAGTTGCTTAGAATAACCTCTGCTTTCTTGTTTGTTTCTTCCAGTCTTCATCCCTGGAGGAGGTACATTCAGAGAGAGAGAAGGGAAAGCTGTGTCGCAGAACTAGGTCACATCCTTCTGTCCAGTTCAAGCTGGCATGGGAGGAGGTTGGGGGAGAATAGCTTTAAATTGCACACACACACATACATGCACACATGCATGTGCCCTTGTGCACACACACAATTTCAGTAGTCAAGGAAATATATTTGGAAATAAAGACATTAGTTCCAGTGCTTGCGATTTCTGTAGGTCAGCATATCCCAGGCCTTCTTAGACACTGAATACATTTAAATTATAAAATTGTTACAGTGCTAGCAGGAGTACATGAAATAGTTTGCAAACTTGGAGGAAAGCTGTGAACAAGTATTGTCTCACTGCTAAATTAATCCCTCCAAAAAATCATTCCAAATGTATTCATATTAGTTAAAACATCAGAGATACTAAGGATAAAAAGTCCAAGACATTGAATGATAAACAAGAAATCTAATATATATCAATGGTCATCAAATCAAGACAGACATCAAGGCAATAATAAATTTAGAAATGTTCCCATCCATCAGTCAGAAAATTAAAGCCATGCAGTCATACACAAAGTGAGCCCACTGAGAAATTCTCAGCACTTACTGATCGGAGAGACCATTTTTAAAAGACAGATTGTCAAGAATGAAGAAACACAACTCTACAATGCAGTTAGACATTTTTCTTATGGTTGTACTTTAAATGAGTTCTAGAACAAATAAAAAACTGCACATGCTTTTGGTTTTGTTTCGGCAAAATTCTGGAGAATTGGCTGAGGAGCCATTGTATTCTGCAGGATACCCTTGGTGACATGTCATTATAAGGTTTAGAGCACTGGTTGTCCAACCTGTAAGCCACACAGACGGTTTTGGGGTGCTCCTCAAAATCTTAGTCAGACATTTTAATTAAGAGATTGGCACATCAAACCGTCTGGGCTTTTAAACTGCAAGTGAGTGGCAAGTTATGACATCTCCCCAAGCTGCATGGAGGAATGGGCATGAGGGCTCGAGAGAGCAAATCTGAATGCATAAATTGGAAAAGAAATATAAAATATTTTAAATTTTGACCCCACAGAGTTGAGACTACTATTTTTTCCTCTCAAGATTTTATTTTTGAGTAATCTCTACACCCAACATGGGGCTGGAACTCATAATCCCGAGATCAAGGTTTGCATGCTCTACTGACTGAGGCAGCCGGGCACCCTCTTTATTTTTCTTTACGATTTTTTTTTATTTTTAGAGAGAGAGAGAGAGAAAGAGAAAGTGCAAGAGAGCAGGGGCAGGGCAGAGAGAAAGAGAGAGAATCCAAAGCAGACTCCATGCTAAGCATGAGACCCAAGGTGGGGCTCGATATCATGACCTGGGTCAAAGTGAAGAGTCGGACACCTAACCAAGTGAGCCACCCAGGGACCCCCTGAGCTAAGACTTCTTAATAAATGGGTTATTTAATGCTTTCAATCCTAAGCATGATTCTCTAGTTAACTGAGTTTCTCATTGTTCAAGATTTCTGTTCCTTATTTTCTTCTCTGTATTAGTTTTTTACTGCTATGTAACAAATCACCCCCAAATCTAGCACCTTGAAACATCTACTGTCTCACAGTTTCTGTAGGTTAGGAATTTGGGTGCAGCTTAGCTGGGAGTCTCAGACTCGAGGGTCTCTCATGCGTTTGCAGGCCAACTGCCAGCCTGAGCTTCAGTCTCATCTGAAGGATCAAGTGAAGGAGGAGCCCTTGCAAGCTCACTCGTGTAGTTATTGGCAGGATTCAGATCCTCATAGGCCTTTGGACTGAGAGCCACAGTTCCATGCTGGCTGTTGCTTGGCAGGTGGGCCTCCCCATAGGACAGTTCACAACATGGCAGTTGACTTCCTTCAGAACGAGTGAGTGAGATAGAGTGTCCAAGAAGAAACCATATTCTTGTCATAACCTAATCTCGGAAGGAACATTCCAATACTTCCCATCCCATCACTGCCATTTTGTATTCATTAAAGTTTAGTAAGTCCAGATCACACTCAAGGGGAAGAGATTACACAAATTCACAGAAAGCAGGAAGTGAGACTTATTGGGGGCCATCTTAGTGGCTTCCTACCAATTTCTCCTCACACCACGAGATATCTCTACTGTCTGCCTTTGAGAACTCCCACTCTTACCTGACAACCTGGCCTCCTGTTCTTTAAGAAAATAGATAAGTCATTTTTTATCTTCTTGCAACCAAATCTCACACCTTCTTCATTTTTAGCTATTTTCCCCATCTTTCCTCTTGTTATCACTGACAAAATGTCCTTCCTCCTGCCTCCCTTGTCTCACACACACACATACATACAAATGTCCCTGGGTTCCTTGTTCTCCTCAAGCTATCATCTTACTGCTCAACTTCCATTTACAAAAAACTTTTTGAATAAGTTGCCTTTGCATGGTTCCTCTACACCTCAATTCCCATTCACTCCTTGGCCCTAATCCACCACGCTTCTGTCCCATCACTTCACTGACATTATTTTCATCACAGTCACCCATGATTTCCATATTGCTATGTCCAAGAAGCACTCCCCTATTTTTGATTGCATTCAACATGTGTTTTTCTAATTTTTTATAATTTTTAAAAAAATTTTATTTATTCATTTGACAGAGAGAGTCAGGCAGAGGCAGAAGGGAGCCCGGTATGGGACTTGATCCCAGGACCCTGGGATAATGATCTGAATTGAAGGCAGATGCTTAACCGACTTAGTCACCAAGGTATCCAACAGGGCATCTAACCATTCCTACTCTCCTTTCTGGATTTCCACAACACTACATTTTCATCATGATGTATTTTTTTTTTTTAAGATTTTTTATTTATTTATTTAATTGACAGAGAGAGAGAGAGAGATCACAAGTAAGCAGAGCAGCAGGCAGAGAGGGGGGGGAAGCAGGCTCCCTGCTGAGAAGAGAGCCCGATGTGGGGCTTGATCCCAGGACCCTGAGATCATGACCTGAGCTGAAGGCAGAGGCTTAACCCACTGAGCCACCCAGGCACCCCATGATGTATTTTTTCCTAATCATTCTGGTCACTCCTTTTCGATCTCTTTTGTTGGTTTCTCTTGGATCTGCACCCTAACTGGTGGTGTTTCCCAGGGCTCAGTTCTGTGTCTTCCTTCTCTCCCTCTCTCCATAAGTGACCTCACCCACTCCTGGGGTTTTAAATATTATTGATATGCAGATGAACCTGAAATGGATTTGTTCAGCCAATGCTCCCTCTGAACTTTGGAAAGGTTTCTCTAACTGCTTACTTGGTAATTCCACTTAGAAATCTCAAGGGGACCTCAAATGTAATGTCTATAACAGATCTTCTGTTTTCCAACTTCTGTCTCCCTATTTCTCTCCTGAGTTCCCCACCTCAGTAAATGGAGCCACCAGACCTTCTGTTTGCTCGAGTATAAATCCTTGATTCCTCTTCTTCTGCCATCCGCCGTTCCAGTCTATCACCAAGTCCACTACTTTGTCTGCTTTCAAATGTAGGACTACTCCAACCCTTTCTCCTCCACTGTCTCTACCCTAACCTAAGCCGCCATCTTGTCACCTGGTTTACTACTGTCGTCCCCCGCTGGGCTTCCTGCCCTGCAAAGGAACAGATAAAATCTTTTAGAAATACTTTCTCAGGCTTTGTTTCTCTTGGATAAAACCCTTTGGTGCTGCTCCCTTATCTTTTGTCACATCTAAATTTCTCAAAATATTTTATGGTATGTCTTTTGCTTATCTTTTCAACCTCAGATCATTGCGTTCACCCTGCATGTACTCTTTGCCAGTGGCTTTGGCCCTCCTAATTTCTTAAGCACACTGAGTTCTCTGTTTCCAGGTCTTTGCACAGACTGTTCCTTCAGCCTGTCATGCCTTCCTTCACTTTCTCCCCGCTCCCTCCCGGTGGGCTCGTGCATTTGTCAAAAGTAGTAATTTCAGATTTAGCCATTTCTTTATTGATTGCCTATTTTGTCAAGCCCATATGGACAAAGCACATGTCTGCTTTGTTCACACTGGTCTATCCAACACCAAGCACTTTGGAAGTACTTAGTAAATGTCCACAAATGAACAATCTCCTTGTTGTGCTCCAGTCTCAACTGAAAAATTATGTTCTTTTTTTTTTTTTTAAAGATTTTATTTATTTATCTGACAGAGAGAGATCACAGGTAGGCAGAGAGGCAGGCAGAGAGAGAGGAGGAAGCAGGCTCCCCGCTGAGCAGAGAGCCCGATGCGGGGCTCGATCCCAGGACCCTGAGATCATGACCTGAGCCGAAGGCAGCGGCTTAACCCACTGAGCCACCCAGGCGCCCCGAAAAATTATGTTCTTAACAACTTTCCCAGGCCATGCAGTCACATTTAACAGAAGATTGACCCTCAGCAAATTTTAAAGTGCACAGCAGAGTATGTTTAACCATGGACACGATATTGTACAGCGCATCTCTAGAACTCACTCATCTTGCATAACTAGAACACAATAGTCTTAGAGAAAATGTGTGACTTGCTCTGCTAAAAAGCTAGAGAAATGACATGGAGCCAAAGTTGTTATGGTAAAATGCTTTAGATGGCACACACACCTCTGTAAACTTGGGAAGTGATAATAATACCATTTTCTTAGTTTATAAGTAGCACTTCTATTTCCTTTCAGCTCATTTCCAATGACAGGGACAGAGCCCATTCTTTCCTTGCAAAGTGCTGAGCTGACTGGAGCCCCATCCTACTGATGTCATCTGGAAGAGCTTCCTCGTACTGATCCTGGGGAGTCTGAATTTGAAACAGGTGGATGTATGCGTTTGAAAGAATCTATTCCAGATGCCAGAAGATTCAGTTCTGGTGAGAGACATGAAGGAAAATTATGAGAACAAGTGTCCTATTCACATGCTAGGAAAATAAATGTTTTACTAATCCTTAAATAACATTTTACTCTGAGGTGTATTGGCAAATTTTAGTTTTATTTCTGTATGAAAGTCTCATTTTTATGGGTGTGATTAAAGGAGTAGAGGTGACTGCTAAAATTAGTTTCTGTTATCCCAGGTTAATGTCTGTGTAGGAAGAGAATAATATACATAGTTTTAAAGCCCTTACATTTTAGTTATATTTAGTGAATATTTTAACACATATTATCATTGGCTACAAGTTAGTTTAACTATTACAAATGCACACACTTTTCTGTGTTATGGGGTCTTCTCATGGTAGAGAAAGTAGTCAGGAAGGGGTCCTATGTGTTCTCTTCCCCCAGCCAAGGCCCTAACCAATAAAATTCTGTCATTAAACTCGTTCGTATTACTATGTTTCAGGCACTGTGCTAAGTGCTGAGATACAACAGGGCTTATAGTCTAGATTTCCCTCTCTCTTTTTTAAGGATTTTATTTATTTATTTGAGAGAGAGAGAGAGAGAGAGAAAGTGAGTGCAGAAGCTGGAGAAGAGACAGAGGGAGAGGGAGGAGCAGACGCTGCTGAGCAGAGAGCCCGATGTGGGACTCGATCCCAGGACTCTGGGATCGTGACCTGAGCTGAAGGCAGACTCTTAACCAACTGAGCCACCCAGGCCTCCCCCAAGCAGCAGTTTCTACTTATTTCTGGAATATACCACTCAACCCATACTGGAGGAGACTTGGCTTATTCAGCTAAAAGGGCAAATGAACGTGTACTCATCCACAGGGAGAAAGAGTGAACATACTTATTAAGTCATCGTTGGAGGAAGAGATCCAGGAACCAGCATTTTATGGTCAGTAACCAATATGTGGGTGTTTAGAGGTTGGATCCAAGATAGCCTCCTCATCTTGAAGGCCTCCCTTCCCCACCGAGAGACACCTGATAGCCTGGACTGGGGAAGGCTCACCCGTCCCTTCAGGCAGTACCAGCAGGGCCAATGGAAACCCCAGCAGCACCAGATAAACTATGCAGATAAAAATAACACCACCAATCTGACAATTAAATTGCCATTGGAACTATGGCTACAAAAGTAGGCCAGGACCTTAATGCTGAACCCAAACAGGGCAAACAAAATAAAAGATTTAAATGGGACCCAGAGACTCCTAATGTAACAGAACAAATGTCCAGGATACAATTTTTAAATTTTTTTTAAATTTAAATTCAATTGGCCAATACAGAGTACATCATTAGTTTTAGAGGTAGAGATCAGTGATGCATCATCGCATGTGATACCCAGTGCTCATTCCATCACGTGCCATCTTTAATGTCCATCACCCAGTTAGTCAGTCCCCACACCCACCTCCCCTCCAGCAACACTCAGATTGGTTCCTATACTTATGAGTGTCTCATGGTTCTTCTCCCTCTTCGATGACTTCCCATTCAGTTTTTTTTTTTTTAATCACGCATCACATGAAGAAGCAAGAAAATCATGACTTACATGACAAAGGACAATGAGCTGATCCCAACATTGAGATCAATCAGTTGTTGGATTATCCTTATCCAAATCATCAAGGATTTAAAAGCAGCTGTTGTCAAAAAAAAAGCTTCAATAATCAATTACAAGTTCTCTGAAAACAAATGAAAGAGCAGAAAGTCTCAGCAAAGAAACAAAGTTATTAAAAAAAAAACAAACTAAAGAGAAGTGTCCTTTGCTATAGAAAGCCAAGTGTGTCTTTATTCCAATCCAGTGAGCATTTTACATCTGTAAGTGCATTCCTTCAGTTCTAACGCTGCTCTTTAGTTTGGATTGGAATAAAGACACACTTGACTTTCTATAGCAAAGGACACTTTACTTCCTATAGTAAAGGACAGCCTTAATTCTTTCACCCTAAGATTAAAGCTATAGGAATAATTTTTAAAATAAACCCTTTTAGTATAATTTAAAATGTACAGAAAAGTTGCCGAGTTAGTACAGGGAGTTTCTATAAGTCCCACACCCAGTGCATCTGTTTATTAACATCTTACATCATTATGGTGCATTTGTCCCAACTGAAAAACCAATGTTGATCTATTACTATTCACTAAACTGCATATTTTATTCAGATTCCATTAGCTTTTACTTAGTATCCTTTTTGTGTGTGTGTGCTCCCATATTCCACCCAGGTAACAGCATTTATAGGAGTCCTTATAATATCAGTGTCAGTGGCCAGACTTCTCATCTTAGAAGAGATTTTTGTCCTCAGAGGTGGAGCTGTTCTATTACTAAATAGGGAATCTTGCTGCAAGCCTGTTAGGGGACTTGTCTTGAAGCTATTCTTGGGAACATAGTGTTCATTCTGATCATCTTTTGTAACACGGATGCTGATGGAGATGGCTTATTTAAGATCCCTCAGGCCACTCCTTATCAATCAGTGTATTGACCCACAGTCACCAGAACACGAATGCTCTTCTCCTCCACCCACAGCAAATTCCCACTGCTGCCCCAGGCCTTGTGCAATAGGGGAAGCCACGCTTTGCTGGCACCGTACATGAGAAGAAACTGTTGGCATGACTCGTTTTTCCATGCAAGTGGCATTGGGGGTCTACCTCCCAAATATGTCCAGAATCCAACCACTTTTCTCTCTCGATTGCTTCCATCTGAAGTCCCCTATGAGCCACCGTTATCTCCTGCCTGACCATTAATGAAAATTTCTTTCCTAGTCCTCCTGATTCTGGCCTGGCCACTCTGTAGTACATTTTCAACACAGTGGCTTGGGAGGTTCATGTCACTCTGCTCCAAACCATCCAATGACCCTCCTTCTCGAGCTTGTCCTTGTTGATGTCGTTGTTGGTGGTGGTAGTGGCCCTTGATTGTTTTTTAGTCAAACCTTTTATTGTAGTATAACAAAATATATACAGAGAAGTGTACAAATCATATGTTTGCCACTCAATGAATTGTCATAATTGACCACTCCTGGGTAACCACCATCCAAGGAAAGAGATAAGCCAACTCTTGGGAACCCCCCTTTGGTTTCATTCAAAAGTTATTCCTACTCTTCTCCCCAAAGGTAACCACTAACTTGTCATCTAGATTAGTTTAGTCAGTATAGTCTATTTCTGAATTTCACATAAGTAGAATTATAGTATGTATTCTTTTGCATCTGGAATCCTCTCAGCTTTGTGAGATTTGTCCATCTTCTGTTTTTTTGAAATCTGAATCCTTGACAAGGATGCCCAGGGCCCTATGCCACCTTGGCCTCTAATTCCCACCCTTCTTCACATTCTGTCACAAGTTCCTATTAGTATCCCCTCTCATTTCCTCTGCCCTAGCCTTGCTGGCTCCTTTTTCTTCCTCATATTAACCATATGTGTTCCTACCTCAGTGCCTTTGCACTTACTGTTTTCACTGCTGGGGAAGCTCTTTCTCTAGGTATCATCATGACTGGCTCTCTTTATTGTGACACACCTTTATGCAAGTGCTACCTTCTCAGTGAAGACTTGTCAGGTGACCACCCACATACTTCCTATCCCTCTTCTTGGTTTGATTTTTTTTTTCCACAGCACTTACCAACATACTATATACATATTAGTTTCCATTGTTGGGAAACAAAATACCACAAACATAGTGGTTTAAAACAATCAAACTTATCCCATAGTTGCGTAGGTTGAAAGCCCATTAGGCTTGGCTACTTTCTCTGCCCTTGGTCCCACCACCAAAATCAAGCTGTCCACTGCCTAGGGGCTCTTGTCTGGGAATCTCCGGATGAGAATCCACTTCCAGGCTTGTTCACATTTTATAGACAGAATTCAGAGTCAAGACTGAGGTCACTCTTCTAGCCAGCTGTTGGCTAAGGTTCTCACTCAGCTTCTAGAGGCCACCTGCATCCCTGGGCTTGTGCCCTTGCACCTTCAAAGCCAGGAAAGACAGACTGAGTCCCTCTCAGGCTGCTACATCTCTTCTGCCTTTCTTTTCTGCTTTTAAGGATCCTAGTGATTACATTAGGCCCACTTGGATAATCCAGGATAATCTTCCCGATTTATCACCACCTGTTTCACAATCTTAATCCCACCTGCCGCGTAAGGTCACATATTCACAGGTGTAACCCTACAGGTAAGTATCATGGAGACAGCATCCTGCCTACCATAGTATATTTTATTAGTTGTCTCATTGATTGTTCATCTCCCCTCTTCTAGAATCTATGAGGGCAGGGATCTCGGACTACCTGACACATACTAGGCATGCAAATATTTGTTGAAAGAAAGAATGAATGAATGAAGTCTGGGTGATTAGTGTCAACATCAGCCTTCCCATTGGTGCACGTCTTCTTAGACTCTCTCTTCTTCTTTTAGAGATGGTCTTGGCTTTTATTTCTATCTGATTTTACCTAGGCAGTGTGGTTTTCCCCTGTCCCCAACACCATTGCTTACAGTGCAGCACGATAATGTCATATTTTCATGGAGCCTCCCAGTTGCCACAAGAGACACATCCAGGACATGGGGTACAGAGGACCACAGAACGGAGTGAAACTCTGAGGCCAGCACGGGCTGTGGAGCCTCCCCAGCAGAGCCAAGTGTCCAATGATTTCTTGGAACAGAACTCTTCAGGGACAGTAGAACTAGTCATGGAAATGTCTTAAGCATTGTTTTGCTCAGTTGAAAAAAAAATTAAGACTCAGTCTGCACATGTTCTTTATCCAATGAACCATTTAAAAACCACTTAATCATTCGGATGTTTCTGAAGACTCTGTTGCTTAATATTATGTAGACAGGCTAAATTCTAAGACGATAAAGATCTGAGCTTGGCCAAAAATTGGAAAGTACACACAAGTAACAGATTTGCCATTTGGGTTACAGTGTGGAAAAAAAAAATCTCTGGAAACAGATTTATGTATTAGTTTTTCACTTTGCCACCAGATGTCCTTCACGAGTAGGAAAATATGATGGCTTGAATGATATTTTGAAGTGGGAATGCCCAGCATTTTTGAATAGTTGACAGAGAAAGGAAAGTGTGAGTGAATGTAACTGCTAGCACAGACTTTTGGATGAGACACGTGTTTTGAAGGCTGCCCTATAGGTCTATCTTTCAGAAGCAATATTTAACTCTCAAATTTTCATCTCTCGCACTCTGCAAACATTTACTCACTGTATTTCCTTTTCACTCAACTCCAAATCGGTATTTTTGAAATCAGAGCATATTATTCTATTTCGAAATTAATATTAAGAAATAATCAAATCCTCACACAAATATTAGAGATTAAAATGTAGTATCTGAAGTGGAGTTTTCCAAGAATTCAAGGTGACTGGACCTCAGGCTTTTTTGACACAGAACAACATGGGTTGTGACACTTACATTCATTCTAAAAGCAGCCTGCTTGCATTTGCAAGACCGTTGAGAGGGGACAATGTGTGATTTCGGACAAAACCAAAGGCGGTAATTGCACTTTATTGGTAACAATATAATTCCAAAGGAAGCGTGGAGTATAGGATATTTAAATTAATAAACAGCATCTTTTAAAAATAGAAATCATTTGACCATGTGTATTTTAAATGTATAACAGAACTCCTCATAAAAGAAACAAGAAGAACTGCTGTTTTAAAGAATTTGTTTTGTGAATTACCCTGTGCATTAATAACACCTAGGGACGGGCTTCTCACCCTCCCCTCAGCATCACTGAAGTCAGGGGATAAACCTGTGCTTTATGGTGAGGGATTCCTCATTCCTTCATTAAATGGGCGGGAGTGGGACAGGCAACCCATTTCCAGAAAACTGAAGGCCATCTGCATGAGATGTCAGCCAAGCAACCAGATGTTTGATGTGGATTGGCTCCCACATCCGGCTTCTTGACCGAATTCCTCCTCTTTCCACCCAGATGCTTTGGAGACACATACAGGGAACTTAATGAAGCTTGTTCCGGGTGCGGAGGAAGGGGTGGTAATATTTTCGCGTCCTGCAGGGGGCGAAGTTACCTCTGATTTTTCTCCAGTCTGGTCCCACATTTCCAGCAGACGCCAAAGCCAAACCTGCTTCTCTCCCTTCACCCCATCCCTCCGGAATTACATCTGGATTTTGTCCAACTCTCTGAGACTTCTCAGTGGGTGCTGAGGAGGGGTCAGAGAAGCGGGAAGTGGGGGAGGTGCTTGGGTTAGAGGTTCTTAGCCACCCAGGATTCCAGCTGTCTTGGAAAAGCAGAGGTCCCAATTATGAGGTTATAAAAACTTGAGAACTGCATCTCTTTATCCCCCTTTGCCCCAAAACCCAGGCCAAGGGGGTCTCCCAATGTTTTCCAGCCAACATGTGCCCCTGTTGGGAGTGGTGGGGACACGAGGAGAGCACACCCTCTTTTGTGGCCCTCAGTTGAATGTCCCTTATGATCACTGTCATGTGGCATTTCACATATTTTCCCTCTGGCTCTTACGAGACTTGCGTGCTGTTGTGTTCGTCTTCTGGGGGCACCCTCAACACCTCCTTTCTCCAGCACTATTCCTCCCCAGGAACTGAGAGGCCCTCTTGATGGGGATGGGAGGCTCATGGTCAACCTGTATCAGGGCTGTTGCTCAGATGCTTGATAAAGACTCATTAAGTGCCATTTTCGACCCATGTCCCAAGGTCCATCTACTTCTAAACAAGTATTTAAGAAAGGGGAAGATAAGTATGTGTGTACGCCTGTGTGTGTTCTCCACTTGTTCCTATGTGCACAGACAATACGTGCATATCTAATAGATGGGTCACAACTTATTTTTGTGTTTTCAACAGCACAATCCTACCCAGGTGCCCTTGTCTACGCTCAGGGTTTTACCGTTTTTCAGAGCGTTCCCCCTGCCCTAAAAGGTTGGAGATGCTTTTACTCTGCGTCTGTATCACTAGAGGTCTTAAGATGGAGGTGTGACTGCATTTGCAAAGGGAGAAGGATCTTGGCAGGAAGCCTACCTATACTTACTTGCAAAGATTTCAGATCTTTTGATCAGGACTCTTGGCTGCTGTGATTTTATGCACTGCAGTGATTTTTTATACCCAAACAAGTCCCATAGAGAAGAAAGAAGTGATGGAGGCTTTTGAATTCTAAGGATCCTGGCATGCCAGACCGAGAGTGATGTATTTTCTTTTCACAAGGGAAGAATCCCTGCTCAGGACCCATCTTCTGTGTTGCTGAAGCTGTGTTACCCGAGGTCCGTGGCTTCAGACCTTTGTAGGACGAAGGACTTCACTCGTAGAAGTAACTCTGAGTTAAGAAATTAAATCTGTAGAATTAAAGACTAAAGGATCACTGTGTCTGAGCTGAGAGAGAGCCAGAAAGAGCAGTCCAATGG
The DNA here is from genome assembly GCF_902655055.1 of Lutra lutra. NCBI lineage: Eukaryota > Metazoa > Chordata > Mammalia > Carnivora > Mustelidae > Lutra > Lutra lutra. The sequence continues at coordinate 19,838,871 of NC_062283.1, read as the reverse complement.
GGGGGCAGGTGAAGACCCTTCAGCGTGAAAAATAGATCCTTTGAAATAAGAGAAATGCTTATAGATTTCAATCAGCAGAAACCCCATGATCTCATAAGTCCATGAATCCCACAGTTTATATCTTTCCAGACTGGCTCAGAAATGCCTTGGACTATGTGAACTAAGGAGGTCAGTGAAGGTTTTATTTTCTAACCCATACATTTTTCACCAAGTAAAAGATCCTAGTGTTTTAAGTGAATTTGTTTGTAGGCTCTGTAGATTCCTGGGCATTCTTGGATAGTATGAGAGCAGGTGGTTTTGCATCCTGAATGGCTGATGGTGGTGGTGTCTGGGTAGAGGCGTCCCTCTTGTGACTGAGAAGTGTGCCTGTCATGTAAACTGTGTCTTCTATGCTTGATCTTGTCTAACGCTGGTGGCAACTTTTCGGCACCCCTATTACCCTGAGTGGGAACATGCCAAGCCCCTACCTGAGTAGGAATTTTCTATACCACCTCTCCCCAAGTTTTATCTATCTAGCATCATGAAAGCTCTATTGTATTTCAACACATTAAAATGAAAAGTTAACAGAAAACCTGGAGAAGCACTGAAATATTTCCAAAAAAAGTAGCGGGTGGCTACTATATTACCTAATTACCGCTTTTCTTTAAGGTGCTAGCTTAAGAAGCCAAGCCAAAGCTGATCTGAAAAGATAAATCAAGGTATTTGGCCCAAAATCCCCAGGACGCCGGCTCCGGTTTACATTTGGCCCTCTTTGTGGCCTGTTTGTGAGCAGTTTCTCGGAGGGTGTGTCCCAACTCCGCGCAGCTGCCTTTGAGAGTCACAAGTGCGCCTCTATTACAACTGTCAAGAGACACCAAGTACTAGAAACTACTCCTGCTGTTCCTCTGTGAATACAGGTGGCATTGATTTTGCTTTTATTTAGTTAAATCATCAATTCGGGCCTTTTACGTGATTGTAAAAGAGACAGCTTACATTGGGGTGTTGATTAGATCGTCCTTACTAGCGATGACCTCTTCGCCTTTGCTACCTCGCGCCTACTTTTGGTGCCTCCAAGAATTCTCTGCGCTTGAAACCTACGCGCGGCCGAGGCACGCCTCCCTGAAGAGGGAGGGTGAAAGAAGGGGGCGGGCCTATTTAAATGCAGGCGAGGGGTGCCTCTTCATTGGCTGCTAAGCTGTCTGTTACCCAAGAGGGCAGGGACTCTCGGGGGCTGGAGTGCGGTACCTGAGCGAGACGCGCACCAGAAAGCCCACGTTGGCCACTGCGGGGAGCGCAGCGCGGAGAGGCGGGACACTCCGAATTCCCGCGCCGTTGCCGCGGTCACTGCTCCGCGCGCGGGTCCTGTTGCCTCCGGTCCTGCCTGCGAGCGGTGTTTGCGGGGCAGCCGGGAGAGCTCTAAACGGAAAGCAAGATCCTTGCCGCCTCCCCTTGGGGGTTCGAGCGGCGCGCGGAGATTCTGGGGGGGAGCGACAGTGCCCGAGGGCGGAGGGGCGCGGAGTTTGTGAGCGGAAAGGAAGTTAAGCCTTGCGGAGAAGATTGGCATCTCGGGACGCCGTGTCGCCGCAGCCTGGGCCCCACGGCGGAGTAAACTTCTCGGCGGCTGTGCGAGCCAAGGAGAGGCGTGCGCGGGGATGATGCCGGGCATCTCCCCCAGCTGGTGAGCCGCCCCGCCGCCCCGGCTCCCACTCAGCCGCCCGGGAGGGAGCGGGACAACGCACGTGCGCGGGCAGCGAGACCCGGGAGTGACCGCGCCGTGACCCGCCCAGGGGCGAGGGCGCCGGCTGCAGCGCAGCCGGGACTCGGACGCACCTGGCCTGGACCTTACGCCTCTCGAGACCTGCGCCGGAGTGTGGGGCTCCCCTCCGAGTAGTTCTCCGCGTGATCTCCCCCCTCACCTCCCCTCCAGCCTGGGCAACTGGGGGCGCCCCCGAGGACGATGAGAGATAAGGACTGAGAGCCAGGAAGGGGAAGCGAGCCCGCCGAGAGGTGGCGGGGGCTGCTCACGCCAAGGGCCACAGCGGCCGCGCTCCGGCCTCGCTCCGCCGCTCCACGCCTCGCGGGGCCCGCGGGGCCAGTCGGGCCGGGCGGGGATGCTGGGGCGGAGGGCGCAGTGGCTGTGCTGGTGGTGGGGGCTGCTGTGCAGTTGCTGCGGGCCCCCGCCGCTTCGGCCGCCCCTGCCCGCCGCCGCCGCCTCCGCCTCCGCCGCCGGCGGGGGGGCGCTGCTGGGGGACGGCGGGAGCCCGGGCCACGCGGAGCAGCCGCCGCCGCCGCCGCAGTCCTCCTCCTCCGGCTTCCTCTACCGGCGGCTCAAGACGCACGAGAAGCGCGAGATGCAGAAGGAGATCCTCTCGGTGCTGGGGCTCCCGCACCGGCCCCGACCCCTGCACGGCCTCCAGCAGCCGCAGCCCGCTGCGCTCCCTCAGCAGCAGCCTCGCGGGGACCCCCCTCCCGGGCGGCTAAAGTCTGCGCCCCTCTTCATGCTGGATCTGTACAACGCCCTGGCCGCGGACGACGACGAGGACTGGGCGTCGGGGGAGGAGAGGCGGCAGCACGGGCCCCGCGGAGGGGTAGGCTTGTCCCAGCGCCGGCAGCCGCCCCCAGGCGCGCCGCCCAGGGTCAACGGCAAGAGCCTTCTGGCCGCGGGACCGGGCGGCGGCGCGTCCCCACTGACTAGCGCGCAGGACAGCGCCTTCCTCAACGACGCGGACATGGTCATGAGCTTTGTGAACCTGGGTAAGGATCTGGGGTAGCGTAACGGCGAAAACACTCTCCCCATAACGGTCTCTCGGGCCCGGGGAGGGAGGCGAGAGGGTGGAGGAGACCCTGGCACGCGGGGCGCGGCAGACGCGGCGGGGACACCAGGGCAGGCGGGCTGCGCTGCCGCCACCTGCGGCGGGGTGGGCTGCACGTGCGCTTCCCCGCGCCTCCCGCGGGGCTGCGCGCTGGGGCTGCCGGACGCCGCGGGCGGGATGGGGCGCGCCAGGCGGTGGGGCTCTCGGACTGCGGCGTCCGGGCGTACTCCGCGCTTTTTCCAATAATGCGGGGGCCAGGTTAACTGGATTTGAGCAGAAAAGTCCCGCCTGAGTGTAGCCATCTGGGAAGAAGTCTTCAGCACTCTTTCCCCGCCTGATTTCTTTTGGACCCTTAACGCTCTGAGTGCCAGTTCCTCCACCGGGATTTTTAGGGAATCTGATAGCAACTGAGAACTTTGGAAACTTGACGCGATTGTGTTAAGTGGTATCCATGGAATCGGGGGAGGAGGGTTGCAGAGGAAGGTGCCAAAAGAACCTCGGAAGGCATACCAGACGGGGTTCGCGTGGGTTTGCGACCGGACCCCCAGCCCAGTTGGGGTAACCCATCCAGGATCTTAGTTCACATGCCTTTGGCGGGTGCCCCCAAAGGCTGAACTCCCGATCACTGCTGCCCAAGCTGCACGGGCAGAGAAAGGGTGCGGGTTAGGGGCCGGGGTTGGGCGCTGAGCTGGTCTGAACTGGTTGCCAGGCAACAGAATGGAAATTCAAGGGCGGCTAAATCGGGCTCCGCCACAAATGTTCTGTGGCAAACCCGGACGGAGTCACATAGCCCTTTTTCCCCGAGTTTTCTCATTTGTAAATGAGAATGGTGTAGGCAAGACTTTTTTTTTTTTTTTTTTAGAATCCGTGCCTCTGATCTGTGCTACTCTTCATTCATAAACTGACTCCGCTTAGCGTAGACAAAAGGATGTAGGGGACACGTTCTCCGTGGACAGAAATGGGGGCGCTGTAGCCACTTCAGGGGTGGGTCTCCGCGGACTTCCTTTCCCGTGTGAGACGTGTGGCCCTGCCCAGGCCCCAAAGTGGGTTACCAGACACTTGTCAAAGCTACGTCAAAGATGTCTGTCATTGGACATTATTTGCTTGAATGATTACTATGTAAGATAGTTCAGCGAGTTCCTTACAAATACATCTATGAGATGATTCTCAACTCTGCTGGGATTTGGGGGAAGGAAGGAGCGGGGGCTCAAGAGGGAGGTCCGATTGCATCCAACTGGTACGGAAATCCTCCTGGGAAATTCATGAAACAATCTCACAGGGAGCGGAGGCTCAAGGCCTGCCAGTCTTGCTACTACAGTGCCAGGAGTTCTGATGGGTAAGAATTTTCATCATTGATTGGAACCAAATCCAAGGCTGAGGCACCTCCAGGAAGCATTCTAAGGACTCTCATAGCTGTCATACAGTCTGCCTGGGGGAGGGGAGGGGCAGCGCATAGGGCCAGCGCTCTTCCTCTTTTCTGTTGCTTCAGGCTTAGTGAATTCCACCTATTCCATCCGCCTCCCCTGTTTCCTGACAGCCTTGGGGAAACGTTTTATTGACTCTTGGGGTATTCCCAACCTGGACAAAGTGGAGGACACAGCGTCCTTCTGGCTCTTGCACTGAGAATCATTTACAGTCTCCAGAGAACGGTGCCTGGGCTTAGTCCATGTTTCCGACCTTGGCTGTCCATTAGCATCACCTGGGGACACTTAAAGAACTAAGGGATGCTGGGGCTGCTCCCTGGAGCAATTAAGTCAGAGTCTTTGAGAGTGGGCTCTGGCATCTTTTAAGTGTCTTTAGTTTTTCTAATGTGCCACCACGGTCAAGAAACACTGACATGCTAACGGCTGAAGGAAATCAGATCATCCCAGTAAGAGATCAGGAGCAATGCTTCCTTATGTCAGTGGCTCCCAAACGTTGCTGCACATTACAATCACCCCCCCGGGGGGGGGGGGGCTTTTAAAAACCCAGATGCTGAGGCGGTACCCTGTATCAGTGAAACCAGAATGTGTGGGGTGGAAGCCAGGTGTCCATAGTTCTAAGGATTGCTCATGTGGATCCAGTGTTCGGGAGCCACTGCCTGAGGTGGTATTTGAAATTGTTAGAGTTGGCTTGAGGCAAAATTTGTAAAGGATGGTGACATTTACTGTGTTTAATGACCTCTACATTCTTCTTGTTCCTTGCTTGTCTGACCTTTTTGGTCTACAGGTACACAGTCGTTCTGAGTCACACTGCTTGAAGCTGGTTGTCAACTAATCCCGTTAAGGTGATGATCTAACTTACATTTCTCATAAGGGAAACTTCAAGGTCCAAAAAACAAACACTGAAAAATTTCCAAGAGAATTCAACAGGCGTGTCATCTCAGGCCTGGGACGGGCTGATGTGGAACTGGAAGAGATTCCTGGGTGGGAAACTCTGCCCAAAGCCCCTCCTGTCATAGCGCTGGGCTTTTTTTTTTAATTTTATTTTTTATAAACATATATTTTTATCCCCAGGGGTACAGGTCTGCGAATCGCCAGGTTTACACACTTCACAGCACTCACCATAGCACATACCCTCCCCAATATCCATAACCCACCCCCCCTCTCCCAACCCCCCTCCCCCCATCAACCCTCAGTTTGTTTTGTGAGATTAAGAGTCACTTATGGTTTGTCTCCCTCCCAATCCCATCTTGTTTCATTTACTCTTCTCCTACCCCCTTAACCCCCCATGTTGCATCTCCTCTCCCTCATATCAGGGAGATCATATGATAGTTGTCTTTCTCCGATTGACTTATTTCGCTAAGCATGATACCCTCTAGTTCCATCCACGTCGTCGCAAATGGCAAGATTTCATTTCTTTTGATGGCTGCATAGTATTCCATTGTGTATATATACCACATCTTCTTTATCCATTCGTCTGTTGATGGACATCTAGGTTCTTTCCATAGTTTGGCTATTGTAGACATTGCTGCTATAAACATTCGGGTGCACGTGCCCCTTCGGATCACTACGTTTGTATCTTTAGGGTAAATACCCAGCAGTGCAATTGCTGGGTCATAGGGTAGTTCTATTTTCAACATTTTGAGGAACCTCCATGCTGTTTTCCAGAGTGGTTGCACCAGCTTGCATTCCCACCAACAGTGTAGGAGGGTTCCCCTTTCTCCGCATCCTCGCCAGCGCTGGGCTTTCTGACTATGTGAGCCCAGGACTCCACATGGGCAGTTAGGGGGGGAACCTTCAGGTAAGTAGAATCCAAGTCACAAGCCCTGCCACCTGCCAGTCCCACAGTTCTATTTAATCTTAACACATTTAGCAGTAGGAAAGAGGATTTCAGAACGAGAGGATAAAATGTGATAAAATCTGATTATCATGGCTCTGAACCCAAGGACAGTTGAAGAAAGTAATTGCTTAGGATGTTGGGAGCATTCTGCTGATTTCTACCTCCATGGCATGTTAGCAGGCTGTATTACCTGACTCATTAAAGAACCTGCAAAAAGACACATGTTTTCAACTACTTTTACACCTGGTAGTTACATAAATAAACTGAAAGTGTAAGAGAAAGTGATACATAGTTGTAACACCCCCCCCCACACACACACAAGGGAGAATAATTTATTCATGAAATACATCTGAAACATACTGAGCCTTCTCAGCTTGATTTCAGGAAGTAGAATCAACAGAATTAAGTTTCTCCAACATATTCCAAATGCTGGCTGTTTGATGTTGACTATTTGAAACTCTCACTGTGTGAATAGGCTGGACATGTGTAACCTTCTTAGTGCTGACAGGCTGGTGTGCGGGGTGCATTCAGTCGGGGCCCAAGATGCCCTTTTCTACTTGTTTGCTAATGCTGCAAATGTCTTGACAGTCTAATAATTATGCAGGCCTGCCAATTTGGGGACCTTGGAGAAGTATCCTGAAATATCGTTTAGGTCTTAAAATTCACCTTCTTAGAGAAGCCTTTTCGACCGTCCCTATCCATTCTTTACTGTCACAGAATGCTGCTGCTTTTCCTGGGTGCACAGATCACAAAAAGAATGTGTATTTTTTTTTTTCTTTAAAATTTGCTTACTCACTTGTCATCCCTCTCTGGGTGGCAGTCTCAAAAGGCAACCAGGCTTTATCCACCATTGAAGCCTACATCTTTTTTTTTTTTTTTAATTTTTATTTTATTATTTTATTACTTATTTTGACAGAGAGAGATCACAAGTAGAGAGGCAGGCAGGCGGAGAGAGAGAGAGAGGGAAGCAGGCCCCCTGTCGAGCAGAGAGCCCGATGCGGGACTCGATTCCGGGACCCTGAGATCATGACCTGAGCCGAAGGCAGCAGCTTAACCCACTGAGCCACCCAGGCGCCCCTGAAGCCTACATCTTAATATCATGCTGAGCACGTGGAAAGATGTGTAATAAAGATTGAATTGATGAAAAAGACCTATCCTTCACTTAAAATTCATACTTCACTCGTCTGGAAGGTCTGATCACTTAGAAATGGCATACCCGATTTCTATGAAGTCAAAGACATTTGAAGAGAAGACCTTTAGGACATTTTGGTTAATGGTATCTGATGTATACCATAATACTTTATTAATATACCTGTTTTTTAATTAGTTACCCACATGTATATTTCTAATGTGCATCACACTTGAGAGTAGTGCAAAGGTTTCTTTAAATCTCTGCATTTCAGACTTCATTTATTTTGAATTAATGAAGTGTTGATCTCTAGATGCTAGGGTAAAAATGAAATAACTCAAAATATGCTCAGAAAAGGGAATCGGTATGTATTAGTATAAGTAACAAGAAACTTATTGTACTAAAAATACTGGCAATCTTCTGAACAGAATTACCCTTGGGAAACAAATTAGAAGAAAAATGGAATCCTCCCTACTCGTATTTGTAACCAGATACACTATACTGTCTTTTTCTCATAAACATAGGGATCAGTGGTACTATTTTTCATGGGGGTTGCCTCTACTTAACGAAGATTTTTGTTAGCAGAAAATAAATCCCTGCCTGCAGGCTACTCACAGCAAATATAATTTGGAGAATTTGATTGCAAGAGTGTGGTGCAAAGGAACAGTGGATGTTCTAAAGAAGTTTCGAGTAGTAAATGTGAAATTCAGTGGTATTTCAACGACAAAAAAAAGTTGTACAAAGTGTCCTTAAACTCGGATCAAAGGGCAAGCAGATATCATTGTTTAGACTTGAGATGGTGTTTCCTCTGGTTGTCCTTCTAAGAATGGGTATAAATCCTTTTTAAATGTGCTGAATCATGCTTAGTTCCTCTACTTAAGAGCTTACCTCTGATTAGCATACAGGAAGGATTCTTACTGATAGGAAAAAAAAAATCTGTGGCTGGGGGGAGGGGAGCAGGACAACAAGGTTCAGAACTTTACTCAATATGCCCTCGCTGTTTTCAGAGTTGAGTGACTTTAAATGTTGGATTTCAAAGTAATATTTTACTTGAATCTGGGGGTGGGTGGGTGCATGCTGGGTGTCAAAGGTGGCTAGCAGACTCTCAAAGATGACTGCCCTGTCGTCCTGGCTCACCCTCTGTTGAAGGAACTGAGTTAGAAAAGGAGCACAAAGAGCATAAAATTTCTTGGACGATTCACCAGCGTTCTCTAATTTTTCACAACTGTCCTTCGCTCTCTGCCTCCCATTCTGTATGTGAGAATGATTTAGTCCATAGAATGCTTTTTTTCCCCTTCATATGAAGGCAGTATAGCTTTCTGTCCTGAACCTCGTTCTGCCTTTCCCCCTCTCTCCAATTGTTTGAATTTTAGTCACCTCCTATTCTTTGGCGCTTCCAGCGGTGGGAAGGAAAGCAGGCAATAGGGGGTTTAGTCAGACAACTGTGTTCCTGACTAGAAGCTTCCAGAAATACCCAAGTAAAAGGAGAAATCAATGTAGCAATTCCCTGAGAGATGAACAATTGAGAGTCCTCATGTATGCGAACAGCTGTTACACATTAACCTTTCTGTCCCCACCCTCCTCGTGGCCGTGGCCATGGCCCAACCCAGCCAAGTGCCAGGTAACATGGCTGCCTTGGCCACAGGGTGTCACCCAGGGCCCAGTGTGGGGCATAGTGTGCCTCACAAAAAAGCTGATGCCTCCTCCTTTCTCTCTTTTCATCATGATGGCTCAGCTGCTTTTATTCAAGTGCATTCTCTCCTCTTGTAACACCCTTACTTTCTAACACCTTGGCTGGCCATGTTCCCTTCCAGCTCTTGCCCTTTGGAAACTGGTAAGCCAGAAAATGGCTCCCGTCATACCTGGAACATAGGCAAGTGGTGACCATTGAGGAGAAGGAAAACCATTCTCACAGTCATGAAAACTATAGACTCACTAAAGAGCCAGGGCCATCACCCTTATGAAATTTTTCAGAGTACCAGAAATTCTCAGAACTCCGTTGTACCTGCTCGTCTTCCACAGGAAGCATTAGAAATAAGAAACTGTAGTTCGCTGAAGTTGACTGCATATTTTGTTCAGTTACTAGTGTTTTGACAATAACATTCTTGGGCATTTGGGTGGCTCAGTTGGTTAAGCGTCTGCCTTCGGCTCAGGTCATGATCCTGGGGTCCTTGGGTTCCCCGCTCAGCAGGGAGTCTGCTTCTCCCTCTACCCCTCCCCCTGCTTGTGATCTCTCTCTCACAAGTAAATAAAATCTTCAGCCAAAAAGATTCTTTTCTCTATTTTTTTTTCCACTGTAAATATGTACTATATCATTCCTCTATGTGTAAAGTTAGACTCTGGAGCTGCCTGGGGACACAGCTCCCTTCCATAACATCGTTTTCTGTGGGAAAACATGCCCAAGCCACTGATACCCCGTTTTAAAGCAGGGTTTCACCCTTAATAGGAAGTTTAGGATTACTATTAAATTTGTTATCCATAGATCATAGAATTTAGAACTTCAAAGGTTTTTTGCACATCGTCTGATCATTTATGTTTGTAGTTAAATTTGTTTGATTTATTCAGGACCATTTCCTCCTCATTGGTGTTATATCTTAAGGCTGAGGGACAACCACAGAGAGGTCCTCATGCATCAGAGGAATAGGGCCACAGAGCCATTGGTCGGGCAGGAGTGGATAATTAAGGAGAAATTACAAAAGCCTGCAAGAGCCCTGCCCTGGGCGAGAGGTGGGGAAGCCCAGATCTGGAATTTTGTGGGTTTTCTCCTTGTGGGTAGCATTGGCTCCTAGAACTCTGCTTTTGGAAAAGAAAAAGCTGTGCCTATCTATAAATATCCCCTTGTTTGGCATGCAGAAGCCATGCGCACCCCAAAGAATTGTTCTCTGCTCTGAAAGTGAGTTGAAAACCAGGTTGCCATGAGTGGCATTGTTCCACTGAGGTCCGCAGGCATGGATTCTCTTCCTGCCCTTCCCCTGTCCATTATTAAAATGCTTGGGTCCAGAATAGAATTGATATCTAAATGACATCAGGTAATTCCTTGATGGGTCCCCACGGTCTTGTTATCTCTAACCCAGTCCCAGATGACCGGATAGAAGACTCCCCTTCAAACATTTTTGCAGAATGAGGTTCTGGTTCCGAGTGGGAGAGCCTTCCTGACTTTCAGCTTCCTGGGCATACGCCCTTGATGACTGATCCTGCTGGGTAGGTTGGGATTGTCCTAGGCCTGAAATGTCCTTGCAGTGTATTGCTGAGTTTATGTTCAGATTGTTTTCTCATCATCAGAGAGCTCCGTGGGGGTGGGGTTGGTGAGCGCCGGGACTTGACTTTGACTGCAGGCAGAAAACAGTGTCTCTAGGACAGAGCCAAGCCCTAAGCCTTCTACACACTGAACTTTGATATCCGCCTCCATCCTTATTATGACTCTCCTGCCACTTACCCTTTTCACCTTGTTCAGAATGTGACTTCTAGCCTTAGACATCTGTGTGTGTTGATCGTTGTTCCTGTGTTTACAGTCTTGTTGGTTTCCTGTACACGAACATGGGCTGGCAAAAAAATTTCTGATTCGTGTATCAGCAAAGCATGAACTAACCCTATGATTGGTGTGAGCTATTTTATGCACTGATTAGGTCGGAAGATTTTTTTTTTTTAATAAGTGGGCTTGCTTAAATCCCCGAGACTAGTTATTTTCTCTCCCCACTTTCAAATCTATAAATTACATTTCAATATTCTGAAGACAGAGCTTTGTAAAGTACAAAATCAGGGACTAAGAGTTTTACTTGACTTTATTTTTAAAATTTTTTATTTTCCAGATTTTATTTGAACCCCTGCATGTCAGAATAAGTTAACAGAGAAGTTGTGCATTAAAAAAAGTACTTTTTTTTTTTAAGAGCAGTTTTAGGTCCATAGCATAATTGAATGGAAGTTTGAGAGATTTCCCCTATACTCCGCCCCCATAGCAATAGCCCCGGTTGCTGTCAACATTCCACACCTGAGTGGTACATTTGTTATACTTGAAAAACCTACCTTGATTACCTGAGTTCATTGTTCACCTTAGGGTTCACTCTTGAGGTCCTGTGTTCCCTGGGTTTGGACTGCTGTTTGAGGACATAAATCTGTCATTATAGTATCACACAGAGTCCTTTCACTGCCCCAAAACTCCTCTGTGGAGAAGCTGTACACAATAACCAGAAAAATCAATGGGGATATGAAAATTCAAAACCGGCAGAGTTTGTGGGGAGAAAAAGAAAATGCCTTTGTTGGAGAATGTTTTGTTTCTGTGGTCTTACCACATTGGCATATAAATAATTTCAGTGGACTCTGTGGACCTGATTTTGTGCTTCTATGTGTTGACCCCAAATCCATTACAAGTCCCTCCCCCACCTTTTTTTTTTTAAAGTGTGGGAGTTTAAAAATCTTTTTTCCTCCACATACTTTCATTGAGGTGTCTGTCACCATAGTACCTAGACAATCCTGTAGGCAGAGATATGAGCGATTAAATTTCTCCCTAAGCCTGGCTTGTGCCCTGTTTGATCCATGCTTGGCAGGATTTGGGGGGGGGGGTCAAAGAAGCCTGAAGAATGAACAAGAATTATAGGAATTCTGTGCTTATAAATTATTGAAATTTGGGGGAGGGGTGGTTAGGGGAGGGATGAAATAGTTTTCCTTCCTTTCTGAAAACCTACTAGAACTTAGTGCGCCTTTGGATCAAGAAGCTCACAAAAATATGTTTTATTGGCCCTAGAGACAGGATCGGGGGAAATTACAAGGTTTCCTCAGGAGAGGCGGTTTAGATCAGATTAACACTAAATAGAGACTCCATCCACCCAGAGGTCTTTGAAAGTGATATATAGATTAGGCTTATTTGCTTTGAAGGGTTTTCTAGGAGATAGGGCTACCCAGATTAATGGTAAATAAGCAAATAACATGATAACGCTAAAAGATTGCTATTGAACAAATAGCAGTTCATTTGAGGTGTTTTGGGAACTTGTGGCCATTTTCTCCCCCTCCCCTTTTTTTAAACAGGCATTGTACGGGTGACACACTTCATAAATTCTCCTCAGTTCTCTTCCTGCAACTGTCCATTTGAGTGGAGTGTTTTCTCACTGAATTCTATCTAAATCCCCGCCCCCACCCTGCATCTGTTACTCCCACAATGAAACCTCTCAAAAAGAGGGGAGATCTTGGGGCTATGGCGGTATCAGTGGGCTTGAGAAATTTATCTTGAGCGTGTAATTTCTGCCTTGGGATGTGCTGTGGTTTAAGTAACCCGCTGGTAAGACGGACACTTGATTGAGCCCTAGTAAAATCATACCACACGGTAGGACTAAGACTCAGGGTAGGTGATAGTGAAGAGGACATAAGTGCCTCAGCCAAAGACCTTTGGAGAGTTCCATTTCTCCCAGGGGGCCACAGAACAGGCCTTTGCATTCTTATGGGGTCTGTGGAGCATGGAATCCCCTCACACCAGCTTTGTGAACTGTTGTCACGAATCTGGCTCCTTAGTTATTTCATTTGCTTAATAGAGGATGTTTGACCCCTGTTGTTAGGCGCGCACCCTTTGTCCTCATTACAAGATGTGGACTCCGGCATGGCTTCGGGGGTGTAGGTGGTCCCCAGTGGAGGGTGGTTTCCCTCCTTCTCTTTTGCTTCTCCCTCTTCTTCCCATTAGTAAATTTAGCCACTCCCCTGCATTTACTTCCTCTTTCCCATCTTTTCTTGTCTCACAGTGTTGTTGCCTTTGGTTGGCCATTGGCCTGATGCAGCAGACTGTGCGCCATCTCCATGGTCTCCAATGGGTTTGCACCACCAGAATGACTCCTTGGCCACTAGAATGGTTAAGTTGCTTGTTTTCTTGATGGTGCTGGAAAGTGCTTATGGCCAATTCCATATAGAATGCAGGAAAGGGTGCATGATCAAGATTTAGGAAGCTTGAGTTTGTGCCTTAGTCCCATCCCCTCTTATGATATCTTGGTCAAGCCACTTAAGCGAATTTCTTGGTCTCTTTCCTTATAAAATATCTTTCCTTATTTGTAAAATGCGAGCCCATCGGCCAGATCAGCTTTTTCCAAATAGTGTTTCATGGAACACTACTTTTCCAAAACGTTCTGCAGAAGATGATCAAGGAGAAGGTCATTTATATCCTTCTCCCCTCTGAGACTTACAAGTCTATCGGAGTGTCAAGCCCCAGCAGTGAGGAAGTCTGCTGATTTGCTTTAAGAGAGTTTGTTTTGAATTTACTTTTGCTCTGTAACCGCTTTTTTATATCTGCCTCAGGTGCTTCTGCCCCCAGGTCCACACTTGACCCTTCCCCTGGTCGTCTCGGTGGAGCTGGGGTGGGACACCAGGCAGCGGCCTTTCTTGCTGCAACTTGCTCTGCTGTGAGCCCGGCTCTCTCTGGATGGGCTGCCATAGTCCACCTGCTGCTGGGGCTCCCGGGGGCTCTCCTTCCTGAGGCTAGAAATGGCTTCCTTCGCCTGCCAGTCCATGGGTCGTCTCCTCATAACCTGTTTGGCTGCTTGGCTCTGTCACGGCTGTCTACACCACCAGTTCCCTGCCTTACATTCCCTCTGTTGTAAACACCCGCAGGGATTTTGCTTTCCCTGCTTGGACTCTTTGACTGCTATGACCTCTTAATTCAGTGGCCTGCAGAGAAATGCCGAACTAGAGACGCTCAGAACTCCGTGCTGGGGCTATCTCCTGGTGTGTTTCTCGGAGTGATCCTTTTCTTTTCTTTCTTTTTTTTTCTTTTTTTTTTTTTTTTGATTCTTTTATTTTTCTTTCTTTTCTTTCTTTTTTTTTTTTTTTTTTAAGATTTTATTCATTTGACAGAGATCGCAAGTAGGCAGAGAGGGGGAGGGGGAGGAGAAGCAGGCTCTCTGCCAAACAGAGAGCCTGATGCGGGGCTAGATCCCAGGACCCTGGGACCATGACCTGAGCCGAAGGCAGAGGCTTAACCCACTGAGCCACCCAGGCCCCCCATTGCTTCTTTATTTTCTTAAACCGCTTTCTTGAGGGTATAATTCACAGAATAAGCTGCTCATTTCAAGTGTACAATTTGATGAGCCTTGACATAGACCTGCACCTATGAAACCTTCCCCACAGTTCAGATAGTGAACATACTATCCTGAGCTATCCTTTTAAACAATTACTCCAGGGAACGCAATCATCCTAACAAAAGGAACTCAGTGAAAATTCCCATTTTTCATGGATGATGTTGGTCTTCATGCATTTCCTCCTACAAGCCTTGAGCATCCTTAAGAAAGGAATTTGCTGAAGATGTTTGTGAATGGTTATCTTGGAACCGAGAACCGTGGGGCCAAGCCTTCCCGGGGTCGAGCTTGCTCTCTGCAGCTGCGATCGTCTTGTATCCTGTATCTCACCTCCCATATTTATTTTAGGAGATAATAGTAAAAATAGGTGAATTATCTTTCCTAATTTTGAGAGCCAGCACGTAGGGGTGCTTTTGGGTTGGTAGTGATCCTAGTGGCATCTTGTTTCTAAATACTCAAGTTTAAAAGATCTGATCTTTCTGGAAAACATCACAAAGATGCTTTCCTGTGTTTCTGTTTCAAATTCTGGCAATTTAGGTAAGGCACAAGTCCAAGAAGTTTATGAAAGTAGACTACAGTTTACCCCCAACTTCTCCCCCATGCTCATCCATCTCCAAGTGTTCTGTAAGCTTAAGTAGAGACTGCATTTTCTTTTTTTCTTTTTCTTTCTTTCTTTCTTTCTTTCTTTTTTTTTTTTTTTTTTTTTTTGCAAGAAAACATAAGTATTGCATTTCTTTATGGCCTTTGCCTGGAAGAATGACTGATGTCACTTATTATCCTATTATCTCAACAAGGCAAAAACTGAGAATTTTATAGCTGTAAACTCCTAGATGGTAAGATAGGGAAAATCTGGAGAAAGGTCCTGAGAGCTGTACTGACGTTCCTAATAGCGCAGGTCACGAAATGGAACAGCTTTGTGAAATTGCCTTACCACGCCCTAACTCCGGACCAGGGGAAGCTGGCCTTGCCTTTCCACCCACTTTCTCCTTTCCCCTTGACTTGTGTCCCTGTCAGTCTGCTGTCCCAGGTCTTCATCCTGCTCTCCACAAGGCTTTGTCACTTTGAGACCTTTTTTCCCCCCTCCCTCTGAAAGGACTATACAGCCAAAAGGTGAAAAAATTCTCTCTACTTTCTGTAATGCAGCTTTCTCCCTCTTGGTTCGTTTTCTATCCTGCAGACTCCTGCTGCGTTTGGGGACATTTCCTGAAAAGCAGCAAAAGATTGAGAAGGGTGGGGATGTGGCACGCAGAGCAACACACGCGGTGGAGATAGCCACGGGGTGTGAGGGGGCGGGGAGCACACCCAGGCACAGGACTCAGCGGACGACATGTGGCCACAGGGCACGATGACAGGCAGGTGCCTGGCTTAAAAGTGCCCCACCACAGAGACTGTGGCCTGGCGTTTGAGTGGGCCGTGGTGCTGGGGAGCCCAGCAGCTGGTGTTGTCAGAGAGCCAGAAGTCAGCCCCGGGGGACGTCTGTCCGCGCCGAGCACCTGTGCGTGTGCTCCCTTCTCTTCCTGCGCCCTGTGGTCTAGGCACGATGCGGCTTGGGAACTGTTTGGTGCCATGCTTCTCAAGCTGTCTTTGCACAAGAACCAGTTTTAGTTTTGTTTTTAATTTCTGCAGACCTATGCTTTTGTAAAATTCACCAAAAATGAGTTATTAGAGAAGCGAAATAAAAAAAGTACACCCAAATTCATATGGAATCAAACCTCAGTCTTCAGTTATTGGATTCTGTGGGTATAAAGTAATCAAATTGCTGTTGACCTGAACAGGCTCTACTTCTGTACTTGTTGTGGGCTGGTGGCAGCTGGTGGATCAGCGTGGACCTAGCGAGTCTCTCTCTCTCTCTCTCTTTCTTTCTTCTTCTTTTTTTGTTTGTTAAGATTTTGTTTGTTTGTTTGAGAGAGGGCGGTTGGACAAGCAAGGGGAATAGCAGAGGGAGAGGGAGAAGCACAGGGAGCCAGATATGGGGCTCAATTCCAGAACCCTGGGATCCTGACCTGAGCCAAAGAAAGACACTTAACCGACTGAGCCACCCGGGTGTCCCAGACCCATCCTGTTTCTAGGGAGCAGCTTTTTGGACCCTGCTGACTCCCAGCATCTGGTGTGGAAATCCAGCAGGGTCTGCTAACCGAGGAGCAAGGCACTGGGGTACAGGCTTCATCTCCAACCACCCTCCTCCCACATCCAGCCGATCACCAGGCTTGCTGTTTCTGCTCCGATCTCAGCCTCAGTGGTTTTCTCTGTACTTCTCCCTAGTTGCCTGCGCAAGGTCACTGTGCTGTTGACCTAGACTTCTGTGCCGTCTCCTCGATGACTAACCCACCCTTGCATTTCTGCCAGCTCTTCAGTCTGTAGCTCGACTTTCTGTTCTCTGGATCCTCTGTGCTCTGGATTCTCGTCTCTACAGTATGCTGGATAAAGCCCGGACGCCTCTCGGATTCCCACGCCCTCCAGCTTTACCTCCTGCGCGCATCTATCCTTAAGCTAACCAACTGCTGTGTGATTTCCTCCTCCTCCCGGCCTTTTTCTCCGGATTTTTTTTTTTTAAAAGATTTTATTTATTTATTTGACAGAGATCACAAGTAGGCAAAGAGGAGGGAGAGAGAGGAAGGGAAGCAGGCTCCCTGCTGAGCAGAGAGCCTGACGTGGGGCTTGATCCCAGGATCCTGGGATCATGACCTGAGCCGAAGGCAGAGGCTTAACCCACTGAGCCACCCAGGCGCCCTTTCTCCGGATTTTTAATGTGCATACTGTACAACTGCCCATTTCCCCATTCTCTGTTCTGTCCTTCCAACCCCGGTTTGGATGCCTTCTCATCACGGTGGCCTTTCTGACATGGCTGAGCCACATGCCGTGACTCTTGGAGCCTTTCTTTGTGCCGATCGCCACAGAGCAGCTTGCTAACTTCAAGTACGTGTTTGCAGATAAGTCTGTGTGGCTTATAGGCAGGACTTGGGAACCTCAGATTCCAGGACTGGCTCAGATTGGAGCAAATCACCTTCAGCACCAACTTCTCTGATTCTTTATTGTGTAATATTTTATTTACCGGGACACCTCCCACTCCCAGGTATCTAACATGCTGCCTTATCCTTCACTCATCCGGAGTACACGCTCACTGGGTCAACGAGGGTCAGTTGGTCCAAAACCAAATCAGCATGTGCATGTCTTTTTTCTTTCTCTCATCCCTGATAACATCAAACCTTTGAGTGAGAGCATTACACACTGTGAAACGCTGTGCAGATACGAGAAACGCTCTCTAACTCTTCTATTCACAAAAGTGGTTCTAAAAAGGGATCTTACCTTGTCTTCTCCCTTCAGGGTTTATGTTCTGTGATTTTCTAGATGGTTTAGAAAAAAAAAAGCCCCCGGGAAGAAGAAATATTCTTTTCCCTCGATCTGATGTTATTACTACTTTAGTAAGTATTACAAGGAGTCAGGGAGAATTGCTGTCAAGTCTAAATTTAAATTTCCTGGTTGTGCCATGCAGAAGGCTTGCATGCAAGGAGGCACGATTCCCGCAGGTGCCGACACAAAATACTTATCTTGTCAGCCTCTGCTCCGGGCTCGATGGCTCGGTTTACATCGCGAAGGTGTTAGACACTCTGTTTACGTAAGGGCTGAGCGGGTGACATAATGTCTATTGAAGCAAACTCACTTAGCTCCTCACGAGGCAACAGGGAGCATTTAAAACCCAAAGACAGATCAAAGCCATGGGCAAGGTTGAGATATCCTTGCCCAGGACCAGAGAGGTCTGGCCAGGAGGAGGGTGGTCTCTTGGTTGGTTGCCCAAACAGACATGCATTATTGCCTCGCAGTATTTCCAGAGCCCTGGTGAAAGGAATCAGGCAGAATTCAACTCTGAGCAGCCGATCCAGGGAGACTAAGTGCGCACAAGGATGTCCAAATAGGTTGGAAAAAATGTCAAATTAGAGTCAGCACATGCACGATGTGATGTTTCTCTTTTTATAGACTGTTATAAAAGTTGTTTAAAATTAAACAGCTCCTCAGTACTTAAATTATGGGTAATGAGACAGGTAGGTCCTGGAACAGGAAACTTTTTTTTTCCCCTCTCATCCCACCTAAATTTTTGCTCTCCCTACAGGAGTATGCAAGACATAAACACTTTCATTTCCAGGATATATATTAGCCTTAGGATAAGAGGTGATATATTAGCTGGAGGGAGAGGGACAGAGTTGATAACAGGTCATAAACGTGGCAGATCCTGTTCTCCGCTGTTTGATTTGATGAACTACAAGAGAGTAGCCAAGAGGAATGCGAGATAACTTCAGGTTTCTCTTTGTAAGCAATGAGCTTGTATTTTTTATAATTATAAGATATGTATAAATGTACAAGAAGTACATACTATACAGTATGTATGTACAAGAAGTACATACTATATAGTATGTACTCCCTTCACCTGACTCCCACCTAGGTAGGCAGTTTTTATTTTTTCTCAGCTTTACTAAAGTAATATTGACAAACAAATTGTATGTATTTAAGGTTTCAAATCATGGTGATTTGACACGAGTAATTGTGAAATGATCACCACAGTCAAGCTAACGAACATATCCGTCATGTTCTATTGTGGCCATTTTCTGTGTGTGTGTGTGTGTGTGTGTGTGTGTGTGTGTGTGTGTGTGTGTGGCGAGAGGGGGCAGTGTGTGGTAAGAACACTTGAGATCTACCCTCCTAGCACATTTCAGGTACACAGCCCAGTATTAACTGTAGTCCCTATGCTGTCCATTCAACTCTAGAACTCACCATGCGTCACAAACTTTGTACCCTTTGACCAACATCGTCCATTTCCCTGCCCCCTCTCCCCCCGCCAAGCCTCTGCAACCACCACTCACCTCTTGGCTTGAGTTTGACAATTTTATTTTTATTTGAGTTCAATTAGCCAACTTACAATAAGTGCATCATTACTTTCAGATGTAGTGTTCAATAAGTTATCAGTTGCGTGTAACACCCAGTGCCCATCACCCAATGACCTCATCCTCCCAACCCTCCTGAGTCTGGCTATTTTAGATTCCATATAGAAGAGGTGTCTTGTAGCATTTGTCTTTCTGTGTCTGACTCCTTTCTCTGAGCATGACGCCCTCCAGGTTCATCTAGGGTGTGCCTGGGTTTCCTTTTTTAAGGCTGAATAATACCTTACTGTGTATATCACATTCCTTTTACCATTCATCTCTCCATGGATGCCTGGATTGTTTCCATATCTTGAGGGTTTTTTTTTTTTTTCCCTTGGCTCCATTTAGAAATAAGTAATAGTATGTAATGTTGTGTTATTCAGGACTTATAAGATTAAGGCATTTTGGCTATTGTAGGATCTGTCCTCTCACTTTTTCTCATGAGGCTAGCTCTTGTTGGAGTCACAATTCATCTTCTGTTTGTAATACCTCATCTAACTTGTTTTCTCTTGGTGTGCGATGATAGGAGATACCCTTTTCTGAAGCAAAGGGGTCATCCCTTCGACTTTTTTTTTCCCCACCTGTTTTCAGGACAGTAGAAATGCCAACTCATTCTCATTCACTTGATCTGTCTCATTGGGTGTTATATTTTCGTGACCCTTCTGGTGCTCAAGGCCTGGCTCATAGGAAGCCAAATTCAGAATAGAAACTTCTCCTGAAGTGCCACCTTGCATCACTAAAAGCACAGAGACAACCGGGATAGCCCTGTGACCACTACAGAAACCAAAGAAGTCGCCAGACCTTTTCTCTGGGATGAGGGATTCATTTCCATGATCCTTGAAGGTCAGCTATAGTTCGTGCTTCTTCCTACCAAGCAGCAAGCGTGTTTCACCAAATTCTTACCTTAAGTGCTTTTCACGTACAGTTCCCTCACCGAATTCTTGGCCTCCTCCATGTTGATTTCGGCAAAGATTTCGATCTCCTTCTACACCTTTTCTGAGGAAGCCAATTCCTAGTTGCAGTTCCTCTTTTAACTTGTGCCAACATTTTGTGAAAAAGTTCAAGCAGAAGAACTGAAAGATTTTACAGGGACTGTATACCGCCCACAGAATGCAAAAAAGATTTACTTTTAAAAGGATCCCACATAGCACACGAAGACAAAAGTATATAAGTTTTGTTGTCACCTCCTTTTGAATTCTGGAGAAACAGTGACACCATGTCTCTGACCAAACGGAAGCTGAGGCCCTGGTAACCTGCGCTGACGAAGGAGTTCCTTCAACCCAGGGAGTGTCTGCAGTGTAGAAGGGACAGATGTCATTTGGTGGTGCGGTGTGTTTAGAGTTCTTTGAAGGCACCGGGCTGAGCACGGACTCTGGTAGGGAAAGGGAGAGGTGCACTTGTTGCCTCCAGGGAAGGAGGCAGATGTATGCACACCTAACCCTGACCCCAAACAGCTTATGGTGGTGTCTGGGATAGAGCTAAAAGCAGAAAATTAATGGGCATACCAAAGAAGACGTGATTAACTTATGGGGGGGTCATGACATTCAGGCTGCGAGTGTAGACAAAAGAGTTGGCTTCCTGCTGGTGGATGAGGAAGCTATGAGGGCAACGGCGGCGGGGTCCTGGGTGCAGCGAGGTCTGAGGTGCTGGACCCGAGGTCAAGTCGGCCTGGAGGTGGTACAGGACTTGGCAGGGGAAGGGGTCGAATAAGTAAGCTTAGACCTGACTGTGAGGACTCCTGAAGCAATTCTGAGGAGTTTGGACTTTGTTCTGTAGGCAGCGAGGGGTTATTTACAAATTTGCAGTACGGCTCTGGAATGGCTGGTGTGTGCTTAGGAAGGTATTTCTGGCAGCAGTGGAAGAGGCTGGAAATGGGGAGACCGGCTAGGACATTTTCGAAGTTGCCTGGGTAAACCTCTTCCCCCCTCTCCCCATTTAATCTGTATCTGCAGCATCGGAGGGTTTTTTTGAGATTTTAAAAGTATTTCGCATTTTTTCCTTCCTCCACTTAAGTTTAGAATGTTTAATAAAGAAGGGAAATTAGGTGACAAGTTCATGAATAGCACCTAAGAGATTATAACTTGTGGAAAAAGTGGTGCTTCCAGTAACTAAAATCTGAAACGTGCGGATTTAAATAGACATTTAAATCGACTTAACCTGGTCTTCCTGGAACTCTTTCCCTCCTTTCTCCTTACAATTAAAAACAGCAGTTTGTGAGCTTAGAATTGTGGTCAAGCTGCAGAGAATGTTTCCATTTTTGAAACTAATTGGCTCGAGGAGACCAGGGAGAAGTGAACTCGCCTTGCTCACGGCTCCTCAGCCCAACTGGACTGACCAGATTGAAATTCAGCCTGGTTTCCCGCCTCGTCTGTCTCCATTCTGTTGGCCAGCCCACACCTGTAACAGGTACCGTGAAAGAGACGTGACCTCTTCTGGGGCTGGGAATTAGTCCGTGTCAATTCAAGTAGGAGACCTGCTCTTCTTCCTACTCCCCTAATCCATTGCCTGAGGACCTGCTCCTAAGAATCTTTATTCATGGTGCACAGTTCACAAAACGCCATTACGTCCGTACACAAAACTCGGGACAACCACGGGTATGAGAGATGGGTTAGAGATGTGACCACGGCCTGTGCTGGTGTCTGGTAGGCGGGATTCTGGCCCCCATAGCATTTGCCCCTTGATGTTAGCCTACGGATATGTCGTTCCCTTACGTGGCAGAAGGGAATAAAGATTCCCGAGTAGCTGACCTTCAATGAGGGAGATTGTCCAGACGATGAGTCCCAGACCGAAGAGGGAGGTCGCAGAGGCAGAGAGATGTCATGGAAGAAGAGGCAGGTTCAGAGTACGGGAGGGACTCAGCCCGCAGTTGCTGGCCATGAAGATGGAGGAAGGAGCCTCAGGCCAAAGGCTGCAGTGGTCCGGGCCCTCAGCCGAAAGCCACAAGGAGATGGGGACACCAGTTCTGCGACCTCAAGAAACTGAATTCTGCCCACTCAAAGGAGCAAAGAAACAGATCCTCCCCTTCGCTTCCAGCAAGGAAAGGGCTTCTGCCAATACCTTGGTTTGAGCCCAGTGAGACCCGTGTCAGACTTCCGACCTATGGCACAGTGGTGGCTTTAAGCTGCTAAGTCTGTAGCAATTTGTTAAGGTAACAGTAAAAAATGAATATGGTGGGGCTCCTGGGTGGCTCAGTTGTTAAGCGTCTGCCTTTGGCTCAGGTCATGATCCCAGGGTCCTGGGATCGAGCCCCGAATCTGGCTCCCTGCTCTGGCAGGAAGCCTGCTTCTCCCTCTCCCACTCCCACTACTTCTGTTCCCCCCTCACTATGTCTCTCTCTGTCAAATAAATAAATAAAATCTTAAAAAAAAAAAAAAAAAGAATGTGGTATCATTTACATAGAGGTCTGTGACACCATTATGTTCCCCTGGAATTCCCTTCTGTTGGTGACTGCATCGTGCTGGATTCTGGTTGTGCCAATGGTTGCTGGAGGGGCACTGCCTGCGTTTGGTGTGTGGGCTTTATCCCTTAGTGGGGAGGTCAGTGCCTTCTCTGTTCCCATATTGTCACCTGCAAAAACAGGGCCTAATAAATGCATTTAGTTCTTAGGGTGGTTGTGAGGGTTCACTGAGATGCTACGTATAACAAGCTTAGCACAGTGCTCGGCTCATTTTAAGGGCTTTTGTAAGCTATCGATTTGTTTGCAATAAGGGACCTTTACCTGAAATCTTCATGATCTTTCCTTGTCATACAGCTTAGCACATCCTCTTATGTTAAGGATAGGAAACCATAAAAACAAACAAGCTGAGAAACTTTAGTCAGTAAATATTCTTCTGGAATGAGTGTATCTATGAGGTACTGTCTGGAACTTGAAGTAAAGTTTGAGAGATATTTATGAAGCTAACGCAGTATGCCAGTGCGGGATAAAATAAAGCAGGAGGTTTGGGGGCTATTCCGACCCTGGGGACCACAGATGCCCTATGAATTAGCTTGGTTCCTGTGGTCGGCTTCTGAGTGGGTGGAGACATTTGCCGTTATTAAGTCTCCCCAAGCTGAATGATTAAGATTCCCTGTTGATGTCCGGATAATCAGCACAGACTGAGGAACGTTCCGGTTCCGTAGGCCTATGATTTTGAAATTCCACAGTCTCAAATTTCCATAGTCTTATTTTCTTGCACCAACTGCTGATCCTCCTCCCGAGGATTGTGAGTGTGCTGCTGTGTTATGATGGTGTCCTAACATGATAACACCATAACATGATGGTGTCCTATGATGGTGTCATACCTAATGCTGGTAGCCAGAGGACAAACCTTTTGATGTGGGAATTTCCAATTTTTTTCACTAAGCTGAATCAGGAATCCTAGTGAGATAGGAAAAATCTCTAGTACCACTTTGAATTTCCACATCGATGCCACTGGGTTTCTGTCCTTTGGTGTAACAAGAGCTGGTAAGTTTCCTGCAGATGCTCAGGGCCTACTGTGTGTTTCATTCACGAGAGGCCAGCACCAGTGAGCCCCTGGACCTCCCCTGGGAGCGGTGAGCATGGGGGTTTCATGTTATTGATGTGCTTTTGAGAACATGAAGCTGTGCTTAGGTCAGATTGTCAGTATCAGGGAAATTCAGGTGACTTGTGTTTTGTGAATACAGAGGTATTATAAATGATCATGTTTGCATATTCTTTGGTCGCTTGGAAACTCAGAACTACTTTTATTTATTTTATGGTATTTATTTTCCTATCTGAACCTCATTGTCTTGCCCTTTCCCCTTTTTATTTCTATTTCCATATCTGCTTCGTGTTGATTCTGTAAACTTGTTTTTCTGTAAATTGTCTCAGGTCTGTTTTTAAGAACTAGGGAGAAACCAGTTACTGCTTGAGCTCAATAATAAATTGTCCAGGAAACCATGGCCTGTTGTCGCGGGAACCAGTAGGTCCCACACTATTCTGTGGCCAGGACTTTGGGACTCTTCTCTAAAGAAACGGCCGACACCCCATTATGTCACTGTGAGTGGAGGGCTGGAGTCTTTTGCCAAGAGGTTAATGTGTCCCACACAGTCCTCAAGGCAGGTGGGACAGTGGGACACTGCCGGGCTGATTAGCTTTTTTTAAAGATTTTATTTATTTGACAGAGATCACAAGTAGGCAGAGAGGCAGGCAGAGAGAGAGCGGGAAGCAGGCTCCCTGCTGAGCAGAGAGCCCGATGTAGGGCTCGATCCCAGGACCCTGAGATCATGACCTGAGCTGAAGGCAGAGGCTTTAACCCACTGAGCCACCCAGGTGCCCCATGGGTTGATTAACTTTTTAAAGCAGGATTAACTTGACATTAAACTTTAAGTGTGGCAGGGGGGTAATGGGCTTCAGGGTCATTTGAGGAACTCACTCAAAATGCACAATCCTGGGCTTCCCTCTCAGAGGTTTTGATTTACTCTGTCTGCTGTGGAGTCAAGGGATCTGCCTGTTAAGCATCCTAAATTGTTTTTAATCAAGTGGTTCTTGGACAAGACTTTGAGCAGCAGCCTCACTGGGTGGGTTGGATTTACAGATACGAGAGGTGGTGCCCCTCAGGGATAGAACTAGCCAAAGGAGGGCACCTGGGTGGCTCAGTCAGTTAAGCATCTGCCTTCGGCTCAGGTCATGGTCCCAGAGTCCAGGGATCGAGTCCCACATCAGGCTCCCTGCTCAGCCGGGAGTCTGCTTCTTCCTCTGCCCTCCCCCCTGCCTGTGCTATCTCTTGGTTTCTCTTTCTCAAATAAATAAATAAAATCTTAAAAAAAAAAAAAAAGAGCCGAAGGAAAGGCACAACACCTGGTAGTAGGCCAGCATGGGTGACAGACGGGGAGGCGAGCATGTGGATACCATGTACGTTGAGGGCATTTTTCCTAATCCCTTGCCACCTGCGTATCTGTACACTTACACACCAGAGTCTCTATTGTGTGGTGGCTGCTTTGCCAAAAGCACTGAGGCTGCTAAAATACAGAGGCCACGTCCTTCCAGCAGCCAGTTGTTGAGAAGGGAGGGCTGATGCATAGACACACAGGACTTCTGGAGTGTAGCTGGTATTCCGATAGGAACGTATTTGGAGTATATCCATTAGGGAATGTTAAGGGCAGGATGAGGAAGCAGAAGGTTTCCAAAACAAAGTCATGCACATACTTGTCTTTGAAGTTTTTGAAACTCTACAAGGCAGTGATATACCTTCAGATTTCCCCCCCAATGACTTTTGCAGTAACATTTAATTTTTATTGGGTGGTTTGCTTGTGTTTTATCTGCCTTTTTGCGGTTTAACTAGTGAACTCTATAAATATAGGGACCTAGGTGTGTCTTGAGACTTTTCCAGGTGGTTCTGGAATTTGAAATTAAAAAAAAAAATCAAAATCTCTTCAATTTTTTAGTGTGTGTGTATATATATATAATGCATATTATATATGTATATATAATACATTTGCATATTTGTACACATATATGTAATACACACACACATATATTATTTAGAGAAAGAAAACACAGTAGGGGGAGGGTCAGGGAGAGGGAGAAAGAGAATCTCCAACAGACTCCACACTGAGCACGGAGCCCAACGCAGGGCTTGATCCCACGAAAGGGAGACCATGTCCTGAGCTGAAACCGAGAATTGGGCACTTAACCGACTGAGCTACCCAGGTGCCCTATTTTCCCTTTTTTTTTTTTTTAAAGCAGGACTTGAACTCAAGACTGAGCTGAAATCAAGAGTCAGACCCTTAACTAACTGAGCCACCCGGGGACCCCTGTTCTCTATTTATTAAAAATAAAGTGAACATTCTTTATTGGAAAGAGAAATTTAATAAATAGTAAGGTTCTCAATAACCTGGTGGCTATTTTCTTGTAAATCTGGTTTCCGTGGTCATCAAACCCATTGAGGTTAAATGTCAGGAAACCGCCTTACTCAACTCCTGCCCCCAGTTCGGCCGTGTCCAAGCTCTAATTCTCTCCACCTTGCATGTCCTCTCGAACTGCATCAAAGATGATGGGGGATGGGCCCATCTCAGGATGCTGCTTAATCTACTCTTAACTTAGAGCCAGAGCTAAAATGCACAGCCTCCTTGTCCTTGCCTACAACCCAAAGCCTTGAACGTTGTTCGATTATTCCACACTCAGCCACATTAAGCTCCGTGCCTTTGATGTAGCTTAGAGGCAAACTTGACCAAGTGGTATTGCCTCCCGCTGATAATTAGGTGAAAGCCAACACCATAAAAATGAACATTTTGCTGAGAGGACTCGTTCTACTACCTACAAGCCTGGCCAGTCGTGCTGCCAAATTGGTCAAGGAATTGGCTTGAGAATTGCAAAGTGTGTTCCTCTGGTAGAGGAATGGAGCCCAGAACCATCTCCTGGGGCTCCCTAACTAAAATGTAGTAGACATGTCAAACTCATTAATTTGGAAATCTAAAAAAAACCCCAAAACTCTCAATTTGCTATATTATGAAAGCAATTTGGTTAAGAAATGAAAAACAATGATGACTCTTTGACTTTTAAGCCTTACCTTATTTCTCTGTTAGCCCACCCACCTGGATTTCTAGGAAACAGTACTCACTGTTGTTCTAAGAGATCCTAACAGTGCGGCAGATATTTCAAAGTACATAATTGTGTTGACACATACATTCTCTGCCCAAGAGTAAGACTGCGGAAAGATTTGGCAATCCTGGATTACACGGAGACATCATTAAATTATATTTACAGATCTCTGTGGAGCAATCCCCACGTGTTAAGAGCTGTAATGGCCACAGAATTAGACATGGCTTCTGTCCAGCAGAGTCACTTCTGTGGGCCTATTACAGACAAACTGGCCACCAGAAGATACCCAGGGCTCTCCTTTGCAGGATGCATGTTTTCTTTACATTCTCCTAGGTATACTGTAAGCTGTTTTTCTTTGCAAGTCAAGTGAGACTATTTTTCAAGAAGTCTAACACGGACTTCTGTGCAATGATGGTGTAAAACGATGCAACATCTCAGAAGTGATCTAAGAAACCATTTGAATGGTGCACGCATCTCTTTAACCACAGTTCTGAGATGGCGAGCATCCTCTAAGACTGTCTTAAACCTTTCCAGTTATGGGAAACTCACTACTTCATAAAGACGGTTCATTTAAACTTTGTACGGTTCTAGTCGATAGCTGTCTCCTCGGTATGATAGTTTTTCCACCTCCTGAACAATTCTCAATCCTTGCTAATTCTTGTAGAAATTCTTGTTAATTCTTGTAGAAATCTGCTCTTGTAGAGCAGGGGTTGGAAAACTTTTCCGAAAGAATTAGAGAGTAAATATTTTCGGTGTTGCAAACGTGGTCTTTGTCAGCCCTGCTCCGCTCTGCATAGTACAACGAATGGAAGTGGCTGTATTCCAGCTTCACTGTTTTTACCAAACGAGGTGGCTGGCTTGCGGGCCATAGTTCTCTGGCTTCTGTTCTAGAGCTGTACAGAATCCAGGTGAATTACTGCGTGTGTGAGTGACTTACACTCTACATTCCAAGCTGGTTCCCACCTGTTCTGCTTGATGAATTATTGGAACGTCCACCTAAAGTCTTTACGTCCTAGATATGAATCTGTAAGTAGAATTATCTCCTGTTCTAAGGGTGCCTGGTATTATTATGGACTCTAAGAGTTTTCTCATTTTCCAGAGGGGGTGATTTTAATACTCCATCATTTCTCATGTCAGGAAGCAGTAACTTCGAGAAGGTGCTTTGAGTGTTTGATCATTGAGCTTTTCCAGTCGAGAGCAGGCCATGTGGAGATGGGGAGATGCAGCTGGACGGCAGTCTCTGCTTCTAAAGTGCAGAATGTTTTTAGGTTCTGAATACAATCATCCTTCAAGAGCTATGGATTAAAGTTCGGATGGACTCACAGGATAGCTACATGAAGCCTTGCTCACGTGGTTTTTTTCCCCTTTCCCTTTTCCTCTTGCCCTTTGGGTTTTCTGATTAGCATCCCCTGTCGGGTCATGGTAGTGCTAGAGTGGTGTCTGCTGGGCATAATAAACACCTACACCCACAGCTCAGAGGATCAAGAGTCAAGGTCAGCCAGGAGTCAGAGTCTATCACTGCAGAAACAGGTACTAGTAAGGCCAGAACTTGCTTCATTTTAAAGATTTTTGCATTATATATGGTAAGAGTACTGCTATTAAAAAAAAAATACTGGTCTGAGTCCAAAGTAATTAAATAAAAGGTTTCAGAACATTTTAAGTAATGGTTATTAAGCCAATCTTGACCTCAGTCATGCACCTGCTACTTAATTGATCAGATGGTCACTGGCAAGCTCCGTCTCATCCATATTAAGTGATTTTTGCCTTAATCACCCACTGGCCTTTTCTTGGTGTTTTTCTCATAGAGGAAGAGCACACAAGAGAAGGTGAAAACTCGCAGATGTCCTGGGAGAAATAGTTCTTGATTAAAATGAACTTATGTATTTGGGGGAGATGGTTCTTGTTTCCTGTTACTGAAAGTGTGGTTTGCCTCACAAAGAGCCCATTAGAAAGGCATCATCTCAGTCCCAACCCTTTATCTTTTGATTCAGAATCTCATTTTTCATAGGACCCCTACGAGATTCACAGACCCATTCAAGTTTGAGAGCCACTGATTTCATTTACAGTCTTCTTCATAGAGGGGACACAGCAAAGTTATTTTTGTTTCAAAAATGCCCATATTTACGGAGACCCTGAGTTGTTTTTAGGGAGATAAGGTGGGGGAAAGAAGTCACACTTCCCACGGCATTGAGAACTTGCCTACAAATCTACAAAATACGATTATTCTGAGTGCCAGAGTTGCAAGTACTCTCATCACTCTGCTGTGTGGACCTTTCTTCTTTTCTTTTTCTTTTTTTTTTTTTTTAATTTTTTATGTATTCACTTGACAGATAGAGATCACAAGGAGGTAGAGAGGCAGGCAGAGAGAGAGGAGGAAGCAGGCTCCCCGCCGAGCAGAGAGCCCAATGCGGGGCTCGATCCCAGAACCCTGAGATCATGACCTGAGCTGAAGGTAGAGGCTTAACCCACTGAGCCACCCAGGTGCCCCAACCTTTCTTCTTTTCTAAATAAGCATTAAATGGTATACATTTCCCTCTAACCACCAGTTTTTGTTATGTTGTGTTTTCATTTGCATGCATTTCAAAATATTTTTTAAAATTCACCTTGTGAGTTCTTCTCTGACCTGTTGATTACTTACAAGTATGCTGTTTAATTTTGAAATATTTGGGGATTTACTGATTTCCAGTTTAATTCCACTGTAATCAGAGAACACTCTGTGTGACCTCAGTAATTTCGAATTTGAATATTGTTTGGGGACCATTATATGATCTGTCCTGGTGAATGTTTCCTGTGCATTTAAAAAGAATATACAGTCTGCTCTTGGATGGAGCATTCAGTAAATGGCAATTAGGTCAAGTTGGTCAATGGTGTTGTTCAAGCCTCTGTATTTTTACAGCTTTCTGTTTACTTGTTCTGCTGGTTACCAGATGTTGAACTCTCCAGCAATAATTATGGATTTGTCCACTTCTCTTTTCAGTTCTATCATTTTTTTCCTGTATTATTTGAGAATACACGTTTAGGATTTTTATATGTCTTAATGAACGGGGCTCTAGGATTTATGAGATGTCTTTTTTTTTTTTAAATCCCTGGTCATATTCTTCATTGTGAAGCCATCTTGTACCCCAAATCAACATGGCCAGTCCTGCTTTCTTTTGATTAATGTGTGCATGGCATAATTTTCCAACCTTTTACTTTTAACAGTTCTATGTCTTTAGTATTTATATATAAATTGGATTTCTCATAAATACCATAGAGTTAGATCTTGTTTTTTTTTTTTTAACAATGTGGCAATCTCTGCTTTTTAACTTGAGTGTTTAGACCATTTGTGTTTAATATGATTTATGGACTTGCTTGAGTTTAAATCCATCATCTTGCTATTTATTTTCTATTTATTCCATCTGTCCTTTTTTCTTCCTTCCCCCATCTTCTTCATATGATTTTATTTTATCTCCATTCCTGGTTTATACCTTTTTTTTTCTTAGTAATTCCTGTAGGATTTGCAATATACATGTCACACTTACCACATTCTACATTTAAATAATGTTTTACCACATCATATGTAGTGTAAGAACTTTACATATATGTAATACCTCAGTTTCCCCCTCCTGTCCTTTGTACTATTGTTGTCATTCATATTACATCTACCTATGTTATAAATCCTTTAATATCCTACTTTTTAAAATTTTAAGCACTTAATTATTATTATTTTTTAAGATTTTATTTGTCAGAGAGCACAAGCAGGGGGAGTAGCAGGCAGAGTAGGCGGAGGGAGAAGCAGGCTCCCAGCTGAGCAAAGAGCCTGATGCGGGACTTGATCCCAGGATCTTGAGATCAGAAACTGAGCTGAAGATAGTGGCTTAACCAACTGAGCCACTGAGGCATCCCTATTAATTATGTTTTAAAGAGATTTAAAGAAATTTTTGTATTTCTCTACATATTCTTTCTTCTGTTTTTTATTTGTGTAGGTCTAAATTTCCATTAGAATTATCTTTCTTCTATTTGAACCATTTTTTAGCGTGTAATATAGTTGTACTGATGATAATTTCTTTTGGCTTCTATTTGTCAGAAAAAGTATCTCCATTTTGAAAAAAATTTCACATTCAAAATATTCTGTTTGACAACATTTATTTTTTCTGGCACTTTAGATATATTCTCTTTACTTCTATCTTCAGTGGCTTGATGAGGTGTCTGTCATTTATATCTTTGTTCTTATAGTTCTAGAGGCCAAAAGTCTGAAATCAAGGTGTCAGGGAGGCTGAGCTCTTGCTCTCTCTGAAGATACTAGGAGAGACTCTGTTCCATGACTTTTTCTTAGCTTTGGCAGTTCTTGGCATTCCGTGGCTTATAGACATATCGCCCCCGTCTGCCTCCGTCATCACACGATCTTCTGTCTGTTTTGCATCTCTTCACATCTTCTTACAAGGACCTTAGTCACATTGGATTAAGGGCCCACCCAACTCCAGTATGACCTTGTCTTAACTAATTATAACTGCAAGGACCCTATTTCCAAATAAGATCACATTCTGCAGTTCTGGGAAGGATGTGAGTTTTGGGGGGATACTATCCAACCTAAGACTTTTGGCAACCGTGAGTCCCCAAAGTTCCTCTGGTCCTTCAAAAGCTATGGAAGAGCTCGGAGGAAAAGGAACTCGCATCAGGTATTACTCTTGATAAGGAAATTCTTTATGCTGAAAAAAGACCAGTTTCAAAGATGCCACCTGCTTCATTTCCAGACTTCTGCTTGATGTGGGAGCCACCTATCCAGCAAACTATTGGTGTTCTTTTATATACTGTGCCCTCAAAGTTTCATCTTCAGAGCAATTTCTGCACTCATTCCCTTTGAAGGCTCACTGCACTACAGAACAGGGAGGAAATCTCATCTAGGATTCCTCTCCATTCTTTCCACAACCTTGGTCATAACTTCTGGTCACTACTCTCTAGTCCGCTGCAGTGGCCATTCTCCGAAGGTTCACATATTTTAAAATCCCACTGGCAGTTATCTTTGCAAGTTTCTTTTGTGACATATTTCCTTAGAAGTGGCTCCTTTTCCAGATCAGAGTTCCACAGACAGACGAAAAACAGAATCCTGGCAAATTACTCTTTCTGGTTAGAGAAGAATGCTTGTGCATGGGGAAGACACCAACCAAATATCCAACATTTTTCACAAACTGTTCATGGATTGCCGTACGGAATTCTATAGCTCAGCTTCTTTTGCCGGAAGACGGTCATCTGTGCAGGTTCCAGCATCTCTGTGAATTCATCTTGAGAACACGAAAACCACCGCACTTACCTAGGTGCTGTCCCATTGCCATGCTGGGAGCCGAACAAAGGCCCAATGATTTTCTCACTGAAGGCTAGAAACTACTGGCAGACCCAGGAATAGATTTAGTGCATTTTGGCTGAACACTCACCACCAGGCATTTTTGTGAGAACCAAGAAACTCATCTGCGTTTCTACAAGGTCCTTGCAGGACCTTACTAGACTTGCGTTTTGGGAAATGGCCATACTGACAGTGCGGGTTTGCAACCAAGCCTATTTAAAACAAGATCAATAAGACCCTGTCTTCCCTCCTCTGCCTTGTGGTCTTTGTGTGTTAATTTTGACTTCTGGTGAATAGCTGTGGCGGTCTTGGCCAGAAGGTGAGGCTTTGGGATACTTTAGAGAGCTTGGTCACGGGAGGCCGGTTGCCAAGCCTGACATGTTAGGAAAACGCAGCCTTTGGGTCAGGCTGTGCCTAGCAGTTTTGGTCTCTAGTCTCGCCCTTGACCGAACCATGAAGCCCTTCACCCTTTCTGCGCCCCCCTCCGACGCGCTCACAGGCACAGCAGGAGGGGGAATCGACGTTCCCTTCTGTTTGTCCCCCTTGCCCACAGGTGCATCAGTGGTTTGAGGAGAGGCCATGTGGCCACGGTGGACTAGAAGTGTCTCCTGTCAGACCGACCCAAGTCGCCTGTTTACTTCTCAGTGCTTCCCACCAGACTGAGAGCTCTTAAGAGCAGAAACTGTAATAATTCCTGCGTCTCGCGAAGCGCACAGCCTGGCGCATGATAGCCATTGAGCTGTCTTCCAAATGGCTAGATGGTACACAGAAGGGTTCCCTTGTCCAGAGCATCCTTCTCCCTGCTGGCTTTGGGACTCATTCAGTGAATCAGCAGGAGGTAACCCGTGAATGACGGGTTTTTTCAAGTCCCTTGTGACCATGTAAGTATCCTCAACACTGGCAGTTACTTCAAACTCACCAGGAGCCTGCATCCCTTGGAGAGTCCGTCATTGCTGCGGAATAGTTCCCGCTGGGTGAGCTTTGCCTGATGGTTCCTTGAGCAGCTGGAAGTAAAGGGAACCTGTCTGAGCATGAATGGAAAACGTGCAAGCTGTATGCTATAGGCAGTTCAAGTTCAGCTGCCGCTCGGCGTGCTGAAATCCCGAGGACTTTGTTTCTAGTTTGCTTGTGCCGCTAACTAGCTGGTGACCTTGGACTTAATCTTTCTAGGTCCCAGTTGCCTCATCAATGAAACACTTGCTCTTTAAGGGTCTTCTAACTCTTCTTACTTCTTTTTTGGCTTCTAACTCTTGGCCTGAATTTGCTTTGAAATTTAAATAAAAGACACGTTATATGGGAAGAAAGAAATCAGATTTTGAAAGTGTGAAGAAAAAGGACAAAAAGGTCCATTTTAGATACCTAAATCCATTCTTGTTTTTAAGAAATCAGAATTTCAAAATTTTTTTATGCTGGTAAGATTAAACTGGCCTAGTGGAACTGACACAGAAAAATGCAGAATTATTGATTTGGCCCTTTTCTTGAGTATCTTTGTCAGCCTGTATATGGATTAAAGGAATTGGAATAGTGTGAGAAGCAATGTTTTTCTACCCTGAATTTGCGGCTGGGTGACCTTGGGCAAGTCCTTTAACTCTCCTGGGGCACAGTGTTTTCACACATAAAAAATAGAATGCCCAATGAATAAAATTTACAAATCAAAGTGAAAGTCTGGAGTGAATCAAAAACTTTTCTGTGAAATGAGCATTGTCTTAACGGGGCCTCTCACATGTGTTTTCTTTGCCTAGTGCTGTAATTAGTGGGTGGAAAGTTCCTACTAAATTTTGTAACATTTGTATTTACACATATATTCTTTCTCCCTGGATCAATAATGCCAGCAGATCTGAACGGCAATGGTAGGTTTTGTTTGCATGGCCAACTTGACCTCTGCCATTGAACACTGAAGTTCCAGTGTAAAATGATATCCTCGTCAAGATTCAAACTTTCTCCTCTTATTTAAGGTTTTTCTCTGTAACATTTCTTAAGGACCATCTTTGGATTACTTATACACACAGCTGTTTCATGAGACTACGTTGGAGCTTATGACTCAGATTACTGTTACCAAAATGTTTGTGAAATCACTTAAGTCATATATTTGCATCATGTACAACCTGTCTGACAATCAAAACATTATGCCGTTCAGCACTTGGCTGGTCATTATAGTAAGTTTTCCAGTAGAGTGTTCCAACCTAATATAATTGGGCAGTAGACAGAGGGAACACATATATTAACAGAGAATTCCAAGGGCATTTCTCTCTTTGTAAGATTGAGAAGGACATATGATATTCTGTAATAGACTCTGTGATTAGTTAATAGCACAGAAAATTCCAGCACTGCTGAGGGATCACCAAGCCCAGCCATGGGTGCTGTTTAGTGGAGGCAACTGGTGGAAGAATGGATTGGGCTGGGCACAGACACAGCCGGGGAGGTGCTGGGCCGCAGGCAAGGTCTCTCTCCATCAAAGGCCCCCACCGATGCTGGTTTTCCTCTGTTTGCTCTTGGCCAACGCTCAGGGCCCATGTCAAATTGTACCCCTTTCATTAAGTCTTTACTGGGGTCTTCCGAGTAGATTCAAACTCCCTTTCCTTGAAGTCTTTCTTTTGTTTGTTTGTTTTTAAAGATTTTATTCACTTATTTGGCAGAGAGAGAATACAAGTAGGGGCAGTGGGGGAGGGAGAAGCAGGCTCCCCGAGGGAGCCGGATGCAGGGTCGTGATCTGAGCTGAAGGCAGATGCATAACCGACTGAGCCACCCAGATGTCCCTTCTTGAAGTCTTCATAGCATTTTCTGATAGCTCAGCCATCATCTGTTCCTTGCTGCCTCTTCTTGTCTGTAACCTTCTTGAGGATAAGAACAGTGTCTCCCTCACTTTGGATTCATTAACGGGAAAGAGGATGTCCTTCATTAGGATGGGAGCACCCATGTCTTAATGAAATGTTCTGTGTTATTTTTCAAAGGACGTGTCCAGGCCTAGCCAGTGTCCTCCTGGGTGGATGGTTTTATTCAAAGTTCCTGGTTTGTTTTATTTATTTATTTTATTTTTATTTTTTCCTGGTTTGTTTTTAACAATGAGTTGTCTCTCCCAGCGTTACTGAGCGTCTCTTGCTAAGGTACTATGTGTGGAACTCAAACTCTGATGCAAGACCCCTTGCCCCTCAGAGTTTACAACATGTCAGGGCAGATGAGATAAATATACAGTAAAAGGCAGGAAGTAAATATGTTCTAAATGCTCGCTGAGGGAAATAGCCCATAGAGACTGTTGAAATGCCCATGTAATTGATGGCATACAATATCCCTTCTAGTTCTAAACACTACAGTGTCTGTAACGATTCTGATTTAATCGAAACATACAGCTTGGTGTGCCTGTCGGAGTGTGTGTCCATCCATTCTAAATGTTTCTCCAGTGGCCATGACGTCCTAGCAAAACACTGTGCATCCGTATTCTCCTAGTTCCCCCTTAGGGCCTACGCTGTGAGAGGACAGGGGACTCTTGGTAGTTGGCGGGTTGGTGAAGCCGCCTGGTGGCCCCGTTGTGCGGTCATCTAAAGTCTGTTGTGCGGTCTCGGTATCCTGGGAGCCTGAACGGGAAGCCTTGGAGCAGCTGTGAGAGTCAGCCACAGGTCGTAAAATGTGACGGAGTGCGACAGTCCCCCCTCCCACCTCGTTTGGGGGTCCCTAGAGTCCTGTGGATGTGTGCACCCCACGACGCACTTTGCAGATATTCTGAAAGCGTCAGATAAATAGGTTGTCTTTTAGAAACCCGTGTTGTGAGGTACAAAGCCCGCATCTCAGAAGCAAATTTAGAACTTGGAAAAAGTTCGCTGATATTTTCAGCTTCCACTCTCTGCAGCCAGCCCCATGGGAGGAATAATATAAAAGAATCTCAAAGAAATGAAAGCACAAGACACCCCTTTACTTTGAAACAGAAGGACCATAACTATTCATTTTGAAAAATAACAATAAAAGTTCCATGTTTTTACAGACAATAAGGGTTCTCTTTTAGATGATTTTATTTTCAAAAAGTTGCAAAGAGAGGAGGGCACTCCTATGGGAATAGGGAAAAAACCCACAAAAAAATAACCCACTGAAACCAAAAAGTATTTTTTCTGAATAGGAAAACATCCACATTTTCTTTTGTGTTCCAGACTTTTACCTTCATCCTTTTAATACACTATGCAAAATGAAGGCTAGTGGGTTTCATGCACAAAGTCCCCATTTGCTGCAGGGGACACTTTGCCAGATAAGAAAGGCTGGCTTGTCGTCTTTGACAAGCAAGTTGGTTCACTCCTGCGTCTGCACAAACTCTAATGGACTCAGAGGGCTGTTCACTGGGCTCTTGGATCTGAAAAGTGGGGACCCCGTCCCTCCATGGTAAGGAAATGGCAGGTTCCGATAGATGTGCAGGGGTGGCCCCTTGGCTCTGCTGAAAGGAAAAATTTGTTCTCGAGAATGTAGAGCAGATACTACAAGGCCCCCCTCCATGGGAACCTTCTCTCTGCACCACCCCCCACGCCCCCTTGGCTCTCGCCGATGACTGATTTCAACTGGATGATGAGGCTGACTATATTGTATTGTCTGGAGGGGGAGATGCTGGAGGAAAAACTTCTGGGTCAAGCGCATGTGTCCTGCCTTCAGTCCTAGTCCCGTAAACAAACACAGCTGTAGAGCAAAGGTTCTGTCCTCAGAAATGGTGAAAAAAAGAAAAAGAAAAAAAAAAAAGAAAAGAAAAGGCACTGCCCTGCCAGAGAGCCCACTGCAGGGGAGAGAGGTTTTGTGTCAGAGCCATGGCGGGGGATGGGGGGGGGGGGGGCAGGGGTCGGCAGGCGGCCCTTGGCAGGGGTGCGGCAGGGGGATCTGCCCTGTGTTCCAGGACAAGCTGGGTGTGAGGAGGGACAGTTCTGTGTTTTCAGCTGAGGCACTTAAGGTATTTAGAATGATGAGTGTGGGAAGGCTTTGGGGGAAAAGGGAGTTCTGAAATTTCATCTGCTTTCCTCAGATTTAACCTCTGTTTCGTACACAGGCCCCCGGGCTGTCCTCCTCTGGAGGCGATGGCAGGGGAGTTTGATCTTCCTCCACTTTTCCTCATTTTTTAAAATACTCTGCAGCTTCGGGAAGAAGATGTTAGAAGTCCACAGGCCTGGCCGCCGATATTTATAAGTTATTCCCGTGAAGCATACATAGGTCTTGGGTCGCACTCCTGTTTTTTTTTTTTTTGTTCCTCGCCGCCCAATCAAAGGCTTCTAATGTGCTCTCTCCCGTGCACCCAGCAGGCTGCAGGGCCAGGCCCACCCTTCTCCGGTCGGCTGTGGGCTTTGATGACTGGGGGCAGAGAGGTCAGGTTGTAGCATTGGGGTGACATTGGGGTCTGGTCTCCCAGCACGTCCCTACTGCTGGGGCTGGAGCAGTGGGGAAGAGGAAAGCCAGGGGTGGAGGTGAGGGTTCGTTTTGTGCATGGCGACCTTGACACCTTGGTCATGGACAGCTTGAGGGGTTCTATTCACGCCTTCCGTTATTTAATAGACATTTATGAAATACCATATGCAGGTAATGAGACTAAGTCCTCTCAGCAGTGGGAGGCTCGTGAGAAGTTTGGATGTTGTCTCCTTCCCCACTGGTCTTCCCTCCTCTTCCAGTCCGCACTGTTGGTTTTCAAGGAGTCCCTGTCCTCGGCTCTTGGTTTTAAAGAGGGGGCATGGGTTGGACTTTGAAAACGTTTGACGGGGATAAGCAGAGTCCCCTCCAGCACACATGTGCAGTCCTCTGCCTTAATGGTTCCCGGGATTAAGACACATCCTTTGGTGTTTCGTGACTGGTTTTGTGGAGACAAGCACAGAGCCCCTGCTGCTGTGCTGAGTGGGCCACAGGGGAAAGGCCGCGTCCTGGGGCTCTGGCGACTCTCTCCACCCCCCCCGGGTCTGCACCTTCATGATGACTTGGTCGAACGAACACAGTAAATGCCCTGTTTCACTCTCACTCCTGTGGAGCTCATTCCCTTTCATTATAGTTTTGTCGTTCTATCCATGGGTGGCTGATAAAATGCTCCTGGGATGGGCCAGACTTAAGACCTGAAAAAAAAAAAAAAAAATCCCTCCATGATTATTTCTGCACCTTCCTCTGGACTGGTTGAGTTGGCACAGGCTTGTCCGGGGGTTCGGGCTTGGCTTCTCAAAAGGGCCACACTAGCTTACCCCCATGGGGGAACCCCGTTATAGTCCCCCATCTCTGTCGTTTCACCTCTTCTCAGGATTGTAGGAGGGATGGGGCATGGCTGGCATCACCTCTCACCGTTCCAGGTTAAGAGAATAAAGAAAAATCCCTCTCCTTTCCCTAAAAATAACCCACCTGGCTGGTCAATCCTTGCTCAGTTCGGTTGGGTGGGTTCTGTCCCCATGATCCCACCTGTGTACATGTAAGCCCGTCAGAAGCACCCGTTAACCGAAGTACCTTCCTCACCTCATGAACCTTGGCCCCTCCCAAGGAGACAGGTCCCGATTCCTGGTCTCTCAGTAAGTCACTGAGCCTTGTTCAGCGCACACTGGCAGATGACAAGGGACTTCATGTGGCTGCTGTAACAAGTCCCCGTAAGTGTGTTCTCTTAGAGTTCTGTAGTAGGTCAGTCGGTGGGTGTGGGGCTCCCTGGGTTAATTTCAAGTTGTTAGCCAAGTGCTGTATCTTCAGGTGGCTGTCGGGAAAGTACACTTCCTTGCCTCTTCCAGCTTCTAGAGGCCTCCTTTGTTCCTTGCTTTACAGCCCCTTCCTCCATGTTACACTACCCCTGACAGTATAGAGTCTCTGTCATATCTCCTGCTTCCCTCTTTCCTGTATAAGGGCCCCTGAGGTTACTTGGGGTCCACCTGGATAATCTGAGATTACCTCTCTGTCTCAAAACCCTTAACTTCATCACACCTTTGAAATCCCTTTGGCCATGTAAGGTAACACATTCCCTCATTCCAGGGGTTAGGACGTGAGCATTGTTGGGGGGCCACCATTCTGACTGCCAAAGTAAGTTTGATGTCTTTATGATGACTTGACTTTTTTTTTTAAGTGGAAGATTCTTTCTGCACAGAGTATATGCTTCTGGTTGGTTTTTTAAGCAGAAGGAAGTACAAGCCTATGGAGAGTTTCGATGATTATATCTCATTTACAGGTTTTGAGTGGTTTTATTATCTATTTTAATGATCCAAATAAAGTAGATGATTGGAAATCATTAATTAGAAGGTATGTAATGACAGATTATTACCTCGTGCCTAAATGTAGGCTTGCTGTTTTTAGAATAATATACACAAATAAAACCAGTTTTTATTTTGATGGCATCTCCTCTATGCAGGGGACTTGGCAGGGTGACATGTATAAAGATATCTTAGATACCATCCCTACCTATTGGTGAGGTTGCTGTCCCATTTTAAAGACTTTTAAAGTCCTAACAAGAACAAGAAAGAATCAGATACCTTAAACAATTAGAAGTGCCCCAGTAAAGAACAAACCAAAAGGGTACGAGACTAGCATAGTATGGTGGACCATTGAACCATGTGGGGGTGAGGGGTGTTCATCCCTCTGTGCAGTCAAATATCCATTATAACTTTTGACTTTCCCAAGACTTAACTACTTAACTACTTCCAATCAACTTGATTGATGACATAAACATAAACATAACATAATAACATAAACAGTTGATTAACACATATTTTGTATGTTTTACGTATTATATACTATATTCTTACAATTAAGTCAGCTGGAGAAAAGAAAAGATACAGAAAATCATAAGAGAATATACATTTACAGTACTATATTTATGAAAAAAAATCATGTGTAAGTGGACCCAAACAATTCATACCTGGGTTTGAGGGTCATCTGTATTTGGCAGATGTTTTTAAACTTATCATGTTTATTAGTGAAGATACAGTAAACTTTGAGCCTCTTTTGAAACAGAGCAGTTATTTGTGAACTGCTTGATCATCCGGGTACCCAGGGCCCTTTGTAGAGTGTAGAGTTCTGCGTCCCACCCTGGAGAGTCAGATTCCACAGGCTGGTGAGCAGGGATACTCAGAAAATTCAGTTCTCACTGTTTTTCTCCCAGATACAAAGCTAATTACAAAATATATATCTTTTATTTGTTAGGTGAAAATTTAACAGTGTTCAGCACACGGTTTGTACCTGACAGTTTAATTTCCTGATCTCCTCATTCTGATATCCCAGCCCTATCTAGTCTCATCCTGATACTTGCTCTGTCTCTTCAAACTGTGTTTTCTTCTTTTGACTTTTTAGTATGCCTTGTAACTTTTTGTTGAAAGACAGACATGATGTACTGGATAAAAGGAACTTCAGGAAACAGATTCTCAGTAACGTGGTGGTGAGGTATTGGGGCAGGGACACCACGTTCTATGGTCCTAAAACTAGGTCTCAGTCTTTTAGGGAGCCTATGTCCCTGGGCTCTGAACTTCACCAGTGCTGCTCAGTTGTTTCTCTGCTTAGGTGGGATATGATGGCTAGAGGGAGCTGGAGTTGGTATTTCCTTTTTCCCAGGTTGGTTAGGCTCTCTTGAAATAATTTCTTGTGAACGCAAGCCTTAAGAAAAGCTGGGTTCGGGGCACCTGGGTGGCTCAGTGGGTTAAAGCCTCTGCTTTCGGCTCAGGTCATGGTCTCAGGGTCCTGGGATCGAGCCCCGCATTGGGCTCTCTGCTCAGCGGGGAGCCTGTTTCTCCCCCTCTCTCTGCTTGTCTCTTTGCCTACTTGTGATCTCTGTCTATCAAATAAATAAAATCTTTAAAAAAAAAAAAAAAAAAGAAGAGCTGTGTTCTTCACCTCTGCTTCCTGAAGCTGTCTTCCGGTCTGGTCACCTGCACTGAACCCAGGTCTTCTGCCTTGAAGAGGCCTTACCTCGGGATCCTTGTCACCTGTGCTCACCGTTCCCATTTCTTCTCCTGTTCTTGCTGATTATCATGGCTCCTCTGGAAAAGCGTCACCACAGCCCCTCGCATCACCTTGTCCCATCCTTCTGTCCTGCTCAGGAGCCTGGCAGTTTCCTCTTTCATATTTCTACAGCCCCTCCATGCTTTGGCTACTTTTTTTCTGTCTCAGCATTTTGCGATGCGAAAGAATATTTCTCCCTTGATCTCCTGCTATGCTTTAGTTGTTCCTTTCTTGTTGGATGCCTCACAGTTCATGGTGCTCCATCACATGTTATGGTCATTTGTGTCCTTTTCTCCATATTGTAAACTGTGCACATCATGGGGGTAGGGGAGCTGAGACTGGATCTGGTTCATCGCTGTTACCCGCCCCCCCAGCGCCTGCGGGGAAGGCAATCAATAAATCTGATAGCAGCTTAATTGTACTGACTACATTAAACTGTTCTACAGGGATA
Source organism: Lutra lutra (assembly GCF_902655055.1). Classification (NCBI taxonomy): domain Eukaryota; kingdom Metazoa; phylum Chordata; class Mammalia; order Carnivora; family Mustelidae; genus Lutra; species Lutra lutra. The sequence goes on along the minus strand of NC_062283.1, from coordinate 19,797,509 downwards.
CACATGTCCTCCCCAAACCAAACAGACTCTGTAAGTATGTGAAGAGTTAGTACAGTAATGCAGATAGGAAAAACAAAACCAAAAGCAGAGTACTCACATGTCCCAGGTCATTTCTGAATTAGAAGAGAGGGTGGTTATAAGTACAGGGAACTGAGCTCACTGTTGGAAAGGGCAAAGCTGAATTTTGCGGACCAGCTCTTCATAGCCTGTTTGCCAAAACGTTGAGCATTCTGAGAACTGCTCGAGCCAGTGGTTCCTGAACTATATCCTGCATTAGAACCATGAGGAGTGCTTTAGGAGAAAAAAAAAAAAAAAAAAAAAAAGCTTGTCCCCAGTCTAGATCCTAACCCAGCCTTGGTGTCTGAGGCATCAGGCTCTGTTAGAGATAGCCCCCCAGATTCCAGTGTGCAGCAGATTGGGAGGACCATGGGCTATGCATTAGGTGTGTTGAGTTGGGAGTCAAGTTCAGCACAGGTGTATGACCTTCACATCCCTCTTGCCACGAACTCTGAAGGGCTTTAGTTTTTCTGCATTTTCTGGCCTTTGAATTTAAAACCCGAGGACTTATCTGGTAGGGTCACAGAGAGGTCAAGCATGTGAAAATACTTAAGGTAGTTTCTATAAGAGTTATGGAACATCAGGAAAACCTATTTAGAAAGAATAATTTTTAAACTGTAATATATAATTACAATTATTTAAATCAGATGAGAAAAGCAATGCAATGTGGTTGATTTTTCTGGGATTTTTGAGGTTGGCCACATTACCATTTGCAAATAAAGATAAATTTGTATTTTTCTTTCCAATACTGATAACTGTCTTTTCCTTGTCTTTCATTGTCTAGGACTTCTGAGAGATCCTAAAAATATTTTATTAAAAAATATAGAATAGCAACAATGGGATCTTTCAAATTGCTTCAAAGTAGCAATTTATGCAAACAGATTTTCTACTGTTGAATCATTCTTGCATCCCGGAATAAACCTTTGTAATATAATTATTCTAATAAGCTACTATTTTAGGATCTTTGGAGACAGTCAATTGAGACTGCTATACATTTCCACTTCTTTTCTGTTGTCTAATTTTGGTATCAGGGTTCTATAGCCACTTATAGTGTGAACTTAAAGAATGAACTTGGAAGCCTTCGGGCTTTTTTTTTTTTTTAAATGCATGGAACAGATAAAATACTACAGTATAAAACATTTAAAATATAAAAAAAGAAGCCACATCCTGTTTTTAAGTGGTTGAACATACTTTCAAGTGACTTGATATCTAAGTGCGTGTTCAGTGATGTGTGTATAGCTTACATCATTGTTAAATGCTAGGTCCTGGTGATTTGGTTCAAATAATAGTGAAAAGAAACGATCCCTTAAGGGAAGACAGAAACCACATGTAACAATTGGTTCTCTTCTCTCTGGACCTGTGGCCCACTAAGGATTGAGTATCTGCAGAACTGGGAATTTTTTTTTTTTTCCTCCACATTTCGTCTGTCATCTGAGTCCTGGACATTGATTGGGACTGGTACAAAATCCTCAGAGGGAGAGCCTGGATTTATGGATATAAATAGGTATACTTAGAGTCATTCTTCACACCCCTGTTGGTTTTCCAGTATTGTCCACACCCGCCCAGCAAAGTTGCGCCCTGTGTTCTGAACCTCCCTGATTATGTACATCAACCCCGGGGGCTGGTAAGCATGCAGATTCCTGGGTCCCATCCCAGATTTGCTGACTCGGAAATCCCAGGGAGGGGGGTACCCAGGGAATCTATGTTCACCAGTTATCCCAGGTCATCTGTATTGCTAGGAAAGCTTGAGAAGACACCTATGTGGAAATACATTAAAATTCATCATACCAGTGGCTCTCAGGCTTGACCACACGTATGAATCAAGTCGGGGGGCTTTGAAGATCCTGATGCGCAGGCCTCCTTCATCAAGTGACTGCACCTCTGGAAATGAGGCCATGGGCGGCAGGGTCTCTTCAGTGCTCAGGGCTAGCAGCAGGAGTCCTTGACCTTCAGCATTCTTACGAACTGAGTGGACTTCTGGGAGGTCATTGTTGATTTCCTTTAGTCTCATTGGAAAAGCAAGACTAGATATCACGGAGGAGATTCTGTGTCTTTGCATAACAGGAAGGATTCTACTCCAATTCTTAGTGTGTCTTTTTTTTTTTTTTTCCTTTTTCTTTCTCCTCCACATAATTCTTTTAAAAATCATCCTGGTCAACCACGTTTTAAAGCTCTGCAGAAAAACAGATGTGTACCTAACGCCCATTAATGTTTGATAAATGTTCATTACTGTTGGTATAAGGCAGGTGTCAGCTGGGCTCCTCCAGCTCCTTCCTCTCCGCACTGGCCTGTCCCGAGTCTCCACTCAGCCCTTTTCAAACCTCCTGCTGCCTCAGTGTTTGTGTGGTTCTGTCAGTGGCAGCCCCTGGTGAGGTGGGGTGGGGGGCTGCTTCTGTGCCTTGAGGTTTTCTGCACCAACCTGACCGTCTGTGAAATCACCCCTCCCTCGTAAGTACGACCAAAGTGTGGCGTTGTTATCTGAGATGGTCGCTAACATTATCCCCCCCTTGTGAGAGGAGGCTGAAGCAGAGAGCTCACATAACTTATTCCATCAGATTCTGCTGTCCGTAGGTGGTGGAACCAGACCTGCCTGGAGCCCGGCATCCCTGCCCCGGAGTCTGTCTGTGTTTTGATGCTTTTTTTGGTCCTGCAGCCTTGCCTCTCAGTAGATTTGATGGAAGCCATTGGTCAGGGGGTTGGTGGGGGGCGGCAGGGAGGGGCGGGGCACAGGAAATGATGGCATAGCAGGCTGTGTGTGGTGGGGGGTGGGGAGGTGGCGGGGGAGGTGGCGGGAGAGGGGGGAGCCGGAAACTGCCCCTCAGGCAGTGCTCTCTGAGCGGTCCCTTTAGATGTCACTCAAAGGGGCTTGTCGTTTGGTCTGCATCACGGACATTGCTGGCCTTAGTAACCCCCTGGTCATCTCCCCGCCTTAGGATCCCCCCCTGGGAACTGCATAGCTGGCTTCCTCTATTTTTGCTCGCACCCTCCCACCATGCCCTTCCATCACCAAACAGGTCCAGGTCCACAGAGAGGCCTCCCGTTAACAGAGGCACCCTCCATCTGGTTGTCCTTATTCCTAGCAGAGGTGTGTACCTGTGTGTCCTTTTTCTTGCTATCTCATGGTCAGAGTCCCCCCATCAGGGATTGTTTTCCTCGGTCAAGATAGAGCCTGAGCCATCGTTGTAAAGCTTACAGCCCATTCTGCTGGTAAAAAACCTATGAGCAGAATAGAACCCCTGGGAGGGCCAGACGAATGCAGACAGTTAGTGGAGCATTTTGTCTCCCTGGAGGTGGGGGCCAGAGCCAGCCATATTTCACATGGGATGCCTGTTGATTTACAGTGAGGATAAGTGCTAGGGGGACTAAGCACTTGTGTCCTCCTGCCACTGTGTTCTCTCCTGGAGGGCTGATGGCACGAGAGTCAAATTAGAACCGGGACATGGTCAGGCACAGAGGGAACTCGAACACAAGAGTTAATTAGGCTTCTAAAACCGGGATTCTTCCCCGAAGTCCCAGGGACAGCACTCCCCTAACTCTGGACGCAGTTTGGGTAGAACCTGTGTGTCGTAATCTCTGGGCGCCCTCATTTTCTAAGATCCAGTGACCAACAGGCGACAGGCACCCACTCTGCCCACTCCTGATTAGCACATTCTTACATTCTTTCTTTAGGTATTTTATAGAACATTTGATCTGATTACTCTCAAGCCTGTGAGCCTGGGAACAAATCTTTCTCTTTCTGGTGGCTTAATTGGATTCATTATGGGTTCATTTTTAAAATTTCCTTTTCCAAAGGCAGTTTTCTCTCTCTCTGTCTTTTTTTCCCCCAGATGCTTGGAGGGGATTCCTCATTCTCGCCCCTATTTGCTGTTCACAGTTAGGAAAATGACAGAAGAAAGCTACTTAGAAGAACCTAGATTCTGTTTTTATAGAATTTTCCCCATCTAATGCCTGATACCATTCCAGTGGTTTCCACTTGCTCATGCTTTCAAGGGTGCACATAAAACCCCAGCACAAAGCTTCCTCTGCCCTTCATGTCCATTTACACCCATGCACAGAGCCCAATAGGCCCCATTTTACTGTTGATTATGGCATTTTTGGCAAAGCCACATCACTTCCCATATTCCACAGGGAATTAGGGAAGGAGCAGGAGAACAGAGGACATCTGCTATTAATCATGTCCATTCATCATAAAGTATTTTCCTAGCGAGTGTGGTTGGGCAGGGTTCTAGGGAGGAACAGGAAAGCAGGGATCACGGGGGTGCGTATCCTACAGACGAGCTCAGGAATAGGGAGAGGATGGGTAAGCCACACTTTGTCACAGGCCTGCATGGTCCCTCAACATAGGCTCACAATGAATGTGCATATTGGTTGGGTATATGTGGGGTGCGTACCGTAAATCTGTTCCACGGATCTGTGTGTGCATTTGCCCATGTTTGAAAGAGCATCACATCACCTTAAAGAGGAAGGGGGATGAAGAGAAATGTGAACAAAGGGTGAAACTTAGCATATGCAGGTGACTTTAGCCAAAGCAGCCAGAGGAGACCATGCGGAATGGCCGTGTGTTTGCCATCCTCCTTTGGCCGAGAGTTCGTGGGACAGATTCTCCCCTCCCCACTCCCTTCATTCTCCTGGGAGAGACCCTTTTCGTGAGCCTATTTGGAATTTTGGGGTGATGACCTATTAATCCGTTGGTAAAGATTTCTTGGGACTCTATGAAAGGGCCAGAAGCCATCATGTCTTTAACCACTACCCCTGTCATTTCCTGAGGGACCCACATTATTCCAGCCTTGCTGGCCCAAGGGAGGGCTAATTTCGAGCCAAGCTGGTGTGTGGACATCCATTTGTGGTGGAACCTGGATTTTGCCCAAGGGGTCTCACCCACGGCGTCCGGTCCCGTCCGGGATTTGGGTGGCTCCCTCAGGCCCATGGCGTGGTGGTGGGGGTCCTCTGCACACCGGCTCCCATTCAAGTAGGTGAGTGAGCCCGGGGATAGCCTTGATTCACCGAATTCATGAAAAAATGTGAATCTTTTGCAGACTCCAGTGTTTTCTTACATCTGGTTATGACTCACTGTGGTTGAGAAACCACCGGGCTCCAAAGGGGCCCTGGAAGGAGGGGCGGCAGGCTGGGACGGTGCTTGGCCACCACAGGCAGACAGAGGAAGGAGTCCAGAGAGGTGGACCGTGGGCGTCAGGTGTGCTCTGGTCCTCCCTAGGCATGTGCAACAGGTGTGAGCACAGCCCGGTCAGAGCACGAGGGCTGATGTGAGCGTTTCCGCAGACCCCGTTCAGCTGGCAGCCTCGGGTGTCCTGTTGCGCCTTCTTCCAACACCCCCTTGGGGGACCCCAGACTCATGGTTCTGAGTGTTAGGAAACGAAAGCTCTGTGGGTTGCAGTACTCCCTCAGGTCTGCTTGGCTGCCGGTGACCGAGCCAGGATTTCAACCTGATTCTTGTGTTGCCATCCTCTTACGGCTGTCCACTGACTTGGGGGTGGGCGGCAGGAAGTCAGAGCGGCAGCACGGGGGTCGGGAAGCCCCACAGGTCTCGGGATCTCTGGAAGGGGAGAGGAGGGCAGGATTCTGGTCTCAAAGGCCATACCCGGGAGGTCTCGGTATCCAGGAGGGAGCTGGGCACAGAGAGACTAACCGAGGGAAGCTGCTGGCCCTGCTCGTCTGGCTTCTACTGGGCAGCAGGTGGCCGAGGCGGAGGCGGGCGGCCGTTCCAGGCTTGGGTCCCAGCGGACTCTAGCAACGCTGCTCCGTGCCTGCTGCTGTTTGTCCGTTCGGTCACCTTGCTGTGCACCACGTCCCCAGGATTTACTTGTCTCGTAACTGGAAGGGGATACCTGTTGGGCCCCTCCCCCGTCTCTCGACCCTCCACCCCTTCCTGCCTCTGGCAACCACCAGTTTGTTCTCTGTGTCTATGAATTCAGTCTTGTTTTTCTTTTTAGATTCTTTGCGTAGGTGAGATGGTAGAATATTTGTCTTTTTCGGACTTATTCCACTTAGCATAATGCCCTCCAGGCCCGTCCACGTTGTTGCAAATGGCAGGATTGCATTCTTTTTGTGGCTGAGTAATGTTCCTGTGTGTGTGTGTGTGTGCGTGTGCGCGCGCATAATCTTTATCCATTGATTCATTGATGACTGCTTAGGTTGTTTCCATGTCTGGACTACTGTAAGGAATGTGCAATGGATATGGGGGTGCAATTTTCTTTTTGAGTTGGTGTTTTTGTTTCCTTCAGATAAATACCCAGAGGTTATTTTTCTGGGTCCTGGGTAGGATCTTGATCACTCGATCCTAGGGTAGTTCTGCCTCTAATTTCTTTGACGCACACCCATACTGTTTTGCGCGGTGGCTGAACCAGTTTGCATTCCCCCCCACAGGGCACGAGGGTTTCCTCTTGTCCACATCCTCATCAACACTGGCTGTTGCTTGTCTGTCTGCATAATAGCCATTCTAACCGTTGTGAGGTAGGATGGTGGCTTTGATTTACATTTCCCTGAGGATGAGTGACCCTGAGCACCTTCCCATGAGTCTGTTGGCCATCGTTGTCTTCTTTGGAACTTGTTCTTTGGGGCATATTGTTTTTGTGGAGGTTTGGCTCACTCAGAAGAGGGCTCAGGCTTGAGCTCGGGATCCTCTAAAGAGAGGTGATGCAGAGGGACGATGAGCTCACCCTCTCCCCCCAACCTGCTGACGTATTTGCTCTGTGGAACTATGGCTTTCTCCAGCAGGTGGATGTGGGATGTGCTGCTCTGTGCTCCTCTTGGTGTTCCTGGCTGGGGTCCAGAGCCTGGGGGACCCAGGGCAGCCCGGTCCAGCTCTGCATGTAATTTTGCTCCCCAGTCAGATGTTCCGTGGGGGAGCTGAAGTTGGAACCAACTTGAGAGGGAGAGGCAGGTGCCTGAGCCCCTCATTTGCTGGGCGGTGCAGAGCCTGCAAGCCCAGTGCACCCTTGCAGCAGCTTCCTGTTTCTCTGGGGTTGGGGTGCTGAGACGGTGTATGGTCTCGGAGCCGGCCCGGAGCCGTGGCCTTCTGACTGTCCTGCTGACTGCTCCCTGGCAGGCCAGTTCTGGAGTGTTATTCTAGGCTTCATTCTTAGAGGCCCAGCCCAGGGCCTGCACCTCCAGGTCTTCCACAATTTTATAAGCCGCAGCTTGCCTGAGTTAAGTTCCTTTCTGTTTCAAGTCACTCTGTTGGTTTGTGTTACCCACAACAGCACCCGGACTGTGTGGACGAGTCCCTCCAGGGCGGGACCCCAGTACTTTCCCTGCTTGGACTGCAAAGCAAGCCAGACCTCGTGGGTGTCTCAGATGCTGATTTCTACCTTCCCACCTTCCCCCCTCCCCTTCTTCCTGTCCTCTTTCATTCTTTTCTTTTTGATCTTATTTTCTAACTTTTTAGTTTGAAATAAGTATAGACTTTCACAAAAGTTTGAAGTCTTGTCTGTCCCATGGTTTGAACTAATTGGATGAAAGAATTCATAGCATTATATGCATGTTTTGCTACAGCAGAACCTGAAGCCTGGATCTTCCTTTTCCATCTCTCCCACCAAAAGCAAAACATTTCCAAAGTAGTAGGAAAAGAAAGAAAATCCATCTAAGGAACCTAAGGTTGGCATCTTGCTGAGTTTGGGTGTATGCGTATGTGACAAACACATAGGCGTAGCAACGCCAGGGACACCTGGGTGGCTCAGTGGGTTAGGCAGCTGCCTTTAGCTCAGGTTATGATCCCAGGGTCCTGGGATCAAGTCCTGCATGGGGCTCCCTGCTCAGCGGGGAGCCTGCTTCCCCCTCTCCCTCTGCTTGCTGCTCTGCCTACTTGTGATCTCTATCTAATAAATAAAATATTTTAAAAAAAGAGTAGCAAGGCCAGTCCTCCCTCTGGGATGCCATGTTCCTGCTACTTCGCCTTCCTAAGACCCCGCTGGTGGCATCACTCTTTGGAACAACATGCTTCTGTGATAATTTTATACGCAGTCCTGGGTGAGCGTGGTGCTGCTGTTATCACTGAGCAGCGGTGGCTCTGATGGCCTCATGGCGATGGCTAGCCGCAGCAGGACAGGAAGGGTACGTCCCCTCATGGGCTGCTGTCGGGTGGAGCACGCACGGGTTCTGCCGCTGTTCTGTTCTGGCTTCGCCGACAGCTTGAAAGAATGTAAGCAGATGTTTCCAAGAATGTCTTAAAACAATTTCAAAACATTTGTGTTAAAAGCTTTCATGACAGGTTTAAGGCTTTGAGCAAGACCCAAGCAGGGTGGTGGTGGAGGAAACATAGTGGACAGGGAACCAGAGGAGTTGGATTAAGTCCTGGCTCCCAGGTCTTCAACTTTCAGTGAGTTGTTTAACAACTCCTGGCCTTGGTTTTCTTGTTTGTACAGCGATAGGGATTGGATGGATAATTCTGGAGTCCTGGCTTCTGGGGTTTCAATCTGTAATTTATTCCTGGCCCTCGTGGCTGCCCCCCCCTGCCCATGGTGTTGGTTGCCCAATTGATTCTGGGACAGCTGAGGGCAGATCCATTGCACACGGTAGGTGGGACGCACCCCTGGGCCCACTGAGTTCAGATTGTTCTGAGGTCCCTGTTCCCGAGTTTGGTGATGAGAAGAGGCCTCCCTCAGAGGTCTTTAAATTGGCCTCAGTCCGCCACATCGCCCTCCCGGTATACTGCAGGGCATGCCTCTGTGCGTTCCACAGATCCTAGGACGTTGTCATTCCTTCTCGTCATGAACCAAGGCGGAGTCAGAGTTAAGTTCATATGCTGGAGGGAATCTCCAGGAGTTCAAGTGCGGCTTCATACTCTTATTATTCATTAATATATTCTGCAAATGTTTATTAGGTTTTTTAAAAAATTATCTGTTGCTTGATGTGGATGGAACTAGAGGGCATTATGCTAAGGAAATAAGTCAATCAGAGAAAGACAATTATCATATGATCCCTCTGATAATGAGGAATTTGAGAAACAAGGTAGAGGATCGTAGGGGAAGGGAGGGAAAAATGAAACAAGATGAAACCAGAGTGGGAGACAAACCATAAAAGACTCTTAATCTCAGGAAACAAACTGAGAGTTGCTGGCTTGGAGGTGGGGGTAGGGAGAGGGAGGCTGGGTTATGGACACTGGGGAGGGTATGTGCTATGGTGAGTGCTGTGAAGTGCGTAAGACATGATTCACAGACCTGCATCCCTGGGGCAAATAATACATTATATGTAATAATAAAAAAAATACCTGTTGCTAATGTTTCCTCCCATTTGCTACTTGGCCATTATTTAAAATTTTCACTTATTTTTTAAAATTCCAGTATAGTTTACAGTGTTCTCTTAGTTTCAGGGGTACAAAGTAGTGATTTAATAATTCTACACGTTATTCAGTGCTCGTCAAGATAAATGCACTCTTCATCCCCACCCCCTGTTTCACCCATTGCACCCACCTCTTTACTGGTAACTACCAGTTTGTTCTCTAGAGTTAGAAGTCTGGTGTGTGTGTGTGTGTGTGTGTGTGTGTGTGTGTGTGTGTCTCTCTCTCTCTTCGTCTTCCTTGGTTCATTTTGTTGCTTAAATCACATATAAGTGAAAACATACGTGCTTTTTATGTGTTTAGACACTATGCTAGGGGATAAGGGATGGACAAAGCCCCATGGAGGTAGAGGATAAATACCAGGTCGACCAGCAGGCCTGTTCTAATGGAGGTCAAGGATAAATTACCCTGGATCCTTTAGGTGTGTTTAGATTCAATTGGAAGCAAAGGGTGGCTGGAGGGAATTGAAGTCAGGAGGAGGAACTTGGGCATTGTTGCTGTTTTAGAACCAAAGAGAGGTGCCAGGAATAATTAGAGGATGCCAAGTTCGTACCAATGATCTCAGTAAGAGTTGAGCCATGTACTTCCTCCTTCTGACCGCCCAGGTGAATCACAACTGAGTCAGTCACCTGGTGTCTGCATTACCAGGATGGCAGGTGGGAAGAGAGACACCACTGTATGGGGCCTGAACGGGTATTCCAATTTGCTGTTTTTAAAAGTGTTGTGCTGAAGAGCTATTGTAGTGTTAACAGACATGTATATTTTTTAAGACTTATTTATTTTAGAGAGAGGGAGCGTGTGGCAGGGAGGGGCAGCATGTGGCAGGGAGGGGCAGAGGGAGAGAGAAAATCTCAAGCAGGCTCCACGCCCAGCACAGAGCCCAATATGGGCCTTGATCTTACGACCCTGAGAACATGGCCTGAGCCAGAACCAAGAGTCAGATGCTCAACTGACTGCACCACCCAGGCACTCCTGTATTTTCTTTTTTAAAAAGGGATTCCAAACAGTTTAAAAGACACTTTTACTGCAAGACTTTGTCTTCTCACATTAAACTGTATTATGAAATTCTAAAACATGTAGTATTTTTGTTTAAAAAAATTGAGCCCCCCCCACCACCCCTGCCTCCCTGGCCTCCCCAGGGACACTAGCTCTAGGACTACAAACACTAGAAGGAAGGAGCCAGGTGTGTCCAATTACTCTTAGAATTTGGGTGGGGGAGAGAGGCAGTGAAAAACATTGAATGTGTAATTCCAATTATAATATTTTGGAATGGTGGAGATTTGGAGTTTGTATTAGTCAGGGTTGTCTAGAAAAGCAGCGCCAATGGGGTGTGTGTGTGTGTATGTGTGTGTGAGTGTGTGTGTTGTATATAGAAAGGGATTTATTATAAGGAGTTGGCTCATGCAGTTTTGGAGGCTGGCAAGTCCAACATCTATGGAGCCAATGTCCCAACTTAAATCCAGAGCCTGGAAGCTGCTATAGAAATAGGAAGAGCCAGTGTTGATCAGGCAGAAAGAACTGATGTTCCATTTTTTAAAATGATTTTTTAAATCTATTTGTGAGAGCGAGTGCATGTGAGAGAGCAATCGGGGGCGGGGGGGGGGCAAGGGAGGGGCAGAGGGAAGGTGAGAAGCAGATTTCCCCACTGAGCAGGGAGGTGGGCACCTGGCTTGATCCCAGGACTCTGGGATCATGACCTGAGCCAAAGGCAGGCTCTTAACCGACTGAGCCACCCAGGTGCCCCGATGTTCCATTTTGAAGGCATCAGGAGGGAGAATTCTCCCTCACTCTAGGGAGGGTTAGCCTTTTTCTATTCAGGTCTTCAACTGGTTAGATGAGGCCCACCCACGTTAAGGAGAGTAATCTGCTTTACTCAGTCTACCAATTTAAATGTTTATCTCATCCCAGAATCTCTTTCAGAAACACCTGGAATAAGGTTGACCAAATATCTGGGCAACCCATGGTCCAATTAAGGAAACGCATCAAGTAAACCATCGTGGAACACAGGTAGTCCAGAGAGGTAGTGATTGACATAAGGTCCCACAGCTGGCTAGGGTCAGGAACTGGAATAAAGCCTACATCTTCCAGTCCTGGGCTCTTTCTGCCTACTCCATCTACAGTAGGAGAACATATCCTTGGAGGTTTCCTAAAGTATAAGGGATCAACATGGCATATTTTCCCAGACCCTCAGTGACAAAGACCTTAAAACATTAATTCTTTATCAGAATAAACATGGATATATCATGGAGCATACTGGAAATTCACATGAATGCTTAAGATAGGGCATGAAACGTTAAACTGTGGACTTAGCTAAGAAGCTGGAGATATCTGCATCATAAAACTCATCTCTCCTCTGTTCCAAGCATGAAATTGGTGGGAAATTTTGAGAATCCTGGAGCTGCTCCTGGAGCTTTAATGACTGTGGAGACCCAGTTTGTATTCTAGAAAGATCTGGAGCACCCACAGTCAGCACCAAGAGCCTGTGATAGTTTTCAAATTTATTGCATTCTCTCAAAAAATTGTGCAGGTTTGGTTTTCTGTCCATAACATGTCTTGTTTATTTTTAGTGTAAAATGATGTTTTAAATTATATCCTGATAGTGCAGTTGACTCCCAGGAAGATGAGCCATTTAGCCTATGAAACTGCTCACTTGTTGGCAGAGAGTCAAGGGACCTAGGGCTTATGTCCCCAGTGAAGAGCGAGGTAAGTTCAGCTCTCTGATTCTGTCACCTTCCCACTTCTTTGCTTCCCAATCAAGAAGACTTTCTCTGCTTTGTATTCCAGGTTAGATTAGCTTTTTAGTATTATTATTATTGGAGATAAATTTGCTAATATTCTTCATCGATTCCAGTGACTTAGTTCAGTATTGATAAATCTCTTCCACGATTCTAAAACTAAACATTTGGAGTAGCAAAGAAGGCATCATTCTCCATTAACTCTTAAGAAATTATATATATATATATATATATATATATAAATTTTCTGCTCTTTCTCTACACATTAGGGTAAAACAGCTCTTCAAATATGGAACTTCCTATGTTTTTCTTTAGCTTTAAAAATATTAAAGCATCAATCAATGCCCCTAATTTGTTACATAACCAAGGGCAGGAATAAATAATTTTGAGGAGTGGTTCCCAACTTGATTAAACAATTGAGAGCTAAAATAAGAAATTTAGTCATTGAGATACTTGCCCAAGTTATATATGAAGACATTGACAGAACTTCTCACACTGCTCTTCCCCCCCGCCCCATGCCCCCGCTTTGTCCCAAGAACCTTAACTATCTGAAACAGGATGAAACATTTAAAAGAGACTTTAAAAAAAAAAAATTAACGTAATTTTTTTTCAGTGTTCCAAAATTCATTGTTTATGCATCACACCCAGGGCTCCATGCAGTGTCTGCCCTCCTTAATACCCACCACCAGGCTCACCCAACCCTCCTCCCCACAAAACCCTCAGTTTGTTTCTCAGAGTCCACAGTCTCTCATGGTTTGTCTCCCCATCAGATTTCCCCCAACTCACTTCTCCTTTCCATCTTCCCATGTCCTCCATGTTATTCCTTATGCTCCACAAATAAGTGAAACCATATGATAATTGACTCTCTCTGCTTGATTTATTTCACTCAGCATATCTTTTCCAGTCCCCTCCATGTTGACTCAAAAGTTGGGTATTCATCCTTTCTGATGGAGGCATCATACTCCATTGTACATATGGACCACATCTTCTTTATCCATTTGTCTGTTGAAGGGCATCTTGGCTCTTTCCACACTTTGGCGACTATGGACATTGCCCCTATGAATATTGGGGTACAGATGGCCCTTCTTTTCACTACATCTGTATAAAAGAGACTTTTACAGAAACTCTGCAGTCAAATGGTCTACCACTGAGCTATACCCCTAAAACTTTGATACAATAGAGAAATTCACAGAGGAAGTAACATAAAGCTTGGTTTTCTACCTTGCTTGTGTAATCTGCTATTTTGTGTCCAAAAAAAAAAAATGATGGTTCCTGAAGAGCCTTTTCTTTTTTAGTCAGCCAGTGAATCTTCTTGTCCATTCCCAGACTTTCAGGAGGAAGAAACTCAGGGTCAAACATTAACTCAGTAGGGCTGTTTCCTCAAGGTGGTCTGTTCCCCCAAATTTGTTATTTTTCATTCCCCGACTTTACTATTGGTTGTTGTCAAACTAAAAGAGTGTAAGTAGCATATAGTTAATGTAGTTTATATTATTGTTTTTATTGGTATGGGAAGGCCCTCAAGGCTATATTCTGCTTATTTTTCATCTGGTCACAACTTGAATACCTAGTTTCACAGTTTTTCTTAAAAGTTTAGACACCCGGGGCGCCTGGGTGGCTCAGTGGGTTAAGCCGCTGCCTTCGGCTCAGGTCATGATCTCAGGGTCCTGGGATCGAGTCCCGCATCGGGCTCTCTGCTCAGCAGGAAGCCTGCTTCCCTCTCTCTCTCTCTCTGCCTGCCTCTCCATCTACTTGTGATCTCTCTCTGTCAAATAAATAAATAAAATCTTTAAAAAAAAAAAAAAGTTTAGACACCCATGTTACCACAATAGGGTCATAATCAGAAACTCTTTATGCTATGGAGCCAGGAATGGCTTCTTAGCTTTCTCAGTGACAGACTGCCCTGAGGGGTCCAGCAGGAAAGTGGAGCATTTCCTATGCCCTGGTCAAGGAAGGGTGTCTCACACCCGAGAAGGTTGTCCTCAGAACGGGCAGGCATCTTCTGGGTCAGGGCACGTGGCAATATGAAGGGAGGACGGAGGTGCTGGCGGGCTTGGCCCGATCTGCTGTGGATGCTGGCAGGTGGCCCCTGGGTACACTTCAGCTTCAGACCATTAACACTTACCCTGCACGAGCACTGCATAGATGCATACACACACCTATGCACGAGTCCCTCAACTTAGGCAGCCAGCAAGTTAGGAGAGAGCGGACTGGAGACGGTTCTACACATTGCGGTTTTTAAAATTACACAAGTAATACATGAATACTTGCTTTATAAGAGTGTTTCTTTAAAGCACGTTAAAGCTCGCCCGGAGTAACTCTGTGTTGGATGGAATGCCCCGTCTTGCTCCAGTGCCTGGACTGGAACATGGGAGATACAGAGTCGATCAGGCTCCCCTGAGGCCAGAATAGGAAGTGCCTTGTTTCTTAGAAGACTTGTGGCATTTGCAGGTTTGGGAAGGGTTAGGCAGGAGAGAGAAGCCGGGAAGAGAAGGAGGACCTTAGGCCAATATTAAAACAGAACCAACACAGAAACCTAATGAAGACTGTATCTTTCTGGAATCGTTATTTTTTTTTTTTTTTTAATAAACAGGGGAGAAAAAGCTGAAAGTAAAGCCTAAAACCCTGGTAAACACATGAGAACTACCAAATTAGTACTCTGTGCAAACATACCTTTATATTTAGAGCTGGAGCCACTAGCGGAGTGACCTTCCTTGGGGCTTGCTTGCTTGACTGCACAGCAGTGACTCCAGCCTACCCGCCGTCTTCGGGGCCCCAGCCCAAGACACCTCTGTATACATGAGCGTTTTCCTTGGCTCCCCAAACATTAGAGATAGCATTGCCTTCTGCTTTTCCTCCTTCCTGAAATGAGCGCGAATAACTTTTATACAAGGAACATTACCTGTTAGTTCAGAAGTCTGGTTATGCCCTCCCGTTCAGAGGTGCATCTTGCTGGAGTCAGCCACTGTGCCTTTTGGAAATTCGTTCCTATAACTGTTTACCGACCTTCAGAGCACAGTATAAAACTTTGTCTGGAGAGGTGTGTTAGTGGAGACTGGTCTTTTAGGTACCCTCATCTCAAAGCAGTGGGGGTCCATGGGACAAATGCACATTATAGGGAAATGTAACAGTGAAACAAAAACGTTATTAACAGCCGGTGTGTTTTGAGTATAATGCACCAAACATTGTACTCTGTTATTTAAAAGTTCTATCTGATTCGATTTCCATGAAAACCTTTGTCATAGTTGATGTCATCCCCATTTTAGAGCTAAGGAGACTGAGGCTTTCCAGAAGCCTAGCATTCAGCGCCTGGCTCGGAGTTGCATAGCCAGCAACAGCGGAGTTCAGTAAGCAATCAGGGGTGTCTGTCTCCAAACCCCATCCCTTGACCACTAGAAGTTTCTGCCTCCCTCAAAATGAGCAGAAGGGAGCTGGTTCCTAGACATTGTTTCTGTGGCTGTACACTGGTACATTTCTGAAAATGAGTAACAGGGAAAACTTGAAAGAAGTAGAGAAATTGGAACTGATGCTTAGCGTCTTAGGTTTTTAGAGCTAGGAAAGAGTTTGAGAGGATTTCTATTTAACCCCCACTGTTTCCCTAGAGTTCAGTTCTCTGAAGCAACTTCCCAGATTCACGGAGTCAGGGGCAGAGCTTGGTTTTGAGGCTGGGATGCTGGAACTCTTCCCCCTGATGCCATTCAGCCACGATCCCATGCCCTCCCTCTAGGAGGGTACTCGCTTTTAGTTCTGGTAGCTCCGGTGCTCATTTGGTATGCAGCCATCTCTTCTCATGGACTGTCTTCTCTATTTGTGTCTTGTTCCTCCAACAAGATGATAAATGTTCTGAGGGCAGGTACTGCCCAACTATTGAGTTTTCTCCCAAGCTCATAGACCAGTGCCTCAAATATGCAGACGTTCAAATATTTCTGATTTTCATGTACCGATTAGGCGCGCCATAACTCTGCTTCTTGGGGAGCAGTAATTCCTGACCCGGAGGCTGGTGGACGTATTATCTTGGCAATTTCTGGATCCCTGTGGGTCTCCCTGTGGAGCTGAGCAGGAGGACCCAAGTGCTTGCCCTAAGACCGAGGTTACAGCCCCGCAGGTGGTTGTGGTGGGCACAGAGCAACCTGATGCAGCATTCCTGGGTGGTGGCCACAGTGCCAGGTTCCCGCCGTGCTGCCCTCTAGGGGATGCTCAGGTTACTGCCTCCGTGCCTCACCTGGGCGGATTGCATTTCTAAGGAGCTTTCAATTTGCAAATAGCGTACTTACTAACAATGCTGACAAAAAGGTTATTACTTTTCCATAGAGCTCTCTGCTCTCCACAGGGTTCCCAGCTGCAGGATTTCACTTCATCCTCCCCCATTTTAGAGATGGGGACACCAAAGTGGGGAAGGATGCTTAAATAGCGAAGAGGTGCCATCTGAGGGCAAGAAGGGATTGATGAGAAAACAGCCTTTTCTGGTAGCTCCTTGTTGCTCACTATGTCTTTTTGTGGCATCTGGTGAGCGTGTTTGGGTGCGTATGGTCTTTCCTCCCTGAAACCACAGGGTGCCGTTGGGAAACCAGCCCGCTGCTCTGGTTCACCTCATTCTACCTTACTTCATAGGCTGTACGTGGCTTAAGTGGGTGTTTGAGTTAGGTAGAATCTAGATAGTGCACACACCCAGTAATTTATTTCTGTGCTGCTTTTACTTAACTGTAGTACTAATTTGTCATGATTTATTCTGGGGAATAGAGATGTTCTCACCCTTGAGTTTCTGTGACCGATTTAACTTCCCATATCCTGGTGCGTGTTGCTGGGACCAGACGGCTCACCCACGGCGACAGCATTTTTAATTCCTTTTAAAAAGTAAGACCCTTCACGCTCTTAGTTTTCCTTCATCCTTACATTAATCTAAATCCTTTTTTATTCCAAATAGCTTCTGCTTAGTGAGTGATCAATGGATATTTGTTAAATGTGAGACTGTGTTTGTTAACTCGCACCTCTTAGCAACTTTCTGATCCAAACAGTATAATGCACTATGTGACTGTCTTTATTTGCCTTAACATTATCATTAAAGCTCCTTCCACTGCTGCTGCTGGCCCCCTCTCGTTGAATGCCCAGCATTCGGTAGTCAAGAGATTGTTTGCTTCTGTTTAATCCCCACCAGAGCCCTGCCCTTACTCTCGTTACTACTTCACAGATGAGGAAACCAGGGCACAGAAAGAGTCACGGGCTGCGGCTCACGTAGCCAGCAAGTGCCCACAGCCACCTGCCTTCCCACCTGTCGCATTGCTCTCTCTGCCAACTTCAAGGCCTGCCCCTTAAGGATGTGGACCAAGACTCTATGAATTAGCCCATTTTTAATGTATTTGTATGGATTCAGGCTCAGTAAGCTCATGGTGAGCACTGGCTGCGGGAGGCAGGATGGTGTAGAGCGGACGACCTTAATAGAGCATGACCTTTAGCATTGGATAGGCCTGCCTCTGAATCCGACTTTGGTCACCTGCTGAATTAGCACGGGATTTAAAGGAGTCTCTCCTTTGTTCATCTGCCCATTTAACAACTGTGCGTCGAGTGCTATGAGCTGTGCGTGGAGATGCAATTAAATAAAAAAACCGACATAAGTATCAACCAAGTAATTTTAGGAATGAGTATGATAATAAACTGAGGATAAGTGCTTCTGAAGGAGTAAAAGCCATTAAGCAAGCCTGGGAGTTCTGGGATGCTAGCCTGGAAGAAATGGTGCTTGGCCAGAGGCTGTATCAGGAGGGTGTGTGGCTCTTCGGAAGAACTGAAAGGTGCCAGGCCTCACAGGCTGTATCTGGGACTTTAACCTTTATTGCAAGAGTAGTGGGAAAGGGTTTGAGCCACTAGTGGTGGGGGGCCGACTTGGTCAAATATGCGTTTGAGAAAAGATCACTGCGGTTTGGTGCAGAGAACAGACAGAATGGAGGAGGGTGGAGAGATTTTAGCAGCTGGGTTGAGAGGAGGGGGCTTGAATGATAGCGGACGTGGAGAGGAGTGGGTGGATTTGAGAGATTTAGGAGGTAAACATATAGGATCTGGTAATAGATAAGACACGAAGGAGTGAGCGGGAGGGAGGCACGGAGGGTGACGCACAGGTTTCTAGGTTGCAGACCTGGGCGGAGGGAGTGTTGCTCACAGCAACAGGGAAATCTGGAACACTGGGTTGGTGGGGGGTAGATTATAGTTTGGGTCATGGTCATATTGGGTTTTGAGGGCTCTTTGAGTTCTCCAGGAGAAATTGTTGAGAATTCATTGGCTTCTAGAGCTCTGAAGTCAGAAGGGGAGATGCAACATGGGGATAGGACTTGGTGCCATGAGTGGTGCAGGGTAACTGAAGTAGTGGGCCTTGATGCCCTCAGCCAGGGGAAGAGTGATGAGTGAGAGAGAAGAGGGCCCAGGATGGAAACTACAAAAGCGACGGTGTAGGATCAGTCAGGGAGGGAGGAGAGAAACCGGGAGCATTGAGAAGAGGGTGTATCGAAGAGGAGGGGGTGACTAACAGTTTGCAGGATTGCTGAGAGATCAGTGTGAGAACTTAAAATTGTCCGTTGAAATTTGCAACGTGCAGGCTACGGACTCCTGAGCTTCACTTGATGGAGAGATCAAGGCAGAAGTCACTTTGGGATGGGCAAGGGTAAGAGTAAGGTTAGGAAGGGCACACCTAGTGTTGAGACAATTCTCATGGAGTCTGGCTTGTGAAAGGGGAAGAGAGAGACTAGGTGTGCACTAGAGAGGTTGGGAGTATGTGTGAGGCTATGCCGGGCAGAGATTTGATATGTTTAAATAGTCCCTGGGAAGGATCTGGTTGAGAGGGAGTGTTGACCCTCCAAGGAAGAGAACAGATGATTGCGCATCTGAAATGAAAATATCTTTCTCATGAGATGATTGTGAAAATTAAATGAGATAACATGTGAAGTTCTCAAAACAGTTGATGTTCCCATCCTCTATGCTGTTGTATATTTTTATTGGACTCTTTTTAAGGCTCCATCTTTCTGGTCTGAAATGCTCCAATTTTCATTTGATTTCTCTTTGCCATTTATTTCTTTTACATGGAAAAAAACGGTTCCTTTTGATTTTCGTTCTTCCTTTTTAAAATTCAATATATTTTTTTAAATTATCTGGTAAGTGGACATAAACACGCTTTGGCAATTTGGGTCAGTCATTTTTTATATTTAAAAATGGAAGGTGCCATTATAGCTAACCCTCACATTCTGTACTGCAGATAGAAACCTAAAGGGCTCTTTCCTTCTTCAGTTTCCTTTTGTGATTATCGACACTTTTTTGCATTTCATCATTAAATGTGTGATTCATCCTCTTATACCTCCCCCTTATTATCTAAATTCATCTTATTTTTTAAGAAATGTGAAAGTCCGTAATCTTTAGTGACAGTTTATTTTAAAACAAGTTAACTGACCGTCTTCAAGTGTAACTTGACCGATACACATCTGTATGTCCTAATCATGTAATAATAAAGTGGTCAGGTTGTTATCATGAGTGTTATGAAATAAAGCTATTCTGTGTCAGAATAATTTTTTTTTACATTTATCATGCCTCAATGCAAATATTTTCTCTATAGTTTGAGTTTTTTTTTTTAATTCACACAGTTGGCAAAATTCACTTTTTCTTACAAAATCCCTTGAACTGTGGAAGATAGTATTTGACACATGCATGGCAGAAGATCAAACACAAAAGAGAAGGAAGTGTAGGAAGTTGATCTTGGAAGAAGTGTAAGAAATCCTCTTACTTCTCAGTAGGTTGCTAACCCTGAGCTTATAGAAGCCGCTGAGGGAAGGGGGGACCAGTTGTCTCCACAAAGATGGGCTACCTCCTACCTTGGACTGCCAGCCCCACAGCCCCTTCTTCCTTCCCAGGGCCCCGGAGTATAGTTAGGGATGGATGGAGGGTTTACGTTTCTCACAGTCTGAGGTGAACTTTTCAGTCCTGGAAAGGGAAGTCCCTAGAACCACTGGCCACCTACTTAGCAAGGAATGGCTAAAACTTTACTGGCGAACCAACAAGAGTAGTCATAGAGACCAGAAAGTTGAGATGAATTCCAGAGAGAAAGGATTTCCTCCCTAGACACCTGTTCTATACAGCCAGAGGAAGACTGGTGGTTAAGAGCATGATGGTATACCAGATAGCTTTCCGTGATGGTCCATTTTCAGTATTTACAAAAACAGTACTCATCTCCCACCCGCAATGCTGCTGAGAGAGAAGCCTGGATTTACTGAGTTTGGCACTCTTCAAATAAATGATATTTTAAAAATGCAAGGAGTTATTACTGTAATTAAAAAATATATATATAATATATACCTAAATATATATAGATACATATCTCAAAGGATGGTTAGTTTACTTGTTTCTCTTCATTTCTTTGCATGCATCACAACTTTGACTCCTGGTCACTAGCCCCCCTGGTAAACAGCTTCCTGTTTGAGATTCAGAATTGCCGAGCGCTTAGTAAAATTGGTGTTTCTTATGATTTTACGTCACAATTGCCTTTTGAGTGACGATGAGCCTGGAAAGGCCTCCCTAGCTGACATAGGAGAAGGAGCATCTTTGTTTCCAATGCATCTCACCTTCAGCTGTTAAAGGAGTAAATGGAGGCACGTAACGTGATGATCATCTTAAACTCTTACTTCGTCTGCTGCTGGAAGAAGCACGGAGAGCAGCCTAGAATTTTGTTGTGTCTCGCAGACTTCTTTTGCCTGAAAAAAGCCTGTTTATGGAGGGGGAGGACATGGCTGAAAAAACACTTGTACATAAAACAGCTGTTAAGCGAATCTCCACACACTGAGATCAAGAGAACGTGAAGAAATATGTCCTTCCAAGGACCCTTTTTGCCAACTTGGAGCCTTCTTCAGAAAATAAATACAGCCACGCCACAAGTTTCTGGTAACTTAGTTACTGAAAAATAAATTGAACTACTTAGACCCTTGAACCTTGATTTGAAAAAAAATCTCTGAATTCTATTGCAGTGATGCAAATGAAGCCAGAGACACTGTGCAGAAAGTTTGTTTGCTCTTTTGCTGTCTGACGTGCCCCCAAAGATTCCTGAAGATGTGTGAGGCAGCCGTGCAGGTTTCCCAGCGGCGGGAGAGCAGGTCCCTGTGCGTCTGGTTCTTTAAACTCCATCCACGATAAGATGGCAGTGCCCTAGAGCTGGATTTTCTCCGAGTTGTCCCTTCCGTGTGGCCTGGTGCAGCCACGTGGCTGCTGGGAACATGGACCCCACCGCGCGAGAGCACGTCTTGGTGCACCTTCTTTCCTGCCAGGAGCACTTCAAAGGATTGGTTGCCTTCGGTGTGTTGTTGGTTGCTGTGCAGTTGGGGTGTCGTTTCTGAAAGTTGAGGTCCCTTTAAAAGTTCATGCTCATACTTAGAGAATTCTGGTCGTGTGCTACAGATGTTTTACAGTTTATTTCCAAACAGCTGCTTCTCCCTTCTTCAGTCTGTTTCTCCTCCCCCTCCCCACCCCCCCGCTTTTATTATTATTATTATTATTTTTTTTAAATAAAATCCCTCCGGAAACCTTTCAGCTCACATCCTTGGCAATGCTTCCTTAGTAAAGACCCTCACATTCCATGCCACGACCTTCTCCTGACCAGCACCTGTTACTGCAGGCAGGTCATCGAGTTAACAGGTTGCTGATCTGTGAGTTGGAAGTAATTTTGCGTGTGGGGATCAAAACTGTAGATTCAAACAGCCTCGGCTAGACAGCCCCCAGTCAGCCCTACCTAACGCTTCCGGAGACAACCCAGAAAGTAGAGAGGGAAGCAGTGATTTATAGTTTATAATGCTCGGAGCATCAGATCGAAAACCCCATGCAGGTGATCCAGGTCAGGGGTCAAGGGGAGGGATTCCCTGGAGGGTCCACCAGTTTGACAGTCTGTCCCCCGTGGAACTGTACCAGCAGCCAGCTGTTAATCATCCCTGAACTTCCCAGATGGGAAGAAGGGGAATAATTAAGATCCACGAATAATCTTCGAATCCCGACAATGGTTTTCCCATCCTTCTCTCACGAGCCTTTCCCCCTGGAGCTGCCATACGCGGCTAGATTGATGAATTAGAGTTCAGTTTCCTTTCCACTCCTCCTGCCCTTCTGATAAAGATATTGGGGAGAAGCAAAATTCCGGTGGAAGGGGGGCAGCAGCCGCAGGGAGGAGTTCGGGACATGCAGTGTTCGCATAGCTAAGTGCTCTTAGCAAAAGGAAGATGTGTGTGTTTGTCCTCCTGCCAGTTGTACATATGCATATGCACCATCTGTGTTGAGAAATGTGCCCGGATTTCTCTGAAGAGCCCAAGTGAGTCAGTGTCTGAAATGGAGTTACACCTCTAAAACAGTTATCTAGTATTTAGGGTTGAGGTGCTACAAAGCCAAGAGACTGAAAACAATCCATAAAGGCGTTGTTTGGCCCCCTCTCAAAAATCTGAGACACTTGCAACACAGTCCTTGGCTCAGAGGCTGGATTTTTCCCATTCATGCACTTTTTTGACAGATGAATTGTTGCAGCCTGTGGAAAAGCTCTAGGAGGAATCTGTCAGACTCCTCCCTGAGAGCGGGGGTCTGCTTGATTGCAGCCCTGTTAGCAAACCAAGGGGCCGTTTGCTCTGTGTGCCACTTGGCTACTTTTTCTCAACGGAGGCTGCTCTGTCTGGAAGGGTCAAGGCCACGTTCGACTCCAGCATATTTGCGTGTTAGGTCGGAACGAAGACTCGCGATTTAGTAAATATCAGACGCTGGTAGAACTTCTCTGGAATTCCTATTTCCTAACTCGTATGGAATGTTTATTACTTTCATTATGGTAATAACAAGATTTCTTACCCAGAATCCCATAAATCATTGGATCTTGGCACTTCCCTTCTAGGGCTCTCCTGACTTTTTCCTGGGTGGTGGGTTCCCATTTACGTTTGGCATGGTTTACCCACCCTCTGGATGGCTATGGTAGACTGATTTTTTTTTTTAATCAAAAGTCATTTTGATGCCATTGTATCAGGCTAGGGTGCCTGTGGCAAGTATAGCTTCACACCTCATGCAATAATCGTGACCTATTAGAAATAATGAGAGAGACAATCAATGTTTAGTTATAAGAGTGGCTCAGCCCCTTGTGGATGGGTGGTCCTTGCACAAGACTGGAGTGTGTTTCTTGAATTGGCAGAATGAGATGGAGGCCTTGGAAGTGTTTTGCCCGAGCTCGGTCAATTGAATTTAGACCTCCAAGAGAGCCTGGGCAGGGGCTCATTAGCCATTAGTTGAAGGCACTAGACAGAGAAGAGTCATCATTTGCATCCAGTATGGAAAGAAGTCCCCAGTTCACACATTAGTCTTTTCAGCTAGCTAGCCTGTGTATAAACTCCGAGTAAGAAGAAACGCAAGTGATTAGTCATGGGCTCTGTATGGACCCTTTCACACATTTTTGTGCCAACGATTAAAGATTTTTTGTGAACTTGAATAATTTTAAAGTTCCAGTCTTCTGTGACTTATCACATTGTGTATATGCTTTACATATATTTTCATCAAACCGTTGAACTTAGGGGGCACCTGGGTGGCTCAGTCCACTAAGTGTCCAACTCTTGATCTCAGCTCAGATCTTGATCTCAGGGTTGGGAATTCAAGCCCTGCTTTGGGCTCCATGCTGGACATGCAGTCTACTTTAAAAAAAAAATGTGGAAGGTATGGATTTTCATATTTGGGAAACATCCACCATCGTAAAACAAACAGGGGCAGAAATGGCCCTCCGTAATAAAACAAATCAAGCAAATCAGAAGTGGTCACTTTGGTTTTCAATTAAAAAAAAAAGTGTTGACATATGTCTTCAAACAACCATCTAACTTCTGGATTTAAATCTAAAGTACGTAGGTTGGAAAAGCAGGGGATTTGCAGTGAATTTAATATAAAATAAGACACATACACCCTTATTTATATATTTGTTATGTGTTTCATAATTAAGACACACATACTCTTATTTGATATATTTATTATAAAGAAAGCTTTCTGTGCTTTGCTCCTCAGGGATCTCCCTTGGGAATGCATTCTCAAATTATTCCTTTTTTTTTTTTTTAATTCCAAAGACTTTTACACTCCCGTTAGTGTGCTTTTAAGATTCAGGAGGGGAGAGAAGGGAGGGGAGGTAGGAAAGGAGAACCAGCACAATCTCACGCTCATCAGCTTTAGGAAAGAATTCTCATCGAGAAAGTTTCTGGAAATGTAATCTACTTTTAGAAATCCTCCATGCTGATACCCCCTCCAGAAAAATCTTTGTCCTTCCCCAGGGATTTGTGGATCCCATTTGGGAGATTACTGATTTAGGGCAATGACTCTTCGCCGGCATATATGTAGAGGAAAAGGTCAAGGGAAAGCGTCTCCAAAGACACTGAAAAATGAACCAGAGAGGAGACGGAAGTTTAAAAATAGGTAGAAGAATGCAAAGAAAAATGAGACCCACAAGACTAGTTCACATGGGTCCTCGAACTGAAAATGTGTAGATAAAGTTAGAGGGGGAGACAGACAGACAGACAGGCTGGCAAAGGCTCCACGAGTCTCCCGGAGAATTGGTAACATGCTCCTAAGTGGCCAGTTCCAAAATGTCTTGACAACTTCCTTTCTGGAAGTACTCTGGGCTGGTAATCCTTTCCCAGCTCATAGGATTTCTTCAGAGACTCTGCTTGGCGAGCCTTTTAGAAACGACCCTTCTATTTAAGATTTGGGAGATGCTTTAAGCTCAGCCAGGACTGTGGCTTCAGCATGCCTTGCTGGACCTGGAGGCCACTGCTTTTCACACCGGCCCGTGGCCCTGGGTTGGGGGTGGATGGTGGTGCAGGGGGCTGCAGGCTGGCTGGCGTCCCTTGCTCACTCAGGGTTGCCAGTGCTGGTCAGCATCGCTTAGCGTTTGTCAGGTTTTCGCTCCAGGCCATTCCCTCTGTCGGTTCTGAGCAATACCCCGTGTTCCAGAAGTTTCTTGTGTTTTACCAGTTGCCACAGCCAGGTTTCTGAACCTGGGCCCCTTGTTTTGATGCTGGCTCAAGATTGTGCGCACACAGCTGTTCTTACTGGGGTGTGTGTGTGTTTATTCAAGTTTGTTTTCAACTATTTTCTTCACGTGGTCCCC
Organism: Lutra lutra; assembly: GCF_902655055.1. NCBI lineage: Eukaryota > Metazoa > Chordata > Mammalia > Carnivora > Mustelidae > Lutra > Lutra lutra. The sequence goes on along the minus strand of NC_062283.1, from coordinate 19,772,302 downwards.
TTCCTCCTGCCCCCTCCACTTTGGAATTTTTCTCGCATCTGGCAGAGAGGATAAGGCAATAGTGCTGGTAGAGTTTGTCATTGTCCCTCACAGTCCTGAGGCCTTTGTAGTAAAAAAACAACGCAGAATATAACCCAAACCACCAGGTTCCTCTCTCAAGGCACGTCCCATGTCCAAATGTCCAAACATTTCCTGAACGTTTCCCACCACGACGCTTCCCAGCTTCTCCAAGGAACATCCCTCCTTTCCTCTCGTCACATGGAAGGACTCTGACTCCTGCTGCCCCAAGTTCACTTCCCTTCCTTCTCCTGCCCAGGTTCATGTTCATCCATCCTGCCCGCTGGCATTTGAACGTGCTTCCGTCTGCCGGTCTCCCACAGGAGCCCTCCCCAACCCGACCCTCCTCCTGCACCGGGCCATCTTGCTCCTCCCCTGTAAGGAATGAATTCCTGAAAGTGGTTGTTTGTGCTCTGCCTGCCTTCCTTCCCTCAACTGGCTGCCCCCTGCGCCAGAGGGTAGAGGAGGAGTGGTTATTTACCAGAGAGGGGGGCAAAGCTTTATTTTGTGTTTGTGAAAGTCCTGAGATCTTTAAGTCCCCAGGCACAGTTCTGAAGTAATTCCAGCAGACCCGTTAGCCACCCCTCATGCGTGTGCCTTCCCTCCCGGCGCTTCCAGGAGGCTGTACCATGATGTTCTTTCTGCTCCGTGTCTTCTCTTTGGGGAACATCATCACCTTCTGGATTCCATGGTGCCTCACTCTTGGTTTTCCCTCTGCTCTTTCCAGCTCCCACTTTGCTCTGTCTTCTTGATACACCACTTAACTGTTGGAGTTTTGGGGCCCTGCCCTCGGCCCTCATGCCTTCTACGCTCTCTCTGTGGCACCCATCTTCTCCCAAGGCTTCAATTTGTCACTGAGCTGTTGTCTGTGAAGTCTGTGTAGCTAACCCACAAGTTCCTCCCTCCCTCTTTGTGTCTCCAGACCCCTCCAACTGCCCACTGGTGCTTGAACATCCCAGGGGCCCCTCAAATGCAGCAGGTAGGAAAGGCATTTCCTCCTGTCCCCAAGCCCTACAACCTTTCTGTGTCCCCTGTTCAGGGAGTGGCATCACCATACAGTCAGCTTCCTAAGCTGGAGAAAAAGGCATTCTCTTAGATTCTTCTCACCTTCCTCTTGCCTCCCCCCACCTACCCATTTCAGCTGCCAAATTGTATCAGTTCTACCTCCTTCACCTTTCACATCTGTCTTCCTGTTTTTATTCTTTTCCACACTTCATGTCTTCCTTAAAAATCAATTTCCTGGAAGGCTTCCTTGTCCTCACAAAAACAGGTTGGGTTTTTGCATTGGTCAGAGAAGTAGAACCAGTAGGAGGGAGGGAGGGAGGGAGGGAGGGAGGGATGGATGGATGGATGGATGGGTAGGTGTGTAGGAATTTATTTTAAGGAATTGGGTCATGCAGTTGTGAGTGCCAACAATCCCGAACTGTAGAGTAGGCGGGAGTTGATGTTGGAGACTTGAAGCAGAATTTCTTCTGACTGGGGAAATATCTGGTTTTGCTCTGAAGGCCGTCAGCTGACCACGCCCCACCCACATCATCAAGGGAGATCTTCTTTACTTAAACTTAATTGGTCATAGATGTTAGCCATGTCGGAAGCACCTTTACTGCAGCATCTTCACTCGTGTTGGGTCAATGACTTGATACTATTAACTAGCTGAGTTGACACATAAAACTAACCATCATAGCTCTCCTTCTGGGTGGATGTCCCCGGAGTGCACATCTCTGAACTATATTTCACGCTGCAGAAATGGGCTGAGTACTCCTCTGTGTCTCCACGGGATGTGGGTAGGGATTTGTTGTCTACCCAAAGTCTGCATAAAATAGGACTGCAGACAGCCATGGGCTCATACACATATGCGTACTTATGGAGGAGCCCAATGAATATTTATTTTCTTAGTCTGTGTTTTCATGGATTATCTGTAGAAAGCAGACAATGGTCCCAAAAATGTAGAACCAGTGACAAAGGACTTTTTTTTTTTTTTTTTTTTTAAAGAAAGAGACTGCACACATGAGAGGCACAGGGAGAGGGAGACTGAGAATCTAAAGCAGGCTCCATGCCCAGTGCAAGGCCCAATGCAGAGCTCAATCTCACAACCCTGAGATCATGACCTAAGCTGAAATCAAGAGTCGGATGCTTAACGGACTGAGCCACCCAGGCGCCCCGACAAATGACATTCGATGGCAGTGGATAGTGGCCGGGTCACTGACAGCATTCAGGGTTTACCGTAGCCTGGGCCTGGATCCAGTGGTAGCAGATAAACTACAAGAGAGAAAGGAAAGATGGGTCACTTTGCAGCTAACTATTTCACACTTAAGACACCAGTAACAATAACTACTGATTATCTGTACCGTATCCAGTACTCGGAAAGGGTCACATGATTTTTCGTGAGGTCTCAACTATGGGTTTCTAGGTCATTCATTTTGGGGTTCCAGAATTATAATTTCTTTAGTTTTCTAGAAATGAGTTCACCTCTCATTCTCATGCGAGCCTGATGGCAGAAACTTAACAGAGTCGGTGCCCGGAAAACTTAGTCAATTGGAAGTTTCTCGGTTGAATGTCTGTAGTCCTTCTCTGTGGGGTTGCTCCTCATTTGTGGGTCATTCATATAACTTCAAAGAGGAGAGGGGGGACATCCAGCATCGGTTGCCATCTTTCCAGGAATTTCCGCTGGGTTGTAGGTGTTCTTGTCTCGTCCCTAGGCATCGTCCTACCTCTACCTTGATGTCTGCTGATGGCTCTGTGGTTGCACCTGAACCCCACCATGTAGCCCGGGCCAGGATCTGCTGCTCTCACATGGCAAAGCCTTTTCAGAACTGCCAGCTACATCTCCACTAATTACATTCTCAAGCACGTGGGGAAGGTATCCTTCTCCCATTCCCTCTGGGATCTCTAGGAAATTCTCTGTGACTCTCCCATCCCCCAAGCAGCCAGTTCTAGTAGTCTTCTCTCTCTGTCCCCTGGTGCTCTGGGGGACTCTGTATCCCCTGGGGCTTCAGATGGAAACAAAGGCCTGCATCCCCAGACCCCGCTGAAAGCTGTTATTCTCATCCCTCAGCTCTGCCTATGGGTAAGGTCTGTCCTTGGAGACCCACCTTGGTGTGTGTCCTTTTGGTATTCCCTCTTGCTCCTTCCTGTCCCATGATCTGGAAATTTCCTTTCAGGTGTCTGGGAAAGAGTGGAGGGAGATACACCTGGTTCTGTCCAGACCTGTTTATGGAAGGATCTTGACTTTTGAAACAGAAAAGGCAAAAGTTGGGTTGTTCTGTCTTCTTGTTGCTTTCCCTGTGGTTTGTTGTATGTCAGCCAATGTCTGGCATCCCAGGGGGAAAAGGGTCGAAGAATAGGAAGGGAAATGGGAATATAATACAACTAATACATTAGTTGAAACCTTACAATAAATTCTGCCACATTTGCAACCACCCCCAGCAGAGAGCTCTCTCACCCCCAAATTAAAGATGAGGAAATACAGAGTTTGAGGAGCTGTGACTTGCCCAGGTTCTTAAGTGGTAGGGCAAGGGTTTGGACGCAGGTTGGTCTTACTTCACTTTGCCATAACTGTTTGTAAGGAGAGACCACGGAGGAGTCATTTTGCAAGGGACACCTGACTCAGTGTGAAAAGAACTGTGAGAGTAGACTCTCCTTATACTCCTAGGGAAAAGTTTCTAGACCGCAGAATCCCAGTCCGGTGCACGAAACAGAGTTATGTAAACCATTATGCGCTCTCAGTGTTGTTTAAACTACAAAATAGCATGACTGCTACCCAAAGGAAAAAATTAAGCCCACTTTGCTCGATAGTAGAGGTACAGCACCTTTCGTGTGCTTGCTTTTGTGGACACGGTGGGAACGAGGCAAAGTCTCTGTGTCTGGAAGCTTTCATGGGGGAAAACACAGAGGCAGGACATTTTCATTTACACACAACCTGGGATTTTGAAAGAAACTCGCATCAGGGGCCCAGAAGTCCCAGGGAAGGACCTTGGCTCAGTCTAAGGTGGTTGGACTCCAAGGATGGAGTCAAGTCCCGAGGAAAGTAGAGTTAGGAAGGTGATCTGGGGGGTGTGACTGGGTCAGAGAGATGCTGTGGTCCCAGGCTGAGAAGAGGGGAGCAGGTTATGGGGTTGTAGAACAGGCTGTTAGTTCAGGGATTTCCAACACAGGGCATTATGGTTGGACAAAGAAACAAGGGACCAGTTTGTCATGAAGCTGCTTCATGATGACAAACCATGGAAGAACATTAACCAGGAGCGTTACGACCAGATTCATGTTGTTAGGTGCACTGCTGGGGGCTGTGGGGAGGGTGGGTGGGATGCAGCTTGAAGATGGGATGCTCTCATGTTGTCCAGCAGGGGGATACAGGCCTGCGCTGAGGTGCTGACAGTGTGGATGGAGAGCAGACCCGAAGGGCACTGGGGACATCCAGCTGGAGGGACTTAGCAGGGATTGGCAAGGGGAAAGGATGGTAGGGAGTAAGGTGTTGAAGAGGACTCGCAGACACCTGTCTTTGGTGCACGGCTGGAGGGTGATACCTCCAAACCAGTTAGAGAATGAAGGGTGTGTTAGGGTTCTCCAGAGAAACAGAGCAGTAGGAGATATATACACATGTGTGTTTATAAAATAGACATTTACAAATATACACATTTATATATAAAATACATATATATGTATATATATAACATAATTTGTAATACATACATACGTACTTTAATGTTTAATATAAATTTATAACATATACTACATGTAAATGTGTATAAATGCATAATTTTTTATATATAAGATATATCCTGGGTTTATATGTATATATAAATTTATATATTATATATATATTACAATGATCATAACTATATAAAATATGTACTATATATTTATCTTATATAGATGGAAAAAGAGATTTATTATAAGGAATTGGCTCATGCAATTAGGTAGGCTGAGACGTCGCAAGCTGGAGGCCCCACAAAGCTGGCAGAGTAATTTGGTCAGAATTTAAAGGCCTGAGGGCCAATGATGTAAATCCCAGTCTGAGGTCAGAAGATGAGATGTCCAGCTCAAGCAATGCTTTGCTCAAGCAATGGCTTGAGCTGGACAAATGAAAAAAGAGGTGAATTCCTCCTCCTTCCAACTTTTGTTCTATTCAGGGCCTCACAGGCTGGATGAGGCCTGGCCATGTTGCAGAGGATAGTCTGCTTTCCTGCATCTGCCCATTCAGATGCAGGTCTCATCCGAAACCCCCTGCCAGACCCAGTATTTGATCCGGGCCTTGGTGGCCAACATGACCCATGAAATTAACCATCATGAGGAGGAACAACAGTAAGTTTGGGGGAAAGATTGAGTTCAGTTTGAAATAGGTTGAGTTTGAGGTACTCTTGGGAAATCTCAAGTAGGCAGTTCAAGGTCAAAACTAGAGGTTTAGAATTCGCAGTCTACGGCACAGAGTGATAGCTGTCACCATAAGATGGATGTGATTGCCCAGGGAGAGTCCCCAGGCTGAACGTAAAAGTGCTCCTGGGGGAGATGAAGTTGGAAGTGGAAGACGAGGATCCTGGGAAGGAGGCTGAGCAGAATCCGAGACTCATGGGATCCAAAACGCGAAGAATACGAGCATTCAAGAAAGGTAATAATGTCCCATCGTGCGGAGAGATCTTGAAGGCAGGAGTGCCATCTTTGTTGCCACGGTGGAGCTCCTTGGTGACTGGAGGGGGGAATGCTTTGGCAGACACATTGAGGATGAAGCCCAACTTAGCCATTGTGGCCATGAAGGTCTTGGTTTAGGGGCAGTGAAGTCCTTTCAGTGTTTGGTGGGAAAATGTTATTTTTACTCTGTTCTCCGCATTGTTGTATTAAGGCATTTTAATAGTATTTCTCCCTCACATGTAGGAGTATTCGCTCTGGACTTTGTCTTGATGCCAAAATATCTTAGCTAATTTTCCCTAAGTTCTTGTCGGTTATATTATGGACATTCTGTTTAGGAAAGAAAAATTGTATGTGTTGAAGGTTTCAACTTCTGTGAGACCTAGAATTCATGGTGAAGTAGTTTCTATTTTGCCAGAAAAGGTAATACTTACACAATAATGTTTTCTCTTTTATTACTTAACTCTTAGTATAATTTTAGGTCCGTTTCATTTAGTATTTACTCTGTAAGCAAAACAGTAGCAGACCAATTTTTAACAAGAGAAGGCTGCTGGGTTCACAATTAAATTGCATCTTTAGCTTTTGTAAATTAATGAAATAATTCCCTGAAATAGTAATTTCCTTCTCAGTTCACAGCTATCCAGATCTTTCTGCATGATTGGTTCTGTTTTCCAGAAATACGGCACGGTCTTAGGCTCCCAAACAGAAGTCCCAGCCATTTCATCGCTGGGTGGGTTGAGGTTTGCTTTTATTATTCGTCAGTTTAAATCCTAAAACTCTGGACCTGTAAAGTACCTTCTTTAAAGAACACTTTACGCAGTCCTACCTATTCATAGCCCCACGGCAGACTCACATCCAATAATGAGGCTTTGGTAAAGCAATAGGAAACTTTGCAGTAACAACAAATATACATCATCATACTCTTTGTGGAGATGACACACTGGAAATTCCAGGTGGTACTTATTTTTAAATGTATGCTCTATTTCATGTGTCCCTGAGTTCACAGACTCCAAAATAAATCCAGCACAGGCAGCGCCCCCTCTTTCATCTTCTACACAAAACATGGGCTGTCACCAGTCCCAAGCAGTGAAGTGTGTAGTTGCTTCAGCCTTCTCTTGGCATATAAAGCTACGGAACTAATCTTTTAAGAGGTGATGTATTTTAATCCTAATAAGCACCTAAGAATTCATTGAGTGAAAACTTGAGGTTAGTGATCAACCTTGGCCAATGGATGCTTATAAATTATTTCAATATGAAATTGTGTTTTAGGTGAGGAACAAGAGTGGGTGTTGAGAGGGAGTAATAAACCATCAAACTTCCAATGGCAACATGTCATCGCACCACTGTTCTTACTGGACATCATTCACAAGCATACCTTTGATTTATTTTTCTCCCTGGATCTGTAAATCTCTTTCTTGGAGTACAAATTGCATGAGTAGTAAGTTCCATGTGCCAGGAGATTGCTTGGTTCATCTCTTAGACTTCAACTTTATTAATAACAGCAACAAAAAAGTGTTTTGACGCAAGCTTGAGAGAACCCCAAAGTGAAAAAAAAATTATTTTAGACTCTCCTTTTTTGATTTATGTGTATTTTTTACTAAGCGAACTCCTCTGTGATCATTTGTTCCATCATGATGCTTTGAGAAATGTAGAAACTAGACATTGAAAAGGTCAGATGTGTTGATGGGTCTGTCCTCTCCTGGGATAGGGTGACTTCTGCTTGCCATTATGTCGTGGGCCTTGTGCTTCTTCTAACATTACTTCCGTTAGGTGAAATTTGCCTCTAGAAACTCTCTAGTATTTTAATCTTGGTTTCTTAATTAGTTGACTTGTTTGGTTGAGGGAAGTACTAAGGAGACCATCTTACACATATGCATGAAAATGTACCCAGTGCATTCACCTCTGCAGAGTCCATTAACCTTGTATTTTAAGGCCATAAGCTACACTTTAAGGCCACATCAGCTAGTTCCTTGCCATGATAATGAGGTAGAACTGGGTGCAAGACCAGAGAGCTGAGGACTCTGGGCTCAGCAGGAACCACAGAGGTTGTCTCAGTCTTTTCAGGTAGCTGTAACAGAATGCCATAGACTGGGGCAGGAGGGGGTGGTTCTTATAAACAACAGACATTTATTTCCCACAGTTTAAGGTCAAGGCACCAGCAGATATGGTGTCTGGTGAGAGTTCACTTCCTAACCAGGCTTATCTGGCCATCCTCTCACTGTGTCCTCACCTGGCAAAGGGGTAAGGGAGCTCTCTGGGGTCTTTTATAAGTGTAGTGGCTCTGATCAGGAGGGTTCCACACTCATGATCCTAAGCATCTACCAAAGGCCCACCTCCTGACTCGGTCACACTGGGTTGGAATTCAGGATTTCAACGTATGCATTTTGGGAGACACATTCAGTCTGTAGCAGAGATGATCTGGGTCATTTTCTTCACCTTGCGGATGGAGACCTAAGACCCAAAGACGTCAAGTTCAGCTTGACGGCTCTGGGAGCTGCTCTGGGAGCTGCTACTGGATGACCACCTTCCATCCAGTAGTTCTCCTCTAGTATAGGGCACACAGATAACCTCAGCAAGTTTCCCATATCACCATTGGAAGCAAGCAAACACACCTGTTGCATGTGTTCCCATGTTCTCAACAATCTATTTTCCTATTCCCAAAGACAGTGACATTTTGTCATTCCCATTCATCGTGAGGGTAAGGACTCCGATAGCCCTTCTACGGTCTTGCCCTGAAGACTGCTGTGTGCCACACACTGGGCCGGGGGTCGGAGTTCAAGGACAAATCAGACACCTGTCAATATGAAGTATTTCTCAATAGTCCTTGATCCCCACACCCACACGTAGCCCGAGGGAGATGATCTCCAAAATAATTCCCTTAGATTTTACAACAACTGGCCTTGGCTCAGGAACCAGAGAAACCCCTGCTAGGATTAGAGGTGGCTTTATTTCCCAGATTCTCTGGCTAGATGCCAGAGTGATACAGGGAAACCAGGACCGTGGTCACCAATGGGCCTTCTGGCAGGCCTAGGGGGATTGGATCATCTCATTACATCATTTTTAATTATTACCTCTTGACCCTCACTCACTCGCTTTCTCTCACCACATCGTGTACTGATTTTAATTGGTCAGTAGCCGAAGAGTAACAAGCTTACTCGAACTTTCCAACATAGAGCAGGAAAACTTCGGCTACTGCGAATTCCAGGGTTTTGGATGGTAAAATCTGGCAGGGACTCCAAAGGAGGCAGAGAGGAGAGAACAGCTTATTCAACAGAATAACCTCATTTTAAGGCCGGAGTGCCAAGCTAATTTGTTAAAATTACTGTACTCACTTCTCAATTATCCATTTCAAGGATTATTTACCTTGTGGATTTTCAATGGTCTCAGGGTCTCGGCCAATCAAAGCAGAGGGTCAGGGTCAGACGCCGAATCAGTAATTGTGTATAAAGTAGAATTCAGAAAACTGCCAGGAACATGGATTAATTCAGGAAAGCCCTGATGAAATTATTGAAGTTAAAGTTATGATTTTTTCCCCCCAAAGAAAGGCTGTCTAATTCTAGCTGAATGTCATTACACAAGTTACTTAACTCTTCTGGGCCTCGGATTTTGCCCGTAAATGAGGAGAATGAATGAATGAACGAACGAACAGGTCCTCTGACAATCCGCTCATTCATTCACCAGAATGAACATTCGGGTCTCTTCCAGGGCCAACACCTTATAAGCATAGAACCGTTACTTTCAAGTACCTGCAGTAACTGCTAATGAGTCAGTCCAGCATCCCGACCCGTTAGCTTACTTTAATAAACAGGCATTTACAGTTGACAACAGCCCCAGCCAAATCTACTGTCCCTCAATTACAGCGTTTGTGAAAAAAAAAATAACGTCTACAGGCCTTTAAAGCATGGAATCTTCAAATCTATGAAAGGAGCTCAATTTTAGTCCACACCCTCATTAACGGTGCTTTCTCCCCTTCATGTGGGTCATTTCCATTTGCTTAAGGGACCCATTGTTTATTGATAAGTTCAAATGGTGAAGGGTCAGGTGCCATGTAGAAAGCAGCTAAGCCAGGGGCACCTGGGTGGCTCAGTGGGTTAAGTGTCTGCCTTTGGCTCAGGTCATGATCCGAGGGTCCTGGGATCGAGCCCCAGGTCAGGCTCCCTGCTAGGCCTCTGTCCCTTCCACCTGCTCCTGCTCTCTCTCTCTTTCTCTCTCTCTCATCAATAAATGAAATATTTAAAAAAAATAGTACGTTTGGTCTCCTCTTTCCCCACATACTGGCCTTTGATTTCCATAGCACAACTGTCTCACAAGATCTGTTAATCAGAAGCTCTTCCTCCGCGGTTCGGGTCTTAAATCTTATCTGGATGGCAGGATCTCTTGCCTCTGTTCCTACCAAGTTTAGGGATTCTGAGTAGCTCTCTCTCCTAACCAAAGAAGTTTTCCTTTCCTTTGGGGTGTGAGGGTGAGTCTCTGTACTTTAGTTATAATGGAGTTGCCTTTTTGTTGCATTTTATTTCCATCTTCAGGAGCATAGTGGCAATATTTATTGGAGCAGCTTTATTTTATAAACCAACTGATTACATTGATTCAATAAGAAGTCATTAGTTTTAAAAATTCAACCCATGTTTTCTAGTGCCCATGATTCTTCACCCAAAATGTTTTTTCTTTACCTAAACTGGACAGGGTTGTGGCCATAAAATGAAGCAAATCAAAGGTGAGCCACAAAGCCTTGACCTTGACTCTGATCACTTGGGCTGGACATTGCCAGCCATGTCTGTTTCAGTTTCAGGGAAAAAGGGTCCGCTTGCCTCAGGTTGGAGGAAGCTGTGCATAATAAACTTTTTGAAGGGAGGGAGGTGGGGAGATGGGGGTAATTTGGTGATGGATGTTAAGGAGGGCACGTGGCGTTAAGGAGCACTGATGAGTCACTGACCTCTGCCTCTGAAACCAATAATATATGTTAATTAGCTAAATTTAAATTTAAAATAAATGAAAAAAATTTAAAGGACAAAAACAACAAAAATTGAGATTGTCCTCCTTTGGCCACTTAATTTGGAAAGAAATGTGTCTCTGTGTTGGGATGTAGCAATGAAGGCTAAGATGAAGAAGCCAAATATTTCTAAACTGATGAACCCTCCCATGCAAGTGAACAGCATCCCTTCATTCTGGGAGCTTGGCATTAACTTTTTAACAGAACATTTACCTCCTTGAACCGTATCCTCTGAAGAACTTCCCTGCAGAATTTTCAAACTGCTTTGTTTATTGTTTTCTTGAACACCAGTCCTCTGGTTTCTGGCATTGCCCGATACAGCTGCACTCAAAGCCAGCTCTTCATCGTGGGGCAGTGACGCACCGAGAAACTCGAGAGAAAAGCACCTGCAGGGACTGACGCTCGGGCGGGAAGGAGGGAGGGGGGCGGGGCGGGGGGAGCCCCTCCAGGTTGGATCTGAATACACGCCTAAGAGCAAACCCAGGTGAACAGGAAATCATTTCCTTCTGGTCAACAGTGAGCTCTGAGATCCACAGTGACCAAATGCTGGGGCCCAGGACAATCGGATGGTGCCAAGTCATGCTTCGCCCACAGGCTTGGCATCCCCTGTGATCACAGGTGGGTTCTTGAAATAGTTCAGGGCCTGGAAAGGTCTGTCCAGAGAATAGGGTAGTGTCAGAGGAAATATTTTCCCTCCACATTTCTCTCTCGGCTTGGGAGATGTGTGCCAAACTGGGGTGGGTGGGAAGCTCCAGTGGCTTACAGAATGCCGCGTGAACACAGATGCCTTCTGTAGCTCCACAAGGTCTATGGAGAACTTAGACGTGAGGCTGCCTCTCGTGACTTAGTGGGCCCCGGAGCCACGGCAGATGTAGCAACGTGGTTCTGGTTGGCAGAAATAAGCAGCCTCCCAGACATCTAGCAAGATGCGGATGGTTGTACGTAGAATTCACCAGATCGACCAGTGAGGTCAGCTTGATCTAGGTCAGGGAGACATACGTGCTTTCCAGAAATCTGTTGAGAGCGTTTTCTATCAGGGACATAGGGAAAACCTTTAACTGGATATAGGAGTCCGGGGGGTCAATTCCTAATCCACTTCCAGAACACAGAGAACCTGCCAACAGGCCATTTAGAAGACCCAGGGAGGAACGCTCCAGAGACCTCCGGCGGGAAGAAGAGCCTTCTGTCAGCCAGTGACTGTACTCCCTAATTCAGCTTATCTCTTATTAACATCCATTATTAAGGAAAAAGTTGTATGGTTTATAGATATTTTAGATTTAAAAGAAAATTGTGTTTAAGCCCAAAGGGAAGAGTGTCTCAGTGGAAGCTTTCATTCACTGGACCAGTAAATTCTAGTTGAGTGCCTCTGTTTTCTTGGTACCTCTGTGTGGTGACTTAAACAGGTTTGTCCCTGTCCTCTGTGCAGTTTGCTGAGTCACGTGATGGAGCGTCACTCAGAGACTAAGGACAGTTCTCACAGTTGATCTTTCAGGAACCCTTGTTTCCAGGGGTTGTAATATTTACAAGTAAGGGGCTTTTTTCTATCATAGTCAAAATTAATGGAATAAGCACCATCTTCAGCAGACCCTGGGTTTGTGGTGTGGCCGAGTTAGAAGGACACTATTTGTTAAGCTCTTGTTAGGTCTCCCGTCAAAGGACAAGGGACAAGCGAAGACAAGGAAGGACGGGGCAGTCTCTTGACCAGCAGACAAGGTGCGGCCGTTGACAGTGTGTGCTTCTTTGGAACAGGTGGCTAAAAGGCGGGGGGTGCCAGCCAGTGCCCATGAGGGCCCTGAGATCCTGCCTTTGGATTGCCACTGACATTGCAGCGTCATGGTTTGTTTTGTTTTGTTTAAGCAGTGTAAAGAAAACCACCTCAGGGTATGATGGGTGCTAGGAAAGTACTGTTATAAAAAACTGAGTAGGAGGGGCGTCTGGGTGGCTCAGTGGGTTAAGCCTCCGCCTTTGGCTCAGGTCATGATCCCAGGGTCCTGGGTTCAAGCCCCACATCAGGCTTCCTGCTCAACGGGAAGCCTACTTCTCCTTCTCCCACTCCCCCTGCTGATGTTCCCTCTCTCGCTGTGTCTCTCTCTGTCAAAGAAATAAATAAAATCTTAAAAAAAAAAAAAAAAAGCTGAGTAGGGAAATAACAGACTTTGGTTGGAGTTGGCCAGGGCAGTTCCCCGGATTAGAGAAGGTGAGCAGGGAACTGAAGGACAGGAAGGATCTGCTTGGTGCAGACCCAAGGAAGAGCCCCACCCCCAGGCAAAGGGAGCGAGCAGCCAGCACAAATGCCCCCAAAGCCTGCGACCCTGGTGCCTGAAGTGTGGCTGGATCCGGGGCGGGTGGGGGAGGGGAGGTAGGGGGGCTAACCGAAGAGAGACGCAGTGGCCAGGTCATTTGGGGCTTTGGATTTCTTGAAAAAGAGTTTGGATGTGTTCTAACTAGAATCTATTGAATACAGTTGTGATGTAATCCTAGATACGGCTTCCAGATTAACTCTCTCTGTGGGTTACTGCGCTACACAAAGATCCCCGGGGATGCCACACCGACTTCCAAGTGGCATTCGGTGTCCTTCTGCATGTCCTGTCTTTCATTTCTGGCCTGCACGCAAACTAACTTCCAGCCTCATGCCCACCTCCACGCCCTCTGCTCTCCCACCACAAGTCTTCGGACGAACCATTATCTCTGTGTCCAGAAAACTCACTACCTTTAAGGCCCAGCTTACGTGGCATCCCCATCACAATGCCCTCTTTTGTAGTTTCCTTGGCCCAGATGTGCTCTCCCTTCTCCACGAGACTTTCGTAATTCATGAGTACCGCTCTATTTCAGTAATTTCAAGGTGCGTGTTTTTTTCCACATTCAGCTTCTGAAGTTAGACTGTGCCAAACAGTTCATGCCCATGTAGTTTAGTTGGAAGTGCTTTTAACCTCATTGGTTGTGTAAATGAAGTCTGTTTTACAATCAGGGACATCTTAGATCAAATGAAGCATGGTAACTGGTCTATCATACGCTATTGTAATCAATATAACTGCATTTTCCCCTCCTGAAATAAGGGCTCTGAGCTCAGGGACCACATGGTAACTTACCCCTTTCATATCCCAAGGTGAGCATACTTTCTGATGTGCACAGCTGCTGCTTCAAAATGAATTGAAAATGACAAGAGAAAAATGTGTAGGAAACAGTAAGAAATTTATTCCAGCTAAAGCTGAGGGACTGAACTGGAGCATTATAAGAGATGGAAACGTCTAGAGTGGGATGGGTCACCCATTGAGTAGGGAGCCCACATGCCAGGCTAAAGAATTCTGATCTCCTCTTGAGGAATCTCAGGCAAGTTCAATGCAAAGTCACTGCTGTCGACCGAGTACTTGTGTTCCCACAAAATTCTTACGGTGAAACCCTAATGTGATGATACTGAGGGTGATGTCTTTGGGAGGTAACTAGGATTAGATAAGGTCGACTGGGTAGAGCCCTCGTGAATGGGATTAGTGCCCTTACAGAAGTCCCAAGAACTCTTGCTTCCTTCTTCTGCCTATGACCCAGGAAGCGGATTCTCACCAGACACCAAATCTGCTGGCATCTTGACCTGGGACCTCCCAGCCTCCAGAACTGAAAGAAATAAATCTCTGTTGTCCATAAGCCTCGCCCCCACCCAGGCTGTGGTATTTTTTGTTAGAGCAGCCTGAACTAAGATATCCCCTGAGATAGGATAGTAAAGCACAGGTGTAAGTAAGAAGTAAAAAGCTCAAGGGGGCTATTATTAACCCTCTTTCTTCTGGTTTTAACCCTCACTTCTGATCATTCTTCTTTTCATGATTCTCCCCACTTAAAACATTGTAGGTTTTTTTAAACACCGACCTCCTTTTGTCATCAGCCATCTTGCCACGTCAGCTGTTTTTTCAGCATTCCTTTTTCCTTTTTTTTTTTCTTTGCTTTTTTCTTTATTATTCAGTAGGGGCCCAGGTCTTATACATAGTGAATATCAAGGCAGAGTTTTCAGGCAGCTCTAGGACTATCAGGACCAATTATCCAGGTCTTTATTTAAATTATTAAAATCACATTCAACTTGAACTTCAGTGGGGATTAAGATTTTAGAACCCAAAGACACACGGGTAAGGCTGTAAATCTTCTCTCCCTACCATTGGAAAATTCATTCACTCATTCAGAAAACATCTGATGTTTTCTGCATTCCGGTTGTTATGCTGGGTTCAGAAAGACACAAATGAAGATGCGCTTCCTTCCTTCAAGCAGATTCTATTCTAAACACAAAAAGTTGGTTAGTAGGTCAGGGAGGGGAAGAGAATGCTCAGGATTGTTAGTAATCACCTATTGACGACCTTCTGTACTGGGTGGGTTTAAATATCCATCACCAGACTGGGTGATTTAAAAATACCTTCTGTCTTTTTCTATGACCAGGTGTTAGTGTCTAAAAAACAGCCATTCCCAGAAATACTGTCCCCTCTTCTTCACCAACTTGATACTTATAAACGCTCAGGTCACACTGGAGTGATACAGTGTTTCAGAGAAGGCAAGTTATTATGCAAAATGTAACTATTTACATAATACCCATGCTGATCTACTGTAAGTGTTCTTTGACAATTTCAGTTTTTCATCCCTCAATCCAGTAGACAAAGAGCCGTGCAAAGGAGTCCACCTAAGTCTTCCCCGTAAAAGAGCTTTGTTGGCCATGCCATCTGTCACCCTTCCAGTGGAGCCAGGATAATCCTGAGCTCATTGTCAATATATGCTATCTTTCGGATTACAGAGTTACACACTGACATACAGGTATGTGAAGGGATCTGTATTTATTCAACACATATAAGATGGTTATCGGGGCTGCAGTCATCTTAAAAAGTAAAATGAAATTTGTCTTTTGAATCTGAAACACCGAGATGCTACTCTTCTTTGTGGTTCTCCGTTAGTTTCATATAAGGAGCCAACTCTATCCCTCTGTCTTCTTTTAATGGCTTAGGGTAGATGGAATTTTAATTGTAGAGTTGCATCAGATACTCTGGAAGGAAACCAGATCTCTCCCCATTAGAGTTTGTAGAGGTTTCAAGTAACAAGAATGAATGTGAATCAGTTGGGCACTTATTTCATTGTGACTGGGGAAAACGGTGTCAATTTTTGGATCAAGAGCTTGTTGCTTTTAGAAGAGCACTTGTAGGACCATGTAAGGCAAAATAAAACCCCTACAAAGAGCATTTTGAGGGTCAGTAGAGATCATAAAATATTCTAGCACAGAAGTCAAAAGGCCGTTAAAATCTTAACCGCTCTACCATGTGAAAAATGTCCCAGTGAGGCTTCCCACACTAAGCGAGGTCACCGTGGAAGGCACATTTGAGTCTGTTTATCTCCGGTTGGAATGACACATGACTACAGTCACATTTAGTCTCATTACTGCTGAAGTGTGAAGTGTCCACTTGGAAAGAATGCGTGCAGTCTTCCACACATAAGGATTGTTGGGTTCTGAGATGTGGGGTCAGCAATGTGGTTGAACGCTTTTTAAGAGATTAATATCGAACACATTTTCTACAAAGCCTGCTCAACACATCAATTTAACCACTTGGTGCCAGCCTTCCGAGCCCCAGGGAACACGAGGCAAGTGCCGCTCGCTGGATTTCCAGGAGCCTGACATATTTCCCCTCTCCTTCTCACTTGGTGATGGTGAGGGGGGCGCTTGGGGGAGCAGGACCTTTAAATGAGAATGATACATATGTTGTTGTCCAACCCAGCTTAATGAAATCAATTTCTATTATGGTGGTCTCTTCTTAGCACAAATAGACAGCCTGTAAGTTACAGTCCCTGTGACCCATTTCTAGGACTGCCAACCAGTTAATTTCCCTTTGTACAAATGTCTTTATAATCCTTCACATTCTCATTATAAAAATTTAAGCAGCTTTTCTCATGTGTAAATCGCAACTTCATTCCTTTCCCCTCCCCAGATTTTTGACGCGCAACTGTATGGCTTTTGTGGTTGTGTAAATGAACTTCTCGGATCTTGATACATTCTCTGATTCTAAAGAACACATACTTGTGGTCCTGACAATTACAGAAGAAAGAGATTTTAAAAAGGGGAGTATATCAAGGTAGTCTAGAGGATTTTTAGTATGGCCTTTCCTTAGTTCCCTTGTTCTTTCTCTGGGTTGGGCAACTCTGAAGACTTTCCATCCTAATGGACATTCACATTTTCCATTTAAGAATCCATCTTCTTAACCTGTGATTGGATTACTAAATTTTTAGAAGAAAAGTAAGTGTAGCTTAAAATGAAAGTTGCATGCTTTATCAAGAGACGGATTAATCTTGGGTAGTTAGGTGAGTGGGAAGGGAAAAACGTCACCTATCGGAGGAAGGAATGGATGGGTTAACGGCTGCCATCTTCAGTTTAAATCCGACCATTGAATTACAGGTCGCCCCTAGTCTTGGTCACTTCCTGAAAAGAGGATTCCACAGTCCCTCTGTCCTCCATGGCAATGGTTAACTCTAAACAACCAATCCCAACATACTTTGCTTCAGTTTGTCATTTCTTCATTTACTCTTTTTTTTTTTTTAAAGATTTTATTTATTTATCTGACAGAGATCACAAGTAGGCAGAGATGCAGGCAGAGAGAGAAGAAGGGAAGCAGGCTCCCTGCTGAGCAGAGAGCCCCACATGGGACTCGATCCCAGGACCCTGGGATCATGACCCGGGCCAAAGGCAGAGGCTTTAACCTACTGAGCCACCCGGGCGCCCCTCGCCATTTACTTTTATAAGTAGGGAACAGTGGGTCACCCTCAGTAATGCTCTCTTTATGACTGTAGTTGGGGGAGAGAACAGTGTCCTGCAGGAGGCCTTTTTGACTTGCATGTAGCCATGGCTTTCCGAGTGTGAGCCACAGATCATCTGTATTCGCATCTCCTGGGAACTTGTTAGACAAGCAGATTTGGAGGACCCCCCCTCCCCGATCTATTAAATCAGAAATTCCAGGGGTGGGCCCAGCAATGGATGTTATCTTTGACCCTCCAGATAATTCTGATGCATGCAAGGTTTGGGAACCCTGGCTATATAGAAAGGTGAGGAAAAGCTGTCATAAAAGAGAGAGGATGCCTCAAACCATCCTGGGAAGAGCAGACCCTCTGCGTCCCCCATCATACCTGAAGTGCCTCTGGAAGACAACCATGGGATGCAGCCTTACGTTACCTCCTCCCTGTGCACGATCCCAGTTCTTTTATGTGTGACTAACCTAAAGTCTTGAAATGTTAATATGAAAAAAAATTCATAAAAAGAATTGCACTTATAATTAAAGTCAGCTGATACTTTTGGTTGGTAGAAGACAAACTTCTGTAAAATCTGAACATTGACTGATGGGTGGAGAAGCTTTTCTCAATCATGTGCATTCCATTGACCGGAAACTGCTCAGTGGCCCTTGGGGTGGGGTAGGGAGACCACATTGCCATCTTACTAGAACCAGTTGCCTGAGATTTTTTTGTGCTATGGTTTACTTTTCAAGGCTGCAAGTTCTGAATTATCAGTTTTAAATTTTGCATTTATTCTTAGGACCTGGGAGGTCCAAAGAAGATTTGGCTGGTCCCTGAAACAGCTTCCCTCTGCCTTTCCAAAAGGCACTAGACGTGTCTGATTTTATTTACCTTGAAAGAGCAAGCCAGGCACGTGTTCAGCTTCTGTGATCAGAAGCATCCGCTTGCCATTAGCATTCCTGGTCCTTGAGACTCCTGAGAACTTGTGACCATAAAGCAAATCTAGAGCTAGTTTTTAAATTTTTTTTTAAATTTAAATTCAAGTTAATCTGTAGTATCATTCGCTTCAGAGGTAGAGTTCAGTGGTTCATCATTTGCATCTAACACCCAGCGCTCCTTCCATCAAGTGCCCTCCTACATGCCCCTTACCTAGTTGCCCCATAGAGCTAATTATTTTTTTTTAATAAAAGGCTTTGGTAGGGGCCCTGTTTCTTCTAATGGGCATACAATACAGAAATAGACTGTCTTTAAAATGTCCATGTTGATTAAGGTTTAAGAATCTGTGGCTTCAACATTTATCATTAAATCCTGTAAACTTTTGGCTCAAGTTTATTTAGATGGAAGTCTCTGGTAGCTTTTGGCAACCTGTAATAAAATAAACTCGGAGTGAGTGGGAAGTAGATATCCTATGTTTCCTGAAGCTTTCCTGGGTCAGGGGCTGGGAAGAAGCTGTTGTTCAAGGGGTTAATGGTGTCCAACCCTTATTTATGTTTGTGCGATTAGGGATGTGCAAGACAGGCCTCTGGCACTCAGTCCAGGTTTGTGGAAGATTAGCTGTTCTAAACAGAAATGGAAGAACAGCCCAGAAGAATTGGAAAAAGAATGCGTAGCATGAGCAACAGGATTTGTTGTTGTTGGTTTTTTTTTTTTTTTTCCTTCCTGTGTGTGGCTGTGTAGAGGCGGAAAGGGGATGAAATGCGGTTTAAAAATTAAATGCAGACTAACTGCTTTCCTCTGAGAAATGCCAGAAAACATTTAATCCAGGAGATACTCCCGACCACTGACCACATTCCTCCCACCACCATTCAGGGGAAATCTTCAGGCTCTGTCAGATAGGCTGCCACGGTCATGACTGCAAATGCTATCTGTTGGTTTTTTTTTACGGCTTATATAGCCCAATGGGCGAACAGCATGTGATTGTGTTTGAATTTATACCATGCTCAGCTTGGGAAAAAACTCAAACTGACCTAATGGGGTTGAAGGCTTGGGAAGTTTCTAGGGAATAAAACATCATCAAAGACAGCAAAGTTAAAGGAAACTGAATCTGAATGTGAAACTATGTTGCATTCTCCAAAATCTCTTACACCATGAGATCACTTATTTATACGGTGGTTGGCTACTTCTTATGTATGAAGCTAGACAGTGTTAGCCCAAGGTCTTAAAGCCATTTAAAATTATATGTATATAAATATGTTTACATGTCTTGCTCTATAAATTCCTGAAGTTGTGTCTAACGTTTTTGGTTAATTATATGTACTGATAGGAAAAACAAAACAAAAAACAAAAAATACACCTTTATTTGGTTCACTGAAGAATGCAGAGTAAACACTTGCTCTGTGCCAAGCTGTTCATCTTATCCAGAAGGAGCAACGTGGTTCCATTCAAGTTTTGTGACCCTCAGAATTGGAAACAACTAATATAGCATCATGGAATCTTAAAACTCCAAGGGATATTCAAGAACATCCAGGTCACTATCCTAAATTTACAGATGAGCACACTGAGCTTAGCTCAAGCAGCCATCCCAAGACTACAGAGGCAGCTGCTGGCACAGCCAAGCACAGGCGCCATGTTGCTTCTCTCAGCCTAGACGCTCCCCACGCCCCAAACTCTTATGGATGCTCAGACTTGCCTCCAGCCCCTGTGCCAGATCTAGTCACTAAAAGGAATCAAAAGTCTTTGTCCTTGAGCTCACACATAACATTATATTGGTCGTAGATCTTTTCTTCCTCAAATGTTACACAGCGGAAGCTTATGAAGTATGAACATTCACCAGAGGCTCTATTAAGATTATTTTCTGGAAAAAAAAAATTATTTTCTGAAGAGGCGCCTGGGTGGCTCCATCAGTGAAGCATCTGCCTTCAGCTCAGGTCATGATCCCAGGGTCCTGGGATCGAGCCCTGCATCGGGCTCCCTGTTCAACGGGGAGCCTGCTTCTCCCTCTCTCTCTGCCTGCCACTTCCCCTGCACATGTTCCCTCTCTCGCTCACTCATTTGCTCACTCTCTCTCAAATAATATATTTAAAATAATAAAAACCATTATTTTCTGAAAGATTATATTTCATAGTTTCACTCCTCTTTTACCAGAAGTGTTTATAAGGCATTAAAATACACGCATTCTTGAGAGAAGGGAATTCTCAAAGTATGTGGGAGATGCTTCTCTGCTCCCAAACCCAACCCTGAATCTCGGGGGCAGGGGGGTTGAGATGCAGCGTGCTTCCCGTGTGTTCCCGTGGGGACAGCAGCCGTCGGGGACCTGGACTGCCCTCCCCAGAATGCTAACCCGGCCGCAGCCATACTCAGAAACCCGGGGTCTGATGGAGGCCCTCCTGGTGCTGCCTTTCCCTCGATTGGAAAATGCCACATCGAGGGCCCAAAACATATGCTGTTACCTCCCTACGGCTCACACTTTGGGACCAGAGCCGTATCTAGGGAATTACGGAGCTCATGCTAGATGGGGTCAAGGGTCAGTATGTAAATGATGACTGCTGTCTTGTTGAGAGGGCGTCAGCCTCTCCCTCTATCACAGGCTCCTGACACGTCCTCCGGCCTCAGTGGCTGCAGCCTGATGCTTGAGTGAACAGATCTATACCCCCACCCCACTGGATCCTGTCCCCAGGACCCCGGGACAGCCGCTCCCAGATGCTCAGCATTCCTGGCTCTCCTGGAGGCGCTCATGGGGTGGTCCTGAGGGCCGGGTTCCAGGAGCAAGAGTCAGATGAGTGTGGAGATCGGTGGGGGGGCGACAGTTGGGGGTATCTGGCGGGTTATGGAGTGGGAGGCGCTTGCATAAGGAATAAAATGACGGGAGGAAGAAATCCGTGATGGAAGAGGAAATGGGAACAAGGTCTGGCTTGTAGGGATAACGGTTGGCCTGGTAACTAGTTGCCATGGGATGGGCCCCCTGTTAGGACCAATGTATACCACCTCGAGAAAAGCCCTTTCAGCAGGCAGTTTCTGACCCGCTCTAACTGAACCGGCTTGATTAAGGAGACTTTGTTTATAACCCACTCTGCGTTCAGAAATAGGGTCTAAGTTCGGGTAGTCGTCTCTTCTGCTCTTGCGTCTGATGGTAACCAGAGGAACGTTGCACATGTGATCCAAGGTATAATTTGACTTCATTGATTCCAGGCCTCCTTGTTGTCTCCCTAATATCTGTCCCCCCACTTCCTGCATGTGGGTTCCCTTTGCCCTCGTTAAACTCTTCCCATCAAATTCTGGCAGAGGGGAGAACCCTCTCTCTCTAGGTAGCTTTTGTAGGTGGAAACACCTAATTTTCTCTTTAGGCAGTAAAAAGCCCCTGGCGATGAAATTCCTTAAGGTTTTTGTTTTTCCAATTGGACTTCTGAGCTCAATGAAAAAAGCGTCTCTATGAAATGACCGCTGCGCAGGTGGTCTCAGAGAACAGGCCTCTCTGCTCAGAGCTTTGGGTCAATACAGACAGGTGTTCAAATGGAGAACACGGGGTGGGGGTTGCAAGCCAGGACTGAAACTCCAAATTCAACATGGATTGAGTTGTTTTGGGTTAGGGTTGAGTTAGATCAGGGCTTGGTACATTTTATAGACTTTGATAGAACTGTGTTATAATTGGATTGAGGAAATGGAAGGATTTTAGGGAAAGGAAATAAGGCCTGCTTGTTCTCAGGACTGATAGTGAATTCATTCCAGATAACAAGCATCTCTTTTAAACTTTCAGTCTTAGGGGGAAAAAAAAATCTCCTTTTTATTTGCTTGAAGAACACCACCCATGCCAGTTCTGAGGAACGCTGGCCCAAGCTTCAGGTATGTTTTGAAATTCAGTAGGCTTTAGGCTACAGGGAGATCTCCAGAATTAAACTGATACAACCTGGAAAGAAATGAAGGGGACTATTTTATTTTATTTTATTTTATTTTATTTTATTTTATTTTTAGGGATAGGGGGCAGAGGGAGAGAGAGAGAATCTTAAGCAGGTTCCATGCTCAGCCCGGAGCCCAAGGCAGGGCTTGATCTCACGACCCTGAGATCACGATCGGAGCCAAAATCGAGAGATGCGTAACTGACTGAGCCATCCCAGCGCCTCGAGGTGACTATTGAATTGTCTCTAGATGGAGAAATGCTTCCTAGCTGTAAAGTGACATGAGCTTATACAATGTATTTGTACATATATACGTATTCCTTACACATATATGTCAGCAAATATATACCTATATATTAGACTAGAGATGCTTTTAAAATCTCACTTATGTCAAACTATAAATAAAGCAAATGCATTCGTGGTATTAACCCTTTGGCATATTTGCCCATATGGTAGATAACAACTATGACAAAAAACTATTCTTGTTTAATGAACCTACACAAATCATGAAAAAAAAAGAAAGAAACTAAAGTTGGTTTTAAAATACACAAAAGGCATGAAAAGAGATTGAAAAAGGAATACAAATATCCCTGGTGTAATTTCAGACACTCATTCCCCAGACAGGGAACCCCCCCCTCCAACCCCACCCCAGGACCAGGCTTTTTCTCTGAGCAGCTCTTCTGAATTGGGTCGCTGGCCGGGAAGGTCAAACACCATCCTTACTTAGCGTGGGTAAAAGATCTTCATGTCACGCAGTGTGTACACATCTGGTCTTCCTCTTTCCCTGTTTTCTCACTTAATTTTTTAACTGGATGTAGGGTTTTATTTTGTAAATCACCTCAAATACTTTTAAAAATGATAGAGCTTTTAAGGAAATCATTACACAGAATGTCTTTGAACATATGTGTTCTATAGCATCTCTCTACAACCTGTCTTTGGAGTTCCCTCGTTCTGTACACCTGAGCTGTAAACAGCGGTGAGTCTGAGTAGCTAGCTGTATGCGGACCCCCCCCCCCCCACTCCTGTGGGTGCCCCAGCTCCCACCCCTGTCCTTCCCAGGGGCTCCCAATGAAAACCCAGCTGTTCTTGTTTCGTGGCACCATCTGGTGGCCACTCGCGGGGGCGCGGGGAGGGAATCCAGCTTTTGGATTCCTCTCCATAGGTAACAGGTGTTAGCTTCTAGGTGCCGGGCTCAGCCCAGCGAATTACGTCCCCCCACCAACTTTCTGAGCTGTGTACGTATAATTCTCTCCATTTACAGATGGCCAAACCCAGAGATGAAGTGACTCGACCAAACAAACTGATGGGAAGACGGAGCTAAGATTTGATTGCAAGCCAGGCAGTGTGTTAGTTTTCTTCTGCCACATAACAAATGATCACAAACGTAGGGGCTCAAGACCGCGTCCATTTGTTAGCTCACTGTTGGTAGATTAGAAATCGGGGCAGGGGGGCGTGGCTGGGTGCTCTGCTTAGGGTCTCCCACACTGGCCTCTGATCTGAAAGTTCTGGAGGAGAATCTCCCTCAAAGTTTGTGCAGGCATTTGGGGAAGACTTCAGTTCCTTGTGGTCCTAGGACTGAGGTGCCCATTTTCCTGCTGGCTGCCAGCCAGGGCTGCCCTCAGATGCTAGAACCATCCCGCTTCTTCAGCAGCCGGTCCCCTGCATCTTTAGAGCCTGTGGCGGCGCCTAGACTCACTCTGGTGCCCACTTCTGCCCCCAGCTGGAGAGAACTCTGCCTTATAGGTCTCCGTGGGTTACCTCAGGCTTGCACCGATAATCTCCCCCTCGATCAACTCCCAGTTAACTGCTTAGCACCCTTCGTTACATCTGCAAAATCCCTTTGGCCATGTAATCTGACATAACCAGGGCGTGCTCCCTCATCCCTTGACAGTCCTGGGGATTAGGGCGGGAAGGGCCAGGGAGCCGGTGTAGGAATTTGCCCACCACAAGCAAATGCCGGAAACTCTTCACTTGATCCTTCAGATGGATGGAGTTTATCGTATGCTCCGTTCCTGTCTTTCCGTCGCACACGAGCTTCTGCTGTTCTTGCGTTTTACTGCGGGATTATTCCTCCGCAGGATGTGCTCTTAGCCCCTTCGTGCCGTCCCTGGATCCTTCACTGGCCACCGCCAATGCAGGGCGTCTCTCTCCACCTTCGTCCTTCTCTCTGTGTCTCTTTGTTCAGGCCACTGGGAGGAGAAAGGCAGTGATCTGAGAGTCCCTTGTCCCTCAGGCAAGTGTGTGGCTGGATCTCTCTGTGCTGTAGTGTTTTCAGCTGGCAATAAACTAATGTGCCTCTGTTCACCTGCTGGAGGTGTCAAATGAGCTCATTTACGTGTTTGGTTTTTTTTTTTTCCTTAAAAAAACTTGAAATTATGTGATGCCAAGCTCCTAAGTCACCTACTGTGAGACAGTCTTGCCTTTTTGGAGTCCCATGTCTCACGGTAAGCAAGCATGAGACCTCCTAGGATATAATCAAGGGGTCAGCCTCCCCGGAGCAATTAGAGCCTTTCCTTCAAGTGCTTCCTGGAAGCCACGCATTTCAGACCTCCACCGAGCACTGTGGAAGCAACACGTGGATGAACGCAAGAGCGTGGAAGGGATTTTGGATGCACAGTGACTACCTCCATCCCTGCAAAAGAGCACAAACTTTGCAATAAAAAGTACCTGGCTTGGAATCCTTGCCCTGATTCTGATAAGCTTTAGGAATGAGGGCAAATGTCTCATCAGTTGGTTAATATCAGGAGTTGCAAAAAACAAAAACAATTCGATGTTTGTAGAGAGCCTGTCACTGCTTGGTACATAATAAGGGTTCGGCCAATAGTGGCTGTTGTTATTTTGCTAAGAATTAATGGTGGCGATAAGAATGCCATTGACTTTGTTGACTTTACATTATTAATGCAACATTTTAGAAGCTTAAAAATGATCATAGACCATATCATTGAATCATGAGTTAATACTAAATTTTTTTTTTAAAAATGGAGAATGCACACTGTTACAAGGTCTTTCAGAATGGAGGAAAATGGCTTCATTCATTCCGGTTATAATAATAAGGATTTAACAACAAAGATGTGGTTAGTATTAACATTTTCCTTTGTCTCCAGTTGCTGGACTTCCTAATAACAGTGCATTTATCCAAAAATAGGACAAGAGGAAATAGAACATAGCATAGAAATAGTAGTTCTGGCTGGCAGGGGGATGTTACCAATCATTTGTGTATTAGTGTGGCTTGGGCTGTGCTTGCTGGCAAAACGTTTACAGTCTGGCTTTGTGACGCTTCAGGGTGGGGTTGTGCTTTTGTGCTAGGACATTTTGGACAGACTGGAAGGAAGTCCTGCTCCCTGGGGTTGCAGAGCCTTCTATTAGTAAGATGGAAAACTGCTGGAGAGATTTGTGCGCGTTTTTCTGACAAATCTATTAGAAAAGGAAGAGGGAAGAGTGGGAAAAGAGAAAGTAGAGGAGGTGGGGACAGACTATGGCGTTCACGTTTGCCTAATGCCTGGGTCCTTTTGCTTTCGATCCTCCCAACAAGCCAGCAAATGATGCTCTCCCCATTCGAAAGGTAAGCAAGCGGCTCAGAGGTCAAATAGCTCTTGAAGGTCACATGAGTTGATGAGTGAGAGAGCTGCATTTAAACACGGATCTGACCCCAAACCTACGCATCTGCCATGGATACAACTTCGGATTCTGGCCCGAAATAAAATTCATCATTAGGAAGATGTTAATATATGTCACCGTGGTAACACTTGGAGGTGGAGGGGGAGAGATGAGGTTGAAACAGTATTTGAGGGAACCCCTCCCAGGAGACTGTCTCTCAGTGTCTTATCCATAATTACATTTCCTATCCTTGCTGACCCTTATCTTACACGGACTAATTAAACTGTGAGGACCAGTTCAGCCTCATTAAAGTGCATTAGCTCATCAGACTATATGGCTTATTGGTCATGGTGGGTTTGGGTTTGCTTTTTTTTCCTATTAATGTTAGGTTTAAACCTAGAGCGTTTATATATTAGGTTAGAAAAGGAAAACCCACCATGGCATTAGGGGAAAATACTACAGAATGCTAGAGGACCAAGAAATTTTTGCTGCACTGTGTCTCATACCAGTTATAGCTGATCGGCCTTTTTATTACGGGGATACTTCAATTACTGTGATCAGACCCTTCAGTTTGCCAGGCCTGTCTGTATTCTGGACCCGTACTTAGAGAAGACAGACACTCTCAAAAACAAAAAGCAAGCCAAGATTTAGGCCCCTCTCATGCCCACCAACATTTTCACTTGACGGAACCGACTTTCAGGCAGGTCCCTGGCCAACCAAGTATTCCGCCAAATTTAAAAAGAATGTCTTGCCTTTGATCTTCACCACTTGCAAAGTGCTTTTGCACGTGTCAATGAGCTCATTTGATTCTTGCATTTTATCTTGATGAGGGAGCTGAGCATATGCTCTGGTCTTCTGATCTCTGGGGCTCTTGAAACCAAACAACTGACCTTGTTTCCATCTTTCTTTCTTAGTAGATGCTAATGTGGATGTTCGTGGGAGCTTCGGTCATTAAAGAGCAATGTATCCTATGTTTATCGAGGTAGAAACCTGAATTAAGTGTTTTTAGAAGTTTTATTTAAAATTTTTATTAATCAAGTTCCCATCAGCTGAGTATTAGCTGAGCCTCATGTGGAATATTATGTGATCCCAACCACCTCCTGTAATGATAGAAATGTCGTGTGCTGGAATGGACGGGCTTTGGGAATCGTCTTGAATAGCCATCCCGTAGCACTCCGAGTCAGGAGGCGGGGGTCCCGAATGTCAGGCCGTTTGCCCAAGTTGGTCAGTGGACTGGTCCTGGCAATCATGTTAGGGACCCAACAGGTGAACAAATTTCGATCATGTCTCCATGCTCACACGGTGTATTCTTTGCACATTTGTAATTGGACGGTTTCCTCGAAAAATTTTTTTTAAAAGCATAAAATTGACTAAGTCCGTGGCTTAGACTGTTCTGTTCTGCTGATTTTTCTCAGAATTTACAAAATTCAAAGAATCACAATAGATCAAAAATAAGCAATTAGAGCCGGAAAGCTTTCCAGATTTCCTAATCTCACTGTCACAGAAGTATAAAAAAAAAGTTGCTGAACATTTCTTTTTTATGTAAGATGAGAGTGGCAATATTGTATTTGTTTTACGCTTTGGGGACATTTTATATTCTGCTGAAGGGGACTTGGGGGAAAAAATAGAAGAGACTTTGGAATCTTTAATACTCCCCATAGAATGGTATTATTTAACTTAGTACCACCACTTGTGGAACATTTCAGCACTTCTTATTCTGATCTGGGGAGTTTTTCCCCCAGACTTGTTAGCAGCCATAGGCAGTAACCAACATCTTTCTATAACTTGCGCTTTGTTGACGTCCACAACAGGAGCGAGTTCTTTATTGTGGCCTGCTGATTTCAGAGGATTCATTTTTATGTAGACAAGCACTGTCTGCAATTAAACACTAATCGCAAATCAGCCCCCAAAGGGCCATGTTTCTAGCTGGCTCGGTCACAGTCAAGGACAGACCCAGAGCAGTGACTCTCCTCCCAGATGAGGATGCCCGGTTCTGGGCCTCAGCTTCCGGGTCCCTGATCCGCATCCTTGGTTTCTGAGTGAACGGGAGACGCAGGCTCCTCGTAATATTCAGGACCCTGCCACACAGGACTGCCAGGGTCAGAGGTCCTACAACCTGAGTCAGAGGTCACTGGTAGACATACTGATAATATCAAAACTCGGGGAAAGGAGAACCTTTTAATGAGCTGATGATTGCATTGTGTAAAAACATAAACACACAAAATTGGCAAGATGCTCTTTTCCGATTTCAGAGAGGGATATCCCCTGTCCTCCCCAGGAGAGCTGTGAGAAGGTGAGCACTCAGAGGGAGAAGGATCCACTCCCCATGACAAGGCGAATTGTAATAATTGCCCAGAAAAGAGAATGAGGGAAAGAAAGGGACGAGCCATGACCAGGCACACGTGCAAGGTTGCACACACACACACGTGTGTGTGTGTGTGTGTGTGTTTGTGTGTGAGAAAGAGAGATCCTGTGTGTGACTACATGTGACTATATGTGCTTCTGTGTGTGCGTCTTGGGCTTGTGCACATGTGCGATCTCCAATCTGGGCATCTTCTAGAGTTCGAAGTTTTTTTGAAGTAGATAGCCGAAGGCCTAGGGCGACCAGTTTATCCTAACTGGCCTGGGGCCCTCCTGGTTTTGGCGCTCAAAGGCCTGTGTCCTGGGAAATCCCTCCATCCTGGGCAAACCAGCATGGATGGTTTCTTATGTATCGATCCATCCGTAGGATCCAGCTGGTGAAAATGGTCCAGAGGAAATGCAAATCTGGTGAACTCCACCCCCTCTCATGGTCCCGCTGCTCATGGCTCGCCCGCGGGAGTTCATCCCGGTCGGTTTCCATGCTCAAGTTTAGGGATGGTATGCCCGACAACAGCCTTTTGACTGTCAGACCTGGAGATCTAGCATTGTTTAAACTTGAATTTGGCAAACTTAAATAGGCAGAGGAGTGCAAAAGGGAAAGTGGGAAGGGAGAAAGGAAGCAAGCCAAGGAGTCGGGGAGGACGTAGGCCTCTGGGCCGTGTGGAGAAGGTCCCAGCAGTGTCACCAGACCAAAGGAGGGCCAACCATGGGAACCAAGAGTCTGTTCTGGAAATCATTTTTAGTTGTATTTAATTTTTTTTTTCCAATTACGATATTCTTCCAAAACTCAGCGTGTAAGCGAAGATGATCTTTCAATCCTTAATATTGTTTTTCCATCGTCCAGCTGGAGTTGAGGTAATAACTGTGATTTTCACCAAGAAACAGAAGCTACATTTCTTTCTTTCTTTCTTTCTTTCTTTCTTTCTTTTTTTTTTTTTTTGGTAGCAGAGTTAACATAAATTGGACTACAGTGAGTAATCTTTTTATCAGATGGAAAGAGGCATTCCAACTATGTTTCTAGTCATCTGAGAGTATTTAACTTTGAGAAAGTGAAAAGTTGGTGAAATTGGGGGCGTTTGTGGCCCGCTTAATGTTCTTGTTTTGAAAAATGGGTTTTTATTATAAATAGAATATATTTATTGTAAGTGATTTATAAGATAGAGATAATAAAAAATAAGGAAATGGAAATTATCCCTAATCCAATCACTGCATACAGCTTTATAAATAGATACTTTTTAGGTTTGTTCTTTTTTAAAAAAATGTTTTTTGAGATATAATTGACTTATGTTAGTTTCAGGTGTACAACGTAAGAGTTCCTGTCTGTCTGTATTGCAAAACGATCACAAGAAGTCTAGTTAACATCAACACATAGATTTTTTTCTTGTGATGAGAACTTTCAAGATCTACTTTCTTCGCAACTTGCAAATATACAATTCAGGTTTGTCCTTTTGTGTTACGAAGATGGCTTTGGGTGTTGTAAGGCTCACTCACCCAGCTCTGAAACCCTTACCCGTAGATGACCAAAGTCAAACCCAGGTGGGCTCTGAAACCCTTACCTGTAGATGACCAAAGTCAAACCCAGGTGGGCTTGTGGGGGGTTGGGAAGCTCAGAAGCTCTTTGGGTCTTAGGACTTGCTGAGGAGTAGATGCCCTTTCTGTTTCATGTGCTCCTTCTTCTCCCCACCTCCCCTCCCGCCCCATGGAAGCTTGTATCTGGGAACTTTTCTAGCCTCTGGTTGTTTTGTGGCCGGGGCACCACAAGCATGTGTAGTCCCTGTATTCTTGAAGGGAGTCGGGTGGAGGACAGTCAGCCAAAAACTGACCTGTCCACTCATTCCTCGAGGCAGGTGAACTTGTCTAAGGGGGAAGGCCCATTTGCTAGTCAGTAAATTATTCCTTCATCTTTTACTCATCTTTTACTTTTCCCCAGGCGCCTTTGCCCCACTGGATGTCCTTCTGCCTGTTGTGGCCCGTTTCCTCTATGTGTTACTTTCTTTCAGGGTAACCTTGGCCTTCTAGAGCTGAATAGGATGCCTAGGCTTCTCGGCACTCTCTGTCTTACTTTTCTATCCAGGTCTGGCTGTTGGAGCCAAGATCTGTGAGGTTTGGTGTCCTGGGCTCTGACTTTCCCGTCCCCACCTGAGGGCTGCCTTCTCCTGGTCCCAGTGGGAGAACTCGGGGTGCTTCTAGGGTTTTGCATGCCCGTTGAGACAGCCAAGCCTGGGGTCACCTCTGGTGCCATGCGCGTTCTCAGAATCTCTCCTGTAGCTACCTGGAGGCGCGGTGGTGTGATGGGAGACTGCTGGGCTTGGGCTCAGGTCCTGGTGGTGCCCTTATCCATCATGTGAGCTCTAGCAGGTGTTTTCCCGCCCCGAGAGTCTGCTTCCCCAGAGGTGCAGGGGGTGTGGAAATGAAGACGACTGAGTGCAGGCATTAGGAAGAGGAGGGAGGATGACGCACGTACCTCACTTGGAAGATTCTCCGGCACACGGTCAATATTCAATGTATTCTTTTTTTTTTAAATTTTTTTATAAACATATAATGTATTTTTATCCCCAGGAGTACAGTCAATGTATTCTTATTTAAGCAAAACATTGTCTACTTTCTAGGAATAGTCCATACAAGGTACATTTAAAGGGATCTATGCAGGGACTAGCTTTTTGGAATCTGAGGGCAAAAGTTGCTGGGGATGAGATGTAACTTAATGTAGGGCCTAGGGTTGTGAAGTTCACCTCTCCACCTGTCCTCCCTGTGTAAGCGAGGACTGCCCGCAGGTGGTCCTGGACTGCGGAAAGGACTTTCCAAGGGGACGGTGGCATTTGGCGTGGGAGGCAAGCTGGAGGAGCAGGTGGTGCCTTCTTTTCTTGATCCTCTTTGGTGTGTTCCCTCAGGTTCCTGAAGCTTTCCTGCTCAGCCCATGGCTTCCTAATGCCTGGAGCCCTCCTCCTGCCACTTCACACCCACCCCATCCTGGCCTGAAGCCCTGCTCCTTCCCAGACCAATTTCTCTGGGTTTTATTTTCCTCCTGGGAGGCTGAGTGGAAACAAGCTCCTCCCACCCCTCGGGCTTACCCCCCCCCCCATTCTGAGGTCTCCTGTCTGCCCCTGCCCTCTTCTCACTCCCCCTCCCTCCTCATCGTTACCACTCCTCTGGGAGCAGCGGCATAGAATGAAGCAAAATGGGACAAATTACCCAAAGAGCGGTATGGCTTTCAAAAGCCCGAGTTCTAGAAGTCCCCCGTGCCAGCGTTCATAGCAACTCGTTCCTCTGTGCCATGCCATTTAGTTATGGAAACCACAGGGGGCCCTCGTGCTGCCCCGGGGTCTGGATCAGGGCTGGGGCGTGGGCCTGGAGTGAGTGTGTTTCCTCCTGTTTCTGGGCATCCATTCACCCTAACATTCCCGAGTGTGGAATTTGCCAGTGACAACAAGGCTGGCTTGCCATTCTCCGTAGCAGTCTGCACCCCAAGTCTTTCTACCTTTCTACTTTCACCCTGATTTCTTTTCTTCATGGAAAAAGCTGTATGTCAAGGGATTGGAGTTACCACAGGATGTTGGCTCTGTTTCCTCGAGTATCTATGCATCTCACCTGAAGAAAGTGATGCTAATGGAGTTTCTGACTCTGCTTCCTTCCAAGGCAAGTGCGCGAGAAGAAGTAAATAGTAGCTTTCCCTTAGAGGACTGGATTTTATACTCTCCAAGGTGCTTCCACATATTTATCTCACATAAGCACAGAACAGCTCCAGGAGGCAGATGAGTTATTACCTCCCTTTAGCCAATGAGGAAATTAAAATCAAGAGTTACTCATTCACTCCAAAGAATATCGACCATGATCCATGTACCACACACACAGTTTTAAGTGCACAGGATATAAAAAAGTACAATGCAAAGTCTTTATCTTCATGGAACATGCACTATAGTGAAGGAGACAGGCGATAATTTTGGTAAAATCCCAGGTTGGTGACAAATGCCGTGGAGGTCAATAAAACAGGCATTTCAGGGGTGTGCTTGAAATGAGTGTGTCTAGGTGTGCTGTTATCAGTGGTCAGAGAAGGCCTGTCCAAGGAGGTGGCAGACATGTAAGCAGACAGACATGAGAAGTGAGAGAGGGAGGTGTATGGCTATTAGAGTCTGAGCATTCCTGATGAGGCTGTATCATGTGCAAAAGTCCTGTGGCAGGAGTGTGCTTGGCATGTTCATAGAATTGCCCTCTTGCAAAGCAGCTTCGGTGGTATGAAACGAGGTCAGAGAGCAAGCCAAGGACTAAATCAGGACTTGGTGCACCACCTGAGGATTTTGAATTCTGTTCTGAAGAGGTTTTTGCTCTGAGAAAGAAGGGTAACAGAAGCTTATGTGTAGGGACAGATCTGATTGACATTCCAAAGGAATTCCCTGTGGCTGCTGTGCAGACAATGGGCTGTAGGGCAAAGTAGAGTGAGGCAGACAGGTGGCTGCCACAACCATTTAGGTGACAGATGGAGCCTGTGGAGATGGCGAACAGATTGGATTCTGGTAGATTGGGGCAGGTTGTTCTGGTGTCTTGCAGGTGGGTGTGAGACAAAGAGAGGAGCCCAGGGGGTTCCAGGCTCAGAGGAAGAATTCAAGAAGTGATGTAATAATGATGTAGTTTGGCTGGAGGCAGGTCCAGACCCCTCCTGATTACCCCGGATGTCCCTGTGCTTTTTCCAGAACACTCTGCACGAGGGTCAGTGAGCGGCAGGGGTCTTCCTCTGGCTTGGCCCCTTCCCTCTGTGGCCATTGTGAGCCTTCTCAGAATGGATGCAGCTGCTACCTTTCTCCCTCTGTCAAACCCACTTTGGACCACATTTATGGACCCTTCCTGATCAGTGCACAATAGAGGGAGGATGTTAGCAAGTTATTGCTGTGCAATCTTCAAATTTATTTCAAGGTCGTGGCTGGAGAGGGTGGCCTTAACTGAATTATCCAATTAAATAGCAGAATACCATCTAGTGTACTTGTTGTATCTTTAAAAGCCCACTGATGACATTGACAGTTACTTCATGTGCAGGTGTGAACCATATAGAGGATGTGATCTGATAATCCCAAAGGTTTTCCCACATGCCTTGTGGATCATAGATGTTCAGTAAGGATCTGTTGAATTTAGTGATTTTTGAAGCTGGATATGGAGAGTTGGCTTTTTTTCTGAAACCTGACTATTTGGATGCTCTTTCCAGTATTGGCAATTAGTGCCACGCCTCACTTTCAGGTGGGATTAGTGTTGGGTGTTTCCAGCGCTTGGCCAGTGAGGTCCTGAGACGGGAGGAGGTAAGAAATGGAGGAACGGGTCTGGACGAGGCCATTAGCTCCTCATCCCTGGAGCTGGGAACACACAGGAGAATCTCCAAGCTGAATCCCAGGCTTCTGCTCTGGGGATCCGCACACACCTCTTGCACCGTTGAAAGTGTGCAGACTTCAACCCATGCTCTCCCTCAACCCATGGACTGCACTTTGTTGACCTTGTCAGGTCACCATACAATCTCATTTCTGGTGACTTTTAGAACTTTAGTGGTTTTGAGGGACAAAGTGTTTTCCCAGGTTTCACTTGAAGTCTGCACTGCTGCTTCAGTCACGTGGCTGACAAAGGCTCCTTCCACTACGGTCCAATGGCAGCCTCTTGGAGAATGTTCCCAGTCATCTTGTTCTTTCCCGTCAGTGTTCTGGTTGAGGACGGCCACAGAAAAGGCTGGTTATCCCCGGTTCTCATATAGTTGCCCCATACTGCAGCTGTGGCTTTCCCTTTCCCTTCTTGCCTCCAGCCCGGAGTGGGACTGGGAAGATCCCAGGGGCAGAGGGGACTCTGGGTGTCCTCTGAGTGGAGACCGCATCACAGGGGCTGCAGATCTTTCCAGGCTACTCAGGGAGGCTTGGGGACGGTTGATACGGCTGTATTCTACATTGTTCTCTATTTCCAAACCCTGCTGGGGGGACTTCCTTCTTGATTCCTAAGGGCTACAAGGCAGTAGTTTCTTTTTTGTTACTCAAGAGGTCACTTCTAGCCAAATCAAATCCTTGCTCTTAGAGGTTTCACATTCCCTCTCTCTTGTTCTAGTGCACTGATGTGGAGTGTATATCTCCCAGGAAGTCCAGAGGGCTGGCCTGATCCCACACTGGGAAGGGCCTGGGGAAATGCCCTCTGTCAGCCTGGGTTTGAATTGCTGGAGGCCTCCTTGTTTCATCTGTGGTTTCTTTTGCACTCGACTCCTTACTGCCAACTTCCAGGCATCAGAGAGCTGGGGATTCAGACCATCAGTGGCTCTAATTACTGATTGCTCTGGTGAAAGCTTTTCCTGGGGAAGGCACTACTGAACAAAGGTAGTTTGAATAATGACCCTTTTTCTTCTTCCTACTCTCCTTTCGATTTGGTTTGCCTGATTGCCAGTACCAGGGCGGAAGAGACTAGGCTTGGCAAGAGCCTGGTGAGACACGGCACGAAATGGTACCACATATGCACAAGGCACAACACCCGCGGGTGGCGAGAGTGCACTGGGAGCTGGGGCAGTCGCCCGTGCAATGGGGCTCCATTGTCTTTCCGCGGCTGCATGGCCGATTCCTTTGTTAACGTGGGCTTCCTAACCTAGTCAGCTCCCCCAACCCACACCCATTTCCTCTCATCTGTCTTTTTTATTTTTTATATTTTGGCTTATGAACTGTGACTTTTGATCACTGGAGCCCACCCCAACAAAGCCAGGATATTGGTCCAAAGAAATCACAGTCCCGCGTCAATCTGCAAACTAATGGCAAACATCCCTGGCCATTTTTCGGTTCTCTGTATAGCGCTCATCAGCGCTTTCCCCAGCGAGTGTTTGCCAAGCCGGGGTGCTGGTCTCCTCAGTCTGTGAGTTGAGCCCCAGAAAGCATGGGGATCTTTTGGCTTGGGGGCAGGAGCCACCCCGCATGAGGACTCTCCCGCCATGTGGACCTGCTGGGCTTCCAGGGCAACAAAATGTGAAGTGAGCAGTTTAGCTTGGACTTAATCTGGAGGCAAATCAGTAACTTTACCCTGAGAGACTCTCTCCGTTGTGTTCTCAGGAAAATGAAGTGAATCACCGAAGCAAAGAATGTGCTTTCCAGGGCTGCACCAATAATAAAGCATAATGTTTTGAATTAGAAGGGGAGAGCGAGTAACTGAGAAACCTTTGGCTGGTTACTTTGTTGTTCCTTTTGCCTCTCCCCCTCCCCACCCCCCTCCCTTCCCTCAGATATGTGCTTGGATAAGGACGTTCTTCTCCAGCCTGGTTTTTCCTAAACTCAATCCTGCAGTGAAATGACAAGTCCTCGTTAGGCATGGAAATTATCGCGGAGCAGCAAATCCAAGGGGAGGTTTCACTGAAGGCTCCAGGAAGCGGAGATGGCGAGCTGTAAAAGCAGACGCTCCCAGCCCAACCCAAATGTGTTCTTCCTGCTCCCTTTGTTGATTAGTAAATCAGAACCAAATGAAAAGACACAAATAAGGGCACGCCACACATCTGTCACACTTGAGTGTTTCCCAGCTTTGTTCTGTCTTTCTGATTTCATCTCATCCCTGCTGTCCTCACTAGGGAGGACCTCAAGGGCTGGGCTCTATCTTAGTCTTAGAAGTAAAACTGCCTCAGAAATGTTGTTGAGGGTAAGGGGTTATTTGCTTAACCAAGAAGTTATATGCTATTTCTTAGGAACAGGAAGGTGGGAGCCATAGGCATTGCTAACCCCTTTTCCTGTGCTTTTAAAGCCTGTTGTAGGTGTTGGCTGTTGTGTTTTGTGGTTTTGTTGTTTTTTTGGCCTCGCCCCCTCCCCAAACCATACATTCAAGTGCTGAATCTTGCCGTGTTCCCTCAGCTATTGTCTCTTGACTTCAGAAGCATTGCCTGTAGCCACTTGACATCCACCAGGGTCTAGAAAAACCAGCACAGTGGTTGCTCAGAAGAAATCAGGAGGGCTTACTGGCCCAGAAAAGAAAGAAATTCTCTGAGAACGGTTCTGGGAGAAGCATTCATTGTGTTTTTGTAAGGATGAGAGGATCCAAGTTTTGTCTGTTAAAGGAAAGGAACGACCCTTTTCTTTGTTTGTGTGTTCACATCACATGGCTGTGCTACGGAGGCAGTCTCGTACCCCATGGTAGTGTTTTCCCATTCTCTTGTTTAGAAACCCTGGGTGTGATAAGCTCACGGCCTCCACACAGCCTGGCAGCCATGGTTGCATCTAAGTTTGGAACCGCTGGTCCTCGTTTGACCAGGGTCTGTCAAGGGTCACGTCAAGGGTCTGTCCCAGGCCAGCCCGCCAGGTGCTTGAGAAGAATGGTTACACTTGTTCTAGATGAGTCGTTCACTCAGTCCTTACACACGTACTGGCTCCCTGCCTTGGGCCAGGCACTGCTGTGAGTACCCAGGACACATAAGGGAGCAAAACAAAATTCCCCACCCTTGTGGGCCTTACATTTGAGGGGAGTCCTAGTCCTCAGCAGTAACCCACCTGCATTTCCTCTTCTGTAGGTTCAGGTGTTGTTAAGGTAGAACAGGGAGGTCTGTGCAGATGCCTCCAAGTAGATGCATGCTGGCCCCGACTTCCGGGGATCAGATCACCCTGGACCCATCACAGGGAAGAGAGGTCAGAGGGATCATGAGAAAGGACTCCCTCCCCGTCCCCATGTTGGCACCCTTGACACTGTGCATTGAATAATCACAGGTCATCTGATGGAGTGTCACTTGATAGGAATATGAAACCCCGGGAACCCTAGGAACCAAATCAAGGAGTCGGCCTATCAGTTACTTTGAACTTTTAGAACATGAACATTTCGTTAAACCAAATAGCTCCATTGTCATGGTCAGAAGTCCACTGTGAAGAAAGGCAGGGTTTATGTAAGCTGCCACCCAGTGGGAGAAACTGTTGCCCAACATGGTTTGATTCTTGATAATTTGAGGACAGATTTTTCATTTTGTGGATTTCTCACATGCTTGTTTGCTCACACTCTTTCTCCGCAAAAGTTTTGATGGAAAGAGTACAATGTGTTGGCCAGGTTAAGGGTTGACAAGGAAGAAAAGCCCTGATGGGAGAGATCTGGATAAAAGGAACGCATTGTCTAGGACTTTATTGCCCTGCTGGGTAGCTATGGAGCATCTCGGCACACGCCTCTCATTTGCTTCTCACGGTCCCTAGCAGATGGACGTTCCTACTGCACACGTAGAGGGCAGTCACCAAATCTGTAAGCACAGACAAATCCGTCATAAATGAAGCATTAGTATTACATCCCAATACAGGATAAAATAATATTACCTTTGTTTCCAGATTTTATTGCCCCTGTGTAGCTACTACAAGAGCTGAAACTGTTAGGTAACTTGACACAGAGACAACCTGGCATCGTGACCTCACCTCGAGGCAGTTCCTTCCTGTGTACTAGACTCCGGGCTTTCAAAAGAGTAAGGAAGCTGTTTGATTAGGGCTCCTCTCTTTTTCAGCATTCCTGGGGTTTCCTTCTGACAAGACACTTTCTCACCAGCATGATCCTAAGTCTCTCTTGTCACCCCTTCTGCCATGTTGACCTCTGATCTGTCCTTTTCTTCTTTTGACTGTTGGTCTCCAACGTCGACTCTCCTCCTCATCATCTCTTCTGTAACTTTTCTGGAGTAACCTTGTTTATATGCAGACTCAGCAAACATTTGCTGTGAACCTACTGTGTGCCAAAGTCTGTGCTGGGCATGTTCACTTGACACCCATTTGTTTCCCGACCTCTTCCCAGATGTCTTGTGTAGCTTGGCCGTGGGGCGCAGGATGCCTAGCTAACTACCCCGTGTTTGGGGCAGGCTACAATTCCACTCTGATGGAGGGTCACCAACCCATCCCGCATTCATTCTGGGGAATCGGTGGCTGAGAAGGAAAACTGAAGAGGAAAAGCAAGAGAGAAATATAATAGAATTGACAGCAGGCACTCAAATGCCTATATACACACATTCACAGAGGCACTGTTCACAGTTGCCAAAAGGTAGCAATAGCCCAAGTGTCCATCAGTATACGAATGGATAAACAAAATGTATGTGCATACAGAAGAATATTATATGACGATAAAAAGTAATGAAATACTGATACATGATAATAATACTGTTGATGAACCTTAAAAGCATTATGCTAAGAGAGAGAAACCAGTCACAAGGATCGTGTGATTCCATTCATACGAAATAGCCATACTATGCAAATCCATAGAGATAGAACATGGGTTGGTGGTTGCCGGAGGCTGGGATGGGGAGTTGCTGCTTAATGGGTAGAGGGCTTGCTACTGGGATGATTTAAATGTTTTGGAACCAGACAGAAGTGGTGAGTGCACAACCCCGTGAATGTATTAAATGCCCCCGAATTGTTCATGTTAGAACAATTAGCTTCATGTTCTGTAAATTCAGTTCAATTTTTAAAAAAAACAAAGGGAATGTGCGCATGTGTCAGCAGTCTGTTTCTCTGAATTGAGGATGTGATTTTAAAATTCATTCCGTCTTTCTTGTGCATGATGACCTTGTGATATGGCTTGGGTATAATTGAAGTAATTTGAGCAGATTAATTTCTTTCTTTAGCTTTTTAGAATTTCACATGCTCGGTGGCTGCGTCCTGAACTCAGAGTGCAAAGCAATATGCTAATTGGTGTTCCAGGCTTCTGGGGCTGCTCCTTCAAAAAACAAACCCGGACAGATGTGTTGAGTCGGTCCCTTCGTTTAGCTGTTTGTGTTCTGGAGAATGCCCTTGGGTCTTGAAGAAAGATTGCTGGGGCTGGAGTCCAAAGGCTGAGTTCCGTTCTGTCTCCTTTTGCCCACTGGGGATACTACGGTGCCCAGGAAAGAGCATGGAGCAGACCTCAGTCCTGGCTTATGCATTCATTCAACAAACATTCTTGAACCCTCTATTGGAGGTATTAAAGTGAATGTGACATGGTCCCTATCTTTGAGGGGCCTGCGGTCCAACGGGAGAGGTAGACACATGAACAATGATCACCTTAATATAAGGTGGGGCGCAATGCTGAAAATTTGTTTGGGACAGTATAGAAATCTAGAGTCGAGGTCCCCAAACCAACTGAGGATACAGAGGGTACAGGAAGGCAGTTAAAGAGGCTTCCTGGAATTCAATCTTAAGGTAAGATTTAAATTTTTGCTGCATTACACGTTAAGTATGGCAAGTAATGGTGAGAGTTTTACAAAAGAGGAACATTTCTCACTGAATAGAGACGTATACTTATTTTAAAATCACGTTTCAGGATTTTGTTTATTTTTATTTTTTGTCCATATTGACATACTTTAATATTTTTTTATTATGTTAGTCACCATACGGTACTTCATTAGTTTTTTATATAGTGTTCTATGAGACATATACTTTAAAAAGAGTTTCAGTTGGATGTTTTTCACTAAAGCACTCATAATTATGGGGGGAACAAGAACTTTAATGGTAGGTATGGCTTTAATAAATTGTTTTTTATTTAGAATTCCATAGAAGCATCAAAGCATCTTCCAAATTTGGAGCCTATAAAAGTCTGTATCCTGGAGGTGAGGGAGGGGAAGGTCTTTGAAAGGACAAGGAGATTATATAAGTAAGGGAGAGGGATGAGGTCCTGGGGAGGGTGTTCAGAAAAATAGAGCAGTTTAATATCTCCCAAGAGTAAAGTTTGAGGCAGGAAAAGGTCAGGGGCAAGGCTGGTATGTCAGGGAAATGACTGAAGGCTCTATGCAGGTAGTTTATGAGTTTGGGTCTAGGGCTGTGGTACTAGCTGCAGTGTGGAGAGAGGGTGAACAGGGGGCACAACTCGAGGCAGTGGGATGGCTCTGAACATGGGCAGTGGTCACAGAGGGAGCAGGACAGGTGGGTTAGAGAAACTTCCAGAAGAGTGCCATCCCATAGATTTTTTTCTGCCATGACCGAAACGTTCTATGATGTACTTGCCAATTTGGTATCCACCAGCCACATGTGGGCATTGAACCCTTTACATGTGGCTACTGCGACTATGGAACTGAATCTTAACTTTTAATTCATTTACATCGAAATAGCAGCATGTGGCTAGGGCACATGGCTGCTAGATTGGACGGTGCAATTCCAGAAGGTAAAATCAGCAGGAGTTGGTGATTCATTGACCCATTCAGAGTGACAGTGGACAGCAGTAAAGCTGCAGGGGCACGCTGGTTGGGAGAAGATGAGTTTCATTTTATGCATGTTGGCTTCACATGCACAGGAGGCATCTGGATGAAGTGTACCAGGTAGTAAGATAAAAACATTCCTTAAGGGAGAGCAGTGAGCTGGAGATGGAAATGTGGGAGGCGTTAGTGTAAAGTAATAATTGAAATCATTGAAGTGAGTGCCGGGGGAAACCCTTTAACTGCCTTTGGCCTCAGATTCATATTGCTCTGATGTGATAACATTTGCTCTGCCTACCTTCTGGGACTGTTCTGAGAAACAGATGAGCTAATATGTATGAAAACGCTTGTAAACTCTTCAAACATGAGGCGTGTTTTATAACATCTTTAGGAGTTGAGAGGAATGTGTCCCAAATGTTGTTTCCCAAATATAACAGATAAAATTAAGACTTCAAATTCTGGAAATATTGCAGACTGGATAATTTGTAAGGCCCTCCTGCTAAAATATGACTAGATCCAGGATAAACAAAAGCAAATATGTCTACAGCATGGATGTTAGGGACTCAGGGACATCTTTGAAGACTCCCCTGTGTGTGTTTACTGTGAGCAAACAAACCTAAAAGCTGGGTTTCTGTGAATGCAAATGCCAATACTCCTGCAGATTATGAGACCAGCTCAGGGTCCAGGCTGAGGTGGGGGAACTGTCCTGGGGATTCCCACATTATACCCTTAAAGGGGAGATATCTGGGTCCAGGTCAATAATGTTTTTCACAAAAGCAAAGGTACATGTTTTTCTTTTTCTTTTTCTTTCTTTCTTTCTTTCTTTCTTTCTTTCTTTCTTTCTTTTTTTTTTTTTTTTTGGAGAAAAGCAAACAATTTAAACAGGATGAATTTCAATCAAAAATTACGTAAAAATCTGCAAAGCAAGAAATAAACCACCAAAATATGTCATCAGAAGGATGGGTCAGCAATGCAGATTTAAATTCGCCAAGGATTTCAAAGAAAACA
This sequence comes from Lutra lutra, assembly GCF_902655055.1. Classification (NCBI taxonomy): domain Eukaryota; kingdom Metazoa; phylum Chordata; class Mammalia; order Carnivora; family Mustelidae; genus Lutra; species Lutra lutra. The sequence continues at coordinate 19,731,000 of NC_062283.1, read as the reverse complement.
GACACTAAGTGAGAAATCATAATACAGCTATCTAGAAAGTGCACAAAGCATAAAGAGTGGTACAACACATAATGGTGATATAGAACAATTGACGATTGAAAATGATGGACCCCATAGCAATGATAATGACAGTTGGAATGAGTAGAAAATTTTAAAACTCGTTAAAATGACAAACTAATAGATGGCTTAAACTATACAGGAAACATGGGTGAAGAGAGAGTTGGTGAACTTGTAGATAAATCTAAAGAAATTTTATAGCCAAGAGATAAGATCAATGACTTAAAAAAAAAAAAAACAGTGAAAATTAGGATGACATTCTGGTACACATCTAATTATCATTCTTGAAGAGACACTAAAGAGAATGGAGGAGAGCCCTAATCAATGAGCTAAAGGCTAAGAATTTTCCAGAACTAATGGAAGATAGGAATCCACAGATACATTAAGTGCAATTTAATCTGAGTGGAATAGATAAAAAGAAACATACCAGCTGGGCAGTTATAGTGAAGCTGCAAGATACCAGGGACAATGACATTATAAAAGCAACCAGAGAAACCAGGTCACCTTAATAAAAGAAGAAGAAAAAAAGGATTAGTCTAATATAATGAATTACAGACATAAACTTCTTCTCTCATGAAGACATTCTTCCCATTAGTGCTCTGCAGTTGAAATTGGAAAGTATGACTCTTCAGAAATATCCTGAAGGATGCAGATGCAAAATCCTGAACAGAATATTAACGAACAAAATTCAACACATTAAAAGGATCATATACCAATGTAAATTGGTATGACTACTGTAGAAAACAATATGAAAGGTCCTCAAAAATTAAAAAAAGCAATACCCTAAGATCTGGTAATTGCACTATTAGGTATTTACCCAAAGAAAATAAAAATACTGATTGAAAAGATAGATGTGCCTCTATGTTTATTGTAGCATTACTTACAATAGCAAAGATAGGGAAATAACTGAAGTTTCCCTGATAGACACTAATACTATACACACACACACACACACACACAGCAGAATATTACTTGGCCATAAAAAAGAATGAGATCTTGCCATTTGTGACAAGGTGGCTGGACCCAGAGAGTATTATGCTAAGCAAAATAAGCCAAACAGAGAATAATAAATAATATAACATTTCACTTGTATGTGAAATCTAAAAAACAAATGAACAAACAAAAACAAACAAAATCATAAATACTGAGAACAAACTGGTAGTTGCCTGAGGGGACTGGTGGGGGTTGGATGATGGGCAAAGTAGGTGAAGGGCATAGAGGTTAAAAAAAAAAATTCCTACATCAGGATCAAATGAGATTCATTCCAGGGGTGCAAGGATGATTCAATATGTGCAAATCTGTCAGTGTGATTAACAAAGGGTAAAAATTATATGATCATCTACGATACCTGGATGACTCAGTCAGTTAAGAAGCTGGCCCTTGATTTAGGCTCGGGTCATGATCTCAGGGTCTTGAGATCAAGCCCCATGTTGGGACTGGTGCTAGGCATGGAGTCTCCTTAAGATTCTCTCTCTCCCTCTCCTCCTGCCCCTCCCCAACTCACAATTGCGCTGTCTCTCTTTTTTTTCTCCCTCTTTAAAATATTTTTTTTTTAAAAATCATATGATCATCTCCATAGATGCTGAAGAAGCATTTGGCAAAATCCAGTACCTATTTATGATAAAAATTCTCAGCAAAGCAGGTATAGAGGGAATGTATCTAAACATAATAAAGGCCGTCTATGGTAAGACCAGGCCAATACCATACTCAATCGTGAAAAAGCTGAAAGCTTTTTCTCTAAAATCAGGAATAAGACAAGAATGTCCGTTCTTGCCACTTTTATTCAACATAGTATTAGAAATCCTAACCAGAGCAATTAGGCAAGAAAAAAGACCTCTAAAAGGAAGAATTAAAGCTGTCACTATTGGCAAGGTCCATGAGATATATATATCTATATCTATACCTATAGATATAGATATATCCTTAAAGACTTCATCAAAAACTGTTAGAATAAACAAGTCTAGTATAGTTGTAGGATATAAAACCGATACACAAAAATATATTGCATTTCTTTTTTTTTTTTTAATTTTTTTATTTTTTTCAGCATAACAGTATTCATTATTTTTGCACCACACCCAGTGCTCCATGCAATCCGTGCCCTCTACAATACCCACCACCTGGTGCCCCCAACCTCCCACCCCCCACCCCTTCAAAATTCTCAGATCGTTTTTCAGAGTCCATAGTCTCTCATGGTTCACCTCCCCTTCCAGTTTCCCTCAACTCCCTTCTCCTCTCCATCTCCCCTTGTCCTCCATGCTATTTGTTATGCTCCACAAATAAGTGAAACCATATGATAATTGACTCTCTCTGCTTGTCTTATTTCACTCAGTATAATCTCTTCCAGTCCCGTCCATGTTGCTACAAAACTTGGGGATTCATCCTTTCTTTCTTTTTTTTTTTTTTTTTTTACAGCTTTATAAACATATATTTTTATCCCCAGGGGTACAGGTCTGCGAATCGCCAGGTTTACACACTTCACAACACTCACCATAGCACATACCCTCCCCGATATCCATAACCCCACCCCCTCTCCCAACCCCCTTATATTGCATTTCTTAACACTAATGAATTACCAGATGCATTGAGAAAACAATCCCATTTATAGTTACATGAAAAAGGATGAAATATCTTAGCAGAACGCATAAACCATCATTGCCATGAATGAATCCCTATTTTATACACCTGAAACTAATGTAACATTGTATGTCAACTATACTAAGAAAAACCACATTAATTTTGACAAAAACTAAAATTTTGGTAACAAGAGAAAAAAGTATAAAATACCTAAGGAAAAATTTAATCAAGGAGCTCAGAGACCTGAAAATTATCAGATGTTAATGAAGGAAGTTGAAGAAGATGCCAATAAGTGGAAAGGTAATCCATGCTCATGGATTGGAAAAACTGTTAAAATTTCCATACTATCCAAAGCAATATAAAGATTCAGTATAATCCCTGTGAAAATTCCACAGAAATAGAACAAATAATCCTAAAATGTTATGAAACTACCAAAGACCCAAGTAGCCAAAGCAATGTTGAGAAAGAAGAACATAGTGGTATCACACTCCCTGATTTTCAAAGTACATTACAAAGGTATAATGATAAAAACAGTATGGTATTGCCATAAAAACAGACACATATATCAATGAAACAGAATAAGGAGCCCAGAGATAAACCCTCACATATATAGTCAGACAAAAGAACCAAGAATATACAAAGGGGAATGGACAGGCTGTTCAATAAATTGTACAGTTGAACCACTGTCTTATACTGTACATAAAAATTAACTCAAAATGGATTAAAGACTTAAATTTGTGACCTGAAACCATAAAACTCCTAGAGAAAGACGTAGGCAGTAAGCTCCTTGACATAGGACTTGGCGACGATATTTAGAATCTCGACACCAAAAGCAAAAACAAGAGAAACAAAAATAAACAAGTGGGACTACATCAGACTAAAAACTTTATACATGGCAAAGGAAACCATCAACAAAATGAAAAGGCAACCTACTGAATGGGAGTGTATTTGCAGATCATATACCTGATAAGGAGCTAATATCCAAAATATACAAAGAACTCATACAACTCAATAGCTAAAAAAAAAAAAAAAAAAAAAACGTGACTGAAAAATGGGCAGAAGATCTGAATAGACATGTTTTCCAAACAACACAACGGATGGCCAACAGGCACACGAGAAGATGTTTAACGTGACTAATCATCAGGGAAATAAAAATCAGAACCTCAATGAGCTACTACCTCACACTTTTTAGAATGACTGGTATCAAAAAGACAAGAGACAACAAGTGCTGGTGAGGATGTGGAGAAAAGGGAACCATCGTGCACTGTTGGTGGCAATGTAAATTGTGGCGGCCGCTGCAGAAAACCATATGGAGGGTCCTCAGAAAATTAAAAATAGAACCTACAGTCCGGCAATTCTACTTCCAGGGAGCCAACGAAAATGAAAACACTAAATGGAAGAAATATATACAGCCCCTTATGCTGATTGCAGCATCATTTACAAGAACCAAAGCATGGCAACAATCTATGTGTACATATGCAATATGACTGAGCCATCAGAAGGAATGAAATCTTACCATTCATGACAGCATGGGTGGGCCTCACTGTGGAATAAGTTGGAGAGAGACAAATACCATCTGATCTTTCTTCCGTGTGGAATCTAAAACAAAACAGAAAAACCCAAGCACATAGATACAGTAAACAGATTTGTGATTGCAAGAGGCAGGGGTGGAGGGTGGGAGAAAGGGGTGAACCACCTTTTTTTCCCTTTTTTCTTTCATTTTTATTTAAAAATTTTAAATACTTTTTTAAGAAATCAGAGGCATGGGAAACCGTTCTTTTTAGGCTGTCCCGTTAGGTTGAAGATGTTAAATTTTTCTTGGCAGTGAAAAAAGTACACGTTGTATATGTTGATCTTTACCGAGTGTCTGACTGTGTCTTTATAGTAATCCTTGTAAGTAGGCAACAGTGTGGTTATCTGATATTAATGGGACTCTGTCAAGGCTGCAATTATTCAGTTTAAGTCTTTCCTCGTGACACGTTTATTGACTTAAGTGCTTGAATGTATTCTCCGATGTTAGCTGAAGTCTGCAACTTTTTCCACTGGAAGACATGTATATAGTTGGGCTACCAAGCATCTTCCCAACCTAGAGTGATGGTGACATCTGTATTTGGTTATGAAAGTGGTTCTAAAATGTTTTAAAAAATAGAAAATTACTTGGTGAACCCTTGATACTAACAATGATATGCAGACACTAAGTGCTGGTCCTACAGCTCTTTCCAGTATGTGTGCTGGGTCTAGTCTTAAAAAGTCTTTGAAGGGGGCACCTGGGTGGCTCAGTGGGTTAAGCCTCTGCCTTTAGCTTGGGTCATGATCCCAGGGTCCTGGGATTGAGCCCCACATCAGGCTCTCTGCGCAGCGGGGAGCCTGCTTCCTCCTCCTCTCTCTCTCTGCCTGCCTCTCGGCCTACTTGTGATCTCTATCTGTCAAATAAATAAATGAAATCTTTAAAAAAAAAAGTCTTTGAATTAAAAGGGTAGCTCAAAGGATTTCCTTTGCAGGGACAGAGCAGTTCTTTGTCTGGATTGTGGTGGTGGTTATAGGAATCAATCTATACCTGTGACAGAAGGTCACAGAATTATGTATGCACACACATACACACCAGAAAATGCATGTAGAAATTGGTGAACTCCAAGGTGGATCTCTAGTCTAGGTAAGTTATTGTATCAACATCCATTTCCTGGTTTTGGTATTGTTACTCAGTTATGGAAGATGTTGCATGGGATCTCCCTACTGTTTGTTTTTTTTTCTGGTATTTTTGCAACTTCTTGTGAGTCTATCATTATTTAAAATAAAAATGAAAGTTTAGCAAAGTCAGTTGAGAAAAAAAATGACAGCCAGGAAAATAGATTCTTCTTGATATTTGTGATCTTAATAAAACTAATAGAAATGAGTACTTGGAAATAATTGGTGCACCCCAGAGGGTCAAGTCTGTTATCTCATTGTGTTTAACAAGTGAGCTGAATGTTTGCAATATTAAAGTCAGAAGGCCACTGTTGTTATAGACCTTGAAAGACTAGCCAGAACTGTCCTTGTTGCCTAAAATTAAATAAACTTGTACCATAGCATAAAAAAATTGTTTACAGTAGTCAAGGGAATGGCAAGGGTTTTTGTTTTGTTTTGTTTTAAAAGAGTTCCAAGTTTTTCAACTTTGGTGTATGATGAAGTAGAGGCATGAAACATTTAAAAAACATAGAATTTATTGTCAATGAATGTAATTTTGCCCAAATGAAGCCATTCTGAATTAACCATTGAGTGAGTCCAGTTAATGAGAAAGTAATGAATATGTGACTAAACCTATTATAGGAAGATTGTTCTATGCTTTTCCCGCTCACTCCCCCCCTCTTTCTTCTCTCTTTTACATTTTCACTTATAACAGGCTTTTATCTTTATTTTTCTCTGGACAACTTTAGTTGAAATAGTTCAGACTGAGCAGGACACTATTCAGAAAATATATTAAAATATCAATATTACAGTGTCTTGAGAACTATCTATCTCCTTATTTGTAATAAGTAATAAAAAGTTCTTTCAATGTTACAGAAAAGGAAAAATATCAATATTACAATCAAATTAAGCAATAATGAGGAAAAAAGTTGACCTCCAGTAAGACAAATCAAGAAAAAGGGAATTCACAAGTAATATTAGAATGAAAAAGCTGTAGTTAGAGCAGAGATCAAATAATAAGAGAATACTTTGAAAAATTTCATGGCAGTAAATTGGATAAATTCTGCCCCAATTGACAAACCTCTAGAAAATGCATAATGTCTTAAAAAGAAGTAGATAACTTGAATATTTCTCTATATTGAAAGGAAAATGAATGAGTAAAAAAATTTTCCCCAAAGGAAAACACCAGGATTAGGTGATTTTACAGGTTAGGTTCTCCAGCTTTTGAAGGAAGAGATCCTTCCCTGAGAAGAAAGAGAGCAACCTCCAACTTACTTCAAGAGCAAATATAACTTGAAATTGAACAACACTGTTATGAGCGGAATCCATCAACAGTGTCGCTTCTGAACACAAATGCAAAAATTCCAAACCCCAAATTCGAAAGGTGATGGAAAAAATAATGTGAGACCTTTGAGGTCAGTGTTATAGACTGTGAGTGTCCCCTAAAATTCATACAGATAAAACTAATCCCTAATGAGAGGGTATCAGGAGGTGGGGTCTTGGGTGGTAATTAGGTCTAGAGGAGGTCATGGGGGTGGAGCCCCCATGATGGGATTAGCGTCCTTACAGGAAGAGGAAGTGATGGACGCTCACACCATCTCTCTCTGCATGCACAGACCAAGGAAGGCTAAGTGAGGAGCTAGCTGGGAAGAGGGCCCTCAGCAAGCACTCAACCATGCTGGCATCCTAATCCCAGACTTGTAGCCACCAGAGCTAGGAGACGTAAGTGTTTGCTGTTTCAGCCTCCAGTCTATTGTATTTTTGTTACAGCAGCTCGAACTCACTGAGACAGTTAAGGAAACAGTCTGCTAAATATTCTTATTAGTTTCAAGAATTTGGAATAGATTTCTTCCTTTACTATTATTTAATCTTAACAATACTGAACTGGACTCCAAGACTGAAAATGAGCATCTTTGCCTTCTTCCTGATTTTTAAAGGAAATGGTTTGAGAGTGTCACCCTTAAGAATGTTGTTAGCTGTAGGTTTTTTTAGATGGACACCTGATCAGATTAGTGGAGTTCTTTTGGTTCCTGGTTTGCTCGTTTGGAAAGACTTAGGAGACAGAACAACCAAGTATAATGAGTGGGTCCCGTTTGGCTCCTGACTCCAATAAACCAAAAACAGAAAGACCGTTTTTTTGAGGTATTCAAAGAAATTTGATTATGGATTGGGTATGAGAGAACAACAACAAATTATTTCAACTTAGGTGTGGTCGTGCATTGTGATAGTGTAAGAAAATGTCCGTTTTTAGTGGTTATTTTTTGTGTGTGGTAAAATATGCCTGATATAAAATTTCCCAGTTTAGCCATTTTCAAGTGTATGAGTTCTTCAGCATTAAATGCTTTCACAGTGTTGTGCAACCATCACCACCGTCCATCTCCAGAACATTTTCATCTTCCCAAGGTGAAACTCTCTTCCCTGTTGAACACTAACTCCCTGTCCCTCCAACCCAGCCCCTGGAAACCACCCTCTACTTTCTGTCTCTATGAATTTGACTCCTTGGGTACTGCCTATAAGGACATACAGTATTTGTCTTTTTCTGACTGCCTTGTTTTACCTTGCACGATGTCCTCAAGGTTTATCCGTGTTGTGGCCTGTATCAGAATTTCCTTTCTTTTTAAAAGCTAACTAATATTTCATTGTATATATCTACCGCATTGTTTATCCATTCATCCGTCAATAACACTTCCATGGCCTCTACTCTTTGGCTACTAGGACTACTGCTAAGAACATGGGCGTGCGAATATCTGTTCAAGTCCTTGTTTTCAGTTTTTTCGGATACCCATATATATGTAAAAGTGGGATTGCTGGACCATATGGTGATTCTGTGTTTGAGGAATTGTGAAACTTTTCTACAGCAGCTGCACCATTTCACGTTCCCACCAGCAATGCATAAGGAAGGGTTCTTCTTTCTCCACATCCTTGCCAAGGCTTGTTGAGAAAGTGTCCACGTTTTTAATGGGTTTATATGAGATAGAGCTGAAGAAGAATCATTAGTCACTCATTGCCTACAGAGCAGCCATGCCCCACCCATGGGACTTGAGGTCCCCACCCCCCCAGCTGACAGGCAGTATGACCATCTGCTTGGGCAGCCTTTAGTCTTAGCTGTGACCATGCCTATGTTTTCCATGTGTGCCTATAAAATTTCCATTACGTCTCTAAAAGACTTTAAGGGAAAAAAGGAAAACACTCTGATTCCGTGATATGTACATATGTAGTAAAACTGTTAGTTTTTAAAAGGCAAGAAATGCTAGACATTATTCATGATTCTAGAGACCTTTCAGGCAGGGGTGGGGGATGTCACCATAGTATTGGTCATGTTCTGGTTTTTAAGGTGGTGCTGATTTCCTCAGTTCCTTATTTTTTTTTAAAGATTTTTTTTTTGTAAGTTCATCACTTTAGTAATAATTCTTTTGCTGTTTACTATTTTTAAATTTAATTTTATTTTTAATAAACATATATTTTTATCCCCAGGGGTACAGGTCTGTGAATCGCCAGGTTTACACACTTCACAGCACTCACCATAGCACATACCCTCCCCAATGTCCATAACCCCACCCCCCTCCCAAACCCCTCCCCCCATCAACCCTCAGTTTGTTTTGTGAGATTAAGAGTCACTTATGGTTTGTCTCCCTCCCAATCCCATCTTGTTTCATTTACTCTTCTCCTACCCCCTTAACCCCCCATGTTGCATCTCCTCTCCCTCATATCAGGGAGATCATATGATAGTTGTCTTTCTCCGATTGACTTATTTCGCTAAGTACGATACCCTCTAGTTCCATCCACTTCGTTGCAAATGGCAAGATTTCATTTCTTTTGATGGCTGCATAGTATTCCATTGTGTATATATACCACATCTTCTTTATCCATTCATCTGTTGATGGACATCTAGGTTCTTTCCATAGTTTGGCTATTGTAGACATTGCTGCTATAAACATTCGGGTGCACGTGCCCCTTCGGATCACTACGTTTGTATCTTTAGGGTAAACACTCAGCAGTGCAATTGCTGGGTCATAGGGTAGTTCTATTTTCAACATTTTGAGGAACCTCCATGCTGTTTTCCAGAGTGGTTGCACCAGCTTGCATTCCCACCAACAGTGTAGGAGGGTTCCCCTTTCTCCGCATCCTCGCCAGCATCTGTCATTTCCTGACTTGTTAATTTTAGCCATTCTGACTGGTGTGAGGTGCTATCTCATCGTGGTTTTGAGACAGAGATCACAAGTAGGCAGAGAGACAGGGGAGTGGGGGGAGCAGGCTCCCCACCGAGCAGAGAGCCCGATGTGGGGCTTGATCCCAGGACCCTGAGATCATGACCTGAGCCAAAGGCAGAGGCTTTAACCCACTGAGCCACCCAGGTGCCCCTCCTCAGTTCCTTGTTATGATGCCTCATTACCTCCATAAACTGCATATATCCTTTTGTATATTTAGTATTACATAACTTACATTTTTAATCCTCAACTAGTAACTTTTATTCCTTAGGACTGTGGTTCCTACTTGTTGGTCAAAGGTCCAGGGCTGGTCTGAAATTTCAGCTGGTATGGTCAAAGGCAAAAAGAAAGGATAGAGTGAGTTGTATAAAGCTAAACATATTTGATTTCAAGGATTGTATATGTTCTTCAATTACATCCTATTTTATTTGGTGTTAAGAGAACCTTCAGAAATGAGCATAGAGTTAAAATGATGCAGTTTGTTGTCTTGTTCTATTGTCTTAGCAAATGGCAAACAGAAAAAGTAGACGACCTTGTGTAGGGTCATTACCATTGAAAAATATTTTCTCTGGTCCTTGAAATGAAAAATTCCAGGAATTATTGCCTCAGAGAACACAGAACTGTATTCATGAGACAAACACCAAGGCTGGTAATACTCATGGTAGTGATTTCACTTGCTACCTTTTACACAGAATCCATCTCTTCAACTTAAACAGGTAATTTAGAGGAACCATTGATCGGCCCTATCTAAAGGCTCTTAAATAAATTTGAATTACTCAGCAGAGGCATACTCTAAGTCAGTAGGGCTAGAGTCTCAAACATCAGCTGATGATCACAATTAACATCTGAGTACATACTCTACCATTGACTATTTCATAGAGATTTTCTCCCCTGAATCCTCAGAATTACGATTATTGCCATTTAACTGATAACCGAGACTTTGGGTAATGTCTTGCTCAGCATCACAGAAGCCAGGAAAAGGGGAGCTAGAATTCAGAACCAGTTTGACAGCATGACACTTCATTGATGCTTGTTTTTAGTACCTAATTGGCTACCACGTGTTGGCCCCACCAGTGAAAAGCTAAAATGCTAAGGGCTGCAAAATAGGTCCTGAGTGTTGAATTCAGAACTCAGCCCAGTCCCTTTCAGTACCACTCATATTTTTGAATTGTCTTGAGATTAAAAGAGTCCAGAATCCTAGAGCTTGAAGTCGGGGGATGCAGAGTTCACTGGAAACATTACAGTTTTACCACTGAGGTCTTTAAATGCACACGTAGGCAGTTACCTAATGGCATTTCTTTCTTGTGTCCCTATGAGACATCAGCAAATACATGATATAAATTCAGTTGGAGGCAAAAGACTTTGGGGGAGAAAGGAGTTCCAGGCAAACTCCAGTGCACGGTGGCTGAGGCATTGTGAGGAAGAAGGAAGAAGATGGTATAGCTTCTGGCCAAGGGGCATAAACAGAAGTTCGGAAGTGGAGTGAAGGGTGTTTTTTTTTTAATTTTTTGTTTTTCAGTTTTTCTTAAATTAACATATAATGTATTATTAGCCCCAGGGGTACAGGTCTGTGAATCATCAGGCTTATACACTTCACAGCACTCACCATAGCACATACCCTCCCCAATGTCCATAACCCAACCACCCTCTCCCTATCCCCCTCCTCCCGGCACCCTCAGTTTGTTTTGTGAGATTAAGAGTCTCTTATGGGGGGGGGGGCGCGCCTGGGTGGCTCAGAGGGTTAAGCCGCTGCCTTCGGCTCAGGTCATGATCTCAGGGTCCTGGGATCGAGTCCCGCATCGGGCTCTCTGCTCAGCAGGGAGCCTGCTTCCCTCTCTCTCTCTCTCTGCCTGCCTCTCTGTCTACTTGTGATCTCTTTTTTTTTTTTTTTTTTTAACAAGGCAGCACCTTGAGAGGGAGCCTGCTGTGTGGACAATGTTCATTATTTTACAAAGTTCCAGTTCACACTGAATTAAAATCACCCCCCCTGGTTTACATTTCATATTTCTTCCATGCAATTGTAAATACGTTTTTTTTTTAAGATTTTATTTATTTATTTGACAGACAGAGATCACAGGCAGGCAGAGAGGCAGGCAGAGAGAGGAAGGGAAGCAGGCTCCCTACTGAGCAGAGAGCCCGATGTGGGACTCGATCCCAGGACCCTGAGATCATGACCTGAGCTGAAGGCAGAGGCTTTAACCCGCTGAGCCACCCATTTGCTCATGAGATTTCACTGTGGTTGCCATAAATAAATAAAATCTTTAAAAAGAAAAAAAAAAAAGAGTCTCTTATGGTTTGTCTCCCTCCCAATCAGGAGTGAAGTTTTTGAGTGAGAGAGCTTAAAACGAGGTGGGGGGGGGGGTGGGCAGTCAGGCTCCTTAATCGCCTAAGAGATAAAGGAAAGGCAAAAGAAAATTCAGAATGCTTCCAGACAATGTTTTCTCAGTGGAGGAGAAGTGGGAAAATGCTCATATAAGGCAGTGCATTCTAATCCATATTGTAGTAATGTGAAGGCTTTGAACTATGCTCCTATTTTCTCATTTTTAGATTCTTTATCTCTTCATGTTTGTCTGTGAGCATTTGCCAGGGCTCCTCCTTGGTCATACATACTGCCTCCCAGCATTTCAAAATCCTTATGAACTGTGTGCAGCTTTCCCCGCTTCCTAGCAAGATGAGACTTCCCCTTCTCTTTCTCTTATCCTCTCCTGTCCTCCTTTTTCTTCTTGTATCAGTTGCCTATTATTGTGTAACAAATCACCCCAAATCACAGGGGCTTTAAAACAGTGTGTTGTCATCTCCCACAGCCTTGGGAAATGACTACACTCAATTGGGTGATTCTGACACAAGGTCTCGCGTGCAGCTGTAGTCAGATGCCAGCGGGGGTTGGAGTCCTCCAGCATCTCCACTGGAGTGGGCATCTAAGACGACATCTTAGCTAAAGGTGTGGTGCTTCAGCTGAAGTGGTCAGAGGCTGACTGGACTCTTCCCTCTCTCCCTTCATCTGTCTCTTCATGTACCATACAGCATTGCTACGTGGTTAGCTTGGGCTTCCTCACAGCATGGAGGTTCAGAGTAGTTGGACTTCTTCCATGGTAACCATCTTTCCCCCAGATAAGCATTCCAAGAAACCTAAGTGGAAGGAAGTTCAAAGCTTGGAAGTCACTGAGCACTACTGTTGCTTGGTTGATTGGTCAAGAGAAGGTCACAGAGCCCACCTCAGGGGAGGGGGGTACCACCCAACAGTATGAATACAGGGAGGTGTGGTGATGATGATGCACTTCTCTACAACTAACTACTGCATTTCCAATTTATTGAAATTTCTGTTTACTTCTTATGACCAAAATGTCTTAAGTCACTGTCTTATATCCTGAGTCACAGCCGTGATTTATGATTCCTTCTTTGTAGTTGTCATTTATATTCATAGCAATTGAAAGACTTCCTTGAGGAATTCTTATGGATTCTTTTGAATGAATCTTAATGTATTTTTATTTATTGATATTAAAATTTAAGTACCCCAAAGGCCCTAAGGAAAAGCTATGTGACTTTTTTTCTTTTCTTCTTTTTTTTTTAATCTCTTTGGGAAATCCGATTTGATTCACTTTTTAACCACTGATGATAACATATCACACTTAAAGGGAGATCAGTCTTAGGGAAAAGCGATACACCCTCATGTGTGGGTGTCCTTCAGTGAACTCGCCAGCAAGATTGCTTTTCATGCTTAGCCATTAATTAGAAAACCTGTTCTTTTGTTGGGACTGAACCATGGTTTACTTTCTGGTCAGACTTTTTTTTTTTTTTTTTTTTACTTTATCAAGCTCTTACACAAGTCAAAGCTTATTTTTTTTTTTTTTACAACCCTCACGCCAAAAAGAGATAACTTGAATCTAAAAGATTTAGCGTAGTCCCATGGCAGTTTCAGAAATTCTTTATTTAAAACCTCCTATGTATAGATGGCTTAACTTTCCTCAGCTTCTGCAAATGCCATTGAGGCCTTATGTTCTTGTAAAGAGTTATTGGCTTTTTTTCTTTTTTAAAGAAACTAAATCTCCAAAGCTTTTCTCTAGTGATTATGGAGAACAACATAAGTGGGAGAAAAAAGGGCAGTTGGAGGTAGCAAATAATTTGATTTTTTTTTTTCCTCCCCCTACCCACAGCCCTGGGAACACTCTGCCATGAAGGATTAATTTGCTCATGAGATTTCACTGTGGTTGCCATTAAGAAAAAAACTAACAGGAACAGTAGGGCAGAAGTGTTTCCAAACCCTGGAGAAAAGAGTCAAGGATTTATGGTGGGAAGCAGAGCAGTCCTTTTTCTCTTTTACAGCGTTTATGAGGGAAGCTCTGAGGTTGATACCGCTTGTCTCACATAGGACTTGACATAGACCGTTGGAAGCCCGACTCTGAGAAATGGTCATTAGTGGGTGTAGTTTTCCATAGTGTGTCTTTGCGCAGGGGAAAGAGTTCATTAAAAAAAGGAAAAGATTTCAGACTCCATTCTTGCCCAGTTTTTAGAAAAGCATTAGAAAAAATAGCAAGGTAGACTGTTGGTCATTCGCTTCCACGTGTCTGTCCTCACAGTTGGGTTCTGCGATTGAGTGGAGGGGCCCCGGCCTCTGAGCCCGGCAGCCCTCCCTTTGTTCTGGGAGAAGGAGGGCAGTGTACTCGGGTGAAAGCGGCATTTTCTCTGAAGCTTTACCCTAAACTCCTCCACAAACCTTTCTACTGAACAGCAGGCAAAATACGAGGACTCTTGGACCTTTCGGGCTGAGGCCGATGCGTAGCTCATTCCCTTCCCACCTGAGACCCCCCTCCCAGAGCTTGGCTCAGGAGCACCCTTGGTCATGCCAACTGCTTGATGGGGGGAGATGACCTAACCTGAGGGGGCCAGGCAGCAGGAAGGAAAGGGGGGGCCACAAAGGGGTCACCGGGGCCAAGATCGCCAGGGACGTTCTTATTTATCCTTTCCTCCATTCTCACCACTGCCTTGGGAAGCCCTGTTAATTCCTGCCTCCGAAGGTGAGGAAAACCGAAGCCAAGAGTTTACATAATTTGCTTTCATGCAGCTGACTTCAACCAAGTATGTGAGGTATTTCAACCAAATAAAACCTAAGAATTTTATTTAATCCTTGGGTAAAATGAGGGATTTTAATCTCAGCCCGTCTGACAGCCCAGCCACTGTTGGTCCTTGCCCTCCTCCCCCAATCCCTTTCCTAAGCCATTGGTAACCGGTAAAATCCACTTATGAATGGAAATGGGGCAGCTTTCTTGAGGTGAGCCTGTGGCACTTAGTCCAGTAACAATAGTTGTCACTCTCTCTTGTTTAATCTTATAGTGGAGTACGAGAAGGAGTTCTCCCCTGGCCAGCGACACCACAAAGAGTTCAAGTTCAACTTATCCCAGATTCCTGAGGGTGAGGCGGTGACGGCTGCAGAATTCCGCATCTACAAGGACTGTGTTGTGGGGAGTTTTAAAAACCAAACTTTTCTTATCAGCATTTATCAAGTCTTGCAGGAGCATCAGCACAGGTATGAAGGCTCAAGGAACCCCAACGGGTGGGGCTGGCCCCCATTTCTCACCCTGCCATCATCTAACCCCGAGTATGTCTGTGGAAGGACGTTTGGAGGTCAGGGGCATCGTGTGAACATGATGAGGGATGTGCTCTGAATGGTAGTGTTCAGCCAGCCAGACGACTTTTTTGTTACTAAAATGAAGATTTTCCAAATAGTTTTCCTCTCCTGAGCAAAGCCAATGGACAGTATCCACTCAACATCCTTTGTGATCAGAGAACATATGCCTTATTGGGGACAAAACATTTCCCACCATGGCTCAGTGCCTGCTTTGAATGATGGGTGAGGGGAGCAAAAATAAACTCATACACGAGTGTCATGTAAAGATGCTTACAAATGATACTAATTCAAGTTATTAGAAAGCTGTGTGTTTGCATATAATATATACACATACATGATCGTGTGTGTGTGTGTGTGTGTGTGTGTGTGTCTCTCGAATGTATCTCTTCTCATTTGGATACAAGGAAACAATATCCTTCCCCATTGTGTCTGGAACAGTCTTGCCTTTGGAAATGAGGACAGACTGTTTTTACAAAAGAACTTCAACAGAGTATGCTCTTGGGGCTGTCTACCAATAAAGAAAAACTTCCACGGAGGGATTTCTGGAGGAATAGAAGGGCCAAGGGAAGAACTATGGCAGCAGCTAGTTCGATCCTGTAGCACTCAGAAAGCAAGGCAGTGACCTTGACTTGTGCTTCGTATCTGGGGGTCAGCTCAGTGTTTGGGCGGGAACTAGCACCACTGCACTCTCAGTGTGCATGACGCAGCAGGTGGTGAGAGAGCCTGGCAATTACATGAGAAATAGGCTGATAACAATTAAAGGAAGAGAGCGCAGACAAACTCTGCAAGGGATTTGCCAGCTTTGGTTTCATGTACCACATCCGATTCTTGCTTTTGATCTTGGAAATCTGTTGACTTCCCAAGAATGTCCAAAGGTTGAGGAATGACTTTGGTTTCTCCTGGACTTAGGGATCTGTGTGTGGCTCTGTCACAAACAGGCACACTAAAATAATAACAAACATTAACTTGCCCCATAAAGGGCTTATTTTGAGAGCACTGCCAACGTTTGGCCCTTGCGCATGTTCGAGCGTGTAATGAGGGAAACAGAGAAGAAGCAAAGACACATGCCAGGCTTTAGGGACACGTCATGGTGTTGATTATAAGAACTGTTGGTTAGGGGCGCCTGGGTGGCTCAGTGGGTTAAGTGTCTGCCTTCAGCTCAGGTCATGATCTCAGGGTCCTGGGATCGAGCCCCGCATCGGGCTCTCTGTTCTGCGGGGAGCCTGCTTCCCCTTCTCTCTCTGCCTGCCTCTCTGCCTACTTGTGATCTCCGTCTGTCAAATAAATAAAATCTTTAAAAAAAAAAAAAAAACAACTGTTGGCTGTATGTGAGTTCTTAGTAGGGCCAGTTAAAGTAAAATATAGCCACTGTGATATCTATAACTAACATTTCAGAATGAAGGGAAGGTTTTTCTGATGTCTGATTTTCACCCCTAAACAAAAGTATCATCAATGACTTAACCATCGAGGGCCTCTTTTGAAATAATAAATTAATCACTGATAGATTTTTGTCTTATTATTTCAGAGAGAACTGATAGTGGTGATTCGTTGGGCCTGCTCTAGCCATTGATTTTCAATCTGCCTAATTATCTGTCCACTGTATCTGGTAAAAATAACCGACTAGTACCTTTCCGGCTCAGACATCGGTTTGGAATACATGGTTTTCTCTGTTCTTCAGGAAAGGTTTTTTAAAGTGAAAACACTAGATTAGGATTTTTTTAAACTATGGGATTTTTCAAAATTATTATTATTTAAAAAATAGAGTGAGCAGACTGTTTGTAAGGTTTATATTGAACTCCGGCCAAAACCGAACAGCTGCCTTGCGCTTGAGACGGTGGTGTCATACTTTCTGGAGGCCAGCAGTGAGTTCGGAAAACAAAATCCCAAACAGTCCCAACCTTTGATGACTCTGTCAAAGCAGAGTTGTCATTTCCCTGCCTTCTAGGACAGAAGTATCTGGCCACTGGATGTGTTGAACTTTTGTGCATAGGAAAGGGGAAATACGAGGAGGATTGGGAGAATTTCATGCTTTTAAAGGGCTCCAGGTTGGCCAACAGGAGATTTTCTTTTCTTATCAGTGGGCGAGGAGCCCAGGCCTCCTGCTGTGCCCTGAAGTTCTTCCAGGGGCCTCCAGATTTAACTGCAGGACTCCTTCTGGGCAAGGTTTGATCTCCCCATCTGTACCGTCTTGGGGTGTCCTGGCTAAAAACGATCCTCCCAGCTTGGGAAGAAACTCACTTGTCTAATCTATGTGTGAGTGAAATTTGTAGTATTTGATGGATTAACTTAATGTAACCAAAGTTTGTTTTACAAAAATCGTTGGCCTCCTTGAAAAAAAAAAAAAAAAAAAACACAAAAAGGCAGGTTTTGCGATGCTGCATCGTACCTCAGCTGAGGCAGAAGTTAGGTGTTGGGCCTCTTGATAGTAAAGCAGCTAAGAAGCCTGACCCAGGGGATGGTGAGAAAAGATTCTTGGAAGATTGGCCATAGCTATGAATCCTGAGAAACATATTCCTCTTAACTGATATGAAATCACCAGGCCAGGTAAATTCAAAAAGTGACTACTTGAATAGCTGGTGCTTTGAGTCAGAACAGGGGAACATTGGATACTTCAGTCAAAACCTGAGAATAAGCCCTGAGATAAGACTAAATCGTGAAAAGATCTGGAGCACCCCAGTGAGCAGAGCTGGGTCGGCAACCTGACAGCACATGCAGTTAAATCAGAGTAGCAAAGGGAGTTAATATCTGGTGTTATAAATCATTGTTTTTATGAGGACACGGGTAGAAATTGGCATCTGCAGAACCCTTAGAGTTTGGGAAGAGTCTTCTGACATCTTCCCTGGCTAGGATTTAACCACTGACCCCGTCAGATAAGCAGGGCAGGCATGTTACCTTTTAGAGAATGAAACCTGGCACATAGGAGTTTAGCCAAGTCCAAGTGTTGTATGCTGTTTCCCAAAGGTCACCCCGATGACATGGGGTCAGTCCCAAGGTCAAGGTGAAGCACCAATAAAAGGTAAGCAATCCCCTGAGTGGACGTCCCTCATCTCCGTCTGCTTAGCTGGGATGCAGACGTGCCGAGGGTGCTTCTGTGCACATGTGCAGTGAGATGGGTCAGTTGGGGATGCAAACATGTCAGTTAGAATTCAGGCCCTGGTTCTTTGACTTACCAGGCTTTGCTTTTCTTTTTTAAAGATTTTATTTTTATTTATTTGACAGACATCACAAGTAGGTAGAGAGGCAGGCAGAGAGAGAGAGGGAGAAGCAGGCTCCCTGCTAAGCAGAGAGCCTGATGCGGGGCTCAATTCCAGGACCCTGAGATCATGACCTGAGTCAAAGGCAGAGGCTTCAACCCACTGAGCCACCCAGGCGCCCCTTACCAGGCTTTTCTATTATTGATCTATTGAGCAAGCATTTACCTATTGTCCGCTTTTCTGGAGGAAGGGTATGGACAAGAAAAAGACTAGAAGAAAATGTATGCGAAAGCATTTGTACTTATTCCAAGTGTTATCTGTTTGTCCATTGACTTTACTCTTTTCTCCCCAAATTCCTACACACTGAGCTGTCTGCAGCTTGGAGTAGAAAGGCTGCTCTAAATACCTTCGACCTGTATTTATGGTGGTAGCACGTTGCTTTCAGAACATGTACTCATGATCTTTACCTTTATAGCTCCTTTCAGATTAATAGTGCAATTTTGAGGCCTTTCAAGAATATCATTTTCATCTACATTTCTTGTTTGGTTAAAAACACTTTTACTGTTTCTTAATTGAATTTTGTATAATTAGAAGTCAAAGTCAAACAGCTTCTCTTGAAAGCCAGCCAGAAATGTTGTTGGTGTCTGAAAGATGGCCCTATTTGATACATGAATTAGCCCACTTACTTCTGCTAGTTTCGAAATTCCATTTTCTACCCTGTATGTTTTGGCATCAGCGTGGCTGGCAGTGATGGACTGTCCTCTGTGTATAGGATAACTTTCCTTCATTCTATCATGGTGCAGTCTGTGGAAGACCTGGAGAGCGAGAATTAATTCCCAGATTTAAAACTCAGTTCCTCCTGGTGTAAACAATATCACAGCCTACTCCTCTGTTGTCAAACAGGCAAAGTTTCCTCCCTCCCTCCCTCCCTTCCTTTCTTCCTTCCTTCCTTCCTTCCTTCCATGTGTTTTATCTTAACTTTATTATCTTTAGGATGTGAAGACCTGCATCTTTGAGTCAAGGGATCAGGGCAATGCTACGTTAGAGATGGACTTTGAAACCAAGAAGGATTTCCTTGGGTCACCCAGAAGCCCTGCTAGCAGAGTCCCCGGGAGCAATCGCAGACTGAATTATTGCTACACTGAATTTTTTTTTTTTTTTAATTTGAGAGAGAGACAGTGAGAGAGAGCACGAGCGAGGAGAAGGTCAGAGAGAGAAGCAGACTCCCCGTGGAGCCGGGAGCCCAATGCGGGACTCGATCCCGGGACTCCAGGATCATGACCTGAGCCGAAGGCAGTCGTCCAACCAACTGAGCCACCCAGGCGTCCCACTACACTGAATTTTTGACAAAGTTCACCATTTCTGAACTGTTTCACAAATAGAATGTCATCGCAGAGACAGAGGATGCAGGAATAAGTGAGGGAAGGGGAATGAGGATGAATTCAGGTTTGGACATGTTCGAGACATGAGTAGATGCCCCAGAGGCAGTGGGATATGAAAGTTTTTAGCTCAGCAGGATGAGCTAACCTAGTAGATATCTGAGATCCTAAGTGAACTAGTGAAGTAGATTAAGTAGCCTCGTTCTGTAAGAATAGAAATACATAATTGACCTCGTATCTTTTATTGGAAATACTATCTTTTTTCCATGCACTTCAGTGGCTTCTTTGTCGTAAATCAGGTGGCCAAGTATGTGTGGGTCTGGTCCCAAGACCTTTATACCAATCGTATGCTCTTCATTCTCTTAGTTTTATAAGAAGGCTTCATAACTGGTGTATAAATTCTTCAAATACTGAGACTTTCTTGGCTATTTATGGCCGTTTGCATTACCACATAAATTGCAAAATCAGCATTTTAATTTCTGTAAAGAAATTTGCTGAGCTTCTGATTGGAATTACATTAAATCTAGAGACCAGTTTGGGAAGAATGGACTCTTACTAATACTAAATGTGGTATTTATTTAGGCTTTCTTTCACTTTTCTCAGTAATATTTGGTAACTTTTATGTCTTGAATATTTTTACTGGATTACTATTATTTATGGATCATTAGAATATTCTAGGTTTTGAAGATTTTTTATGTTATTATAATAGTATTTTTAGCTTCTAAAAATTTCAGTGCCTGTTTTTGTCCACGTATAGAACCTTCGGCTCAGGTCATGGTCTCAGGGTCCTGGATTGAGCCCTGCACTGGGCTCTCTGCTCAGCGGGGAGCTGCTTCCCCCTCTCTCTCTGCCTGCTTCTCTACTTGTGATATCTCTGTCAAGTTTTTAGAATTTTTAAATAAAAATTTTTAAGTAAAAAAAAAAATAGTTGATTTTTACATATTGATCTTATATCCAGCAACCTTGCACATTCACATCGTTATCCTAAAAAATTTTTGTGCAAAATTTTGGAATTTCTATCAATATAACCATGTCACCTAGAAATACCAGTTTTAGTTCTTCTTCTATAATTCTTATATATTTTTTTCTTCCTCTGTTTTTCTTGTTTTAGTGTGCTGACTGGACATTCAGTTCAATTTTGAATTTGATTCATATTTTTGTTTCAGATTGGAAATCCCTTTCAGTTGTTGAATCTAATAGGAGAAAAATTTAATATTTTACCATTAAGGATGATGTTTCTTAAAAATTTCTTGTAGATACTCTTTATTAGAATAAATAAGTTCTCTATTTCTAGCTCACTAAGAGTTTTTTAATATTAGAAATTGGTGTGGAATTTTATTTAAAAAGTTTCTGATCTTTTTCCCTGAGTGTTAATGTGATATACTATATTAAATGATTTCCAAATGGTAAAGCAACCTCCCATTCCTGGGACAAGCCTAACTTGTGATTTATTATCCTTTTTATATAAGGTTAGATTCAAGGATCATGTCTGATAATTCTGTTATCTGGATCACCTATGGGTCTGTTCCCATTATCTATTTGTTCCCTTGATTTTTCCTCATTTGGTTTTATTTATTTGCATGTCTGATAATTTTTTTAAATTAAGTTCTGGCCATGATATATGGAAAATATTTATAGATACTGCTATCTCTTTCCAGAGTGGATTTCATTTTCTTCTGGAAGGCAGACAGAATACAGGGTGATCGCCTCATTCTTTTGTTCCAGTGGGGTATTTAAAGATCTGTTAAGGATTATCTGTTTCTGGTTTTTCCTTTTCTCCTAAAGTTTAGCCCTTTGAGGGGGGGGGGGGGTCTCAGCTGAAGGTCTAGGATGTTTACCAGAGCTCCTCTTCCTTGGTGGGCTCTGAACTCTAATTTTTAAGTCACCAGCTTTGAGAAACTGCCAGAAACTCTGCTTAGCTCTTTGTCCTCTAAGCAGTTTCTTTCTGCTTGTTTTCTCAGCTTCCTACTCCATGCATGTACAGCCTAATATTTGGCAAATCTCTCAGATGGACATGTTGGAGTTCCAGGCAGCCAGGACTTGAAGAGCTAAGGTCCAATAGGAAGTGAACCCAAACTTCTGTGAGTTCACTTTTATGCAGCCCCTTTCCCCTGGGATTTTAGCCCTTCAGGTCCAAGCTTCCTGAAGCTCCAATTTTTGTTCCTAGCCAGTGATATCACTCCAAGCTGTAGGCTGCTGCTCCTTTCTGTTTGATATTCATGCATCATGCCAAGAAGGATCAAATCCCCTGAAATGAAAAGGCAATACAAAGACAATACCTCCATGTATTTTTCTTCTCTCTGTGGTCTTGACCCATCAAGTGCTGACTATCTTGGTTGCTCTAAGATGACTACAAACAGGTTTATTTTTTTAGTTGTCTTTAGTGAGAGTGTTAGTTTGATACATCGTAATCAGAAGCATATGTCTTCGAAACATAAGATTTAAAAAAATTTTTTTTTGAAATCTTTGTAGTGAGTCCCCACAAATATTGATATGTGATTCATTAATCAAATGGTGTAGCTCGGGAAACAAGACCCAAATCTGGCAGTCAATCCCGTTCCAGGATCAGAGTGAGTAATTTCCTTAGAATAGCATTTCTTGTGGATTGATCACTCAGTAAATGCTTGTGGATTTTCAGTGCTGTTTGCTGAAGTGAAGCAACATGAAGCTTTATCTTCACTGAGGTATAAGTGAGATACCTGAGACTGTGTTCTTTTTTGAAGAGAAGGGCAAATTTGAGAAAGCCAGGATGGAAGAACCTTACTATAGTTGGGACAGAGGGAAATCAGAGCCTTTTATCGCTGTGCCCAGCCACACCTGTTTCTCTTTCTGTATCTGGCTTTCCCAAGTATGATCCTCGGGGACTCCTGAAATCTTACTTGCTGATTTGATCACCTCTGGCATGCTCAGTGTGGGCCTCAGGCAGGCATTGAGCTTTTCTGTATTTGTTCCTTCGCCCCTGAAAAAAGGGGATAATACAACTGACCCACAGCTTGGGTTATGTAACTAGTTAGTTTTGTCCTTTTAGTCAAATCCTATTATACCTAGAATGATCTACCTGAAATTAAAGCAGAAAGCACAAGCAGCTACCAAACCTTATTCCTTAGCCTAAGTTCTATTCTTTGCAGTGGCATAGTGTGGAAGAGAATATCACAGGGAGGAATTAAGGTTATCATGAAGAGGTGTTTACACTCAAAAGAATGCTGCATTTGGGGGAGAAGGGGTCAGGATGTGGTAGGCAAGAAAGACTGTTGTTTGGGGACTGTTTTCCCACTTGGTAAACATGGAAGAGAAGAGAAAATCCGGCTTTATTTCTGGAAACTAAGCCTTCTGTAGTATTCATTCCCAGAAACAGATTGCTCTAGTCACGCGCGTCTTACCAGGATATCCAGCCTTGTGGGAGGCCAGCCATGGTGGTGGCTAAGATTATCTTGGGAGACATCTTTTTTTTTTTTTTTTTTTAAGTCCCAAATGATCAGCATTTTTCTGTTTTGTTTCCCCATATTGTATAGGATATGGAAATGTAGGTTTGGTGATGAAAATAAAACATAACAGTTGCACATAACATGTTGAAAATGTGACAGAAGTTCTCAGTCTGTCTTTGGTCATTAGGGCATGTCGGAGCACACCTCAGTTAAAGAGAACATTGTTTTGTTTATGTGGCCAAAGAGGTCAGGTCAGGTAGCAGGAATTTGCATAAAGGAACCCGCTTTCCCCCTCCCTCCCTGTCTTGGACACAGAGAAGCAGGCCTTCTAATAATACTGCTGCTTTGGACTTGATCTTCCTTGTGATTCTGATTATTAGTCTAACTTGATAACTCCCTGAGGGTAAGGCCAATCCATAAAACAATCAAACATTTACTTGTGGAGCATTCTACATTTGTTTTTGCACTATTTGAGGGAGAGGAACAAGAATTCCTGAGAGCAGTTAGCTTTGCACCTGAAGTCTAAAAACCAGGTGAGGGTAATACTAGTCATATTCAAGGCAGCCGGGCTGTGCTGTAGGTCTGGGGGCTCTCACAGTGTGGTTCCCAGACCATCAGCAACAGCATCACCTGGGAACCTTAGAAATGCAAATTCTCAGTCCCCATCTCGGAAACTCTGGGGGTGGGCCCAGTGATCTGTGTGCTAACAAGTCTTCCAGGGGATTCCAGCATAGGCCGAACTGGAGAACTACTGCTATGATGACGAAAGCCTTGGCAATACTGGAGCTGAGGTGCCTGGGTTCAGTTCCCTGCTCTGCACTTACCGGACTATGAGCAAGCTACTCAACCTCTTTGTTGACAGGGAAACCTCAGTTTCCCTATCTGTAAGCCTGTGACAGCATGAATGGTATTTACCCCTTATGGTGGTTGTGAGGAGTTAGCGTGATTACAAGCATCCGTGTAGGAGACACCGTGTAAGGACTAGCTAGGTTCATATTCTGTCAGCGGAATGATTTGTATTCGTTCGTTGAAGATGAAATATTCTATACAGAGCTAAGGTAACTTCAATGTTTTTTTAAGTTTTTAAATTTTTTATTAACATATAATGTACTATTAGCCCCAGGGGTACAGGTCTGTGAATCGCCAGGTTTACACACGTCACAGCATACCTTTGACACTTGAAACATCTCTTTATACCATGCTAATCCTTGGGGTGATAATTCGTTAACATCAAGTGGCATAAAATCAATGAGAGCTTAGCTAATTATATAGTAATAATGTGCCTTTGCCCTTTTTACTCAAATCTATGTGTGGTCAGCAGCGTACCCTGACTTGTGATGCTCTATTTTCAAATTTCCTATTCTTTCCTATCCTTTTAGTGGTATACATTTAAACATAATCCTTTATATATGATACATCATATAAGAAGAAAGTAAAAAGGCTTGCTTTCCTATCTAATTTTCTAAAACGATTGGCTTTTGACTTCCATTCTCTTCGAAATTTCAGTATGCTTCATTGCATGAAGTCGGGGCATCCTTTAATGAACGTTGTTCTCTATCTTAGTGTGCCCTTAACTCCGGACACCAACGGCAAAGGAATGTCCTGGAGAAATAAAGGAACAAGACCACAGACTCAACCTTATCAAATATCTCATAGGACTGCTTGCTTCAAACATATAAATTCCACTTCATCAAGAACAATTCTTTCTGAGAAAGTGGTTAGTAGTAGGCAGAGCTGCACTTTGTCAAGGGCAGTGTGACCTTAATGGATGCCATTTGACAGGGAAGACCCAAGCTGCCCACTAGGAGCTCAGATACTTCCTGCTTTTCTCCAAGGGTGAAAAGGAAAAGGATCCACTGTGTTTTTCCTGGTGCTTTCTGCCTCTCAGCCTGATGGGAGTATCACCTACAAGGGCAGGTGCTTTGGAGGCTTGTACTGGGAGGGAACCACATGGGGGGACTTTGCCCACCCACATAAGTTCTACAGGTCTTATGAGTGACTTGCTGGTCAGTCAACTCTAGCCCCAGAGTGAATTTCTGAAATTTGCTAGAAATTTCTGGATTTTCTAGAAATCTCTTATTAGACTAATTGTTAGCAACTTAATTTTCCCAAGGGAGATAACAGTAGGAGGAAACTCATGCCCTCAAGTGGGAGAACACCGAACATAAAATCGCTGTGTTCTTGAAGATAGAATGCATATTCATCCTAAAACATGAGGTTCTGTAAGTTGGTAGAGGAAAAAAATAAGCAGTAAATTCTTTCAAAGTCCTCTCTCTGGTCTCAGGATTTCCTTTCATGGTATGTTAACTTGAGCATGTCAGTCATGCCAGTAGGAAGATCCAAATAATCCAGTTGTGGTGGTCACTTGGGCCAAACCCTGAAATTATTTACCCACTGGTGTATAAAGATGTTTTAGCTGAGACCACCAGATCTTGACGTGCTTAAGTGAGATTTAGAAGGGAACATTTGTTGTTGTTTTTTGGTTTTTCGTTTTTTACATGGCAAGATCAGGTATGTCTTATTGGAGGCTGTACTTTCATAGTCAGGAGATGATGCTGGCTATACATCATGGACCCAAAGGAAACAGATGTGGGTCAGACCTGACCTGTTTCACCGACTTGCCATGAATAGTGTCACTTAAACACCTGTGCTATTGGAAGCATCGAGGGGGAGCCAATGAGGTTCCTTAAAGCTATCATTCTGTCATTCTTTTTTTTTTTTTTTTTTTTTAAGTTCCTCAGGCTGTATGAATTCATGTTGGTAGTGTTCTCAGGCTAGGCAGAGAATATTCTGCATGGGAGGAAGAGTAAAACAAGCCTGGGAAGCTCGCAGGAGTTCCCGGCCAGGTGGCCGACATATTCAGTCCCTTCCTACATGTACCTTTCACCCCCCACTTCCTACCCTGGCCTTGACAGGAGAGCCTGCAGTGATTTCCAATCGTGTGCCAGCTCTGAGTATCTTAACATGGTTCTGTATCCAGCTGATGTTGGCATCTGTGCACAGTGGATTTGATCCCTTACGTTATCCCAAGCTCTCATTTCAGGATTTCCAGCCTGTGCCCTGTGCTTTTCTGGACTCTGTTGTTTCCACAGGTGGCAGCTAAGAGTGTGGGCTCTGATTGTAGTTCTGGTCACCCCACTTAATGCCTGTGTGACCTTCCTACACCTAATCTCTGTAGGTTTCAGCTGTAGGAAAGAGACAGTAATAGGACCTGCCTCTTTGGAGTCCCCAAGGAATAGAGAGAGGTTCTTGGTGCATACTCTATACCTCTCCTTCCTTCCACGGACCCAAGCATCCTAGATTTCATAAACATCAAAATCTGAGCCTGCCTCACTGCTGGTGAGCCACAGTTTTTCATCTTTCCAGGCTCAGCGGTCAGCCAGCATTTGCATATCCCTGTGGTCTCTTGGGCACGGAGGACCAGTGTTCTCCTTGTTGCACAGCCAGGGAAGGCAATGGGGAAACAACACAGACGTCCCGGGGACCCAGCGTGACTCAGGAGCAGGCAGGAGAGAAAGCCAGGCTGCTTGCGTCCACGAGTCCCCACTCGCCCTGCGGATTTCATTCCTGCCACCTCGTGATCGGTCCTCCTCCTCCTAAGCACCTTCCCCCTTTACTCCAAGTTTGGTTTTGGATTCACATTTTCCCCTTTAATTCATGCCCTTTTCTCCTTCTCTCTGTTTCTCTCCTTTTTCGGACCAGGGACCTCGGTCCTACCCCGCACTTTCTCTTGTAATAGACTCCCGTTCCCTTTTCCATAAACCCTACCTTTTTCAAATAAAAGCTCGTTCTAGCTTTTTGTACGAGCTCTGCCACAGTCCTATGATGCACTGCATTTTTCTGCATCCTCGTGACAAGTCTTTAAGGGTTGTCCGCCAGGTGCATCCCCCAAGCTCTGTCAAGAGCGACAAGTGACCCCCTTGACGCAGGCGCAGCTTGGCTCCTTGGGATTCTCAGTGCATTTTCATTCCCGAGGGGCCCGTGCTGCCTTCGGGACCGGGGCCACTTCTCCCAGTGTCTGTGTTATTCCTGGATGAGGGTCTTCTCCGAACTTCCAGAACAGAATTTATGTCTTTTTATATCTTCACTTCAAAGCTTTGGCCTCGCAGTCCCCTCTTGCTGTTTTCCACGAACACCCCTGCCTCCCTGCTCACAGTTACCTCGGTGCCGGTGGGGGGGGCAATTTGTCAACAGGAGGTATGACACACGCACGTCGTCCAAGAGCGCTTTAAAGATGGCCAGCCTCCGTGGGGCACCCCCGCAGGCTCTGGTCAGCAGCTGAGTAAACTCCTTTTCGCTGTACCTACTGTTTTAAGCTTGGAAAAGATGATACTAGAGCTGCCTTCTAACTCCAAGCCGTGTAAACAGGAAAAATTGTTTCCCCCCAGACATCTGAGACGTTTAACTCTCACGTTTCGGCACTGGCCTCACAGATAGTTGATGGGGTAGAGATAAACTGTGTTCACTTGCCACAGGTTGTCTTTCTTCATAATCTCACACGGCAGCGTGATGGGGAAACAGAATCTGCTGGCTTCTTTTTGCTAGCTAGTTCTCTCACTAGCTTTTGACCGTAGTCACACGGTTGTAACCTCAAGTCTGTGTGAGTCCCCAGCCCTACAATGGGGATCATGATATCCGACCTGCTTTCAGGTTGTTAGAAGGAAAGCAGAGTACATGAAAGTGCTTTATAACCAATTTTTGTGGTTTTTTAAAAAAAGATTTTATTCATTTATTCATGAGAGATAGGGAAGGGGAGGTAGAGGGAGAAGTAGACTCCCCATTGAGTAGGGAGCCTGATGCAGGACTTGATTCCAGGGCCCCAGGATCACAACCTGATGCTTAACCAGCTGAGCCACCCAGGCACCCTGTACCCAGTTTCAGTACACAGTGTTTGTATTGCAATGCTCGTCTTAAATGCAGTGTTCTGGTAAACTTTCAATCCTGTAAAAGAGGGCACTAGAGGATTTGAATCTTCCCATGGCCAAAATGGTGCCCTGCCTTGCCCTGCTTGGGAATTCCCTGCCATTTCCTGTCAGTGACCCTGGGATGTCAACTCAGATTCAGAGTGTTCCTGAAACACACGAAGGGGGCCATCTCCTGACACTGCTCTATCATCACATGTGTGGGAGCAGGAAGAAACCCGCACTCCATCTTCTTGCGAATCCTAGGGTTCCGTTAGCTGAAACCTGTAAAACAGAACCAAAAACAAAGATATAACTACTGCCTGTGGAGCCCAGTGGAAGGAATGGATTCTGAGTCTGCCTACAAACCCCAGCCACGGCTCCTATCTGTGCTGGGATGAGGTTGTTGTTGTTTTTAAGTTCCACATGTGCTAACACTGCACATGTTTATTTATTTTTTTAAAGATTTTATTTATTTATTTGAGAGAGAGCACAAGTGGGGTGAGGGGCAGAGGGCGAAGCAGGTTCCCTGCTGAGCAGGGAGTCCAATGTGGGGCTCGATCCCAGGACCTGGAATCATGACCTGAGCCGAAGGCAGACGTTCAACCAACTGAGCCACCCATGCGTCCCTGGGATGAACTTTAAAATCACTCAACATCCATCCACGGCTACCGCATCCCCACGAGAAAGGGGCCCGCACGCAGCAGGGACCGCTCGAAGGCCTTAATTAAAAGCAAGGATCTGATGATTACCCACAAATACGATGTGGCTTCTTGTTTCTCTTTTTTATTTCACAGGAATTAACATGTGAAGGTTGTCAGATCCTCATTTTATAAAAAGAAAAAATTGAATAAAGCCACAACTTTTTTTTTGCTCACGAATCCTATTTTAATATTTTCCTAATCCTTTTTCTCATGCCTGCTCGCTGCCCTGCTCCCTTTTTAGAGTTTGTTTGCCATTAAGTAAGCAATAGTATGACTTTCTTTCTTCCTCCACTGCCCCCCACCTCCTTCCTTATTCCCCAGCAAGACTCGGCAGGCACAGCCATAGCAAGGCCTTTGACGAAGTTGAGGGATCCACCTAGACTTGGGAGAAGACTCATTTCTGCTCTGGGCTGCTCCCTAGCACATATGCCTCTCCACACTGAGTCATGCATGTGTCCTGGGTGTCCCATGAGCCAGAGCCACAGCAGGGCACCATATGTGGTGTCTCTTGGGTGGACCCGATCCGACATCGGCATTTTCATTCTAACGCCAAGGCAGGACAGAGAGGATGGGCCGAGAGGGTGGTGTGTGCCTCACCAAGCAAACTTTTCTTCCTTTCAGAGACTCTGACCTATTTTTGTTGGATACCCGCATGGTGTGGGCCTCAGAAGAAGGCTGGCTGGAATTTGACATCACGGCCACCAGCAATCTGTGGGTCGTGACCCCGCAGCACAACATGGGGCTTCAGCTGAGCGTGGTGACTCGGGATGGTAAGTTTGCCAGAAGCAGTGAACAGTGCTCATCCGTTCCATTTGCAACAGTTACAGTAGAACCCTGGTTTCTGGGGGAGACCACAGCTCCGGGATGACCTCACTTACTGTTCTTTCGTAACTACTACTAGGAAGCAAGATCTCTCCCAGAGGCCTGCAAGAAGGACTTGGAGATAGTAGGTGATCTGAGTTCCAGGGGCCACTATAGGAAGATGGCTTGCAGGGGCAGGGGGAGACCCTGTCTGCATTCTCACCATTGGGTAGGGGGCAAGTTTGCACGAGAACTCTACCAGTACCCCCTCCTCCTGTAGCACCAAAGCTGCCAGGCCAGGTCCCCACACCAGACCTCAGACGGGGCACACTCTGCCTGTAAAGTCCGTTCCCCCACTGGTTGGGAGGCACATGAGCAGGAAGAATGGTTGTGTAGGGCAAAATGTATTGGGAATGGGAGGCCTGGGAGTTCACTCCTTGCTTTGATGCATGCAACTTCGGAAGGAGTGTTTTGATTGTGCTCTGAGCATGTGTAGGGCTCCTCCCTCATCCTCACTCTGTGATGGGCACTTGGGTGGCCAGGGAGCTGCAGGAACCCGTTTCCAGGCAATAAAGACAGCCATGCTGTGGTTTGCATTCGAGGACTCACCATCAACCCTCGAGCGGCAGGCCTGGTGGGCAGAGACGGCCCTTACGACAAGCAGCCCTTCATGGTGGCCTTCTTCAAGGTCAGCGAGGTCCACGTGCGCACCACGAGGTCAGCCCCTGGGAGGCGCCGACAGCAGAGCCGCAATCGCTCCACCCAGTCCCAGGATGTTTCCCGGGTCTCCAGTGCTTCCGGTAGGTTTGGGTGGAGCCCATGTTCTCAGGAAGCCTGGGAAGTTGGTGGGGAGGATGCATGGGCCTCAGTGAGAACAAGGACGTGTTGATGATGTTAGCCCAACGGCTTCTGCCCAGAAATACAAAGACTCACAGGTGCGTCACTGTGGCCACCAATTATCTAGCAGGGTTCCTAGGGCTGTCAGCGGGGACCTTTGTTCTCTGGGGACTCAGTCCACAGGCTAGAGATGTCCTGAGTGTCTGGTTTTCTGGAAGAACACCCTTCCATTTGATAAGGATTTCTCCAACTCCTCTTTCATTCACATAAAGATCCTGAGAACACCCAGATTTTCTTTTGGTTGGTGTGATGCCTGGGAGGTTGTGGCATACAAACCCACTTTGTGTACTTGCGTAAGAGGGACTCGTACTGGTCAGTGCTCTTGGCTGACAGTGACGGGAGGTCTGCTCACACAACCAGCTCTGAGAGATGTCATTGGTTCGTGAACTAGGAGGTCTAGGGGGCTAGCTTTAGGCCTGGCTACATCCATGGGCTCACGTGGTGTTAGGAATCTCGCCGTCTCTTCTATTTTCCCTCGTTGATGGCATTCTCAGAAAGACCATCTCCCTGGGTACTCAACCTCTCACTGTGAAAAAGCATCTCCATTTTAGGTTCTGACTTAATAAGCCATTTCTCTTACGAGGCTCTCAGCTGGGGGGCTCGAGGACCTGCCGCCCAGCATGAGGTGACATTTTGCTGCTTTTGTCATCCTGGTGTTTCTTGGAAACATGCATGGCACAGCGTGGGTGTTCCTGTATTTACCACTAGAAACAGTTGGGCTTTAAAAAAATTAAAAAAAAAAAGAAGAAGTGATTGCTTTCCTTTATTCTCTTCAGAGGAAGTTTGCTCCATGTCTTCCTTCGGGGGATGGCTGGCGGTAGGCTTCAATTAATTAATGCGCTGTGGTCACTTTGGTGCTGGGGCCCCAGACATGAAGGCAGCTCTTAAAATGTGGGTTGCTTTTTTTAAAATTGAAATTTCATTTGATTTATTCATCACCCCTTCCCCCAAGTACACACACCAGATCTTGTAATTGGGAAAAGAAGTCTCTGATTTTGATTTTTACCCGTGTCATCCAATTGTTCTCTTCTGAGTCCCTTTCCACATTTTTTTCCCTCAGTTTGATAAGTCTCAATTAAACATGAGCATTAAAGTTGATCACGTGTGTAATAAGAGGCAAGTGTCCCACCTCCACCTCCCAACCCAGTATTTGCAAATATGCTTTGCGCCTTCTGGTGGTGCTAGGACAGAAGAGTTCATGACACGACAGCTACCTCTCGCCTCACCTGTGCAAAGGTCCAGAACCAGCCCCCTCACCACCACCACCACGACTGAGAGAGTATTTACCAGGAAGGGACCTCCTCACTCTTATTGCTTCAGAGACCCTCTCTCAGGCCAGAGAAATTGGTCAGGGTAGGCCCACTGAAGAGCTACTTTCTATATTTGTTATTTTCTACCTTACTTATCCTTGCCATTAATGGGAGCAGACAGACAATGGAAGAGGTTGCTCCTGGAGAAGAGAATTCCAGAGAGAAGCCTGGCTCCCCAGAGAGATGGGTCGTCCGGTTTGTGCCTCCTTTCCAGGCTACCATGGGACCGGATAGATACGTCCGAGACAAAACGTTGTGGTCTCTGGTGTGACTCCAGGCAGGACTTTTCCTTTGTCAGTCTTCTGGAAAGAGGAGATTCCTGGGCCTCTGCTGCCCCCCTTCTTCCACAGTGTTCCCAGGGAATTAATATTTCTCTGTCACAGTCACGGCCACCGGAAGCCCATCAGAGACCATCCTGCATCTGGGCAAAGAAGTGAACATAATCCATCAAGTTGCCTGTCATCAGGGTGAAACATGGCAGGGAAATACGGGGCTATTTTTGGAACCGAGCTGCAGATGCCTGGGCCGGCGGGCAAGTCCACCACGAGGGAGAGGCCAAGAGCTTGCGTCCCTCCGCCTTCCCCACCACCCACCAGAATGTGCTCTCACATCTGTACTTGGCCTTCAAGCCGGACTTTGCAAACACATGCACCAAAGTGTGGGTTTGGATCGAAGGCGCCCTGGATGGTTTTCACTTACCCTCACTTCTCTGTAGCTGTCTGCTCCCAGCAAATGATGGATGTCGGCTGCATCGCCCTTCTCCAGTGGGCTCAGATGTCATCTGGACAGTATTGTTTATCGCTTTTGCACATGTTTTAAGAGTCATGGTCCAAGCTGTGGGCTGCATAGCCCTGGTAGGGATTCCAGTGAATCTGGCAGGTTCTTTCTCAGCCTCCATTTCTACCAGCCAACTGCCCTCGGGTCTGTTAGCTCTCACGTGCTGGTCTTTCTGGTTACTTCTGTTCACCCTCTTTGAGAGGAGCTTTCTCTCGGGGTCCATTGCTTCATCTTCGGGGGGGCCTGTGACACCTGGTTCTTCACCAGGGCTGTGTGCAAATGGTCTGAAGGGATGGTTCCATTTGCGGGGTGGGGGTGGCTGTCGAGCTACCAATCGAGCTGATTTCCCAGGATCTTTCCAAAACCTGGCTGCGGAGGGAGGCATTAATGCCATGTCAAGTCCATTGGTGAGTCTGGGGTTCTCTGTCAGGTCAACCCGCCGGCTGCCAGCACTGTGACTTGGAACTGCTCTTTGTTTTGGCAGATGACAGTTTGGGAGCTTTTCTGCTACTTTTAACCATTCCTGTAAAGCTAGATGTCCTTCTGGCCTCTTTCATCCTTGATGTTTTTGTGGCCACCACGCACCTCTGCCAACCATCTGCAAACCAGCGAGTCCTCGTGATCCTGCCTGTCCTTTGGAAGGAGTCCTTTGTGGCTGCCGATGCTGTGTGTTAGCACTGCAGAGTCCTTGCTCCATCTGCCTCTTTCCAACCCACCCAGACATGTGTCTTTAAGGATCCTAGTGGGGACAGTGTGGCTCTGGTACATTTAGATAAGCTCTTGACCTTGTTGATGGCTCAGCTCTTCTATCTCTTGAACTTCCCGATCAGGACCATTGAATATGCTTCCAGCCAAAGAAAGGCAACCGACCTCATCGTTTGCCAAACAGTGGTTTGGGAACTTTATGATGACTGTGAAATCTTGCTGTAGGTCTCCAGGAACTCCAGTCAGTAGGCTTGGGGACTCATTCTGACAGATCAATTTTTATTTGGCCTTCTGGCTGCTGACAGGTGTCCCCACTAGGGCAGCATGTGCGTACATGTGTTGGCAGGCCAAGACTGAGGGGGCTGACCCTCTGGGGAAATCCAGAGCTTGAGAAGAATGGATCTGGGTCAGGGTTTTGAGTTAGCTGTTTATAGTTCTTCAAAGGAATTGGGAGTTGTCATTTGTCGTTTTTGATCTTAAATTAAAATTTTAGGGCCTGCAGCTTGGCTTCCAGATGTCTTGGTCAAGAGGTAGAGGCTTGTTCAGAGCTTTCTAAATGAAATCAAATCTTAATTCCCCACAGCTGTGGTGGACAGGCATGGCATTCGTGATTCAACAGTTAGAATCATTTCAAAGTCCGTATTTATAATACTTGACTCTCATTTGCCATTAAGCTCCTTTGGTATTAAAGTTATCAAGGAGTCATAGGTTCCCTCTACCCCATCCCTCGGTTTACCCCTTATGAATGTACTAATAGCCAATAACGCTGAAAGGCAGTAACAGGCGTAAAGAGGAGCTGTAAGAGGCCTAAATAATTCACCAACAGCCACTAACTCCCGAGATGGTGCCGGGGGCAGGAGACTCAGTCTAGGAGGGAACAGGGAGAGCCGAGGTACTTAAAGTATGGGGAGTCTTGGTGATCAGTCTTTGAGAGAAGCCTCTGTTTTCAAGATACTTAATCTCTGTATTCTTTTTTTTGTTTTTAAAGATTTTATTTATTTATTTGACAGAGATCACAAGTAGGCAGAGAGGCAGGTAGAGAGAGGGGGAAGCAGGCTCCCTGCTGAGCAGAGATCCTGATGCGGGGCTTGATCCCAGGACCCTGGGATCATGACCTGAGCCGAAGGCAGAGTCTTAACCCACTGAGCCACCCAGGCGCCCCAAATCTCTGTATTCTTTGATAATTAAGATAAAGGCTGAGAAGAGGCCAATGTCTACCCAACTTAGCACAAAGCAGGAGATCTTGAAATCCTGGCCCCAGAGAAGAACAGGACCTCCCTATTGTCTAGCCATCCAGGTTGTAAATAAGATCTAGATTCTGAAAATCCAGCTCCGCGCCCCCCAACATTTGATGAGATTCTTGACACCAGAACTCAAAACCTTCCTGGGGTTCCACAGTGTCCGGGGCACGAGGAGCTGGGCGTTCTCCAGCATAGGCTCGATGGCCCTGTTGACTCAGTGGGTTGATGGGGAGAGATGAGACGGGCTGAGAAGGCTGGGAGATACGGAGCGATCAGTGAAGACAAAGGTGCCCTTCTAACAGCTGGGTGTTGTACTTGGCCCCATCATTCTGGGAGAGAAGGGAAATCAGAGTAGTGAATTGTTTTCTCTAGAAACAAGTTTGCTCTGGGAGGACTGTAGCCAGGGCTCAGGAAAACTGGCCCTGCCCCTCTGCAGAAAACCTCAGGCTGGCAAGGTCGCCACTGGCCTGCTCCCTCCATTCTTCCTCCCTCTCACCTGGTTTCTTGTGCTTGCCTTGACTTTGTCCCTTCTCTGCCCTCCTCCCCTCTATGGTCCCCCTTGAGTCAGACTCCTTCCTCTGAGACTGTATTTCGTTCCTGGGAGCCATTCTGCAGAAGTAAGCCAGCCGCGGGGCGAGCCCTCCTAGCCTACAGCTCCCTTGTGCTCCACTGCGTGCACAGCGTTTCAGGAGGGCAGGTGCCAGGAAGGCTGGATGGCATGTGCCCCTCCTGTTGGGACAGATCAGATGTGCGGTACACAAGGCCGCAGCCGGGGAACAGGGGGGCAGCGAGGAGGTGAGACAGACCCTGGACGGTGAAGCGGGGACCTCCATGGGTGGGAAGAAGGGGCCAAGCCCCGGCCAGTGGGTGAGTGAAGAGCTGTGTTTGGTGGGCCCGGCGGCACCACCAGCCTCCAGCCACCCACCCACCCCCATTCCCTCCCAGCGGGACCCTCGGATGCGGGAATGAGGTAGTGTCAGAAGTGCACGGACAGGGCAGGTGATCCAACCACAGGACTCCAGGTGAGCCTGCCTCCACACAGCTCATTCCGTGTTGGTTCCGCACATCTGTGAGCTGTTCCGACCTCGGTCCGGATGAGACAGCAGGTAAGGACCTGCCGGTGGGGCCCCAGGAGAGCTCTGCCCCAGGTGTGGGCAGAGGCGAGGCCACGCCCCAGCCGGAGGGTTGGACGCACCACCCCTTGCAGGTGTCAGCAACCAGTGAGGACAGGGTGGCACTGGCCGCTAGTCTGGCCAGTGGGAATGGATGTGATACTTTCCGTACTGCTGGTTTAATGGTCCAGAAGGCCTGGGTGAGATGCAGACGTCCCTTGGCAAAGGGTTAGAAAAACACACCGTGCGCTGAAGCCTGTCCCCCCGCTCCTCCCTGCCCCTGCCCTACTCGTGGTCCTCACTTCTGCCTGTCCATGCCTCTCTTAGGACAGAGCCTGGAGGGTTTTGGCAAGGGTTCTTCACTTAGGGGAAAGACAGGCAGGGCTGTCTTGGGGCTTTAAAGGGGCTCCCTTTCCCCCAGCGTGGCGCTTCTGACACTTCCAAAGCCTGAGAATCTATGGCGAGGGAAAAATGTATCTCTCCTGTTTGAAAGTAGACTAGGGAACGGCCCGTATCTGGTTATGGAAGAAATGAATCCCGGGGCCTTTTATGATTGTTCAATTTTGCCACCAGGTAACCAAATTTTTTTGTGCCCCATCCCATCTGCGGCGAGGCTGTGCTTGTCCCGGTACTCAGGACGGCCACCTGGGGCCTGGTTGGGCTGGGCCTGAGTCCCTCTTGTCCTGCCCCCTGCTCTGGGCCAAAGAATCCCATGGAATGAGTGCAAGCCAGACTGTAATTTCTGCGTTCAACTTGGAAAAAGTCAGATTCTTTGGAAAAACATGTCTCGGGTCCCAGACCAGCCTTCACCACATCTGCATCCTGGGGAGGGCCAGGCGGCCCAAGACAGGCTTCGAGTGTGAAGAGGGTGACAATGCACCTGTGTGTGTGCCTCTCCTCTGCTTCTCAAGTTCTAGAGGCTGCAGACTCAGCTGGACAGCAGGGAACTCATTTCCAGGAACTCTGGCCTGAGGGTCTGAAGGGGGCTCCCACTCCCTAGTGAGTCTCCTGGAGTGGGCCCAGGGCCACCTGTGAGTCAGACGGAGGACCGTTGCCCTTGAGGATGTTGGTGTCAGCCTCCAGCCTATTGCTCTGGCTGGCTGGTTGCTTGGTTCCTTCTGTCCAGCAATATGGCTTCTCTTTTCTGCCTTCCCCTCGACTGGTGAACCCATGTGTTGCCTTCCTTTATCCCACTGAAGCGGATGTCTTCCTGTCACTGGCCCTATCCAGACCATTCATCCAAACAAGTATCAAGGGGCCGGGGTGGGAGAATGTTTTTCTGCAATCTGTCAGTCCTTAAAAAAAAAAAAAAAAAACACAAAAAAAAACTGTGCAGGGCAGGGGCATTCCACTGTGGAGCCCAGGGTGCTGACCCCTGAGGGGCACACACAGGTATTTTGAGAAGCACTGACCTTCACAAATATTTACACGCTCTGCGCCACACGTAACGTGGACTCATGAGGAAACCTAAGTGCGGCTTGAAAGTGTAGGAGGAAAGACAGCAGAGTTGAATCCCTCCCTCTCCTCTCTCTGGCCCCAATCTCTACTTAACAACAAAAACGCCAGTGTCTAGCTCTAAATGAAATAGCTGTTCTTGCAGAGAAAGTTCTCTTTGTTGAGTGTTGAGAGAGTTCAGTTTGCAGGAGGCTCACAGACAGAACTGTCGGTGCAGGTAAAAGCTGTGTACTTCTCGGGGCCATCTTGGTTGGTCTTCTGGTGGCTGCCCCCATCCTGAACTATGGAGAGATTTGGAAGTGTCAGGCAATCACATGGTTTTTCTAGCTCTGCCAGGATATAATATTCCTTATTATAGCCCACTGCCCCTGTCCACCGACCTGGGAAGGAAAGGTATCCCAGAAGCCCCTGCCTTTCACGTGGCTAACGATTCCAATCATGGCCCCCAGTACACAGAAGGCATTTGGGGGGATGTTTACTTTGTGGAGACCCAAGCCAACTGAGGTCAGGCAGGGAAAATTCCAGACAGGATCACAGATCATCTAACCCAGGACAACTTCAAGAGTGCAAGGAACCAGGGCCACAGAGTCTTGAGACTTGCAGCTGGCTGGAGAAGAAGAGGTGCCAGGAGGGAGGGCTTCAGGGAGGTCAGAAGGGCCAGGATGGGAGCTCCTGCCTCCCTTCTCCCCACGGGTGTGGGCAGGGCTGAGCCACACGGAACTGTGACGAGAAACATCCACTAGCCATGTGCGCAGCAGGTAGACAGAAGATACGGCTTTTAATGAACAAGGAGTGGCCTTCCAGGCTGTTCTACAACAGGCCAACTTGGGCCTTCACACTGACCGTTCCCACATGCAGATATTCTTCCCCTGAGAGCCTCCTGCCCTGCTGCCAATATTCCTGCAGGTCTCTGCTCAGAAGACACCTTATCAGAGAGACAGGCCCACCAAGCCTGTAGATAGTGACCTCCCTCCCGCCCTTGTGCTCTGCACTCCCTATCCCCCAATGACCCAGTCAAGGCCCTTCTTGACTATGTAGAAGAGAAGCAGACTTGAATTAAAATGAAAAATTAGCGTATCAGGAACCCATCCAACCAACAAGAAGGCTGGAGAACCAAACAGGGAATCGAGTGATCCAGCTCAGACCTGGTCACAAGGACAATGTGGTTTGGATGCCATCACCCGGGACACTTGCCGCCATGCTACCCATTCTCGGTTTCCCCTTGGGGTCACTCCCTCAAAGGTGGGGGCATCTATACGGCTTTAATCAAGTCAAGAGCCCGTACTCAGTGGCCAGGGGACGAAGGCAGGAGCCCTCTGATGGGAGATGGGGCCTCTATTCCCACCTGTCTAGGGATTTCTCCACATAAGAGCCCACACAAAAACATATCCAACATAGCCGGGTATGGAATTCTGGGTTGATGGCATCATTCTTATGGTATTAAACATTGTATGTTGTAGATTTTTGTTGCAAAGAAGTTAACTGTCCATTTGCCTTGTGTTCCTTTGTGGCAAATTTTCTTATCTTCTGATAGTTTAAGAATTCCTCTGCATTTAATGTACTACGTTTTCACCATGTGTGGCTGGATCGCAATTTATTTACTCTGCTTAGTGTGTAGGCACCAGTGTGCCTTTCCAATATAAAGATGTTTGCTCTTCTTCTAGAAAATTCCCACACATCCCAATGTTCAGTTGTTACTCCCCTGATATTCTCTTCAGAAATTCATTGGCCTTTTCATTCTGTCTTCCATTATCTCTTTATAGAGAGGGAGTGGTACCCTTGAGCCTCTGCACTCTGAGTTATAGTTGGGGACGTTTCTTCAAATTCATTGTTCCACTCTTTAATCCTCTCTTCATTTGTGTCTAATCTGATGTTTAACCCATCCATTAATTTTTACCTTCAGTAGAACTTTATAAAGTTCCATTTCGTTCCCGTCCACCTGTTCTTTTATCATGTTTTTTTTTTTTTCTCCATATGTCCTTGTTGTAGGGTTTCTGTTTCCTATTTTATTTCTTCCATTATTTTACATATTCTTTTTGTAATCCCACTCGGGAGACTACTCTTGCCTGTGGTCCCTGTGTTTTTTCTTATATTCTAACTTTTGGGATAGTTTCTTTGTGTGCTTGATGTTTTCTTGGGGGATTATTTTCAGCAGGTTTTTGTCTTGCTTTGTGGGGTGGTGTTTCGTGGGTGGTTTTTGTGTTTGTGTTTTACTGGGAGTCTTTGGTTTCCTCCATTGTGAAAATTTCCCTCCAGTGTGGCTTTGCAGTCATGTCTTCTGGGTACTTGGAATGATAGCTCGGGTGGTTCTGCAAGCTGAAGGAGGCAAGAAGGGAGAATGAATAAATTTGGGATGATCAAGCCACCTCAGAAAGGTAGCCTGTCTCTCCTCCCAGGGCAGGTGACCAAGCCGAGTCAGTACTGTCTGTCTCTTGCCTCACTCATGAGATCTTCGTGTCCTATATTACTTCAGTGCCAAGAGGCCCAGGAGTACAAGTAACAGGAAACCTAGTGCAAATAGGCTTTAAACAATTAGGTAGTTCGTTGGCTCGTGTGATTAAAAAGGGCAGAGAAGGCATGCATGTGACCTCAGGCTCTTGTATCTATCAAAGTCCATTGCAGATTAAGAATCTTTCTCTGGAGCCTTCCTTTTCATCTCTGAAGCACCACTACCAGTTGATCCTTGGGAATCATAGTTTTGAACATGTCTCTCTCTGGCTCAAACCCTTTCTTTGCAGGCTTACATCATCATTTTGGTTGGCGTTCTAGGCCATTCATTTCCACAGTTTTACCTCCTCTGATTGGTTCTTCTTCACATATCCTTAAATTCCTTCCACCAGAACCACTCACTTCTCTGGCTTCCACCTTTAACTGACCCTTCCCTGGACTCCCAGTGGGACTTCTCCATAACACTTGCCCACAGCACCCACACTGTTGTCTATCTGAGTTAGTTGTGTCCATGTCCCACACCACCCCTTCGTCTCTCCAATTTCTTGGAGGATGCAAGCCTCATGTCACTTATTTTCCTATTTCCCATGGTGCTTAGCGGAGGACACCTCACGGAAGAGCTGCTCCAGCTGGCCTCAGTGAACCTGGGCCATCCCGTCCTCTAGGCTGGGGCAGCTTAGCAGCACCTGCATCATACGTGCTAGAACAGGCTCTCACAGGACACCACTGGCCTAGGAGTCTGCTTTGGTGCAGGTCAGAGGGCTCAACCCTGGAAGTGAGCCTGGGGACTGATGCCAGAGAGAGAGCAATCCCTCCTGCCCTGTCTCCCTCTGTCTCTGACTCCCTCTTGGTTAGGCACCTTCTGTTACCCTTCCTTCGGGATGCTTTCCTGATCCAGCTATCCTCACAGCCCCCGCCCTGTGTGAATTATAGGGAATCCCACCTGGTATGGTTGTCCTGTACTGTGAATACAGTGTCTTCCAAGTAAGGGCCCGAGGGGTGTTGTAGGGCCTCTTGCTGTGCCCTCTCCACAGGCCCTGCATTCAGCAGGGGCTCACAATGCCCATCTGTTGGTCAAGAGTCCTTTGAAGTTGATAATGACCTTGTGTGCCAGTCTGCCCAGCACTCACCCCAGAGTAAACAAGAGGGCATGAGTGAGAATCTGGGAGCCACAGGGAACCTGATGGAGCTGTTTGGGGCCCATGTTTGTGTTGCTCAGAGGTCTTGTTCACTGCTGTCATTAGCCTCCTACAGTGCCTGGCCCATGGCAAAGCTTCCCACATCCATATTTAAATGAAAGAATGAATGAGTTAATGGGTGCATCTTACCTCCTCCGACAGATTACAACAGCAGTGAGTTGAAAACGGCCTGCAGGAAGCATGAGCTTTATGTGAGCTTCCAAGACCTGGGATGGCAGGTGAGTTCCCTGGACCACAACGGGGACTAAGGTCCTTTCCCATCTTCATGGCAGTGGCTGTCCTCGAAGAACTTGAGCTTTAGGGCTGAGATGATTCCCATGTGAAGGGACTTGGGAGCTCTTCTGAATGCCTGGGCTTCTGGAGGAACGCAGAGGAAGGGTCAGCCTACTTGTGTACCCCCCACACCCTGACACCTTCCCAGGGAGCCAGGTTCCCAAGTTCTGTGTACCTCAGAATCAGTCCCACAGTTTTCAGTGCTCTTCCCCCATTCTTCCAAAATCCATGAGGCGCTTTGGCGTTTGTGTTTTGAGAAAGGGTTGGAAAAACTGATCTAACAGTTACCCAATGCCTATAAATTGACTCACCTGAATCATCTAGAAGAGCACAAATGGTTAGCCCACACCTGAGAGCTGCCACGAGTTCATAAGAAGTGAATGCTAGGTGACAAGTAATAGGAAATCGAGTTTCTGTATGCAGATGGTGTTATGATGACAGGGCGTACTCAAGGCTCTTTTGGGTCTGGGTGCAGGAAGCCAACCCGTGCTTCCAAGCCTAGAAGGTGGGTAGCAGCCAAAGGCTTTGTGGGCCCGGGAAGGGGGGGAGCACTCTGGAGCCAGATGAACTAGGCTCACATGCTAGCTTTTGCCACTGGAACATGCACTTGGCCTCCCTGGGTCTGTCTGTCCACCTGTCCTATGTGAGGAGTACCTTCTCACCGGGTTCCTGAGAGCACGGGTGACCTGAGGAATGTACACTGATCACATGTGCTATCCTTTTGCTTTCACCTAAGGACTGGATCATCGCACCCAAGGGCTACGCCGCCAACTACTGTGACGGAGAATGCTCCTTCCCACTCAACGCGCACATGAACGCAACGAACCACGCGATCGTGCAGACGCTGGTGAGTGCCCAGGGACCCCTCTCATGTTAGAGGCAGCAGTAAGCCGAGACCAGGCATGACTTCTGACGGTGCCTTTCCCCTTCTGACGGTGCCTTTCCCCTTCTGTCTCGCAACAGGTTCACCTTATGAATCCCGAGTATGTCCCCAAACCATGCTGCGCACCAACCAAACTGAACGCCATCTCAGTTCTTTACTTTGATGACAACTCCAATGTCATCTTAAAAAAATACAGGAATATGGTTGTCAGAGCTTGTGGATGCCACTAACTCCAAACCAGCTGCTGGGGACACAGAGACTGACTTGGGTTCCCAGGTGACATCTGCCTTAAGAAAAACATGCAGGAGCACGGCGAAGGGGGAGGCAAGGCTTTGAAGCTGCCCCAGGCTGGCCGGTGCCTTAGTGCCCAAGATTTTCAAGGGCCTCGTGGAGAATTGGCTCACGCAGTACATAACGTGGGTAGATGCTGGTCTGCAGGAAGTGGGGCTTGGATGTCTGTAGTGTGAAGTCTGGGAACTTTAGAAACATAACATGGAAGGGTTCCCCCCCCCAAAAAAAAAGAAGAGCCCACCAGAATTAGTTTTAGCTTTAGATCAAGCTATTTGTGGTGTTAGTGAGTCAATAGGGAAAATCATCTTAAAGGAGTAAGAGTATTCTTGGCTAAAGTTATCGGCCTGTTCTGTAGCATCAGAAGTAGGTCTGTATAGATAACTGGAATTGGGGGGAGCGCCCCTCTTCACAGCCGGCCTCCGCAGGGCAGTCTCACACAGGGTCAGCAGCCCGGGCCACCCCAGGGCTGTGTGAAGTGCCTTTTCTCTCCACCCCGGCCCTTAGCATTTGTGCTGGAATTCTGTCGATGTGAAAATACACTTACTTTGGTCAAACCAACCATGTCATTTCCACACCGCACCCCCCCCATCAGCTGTTCTCCTTGCTAGCGCCCACAGTTGAGCGAGCGGGTATTGGGGTGAGGCCGCAGGGGGCAGGTCAGCCGGGTGCCGCAGGAAACCAGTGCTGCGCCCCTTCTCTCGCGGAATAGCTCTTGGAAAAGCACACGAACTCCAGGAACGTCAGCTCTAATAATTCACCTATTTCAGTAAAATGGTTCTTTACCTTTTCCTCGACAGCATGCCAGGTGGCGGGGTTAGAACCCAAAAAGGAAACCAAATGGGGAAAGACCCTCTCCCCCCCACCCCGGCCCACCAGGAGAGGGTCTGGATGGGCATGCCATTAGGAACCCGAATCCCAGTTTTCTCTTGTAGAAAGGAAGACTCAGATGAAATCATAGAATATTTTTAAAGTGTCTTTTTCACAATCATGTACTAGGAAGCCAATTTCATACTAAACTGATTAAATAATACATTTATGATCCAAAACTGTTTGCACTTACAGCTTTTTTGTAAATATAAAGTATAATTTATTGTCTATTTTATATCTGTTTTGCTGTAACATTTAAGGAAAGACCAGACTTTTTTTTTTTTAAAAAAGAGTTTATTTAGAAAGTATCATAGTGTAAACAAATTGTACCACTTGGATTTTCTTTTAATACAAGACTCATGATGCAAAGCTGAAGCCACTCATGAGGATTGTGCTTCTCTAGAAAGTTGGGGTTTTTAAAAGAACATCTGTGAACCATACATAATTAATAAAGATTTCCTTTAAGGCAGAGGCTGGCCAAGATCCTGCTCTGTTGTCTTCTGCCGCAGACAGCAGAAGTGGTCTTGTTTCTCAGATTCCCACCACCAGTGACCGCGTGTGCACAGACCGCACCCACCCTGAGCATGGGCAGTGGGGCAAAGAGTGTTGGAGACAGAGGGATTATGAGGAGAAGTAACCTGATGGCAAAGAACATTCAGGTACATATCTTAAGGGAGCCTAGTCTGATGGGTGCTTATTTTCAAGTGTGACAGTAAAAGTGCTGAACAACCAGGACGACATGGCTTATGAGGGTGCCCGCATGGGCAGTACTACAGCCCGGGTCAGCCCTGACCCAGCCCCGCCTACCTCAGACTTTGGCCTTGAGGCCAGCTGAGTCCCACTCGTGACACACACAGAGCTGACCTCTTCCGAGGCAGACAGAGCACAGTAAGCCTCTACA
Organism: Lutra lutra; assembly: GCF_902655055.1. Taxonomy (NCBI): domain Eukaryota; kingdom Metazoa; phylum Chordata; class Mammalia; order Carnivora; family Mustelidae; genus Lutra; species Lutra lutra. The sequence continues at coordinate 19,687,108 of NC_062283.1, read as the reverse complement.
CCAACTTGGAGCTGCCTACAGCTGGTGGGTCTCCCTGGTCCCGAAACCCGGGCCTGGGAAGGCTCACCTCAGCCCTCTGGCCCCGGGGTGACAACCACCAGAACTGTTGTAGGAGTTAACAGAATAGTCAGGACAAGCCTTGTGGAACTTTCCATGCCCACATTTTCTGCGGGAGACGTCAAGTCTTTGTGATGCCCTAACTAAAGTCTCGCAAGGGGTAACAGAAGCATGGACACACACACACACACACACACGAGATTATGGCACCAGCATTCTCTTACTCAGGCACGTGTCAGAAGTACCATTGCTTTCAGGATGGCTGACCTCTCGCGAGGAGAGGAGCATTGACAGAAACAGCAAGGCCAGGGGTGGACGTGGAGGTATCTTCCAGAGGTGTGGGGTTTCTTCTGTTTTTAGATCTGCTCCAAGCTACTGACCAACCAACCACATTATGAAGAAGTCAGTTTTGACCTTCAGATCAGAGGAGTATCACTACTGTCACCTTTCCAGGACTCATGGGCAGTCCCAAACAATGCTTTAGGTGATACGTTCACCAGAATCACTCAGGAGCCAAAAACAGCTCAGCAATTTAATTTTCCTCAACTCTATTTTAGTCTCAAAGGAAACCATTTAGATTCATCAAGAGAAGGGGAAAGGGGATGACTGATCGCCCCAGAAAATATTTAGTGAAGGGATCGTGACTTATGTGTTTACTTAGAGAAACTTAGAGAATCTGTAGAGTGTGTTGGCTTAAAAAACACACACACAAAGAAGATACCGCAAGTTTAGTACGTTCAGCTCTCTGAAAAACCACCACGTGAGAGTCCACAACACCTGCGTGACTCGGCTCCAGCAACCGGGGCACGCGAGGCCGGGCAACTGGCGAGCGGGTGCTACAGCTCGTCCCTGGCCTGCCGGAGAACAAAGTGCTGCAGTGAGTCAAGGTCTCTGCCTCCGTTGTGCTCGCTGACCTTCTGCCCTCCGCGGAAAAGCAACAGTGTGGGATAGCCTCGTACCTTCAAAAAAACAAAAAAAAACAGAAGTATGAAGACCAGTGGTCCAGGTCACACACAAATTGCTTAAGTAAAACCAGAGAAACTCCTCAAGTTGTGACCAGGAAAGTCTATGGTTAAATTTTTAAAAGGTACAGACCATTTGAAAAGTACAAGAAAGCAAAGCCTTGGGGCTCCTCACTTTCCCGTCCAAAAGCACATTCGAGATCAGTGTCAAAGGAAGGACTTGCCCCCAAAAGGAGAACTTCTGGAGCTTTCTTGCACAGGCCATCACCTGGGGCCCCGGTGAACAGGCAAGTTCTGATGCAGCAGGTCCAGCCGGGGCCTAAGACTGCATTTCTGACAAGGAATGGTGGTGACATCCAGCCACTGCGTGGGCCGCACTGCTTGGTAACAACAGCCTTGAGAATACGCATTTTCCAGTGCAACAGCAACAATGAACTTCTTTTCTAAGACATTAAGGAACCAAAAAAAGGGCAGCTTCTAGTGAGAAGTAAATGTCCATGCTACATCTAGCCTTTTTTTTTTCCTAAATATTTTATTTATTAAGAGAACATGCACTTGCAAGCAGACTCCCTGCTGAGTGTGGAGCCCAAGGTGGGGCTCGATCCTGAGATCATGACCTGAGCCGCAATCAAGAGTCGGATATTCGACCCGTTGAGCGCCCAGGCGCCAGAATAAGCGAATAAGGTTATTAGCGCCAGAGCCTCACAGGGCTTTCAGAAAACAATGCAAAAGTGAAAACGTAAATTGCAAATCTTTTGGGTGCTCAGATCGTGCTATCAGCTCCGGAAGCGGCAGAAGTTAAACAGACCAAAGCACAGGCTCGCTTGCTGGGACGGCCCTTTCAGGAGAAGTTCAACTGTTTCTCTTATTCGACCATGGACTTTAGAACACAGGCTTACGTCTGAAAAATAAGCCACTCAGAGGCTTGAGACGAAGGCTAAGGTCGGCTGACTGCTGGGCCAGCCAGAGAGGCCATGGAGGTGGCACCCCGTTCCCAAGCCCGGACTCTCATTACTGCCCGGACTTCCATGTGGACAGCAAGACCTCAAATCCCCAGTGAACGGTGGATCGCTAATGGGAGGCAAAAGCCTTTCCTTCAACAGAGCATCACTTTTGCTTTTCAAAATGAGAACAAAGCAAGAGCTTCAACAGGACACAAGGAACACTGGTGGAGAAGACGGGGGCAGTGACGGTCGCTGGGTGGGGCCCAGAGGACAGCTCCATGTGGGTGTGCTCCCCACGCTCAGCCCCCGGGGAGGCCGTTCAGCCACATGTACCCACCGAGTACTTGCTGCAAATGTTCCGCTCTGCAGTGCAGTCCACCTCGGCGATCTTGACCTCTGCCAGACCAGGGAATTCCTTTCTGGAGAGCTCCTCCCACGTCGGGGCCAGATTCTTACAATGACCACACCTGGGAAGGGAACGACGACAGCTTTGTGGGAGTCCTGGGTCACGCTCCCTCACCTACAGTTCACTGCCAAGCCCAGCCCTGTGTCTCTGTGTGAGGCAGTCGCCAATGGCAAAGAAATTTATAAAACATCAAATTCTCCCACTGGGTGCACTAATGTTTCCTCCTCCTCTGTCCCAAACAAGGAATTCACAGTCAGTCCGAAGTAGACTTCTGGATAACCTAGTGGAAGCAAGCAGGTCTGGAAGCAAGTTGAGATTCTGAGACCCTGTCCAGGAAGTGGTGACCAGAGCTAAGTGGCCTACAAATGAACCAGACACAGCATGAGCACAAGGTGATGGACAGGAAGCAAAACCGACTCCACGCATTTTTTTTAAAAAGTGCTTCATTTTAGAATTGATCGCTATAGTCTTGAAATTTTAAGACTTCAATAAGCTTCCCTGAGCACCCATCCTCCTACCCGTTACTTGATCCATATAGCTTCAGGGTTTTATTAAAAAATAGAAAATAATAGGAACACTACTCAATGATGTTTTTAAATCTATTTTTCTTTAAAGATTTATTTTAGAAAGAGAGCAAGCAGGGGGAGGGGCAGAGAGAGAGGGCGAGCATCCCAAGCAGATCCCTGCTGTGTACAGAGCCCAGCATGGGACTTGATCTCACAACCCTGAGATCGTGACCTGAGTTGAAAGCAAGATTCAGATGCTTAATTGACTGCGCCCCCCCTTTTTAAAAGATTTTATTTATTTATTTGGCAGCGAGATAAGAGAACGCGTGTAGGCAGAGCAGCAGGCAGAGGCAGAAGCAGGCTCCTTATGAGCAGGAAGCCCGATGTAGGGCTCGATTCCAGGACCCTGCGATCATGACCTGAGCTGAAGGCAGCCATTTAATTGACTGAGCCCCCCGCATCCACCTGTTTCTATTCTTTAAGGATAAACACTGACAAAGCGTGGGAGTCATGTGCTCACGGACTTGTCTCTGCCACTGTAGTTTCTCCTGAACACTGAGTGGCACCGGCTGTAGAGGAGCTTACTTGTGTCTGTTTAGAAACAGAACCTCACACTCTCCTTGAGACTCTGCTCTTGTAAAGTGGACTGTTTGTGAAGACAAGGCATTCTTCCCATTTTACTGCTGAGAAAACTGAGGTTCAAAGGAAAGAAAGGGCATGCAGAGTGACAGCCGTGTAAATCTCGCCACCTGCCATTGTCCCCACTTCAGGTAGCCCTGGTCCCCGAGGACCATGAGGCCCCAAAGATTCTGGTAACTGGGTAATGCATGGAATGGCTCCACCAGATCTCTGCTGGGCTTCTCGACAAGGTCCAAGAGACTAAGAAGCAAAGCTACATCGTGATGTTCGTGGTTAGTTAACCAAAAAAAATCAATCTACTTGGGAAACGACAGATACTACAAAATTCAAGTTTTATATGGCCATCCTAATTCTCCATTTTCATGTTTTCCCCAAAACACACTGAAGTTTAAAATACACTGACTCATTCTCCATAAATAACTGTTTATGAATACCACCAAACCAAACCTCAACCGAATGGAACAGAGGCGCAAACAACCCCCTTATTTCCTACGACAGAACCCACGTGTAAATGTAGCATCTGCCCAACATCGAGCCTAGAGTGCGGGCCGATGAGGGGGAGACGGTGATGGACTCGAGTGCACTGGGGCGGAGCAGTTTCTAATTAAACAGCCACTTACCATGGAGCATAAAACTTAATGAAGGTTATTCCTTCTGCAATGGTGTCCTCGAAGTTCTTTTCCGTGAGTGCCAACACGGTGCCCTGCAAGGGAGGGAAAAGCCGTGGCAAACCTGCATCACTTAGAGCAGGGCAGGGCCATGCTTTGGGGTGGCAGAAATACAATTCCATAATCTTTTTAAAATGCTGTCATGCAAGGTCACACAAAAATACACAACTCACATATCACAAGCCACACAAGAAGGGCCCATGAATCATCACAGGCTCCCCAGGTCCTGAGCCCAGGAGATGCTTTGAGAAGGTGGCAGGACCCAGGCCAGCACTGCCCTCGGCCAGCCTGAGCGGGTTCAGGTGCAGCTGCCGCTGTCTGGGGCCCCAGGGTTGGGAGCAGGGGGATGTGTGGCCCCGGGCTCGGAGCCTCCCACACCGACAGGTGGAGTCCGACACCCCCACGGAGCAGCCCCCCGATGTGGGTGCACACGTGATCTCCCCAGCTATCTGCCACCTGCTCTCCCAGCGCGGCGATCTGTAAAAGTGACCTTCTCTGTGTGCTGACCTCACAGCTGACGTCCACCCAGCCACAGGCGAGGACGTGTGTGCTACCCATCACAGGCTGCGTTCTGTCTTTGAGTTCAAAGGGAATGTGCAAACCATTCATCTCTGCTCTGGCTGGAGGGTGACGGGGGAAGGTGCCATGGGGCCGTGTGCTCTAAGGCAAGCTGGTCTTGATGGTTCTTCACAGAATTACATCCACGTGTTTCTCCAAAAATGGATCTGCGACTGTCTCCCAAGAGCAAGACCGTGATGATTTACCACGTGGCTAAACGTACCAGGCCTGCTCCCCTCGAGTCTGGCATCGAGGAACGCGTGGCAGCGACGGGCAGGCAAAGCCACCGAGGGCCGCGGCAGCACACCACCACCCGTCTTTATGTCCAGAAACACGACGCCACGCTCACTGAAAGACCTACTTCGTGCTGGGAAACTAACAGAAACTGGTCTGCATGTGACGCAAACCCCCATAGGACAGAATTATATTCAATCTGGGATGCCCTTCAGAGCCACCATGACACACACGCTCCCCTAACATACGTGGTCGCAGCTACACAAAATCGTTTGTTTGCTTCTTAAACCAGAACTTCCACTTTGAACGAACAACCAGGTAGTCCCCCACCTAAGCATCCCACTAAGGGACAGGCTGTGGGGTCGAGGAGGCCCATTACTGTCCCTACTCCAGGACGGGGCGGATGACTCATTTTTTTCCAATTCCAACCCACCAGGCTCGGGGAACGATGGACGCAGCAAGTCAGGATCTGTTAAGTACATGCTGAGGGGTCACACTCACTGCGCTGGCCCCGTGGTACCAGGGCACACTGACCCCTTCTTTGCCGATCCCCTCCGAGTGTCCCAGCTAAGAACTTGGCCTGCTATGCTGTGTAGTTATAGAAACTTAAGGAGCAACATGAATATTCTGTTTTGGAAATAACGATAAACAGGCCTTACGGTTCTTAGCGAGGCCACCAAGCACAGTTTTCCTGGAAAGACATTATTTTGACTTTCTCTAAAGAACGTCCTTTCCACCCACAGCTTCAGCCTTGGCCTCCACCTCCCCACCTGACTGCAGACACACACACCTGCGGGTGTCGGCTCCAGAGCCCCATTTAACCGGTCAGCAGCCCTCCCCACCCACTGCCACCACAGCCCTGAAAATCAACGACTCAGAACCTGCACTCCCCACCTGCTTCCCCGCCCTAGCGCCTCTCTCCCCCCTGGTCCCAGAGCCCACTAGGTCTGCCGGAGCCCCGGTTGTCCCCTCGGAGGCCACCTTCCCGATTGCGCTCAGGAGAGTGGGGCTCCTTAAGCTTCCTGCCTCTGCCCCTCTACCCCCGGCCACAGCCTCCATTCGGGGTGTCTCCTCATCCTGTTGGCCTAATACACTGGTTTTCCATCTCTTTCTGCCAGGCAGGCATCTAAAATGCAAATCGGTCAAAGGCCCCCACTGGCTCCCAGTAAGTACAGGGCAAAGGTCAGAATCCTTGGCTGGCCCACAACGTCCTCCCAGACCCGCATCCTATACCTCTGCTCTGGCCTCCCGCACCGCACCCCTCGTCCTCCTCTTCCCCCTCCCTCCACCCGACTGCTGGCCCCCTGCCCCAAACGTGCCCGGCTGAGTCACACCCACGTGCTTCTGCTCACGGTCCCTCCTCTACTGGACAAGCCTTGACTCTCCGGCAAACACCAATTCCCCTTTCAGCTCTTGGCCACACTTCCTACCCGTCTGCCCCCAGCTCTCTCAGCCCACCGTGACCGGCCAAGCACACACACTTGGGGACCCGATTGTGTGCGTTCTCCTCTGTCTGTCCCACCAGACTCAGCCCCCTTCACAAGTAGGAAGGTGGTCTTACTTGCTTTGGTTTCCTGGTGACCAGGGACAGTGCCTAAAACATGCTCAATAAATGCGCATGTGAATCTAGAACCTTCCGCCCTCTGAACGCAGACTGCCTGCCTCAGCAAAGGAAACGCACTAGGCCAAGTTGCCTCTCGGTTCCGGGGCACCATCCTCGCTGCGGCAGATCGCCCGGGGCCTCACCCAAGGGTTCAAGTCCAATTACCACAGTAGGTGATGGAAACAAACAGAAGCGGGGGTGGGGGGCAGCCTGACGGCAGCCAACTTTCCCAGCAAATGCCCTCAAGTACAGTGGTTACCGAATCAAAGGGATGAGCTTCCCAGAGCTTCTGCCACCAAATGCCCTTAGGATGGGTCTCACATCTATTTCAGAGACGCTCCTTGGTTTAGACCTTACAAGCATGTGAAATTGGCTGAAGAAAACTTCATGTGTGAAAGTCGGCTGCAGCCAGACCCCCTGTTGTCGTGCGGCCTGAAGCACGGGAGGACAGTGCCCTCCAGGGGCCACGGCTGGCCCTCCTGATTGCAACAGGCACCCACCTGGGCCACAGGCTCAGGGGCCGGCGCCGGGGCCTCTGAAGGCTGGACACTCTCTGGGGCCTCCGGCTCTGTGCTCTGCAGCTGGGAATCCACGTACTCCCGCAGGGACTCCAAATCCCGCTTTCCTTTGTACTGGTCAATCTGTCCGAGGGAAGAGCCACACAAAAATGCGGTCAATCAGACACTTAATGCTCTCACTCAAACCTCGTCCCGGCCCAAGCGCCCATGTGAGACCTCCATCAGGTGTCTCCCTGGTGGGGGTGCGAACCATGCCATGTCTGCACGCTCAGATTTACACACGAGGGTGCAGATGGCAAAGCAAATATTTTTGCTTTGGTGACAGCTACAGTGCCTGTCTTCCGCAGGGATCTGGTCACGAAGTTGGAGCCCGCTCCAGCAGGCCAGCAGCAGACCGTTGGCCAGGGCTGGCCCGGGGCGCAAGTGAGCCCCTTACTGGCAGCCGGCGTTAACCTCACTCAAAGGTCATTCTGGATTATGCTAGTGCTCACTCGAGCAACTGAAATGTGTCAAAACAGCAGGATGACTGACAGGTTTTGTCAACTACCCAAATCTTATCAAGTAAGAGACACTTTTCCATTATTATGTCTGCCTGTAAACCAGTGCCCGGCAGTCCACATGGGCACCTCGCCACAGCCCACTTGGACTAAGAGAAACGCCAGCTCTCCACACCACAACCTGAAGACGTACCTTTTGTCCGTCTCGGAACCACAGAAGAGTAGGATAGCCACGAACTTGGTTTCCCGAACAGAGTTCATAGTGCTGTGTACAATCAACCTAAAGACAAAGTAAGACAACATTCACCATTTGTTTCCTCAGGAAGCTCCCTGACACATGGGTTACCGGACACCCCAGACCTCACGTACGTGGCTTGTGGCACCTCCCCTAGCAAGGTGCGGTCTGAGGAGAGACTCCCTAAAAGCCAGCCCAGATGACACTGAGCTAAGGGGGCAGGGGATGAAATGTCCTTTAGAGAAATGACGTACTCAGCTCACCTAAAAATGCGGATGTTTAGGAAGCCACATTCTACCTGGAGCTGGTTAGCCGCTGGAGGCGAGGAGCCTCCCCTCTCTCACAGGAGGGGAAGCCTGGTCATGTGTGACTGAGGCCCACGCCAAGGCTAGCCTGTGTCCTCTCACGCCCAAACTTGGAGAGTTTTGGAATCAAGTAGAAGCAAGGAGTCAATTATAAATAGGAGGATTTGGTATAAAGAAAACTGAAAAGATGTCAAATTAGGATTATAAGACGTTCTTAATTCTGTTAGCTCAATTTACCAACTATCGCAGCTTTTTAAATTTATTTCATTTAAATCTCATCAAGATTCTGCCTGTTCAACACTTTCATGAAACCACTTTATCCTAAGTCACTTCTTCTTTATCTCCTACTGGCATTAAAATCAGCTATGTGGGACACTCAGTTGTTCTTCACCATGTCTACGAAGTAGGAGAGAAATACCATGTTCACATGTAAGACTGGAAGTCAGCAGTTAAACTATTAAAGGGAAATCTCAAATCTGGGTGGGGGGCATTCCAGGGTCCCATCTAACCTGGCCACAGGCATATCCAGAGATGAAGGGCCACAGCCTGGATGGGCAGACTGTGTCCGCTCATGCCTGATTCTATGAGAAACCATTACTGACATAAGCTGGAAATAATCTCCCATAAAAATTCAAAAAATAATTTAAGGATACAAGGAATTGAGAAGATAGAGGACAAGAAAATTATTACTTCCATGAAATGTTCAATAAATAAAAAAGTACCACACACGTAACTAGAACACGTAATTGGAAGTACTTAACAGGCAACAGTGAAAATCCGCTGAACTCACAACAACTATTAGAACTGACCAGGTATTTGATCCATGCCAACTGTCCTACTAGGAACCTGACTTTCATCCACACCACGCACCACCAGTCAGGTCTCCCCGTGATTTTGCAAAGGGGGAGACTGGGTGTGGAGAAGCGGCCGCGGGCTAGCTGGGCAGGTCTATGCGGTTCCTGAGCTCACACTCTTGACCATCTCCCTGCCCTGGGCAGAGCATCTCACTCAGTGCAGTTTCTGGACACGCAGCATTACTTCTGTATACAAATCAGCCCTTTGGCAAAGTAAAAAATGAGATTTTTGTAAAAGGAAACCCATGCCTGGATGTCTGGTGGGTGCCAAAGGCTGGGTGAGATTAAAAGTGTTTGATGGCCCAGGAGCTGCTCTGGATATTTCCAGAAAAGCCACTTATACAGGAGTTGTTAGACAGCACTCCTGGCTTCTCTCTGCAAAGTGGGGAAAGCTGGAAAGACTCCCGGGCAGCAGGGAAAGCTGGGGCTCACTGGAGGGGGGGCCTTCTGCAGGCCTCTGTGAGCACGGAGCCGGGGCTCCTCCAGGTGACAGCTCTTGGGTGAGGTCAAACGTGGATGGCCTCCAAGTCCGGCCAGTGAACATTCACAGGCTGTGCCCCATATCTTTGCAGAAACGGCTCTGGGGCTGCCAATTCAGAATTGGCCATTGCTTCAAAATAAACAAAGGAGCCAGAGCCATAATTTATCTTTAGGCTGTGGAAAAGCCAGCACATTTGAAACCAGGCTGCCATCTGTGAAGGTGAAATGAATTATCAAGTGGCACACTAAATGGAATTAATAAATCAAGTTTGCGACTTTGCACACAGAATGAATAATGGGCTACTCTGCTAATTAATCCAGCCAAAGGCGGTCTATTTCCAGTTTAATAAGGGCTTTCACTTACCTTGCCAATCTTGACAGTTTCAGAATGTTCAAGGCCCAGGGCCAGCTGCTCCCAGGTTGGAGCCAGAGCTTTGCAGTGACCACACCACGGAGCGAAGAACTTGATAAAGTGGTCGCCTTCACAGAGAGCCAGGGCAGAGAAAGGAGAAGGAGGTAACTGACGTCATCCCTTACTAGAGACTGAATGGAAGCATCTGATCTTTGTCCCCCTGCCAATGTCAGTGCATACCCTTTAACTGGCAAAACATGACTCAGTCGAATAAGTCTGTATCTGTGAGTTCACAGGGATCCTCAAAACAAAATCTACTCTGCCATCTCTGTAGGACAATAGGGAACCAACTCAGTATTTGAAGAACCAGCAATAACGGGGAAGGCTCGGGCAATGATCCCATCTGTCTTGTGCAAACTGCGCCACTGGAAAACCAGCTGATATGTGAGAGCAAGTCTCTCTCCTTAAAACAATGAAGGAAGGAGGTTTTAATTAGAACATCAACATCTGGCAACCCTAATAAATGAACGGACTGAGGGAAACATATTTAAACGCACCATGGGGACACAACTGGCCAAGTCCAGACTGGGAATTCTACAGGTCTGATGACCCACGTGCTCAGCCACCAAGACGCACAGAAGAAAAAGAGATGTTGGGGGGACGCGTAGACTGGGACTCAAGAGAGACGTATGTGAAAGAAAAAACAAAGTAAACTGCAGTGTTAGGAATGCACATTGGGACGATGAATGACACAGGGAGGAGAGGCTGGCAGTTTTAGTCCCTGAACCAGACCGTGGTTACAGAGCGACCACTCCATCACAATTCACTAAGGTCTATGTTTGTTTTCTGTATCTGTGTTTTATTTGACAATAAAACAGAAGGTTTTAAAACCTGAGTAACACTCCTTTGGCTAGAAGAACAAAACACAAACCCACACAAAATCATTATCTGGATACTGAAGATTTTTTCTAGGCTGTTCTACCTTGACCAGTCGATGGCCTAAAAGATGTCAGGCTGAGACCAGACCTGAATGAGGGTGTGCCAGGGGAGGAAACAAACCAGCTAGCACCAAAACGGGATCCATGCTCCCAGAAGGACGCTGCCATGCCACACACTCATGGCAGTTTTCTCACCACAGTGGGAACTCGTTTAAGGGAAATGGTGAAAACTTGATTCAAAAAATGAGCAACTGATCTGCGAGGCTAAAGCCATGTCTCTCTGGACAGGCACAGCCCTGACTAACCCTGTGCTGTGAGGTGTGGTTGGGATGTCTGGGAAGGACCGACTAGAGGAGCGGGGCAGCTGTGAGGGCGGGAGCCAACTGTCGCTCTCTGAGGACAGAGTCTCCTGCGAGCAGCTGAAGCTGGCGCTTCAACAACCCACCCTTCAGGTGTGACTTGCTTAGGGAGGGACCCATCTGGGCTCATGGGGTAATCCCCTATTGGGGAAAACACCCCGAAACTCCACCGTCAGCGCCCTGGTCCGAATAACAACCTTCGACACGCAGGAACACGCTGACAGCATCACAGACACTCCTGTGGACCCTGAGTGTGGTAGGTCTCGACTCGCAGCGGTATGAAGTCACAAGGCCAGGCACAAGTTTAAGTCCTTTTTGCGATGCTTCCAACCCAGTCTTCCGGGAGGATTTCCCTCCGTGGCAGCATTTGAGAAGAGAGACCAGGAAGGAAGCCGAATCTGCTTTCAAGTCAGTCAGTGCTGAGCCAACTGTCCAGAAATGTGTGACCAAAGGACCTACTCGCTGCTTATGTTAGAGATCGTATATAGACCGTGTTGATATTTAGGGGACCGTTTTCAAAAAAAAGAAATGTGATACAGAAAAATATTTTAGCTGTCGACGGATTCACAAGTTATAATGGTCCCGCTAAATTCTAAGATAAACACGTAGGAGAAGCTTTTGTTTCTGCCCCAGGGCAGTAAGTGTATGATTCACGTTAATATAAACAAACTCTCTCCTATCCAAGGACGCACTGTCCAGCTGGTGGACAAATTCAGTGTGCCTGCTCATCTGTGAGCTTTCCACGACTCAAGGCTTCGGCTAACACTAAAACTGACATTTCTTGAAGGACACAGACGAAAGGAGAAATCCTTTCCAAGAGGAAAAGCACTGCACAAAGATGTTCACGGGTCTCGAAGACAGAAACCATGGCTCAGTGCCACAGATGTCATCCGCGGGCCTGCGAGTGCCATCAAGGAAAAGCCCAGCAAATCGAGCAGTGGTGAACGGTCAATCGTTCTGAGAGGTGTGTATCCCGCCAGGAACAGCCGTGAGAGTCACCCAACATACCTTGCGCCACGTGCAGCTCAAAGTTGCTCGCTGACAGCTCATAAAGTCCCTGCTTGCGCTCAGGGGCTCTGGGCGGTTCTGCTTCTGGCTCTGGTGTCTAACAGAGAGAAACAAAACAACAGTCATTGGGTTTGTAGGCAAAGGCAGAGTGAAACCCACTGAGGCGGTGACCTGTGTCCGTCTAGAACCTTCTACCTCTCCTCCCTCATCTGACTACATCAAACCTTTGTGGGATGCTGCTGTGTTGAGGGAACCTAAGGGAGGAACGGACTCTCAGGGCTCTGGACCCTTCGGCAGGAAGCCCCTCAGCAGCCTCACCCTGGGACTGGCACTCAAGGCAGCCAGTGACTGCCATCCCCACCCCAACCTGCCCTCTGCTGCCCCCAAGCCCAACCGAACAGAGCAGGCAAACCAAAAGGGCAGGCCCAGCCCACACAGGCACACTGCCCTGTTGTTCACAGTGTGACCTCAGATTCCACGGGGAAAGCAGGATGAAGTCCCTGGCGGGCTGCAGCACCCGCAGATACAGAAGCGGCTGGACGCATGGAGCGGAGATGGAGAAGCGTCAGCAGACGGGAGGGCCCGGCGCGCCTCAGTGCACACAGGCGGTGGGTGATGAGACCGTGAAGGGCTGGTAAAGGGACAAATGGGGCAGAAGGGAGGACAAGGCAGGCGCCTGGCAGGCAGTGCCAGAGAAGCATAGAGCTGCACTCTTTACTTCACACCACGGAGTCTGGGACAGAAACCCGCAACATGGGAGTGAGAAGCGGCTTTTCAAAGGACGCTTCTGCCGGCATCTGAGCGGGCACCGTCGTGTGCAGCTGGACAGTTACCACAATGCCACATGACTCCTGACCACACAGCTCTACAGCTGTGGCCTCCAGCCAAAGCGACTCAAGAGTGACAAAAAGATCACACAATCACCATTTTGCTACAGACACATGGATGTAGGTTACTCAATTTTTTATCTGGCAGCTCATGTTTCTCTGAAAAAGAACACTGGGGCGCCTGGGTGGCTCAGTCAGTTAAGCACTGCCTTTAGCTCAGGTCAGGATCCCGGGGCCCTGGGATCGAGCCCTGCTTCTCTCTCTCCTCCCCACTCGTGTGGGCACATGTGCGCTCTCTCTCTCTCAAATAAAGTCTTTAAAAAAAAAAAAAGACAAAGAATATCCCAATTAAGTCATTAAAAGTTTAAAAGTGCTGACAGCTCAAAGCTGTGCAGAGTTGTAATCAGAAAGCACCAGTAAGATGTTCATGCAGCTGTGGGCCTGTACAGACGTGCAAAGTGCTAGGTACTTCCACAAAAAGATGCCCAACAGAATGGTGACTAGAGTCAGTGAGTTCCCAGAAGGTAAGACACTCCATGTCACCTTTTGTAAGATATTCAAAGGGCTTTCTGTATTTTTCATTGTTAAAGTGCTCATGTACAGCACTGAGGGGGCACTGTCACTTCCTGGGCCCCGTGGCTCGTATGGGGGCAGCCCCACTACTGTGGCAAGAACGTGGTATGTCACAGACACGAGCACACAGGCACAGATATGGACACACTCTCACCCTGATGCTCACAATATCAGCTTACAGATTCTTTTTTTTTTTTTTTAAAGATTTTATTTATTTATTTGAGAGAGACAGTGAGAGAGAGCATGAGCGAGGAGAAGGTCAGAGAGAGAAGCAGACTCCCGCGGAGCCGGGAGCCCCATGCGGGACTCGATCCCGGGACTCCAGGATCATGACCTGAGCCGAAGGCAGTCGTCCAACCAACTGAGCCACCCAGGCATCCCCAGCTTACAGATTCTTAAGAAAGTAACCAGGCAATATTCATCAACAGCCATAAAAGAAGTCTGCCTTTTTTTTTCCCCTTTGCATTGCAATTTCATGTCCAGTAATAGATTCTAAAAACATCACCCAAAAGTAGGAAAAAAATATCTTTTACAAAGATTAACATGTTCCTTCTGTATCTCTGATTAAAAAATTATAAATAACCTAACTATCCATTGACAGAGAAGAGTGGAATTGTGGCAAATCCACATGACAATATAAAATACTATCAATATAAAGATGTAACCACATAAAAATACTGTTTGTGAAATGAACCATGTTTATATGACTAACCGTTTAAGAAAAAAAAATACAGAAACAAATAGGGCAATCTCAAATTTGGAAGTAGTGGGTCTTCTTTTGAGCTTCTTTAATATTGCCACAACACTAGGGAGGTAATCTAAATTTATCCTATTTCCAAATACAACATCATCAAGTTACTTAGATACTGATAGAGATGAAGAACTTTTTAATAAGTTTCCACATACAATAAAAAGCAAGTTCTTTGGAAAGAATTTTCAGTTTGCAGTATCAGGTTTGAGTGTTTGAACTTTCCTCCAATCAGGCACATTGCCACTGCTTCCAGCAATTGTGGGAGATCTCTACTGCTGACACGGGGATCCCACGCAGCCACGTCCCTTCCGCCTGGAGGGGACACAACCCTTACCCTCAGCCCTTCCTAGCCTGCCGTGGGGCTGCCACCACCCAAAAGGGGAGCTTAGGGCTCCAGATGAACGCCTTCTGCCATCCTGATACTGGCTACTTGTTTCCTGAATAAAGTCATCACAGAAGGCTGACTTTTTGGTGGAAAAAAATATTGACAAAAAATATAAATGTATCTTGAAAGGTTCTTTTGAGACTATTAACCCCTCTTTAAAATTGGCATCCTCCAATCAGAGAACAATTTCACAGAGGAAACAATGTGTAGTTTAAATCTATACGAAAGTTCCACCTGCTCATGTAACTCTCTGGCCGTGACAAAGATGCAAATCAACTCTCTGAGAGGTCTGTGGTTTTCCCTGTTACCTAAAATTAGATAAGTCTCTGCTTCACACTCACACAGTGCCATGCAGTTAGAGGGAAAACGACACCCGAGTAGCAGGTGGTTTTCTGATGAAGCATGACATCTACATAGAATGTGGGGGAGGGGGGCAAGGGACCACACGGTCACCCGGGAAGTGACTCCAGTAGCAGCAGAGGCCCCCAGAACCTGCTGGAACTGCACACGGGCACGGAGCCCCTTCAAGGCAGGAGTGCCTACCTCACCCGACAGAGCGGCCTGACTCAACTGTTCCACTGAGATAACACGGAAAGACGTCAGATGCTCTCACCGTTTCATCTGAATCACCCAGCATGGGACACTGGTCATCCTCCCAGACCCTAATCAACACACGGCCACAAACTGTCCATCCCAACCTAGCCTCCATGGGCCTGAGCACTCTGCATTAAGTAGAAGGCACCACACATGGAGGGACACTTACAGGTTTATGACCATAACGATGTGTGACAAAACTAAGACTTCCGACATTAATCTGAGGGAGAAGATTATACAATTTTCTTAGTGACCTTCTACACACAGCCATGTCTTTAAACAGTACCTCAGAAATCAAAGTCTCCACCATTTCCTGGTATCATTACCCCCCGTGCAGGGAGGGCCACGAAGACTCTGAGAGCATGAAGGGTATTTATTCGATGACATGCTCGGCAAAGCCAGTGAGCACCTCGGGGACTGAGAGTCCAGGGAAAAAGGAGGGGGCACCCTGTGGTACAGCTCGCGGCAGCAAGAGAGGGCTGAAGTTGGCCTGGACTGGAGTTCGGGCTTAGCCCTGGCCTCGACCCCAAGTCAACCTGTGACGCTCAAGAACTACTGCCAACTGTATACATGTGGGAGTGGCACAGAGACTGATGTTAGTTAACAAGTAGTTAACTGTCAGTTAACAAGTAGTAAGTGCGTATCTGTGAGACATGCACTGGGACAGTCACAAATGACAGTCTCTGAGGGCTGACTCTGCCACCACATGAGGGCCAGGAGGGCCAGTAAGACCGCACAAGGTTGGCAGGATGGGGAGAACCGCTTAAGTCAGGGGAGCAGCACATGGGACCATCTTCATTACCCTCCTCCTCCTCATTCATACATCACGCATACTCTTCTTTCTACATTTATGCATCTTTGAATATTTCCATAATAAAAACCTTTGTAACAGGTCATCTTTTTCCACTGAGGTATGCAAAGCAGTAGAAACAGAGACCAAAAGTAGATGGTGTGGTTGTGAGGGGCTGGGGGGACGGTGAGGGGGTACTGGTGTTCAGAGGGGACAGGGTTTGAGTTCTACGTGGTGAGAAGAGGCCTGGGAATGGCTGCTCAACAGGGTGAATGCACCCGAGTTCATACCCTGAATCTGTACATTTAAAAAATGGCTAAGATCATCAGTTTTGTATCATGTGTATTTTACCACAGTAAACAAAAACTGGAAGGGAAAAAAAGTTCATTTTACTTACAAATGTCAATTAGTTGTAAACGAATGTAAAGTTGCTTTGAAATGGGAGCCTTAATTTTTCACCTGAACTGGCCTCTCTGTCACCCTGGAGTGTGGAGAAATGAGGGAAGGGAGAGGGTGGGTGCGGGGAGGCTCCCGTGAACTCACCGCGGGTGCTTCGTTCAGCCTCTGCAGCATCCAGTTCTCCAGCGCCTGGAAGTCTCGAGGCCCCTGATACTTCACAGCTTCTTGGCCAGGCTTGAAAAACTTCAAGCTAAAAGGGCGAAAAAGGACAAGACAGAGGAGATTTTTCAACCTGTCAGAGGGGTCTGCGTAGACGGCACCGTCCCGTGGGGATGCAGTCAGAGCACTGCAGCCAGGCACAGACCTGCCACCCTGCGCCAGAACTGGAAGAAAAAGGAGAACACATATCCACTTACTCCCACACTTTTAAAGTTTCTTCCCTTACTCAAGAAAAATAAGAGTGAGCAGAACGCATCAAGTCTATGAGGCTGTGAACGAAACCCCAAGTGCATTCGGGGAACAGGCCTTGCGAGCTTCTCCCTGCTGGTTGTTTGCCATCCTTCCTAGGGTTTAGAAGTTATTACATCCTGCATTTGTTAAAAAAGCAAAACTGTACTAGAAATAGCACTGTTGTGCAATAAATGTATTCCCAGGCCATCCTATCTTATAAGACAAGGTATATCCTGTCATATAAAACAAGAATATCCAGGTTCTGCAAGAATTTACATTTCCAGCTTTGAGAATAGCCTTGACATTGGTTAGTGTGGTCTATGCATTCCCCACAGAGAAGGAATCTTCTTTTCCTCACGTATTAGCCTCGGACAGTATCTGCACATAGGATGCGGAGCGCTTCCTTCAGTGTGCGAGCAGAACACTCTGCCTGGGGCCGACACTGCACTTCCGGATCCTGTGCCCTCCCCCTGGTAACGGAGAAACACGCTCCGGATCAGACCTGACAGAAGGTGTCAGGGATGGCGGGAACATAGGGCGGCTGACAGAGGAAATGACACACAAACTAGCATTCTCTGGCCGGCTGTGCGTCGACATCACCCTCCCTGCCTATGGCATGTGGTGCACGTCGGCAGCTTGGGCTGTGGCAGCCGCTGTCAGAAGTCAAGACATGCAGAGATTGGAGCCGTGCGCTTTGTTCTCCAAAGGCCTTAAAAATGAAGGTTCGTGGGGCACCTGGGTGGCTCAGTGGGTTAAGCCTCTGCCTTCAGCTCAGGTCATGATCTCAGGATCCTGGGATCGAGTCCCGCATCGGGCTCTCTGCTCAGCAGGGAGCCTGCTTCCCCCCTCTCTCTGCCTGTCTCCCTGTCTACTTGTGATCTCCCTCTCTCTCTTTGGCAAATAAATAAATAAATCTTTAAAACAAAACAAAACAAAAAAACGAAGGTTTGTGCTGTGCATGAAAATCAGTGCAGGGGCTGGAATAAAGCATCACAGGCTCCCAGGCCTCACTCCCCGCCCCCACCAAAACCAGATCCTGTGACAGACTTAGGGGATGCCTATTGGACCTCCAGTGAAGAACAGAGGCCCTGTTTCCTCAGTAGCTTTTACCTTTACAAGCCTAACAAAAAGCCAAACTCTAGCCAATCCAACGAGAACACCCTAAACTTCACGGACTTTAACATTCCGAGTGACTGTGAAGCATGATCTCATGATTACGAAAGCCCGCACCCGCCCCTGGGGCCTCGGGACGCTCTGGAAAGCTTATTCTCACAGAGAGTTAGGAGATGCTTCATGCACACAACCCCCCACCCCCAACCACTGTCTCTCTTCCAGTGGGCACCTTCCCCACCAGGGCTCCTCAGAGTGGAAAAGGAGCAGAACCCTCAAAACACTCGGAAGGATCAGCACTATCAAACTCATTCCCCGGGGCACCTGAGTGGCTCAGTGGGTTAAAGCCTCTGCCTTAGGCTCAGGTCATAATCCCAGGGTCCTGGGATCGAGCCCTGTATCAGGCTCTCTGCTTAGCAGGGAGCCTGCTTCCCTTCCCCTCTCTCTGCCTGCCTCTCTGCTTACTTGTGATCTCTGTCAAATAAATAGATAAAAATCTTTAAAAAAAAGAAACACGCAACAAACCTCATTCCCCATTTCTCTGTGAACATTTAAAAGCTGGAAACCTAACCTGTGACTTTTTCTGA
Source organism: Lutra lutra (assembly GCF_902655055.1). Lineage (NCBI taxonomy): Eukaryota > Metazoa > Chordata > Mammalia > Carnivora > Mustelidae > Lutra > Lutra lutra. Next base: position 19,668,519 of record NC_062283.1, on the reverse strand, counting down.
TTTGGTCACAGGTCAGGTGTGTCAGGTGAGCAACACACAAATAAACAATGTTTTAAATTCTCTTCTTGTTGGACTAGAAATCTTTCCAGCCTGCCCAAGCCTCCTTCAGTTCACAGAGCCTAGGAACAGAATTAGGGTTCCCTTCGCAGACCTTCCCGCCTGACCAGGGCATCTGGCCCCAATCCTCACTGTGGATGGGCTGAAGGAGGTGATGGGGAGACAGCCACAGGGTCCACGTCCTAAGGACAGCCCCAAACTTCCACATGGGAGTCTGCTTTCCCTGGTGATCTGTTTGTCTTTCAAGGAGACTATAGGAGAGAAAACCTCCATGTGTGGGTCACTCTGAAAACCTGTGATCAAGGTCCTAGCACCACAGAGGAGGTAGTGTTACTGGATGATTTGTGTCCCCCGAAGCAGATCTGTTGAAGTCCCAGCCTCCTGTCCCTCACAGTGTAGCCTTATTTGGAAACAGGATCTTTAGGGAAGTAAGCAAGTGACAATGAGGCTATCAGGGCAGGCCCTAGTCAGGGGTCCCTAGAAAAAGGGGAAAATTTGGCCACATAGAGAGACACGCGCTGAGAAAGACGGCCCCGTGAGGACAGAGGACGGGGTGCAGCCCCCACCAGACACTAGGGAGAGGCAAGAAAGGATTCCCCTCTGGGTTTCAGAGGGGTTACGGCTCTGTGGATGCCACGACGCTGGGCTGCTGGCCTCCTGAGCTGTGAGACAAGAAGTTTCTGTTCTCTTCAGCCACCTGGTGTGTGCGCTCGGTTCGGCACAGGCAGCAAACCTCCTCTGGCCCTGCCTGGCTCGGTTTCCCCAGAAGATGCAGACTCCTTTACCAGCTCAACAATGGTGACCTCAAAGCACACTGAACCTCCCCAGGAGCGTGAGAACCTGAATTTCCTCCCTGTGCAATCCTGTGTTTCAGTTAAAGGAGCCGGTGACTCCACAGGGTGTGCTTGCATCCGAATTTGTCATCTCCATGTTCATCATCTGATGCACCTCCCCGAGATGGGCCCCACGCCACGGGAAGCAGAAGCTCCCACAGGTCAGTACATGAACACCCCAACGGACACGTTCCACTGCAGCACGCCCTGCCTCCTGCATTCTAGGAGAAAAACCTGTTCTCGGGCACTTGTGCAGGGCTGTGAGGGTCATAGAGTTCCTTCCCCAACAATGTTCAGTGTCGTGTGAGCACACTGCAGTTCTGTAGAAGGACACAAAACCAGTGCATGGTGTTCCTAGAGAGACCATATCTTCTAAATCAGGACACATGACTCAGTGTGACTCTTTTAAAATCTGTGAATTACAGAGCACCTGGGTGGCTCAGTCAGTGGAGCGCCCCACCGTTGATTTTGGCTCCGGTCATGATCTCAGGGTCATGAGATCGAAACCCGCAGCAGGCTCTGTGCTCAGCACAGAATCTGTCTGCTTGTCCCTCTCCTCTGCTCCTCCCCCTGAATGCTCGCGCGCTCTCTCTCTCTCTCTAATAAATAAATAAAATCTTTAACACCTGGGACGCCTGGGTGGCTCAGTTGGTTAAGCGGCTGCCTTCGGCTCAGGTCATGATCCCAGCGTCCTGGGATCAAGTCCTGCATCGGGCTCCTTGTTCGTCAGGGAACCTGCTTCTCCCTCTGCCTCTGCCTGCCATTCTGTCTGCCTGTGCTCACTCTCTCTCTGACAAATAAATAAATAAAATCTTAAAAAAAAAAATCTTTAACACCTGTGGAAAACATCTGTGGGGTAACTGATGTTGCAGCCAGACACCTCCTATGACCGGGTCCAGGTGGAGCCTTCTGCCGTGCCTTCTGATGCCCATTACCACTTGGCCTTCTCAGCCTATCCCAAGTCCTGTCTTGCTTCCCAGTGGTGTGGCTGGTGGCATACGCCACATGGCCATCACGGCCGGCTACTTAAGAGTGGACACGACAGCTGACCATCTCGGTTGCCCCTGCACTTTGAAAGCAACAGGCTCTCACCAGGCAAATCTCTATCTCCTCACCTGGTCCCACTACTCACTGATGGCTTCTTTGTCTGAGCTGAGTCTCCTTTAGAGGCGAGGCTATGAAGCACAGAACAATCATACCTCCAGGGTTGATACACTTGGTAGGAAAGTTTCTCTCTAGTGATATGATCTGATCTGAATGATGGCACCCAGCTTAGCAGCAGTCACCAAAGACCAAGAACTCCAGTGTCCTTTACGAAAATGCCAAATTTCCAAATGTTAGGGAAGGCCTTAACATTTACTGGGTATGCTCAGATCAGTGTTTGCAAATGTGCTATTTCATGTACCATGAAATCATGCATCAACATCCTCCTTTACAATCAGGTTAAACCGCGTGGCCAGGGCTGCACGATAAGCCACCGGTAGAGCTGGGTTTCAGACATGGCTTCTAGGCTCCAGTGCAGAGCTCCTTCCCCTTTTCCGTGCTGCCTCTCGGGTTTGAAGACAGGCCCAGGTTTTATAAGAATTTACTCCATTCATCAATTTGAACAAAAAGTTTGGGAGTTGCAGCGGCAGTGGATGCTGCCCTCCTCTCTGGGCACAAGAAGTGTTTCTGGAATGAACGCTCCATCCGAGCGCGGCCGTCCAGTGGTGAGCCCAAGCCCTCCATGACAGTAGACAGGCGCAGAGCTGGAGAGTTACGTCACCTTAAGGGAGGTATGGGAAAGAAAGGCCCCCGAACCCAGGGAGCTGCGTCTCAGACCTTCCTCCATGGTCTTCTAATTGATGCCCTCTTTTGCTTCTCAAGCCCGTTTCAAATTCTATCTCTTAAAACTAAAGAATTTAACTGTCAAGGGAGTAAGAAGCATCGCCTGTCAGAACTTCTGGATCCCACTTTGTCAACTTTCTTTCCAACAGAAACGGCTCCTGTGCTCGTCACGTGGGAAATTACTCCAGGAAGGATGCTTAAGGATAACAGAGTGACCAAAAACTTAAAACTGATGACATGGTACGCTCATCACGTTGAGGGGTGAATGTCACACCTGACAGGACACCAAGGAGGCTGCCATTTTTGTCACACAAACACATTCCTTAAAAATAGGAAAACCCAACACTGATTAATGAAAGGCTTTTTCCAAGCAAAGCAGGAGGAGGCATCTGACAGAGGCAAGACACAGTGCGAAAGACGCTCTTGCCCTAACGACAGGGACCGGGCGCTTAAATTTATCATCTCCTCACTCCTTGGAACTACAAAACAGAAGACCAAAAGTTTGGCGTGAACTTTCTTTGGCCGAGTGCGGCTGGCAGACGGCTGTGGGTGGGCAGGCGATGCAGGGGACGGGGCCCCGCCCACTTACGTGGGGTATCCTCGCACGCCCTGCGCGGAGCACACATCTGAGTCGGCGGTGCAGTCCACTTTGGCCACGTAGACCTTGGCGTCCTCCATGCTGTTGTACTTGTCTCCCAGGTCATTCCAAGTGGGCTGCAGGCGCTGGCAGTGTCCACACCTGGAACAAGGGGAGCGAGCACGCTGAGTCCCGGCTCAGAGGCGCCGGCCCCACCTGGACCTTTCTTTCCTCTGCCGCAGGGAAGGACGGCTCACCTTCAGGACACAATGCACTCCCCTGCCTCAGATCCCCCAGGGAGCCCCTGCATGGTTCTCAGCAGGAAACCGAAGCTCAGCAAGGTCCTGGGCCCACCACCCGCCTTGCTCTAGCCCCCGCTGCCCTCCCATTTGTGCTCCGTACACCAGCACCCACCTGGCCTGGCAGTCTGCCGGGAGCCAAATGATACCACGTGTGGCTTTCTAGAAGGGCCACAGCATGGCTTACCCCTGGAGATCGGTACCTGCTCTCTCTGACACTCACTCCCTAGACCCACTTACCGAATTCCTGTTTGCTCTCTCGGTTTAGTTTGGGTGTCACTTCTTCCAAGAAGTCAGTTCTGACTCCCCAGGCTGTCTGGTGCCCTGCTCTGCTTCTTCTAGAAAACTCCCTGGCTCCCCCCTCTTCTGCAGCAACTGCTCACCATGATGGCTCCCTTTTAGTCAGGACTCTCTATACTAAGTATCTGCAATGGAAGGTGACCTAAAAATTCATTCAATTCTCCATTTTCTCTCTAAGAAGCATTATTTAGAAAGGTCAATGGCTACCCAAACTTCTAAGTCTGATGTCACCAAATGTATACTTAGGATATTGACTCTGGAGTTACTGGTACATTTTTAAATCACCTACCATTTAAAATAATCTATTAACTTGGGATTCTTGCTTTTTGCTACTCTTCCCATTCCTTGACAGCATGAGCATCTCTCCCATCACTAAATTCACTTTTTAAATCATATAACTGATGACCTTAATTATCAGCTATCTGCAATGCACTATTTGGAGGCTGTGTGAGCCGGTGCTGGAAACCTCGTCTCGAGCTTCAAGTACGGTCAAGAATTATATGGCACATTGCGTTTGTTTTCTTTTTTTGCTATTGTTGTTGTTTGTTTGTTTTCATTCACCTGGTGTATATTCATGATGTCTACAAAGTAACAAAGTTGCCACATTGCTTTTTAAAGTAATCTTTAAAGTGCTTGCTTATAAAAACACCCAGGGGCACCTGGGTGGGTCAGTGGGTTAAGCCTCTGCCTTCAGCTCAGGTCATGGTCTCAGGGTCCTGGGATCACGCCCCATATCAGGCTCTCTGCTCAGTGGGGAGCCTGCTTCCCGCCCCCCCCGCCCCCCCCCTGCCTCTCTGCCTACTTGTGTTCTCTGTGTCAAATAAATAAAATCCTTAAAAAACAAAACAAACAAAAAAAAACACCACCCAACACTTAAAATTGTCAATCTGTCCTCAGACTAATTTCTCAAGAAAATCACTGTTAAGTTTCTTTGCCTCTTTTTTCTTTTCTTTTTTCTTTTCTTTGCCTCTTTTCTTTTCTGACAGTGGACGTCCACTATCAGCACTGAACAGGTTTGCTTCCGGCTACTGTGGCTTCCCTGTGCAGCACTTTGCTGGCCAGCCAGGAGAATCCCCGCTTTATAAGAAACTCAAATACAGGATGATTCCCTCTTTTCTGGAAGATAAGAGTGAGGGAAAAGCAATGTTACATGTAAATTATATTGTTATATATTAAGTTATATAATTTAAATAGTGCAAGTGCCATGAAGACCGGCATTGTTCTTTTTACAGCTGTATTCCCAGTACCTAGCACATGTTTGAAAGGGACTCAGTTTGGCAATTTCTTAGTGATGGATCCACCCACAGGTGCCATGTAGTCAGCGCTCTGGTTTGGGACCCTTGTGGCACCTCTGAGACAGTAGCTGAATTCATTTTGTGGCCATGTAATAGAGCAAAGCCACCTGGTCCTCCCAAGGAAGTGTCCCCAGCCTTGACCTCATTGTCACCAGATTCAGCATGACCTGCAACTGGACAGACAGAAGCTGTGGCCTGATGTTAGCCCAAAATCCACAGCAGTAGGACAACGTTACATCTACCAAGTTCAGAGCAAAATATATAGGGCAGGTATTCGTTACATGCCACCCCTGCCCCCTAAGTCACATGTGGGTTTCCGATATTCCAGAGACGGAAACCACAAAGATGTGAGGACCAAGGGGTAGGCCACAGCATATTCTATCTATGCTCCAATCTGTTCTTAGCTTCTAACTTTTAATGCCATGTTTAAATATTTTGTAATAGATGAATAAGAAGCAAACAAAAACTTTAAAAGTAACTTTTCTGTGAGCATCCATCTAAAAAGGAAGTTCCTTAATACCGAGTCCCAGGATTTGCCAGTCTTGTCCCCCACTCGGTCTAGGACTAGCAGGTACTGAGACTCCAAAATTAAAACTTTATTGGCACTGCATGGACTTTAAACATCTACAGGTCAGTTTTTCTTTAAAAAAATAAAGAAAAAAAAATCCATGGACTTATTCCACTGAAAGGCACTCCAGTTAACTAGTGTATTTAATTGAAACAGTTACTCTGAGAATATCCCTTCACAGAATAACTATTAAAAGGGAAGGATTTTTTTGTGCTACAAAGTATTTTCCAGAGCACGGTAGCCCTAAACCTTCAAGTCCGGCTGGTTTCTGGGAAGCTGAAACACAATGAACCCCACTGATACATTGTTAATACATGACAGCTCTGACCCAGACCTGACCCCCAAAGACAGCTCCAAACAAATTGAAATACAGTAACAGTCTCACTATGAAAAAAAGAGAAAAAAAAGTTTCCTCCAACTTCAGCCTGCACATTTACTGAACAAGCCATTTTGCTTGGGCATCTTTCTCTTGCTTCCCACATCCCTTTCCCACATCTCCCTGAGCCTCTCTCCGGCTCTGGGGAAGAATGCCAAATGCTGCAATAAGCCTGAACACTGCCTTGTGCCCTAGAACTGGCTTTCGGCTCTGCCCCACAAGAACTGCCCTTGGGGGCATGTAGGCCCTGGAAGGAAAGTACTACCTATGCTTGTGTGAACGTCAGGAAGTCCTTCCCGTAAGACAACTCCCAGGGAAGGGGCCTCTGGTGTTGGCACAGAGGCCCACACTGACGCCTCCACCGGAGAACCAAGGCTGGAGGAACCCTCTGCTCAGCTTACACTTTCCAGAAGACCAGGCCCCAAGAGAGCAGAGGGGTGGAGGTGCCAGAGGGCAGCCTAGAGCGGAGCTGCCCGAGACCACACCCGGCCACACGGAGCTGCCTCGGGGTCCCGGGCATTTGCACTACTCTCGGGGTAGCACAGGAACCCCCCCCCCCCTCCCTGGGCCACCCCTTCCCACCTCGTGAACACACGAAGTAGGAAATCCCACCTTTGCGAGTTCTATTTCTCAACTAATCCCTCGTGCAAGGGATCTGCCCTGCAGCGAGTGCACGGAATCCGACCTCCGCGCGTCCCCGGCCGGAACCTGGTGGCCGCCGCACGTGGCGCACGGGGCGCGGCCGCACCGGCAGGCCGCCGCCTCCGGCCGGCGCAACAACTTTGGGAAGGGGCTGGGGACTGGGGACCGGCGGGGTGGCCCCACAGGGCGACGCCACCACACGCCCCTCCCCCGGTCCGGGGAGTCGGGGGCGGGGGGACCCGGAGCGGGGGCGGGACGGCCTTTCCCGGCTGTCCCCTCGGGGCCCGCCCCCTCCTGCACCGCCCCGGCCGCCCTGCGCCACGTCAGCCGCGAGCGCCCACGCCCCCGGCCCGAGCCCACCCCGCGCCCTTCGGGCCGGCCGCGGCTCCCGGCACCCCCTGCCCCCCGGCTCGGTCCGCGCCGGCCACCCCCGGCGCGCAGGGTGCGGGGCCCCGAGGAGAGCGGCGCGGCCAGTTACCAGGGCGCGAAGAACATGACGAAGTGCGCGGCGCTCTGGATCCCGTGCGTGAACATGTCGGCCGTGTACAGGTGCTTGGCGTGCGGGTCCTGCCCGTCCCCGCCGTCCGCCGCGGGGGGCCCGTCCACCGCCGCCGCCCCCGGCTCCTGAGCCCAGGCACCTCCGCGCCCGCCGCCGCCATCGCCCAGCAGCAGGAGCAGCGGCAGCGCGGCCAGGGCCAGCGGCCGGGGCAGCGGCGGGAGGAGGCGTCCGGGGCGCGCGGGCATCACGGCGGGGCTGGCGCGCTCTCGCCACGGCGGCCGGTCCCCCTCGGCGGCGCCCGCCCGCGGCAGCCCGCCCCGCGCGCCGCCCCGCGCCCCGCCCCGCGGAGGCCGCGCCCCCTCCTCGCCCCGCCCCGCGCCTGGCGCGCGCCCGCTGCCCCGCGGAGGCCAAGTCGGCGCGCGCCTGCGGCCCAGAGTGGGAACGGTGAGTGGTCCCGGCCGCGGCACAACCCCTCGGCCCGCTCAGCCCAGAGGAAGGTGGCCGGTGGAGGGCCGGAGAGGCCAGGCCGGGAAGCCACAGACCGGAGTGTCGGCGTCGGTTACGCTCAGCCGCACACACAAAGACCCCGGGGATTTCGGGCCAAAGGAAGGAAAGAGCGGTGGTCCGCAGAATGGAAGCGCTGGGGCAAAAGTGGGTGGGGCTTGCACCTGAATGAGTCAAATGCTTGACCAGCCCTCAGCTCTGATTCGGGGCCTGTGCTCAGAGGTGGGCTGAGACCCGCTTTCCAAGTGAACCCCCGGCCTGTTATCCTCGCCCTGCCTTAACTTGAGGGTGAGGAGGAGAGAAGGTCAAAGTGTCCTCTTTTAAAAACAAGTCCCGCAGAGCTCATCCTCCAGAGACCGGCTGGTGCCCCCTGGATTAAGGTAATAAAAAGGAGGGACGACACCCCTACTCTGGCTGACTCCCATTGTGGAATGACTGAGAGGTAGCCCCTGGGCTTGGGCACCTCACCGTTCACACCTGCACACGTGCCTTATTGCATATGGTGATTGAAGTTCCTGGCCCTGCCCTGGCGATCTGAAGCTAAGTTAAGGAGAATCACTGGCTAGCTTCCTGGGATCCTGCTTGGTCCTTGATTATCCTCAATTTGGGAAACTCCAGGCAGTTACACTTGGCCTGGTGACAGCGGAAGCTCCCAGGGACTCACCTGTCATTACACCGCTCCAGACTTGGGGTCAGCCACTACTAATAACTTGAACCAGGGTTTGCCAAATACCAAATCATCAATTTCCCTTCAAAACCTTTTCTCCCAACCACTTAAGCTTGAAAAATGAGGCTCACATTTCACTTGTTCCCACATTTCCTTTATCTCCTGTAATTCAAACCCACCAGGTTTCTTGCAACGATCATTTCTGTCCACCATTCTGAATATTCCTACTCTGACCAGACCTTAATCCTGGCCTACTACAGTAGTTTTCTAAGGGCCTCCTTTGTTTACATACCTGGACAATTAATTTTCCTAAAGCCTGCCTTTCACCATGATAGTTTGCTGCTTAATACCCTCCTTGCCCACCATGTTCAAGGTGAAACGCATACTCCTTAGCTTGCCACTCAAGGGCCTCCATGATGACATTCCATGTGCTTTGTGTCCTGTGAAACTCACCACTAGAAGTCCGGGGATTCTCTCTAATAATTTACTATTACCAGACTTTTATCCCCATCCTCCCCCAGCCTCGTACTCCCCAAACTTTTCACCTATGCTACCAGGAGAGTCCAAAACAAGATTTGCACATATGTCTTTCCTTAGCTTAATTAATACAAGCAGAAACACAGGAGCTCCCAAGTGTTAGCATTTTATCCTTTCACACCTTGAATCCCTTAGAGCCAGGAAGTAAAGCAGGTGGCTTTCTTGCCCCCCATCGCTCCTTCCAAACCATCTCTCCTCCTTCCTCTGGCAAAACCCCTAGCTGCTATCAAGCAATTGTGTTGTGTATGGCATCTATTACTCTTTCGATGCTAGTCACCCACCCACTTCTGTCACCTAACTTCTACCAGGTGACTCTCTCCTCCCACCCCGTTCACTGAAGATTTGGTTCCTGGCTCACAGTCTTCCCAGCCACCCCTTTCGTGTTTTCATTCCTGGTGTCTTCAGCATCCAGGAGGACGGCCCACCTATCTGTCCCACAGTGACTCCTTCCCAAAGGGAAACCCTAGAACTCGTTATAACCTGAAACTGCACTATCTCCAAAATGTGAATCAAAGGTGTCCCACTCCGCCCAACACCTCTCGTACTTTGAGTCCACTTGCTCAATGCCCCTCATCATGACCTCTGAGCTCCTGATCCCATCTGCTCACTACAATCCAGATCACTGTGTGCTCCCTTGCCCCCGACCAAACTGGCTCCCATGAATTTTCATACTTGATGCCTTGCCGTGTTTTCTTGCAGTGACACAGGCGAGGCCCGAGAGAGAGTTTGGTTTCCCACTCTGTGCCATGCTTCCTTATCTCTATGAAAAACCCCCCTCCACTCCCTTCTTCATCCTCTCTGTTGAACTTGACTTCACACCGCTCTAGGAAACTGAAGCCAAAAGCACTCTTTTGTGTTTGCACCAGCAAACCTGCACAAACATGCATGGTCCCTTTCTTCCTTCTGGTTAAAAGAGTGAAGGAGGGCACCAGGGTGGCTCAGTGGGTTAAGCGTCTGCCTTCGGCTTAGGTCACGATCCCAGGGTCCTGGAATTGAGCCCCACATCAAGCTCCCTGCTCAGCGGGAGTCTGCTTTTCCCTCTCCCTCTGCCTGCTGCTCCCCTGCTTATGCTCTCTCTGTCAAATAAATAAATAAAATCTTAAAAAAAAAAAAGAGAGAGAGAGAAGTAGTATCCCCTTCCTAGCAAAGGCCAGTCCTCCCAGTGCTCTAGAGCATATCCATGGTCTGCTGAATAACACACCCCCCTCCCTGCCCCAGATAACCAGGTCCTAATTCCTGGGACCTCTGACTGCTACCTTATAGGACAAATGAGACTTTGTGGATGTAATTAGATTAAGGATCTCCAGGTGGGGAGATTATTCTGGAATATCTACATAGGCCTGAAATGTAATCACAGCTGTTTTTGTAAGGGAAAGGCAGAGGGAAATTTGACTATAGGAGGAGTACAGGAGGCAAGCAGAGTAGAGAGATATTTGAAGATGCTCCATCCAGGATCTTCTCTCTCCTTGGCATGGATTTGGAAATGCTCTGTCTCTCTAGACATTTTCATGCACGCATAACATACTTTAGATCTCCTAACTTAAAGATAAAATCCTTTAAGCTCACAATCTCCCAGCTGCTATCCCAATTTCTTACTTTTCATTCATAGCAAAATCTTTCAAGAAGTATTTGCATTTGGGGCACCCGGGTGGCTCAGCTGGTTAAGTGTCTGACTTCAGCTCAGGTCATGATCTCAGGGTCCTGGGATCGAGCCCTATGTGGGGCTCCCTGCTCAGCAGGGTGTCTGCTTTCATTTCTTCCTCTACCCCGCCACCTGTTCGTGGTGTCCCCCCTCTCTCATATAAAAAAAAAAAAATCTTTTAAAAAAGAAATTATCTACATTTCATGTTCCTCTCATTCTTGAGCCTATGCCACTGTGGCTCCCACACCCACCAGACACCGAAGTCAGACAATGGCACTTTGCTTTCCTCATCTCACCTGGCTTCTTACAAGCAATCATGGCAGCTTCTGGAGCCACTGGGGGCAGCTTCTCTGATTGCCTCCTCCCTTACTCACCACTCCTCAAGCCCCTCATCTCAAGCCCTAACATGTCCTTAGCCTCCAGCCCACTTTTCCTCTCGCTACACTCACCACCAGCCCCCGCCCCTCGAGGTGACCTCACTCAGAGCCATGGCTTTAGACAGCATCTCCATGATGCCGACGCCATATTGTATATACCGACTGAGACCTTTCCCTGAGCTCTCGCTATCTAATTGGTATCACCACTTGTTTATCTTACCAGCATAGCCAAAACCAAACCCAGGACACCCCATGACCATCTGCTCATTCTTCAGTGTCTTCACTTGGTAAGTGTTGCTTCCTGAGCGGGGAAGTGTTGCTCACAGGCTGCACCCCTTCCTTTCCCTTTTCCTTAGTTCTGTGTCGCGGGCCCCACCCCAGCCCCCAGCTCACACAAGCAGGCTCTGTCACTTCCATTTCTGAAACACATCTCCAACAACTTACTCCCTTCCCCTCTCTTGTCTGCTACGAGAGCCTCCTGATGTAACTCACCCGTGAGTCCCGCCAGTCTGGTTTTCACACAGCAGCTACAATGGAACCATCACTGTCACTCAGCTTTCTTTGGGTGGCTTCCTTTTCTCTTAGGATGCAGTCCCAACTCCTTGCCTTGGCTTCCAAGAGCCTCCAGGAAAGATGCGGTCTCCTTGCATATCCCTATGTCTGCTGCTCCCTTAGATTCCAGCCCTTCTGGATGATTCTTGACACTCTCCACTTACAGTGCCCCAGGCTTGTTTCCTCTCACTTCCTGTGACTGGCCTCGTTGACCCCTCAGCTCTCTCAGCTCCCACATCAGCTCCTTGGGGACATCTTCCCAGCAGATCCCTCCAGAGCAGCCTCCCTCTGCTTGCCCCATTGTCTCCCTCACTGCAATATGGTTGCTACATGGCCCTTTTCACAATCTGATGTCCTTCTGTTGCAGATGCATGTGTTAAGTTAGTTCATTGGCCCTCCTGTCCATCAGCAAGCCCCATTAAGGACAGCCCTATCTGTCATGGTCACCACCCTCTCCCTAGAACCCAAACGTCTGGCATGTGGTAGACATTCAGCAAGTGTTGGGTGAAGGAGCCCACCTTCCCACCCATGTCTCTCTCGCAGGCTCCGGGAAGACTGAATCACCTACTCTTATCCAGATACACACCAGGCTACTCCTTGTGCCTGGAAGGACTCTCCCTTCTCTGGGCCAATGACAGCCCTGCCTTTCCGGCAGGAGCCAAGCCATCCGGCACCTCTGCCCCCAAGGGCTGGGCTGAACACCCAGCCATCACAAGGAAGGGAGGTGCTACTTTCTATAGTAGCAGCTTAGGATCCCACCTCTGAGCAGCCTGACCTCCAGCTTAAGAAAGCCCAAGAGTGGATGGAGACATGGAGTTTTTACGCCAGGAAGTGAATACAACTTTCTCAGGGAAGACTTTTCTGAGCCGCAGCAGGGATCAGCCCTCAGCCCCACTATGCTCTCATCACACCTGACCTTTCCCTCCACATCCCTGAACAGAACAGTCATTATTGGTTTGTGTAACAGTTTGCTTAGTGTCCGGCTTCCCCAGCAGACTCCATGGGATACAGATTGTGAGCATGGTGTCTGGTGCAGGCACTCAGATGTGTCTGTTGAATGAATGCATGAAGGATTCAATGAAAAGTCAGAGTTGTTGGCTCTTAGATGAAGGCTTCCTTCAGAAGGGACCGTTATAATCACAGCCTTGTCCCAAGCAGAGAAGGCTACAGGCATGGAAGCTGGTATCAAGTATTATGACTATGAACAAATGGTGTGGTTACACTGCCCTTTTTAGTGTAAATCTTTAGCTTTCAAAAGCCTCATCCCAACAGCAGCCCAAGGCGTGTGCAAAGCCTCTTGGTTGTAAAGCTTTCCTCATCCCAGGGAGTGCCATCAGAGCTGGAATGGGAGGAGTGGGTGCTGAGGGAAACCTCAGCTTGCGTTTTCCACCATCTGAGAGTAAAATGAACCCTGTGTGTTGTCACTTTGGGAAGAGGACCCCACAGAACTGTTAATACAGAAACGAAAATGCCACCATTGGAACCACTTTAACAGGTGCATCCTGAGTTATTATTGGGCTGAAAATGCTACTTTTAGGCAGGTACTCAAAGCGTTTACATCCTGTTGGTCTATCGATGGTCAGAACATTCTGGAAGATGCATCTGAAGAGGAGAAACCATTTTTCTCAATGAGCCTTTGTGATTGTTCTGATGTGATGACTGAGGAAGAGAGCAGAGCCGGGGGACTGCTCTCATCAGGGAAGGTCTATAGGAGCAGTTTAAAGACTGAAGCAGTCTTCCGGGTTGGACTCACTTGGACAAAAAGAGCTATTTTCAGTGTTTGAAAATGGTTAATGGAGATGTGATGTTTACTCACTGACCACATAACTTCCTTGGGCCACACGGCCCCCCCTCCTCCTGGACCATCAATGAGTACAGAAAAATGTGACATAATAGATTCAGATCACAATTCCATGTGGGATCCCCACCAGGGGGAACACTGTAAAAGTTCTTCCTGAATGGCTTGTGAACATTCCATGCTCCTCTTGGCTGGGCTAGCTGGCAGCGGTGGCCTTGGCCATGGTCTGCCACGTTTCATATGAGCAGGGGGACATACTACACTCATGGTGCTTAGAAACCAGCTCCTTGAGGCTGCCTGAGTCCCAGAACACAATTCTGAAGTCAGAATCCAGGAAAATGGTTTACCTAAACCAGTGGTTCTCAACTCTGGCCGCATGCTGTAATCAGCTGGGTCTTGAAAAGAGCCATTGCCCTGTCCCAGCACCCGGTGTGGAGAAGCACTGGGATTAGGTGACACATGGTCAGGTTCTCTGAGCCTGGTGCTCCCGGAGGGTGTCCCGCTGAGAGTACAGACAGTGAACAAACCACCAAAGGGATTCTGGTATTCCCTGGAAGTTCATAGGGGGTTTCTTGAGAAAGGGGTCCTAGGGGCACCTGGGTGGCTCAGTGGGTTAAACGTCTGAATCCTAATTTTGGCTCAGGTCATGTTCTAAGTCCTGGGATCAAGCCCTGCATCGTCAGGCTCTGTGTTCAGTGTGGAGTCTGCTTCCTCTCCCCCTACTCCTCCCCTGCTCACACTCTCTCTCACTCTCTCTGACCCCAAAATGTTTGTAGAACACTGGGTTTCAACAGAGGCCAACAGAGAGGAACAATGCCCAGATCACACCACAGAACCGTTCAGAAGGAGCTGCCTTTGCATACCAACTCTGCTCGTCCCACCTCCAGTACGAGACACTGCGTTCACCCTCTGCAGCTGCCCCCTTGCCACCACCCTCACAGGAATGGCTTCTCCATGACACCTGCTTCTTCACAAAGCTATCTGCCAATGGAGCTCTCCCTGCATTAGGGACAGATGCCCTGCACTCTCGCTCAAACTTGGGGATGTGCTCTCGAAAGCCCTGCAAACACAGGGAAGGCATGCCAAGAAGCTGGGAAGAGTAGAAGAATGGCCAGATGAAGCGAGAATGGGGAAGAAAAGAGAAGATCCAAATGTGTTTGGAAGGATGTCTCAGAAACATCCTGATAATCCCCAACAGTACCCAATGCATGGTCTTCCCGACTTATTTGTTCACAGACCGCTTTTTATTTGTGGTATATCTTGGGCCATTTATGTTTTGCAGAAGGCTTCACGAATGGCTTTATCGCGTGCAAAGATCAATGTCTGGTTTCCTTGACTTGCTGTAACTGCTGCATGTCCTCCTCCATGCTGGCTACCCAGTTGCAGGAAAATTCACTCAAACACGTATCAGTCTGTAGTTTGTGTTAGGCATACGTCTAGGTGCTGGGGATTCAGCAGTGGCTAAAACAGATACACAAAAACCCTGCCTACATAGGACTTCCAGATCAGAGAGATACAGACTCTGTGAGTCAGGGGTAAATGGCAAGAAGCAAACAGAAGGCAGGGAAGGGGAATGTGATGTGTTAGGGTTCGGAGGGGACTGACATTTTAAGAAGGGCTCACTGGAGAGGTGGTTTTTGAATCAAGACATCAGGGCAGCTTGGGCATAACAGAAGTGACTATTTGAAGGAAGAGCATCCAGCCGAGGACATGGCCACGGCAGGGGACTAGGACCAGAAGGGCTGAAGGGCATAGCCGCAGCAGAGGCGGTCAGAGGGGTGACAGCCACAGAGTCAGGTGGTTCAGAGTGAGAAGTCTGGCTTTTATGAGTGAGAAGGGAAGTCACTGGAGGGTTTTCAGCAGAAGCCACGACGGCCTCGGTCTTCCTGGCCAGCAGGATCGTGCGGAGAACTGTGTTGAGGAACAGGAAGAGGTCAACGTGGCATTGAGGTGACAGTTTAGGGCATGGTTATGGGCATCCCAGCTGGTGAGTCACACTTTTTGATGTAAACGCCAATAGGATTTCCTGCTTGAGCCAATGAGGGTTGTGTGACAAAGACGGGAGTTAAGGATGACATGGAGGTTTGTAGCTCAAGGAACTGGGAGGATCAAGATGTCATTTGCTTTGATGGCAAATGGGCTTGGTGGGGGGGGGGGGGGGAAACAGTCACTCAAAACTGAACACTGAACATTAGAAATTGGAGATGTCTGTAGGGACACAGAGTAGGCAGTTGGATATTCGAGTTCAGGGAAGGGATGGGCCAGAGAGGGATTTGAGGATCATTACCATGTAGATGACATTTAAAGCCACGAGACAGGACAAGATCCCTGTGCAAGAGAGTCTAGACAAGAGAAGAGGTTCAAGGGCTGAACCCTGGGACCCCTCACCATGGAGAAGACCAGCAGATGAGAAGGATCCTGAAAACAAGACCGACAGGGAGCAGTGAGCACAGTAGGAAGACAGCTGATAACTGTTGCCCTGAAGGACAAGAGTAGAAATGTTTCAACGAGGAGGGAGTGTGTAGACGTTGCAAATTTGCTAATGTGTCTTCACTTGTCTGGGACAATCCCCGTTTGCACCTGGGGACCAGGTATAATCATCTTTGTTCCCCCCCATTCCCTCTCAGATATGTGTCACCCTACACAGAACATTCACAAGTCATCCAACTAACAGGTCAGGTGTGATGGGCATGAATGCTTGGCTCTGAATGGGGCAATGTTTGGGTCCCTGTGACCTTGATCATGGTAAATCTGGATGGAGAGGTGGTAGCAAAAATCGGATGGGAGTGGCCTCAAGAGGGGTAGGAAGAGAGGAAGGAGAGAAAACACATTTAAGAACTTATCTTGCTAAGAAGAAGAAGAAGAAGAAGAAGAAGAAGAAGAAGAAGAAGAAGAAGAAGAAGAAGAAGAAGAAGAAGAAGAAGAAGAAGAAGAAGAAGAAAGAAGAAGAAAGGAAGGAAGGAAGGAAGAAAGGAAGAAAGGAATGCTATAGGAAGGGAGAGTATGGCCAAGGGGGTGTTGTTTCTTTAACATGGATGAAAAGCCAGCATGTTTTCTAGGCTGATCCAGAAAAGAAGGAAGCAGTGATGGTGCAGAAGAGGGAAGAGAGGATCTGTGGGGCTGTATTGCTGGGTGAGTGTGGGGGATGTCAGCAGCTGCACAATGGAGAGGTAAGCTGGCCCAAGGATCAAGGGCAGTTGCCTGTGATAAGAGGAGGCAAGCACAGGGGTGAGCAATGGTCCAGAGAGGCGGGGAGCTGTGGTTGTGGTGGGAACCTGTATTCATCCTCTTCTGGTTCCTTCTGCTTTGTCATGGTAACAGGAAGCGAGCTGAAACAAAGATGGGGGAAGAAGTACTGGAGGTTTGTGGAGGGAAGAAAAGTCTAAAATAGAGGTCTAGAAGAGCATGGGAGATTGAGGGACCAGGGCAGGGTGCTATGACTGCCCAGCAGCCTCGAGGACCCATTTGAAGTCAACGTGACATGCCAGAATATTCTCCGGTTGCAGCTCTGCTGCGAATCTGCTGGGTAGAGCAGCCACAGGGTGGACAAGATGTTGGACTGGGCCAGGCTGGTGGTCTAGTCAAGAGGGAGCAAAGGCAGAGCGAGGCAGCCGAGTCAGAGTAGGAAGGAAACGATAGCCCTTGACTATGGAAAATGAAGAGAACAATGATCTGAAGAAATTGTCATGCTCAGACGTGTCTCCATATGGTACGCAAGTTCACTGCCTCTTTGATATGTTGAGAATTTCCAGTAGGTCACCTACCAGCTTATGGAGAAGTCTCCTTCCACACGTCCTCCTCCAGTTCCCTACCACTCTTTACTTCCGGCCTTCACCACTTCCCGTCTCGATTCTCTCCCCAGGATCTCCGCTATTCCTCCCAGTTCCATGCACAATGATTTTGGCCATAGTAATCTAATTAATGATTAATGGCCAAGAAATTAATAAGTAATAATTAAATAATAAACAAATTAATAAAGACCATCTAAAATAATCTAAAAAGCAGCTTTGTCATGTCACTGCTTTGCCCCCTAGTAAAGAGCAGCTCTTTACTTCCTACGACAGTACCTCACACATCTTCAACCTGGGGTTCACAGCTCCCTCTGTGTTTGCAACCTTCTGTCTCACATCGTGTGACTCTGCTCCAGACAGGCTGGTCTCCTTACTGCCCCTGCTGGATGTTGCTCATGTTACGCTTTCTGCGTGCAATGCTCTCTCTGCTTTTCGAAATCCTATGTGTGAAACCTACTAAACTGTGATTGTGGCTGATGCAAGGAGAGGGGTGGGATTGGAGTAGGCTGTGTGTGTGTGTGTGTGTGTGTGTGTGTGTGCACGTACACACAGTTAACAGTTACTTGAATTCTTTGCAATATGCCTGTCTTCCTATCACTTTTGTAATTTAATAATTGGAAACAGTTTAAATTCCATTGTAAAAAATGCTTCTTAGTTGCACTGTAGCAATAGGTGGTTTAAATTTAAATAAGTGTACCCCTTGACAGAGCAATTGGTTGAGGACCTTATCTCTGGGAGAAAACTTCCCAAGTTCATTGAAGCATCGTTTATGATAGCAAACAACCCGAGATCCCTTAGGAGGGGACTGAGTTTATAAACAAACAAACAAACAAACAAAGGTATATTCAGACCATTCACAATGAGCATGACAGTACATTTTAATGGTTAATGGTGCAGCCACTGCAAAGACAACTTAGATTTGAATTTCAGCTCTCACCCTTGGGGCTAAGTGACTTTGGGTAATTAAAATTTTCTGTGCCTAAGTTTCTTCCTCTGCTATATGGGGACTACAATAATGTCTACCTTACAGATTTGCTGTAAGGAAGCAGTGAGTTGTTACATGTAAAGCATTCCAAACCATGCCTGGTTCTACCTAGGATGTAATGAGCAGAAGAAAGTATTTCCCCATCCTAACAACAAAAGAAAACCAGATAAACTATAACTGTAACTTTTCATGAGCTTATCAGAAAGCTGAGGACACGGGGCAAACAAGTATCCAACTGAAGTCAGGCTCCTGCAAGGAAAGATGGGATACAAGCATGGACTCAGCTCTGCTACAGTACAGGGAAAAGAAATGTTGGGATCATATGCGGAGGTAAGAAGAATTCAGCTAGATTTTAACTTAAATTGCAAAGGCCAAGTGTGGGCTAGCATGAGGACACAAACCCAGGAGAAGAGACATGAAGGGGATTTGCACTCACACATGGGATCTTTTGCCTGGACCTCCACTGGATGCTCATGAGAAAGTGGTTGGGAGCAGACCAGGAGACCAGGAGAACCTCCTTTGGTGGTGTAGACCCGGGACGTAAGCGGCTGCTATCGTAGGAAAGGCACAAAACCCTGGTTTGAACCCTTATCCCCTATTAAAAAACACGTTTTTAATTTGCTCAGATGCTGGGAAACTGGAGCAGCTAGGGGAAAGCTAAAAGTAAAAGCAACATCCTCTACTCTTGAAGAAGGAGCAGGAAGCAATTCTGGGTCTGGGATCACATACCAGTATGAAGAGAGGTGTCCCACATCCAAAGGAGGGGCAAGGAACTGGCCCATAAGAGACTCCCTACAGATTCAGGGTAGTTGGGCTCTCCCGGGGAAGAGAAGCAGGGTCACTGAGAAAGCCCCACCCCTGAGATCCAGGCAGACAGGACCAGCCTAAGACCGATGCTGGACCAGCACAACAGAGAGCTGCTCCTTCCCTCTCCCACCACCAGGCTAGCAAGCACCAAGCATCAAGCAAGAACTTCTGGGGAGGGGACAAGAGCATGGTGAGAGCAGGCAAACAAGGAAGAATGAAAGTTGAAGGTGGAGTGGGAACACTGAGAAAAACCCTCTGAAACCCCAGCTCCACCTAAGCACAAGATAATCCTAGGGGAATTCAAGCCAGTGGTGCATAAAAGATAACCAGAACAGTAATATAAGTCAAAGCTCCCTGAACTCCTGAGTACATTTCCTCAGCACTAATGGTCTAACAGAAGAGGTGTGCCCATTTATAGGTATAAATACTATTTGCCTCGATGTTGACTATTCTATACATGATATTCAAACAAAATCAATTCAATTCAATTCAACATTCAACCAAAAATTACAAGACACATGAACAAGATCAAATAATAATAATAATAATAATAATAATAAATTTAAAAACCAAAGAGACAAAGCAATAAATATAACCAGATTCAGAGGTAACACATATACTGGCGCTATCAGAAAAGGAATTTGCAATAACTATAATTCTTATGTTAGATGCTCTAGGGAAAAAATATATGAAATCCATAAAGAAATGGGAAATTTCAGCAGTTAGATGAGAACTATTGGGGAGAGACAAATAGAAATACCAGGAGAAAGAAAACCGTGGTACTTTAGATGAAAAATACCTTCAAAGAGAAAAGAGAGATAACTGTATAGAAAAAATATTTAAAAGAAAATTCCCAAAATTAATGAACTACCCCAAACCACAGTTCTAAGGAAATCTAACCATGAAAACACCAAACGAATAACACTAACAAATATACCTACACCCATCATAGCCAATGGGCAGGTTTAAAAACTACATGTATAATATTGTCCCCTTTATAAACACTGAATTATTTTCTAGAAAGATGATCATCAGAACACTTATGGTTATTTGTGTAAAATGGCATGTCAGGTGACTTTTTGTGTCTGCTTCATATTTACCATTTTCTTTGAATTGAAGATAAACAATAAAACTATTTTCATTGACAAAATCTGACTAATTGTTTCAATAAGGGAGCTAATCTCATTTACCTTTATTTTCACAAAGAATGTATTCTGGTTCATTCTTCAATTTTTACATTTTTTATTTTTTATTTTACTTTATGAATTATGAAATTTTCCCTCTCAAATAGTTTGTTACATAGCTACTTTATAATTTGGTCATCATTTATCTTTTGTTTCAAGAACATATTTGAAGACATACTTCTCTACCAATTGAAGGAAAAAACATTCCAAATTAAGAATTCTACTAAATGTCTTTGAACTATAAGACACAATAGGGTCATTTTATTTCTTGTCATCTAATCTTTTTCCCTATTTATGTTAAATTTAGACATTAATTTTCAGGTTACGATTTTATGTTATATAAATGTATATGTAGACTTTCAATATACATTTATTAAGATTTGAGTCTATGGTATTTAATTTAAATGTTCACTGTAGACTTCAGCTGTGACTGTACTGTTTGGTGGGGGAGGGGTTACATTCTGATTAATTACTTGGTTTATTAGAGCAGTACTTCTTGAACTTTAACATGCATATAAATTACATGGAGATCTTGCTAAAATGCAGTTTCTGATTCAGCAGATCTGAGGTGGAGTCTGGTTCTGCATTCTCAACAAGGTCCCAGGAGATATAATTCTGCCAGACTGTGGACATCTGAGTTGTTCCCCCCATGACAAGTACATGGATTGTACATTTTGAGCCCTTGAACCTCTGAAAATGTTTTTATGTTGAGAATGAGAGACAATTTGGCCAGATGAGGAATTTGGGGTCCCAAACTTTCTCCCTCAAAACTCTATAGACATGGATTGCATCATTGATTTTAACATCTATCTATATATATATTTATAATTTTTTTTAAAGGAATTCTGGGACACCTAGCTGGTTCAGTCAGTTAAGTATCTGGCTCTGGGTTTTGGCTCGGGTCATGATCTCACAGGCCCTGAGATACAGCCCTATGTTGCGCTCTGTGCTCAGTCCCTCTCTGTCCTCTCCTCCCCCCACTCTGACTCTCTCTCTCTCTCTCATAAATAAATAAAATCTTAAAAAAATAAAAAGGAACTCTGAGACCAGTTTGCATTTCCTTCCTTCCTTCCTTCCTTCCTCCTTTTTTCTTTCTTTCTTTCTTTCTTTTTTTTTTTGTATGTAATCTTCTTTCAGGGCATTAATAGAGTTCTTAATTTTACATAATTTTACATTCACCAGGATACATATATGAAGAGTTTGGATCTCTCCATTTTGCCTAGTACCCAGTGAGCTATTTTAACTGAGAGACTGAAGTCCTCAGGAAGTTTTATATGTGTTTGAATATTGCTTTGATCCATTTGTTCCGGCATCTTCTACAGAAATATGGTTACCCACGTATTGGATCTCCACTGTATATCTATGAAACACCACATATTCTTTTTTCCTTTTCTTCCATTATTTTTTGCATTATACATATATATATTTCCCAGGCTACCTTCAGTATCACTGAAATAATTTTGGCATTTTGGGCATAATTCTGTTCTTCATTGCTTTGAATTCATTACGACACTCTGATATTATCTGTTTGGTTCTAAAACATTTATTCAAAACCTCATTTATTTCTCTGTATGGCTCTCCCTAGATCTCAACATAATCTTCTACTGTCACCTCGTTTTACAGTCCATCTAATTTTATGGGCAGCATATTTTTTAATGTTGACAGTAAAGAGTAGACTCTGTCTGAAATTCATATATATATATATACATATATATAATATGTGTATATAATATATATATATATATATATATAAATATATATATATATATAATATATATATATAATATATATATATATATAATATATATATAAATATATATATATATTTGCTTCAAATGTTTTTCAAAAACATACACTTTCGGGGTGCCTGGGTGGCTCAGTGGGTTGGGCCGCTGCCTTCGGCTCAGGTCATGATCTCAGGGTCCTGGGATCGAGCCCCGCATCGGGCTCTCTGCTCGGCAGGGAGCCTGCTTCCCTTCCTCTCTCCCTGCCTGCCTCTCTGCCTGCTTGTGATCTCTCTCTGTCAAATAAGTAGATAAAATCTTTAAAAAAAAAAAACCATACACTTTCTCTGAATCTCACTGGTCAGATTGCATGAGAAAGAATCTTCCCGTGGACAGCACACTAGCTTTATTCTTGCTTATTGATTGTTGCTAATCAGTGAGCCAGCCTGAGGGTAGTGAGGAGAGCAGGAGAGCCCCAGTACCTGCTGGCTAGGGTGTTTGGTCTCTGTCTATACTGAAGCCACTCAGCCTGGCACCGGGATGACGGGGAGGCCTCCTATCCGGCATCTGCCTTTTCAGCCCCATCTCTCTCTAGAGCTGTTGCTGTGTCCCCAAAGACTGGCCACCATCCAGGGCTGCTCCCACCACTCCCAGTTACAATCACCTTCACACTGACATGCTCTCCTGAGCTCAAAACCACAGCTTTTCACTCATCACAGCAGCCTGGGTCTCTGAGTCCTGGGTGGCTGGCACTGTGGGTGGGGGATCTGCCAAACCAGACCTCACAGGACACCTTCCAGGCTACTCTCAGGGCCCACTTCTTCCTCCAGAACTCAGCCCTCCCAGCCCAGAGACACCACCACGGGGGCCAGGACTTGACCATTTACTTCCTGGGAGCCAGGCCATGCGTCTGAGGACAAATTTATTTCCGCCATTTTGATGATTTGTTTCCTCAGCTTTCTGTGTAAATGGGTGCTTTTCCCAATTTTATGTATTTTTTAGGTTATTTATTTAGGAATTGGTGGGTGATGAGTGTTCAGAAATAAAATGTGTGCAAAACCCAAGCCTCTTTACCCAAAAGTGCCTGTCTTAGTCCATTCAAGCCCCTCTGACAGAACACCACAGGCTGGATGGCATATAACCCACAGATGTTTATTTTAAAGTTCTGGAGGCCGGGACGTCCAAGATCAAGGCCTAGTACATTTGGGGTGTGGTGAGGAGGCCCCACTTCCTGGTGCATAGCTGGCTATCCTCCTGCCGCATCCCCACAAGGCAGACTGGGCCAGTCGCTCTCTGGGGGTCCCCTCTCCCATTCACAAGGGCTCCACCCTTATGACCTCATCACCTCCCAAAGGCTCCGCCTCCCAACACCATCACATTGGTGGTTAAGATTTCAACAGATGAAGTCTGGGGGGATATGAATATTCACCGTAGAGCAGTCTCAGGACATTTTTTTAATGAGAGCAGAATTATCTCAGGCACAGTGATTACAGCAGGGTTTTCTTCCTCTTCCTTTGCTTTGAAACAACATGGCCTTTCCAAAATTGCACATTCTAAACTTGACAAATTAGAACTTGCATTTCCTTTTTGCATTGTAGATTAAATAGACTGTCGGCTAGGCACTGCCTTCATGATTAAAGCAAGCCTATTCATGAGTTTGTTTGCTTTGAGTGGAAACGTTCTAGTGAAAGCGAATGCCCGCACTCTCCAACAGAAGACCCCTCATCCCCTGTGGTATTTTATTTTAAACAGCTGATTTAGAAATATTGGAACACTTATTCCACATACACCAAATCAGAGTGAATTAACATTCATCTCTGAAAAAAAAACCTTAATGCTGTTATATTCAAGCACTTAAGAAAGCATCAGCGTACTCTTAACTTCTATAGAATGATGTCTCATTCAGTGTCCATTTCATTTAATGAGTCTATCCAGATGTCTGTTGTTTGAGTCTAAATTCCTGGCACCTGAGGCAGTGAAATTAATTTTAAAGTTGTTTATAAACAGAGACCCCTTATGGAAACTCTGAGAGATGTTTTCACACAAAAAAAGAAAAACTTACACCATACTCTTTTTAAGTCATTAGTAAACGTATGTCTCCATAGAAATAAAAATATCTGTTTAAGGAGTTTTAATCCAAATCAGTTTTTTTCTGTATATGTCATTACCTTCTCTTTTCCCCTCTTTAAAACAAAACAAAACAAAAAATCTCATGAGTATAAAGAGGACCGAAACTGAAAACACTTTAAAAGCTGATTGAATGAAGGCAACAAAATCAGGTTTTCAGTCTTCATGTTTCGAAATAATGAGACAGCTGTGAAGGTGTGTACCTTTTGACCAACGTTCAAAATCGGGTCTTGAATATCTGGTATTTATTCAGTTGTGCCTCCTTGCTCAGTGTTTTTACTAAACACGGAAGAGTCTCCAGCCTCACACACGTAGCTCAGACATAATATAAAATAAACCAAATGCATTTAATGATGGGCAAGCCCCAGTGATGTAACTATAACTTTTCTGCTCCATTAAAAATCTCTTTGCATTTTTCAAAACACCGTGGTCCTATTCCTGTTGTTCCAGCCAAACCCCTCCACATGTAGTGGTGTCCTCCCTCTCCTATCACAAGGAGCAGCCCAGGGCCTTCTTAGGGGCGTCGTGTCTCTACGTGCAGTCAGGCAATGCGCGTGGGCACCAGGAACCGCTGACATCTGTCTCACCGAGGCTTGAGGAGTCTGGAATTTCTGAGCTACAGGGCTGCCTCTGCCAAAGACTTCCTGGCAAAGTGTTTTGTCTGCAAAACAGACACAATAATGAGGACCTCATATGGATCTTAAGAAATGCCCTACACCCTGGAAACTTCTTTTGGAAGAAGTAAAGGAAGAAATCCACCCTTTCCCTAGGAAAAAAAAAATTTTTCCACAGCAGCTTGAGACTTTGCCCTTGTGGAAGACATGAAGAGCTATTTTCAAATGCAAAAAAAAAAAAAAAAAAAAAAAAAGGACTTTCGTGACAGAATTTTGTACTAGAGCTCTGAAGCCAGGTCCAAATGGTCCAGTGTTCGAGGTTCTTGATTGGTCCTCCTAGTCACGCCCCTGCAATCCTGTCTAGTCAGTCCAATAATCATGCCTGAGTTTAGCTGGTGGGAGGCACAGACTCTGAGGGTGTTATGGATGGGCTGAATTGTGTGCCCCCCAAATTCTTGCATTGATCTTGTAACCCCCAGTACCTCAAAATGTGACTGTGTTTAAGTTAATGGAGAACGTTACAGAGGTAATTAAGTTAAATGAGATCATAGAGGGTGGGCCCTATTCTAATAAGATGGGTGTCCTTAAAAGACTATGTTATGATCCCGGGAGAACACAGCCATCTATAAGCCAAAGAGAGAAGCCTCAGAAGAAACAGTCCTGCCAACATCTTGATCTTGGACTTCCAGATTCCGGAACTGTCAGAATATAAATTTCTGGGGTTTAAGCTCCCTAGTCTGTGGTGCTTATCACACAGCCCCAGCAAAGTGAAACAACATGTATGTCTTTCCTTCAGTTGGTGAGAATGAGCCTCAGAAGAGCCTTCCATTTTGGAAGGAGAGATGCATCATGGGAAAGATGACGGCCAACTAGACGGCTGCTGCCTGTCCATACTCAGCTCTTTGAAGGAGGCACCCTTGTCTCCTAAGAAAAGGTCACCTAAGAAAAAGTGACCTTCCTTTTCTTATTTTCCTCTCTGCCCATTTTAATACAACAATGAATGGATGAAGTCATTGCTGGTTACCCCAAGGAACGCGTTTCAGTGAGTTGGACTGTGGTTGCCATTTGTGGACTAAAGGAAGTGAACCTTCCTTAGGTTGATGTTTTGATCCACATTTCGTCATTCCTCATTTTCTCCTGTCCCTCGACATCACACCCTGTCAGCTGACGCTTATTTCCAGCACCAGGAGCCTTCTTTCCCATTGCCCCTCCCGCTGACAATATCTGATCCTTTATATTTGTTCTATTTATTGGTTAATCCTTCTCCAGATCTGTTGCGCTGACTCCCCCTTTCGGATCTGGAGAGCGCTAGGGTCCCTGTCGCCTCCAGAATGAGATACCATCACTGATCCATCTTTGGTCATTGGGTGGTGATAACCTGCTTCAATGAGTGCTCGCCCACCCTCCTCCTGGGGTCTAAGCGTGGCTCAGCAAGGCAGAGAGGCAGTGTCTCCCCGGGGCTGTCCAGGGGCACGTTTCCCAAAGCTGCCGTGGAGCCCACACTTTCATGCACTGGGGAGGCACACGATGGGAGCCTAGCAGCTGGGCCTGATCTCTCACTGCCTCCCAACCTCCTGCTTCCCGCTCTCAGCTCGCTGGCAGGGGCCACGCCTCTGCCATTACAGTTTTGACAGTACTTCAAAAGGCGAACTCATTAATACGTGCCTCGAGGATTTACAGAGCTCACGCTAACGTCGGTTTTTGTTTGCACAGCTGCGCTCACACGCTTCAGTGAGGCCATTTCGAGGGAGATAGTATGACATAATGTCGGTGACAGCACAATTGTCATCCTGCAAAAGGGGACAGTATTGGGATCTCAATGGAAAAGAAAAGTGAGACTCAGACCCCATTTACTGCAAGAATCTCAACCTCTGAGCAGAGCCGGGAGTGGAAATTACTACAGGCTGCCCAATACAGATGACATCATCTTGCCACCCACAAATCTTAGGAGTCTGACAGCCCGGAAGATGGCAGAGGGCTAGAAGGAATACAACTCCAACTCAGTACACAAGTGTGTGCTTGAAAAGAAATATTTTCATGGAAGTTGTTCTCTTCTTCTTTTTCTGTTTTGGTTTGGCAACTGCCACCACAGTAAAATGATGACCAGGACAATAGCTGTAAGCGCTCCACCCCAGAGCCATGACCCACAGCTCCCTCTGTGTGAATTACACGAGTCTGGAGCCCCTTTCCAGAGAGCTTTCACAACATGGAGCTCCGGAGGCTGACGTTTCAGAGGTGTAAGGGCTGTGGTGCTGTTAGTCGTGGTGCAGTTTTCCCACCTCTAACACTGGTCCCCCAACCACCCAGCTTGGCTTGCCACGAGTACACTGAAGTTGTCCTCCGTCCCAAAGCCAGTGTCTCCCCGCTGCTCATTCTGCAGCTTCTGTCGTCTGTTTGCTGGAATGCTGGGCACAGACCCACCTATGCTCAAGTTCTCGTCCGTGAAAGGTCACAAACCTTCTTTACAATACCTGGTGATGCTTCTACCTCCATTTTCCCTGGCACCGTCATTCTGGATATGGTAAACCCCCACTATGAAACTATACGTGCTGGTAATCATAAAAATGGAAAGAAGAGGAAGCATCTCAAAGGAACAAATGGCACATAAGATGCCCTTGACACAAGTGAGGCTTTTGGGTGGTGTGGGGTGGGGAGTAGGAATCTATAAGTCTCTCCTTTGCTCACTCTCAGGGCTTGGTGTAGCCCGTTGAGGCTTTAGTGGAAAAACTGGTTATAATAATCATCAGTTTCTTTCTTCACTATCTACTACTCTTTTGGTGGCTTTACGACCAATGTGTTTCCATATCAACCACCAGAAAATGTGAGTCTGTGGCATTACTGTTTCCAGGACAACTGGAATTCCAGAACCTGGGCGAGACGGCCCGTGTGTAAGAGCGCCACCTCTGGTTGGGAAGACTCTTGATTCCTGCTCCCCAGAATTGTGAATGACGTGGTCAGCATTCCCCAGTGTTTGTGCTTTCAGTGGGTTTCATAATTCTGGGGGACGTTTTGAGAACACTGATTCCACAGGGCCTCTTAGATCTTGCAGAAAGGATGTCAACAACACAACATGTTACTTAGAAAGAAAAAATGAATTAAGTCATCAAAATTTTAAACTGTCTTGTCTCTTAATGTCCCTCAATCTGGACCCATCCTGTTCCCCCAGGAGTCCTGGGCTCTCATCCATCTTTGCTTTCTGGTTATAGTCCTGGTACAGCACTAATTTCGATGTAATTTATATTAAATTTATGTGGAAGTGCCTTCCTCACTATAATGTAAATTCTTTGGGAACAACAATCACCTCTTGTTTTCGGGGTGGGGGGGAGGTATTAGTGGGGGAAGGGCAAAGGGAGAGGGAGAGAGAGAATCTTAAGCAGGCTCCTCCCCCATGCAGGCTGGGGTCTCATAACCCTGAGATCATGACCTGAGCCAAAATTGAGAGTCAGTTGCTTAACCAACTGAGCCATTCAGGTGCCCCAACAATCACCTCTTGTTAATCTTGGTATTTACCTCAAGGTACCAACTCAGTAAATGTTTGTTGAACTGAATTATGCCCCCAGAAAAGCTACCAGATCTGAGGCACCTGGATTTCTCCTGACTAAACCTCTAGAAACAGAGCCACTAGAGTATTTGTTTTATTCATGAATGTAATATACATATTCAGGTACACAATTCCTAATTTGAAATCTTTAGGGTCAAGATCTATCAGAATTTTTTGGATTGCCACAAGTTAAAATGACTCATGGATTACGTATCATGTAGCATGATTTCAGTGTGTACATTTACAAAAAGTATAAGAAAAGGAATAAAGACTAACCTGAGTTCAGGTTATGTTTCACCATCAAATAAGTTTGCTGCAAACTTTTGTCAAAACTCTCTGTCTTCAACTTTTTTTTGGATTTCAGAACAATGAAGTACCAAAGACCTATATTTATTTATTTATTTATTATTTATTTGAGAGAGAGAGAGAGAGTGTGTGTGTGTGTGTTTGTGAGTGGGAGAGGGGGAGGAGGAGAGGGAGAGGATCTCAAGAAGATTCTCTTCTGAGAACGGAGCCCGATGCATGGCTCAATCTCAGGACGCTGATATCATGACCTGAACCAAAACCAAGAGTCAGAGACTTAACTGACTGAGCCACCCTTGTGCCCCAGGGTGAGAGTTTATTTTATGAATCTGATATCGAATGCCGTCTATTAAATATTTTATTTATTTATTTGAGAGAGAAAGAGAGCATGCACAAGGAGGGGGGAGGGGCAGAAAGAGGGAGAAGCAGACACCAGCAGGCGGCCTGATGCTGGATTTGATCCCAGGACTCTGGGATCATGACCTGAACCAAAGGCAGATGCTTATCCGACTGAGCCATCCAGGCACCCAAATATGTCTTTTAAAAAGAGATTAGTGCTTATTAACGAGATCTGGTCTTAGTGGCTTCTTTAAAGAGAATATTTGGCAAGGTTGCCTAAGGAACTTTTTTTGTGTAGTCACAAAAACAACGGCAGAGTACTGTTACTCCCACTCTTCCTAGGGGGTGTTATTCATTTTAATCATCTCTGTTTCAGAATAAATAAAAGGGTATAGAGTATTTGAATCAGATATTTGGAATCCTAGTAATCTCCTGCAATCAATTTGTTGTTGTTTTTTTTTCATAATGTATCACCACTTTCCTATACAATAGGGGCGAATTTTTTAAAAAAAAATCTCTTGTTCCTCGTTAAATTATGTTAGCTTTCTCCTGGTGAAAAGGAAACAGGAAGAGACAGGTAGTTTCTTCATTAATCATTTTTAGAAAAAATAACTAGTTTATATAATTCATTGTGTTTAAGAAAAAAAGTTGTCCTAATTCTTTTATTCGATCAACCTTTGTAAGAACAGAAAAGGCAGATTAAATTGTGATTAAAAACAAAACAACAACAAAAAAAACCTCCCCAGATGTCATTAGCCCTTTTAAATCTTCCAGAAACTGAAATCGGCTAGGTGGAATGACTTTTACTTCCTCGCCTCTCTGCTCGTTCTTCATGCTAATTGGCGCGGACAAGGATTTTAACGGGAGACAGCAGGAAGCAGGGAGGCATGAAGAAGCAGAGGGAAGCCTCACAGCAGGCAGGGCTTGAAAGCAGCCAGAGTGGGAAACTCTCAGTAGCATCCATTAAGTTTGGTGACTAGGAGGGAGAGGGGGATGTGCGAGAGGGAGAATGTAAGCAGGAATCTGAAGTTTCTAGATTGTGAGAATACCAATACCTTGGCTTTACTCTTGGAGATGAGGAGAAGGAGGAGAAAGGGTGAGAGGGAAGGGGAGTGATGGGGTTGAGCTGTGGCACTGAGGGAGGGAGGGACGGAGGCAGGGAGGGCTCTCTGGTCAGGGAGCTCCCTGTACAGCGTCAGCCCTCCTCCACCATTCCACTTCCGATCCAGAAACAGAGGATCCTCAAGTCATCCCAATCTGTTGGAGGTCAGTAGTAGCCTGACACCGGGTCCCAAAGCCAACATCCTTACCCTCACTGCCTCTCATCCTGCAGTCGTTTGTCACCTCACATCATCGCAAGAAAGTGAGTACAGTCCAATAAGATATTCTGAGAGAGAGAGAGAGAGAGACCACAGCCACATGACCTCTGTTAGAGTCTATTGTTATAATCGTTCTTTTATTATTATTATTATTATTATTATTATTATTGTTACTCTCATCTCATTCACACATTAAGCTTGATCATAGGTACATATGTATAGGAAAAATATAGTATGTGTAGAGTTTGGTACTATCCATGATTTCAGGCACCCACTGGGGATCTTAGCACATACCTCAGGCAGATCAGAGGGGATCACTGTTTTGCACACAAGAGAGCACAGTGAACCAGTCTGGCCCTGCCAGCTCCAAGCTCCCCCATTGGACCTCCTCCTTGCTACTTCTCTATGTGCTTGTTCTTCTCTCTGGCCCTTTGGTCCACTACCTCAGTTGGGCCCTTCAGATTCTGTGGTCTTCTTTTGCTGGTTGCATGCTTCCCCTCACCCACGTGCCACCATTCGGTCTTGCCCTTTAAATTCAAGTGCGAATTATAGTGCTTCCAGCCTGGCCACAAAATGATGATGGCTTTCCACTCTACCAGGATAAGATCCAAACTCCTGATCTCCAGCCTCTGCCTGGTTCATTTCTTACCCGCTAAGGCCTCCCAGCCTCACTCCCAAGACACTGAAGGTGCCCAGTCCCCGAGGGTACACGGGTTCTCTCTTTTCCATCCGGTTCTTTGCCCAGGCTGGGTGCTGGGTCTATAACCCCTCTTTCTGTGAGACCGCCTCTTTCCATGAGACTCAGGCACTGACTCCCTCCAGGAAAATTCCCTGATTTTCTGACCCCCAAGTCAAGCAGACCTTCTCTATCTTCTAATTCCACCTCTTCTGCCTTCTTGGGGAGAATTCCCCCATCACTGTCTGCGGACGGTCTATATAGGAAACTCCGTGAGGTCAGACTGCTTTCTTCAATCTTGTTTCCCAAGCTCTAGCCCCATTCTGACACCTTCAATAGAGATCTGTGAATTAATGACAAAGGTGACATTTCTTCCATTCCAAAGGAGAAAAGGGCTTTTGCCTGAGGCTAGAAACGCTGCTTCTAGTTTACTGCTTTTCCTTTTCCTTAGGAAGAACAGCAGGGAGGGGCAGGCAGGATGTCCTCCCATCTCTCCTGCTTGTGGAATATCACACGGGCGGTGAGTAGCTTTTATGTGAATGTGCTGCAAGCAAGAAGTATACTCGGGGGAGAGCTGGGGGCCAGGAAGCTAGTCATCCCGGCTTCATCTTCTTTCAATTACCCAAGTGTTTCTTGGAAGTCCTAGTTTTCATACAGGCAAGCACAGGCATCTTTTAAGGAGACAACCTAACAGGAAAATCCATCCGAGAAGGGAGAACGGTCACAAAGAGGTATCTTGCAACACCACAGGGTATATCAAAGGCATATATTTTCTCATAATCCAACTACACAGTGGGAACTTGGGGGAGAATGAAGGAGCTGAAGGAATGACAACACGCCCCCCTACACGCATGCGCAGGCAGCCACAGTAATAATCATAAGAGGACATCATTAACAACTCGGAAATCCTATATTAAGCATTTCCATGTATCTCAAAAACTGTTAGTAAAGATGTCTTTAAAAATAGAAGCATCCCTAAATAAAAGCAGCTCTAAGTGCTATTTTAAAGTCTAATGCTCAATTGCCCTTGAAAAGGGCATGATAAAGACTTTGCACACTTACAGTCATCTCTAACCAGAAATTATTTGTACGGACTTGGCATATAATCAGTGTTTGATACGTGACTAGCAAATGTTCTTGTTGAACATAGGAGTCATGTTTTCTTTAAAGAGTATTATGTCCAAAGGGGAGATGGAGAGGAGAAGGGAGTTGAGGGAAATTGGAAGGGGAGGTGAACCATGAGAGACTATGGACTCTGAAAAATGATCTGAGAATTTTGAAGGGGTGGGGGGAGGGAGGTTGGGGGCACCAGGTGGTGGGTATTGTAGAGGGCACGGATTGCATAGAGCACTGGGTGTGGTGCAAAAATAATGAATATTGTTATGCTGAAAAAATAAAAAAATTAAAAAAAAAAGAGTATTATGTCCAATTTTAAGAAGACTTATATACATACATACATATGTATGCACACATACATATATATGCCATAAACAACAATAGTAATACATTTAGGAGTACTAAATACAGTAAAAGGTATTGCTAAATACTAAATATAGGGTGCCTGGGTGGCTCAGTGAGTTAAGCCTCTGCCTTTGGCTCAGATCATGATCTCAGGGTCCCGGGATTGAGTCCCACATTGGGCTCTCTGCTTGGCGGAGAGCCTGCTTCCCCCTTTCTCTCTCTGCCTGCCTCTCTGCCTGCTTGTGATCTCTCTCTCTCTCTGTCAAATAAATAAATAAAATCTTTTTAAAAAAGACTAAATATAATCATTTAATCTACATTACATGTTGATATGTTTCACACCAGCCAAGTCATACCTCACTTTATGGAATAGAGATCTTTTGTGTAAGTAAATTTATGCTTATTTTATCATCATTAGCTTTCCTTATAAAATCGAAGGAATATTTCAACATGTGATTACATTCAAGCAATAAAAATCATGGTGACGGAGTAGGCAGATTTTTAAAAGTCATGCTTTTAATGGAAAACCTGTTTAAAAAGCAACATCAACATTTATAACTCAATGTCTAATATTGAGCCTTAAAATATTATACCAGGAATTAAATTCCCTGGGGCCTAGCTAAATCTACAAAAGCCAGAAAAGTGTCCTACTTTAAACTAAATCCATGATTTTATTTCTACCTCAAGGCAAAAAAGCTCATTTTTTTAAACCACAAGCTTATCAAAGGACATTTATAGCACGTACCATGGATGGTACAAGAAGCTTCTTTCGCCTTAAAAATGCTATTACCTTAGAAGCTATTCCAGACTGACTCTAAATGCGCCTCTGAAATGTGTAGATAGAGTATGAAGGCAGAAAGCCTATTCTGAATGTCTTGTCAGCAATATAATGAGGGACACGATAAGTTTCTAGAACTCACAACTACCACCCACAGCCGACCAAAGTAAATATGCGGCTGCTTCCCCACCTTCTAAGCTAACACAGGAAATACTACCGAGTGTTTTGAAGTACTGATAAGCCCACCAAGGGGCTGCTGATACCTAACTACTTTTCACAGTTGGATTCCACACGGAAGAAAGAAATATTACCAATAATAACTTCTTTTCTGTAGAATCCCTACATGAGACTTAACTCAAGTATGGCTGGAGTTGAGGGGACTCAAATAATTAGTTAGGGTTTTGTTTTGTTTTAACTTATGTGCTTAGTATTTTTGTGAGAAAATAGTTTTTAAGTTTCCAATTACATGACACCATTTTCTCTAGGGGGCAAAACAAATTCACAGATATAGGCCAAAATGATTCCAGAAAGAAAGTTTAAGAATGAAATCCAAAGCAATGAGGGAACTGGAGAGATTATGAGTAAGGGAGAGGTTTGAGGTCAAATTTGCCTTGATCACTATCATTATTATTATTACAATTATTACCATTATTATTATTATTATTTTGTTTTTCTGGAGGGAATCTTTATAGTTCTCCAATAGTTAGCCAACACCGGCATTTTCTTTGGTCTTACATAACAAATGGAATCTCCTTTTGTGTTATGGATATCTTAGATTTGACTTCTTCATGTCCTCACTATTTGACAAGCACATTACATATGATCTTTGTATTTATTTTATTAAGAGTTGCAGGACACTGGCAAGGACATTACTTAAACATCCTAGGTGCCAATGTGGAGAGCTTTCAAAACTCTTCAGGGACTTTTCCAGGGCAGATGGTGAATGCTATGTGTCTCAAGATGCCCTAGCCCAGGGCGCCTGGGTGGCTCAGTGGGTTAAGCCGCTGCCTTCGGCTCATGTCATGATCTCAGGGTCCTGGGATCGAGGCCCGCATCGGGCTCTCTGCTCAGTGGGGAGCCTGCTTCCCTCTCTCTCTCTCTGCCTGCCTCTCCATCTACTTGTGATCTCTCTCTCTGTCAAATAAATAAATAAAAATCTTAAAAAAAAAAAAAAAAAGATGCCCTAGCCCAGAAGGCTGTAAGATCCTCAGATATGATCTCCAAGTTTACATATCCCCACATTTCTGGACTACACTTATGCCTCCTTCTAATCATTCTTGATAATTCCTCAGTCATATGTCTTTGAACCTGGTTGTTATGGTGGTTGGGAGGGTCTACAGGGAAAAAAAATTTGCAGGGTAGATTTTACCCTATAAAAACCTTCATTTGGGACTTAAACTTTTACAAATTTATCTGAATTCATTTATTTGAGCCGAAAGAAATGCATCACTTCCCCCAGTGCTGTAAGTAGGTACCATGAGCCCAATAAAGTGTTCCAAGGTTTTGCCGGTTGGGTGAGTTCCTGGCAACTCAGCTCCTAAAGGGATAACCCAAGAGGAGTAACATAGTTCACTTTGTGTACTAAATGAATGGATTTTAATGGAAAATATCAGATCATCACTAGGTCCACTATGTTCTGGAAATATAGACACTAATGCAAAAAGGATACACTCTTGGCATTTCTATTAAAAGTCGCAAAATTGTTCAAGCACTTGTTTTCAGAACTATTTTTAAGAATTCATCCTCAGGAAATAAACTTGGAGGTTACAAAATATTTTCTTGCTTGTTGGGTTTTGTTTTGTTTGCTATAATAAACAACATATGGTCATCATTAGCACGTACTGTAATTACAGAAAAAGTTCAAAAAATTAAAAATTTGATTAAATGCATCTATGGTGGGGCGCCTGGGCGGCTCAGTGGCTTAAGCCTCTGCCTTCGGCTCGGGTCATGATCTCGGGGTCCTGGGATTGAGCCCCGCATCGGGCTCTCTGCTCAGTGGGGAGCTTGCTTTCCCCTCCCTCTCTGCCTGCTTCTCTGCCTACTTGTGATCTCTGTCTGTCAAATAAATAAATAAAATCTATTTAAAAATAAATAAATAAATACATCTATGGTTAAAGCACAATGCATGGGCACAGTTGGTTAAGATCTGACTCTTTGTTTTGACTCAGGTCCTGCCGTCAAGGTCATAGGTCAAGTCCTGCCTTGGGTTCTGAGCCCAGCATAGAGTCTACCTAAAACTCTCTCTGCCCCTCCCCCACACACATGAACTCTCTCCTTCAAATAAATAAATAAATCTTCTTTAAAAATAAAAAATAAAATACCACGTAGCCACCTAAAGTGATGCCTCGGTAGAATATTTAATGAAAAGGAAAATATCACACAATATGTTAAATTAAACACTGCCATA
Organism: Lutra lutra; assembly: GCF_902655055.1. Lineage (NCBI taxonomy): Eukaryota > Metazoa > Chordata > Mammalia > Carnivora > Mustelidae > Lutra > Lutra lutra. The sequence continues at coordinate 19,633,113 of NC_062283.1, read as the reverse complement.
AAACACATGCAGAGGAAGAGGGCAGCAACAAATGGAAAGGTATACTATGCTCATACACTGGAGGAATTAATATTGTTCAAATGTCCACACTACTGAAAGCAATCTACAGTTCCAATGCAATCCCTATCAAAATAACCAGCAGTATTTTTTCACAGAACTAGAACAAATAATCTTAAAATTGGTATGGACCCACAAAACAGCCAAAGTGATTTTGAGAAAGAAGAATGAAGCAGGAGGTATCACAGTTCCAGATTTTATGATATACTACAAAGCCATAGTAATCAAAACAATATGGTACCGACACAAATATAGACATATAGATCAACTAAATTGAATAGAGATACCAGAGATAACCCATACTTATATGGTCAATCAATCTACGACAGAGCAGGTAAGAATTATATGATGAGAAAAAGACAGTCTTTTCAGTAAATGATGTTTGGAAAACTAGACAGCTACATGCAAAAGAATGAAACTAGACCACTTTATTATATCATACACAATAAATTCAAATTGGAATTTTGTGAGACTTGAAACCATAAAACTTAAAGAAAACATGATCTCTTGGATATTGCCCTTAGCCACATATTTATATCTCTTCAGGCAAAGAAAACGAAAGCAAAAATAAACTATTGGGATGATACCAAAATAAAAGGCACAGTGAAGGAAACCTATATGAAAACAAAAAGGCAACCTAGTGAATGGGAAGATATATCTGCAAATGATATATCTGATAAGGGGGTAATGTAAAAAAATGTAAACAAGTTATACAACTCAACATTAAAAAAACAAAAATAACAATTAAAAAATGGCCACAGGAACTAAATAGACATATTTTCTAAAAAAAAAAAAAAAAAAAAAAAAAAAGACATCCAGAGGGCTAAGAGATACATGAAAAGATGTCCAGTATCACTCATCATCTCAGGGAACTACAAATCAAAACCACAATGACATATCACCTTACACCAGTCAGAATGGTTAGTACCAAAACCAAAAATATCAAGTGTTGGTGAGGATGTAAAAAAAAAGGAAACTCCCTTGTGCACTATTAGTGGGGATGTAAATTAATGAAGCCATTGGCAAACACAGTATGGCAACTCCTCAAAAAATTAAAAACAGAGCTACCATATGATCCAGTAATTCCAATACTGGATATTTACCCAAAGGAAAAAAACCAGTAATTCAAAGATACATTCACCCCTATGTTTACTGTAGCATTATTTATAATAGCCAGGATGTGGAAGCAACCCCAGTGTCCATCAATAGATGAATAAAGAAGATGTGGTATATATAGATAGATAATGGAATATTACTCAGCCATAAAAAAGAACGATAGCTTGACATTTGTGACAACATGGATGGAGCTAGAGAGTATTCTGCTAAGTGATATATCAGACAGAGAAAGACAAATACCATAGGATTTTTCTTCTACGTGGAATCCAAAAAATAAAACAAATAGACTCTTTAATACAGAGAAATTGCCAGAGGGGAGATTGGAGGATATGGGTAAAATAGATAAAAGAGATTAAGAGGTATAAACTTCCAGTTATGAAATAAATAAGTCACAAGATTAGAAGTACAGCATAAGGAATATAGTCAATAATATAGTAATAACATTGTATCATGACTATACTTATCATGGTGAGCACTGAGTAATGTATAGAATTGTTGAATCAACATGTTGTATACCTGAAACTAATATAACACTATACGTTAATTATACTTCAACTTAAAAAATCAAAAGAAAAAAAACCATGCAGAATCTGAGGCTGTATATTACATGAGATACTGCATGTTATAAGATTAGCAGTATACCAAGATTTTAATTATTGATCTATATACAGTAAGAGATAATTATCATTATATACCTAATAAAAGGCTAGAAAACATACTCTGAAACATACATCTGATTGGCATCTGGTTGTATCCAAATGATAGGAGTAGGGATGATTTTATTTTCTTCTTTTTGATTTGTGCATTAATTTCCTACAAGAAATGTGTAAGAAAAAAAAACTAATAAAAATTACGACTCCCCAGAACTGTATTCTTTTTTAAAAGTTTTTAAATTCTAGTGAGTTAGCATACAGTGTAATATTAGTTTCAGGTGTACAGTACAGTGATTCAATGCTTCCATACAACACTGGGTGCTCATCATAAATGTACTCCTCAATCCCTATCACCTATTTTCCCCATCCCCCCACCCACCTCCCTTCTAGAGACCATCAGTGTGTTCTCTAGAGTTCAGAGTCTGTTTCTTGGTTTGCCTCTCTCTCTCTTTTTTCCCCCTTTGCTCATGTTTTGTTTCTTAAATCCCACATATGAATGAAATCATATGGGATTTGTCTTTCTCTGACTGACTTATTTCACTTAGCATAATACTCTCTAGCTCCATCTGTGCCATTGCAAATGGTTAAGATTTCATTCTTTTTTATGGCTGAGTAATAATCCATTGTGTATAGATACCACATCTTCTTTATCCACTCATCAGCTGATGGACACTTGGGCTGTTCCCATGATTTGGCTATTGCAGATAATGCTGCTATAAACATAGGGGTGCATGGATCCCTTTGAATTAGTATTTTTGTATTCTTTGGGTAAATACCTAGTAGTGCGATTATAACTTTTTGAGGAACCTCCATACTGTTTTCCAGAGTGACTGAACCATTTACATTCCTACCAGCAGTGTATAAAGGTTCTTCTTTCTCCACATCCTTGTCAACACCTGTTGTTTCTTATGTTGCTGATTTGATCCATTCCAGAACTACATTCTTAAATAATACTAAATTTAAATTCCTTTTTTAAAGCACCTGGACCTAATTTATATATATTAATATGTGTATATATTATCTTTATCAGATATAGTGTTTTTTTAAAAAAATTAACTATTTAATTTGCAACATCAAGAGAAACAGATTTGATATTTTTAGTAAGAGGCAAAAAATAAAAAGCTTACTTGTAGAACTGTGTGAGAATATTTGATTTCCATGTGACCTCATGTTATTGTTTTCTTCCCCATAAGTTCGTATATTCCAAACAATCAAAACTGGGTATTAATTATATTGTAAGGTGTTTTTTTTTTTTAGATTTTATTTATTTATATGAGAGTGAGAAAGAAAAAGAGAATGCACAACTGGGGGGAAGGGGCAGAGGGAGAAGTAGACTCCTCACTGAGTGGGGAGCACAACCCTGGAATCATGGCTTGAGCCAAAGGCAGGCACTTATCTGACCTATCTGACAATAGGGATTGTAAGTTTTTTGGTAGCAGGAATTATTTCTTACTAGCTTTGTATTCTTAGAACTTCATCCTAAACAGATATTCTATATTGGTTAAATGAATAAGCTAACAAATGTCTAAATTTGTTTGGTACAATCTGTATAATTCTCTCATATGTAGCCATTCATTCATATTAAGAAACACTTCTCTCTAGAAATAAGCTTGGAACGTGGACAAACCAAGAGGATAGCATTTAGAAAATGACTTTGATAGGCTCTTTACCAAGATCATAGTTGTGAAACAGAATTTTAAATGACTTAGGTTTGGGTGAATAGCCAAGGGTAATGTTTATAGCTTTGGATTAGACTCTCTTCCCCTGAACCAAGCAAACTGACCTGAGAGATATTAGGAGGGGGTCCTTGGATGATGTTAGTGTCATGCTGTAAATTATGGAATCAACCAAGCAACCTTGCTAGTACCTCTCAGCCTGATGGGTGTGAAGTTGATGAGATGTCTGCACATGTCTACAACAGAAGGACTTTGGGGATCACATGTTCCTTGAATGAACCTTTTCTTATAACCTGCCTATGCCATTCACTGCCACGTGGCTCTGGTTTCCAGCCTCCTTCCACGCATATAAGCTGCTCCCTGCCTCCAAGAGTATATAGCTCAGTGGAATCCACCCAGGTACAATCCTGATAAGGTTCAAAGGCTTCTCTCAAAGCAGGAAATTATTAACTTCTGAATTTCTCAGGCTAATTTGATGAACTAATCATCAAAAGGAAACTCTTGATGCTGACAAGGGCTCATGTTGTTTTCTCATTGAACACCTAGTGTTTAGTAAATAATCCCAACTACAAAGTAAAGAAGAAAAGCAACACTTGAAAATAAACTTAGATGATTCAAAAGTTTAACTACTGCTTTTAGGAGTTAATTGCACAATGACATATTTCCTTTCCTAAATAAACACTGACTTTTTGACATCTGGAGTTGGATCTCTTACATTTATGGATACGGCTCAGTTCCTGGATAGAGTGGAGTTAGTTACACAGAATGAGTCATCACACCACACCTCAGTGTACTCGACACTAGGACACTAAGAAAGGACTCACAATAATCTCACAGATTTCATCTTCACGAAGAGTGTTATAAGAGGAAAAATGGTTCTTAGACATAAGAGTAGCCAGGGAATGATGGAAAATGTTCTTATATCAAATACAGATTTGGTTTGTTTACTTTGTGGGAATAATGTAGCACTAAGCATATTATGTGATAGAATGAAGAATGGATTTGTCTGCTGCAGAGACTAACTTACAACCAAAACTTCCACAAGTCTTATCCTCTAAAGGTCATTATAGCTCAATTTCCTTTCAGAGCTCATGGTCTCTCACTTTAGGGACTGAAATTCTTCAGAATTTCCTGTGATTTTTTTTTTTCTAGTGTTAAGGGAAGGAAGGGTTATAGAACATATGAAGTTGAATTCTAAAATAAACAGAGGTCTTAAGATATGAAGCCAGTAGTGAAAAGAGATTAAGAATATATATTGGGCATAACTAATGAAGACTATAACTAGTTTCCTAAAAACAATTGTAATAACTAACTGTCTTTAAAGAGAAAGCTTATTAACTACACTTTAACAGTTAAAATACAGATTTGAGGCATTTTAGGGGAGAAAAACAAAGTTCTAACCCTTTTTGCAAACTGGAGTGTGACTCTTTTGGGGGCCTGTGTAACTATGAACTTAGCTTTTAATTCACTCAACAATGGTTATCTAATTATATGCCCCCAAAAGTACTCTACACAATGAAGATGTGGCAGGGAAGACAGACAAGGCCTTTGCTCTTATAGGGTTCACAGCCTTGTGAGGGAGAGAGCTCATGTACAATAAAGAAATAAAGAACATGATCTTTTCAGGTAGTGCTAGATGTTTATAAATAAAAGAAACAAGGGAAATGGGATAAAGAGGGGGAGAGTGGCCAGGGGGCTGAGGGGGATGAGAGGAATAACCTCTGTGAGGAGGCAGCAATGAGCTGAGACATGAGTGACCAGAAGGAAACAGCCTGGTGTATTTAAGGAATGGAAAGAAGGACATAGAAGCTATAGAGTGAGAGGAACAGAGCAACAGGCATTATGACCAGAGGGGCAGCAGGGGCAGACTCATACAGACCTAAAATGTCCTGCTAAAGCATTAGGATTTGAGTCTAGAAAGAGTAGCCTTTGGAAGATTTTAAGGATGCAGTGATACAGTCTGATTTACGATTTTTAAAAGGGGGACATGTGTGGGAATGGTCAAGTAAAAACCTCTGAAAATCATTTCCCTCCATAAAAGCAAAGAGAACACTCAAAATTTGTCCAAATCAACTTTTTTTTAAAACTCTGGACATTAATGAAAGACTTGCAACAATCTGGGGAGCACTTATTTTTTTTTTAAATCCTGAATTCTAGTTATAAGAGCAACTTTGAGGTTTTTTTTTTTTTTTTAAGATTTTATTTATGTATTTGACAGATAGAAATCACAAGTAGGCAGATATGCAGGCAGAGATAGAGGGGAGGAAGCAGGCTCCCCACTGAGCAGAGAGCCTGATGCGGGGCTCAATCCCAGGACCCAAGAAACTTCAGTGACTATACACAAGAACATAGTCTTTGCAGAATCAGTACAGAAAAGTCACTAAAACAACCACTGCCACCACCACCACCACCACAACAAACATCAAAAACAACAAACCCTGGGGAGGAGGAGAATTTTCTTTTCAGGTTTGCAATATTATATTATTAAAAATGCCTGATATTCAACAAAAATGATAAAACATAAAGAGGAAAAAGAAAGTGGGCTATACACAGGGGAAAAAAGCAATCAATAGAAACTGTCCTTGAAGAAGCCTAGATACTGGATTTATCAGACAAGGACTTTAAGACAATTATTTTGAATATCCCAAAGAAGAGACACTAAAGTATGAGAATGATGTCTGTCTCACCAAACAGAGACTATAATAAAGAGATAGAAATTATGAAAAGAACCAAATAGAAATTCTGTAACTTAAAAGTACATTAAATAAAATTTTAAAAAGTCTAGATGGTTCAATAGGAGATTTGAGCAGGCATAAGAAAGAATTCATGACATCAGCTTGAGAATACCAAGGTCAATTAAGTTCAATTGAAATTATCCAGTCTGATGAACAGAAAAAAATAAAAGAATGAAGAAAAATGAAGAGAATCTCAGTGACTCCTAGGACACCATCAAGTACATCAACACATGCATAACGGGAATCCGAGAAGGAAAGGGGGGCACAGAAAGAGTAACTGAAGAAATAATAGCCCAAAACTTCCCAAATTCGATGAAAGACATTAATACACACATCCAATAAGTTGAACAAACACTAAGTAAAATGAACACTTACACATTTCATAACAGAACTGTTGAAATTAAAGCCAAAAGAAGACTTGAAAATTCCAAGGAAGAAATGACTCATCATGAATAAGTGATCCTCAATAAAATTAAGAGATGATTTCTCATCAGAAACCATGGAAGCAAAAAGGCAGTGGGATAACATATTCAAAGCACTAAAAGAAAAATACAGTCAACAAAGAATCCTATATCCAGCAAAACTATCATTCAAAAGAAGGAAGTTAAGACACTCTCAGATAAACAAAAACAGAACTGTCACTAGCAGAACTGAAATCCAGAAATTCACTAGAAATGGAGTCTTTCAGGTTTAAATGAAAAAACCATAGAGAGTAACTTGAATCCACATGAAGAAATAGAGAGTATCAGTAAAAGTCACTACATGGATGAACATAAAAGACAGGATAAATGTATTTTTTGCAACCTCATTTTTTCCCTATTAACTATTGTGTGAATGGGAATAAAATGTATAAAGGTGAACTTACATGAAAATAATAACACAAAAGAGGAAGATAAGAATGGAGTTATGGAGGTGTGAAGTTTTGTATACTATTGAACTTCGGTTGGTATTAATTTGAACAAAACTTTTATGTATGATGTTAACTGTAATTACCAAAGCAACCACTAAAATAAATGACTAAAATATATATAGTAAAAGATGAGAAAAAGACTACAAATGGTACACTAGAAAACATTCATTTAACACAAAAGGAGGTGGTAATGGAAGAACAGAGAAACAGAAAAGACATAAAACATATAGAAAATGGTATACCTAAATTTTACCTTATTGATAATTACAGTAAATGAATTAAATTCTTCAATCAAAATATAGAGACTGGAAGAACGGATAAGAATTTTTTAAAAATAACTCAACTATGTGCTGTCTATAAGAGACATCCTTTAGATTTAAATCAGTTGAATGAAAAGGGTGGAGAAAGATACACTATGCAAATAGTACACACAAAAAAAACCTAGTATGACTATCCTACTATCACGCAAAATAGACATTAAGGACAGAGACAAAGAAGGACATATAATAAATATAAGAAGGTCAAGGTATTGAGAAGATATAATAATATAAACATGTATGTACCTAATAACAGAGACCCAAAATATATGAAGCAAAAATTGACAGATCTAAAGAAAGAAATTCCAACAATTAATACTTGAAGACTTTGATACCCCGCTTTAAATAATGAATAAAAGAAAAGATTAACTAGGAAATAGAAGATTTGGACAACACTATAAACCAACTAGACATAACAGATAGTTATACCCAATAATAGCAGAATACACTTTCTTCTCAAGTTTACATGGAACATTATTCAGGATAAATAATACACTAAGTCATAAAACAAGTCTCAATAAACTTCAGAGAACTGATATCAAAGTATGTTCTCTGACCACAGAAATAAAATTAGAAATCATAATAAAAAATTAGGAAACTCATAAATATGTGAAAATTAAACATCATACTTCTAAATAAAGAATGAGCCAAAGAAGAAATTACAAGGGAATTTAAGGGATACTTTGATATAGTTGAAAATGAAGACATACCAAAATTTATGGGATATAACTAAAGCCATGTGTAGAGGGAAATTTATAGTTGTAAGTATCTCTATTAGAAGGAAGATCTCAAATCAATAACTTAAACTTCCACTTCAAGTGACTAGAAAAAGAAGAGCAAACTAAATCTAAGGAAAACAGGAAAAAAAAGGAGCTAATAAAAATAAAAGCAGAAATTAATGAAATAAAGACTAGAAAACATCAGAGGAAACTTTTAAAGCCAAAAGTTGCTTTTGAAAAGAGCAACCAAATTGTGAAGCCTTCAGAAAGATTAACTAGAAAAAAATAAGATTCAAATTATTAAATCAGATATGAAAGAAGAGACATTATTATTGAACTTACAGTAATAAAAAGGATTATAAAAGAATACTACAAACAATTTTTTGCTTAGATGAAATCACAAATTCCTACAAAGATATAAACTATTGAAAATGACTCAAGAAGAAATAGAAAATCTGAATAATTTGGTAACAAGTAGAGAAACTGAATTAGTAATCAAAAACTACTATCAAAGAAAAGCTCAGGATGAGATGGCTTCACAGGTGAATTCTGCCAAAACATTTAAATAATCAACACCAATCCTTCACAAACACTTTGAAAAATAGATGAGAATTCTTCTCAATTCATTCTAAGAGTATGATTTTGATAGTAATATCACAAGAAAAGAATACTGCAGACCAATATCTCTTATGAAAACGGACACAAAAATACTCAAAATACTAGCACACCAAATCCAGCAATATATAAATCATATTACACACCATAATCAGGTGGGATTTACCCCCAGTGATGAAAGACTGTTTCAACATATAAATATGAACCAATGCAGTACACCATATTAACAGAATAAAGAACAAAAACACATGATCATCTCGACCGATCCAGAAAAGGCAATTGACAAATTCCAACACCTCTCCGTGATAATAATGCTCAACCAACTAGGAACAGATGGAAATGCCTGAAATCTAATAAAGGGCATCTGTGAAAAACCCATAACTAACATCAAACTTAATGATAAAAGACTGAAAACTTACCCCTAACGTCAGAAACAAAACAAAGATGTCTGCTTTTGTCACTTGTATTCAGTATTAAACCAAAGGTTCTAGACAGCGCAGCTAGGCAAGAAAGAGGAATAATAGGCATTTAGACAGAAAGGAAAGTGTAAAACTAACTCTACTTGCAGATGGTATCTTTAAAAAAAATGCTGATCTTGCCACAAATTCTAAGTCTAGTGTGACTGGACTGAGAAAAACAGGCCATGCTTCTTACAAATTATGGCAGCTCTATCGTGTTTGGGAAACGATAAGCTAAAATATCATCCCCATCCAACTGTCTGAAACCTGGCACCAACACCTGGATGCAAACTGGCTATCTATGCTTTGGTTATTCTACCTCAGACAACCAAAATAAAGCCCTCCATCCCAGCATGTCCCAGCATGTCCCAGCAAGTCCCAGCATGCAGCTCTCTTTCTACCATTATTCACAGACAAGAAAATCTGCAAGAAAATACCCAGGACAGAAACCGGTATGAGGTGGGAGACAGAGTCAAACAAAATTTCTTCTTTTTTTTTTTAAAGGATCTTATTTATTTATTTGACAGACAGAGATCACAAGTAGGCAGAGAGGCAGGCAGAGAGAGAGGGAAGCAGGCTCCCTGCTGAGCAGAGATCCCAATGCGGGGTTCCATCCCAGGACCCTGGGATCACGACCTGAGCTGAAGGCAGAGGCTTTAACCCACTGAGCCACCCAGGCGCCCCAAGCAAAATTTTTGAATTCTAAGAATAAAAAAGATCTCACATGAATTCCAGATAGGGTATTTCCCAGAAAGACTTTAAAGTCTGATTTAAAAAAAAAAAAAGATTTTATTTATTTATTTGAGAGAGAGAGCATGAACCTGGGTGGAGAGTGGGATGGGCAAAGGGAGAGGGACAAACAGAGTCCCTGCTGAGCAGGGAGCCCAATGCGGGGCTCGATCCCAAGATCCTGGGATCATGACCTGAGCTGAAGGCGGGAGCTTAACACTAAGCCAGCCAAGCACCCCTAAAAATCTGATTGGTTTTGAACTTGAGCTTGACCAATCTTTCCCATGTGAAAGTAACAGGTGCAAATATTAAGAGGTTAATGAATAAGAATCAAAGGCAGATCCAGCCTTTGAGGATTCTAAAACAAATACAGTTGGGGGAACTTCTTTAAAAGTATATAGCATTACAAAGAAAATTCATTACAAATGCAGCTTTGGAGGTGGGCCAGGGGCCAGGGCAGTACAAGGGAGAAAACCTGTGGCTTACCCTTCAGGAGCACATGGTAAAGCCATCTCTGATCTGAATTGCATTCATTCCCTCTTAAAAAAATTACTTGAAGGCATAGACTACTTCATTAACTAAGATAGCAAATAAACAAACAAGAGGCTGACAAGTTGGGACTAAAAGCATTAGCTGTGAGCACCAGAGGCAGTAGAAGATAGAAAGAACACAATCACAAATACAGTTGCTAAACTCAAAGCAAATGGGAGTTATAACAATCAAAAATTAACATGCATGTATTTACAAAATATAAAGTAATAACAATAACCTGAGTTTCAAACTCCTGATTATATTAATGAAAACTGGGATTAGTGCACAGTAATAATGAAGAAGCAGAAACAATTTAAATTTCAGACCCTCCGTGGGAGTTGCAGGTAGAAGGGTAGGTCAAAATTATCTTTATAATCTTTAAGTCAGGGGTACCTGGGTGGCTCAGTGGGTTAAAGCCTCTGCCTTCGGCTCAGGTCATGATCCCGGGGTCCTGAGATTGAGCCCCACATTGGGATCTCTGCTCAGCAGGGACCCTGCTCCCCCCCACCCCTCCCCTTCTGCCTGCCTCTCTGCCTACTTGTGATCTCTGTCTGTTAAACAAATAAATAAATCTTTTAAAAAAATAATCTTTGAGTCAGAAAATGGAGATTGGAAACTATTTTTGAAAAACTGTAAAAACAAACTCTAATAAGAGATCGGAATCGTTAAAATCAAACACTGTTCGGGGTTAGAAGTAAAGCTAAGTGACATCATGAAGACGATGACATGGGCTATTTCTGAATTCAAACCCCCTTATATGAACAATTAACAGCTATTCAAAAACAGGACAGCACTGCAAGAATCCTAAAGTATGAGGCTGAAGCATGCCTGCACCACAGAGACCAAGAAGACTGCATCAGATGGGTAAGAGAGGTGACCACACATTGACCGCATTGCCCCTCCCCTAGGGCAGTGCAGCACTACGTGGAGAGATCTCCCCTGAACCCAGGTGGGAAAAGTCAACCAGGGCCACCTCCAACCCCAGCACTGTGGGTTGCTTTGTGGGAGGCCCTACTATGATCTTGCACTACAAGGACTGCAGGGAAATCTGGGGAGTTCAACCACTGGAAATCTGACGGTGATAGAGAAGTGGTGGAGGGCTGGCAAGAACCAGCATATGAATCGTGGCAGACTGAATTCACACCTGTAGTGCCCAAATAGAAATCCCAACCAGCAGCCACAGCTTCGTTCATCTGTAGAACAAAGTCAGGGGTACACTCTGACCAGGGAACTCAGTGGGGTCCAGATCTGCCCGATTTTGATCTCAAAACAAGGAGTTTTGCTGGCCCTAGGGCCTGATTTGTCCACACCACAGGCAAAGGAACTGAATCTTACCCCACTCACTGTGGAGACTGTTGTCCAGCCCCATCAGAGCAAAAGGGCTGGCAACGACTCATGGAGGCTGTGTGGGCCATGGTGCTTGAACCAAGAGGTGGGCAGGCAGGGCTGACTGCCCTCCAGAGCAAAGCCAATACGAAATGTGTGGCATTCCCATGCTACACACAGGCAGGAAGATTCATTCATAGACAAGGCTGAGGGTAGCCCCTGGCCCCTCCAAACTGGAGATTCCATTTGGGAAACTGAGAGCAGCCTGGACAGGCTGTACCCTCCCACACAGGCCATGGAGCTGAGACACAGCCCCAGCCACTGTGGAGCATGTCTTCAGGACTCATCTGACCAGCAGGGCTGGAGACGGGTCCTGGAAGCAGTGCATCCCAGAGGTGCTCATGCTGAGGGCTGGTAGGCAGAGCTGAGGGTTTGCAGAAAAAGCCAGTGGCCCTGTTTGGTCAGGGAATGTGTGCTTCAGGTTGGCTTGAGTTAAGGCAATAAACAAATAGCCTTACTGGGTTTAGAGGTGCTTTCCCCATTGTGCCCCGATAGGGAATCTTATTCACCATTCTGCTCCTTGTAGAACACAGTCTTCAGCCTGTCCAACCAGGGAACGTAGCCAGAGCACAAGAGAAGCTCTGTAGTCCATTAAACATCCCTACATCCAGTGGCACTTGAACAGAGAGTACAGCCCATGCCCCCCCACCCATCTGCAGAGTGAAGCTGGTCACCTCACCTAATCAGGAAAATTCAGTCCACACTCCAGCTTGATTCAGACCCCCAAAGCTATAGGGGCCCAGGGTCCTATCCTGCTGTCCTGCCAGGGCAGGAAAGCTAATTCAGAGCCCCAACTACTACTGAATATAGTACCCAGTCCTGACCATCTAATAAGCAGGACCAGAAAAATTCAAGCAACTGCTGAACCCATCCTATAGTCTCAGTTGGGTAGGGAACCAAGGCAGTAGTTCTACCCAACTATTCTCAGCCCGTGGCATACTCCCCTATCCTTAACCTCAGAGCTCAAATGGTTGTCTTGCCCCCAAATAGGCCATATTAGTAGGCCCCATGTGCCCAAGAACATTACCAGCAGAGCCAACCAGAAGTCCGAACCGAGTTAATTGGTGAAGAACTACATCTGCCAAAACAAACCTGTGACATCTGGCAGAGGCGCCCTGTTACTCAACTGTGCAGATTCTGCCAATGTAAGGAATCAAGGGTCAAGAAAAACCAGGTAAATAGGAGGCCACCAAAGGAAAGTAATAAAGCTCTAATAACTGACCCCAAAGAAATGGAGATCTACAAACTGTCAGAAAAAGAATTCAGAATAATCCTCTCAAGGAAGTTTAATGAACTGCCAGAAAACAGACACACAACTAAATGAAATTAAGGAAACAATACATGAACAAAATGAGAAGTTTGACAAAGATACAGCAACCATCAGATCAAACAATCAAATCAAAGGGGCACCTGGGTGGCTCAGTAGGTTAAAGCCTCTGTCTTTGGTTCTGGTCACCGGTCATGATCCCGGGGTTCTGGGATCGAACCCCACATTGGGCTCTGTGCTCGGTGGGAAGCCTGCGTCCTCCTCTCTCTCTGCCTGCCTCTCTGCCTACTTGTGTCAAATTTAAAAAAAAAATCATTAAAAAACAAATCAGAAAAACCCAACAGAAATCCTTGCGTTGAAAAATGCAATAACTGAACTGAAGAATTCAAGAGTTTCAAAAGTAGACTCGATCATTTGGACAAAAGAATCAGTGATCTGGAGGACAGGGTATTGGAAATTACTCAATCAGAAGAGCAAAATGAAAAAAAGAATGAAAGGGTGAAGAAAGCCTACCGGAATACAGGACACAATGAAAAGAAACAATATTCACATTATGAGAATTCCAGAGGGAGAAGAGAAAGAGAAAGGGACAGACAGTATGTTTAAAATAATAATGGCTGAAAACTTTCCAAAGCTGGGAAGAGAAATGGATGTTCAGGTTCATGATGCCCCAAATGCCTCCCTTTAGGTTGAACCTGAATAGGGCCACACCGAGACACACTATAATTAAATTGTCGAAAGTCAAAGATAAAGACAAAGAATTTTAAGAGCAGCAAGAGAAAAGAGAAGTTGCACACAAGGGAACTAGTGACAGATTTCTCAACAGAAACTTTCAGGCCAGGAGAGAATGGGATGACATGTTCCAAAGAGTGAGAGAAAATGACTGTCGACCAAGACTTCTATCCTCAGTGAAGCCATCCTTCAGGGGGAAAAAAAAAAAAAAGGAGGAGAGATGGAAATAAAGACTTTCCTGAACAAAGAAAGCTGGGGGATTTCATTATCACCAACCTATCTAACAAGAAATGCTAAAGGGAATTCTTCGAGTGGAAGTAAAAGAATGCTAATTAACATTTTCAAAACATAAAAAGTTCTCAGCCATTCTCCTGAGCTTATTTGACTCATGTATCATTTCGGTCTTGGTTGCTTAGAGACATTGCAGGTGAATGAAAAAGCAATGAAGATCCAATCCCCTGGGAAAATTATTTACAAATATAACTTCTGATTTCCAGTCTGACACGCAAAGAGCTGGGAAGTGATTGCTTCCATACTCATTACAAGGGGAAAAAAAAAAAACTGAACAAACTGAAAATCAACAACTTTTCTTAGATCCATCAGGATTGAGGTCACAGGGCAAACTGCCCTGAACACTCGTCCAACAGATGGATACAGATAATTACAGCAGAAGCCCACAGCTGGAGACAATATCAGCAGGAACATTTTCAAGTTCAACTGACTGATAGCTGGAGGCCCACTGTAGACTCTCTTGAGAGTTAAAATCTCTGAGGGGGCCCAGTCTTTGAAGAGCTCCCATGTGTTCTTGCTGTGAAGATAATAGGATAATCCCCTAGTGTTTCCAGCAGAGAGTGGGGAGATATAACCATTTTGAAATATGCCCAGAGCTTTCTGTTCTTTTAAACAAGGCCTGTCTTGAAAGGAAATTGTTTTGCCAGAACCTAAACCACTGAGGTTATACCAAAGCCAGACTGCCCTGGGGGGGGGGGGGGTAGGAAAACACCCAACCTCAGCCCCCTCTAGCCTTCTGTGTGGTGGAAAGAAGATACTCAATTCAAGTTCACTCAAAGACAGAGACCTAATCATAGGACTATAGAATGCTCCCTCCCCCCTTACCACCACATCAATAGAGTATCTGTAAAAAATAGGGGATTGCAGCTTAAAAACAAACAAGCAAACAAAAACAAAACTGTGAGCTTCAGATCTGACTTGAGAAGTTTTAGGGACACCCCAAAACAACAAGAGAGAGAAGTTAGCCTCTAAGACTAAGGCTACAGCAGAGTGAAAACAGCCTGCCCTTAAACAGATGAATATAAAATTTGACACCAAAACTCTACCAACATCAGTTCCTTTTAACTGATGCATCACGCCTGGTTTCAACCGAAAATTACAAGGCACGCTAAAAGGCAACAAACGTAATGTGATGAGACAAATCAAGCCTGAGGATTAGATTCATAGACGGAAGAGTTTGGAATTATAAGACCAGTGATTTAAAATAACTATGATTAATATGCTAAGGGCCCTAATGGAAAAAGCAGACAACACACAAAAACAGGTAATAAAAACAGAGAAATGGGAACTCCAATAAAGAGAAGGAAATGTTAGAAGTAAAACATACTATACCATAAATGAAAAACTGTAGTTGATGAGGTCATCAGTAGACTGGACACGGCCAGTGAAAGAATCAGTTTTGGTTCAGTGATACGTCAGTAGAAACTTCCAAACCTGAAGGGTAAAGAGAACAAAGAATGAAACAGATGGAACAGGATATCCTAAAACTATAATGGGAAGCACAGGAATAAAAGAGAAGAAAGGAACAGAAGAAATATTTAAAGAAATAATGATAGAGAATTCTCCAGAGCTAATGGCTGCCTCAAAACCACAGACGTGGGAAGCTCAGAAAACACTAAGCATAATAAACACCAAAAACATGTACACCTGGGCAGATCACAGTCAAACTACAGAGAATCAAAGACTAAGAGAAAATCTTAGAGAAGAAGACTTGTGCCTCTTCACAGATATTAAGTATTTCAGACTGGGCCCAGGAAAGAATGTTTGAATAACCAACTTACAAAATACTTGATGTATGAAATATGAAGCAGGTAATAAGGTGTTATATTATCAGATGACAGAAAGCAAGTATGCTAGGAGAACAGAGACTCAAAGAAATGTTGTATACAGCCATGGTCTAATAAGTTAGGTGAAATACGATATTTCCTTTGGCTGACGCTAGGATTTAGTTAAAGGTTGGTCAGAAATGTGGATATTCTAGGAGGAAGACCTGTGTGATGAAATGAAAGTATATGTAAAATTTGACAAAAAAAACCCACCAACTATAGACTGCTCATAAGAGACATACCTAAAACAGATCCACCTAACACAGATCTCTTAAAAAAAAAAAAAATAGGACAGCACTATGGAAAACAGTTCAGCAGTTCCTCAAAAAGTTAAACACAGCAATTCCACTTCTAGGTACATAGTCAAAGAACTGAAAGCAGGGAACTCAAGCCCATAATTATGGGCCAATATTCCTAGCAGCATTATTTACCACAGCCAAAAGGAAGAGACAATCCAAGGGTCTGCTGACAGATACATGGATAAACAAAACACAAATGGACATACAAGGGAATATTATTCAGCAATAAAAATATATGATATTTTGATATAGGCCACATCATGAACGACCTCTGAAAACAGGACATTACGTGAAGTGAACTAGATACAAAAGGATGAATGAATATTGAGTGATTTTGCTTATATGAGATACTTAGAAAAGGTAAATTCATAGAGACAGAAAGGAGAATAGAGGTTACCAGGGGCTGGAGGGAGAGAATAGGGATCCATTTAATGGGTATAGAGTTTCTGCTTGGGATGATGAAAAGTTCTAGAAAGGGATTGTCATGGTTGCATCATACTGTGAATGTACTTAATGTCAATGAACTGTACACTTACAAATGGTTAAAATGGTAAGTTTTACGTTATGTATCTTTTATCACAATAAAAAAATAAAGCAATAGGGAATGATAGTTCAGGCATACTGAAACCAAAAGAAAACAAGTACAACAATATTAATTTGACAACAGGCAGAATTGAAAAATTCATCAAACAATTAAAAAATGGCATCGATAAAATGCATAAAACACAAAGAATGTACAATAACTACTATTAAATGTGCACTCTCCCTTTGGGCAAATTATTTCATTTAATCCTCTAGTAAATACTACAGAAAAGTAAGTCTTACCACCCTAGGTCACAAAAGAGGGAACAGAAACTCAGAAAATTTAAGCAACTTACCATGGTCACATACATAGAAAACAGCAGAATAAACTTTTTTTTTTAAAGTTCTTATTTTTAAGTAATCTTAACACCAAATGCGGGGCTCAAATTTACAACCCCAAGATCAAGAGTTGCACGCTCCAACTGAGCCAGCCAGGCACCCCCTAGAGTGAACTTTTAATACATGAATAACATGGTATCAAAACACACATACAGAAATCTGTTTTAAAGTGGCACCTGGGTGGCTCAGTGGGTTAAGCCTCTGCCTTTGACTCAGGCCATGATCTCAGGGTCCTGGGATCGAGCCCTGCATCAGGCTCTCTGCTCAGCAGGAAGCCTGCTTCTCCCTCTCTCTCTGCCTGCCTCTCTGCCTACTTGTGATCTCTCTCTCTCTCTCTCTAATAAACAAATAAAATCTTTTTTTAAAATATACAGAACATTTTATAAAACCAATCACTTAAGACCATTTTAACCTTCACTGCTTAGTGTGTGAAATAGATTAAGTACATAAGAAATGAATAAAATATAAAAATGAATCCTATTTTAAAAGTATACATTACCTAGGGAAATTCTACCAAGCATCCAAAGAAGAATTAATTCCTATTCTCCTGAAACTGTTCCAAAAAATAGAAATGGAATGAAAACTTCCAAATTCATTCTATTAGGCCAGCATTACATTGATCCCAAAACCAGACAAAGACCCCATCAAAAAGGAGAATTACAGACCAATATCCTTGATGAACACAGATGCAAAAATTCTCACCAAAATATTAGCCAATAGGATCCAACAGAACATTAAAAGGATTATTCACCATGACCAAGTAGGTTTTATTCCTGGGCTGCAAGGTTGGTTCAGCATCGGCAAATCAATCAATGTGATACAACACATTAATAAAAGAAAGAACAAGAACCCTATGGTACTCTCAATAGACACTGAAAAAGCATTTGACAAAGTACAGCATCCTTTCCTGATCAAAACTCTTCAAAGTGTAGGGATAGAGGGTACATACCTAAATATCATCAAAGCCATCTATGAAAAACCCACAGACAATATCATTCTCAATGGAGAAAAACTGAGAGGTTTTCTGCTAAGGTCAGGAACACAGCAGGGATGTCTACTATCACCACTGCTATTCAACATAGTATCAGAAGTCTTAGCCTCAGCAATTAGACAACAAAAAGAAATTAAAGGCATCTAAATCGGCAAAGAAGAAGTCAAACTAACTCTCTTTGCAGATGATATGATACTTTATGTGGAAAACCCAAAAGACTCCACTCCAAATCTGCTAGAACTTGTACAGGAATTCAGTAAAGTGTCAGGCTATAAAATCAATGCACAGAAATCAGTTGCATTTCTATACACCAACAACAAGACAGAAGAAAGAGAAATTAGGGAATCAATCCCATTTACAATTGCACCCAAAACCATAAGATACCTAGGTATAAACCTAACCAAAGAGGCAAATAATCTGTACTCAGAAAACTATAAAGTTCTCATGAAAGAGATTGAGGAAGACAGAAAGAAATGGAAAAACATCCCATGCTCATGGATCAGAAGAACAAATATTGTGAAAATGTCTATGTTAGCTACCTAAAGCAATCTACATGTTTAATGCAATCCCTATCAAAATACCACCAATTTTTTAAAAAGAAATGGAACCAGAGAAGACCTCAAAAAGCCAGAGGAATGTTGAAAAGGAAAGCCCAAGTTGGTGGCATCACAATTCCAGACTTTAAGCTCTATTGCAAAGCTGTCGTCATCAAGACAGTGTGGTAGTGGCACAAAACCAGACACATAGATCAGTGGAACAGAACAGAGAGCCCAGAAATAGACCCTCAACTCTATGGTCAACTAATTTCGACAAAGCAGGAAAGAATGTCCAGAGGAAAAAAGACAGTCTCTTCAACAAATGGTGTTGGGAAAATTGGACAGCCACATGCAGAAAAATGAAACTGGACCATTTCCTTACACTACACACAAAAATAGACTCCAAATGGATGAAAGACCTCAATGTGAGAAAGGAATTCATCAAAATCCTTGAGGAGAACACAGGCAGCAACCTCTTTGACCTCAGTCACAGCAACTTCTTCCTAGAAACATCGCCAAAGGCAAGGGAAGCAAGGGCTAAAATGAACTATTGGGACTTCATCAAGATCAAAAGCTTTTCCATAGCAAAGGATACAGTCAACAAAACCAAAAGACAACTGACCGAATGGGAGCAGATATTTGCAAATGACATATCAGATAAAGGGCTAGTATCCAAAATCTATAAAGAACTTATCAAACAAATAATCCAATCAAGAAATGGGCAGAGGACATGAACAGACATTTCTGCAAAGAAGACATCCAGATGGCCAACAGACACATGAAAAAGTGTTCCATATCACTCGGCATCAGGGAAATACAAATCAAAACCACAATGAGATATCACCTCACACCAGTCAGAATGGCTAAAATTAACAAGTCAGGAAATATCAGATGCTGGCAAGGATGCGGAGAAAGGGGAACCCTCCTACAGTGTTAGTGGGAATGCAAGCTGGTGCAGCACTCTGGAAAACAGCATGGAGGTTCCTTAAAAAGTTGAAAATAGAGCTACCCTATGACCCAGCAATTGCACTACTGGGTATTTACCCTAAAGATACAAATGTAGTGATCTGAGGGCACGTACACCCAAATGTTTATAGCAGCAATGTCCACAATAGCCAAACTATGGAAAAAACCTAGATGTCCATCAACAGATGAATGGATAAAGAAGAGGTGGTACATATATACAACGGAATACTATGCAGCCATCAAAAGAAATGAAATCTTGCCATTTGCAATGACATGGATGGAAGTAGAGAGTATTATGCTGAGCGAAATAAGTCAATCAGAGAAAGACAATTATCATATGATCTCCCTGATATGAGGAAGTTGAGAGGCAAAGTGGAGAGTTTGGGAGGTAGGGAAGGAAAAAATGAAACAAGGTAGGATTGCGAGGGAGACAAACCATAAGAGACTCTTAATCTCACAAAACAAACTGAGGGTTGCGGGGGGGGGGGGGAGGTAGGGAGAGGGTGGTGGGGTTATGGACATTGGGGAAGGTATGTGCTATGGTGAGTGCTGTGAAGTGTATAAACCTGGCGATTCACAGACCTGTACCTCTGTGGCTAATAATACATTATATGTTAATAAAAAAATTTTTTAATGTAAAAAAAGTATACATTATTTGATCATAATATAATAAAATTTAAAAGTAATAAGAAATGTTTGGTTTAAAAAAATGACTACTGAGAAATTAAAAAAAAAAAAGTTTCCCAAATAACATGATTAAATAGAATACAACATCGTAATTATAATTACATGGAAAAAATGTAAGTAAGTATTAAGACTCACCAAATTTCCACTGCAACTTTCCATCAGGTATAAACCTACTTCAGTTTTGCTCATGACCATATGGAACATCAAATGGCTGAATTCTATTTCATTTTCAGTCTTCCTTAAGAATGATCGGTGACGGGCGCCTGGGTGGCTCAGTGGGTTAAGCCACTGCCTTCGGCTCAGGTCATGATCTCAGGGTCCTGGGATCGAGTCCCGCATCGGGCTCTCTGCTCAGCAGGGAGCCTGCTTCCTTCTCTCTCTCTCTCTGCCTGCCTCTCCATCTACTTGTGAGCTCTCTGTCAAATAAATAAATAAAATCTTAAAAAAAAAAAAGAAGAAAAGAATGATCGGTGACCGTGTGACCAAAATTTCTAAGCAGAATGACATCAGTTTACAATAACACATGCCCATCTATTGTTGTTAAAATCTGAATGCTCACTTAAGGAAACTTATATAAAAATTTTTTATATACTTTATTGGTTGAAATTTTATCAGTCAGTTAAAATATAGATGTATATTTGCAGAAGCAGAATAAGACGATGTCCACAAAAACAATTCATGTGCAAAAACAGCAGAACTCTCAACAGTTAAATAAATAGTGAACAAGATTGACAATGGAACCAACTGTATAGAGTGTATTAGGTAGATAATTTTAGGAAAAGTATTAATTCTTATTTAGCTAATTCATTTTCTAAAATTTTCAGTAACAGTATAAAGCAGAATAATGGAGATTAGATCATAAACCTATTTTTTGCCGAGTTGTTTGTTGTACTAGTATTTGTGATATTAAACTCATAGAGACAAAAAGCAGAATATATATATACACATACATCTATATGTATATATATGTACATATATATGTATATACATGTATATGTATATATATGTATGTATATGTATATGTGTATGTATATTTATACGTATATATTTCATTCAGTTTAGGTCATAAGTCAAGAGGAAAACCCTAATTGGCAATTCTTCACATCTTGTGAAGAGGAATTCAAAACAGAATGTCCACTTGCCATCTCAAAATTTCACAAGTAGGGAAGATACCTAAATCCTATAAAATTCATCCATGGTAAATCATATTTGAACCACACATTAAAGAACATAAAAATGAAAAGAAGAAGAAGAAAGTATTAGACCAAAATGAGCAACCCCTAACTCTCTCTCCTTTCTCTGGCCTCATTTGAAAGTGAGTGTCCATTTTGTAGCTAGAATGCACAGTACAGTGACTCAGGAACAAGCCCATGGCTGAGGAGGCTGAGAAGGAATTGTGCTTCCACTGTAATGTCAACATTAAAATTTGTCAACACTAAAATATATAATAATAAAGTTGTATTGAATGAAAATCTTAAAATAGAAAATTCAGGTATTCTTACCTCCCCCAGTAGATTACTTGTACTCTCCCTACCCCCAAGACATGGGTCCTTTTCAATGGCTGGTCATCTCTTTTCTTATTTTCTCCTCTATCTTTTCTCCAATGTGGCAACTGGGCAGGAAACTACTGGCTTACCAGAAATGTCCTAGGGCAAGGCTAGCTATGGGGGCAAATCCTGGTCTTCTGGGTCACTGGAGTGGGGTAATGAGATTCTTGCTCTGGTTCTACCCTCTCCCAATTATGGAGAAGACCTAGCTGTGTAACATGGATTCAATGCAGCCTACTGCCATTCAACTCTGCAGCACCAAGGCAGAGTCACAGCTGAATCTCAACTTGGCTTTCCTTTGTATCACTTTGCTATTGCTCCCTGTTCTTTTATTTCTTTGAAGTCCCTTCAGAAAAGAGGACTGGCTAGGCCAAGGCCAGATTTGAAGATTTTTGGATTTGCTGGCCAAATAACATATTAAAGCTATCAGAGAAACCAGCACCTTGGTCTTCTCTCGGTTTCTAAAAATAACCAGAAAATTCACTAAAATTATAAGAGGAATCTATATGAATGCATGCTTGCAACTTCAATAAACTTGTTGAGATAGAAAAAATGTCTTTTAAAAAAAAGATTTATCAGGGGCATTTGGGTGGCTTAGTGGGTTAAGCTGCTGCCTTCGGCTCAGGTCATGATCTCAGGGTCCTGGGATCGAGTCCCGCATCAGGCTCTCTGCTCAGTGGAGAGCCTGCTTCCTCCTCTCTCTCTCTGCCTGTCTCTCTGTCTACTTGTGATCTCTCTCTCTGTCAAATAAATAAATAAAATCTTTAAAAAAATAAAAACAGTAAAAAAGATTTATCCATTTTCCTTCTAGATATATGTTCATTGAATAGTATGGAAAGAAGAATCCTATGCCCTATTTAAATTTTATCCCCCCCATTCCCCTTTTAATGGGCACATGCTTTAGTTAATTTTTAGGAAGGTGCAGCTCCTCTGTACAGAGATCACATCCTAAGAGCTAATACAGGCACATCTAGGTAAATCCCACAATTGTGGGTTGTAATAGCTTTAGAATCATTTGTGTTTGAGGGTCTTTATTCTGAGCCACGAATGTACAAGTCATAAATGTACATTAGACCAGCATAAATACCCACAACTTCTTTTTCATAGGTGGGCTTCTTCCATCAGAGCTAGACTTATTCCCCAATAAAGTTTTTTGAAGGCTAAAAAAAAATTATTTAGTTATTTGAGAGAGAGAGAGAGAGGCTCCCAGAGACAGAAAAAATTTCTGCAAAAAAAAGGTGAACAAATTGATGAAATTCTGGATAGACTAAATACCAAGAAAAAGGGATGCCTGGGGGGCTCACTCAGTTAAGCATCTGCCTTCGGCTCAAGTCATGATACCAGGGTCCGGGGATCAAGTCCCACACTGGGCTCCTTGCTCAATGCGGAGCCTGCTTCTCCCTCTGCTGCTCACCCTGCTTGTGCTCTCTCTCTCCCTGACAAATAAATAAATTAATAAAAATTTTAATAAATAAATAAATATCAAGGAAAAAATGTAGAAAATCATCAAATAACCTTTCCAATAGGTTCTGACATTTTTACTGGTGGATTTCATCCAACTGATAAAGAAAAAAATTCTGTGGTATAGAGTGTTCTCAAAAATGGAAGGCAGAGGGGCACCTGGGTCGCTCAGTGGGTTAAAACCTCTGCCTTCGGCTCAGGTCATGATCCCAGAACCCTGGGATCGAGCCCCACATCAGGCTCTCTGCTCAGCAGGGACCCTGCTTCCCCCCACTTCTGCCTGCCTCTCTGCCTACCTGTGATCTCTGTCTGTCAAATAAATAAATAAATAAATAAAATGTTTTAAAAAATGGAAGGCAGAAAGTTATTTCTTCATGTCTACAAAAAAATATAAAATAATTGTTATCATGGGAAAATAGTAAAGAAACGACTGATCTGTCTATTGTTAATGGAATTAACTTCAATTTCTGTAAGTTTAGCCCTAACTAGTAGTTAAGTCATGGGCTCTTTCCTAGATGGTTGTGTTTGCCCATATGTATGCTGGTGGTTTTAAGGTACAACAGAAGGTATCATGGTCCTTAGAATTAGGGCAGGAGTTGGTTAGCATTGTTTATAAGAGTAAGGACCCACCTTTGAAGCTCTCGAAAGTCAAGATCTCTCAGAAAGCAGAGGTTTTGATCAATCAGTCATTCTTTTGAGTGAGAAATCACACTTCTAAGAAAGTTTTAGTTTCAGTATCAGAGTCTATATTCAGAATGTCATATTTAGAGCATTCTAAGATGCAAGATACTCCAATCCTTTGTAGAATGCTCATGTAAATCAAAAAAGTCATGCACCCAAGAAAGAAATCATATCCTCTTAGATAAAAGAGCAAGGAAAAATCAAGGCACATTAAAATGGAATGCAAACAGAAGAAGACCCCAGAAAATGAAAGCCTGATGTCCAGATGTTAGACATCTAATCTCTAGCAAAGGAAACCAGTCATTGCAGAATGCCTGAAGCAAGGGAAACACAGTGTGGGGTTGCCTTAGAACCTGGAGCATCGGGAGTCCTGAGGAAGTAACGGTGGCCAGATTCTCATGTGACCTGTCACAGCAAAGAACCACCAGGCCCAAGATCATGAATCAAGATAGCCCATGAGCCAAGAACATAAAAGTGGAAAGTCACGAAAGGTCTCACTCCAGACTGCCATGGAGTCTGGCCTATGGGATGCAACCATTACCCTACTTCCTAAAGAAAGGCTGAGGGCAGGAGCTGGGCTTGAAAGGCTGTAACTTATTTCTAGTTTGGTACACTAAGACAGGTTAATAAAACATTATTTTAAGCAGTGAAACATTAAAACACATCCTTAAGTTTAAGTACCTATTAATGGTATTACATTAGTCATTCTGCAAATGTTTATTAAGGACCTTCTGGGTGTTTATTTATCTAGAGACAAGAAATCGCTGTTGTCCAGAAGTGGAAGAGGCAGAAACAAGATGAACAGACAAATCTAATTTGTTGTGCTGAGGGCTAGGATAGGATGAAACATAGGAAAAAAAGAGGGCCCTGTGATCCAGTCATATAGGTCAGAATAAGTTCTGAAGGAAAAACACAAGTTAGATGGGAGAAGAGGAAGGAAACATTAAAGGCAAAAACGGCAGCATATACCAAACACCCAAGAATCCAGAGGAACAACCACATCACCCCAGCCTCATTGGTACGTATCTGTGGCAAAGAGTAATGCCAAGCAGCATAGTTTTTCTAAAGCATAAAATGCTTGGCAGTGTGGCAACAGAAAAGATTAGATGGGTAGGCAGGGTAGACAACCTAGGTCACAAGAGGCCACAGAGTTTATATAGAGAAGTTTGGACATACTCACAAATAATTTTTGTTTTTATAAACACGAAAAGTGATTTCTATTTGTGGCCATAATAGAATGCCTAGTATCAGCCTAGTCTCCCCACTAGAAACAAGTGTGAAGCTGGACAAACTATATGAAGCAAATGTTTTCTGGCATTGGACACACGGAAGTACAAGTCTGTGAGCTCTGAAAGAAGGAAACTCATGGAATGAGTGTGTCTTTTGATTGCTCTGGCTGTTTTCCAGGGACAATTTCCTGGTCATGGTGCAGGGAGCTGGAGCCCCAACAGTGCATGGCAGTTCCTTTGAGCTGAGGAGGCAGAGATCAGAGTTTAGAGCTGTTAAAGCTGTTGGAATCTACAGGGGAAGAGTACAAGAGAAGAGGAAGCTGCTTAGGAATTGGAGGATGGATGTGGGCAAAAGTCTGTTTGAAAGTTCCCTTCAAGTCCTTTGCCAAACACTGGGCCGCACATGATGATCAAATTTCTTTGATAGGTATAGAACTATTTAGAGTTTCTCTCTTTCCTTGAGTCAGTTTTGGTAGGTTGTGTTGTTCCCTCCACTAAGTCCTATGTAGAGAATGGCTTTACATGGTCAAACAACACAACCAGTAAAATTGACTCCAGGAAAAATAAAAACTCTTAATAGTTTTATACCTATCAAAGAAATTTAATCATCATCACCATCACCAACCCATAAAGACAGCTCGAGGCCTAGATGCATGCCTGGTGGATTCTAGCAAACAATTAAAGAAGAAATAATAATAATCTTAAACAAATTCCTCCAGGAAATGCAAAAGGAGGAAAGTTCCCTAATACATACAAAGATGATACACTATTTCTCTTAAACCGATGCAAATATTCTCTCAAAAAATTAACAAATAAAATCAAGAAATATATAAAAGGAGTAATGCATCATGATGAAGTGAGGGTTTTTCCAAGGATGTAAGATCTTATATCCAAAAAATCAATCAATGAAATTCAACACATTATAAAATAAAGGGGAAAAAATTACATGATATCAAGATACACAGAAAACACATTTACAAAAGTCAACATCCATTAATGATTAAAACAACACAGGGGGGAGGAGTCAAGATGGCGGAGAAGTAGCAGGCTGTAGCGGGAGATCAGCTAGATAGCTTATCTAAAGATTACAAACACCTACAAATCCAACGGGAGATCGAAGAGAAGAAGAACAGCAACTCTAGAAACAGAAAATCAACCACTTTCTGCAAGGTAGGACTGGCAGAGAAGTGAATCCAAAGCGACGGGAAGATAGACCGCGGGGGGAGGGGCCGGCTCCCGGCGAGCCGCGGAGCAACGGAGCACAAAATTGGGACTTTTAAAAGTCTGTTCCGCTGAGGGACATCGCTCCAGAGGCTTAACCGGGGTGAAGCCCACGCGGGGTCAGTGTGGCCTCAGGTCCCGCAGGGTCACAGAAGGATCGGGGGTGTCTGAGTGTCGCAGAGCTTACCGGTATTAGAACGGGGAAGCCGGCTACAGAGACAGAGCCGAGGAGTGACTCTCAGCTCAGGGTTACCTTGAACCCGTTGCAGGCTCGGTCAGCTCGGAGCGCGGCCGGAGGCCAGGGTGGCGGGAGTCATTGGGCGCTGTTCTCTGGGGGCGCGCTGAGGAGTGGGGCCCCGGGATCTCGGCTCCTCCGGGCCGGAGACTGGGAGGCCGCCATCTTCACTCACGTCCTCTGGAACTCTACGGAAAGCGCTCAGGGAACAAAAGCTCCCGAAAGCAAACCCAGCAAACCCCAGGGGATTACTCAGCCCGGCTCCGGGTAAGGGCGGTGCAACTCCGCCTGGGGCAAAGACACTTGAGAATCACTACAACAGGCCCCTCCCCCAGAAGATCAGCAAGAAACCCAGCCAGGACCAAGTTCACCTACCAAGGAGTGTAGTTTCAATACCAAGGAGAGCGGCAGAATTCCAGAGGAGGAGAAAGCAAAGCACAGAACTCATGGCTTTCTCCCCATGATTCTTTAGCCTTGCAGTTAAATTAATTTTTTTTCTTCTTTTCTTTTTCAATTTTTTTTCCTTCTTCTGCTAAATTTTTTTAACTTTTACCCTTTTCTTTTTTAACATTTTTAACTAGTTTATCTAATATATATATATATATTTTTTTCCTTTTTATACTTTTTCTTTATTGGTTTTCTTTTTTTTTTCATTTCTTTTTCAATTTTTTTTCCTTTCTTTCTGAACCTCTTTTTATCCCCTTTCTCTCCCCCCCCCCCACGATTTGGGATCTCTTCTGATTTGGCTAAAGCAAATTTTCATGGGGTTCTTGCCACCCTTTTAGTATTTTACTTGCTCCTTCATATACTCTTATCTGGACAAAATGACAAGGCGGAAAAATTCACAACAAAAAAAAGAACAAGAGGCAGTACCAAAGGCTAGGGACATAATCAATACAGACATTGGTAATATGTCAGATCTAGAGTTCAGAATGACGATTCTCAAGGTTCTAGCCGGGCTCGAAAAAGGCATGGAAGATATTAGAGAAACCCTCTCGGGAGACAGAAAAGCCCTTTCTGGAGAAATAAAAGAACTAAAATCTAACCAAGTTGAAATCAAAAAAGCTATTAATGAGGTGCAAACAAAAATGGAGGCTCTGATGGCTAGGATAAATGAGGCAGAAGAAAGAATAAGCGATATAGAGGACCAAATGACAGAGAATAAAGAAGCTGAGCAAAAGAGGGACAAACAGCTACTGGATCACGAGGGGAGAATTTGAGAGATAAATGACACCATAAGACGAAACAACATTAGAATAATTGGGATTCCAGAAGAAGAGGAAACAGAGAGGGGAGCAGAAGGTATATTGGAGAGAATTATTGGAGAGAATTTCCCCAATATGGCAAAGGGAACAAGCATCAAAATCCAGGAGGTTCATAGAACCCCCCCTCAAGATCAATAAGAATAGGTCCACACCCCGTCACCTAATAGTAAAATTGACAAGTCTTAGTGACAAAGAGAAGATCCTGAAAGCAGCCAGGGAAAAGAAGTCTGTAACGTACAATGGTAAAAATATTAGATTGGCAGTAGACTTATCCACAGAGACCTGGCAGGCCAGAAAGAGCTGGCATGATATATTCAGAGTACTAAACGAGAAAAACATGCAGCCAAGAATACTATATCCAGCTAGGCTATCATTGAAAATAGAAGGAGAGATTAAAAGCTTCCAGGACAAACAAAAACTGAAAGAATTTGCAAATACCAAACCAGCTCTATAGGAAATATTGAAAGGGGTCCTCTAAGCAAAGAGAGACCCTAAAAGAAGTAGATCAGAAAGAAACAGAGACAATAAACAATAACAGTCACCTTACAGGCAATACAATGGCACTAAATTCACATCTCTCAATACTTACCCTGAATGTTAATGGACTAAATGCCCCAATCAAAAGACACAGGGTATCAGAATGGATAAAAAAACAAAACCCATCTATATGTTGCCTACAAGAAACTCATCTTAAACCTGAAGACACCTCCAGATTTAAAGTGAGGGGGTGGAAAAGAATTTACCATGCTAATGGACATCAGAAGAAAGCAGGAGTGGCAATCCTTATATCAGATCAATTAGATTTTAAGCCAAAGACTACAATAAGAGATGAGGAAGGACACTATATCATACTCAAAGGAACTATCCAACAAGAGGATCTAACAATTTTAAATATCTATGCCCCTAACGTGGGAGCAGCCAACTATATAAACCAATTAATAACAAAATCAAAGAAACATATCGACAATAATACAATAATAGTAGGGGACTTTAGCACTCCCCTCACTGAAATGGACAGATCATCCAAGCAAAAGATCAACAAGGAAATCAAGGCCTTAAATGACACATTGGACCAGATGGACATCACAAATATATTCAGAACTTTTCATCCCAAAGCAACAGAATACACATTCTTCTCTAGTGCACATGGAACATTCTCCAGAATAGATCACATTCTTGGTCCTAAATCAAGTCTCAACCGGTATCAAAAGATTGGGATCATTCCCTGCATATTTTCAGACCACAATGCTCTAAAGCTAGAACTCAATCACAAGAGGAAATTTGGAAAGAACCCAAATACATGGAGACTAAACAGCATCCTTCTAAAGAATGAATGGGTCAACCAGGAAATTAAAGAAGAATTGAAAAAATCATGGAAACAAATGATAATGAAAACACAACAGTTCAAAATCTGTGGGACACAACAAAGGCAGTCCTGAGAGGAAAATATATAGTGGTACAAGCCTTTCTCAAGAAACAAGAAAGGTCTCAGGTACACAACCTAACCCTACACCTAAAGGAGCTGGAGAAAGAACAAGAAAGAAACCCTAAACCCAGCAAGAGAAGAGAAATCATAAAGATCAGAGCAGAAATCAATGAAATAGAAACCAAAAAAACAATAGAACAAATCAACGAAACTAGGAGCTGGTTCTTTGAAAGAATTAATAAGATTGATAAACCCCTGGCCAGACTTATCAAAAAGAAAAGAGAGAGGACCCAAATAAATAAAATCATGAATGAAAGAGGACAGATCACAACGAACACCAAAGAAATACAGACAATTATAAGAACATACTATGAGCAACTCTACGCCAACAAATTTGACAATCTGGAAGAAATGGATGCATTCCTAGAGACATATAAACTACCACAACTGAACCAGGAAGAAATAGAAAGCCTGAACAGACCCATAACCAGTAAGGAGATTGAAACAGTCATCAAAAATCTCCAAACAAACAAAAGCCCAGGGCCAGATGGCTTCCCGGGGGAATTCTACCAAATATTTAAAGAAGAACTAATTCCTATTCTCCTGAAACTGTTCCAAAAAATAGAAATGGAAGGAAAACTTCCAAACTCATTTTATGAGGCCAGCATCACCTTGATCCCAAAACCAGACAAGGATCCCATCAAAAAAGAGAACTACAGACCAATATCCTTGATGAACACAGATGCAAAAATTCTCACCAAAATACTAGCCAATAGGATTCAACAGTACATTAAAAGGATTATTCACCACGACCAAGTGGGATTTATTCCAGGGCTGCAAGGCTGGTTCAACATCCGCAAATCAATCAATGTGATACAACACATTAATAAAAGAAAGAACAAGAACCATATGATACTCTCCATAGATGCTGAAAAAGCATTTGACAAAGTACAGCATCCCTTCCTGATCTAAACTCTTCAAAGTGTAGGGATAGAGGGCACATACCTCAATATTATCAAAGCCATCTATGAAAAACCCACCGCAAATATCATTCTCAATGGAGAAAAACTGAAAGCTTTTCTGCTAAGGTCAGGAACACGGCAGGGATGTCCGTTATCACCACTGCTATTCAACATAGTACTAGA
This sequence comes from Lutra lutra, assembly GCF_902655055.1. Lineage (NCBI taxonomy): Eukaryota > Metazoa > Chordata > Mammalia > Carnivora > Mustelidae > Lutra > Lutra lutra. The sequence goes on along the minus strand of NC_062283.1, from coordinate 19,602,485 downwards.
AGTCCTAGCCTCAGCAATCAGACAACAAAAGGAAATTAAAAGCATCCAAATCGGCAAAGAAGAAGTCAAACTATCACTCTTCGCAGATGATATGATACTATATGTGGAAAACCCAAAAGACTCCACTCCAAAACTGCTAGAACTTGTACAGGAATTCAGTAAAGTGTCAGGATATAAAATCAATGCACAGAAATCAGTTGCATTTCTCTACACCAACAACAAGACAGAAGAAAGAGAAATTAAGGAGTCCATCCCATTTACAATTGCACCCAAAACTATAAGATACCTAGGAATAAACCTAACCAAAGAGACTAAGAATCTATACACAGAAAACTATAAAGTACTCATGAAAGAAATTGAGGAAGACACAAAGAAATGGAAAAATGTTCCATGCTCCTGGATTGGAAGAATAAATATTGTGAAAATGTCTATGCTACCTAAAGCAATCTACACATTTAATGCAATTCCTATCAAAATACCATCCATTTTTTTCAAAGAAATGGAACAAATAATCCTAAAATTTATATGGAACCAGAAAAGACCTCGAATAGCCAAAGGAATATTGAAAAAGAAAGCCAAAGTTGGTGGCATCACAATTCCGGACTTCAAGCTCTATTACAAAGCTGTCATCATCAAGACAGCATGGTACTGGCACAAAAACAGACACATAGATCAATGGAACAGAATAGAGAGCCCAGAAATAGACTCTCAACTCTATGGGCAACTCATCTTCGACAAAGCAGGAAAGAATGTCCAATGGAAAAAAGACAGCCTCTTCAATAAATGGTGTTGGGAAAATTCGACAGCCACATGCAGAAAAATGAAATTGGATCATTTCCTTACACCACACACGAAAATAGACTCCAAATGGATGAAAGACCTCAATGTGAGAAAGGAATCCATCAAAATCCTTGAGGAGAACACAGGCAACAACCTCTTCGACCTCAGCCACAGCAACTTCTTCCTAGGAACATCGCCAAAAGCAAGGGAAGCAAGGGCAAAAATGAACTATTGGGATTTTATCAAGATCAAAAGCTTTTGCACAGCAAAGGAAACAGTGAACAAAACCAAAAGACAACTGACAGAATGGGAGAAGATATTTGCAAATGACATATCAGATAAAGGGCTGGTGTCCAAAATCTATAAAGAACTTAGCAAACTCAACACCCAAAGAACAAATAATCCAATCAAGAAATGGGCAGAAGACATGAACAGACATTTCTGCAAAGAAGACATCCAGATGGCCAACAGACACATGAAAAAGTGCTCCACATCACTCGGCATCAGGGAAATACAAATCAAAACCACAATGAGATATCACCTCACACCAGTCAGAATGGCTAAAATTAACAAGTCAGGAAATGACAGATGCTGGCAAGGATGCGGAGAAAGGGGAACCCTCCTACACTGTTGGTGGGAATGTAAGCTGGTGCAACCACTCTGGAAAACAGCATGGAGGTTCCTCAAAATGTTGAAAATAGAACTACCCTATGACCCAGCAATTGCACTGCTGGGTATTTACCCTAAAGATACAAACGTAGTGATCCAAAGGGGCACGTGCACCCGAATGTTTATAGCAGCAATGTCTACAATAGCCAAACTATGGAAAGAACCTAGATGTCCATCAACAGATGAATGGATAAAGAATATGTGGTATATATACACAATGGAATACTATGCAGCCATCAAAAGAAATGAAATCTTGCCATTTGCGACGATGTGGATGGAACTAGAGGGTATCATGCGTAGCGAAATAAGTCAATCGGAGAAAGACAACTATCATATGATCTCCCTGATATGAGGGAGAGGAGATGCAACATGGGGTGTTAAGGGGGTAGGAGAAGAGTAAATGAAACAAGATGGAATTGGGAGGGAGGCAAACCATAAGTGACTCTTAATCTCACAAAACAAACTCAGGGTTGATGGGGGGAGGGGGATTGCGAGGGGAGTGGGATTATGGTCACTGGGGAGGGTATGTGCTATGGTGAGTGCTGTGAAGTGTGTAAACCTGGTGATTCACAGACCTGTACCCCTGGGGATAAAAATATATTATATGTTTATAAAAAATAAAATTAATAAAAAAAAAAACATACAAACTGTAAGCAAACAAGGAATTGAAAAAACTTACTCATTTTTTATAAAGGGCATTGAGGAGAAACCTATAGCAAGCATCATATTTAATGGTGAAATATTGAATACATTTCTCCAAAGGTCAGTTACTGAGCAAAGATGCCCAATGTCACAACCTCTTTTCAATATTGTAAGGAGGTCCTAGCCTAGCAAATAAATAAATAAATAAATAAAGAGGAAGCATACAGATTGGACAGGAAGAAGTAAAATTATCGGTATTTGCAGATGATAAAATTTTAAAATTTAATTTTAAATTTAAAATTTTTAAAATCCTAAAAAATCAAGGGGTGCTTGGGTTGCTCAGTGGGTTAAAGCCTCTGCCTTCAGCCCGGGTCATGGTCCCGGTATCCTGGGATCAAGCCCCGCATCAGTCTCTCTGCTCAGTAGGGAGCCTGCTTCCCCACCCCCCCTGCCTTGCCTCTCTGCCTACTTGTGATCTCTATCTGTCAAATAAATATATAAAATTTTAAAAAAAATCCTAAAAAATCTAAAAACAACACTAGAATTAATAAGTAAACTTAGCAAGGTCACAGGATACAAGGTCAATATATAGACATGAATTATCTTGCTATACACTAGCAATAAATAATCAAAACTGAATTTTTAAACAATACCATTTAAAATTGCATCAAAACCATAAAAATAGGGATAAATTTGACAAAAGATATGCAAGATCTCTGAAATCTGAAAAACACTGCTCAGAGAAATAAAAGATAAAATAAATAAATGAGAAAGCTTATAATGGAAATCTACAATGCTCACAGGATATTGTTAAGATGCTAGTCCTCCTCATATTTATCGATAGAGTCAACACAATACCAAACAAAATTCTGGCAGACTATTTTTTTTTGCAAAATTGTTGGGCTAATTCTAAAATTTATGTAGAAATGAAAGAATGAAGAGCTAAAATAATTTTGAAAATGTTGGAGAATTTACACTATCTGATCTCAAGATTTACTATAGAGCTATCATAATTAATACAGCTTGTTATTGCTATCAGGATAGACATGTAGATCAATGGAATAAAATAGAGTCCAGAAATACATCCACACATATATAGTTAATTTTAACAAAGTCACAAAGGTGGTTCAATGGGGGAAAAGACAGCACTTTAAACAAATGGGCATTTGAACAATTAGATATCCACACAAAATGAAAAATGAACCTTGAATCCTAAAATAAAAATAAAAATAAAAATAAAAAATGAACCTTGAATCCTACTTCTCTATTCACAATAATTAATCTAAGATGGTTCTTTGACCCAAGTGTATGGGTTAAAAATACAAATTTTTAGAAGAAAACATGGGACAGAACTTTTACTTTCTTAGGCAAAAATTTTCACAGATTTTCTTTAAAAAAATGTAAATCACCATAAAAGAAATATTTGATAAACTGAACTGCAAAATTAAAAATTACTCTTCAAAAGAAACTGCTTTTTTAGGGACTGATGGAAATGTTCATTATCTTGATTGTCATGATGGTTTCAATCGTGTACATATGTGAAAACTCATCGAATTATACAGTTTAAACATATGTGGTTTATTTAACATCAATTATACTTAATCCCTATCTTATACTACTCAGAAAAATGAACTCAAAATGCATTAAAGACTTAAGTTTAAGACCTGAAACTGTATAAATTTATAATATTTGCAAATCATATATCTGGTAGGGGATTAATATCCAAAAAAGAAAAATAATTCATACAACTCTGTAGCAAAAAAAAAAAAAAAAAGAAAAAAACCCTAATAGTTCTTTGTTATTTTTTTTTTAAATTTTAAAAAGATTTATTTATTTTAGCAAGAGAGAGGGCATGAGTGAGTGAGCATGAGTGGGGGAGGGGCAGAGGGAGAGACCCTCAAGCAGACCCCCCACTCCCTGAGCGAAGAGCCAGACATAGTGGGGCTCAATCCCACTAGCCATGAGATCATGACCTGACACCAAGAGTTAGAGGCTAAACTAACTGACCCCTCACAATTCTTTTTAAAAGTGGGCAGAGGAACTGAATAGAGTTTCACAAAAAAAATACAAAAGACCATCAGATGTGAAAAGATGCTCAACATCATCGATCATCAGGAAAGTGCAAAATCAAAACCATAATGAGATATCACCTCACACTCACACCTGCTTGAATGGCTATTTAAAAGACAAAACAAAACAAAACAAAAAACCAACCAAGAGATAGCAAGTGATGCCACAGATGTACAGAAAAGGGAACCCTCATGCCCCATTAGTGAATGTAGATTGGTGCAGCCACTATGGAAAACAGTATGGAGGTTCCTCAAAAACAATTAAAAATAAAATCACCATATGGTCCAGCAGTCCCACTCCTGGGTATATAGCCAAAGGAAGTGAAATGAGGATCTCCTAGAGGTATCTGCACTCCCATGTTTATTGTAACATTACTCTCAATAGCCAAGATATGGAAACAACCGAAGTGCCTATAAACAGATGATTGGATAATGAAGATACAGTATATATACACACAATGGAATATTACTAGGCCATGAGAAAGAAGGAAATCTTGCAGTTTGCAACAACTTGGATAGAACTTGAGGACATCATGCTAAGTGAAGTAAGTCAGACAGAAAAAGACAAATATTGCATTTGTGTCACTTATATGTTGAATTTTTAAAAAGACAAACTTGGAGAAAGCAGCAGAACGGCGGTTACCAGAGTTGGGGGTGGTGGAAATGGGGAGATGTTGGTCAAAGGGTATAAACTTTCAGTTTTAAGATTAACAAGTTTGGGGATCTAATGGATAACATAGTTGTTTTATTATGATAATAATAATAATAGCTAATAATACTGTATCATCTACCTGAATGTTGCTAAGAGAGAAGATCTTAAATGTTCTCATTGGCCCCCCAAAATGGTTATTATGTGACAGGACAGAAGTAATAGTGTAGTGATAATCATTTTATAATTTATAAATGTATCAAATCAGTACTTTGTACACCTTAGACTTATGTAATTTTATGTGTTAATTCTATCCTAAAGATGAAAAAAAAAAACCTCTTAAGCTGCTGATTTAAATTCACTGAATTTATGGAAAATGCCCACCGTATAATCCAATCAGCAGAATCAGTCCTATTTATCAAAAAAAAAGGGGGCAGGATTGCCAATGAGGCTTACTTTGTTTTTAAAAGTCTGACTTTGTTTTTCAATTCAAATAAAAATATGTTAATGTAAAAGTTTAATTACATTAAAATATATTGTTCAGAAGATAAAAAGGCAAGCCAGGTACTGGTTATGGTGAGCACTGGGTGTTGTAGGTAAGTGATGAATCACTAAATTCTATTCCTGAAACCAATATTACATTATATGTTAACTAAAGAGAATTTAAATAAAAATTTGAAATACGCAAAAAAAGGTAAGTCACAAACTAAGAGAACATAATTGTTAACAAATGAATCTGACAAAGGACTTATATCTGAGATATATTAAGACCTCTTATTACTCACTAATGAGATCAACCCCACCAAAAAAATGAGCTACACCTCAAGGAACAGGTGCTTCCCAAAAGAGATGTGCCAAAATAACCAAAAATGACCAAAAATAACCAGGTGGCCAAAAATGACAGGAAAAGGTACTCAACATGTTTAGTCATCTGGGAAATGCAACTTAAAACCACAGAGAGATACTACTCACTCCCTAGAAAGGCTAAAAACAAAACAAAACAAAACTACCAACACCAAGTGTTGGCAAACATGGGGAGCAACGGAAACTCTCATACTCTGCTGGTGAGAATGTAAAATGCTACAACCAGTCCAGGGTTAAGCACACACTTCACTTGCAACCTAGGTTTTTACAAAAGGGTAATGAAATGATATGTCCACGTAAAGCTTGTCTCTGTTTATAGCAGCTTTATTCATATTAGCCACAAAGTAGAAACAACTCAAACAAGCAAATGGATACTGTGGGATGTTCATACAATACACAAAGCCACTTGCTGATAAAAGGGAATGAACTACTATACACAGAACTACACAAATGGTTCCCAAAACCTCAGGCTGAGTAAAAGAAGCTGGGAATAAAATCTCATGTAGGTAAGTAGGATTCTATTTTGTCATGTGATGATAGAAATAGGATCTAGTGATAAAATGAGATGACTGATTGCTTTTGGGTGGGTGGAGGGAGACCAATTGTGAAAAGGGGCACATGACAACTTTCTGGATTAACAGAAATGTTCTGTCCCTTGATTCGGGTGGTATCGCATGGATTCATATATTGTTAACACTCACCCAAATGTTAAATGTACACATTGTAAACCTCAGCAAAGGTTATTTTTTAAAAAACACACAAAAATGCAGTCATTTGGTTATTGTTGATCTAGCAGGAAAGACATTTACATAATTTTGTTTGTGGGAATTATGCTGAAAACCTTGTACGAGAATAGCATGAGGAAATAAACATATGTCCTGAAAGAGTTAAATCCTCTGATCATTATCCAGGGAACAGACTTCAAAAATACTTTGAGTGTCTCTTGGGACGCCTGGGTGGCTCAGTTGGTTAAGCATCTGCCTTTTGCTCAGATCATGATCCCAGGGTCCTGGGATCAAGTCCCAAATCTGGCTCCCTGCTCAGTGGGGAACCTGCTTCTCCCTCTGCCTCTGCTGCTCCCCTTGCTTGTGCTCACTCTCTCTCTCTCTCTCTCTCCCTCTCTCTGACAAATAAATAAAATCTTTCAAAAAAGTGCTTTGAGTGTTTTTTTAAATTATTCTGATGGACACTCCAGTTGCACAAAATGGGAAGACAAGGTTAGGTTTGGATCAACGTGATCATTCGTGATCAGCAAGGATAGCACACTGGTTGTCAAGATGGCTTGTAATCCTGTTTCCACCACGTTAGCTCTAGAGCAAGCCATGAAATCCTTCCAAGCCTTAGCGTCGCCTACCTTATGAATTTGTGAGAATTAAATTATATGAGAATGCCCATGGAGAGCTTTCAGAACAGTGGTTGTTATCAAAGAGCGTGCAGTAAAAAAGAAGGTGCTATTTTCAATATCCTAGGCCATTTGGATGAGTTCTGTCTGCAAAGACAGATTCTCCGACAGTCTGCCTCTCCCAAGCATAACAATCACAGACAGAAATGCATCTGAACTACCTATCCTGTCAAGAATATGTATTCCTAGTCACACGCATCATCTAAGTTTTTAGGTGGCTGCGTTTATAAAAGGAGTAGAGCCATAAAAGCAACCGTCCAAGGTGGGGGACGCAGCTAGTGGATACCATCCCCTGCATTTCATCAGAGTAGAAGAGGACCAAACAGGGGAGGGAGAGGTCACTGAAAGAAGAGGTTTGCAACAGGACAGTCTAAGAGGGAGAGGGACTAATTAGAAAGAATTTGGGAGAAAAAGCAGACCGTTGAGGGCACTTGAAAAAAACACCCTAGGGAAATTATTCACTTAAATCAAATGTGTTTAACCTAGAGATAACACAGGATAGTGTTCTCAACCAAAAGAAAAACTGGGCCTATTCTGTATGCTCCCCCACCAGGTGCAGAGCTATTTCCAGGGGGTAGAGAGAAATTTCAGCTCAATAAAGAACTGTCTAATAGTCAAGAGCTGTGGCCAATCCTGGAACAGAGCGTCAGAAGCTAATGAACCCCAGAGGCCCCCAGGTTCTCAGGGGCTTTAGGGAGTGTGGATGGGGAGGTCTTGCTTCTCCTTCTAGCGCTGAGAAGGCTTCTTCTCTTAAATGTTGTCTGCTCTCCATGGACAACTTGTAATTCAATTCTCCACGAGCAGCCTCGGCCTCACATTTAATGCGGTCTCCACCAAATCAGCTGCAATATAGCTAGGATGTTTCTCCTTGGGATTCAGTCCCTCTGTTGACTTTCTCTTTCTCTGTGGGTTCATGCTGGGTATAAGCATCCCTTTAGCAAGAAGCAGAGCAGAACAGGAAAGACCCCTGAAAAGAAATCCAGCTCACCCCTAGGAAACACCAGTGAGAAAGCTCTTTGGATTTCTGTCTCTTTCCATTTCTGTTTCTCCAAGAATGAAATGAGCTAGGGAGAAAGGGAAAGGGATTCCCACCCAGACCACAGAGAGAGAGGGTCCATTGCAGTGGGGGAGTGGGGTGAGCGTGAGCTGGGGAGAGGGAAAGGAATGGGAAATCAGAATGAATTTCCAGAACTTTGGGGGCACACGCATGTACAAAAAGTATTTTATAACCCATTGCATGCATTCGGATTAAACGTAGTGTTGTTCTGACACGGTCAAGCAGACCCAAATGGATGGACCTGTATCTCAAACGAGTTCCAATTCAGAAATGCGACAAAAGTGTTATCTTTTAGTCCGATCTTATGTTGACCCAAAGCGTGAAACAGAACGTGAAACAGAGGTCCTTATAAAACATTCAGAGAAAGTTGCCTTTGGTGTTGAAAGTTCCCGTATTTGGTTTCAGTCCAAAAGTGACTTTTCCCCCCTCCGCATGACTTAATAATAAGGCATTCAGTCACCAGGGCTGTGGGCCTGCAGAGTGCTCCCCGTCCCCCAAACCTTCTTCACATTTCACTGTCACTGCCCTGCCTGTTCCTATTAATCCCCAGATGTGTGCCCCCCGCCAAAGATTCCTGAACGCAGCATACCTCAAGGAGGGCCCTGAGGCTGACTGTGACCTTGTGTGCCTGTGGATGTGGAGACTCGCTCACCACCCTAAATAAACAGAAGAAAGGTTTATTTATGGAGAGAGGAGCGGGGACTGGGAGAATCTAAAAGAACTGCATTCCTGAGCTCTCGCTTCAGTAGGAAACCCATATGCACCCCTCGAGGCTCTTTTGGGGACACTAAGAGAAGCAATGTAGGACGACAGCCTGATCCTGTGGTTTTTATCATACTGAGCTTCCAGGAAGGAATGCTGGGCCTCTCTCAGCGCACAGAGTTTCCCAGACCTGAGCTAAGAGCAAACTCAAGCTAAACAAATTTGGGCCCAATTTCTCTAATTTCAGAATTAAGATCAAAAAGCCCTTTGTGATCCTAAGGCAGGTCTGTTTGTCTCCAAAGCCCATGTTCTCAACTACCACATACACTGGCTTCCATGCAGCAGGATCCTAGAATGCCCTCTTCCCCTCCCCTTTACATAGGGCTGCCTCTGGGAAGCAGGGGCCAAGAGCCAAGGTCTAGGTCATTCAGGTTTCGGCTCAGATGCTGCTCCCTCCGAACAGCCTTCTCTGAACACCCAGCCTAAGTTACACACCACCCCCCCATCAATCTCTATCATCGTAACCTATATTAATATTGTTCTCGCAGCATTTATTACACTCTGAAGTTAGCCTGTATATATCTGTTTACCCATTTGTCGCCCCTGCCGGGAGGCCGGGCTCTCCTGGAGCCCGGGGGCTGGAGATTATTAAACACTGCTCTATCCTGATACTAGACAAGTGCCCAGTGCTCAAGAGATAGCGAATGAATGAAAAAATGAAGGATTAAATGAGTGAATGGATGCACCAAAAAAGTGGGTCAGGAAATTTTGATCTGTGGGATGTATAAGCCAGAATAACAAGGAAGAGGAAAGAAAAGGAACAATGAGATTACTTTGTTTGCTACCTGCCATCTCCTGGCCACCCTCAAGCTACCTAGCCCTACCCTTATTTAAATCCAAAAACGTGCTCTGTACGATGGCCCTTCTGTAAATGTCTGTTACGTCCATCTCATCCCACGGGCATTCAAAAACGTTTGTTTCCTTACTGACTTTCTGTCTGGATGATCTTTCCATTGGTGAAGTACAATGTTCAAGTCCCTGCTGTTATTGTGTTGCCATCAACTGATGTCTAGTGGCAATGTGTTCAAGGGCACAGGGAGCCACGTTCCCTTGGAACATTACTGATGATCTTTGATTTGGAAGGGCTGGAAGGGGTCAAAGTCACATTCGTGATGCAGCTATCATCCAGCCCGAAAATTCTCACCCAGAGGGGGACATCCCAGAATCTCTGGGGAAAAGGACACAGTGAAGTGCGTGGAACTTACCATGCTTTGTTTGCTTTTGGGTTTTTAACACTTATTATCAGGGGGCCCAGGTTCAAAATGGTTGGAAAGTGATCTAAATAATGTGATCAGAGGAGATTTGCAGGAAATCTCAGTAACAGGAGAGAGTCGAGGATGAGTCTGAAATTTGGAAGTTTAATGTCCAGGAGGACAGTGGTTTCTATTAACCATTATGGGGAATTCGGGACAAGCTAATCTGGGGGATAGGAATAAGTCTGAGTTTGCTGAGCTAGGTGACAGCAAGATGTTTCAGTGACTGTGCTAGCTTGTGGGTAAGCTAGCAGAAAGTAAGAACCAGTGACATAAGTGCGAACCTTATACAAAATCCGGATTCTACTGTCTACCATAATGGAGAATATGTATCTTGTCCTGACCCTTTTTCCTGGCACAGGGCTACAGTAACACTTGGAATTCCCAGAGGGGCAGGTGCCATCGATAGGGTAATGTGAGCACTCAAGGTGGGTCCCAGGTAGCTTGCAGTTGGGGGCTCGTCTCCAGAAAGACCAACCATGTAACTGAAGAGTTGGAATTTGGACCAGCCCAACCTCCACAAAGGGGGACTGGAGATTGAGTTCAATTGTGGAGCCAATGATTTAATCAGTCGTGCCTACATAATGAGACCCCAGTAAAAACTCTGGACGCAGGTTCAATGGAGCTTCCCAATTGGTGAACCCACTGATATGCCAGGAGGGTGGTGCACCTCGAGTCCACAAGGAGAGGCAGGGGAGTGCTGGACCCTCCCAGAGCTTGCATGAGCATGTCTCCCATTTGGCTGCTCATGACTGGTGTCCATTGTGATAAAACTATAATCGGAAATAGAGTGCTTTCCTGAGTTCTGCTATTCCGGTGAGTTACTGAACCTGAGGGGCTCGTGGGAACCCTGACTTGACAGCTGGTCAGTCAGAAGCGTGGGTGGCCCCGAGACTGTCAGCGGGTGTCTGAGATGAGCGCAGTCTTGTAAGACAGAGCCCCTAAACCCGTAGAGCCTGTTGCTATCCAGGTAGTTGTGTGGGAGCTGTGTCATGGGACACCCACTTGGGGTGGAAACAGCATCTACACGTGTCAATGCCTGTAGGGTGAGCACGTGTAGCACACAACGGTTGCTAACGTACTTGGAGATCTTTGAGGGCTAGCTCCAAGTGGAAACATTTTGGATGAATTTCATATTTTATTTCTCACTCCTCTTCGTTGTTCACTGACAATAATTAAAGAATTCTAAGTGCTATGATGGGTGATGATGTTTATCAAGGAAATACAGTGTAAAAGGGTCGCCCTCATTTGGGACCCTCCTTTAAGGACACCCACTTAACCAAATAGGAAAATATTTAATCTTCCAATTTTAATATGTAAAATTACAAGGCTCTGCAGGAATATAAGGAACATTTATCTGTGCTTAATTCTTGGCTTCTTTATTTTTTAAAGAATTCTAAGATGCCACTGATTTTGAAGAGGAGGAGGTGATGACAGATTTTGGGGGGAGGTGGGGAATGAAAGTAAGACCACCACATTAAGGATAGATATCCATGTAAGATACTATCCACAGCAGAAATGGTAACGTGTAAAAATAATAAAGCACATCTTAGATTTGAGAAAATGTGATGATACCATTAAGATTGCCTTTGCTTTGCTTTAGCTCTCAGAGGATCTGCCTTACATGTATTTATGTAATCATGTAAACATGTAATTACTTTTTCCTTAATCAGTTTTCTGTTCTAAAATATTACTGTCTCAAGGCATAACTGTTTTAATAAAATGTCTAGATTGCTGGTCATGCGGCTAAGACAGGAGTCTGTTTCATTCCATGTTATGCATTCTGAAAATCAAAAAACACTTAATTTTCCACATTAATTGAATTTTGGAAAATAACTCTTCACTCCTCACACAAGACACTGTACACTGGAAGAAGCCAGCTTTGTCTCCTATATACATAGGAGGCCTTCCATGGAGTGGGCAATAGTCTTCCCCTCTAGGTCCTGCTTTTCTATATGGAGAAGATGATTCAGGAGTCAACCCTAAGGCTTCTGGATCGCTATATCGTTTCCCACCTGCCCTCCAGATGGCCAGCCCAAGGGAGGTAGATACACAAAATCCAAAACTCTATTTTTAGGGCTCTGTGCATTAAAATCCCTTCATAACAAGTAAGTCAATTTTATGTCCTCCTGACCTTGAAATCTGAGTTATCTATATTAAATTAATGACCCACCCAGTGCAAGAAACTAGCTACTACTGAGATCAGATGGCTAATCACAATCTTAATCTTAATTAGACCAAGAGACTAAGGATAAAGACGCTGCCAACAGTGTGTGGTCCTTACCCTCCCCTAAGCTATCTATAGCTAAATCTAGCCTTCACCTGCCAAACTCTTACTGAAAATATGTTGTATGATAGCCAACAAAAAACATGGCTTTGACTGAGGTTTAAGACTCACACTCTCACGGGCTTCCTCTCTTCAGGGTGATTTAAATAACCAACATATGAAAACAAACCTACCCATCTATTAAAAGAAAGGAGCGCTCTAAAATCTGGAGGGATTTTTTTTTTTTTTAGGTGTTCTAGCATGATACCATGTTAGATGCCTGTTAAATACTCCTCAAGATGGTGCTGATTAGTTTATAATAACTATAGGCAGCACGAGGCGTAGGGAAAGAATATACTGTATTTACATACAATGTAATTAAGTTACTTAGCATTGACATGGGAGCTCTCCTGCCGAAATCTTAAATCACTATGTAAATATCAATTATATATCAAAATTCTAATAACTCAGCAGGCTCTGACATTTGCTTGGACTCACTGTTGAAGAACAAATTCTGTGGCTTTGAATACTGATGAAATGAACTCAGAGTCCTTGCCCTTCACTGCCCTGAAATTAGTCAGGGTTATTAGCACGGACACGCTGCCCCGGACTTGGGTAGCCCTTTGTAACTCGATTCGTAGTAGAGCACTGAACTTATCACTAACACAACCACTCCTTTATTGCTGTTTTAGTTATTACCCTAACAGGTTCTATGAGACAATGAAGGAAGTGTTCATCACAAATCTACAGCAGAAACTGTGCACGGTGATGCCCATCGGGGCACCTAAGGACTTGAGCTGAAGAAGCTTGCAGAGCAATGAGCATCGTCCCTATATCTAAAGGTGCGTTCGGTAAATAGAACAGTTAATACTAATTTCAGATGCCCTTTGGACAGCTCAGAATAAGCAGGTCCAAGCTCTGAGCTATCTTCAACTGCCTCTCTAGGTTATCAGAACCATGCTGTAAACATGAAGGATGCGTCTGTTGGTGGGAATGCAAGTTGGTGCAGCCACTCTGGAAAACATTGTGGAGGTTCCTTAAGAAATTAAAAATAGAGCTACCCTAAGACCCAGCAATTGCACTACTAGGTATATACCCCAAAGATACAGATGTAGTGAAAAGAAGAGGCACGTGCACCCCAATGTTTATAGCAGCAATGTCCATTGTAGCCAAACTGTGGAAAGAGCTGTGATGTCCATCGACAGATAAATGCGTAAAGAAGATCCGGTCTATATGTACAATGGAATACTACTCAGCCATCAGAAAGGATGACTAGTTACCATTTACACTGACCTGGATGGAAGGGGAGAGTACTATGCTGAGCAAAATAAGTCAATCAGAGAAAGACAATTATCATAAAGTTTCACTCATATATGGAGTGTAGGAAACAGCACAGAGGATCATAGGGGAAAGGAGGGAAAACTGAATGGGAAGAAATCAGAGAGGGAGAAAAACCAAGAGAGACTCTTAACTATGGCAAACAAACGGAGAGTTGCTGGAGAGGAGGTGGGTTGGGGGCTGGGGTAACTCTGACGAGCACTGGGTGTTACATGCAACTGATGAAATGTTGAACACCACATCTGAAACTAATGATGTACTTACTATATGTTGGCTAATTGAATTAATTTTTTTGTTGTTAACAAAGACTTTATTTATTTATTTAACAGAGAGACAGTGAGAGAGGGAACACAAGCAGGGGGAGTAAGAGAGGGAGAAGCGGGCTTCCTGCTGAGCAGGGAGCCCAACTCGGGGCTTGATCCCAGGACCCAAGGATCATGACCTGAGCCTAAGGCAGATGCTTAACCGACTGAGCCACCCAGGCGCTCCGCCTAATTGAATTTAAATTAAAAAAAAAAAAAAAAGAAGGATGTGTTACCTATTGAGCAATTTATAAGACAACCAAACCCTCACCTTGTCACACGATCACGTATTTTTTAACCAGAACTACCGCAAATGAACAGATTCTCTCTCCAAGATGAGTTGCTTGCATTAACTTTTTTTTTTTTTTTTTTTTAAATCACATCTCTGGAAATTCCTCTTTGCAACATAACCCATTGCGGTTTTGTTTTTGTTTTTGTTTTTGTTTTTGTTTTTGTTTTTGTTTTTAACCCGGCTCAGTGATAAAGTCAGTCCTTTGGGCTAACTTGAGACCGTTGGCTCGTGTTGACAGCAAGGACTGGGCAACCAGGAAACCATGTGCTCACCAGCTGCTTCATCCCTTTTTCCTTTCCAGCGGCTGCCAGGTGTAGCCTGACTTCCCCAGGGCCTCTGGCTCTCAGTCGCATCCTGCCCGTTATCTCTGTCTGGCAAACAACCACTCGGGGCTTCCAGAACTTCAGAGCTTTCGGGGCACTGATGATAAGTTATTCTCAGCAACCCCCCCCCACCGCCCCCACACACACACCCAGTGCCAAAAGTGCCTTTGGCCGGCAGACTGAGGAAGACTATTGTTGTCGCCGGCGTTATCTCTTGCCCCGAGTCCCTTTGGCAGATGTGCAAGCCCATCTCTCGGGCAGGGAAGCCGGGCGCTGGCCTCGAGATGAGTCAGCGCGTTCATAAACAAGCGTCGCAGAGGAAATGGCAACCAGTCTTGAAAACAAAAAAAGAAACATGTTGAGGTTTGTTGGATGCTGAGCTGTTTGTCCTCCGTCGTGCGCCCCTGCTTTATCTCCCTTCGCAGCCTTCCTATCAGAGAAACTGGGAAGTTAATAGTTTATCAAATGTCCATCAGCTGCAATGTTTACGTACTCCTTACATAGCCTGGAAAGTATTTTTTGGTGCGGCGGGTGTGTGTGTGTGTGGGGGGGTAATGTTTTCCTTGATTGCAAACTTCTGTCTTAGTTATTCATCTCCCCTTCCATCAGACTCCGTATTCTAGGAAGTCCCCAGGCTCCCGAGGCTTGTGTTGTCTCCTGAACTTAGCCGGCGGCCCCCAGGAATACTGTCCCGACCGTGGCCTTGAAGGTGTCTGCAGGCAGAGAAGAATGGCGAGCTTTCCCAAGGAGACAGGAAAGCAGTAGTGCCAGCCGGCCCCCAGAAGGGCTCTGTCTCCGCGGCAGAAGCACAGAGCGGAGGAGGAGTGGGGGGCACCACTCACCCCATCACACCACAGCGTGATGCTGGCAACTCAGTGCTGGCCACGGGGCCCAGCTACCCCCCCTCAGTGTCTGCTGGTGCCACATGTGGGCCAAACACTGGGCTTTGGTGATTCAGCAGGAACCCAGAGGGCCCACAGGAGATGGGAACTTGACCTTAAAAGGGTGGTGTGTCCCCCCTGAGATTGTTGCGGGAACGTGGGAGGAGGAGGTCTGCGGCAGTCCCCAGGACCACCTTTATCTCAGAGATCTAGAATGCACAAGAGTGGTGCTTCTCATGCAAGACTCTCTATGGTCACCTGGGGTTGGGACCACAGATGAGACGGGAGTCTCTGGGGTGACACAGGCACATCTTGCAATAATTCTGTGCTAAGAGAGTCATCATAGGGGTGACCGTATCTCTCGGGTTTTTCCAGAAGATCCTTGGTTTAACCTGGTGTATGTATTTTTTTTTAAGTTAAGATTATTTATTTATTCATTTGAGAGAGAGCACAAGCAGGGCAGGTGGGGGAAGGGGCGGCAGAGGGAGAAGCAGGCTCCCTACTCAGCCAGATGCCCAACACGGGGCTCGATCCCAGAACCCTGAGATCAGGACCTCAGCTGAAGGCAGACACTTAACCGACTGAGCCACCCAGGCACGCCGACCCCCGCATATGTATTAATAACCTCTTTAACTAAATTAATTAATTCACCTTTTTTCAAGGTGAAGTAGGAAGCTACCAGTTTTCTACAAAAAGTAGAAAATGACCAGCACCTCACTGTTTTCACACTCAAAAGCGTCCTCATTGGTATGATAAATTGTCCCCTCATCAGTCCACACCCTCACGGGGCTACAGATAAGCCTTCCCCATGCCACAGCTGCACGGTTAGGGCCACTCACCACCTGGGCTTTTATTTAACATGGTTTCAGCAAACATTTGCTCAGCACCCATGGGGTGCCAGCCACTGTGGTGGGCAAAGGGAACAAGGACATGGATATGAGAGACAGACTCATGGGCAAATGACTGCAGGGCCCGGCATTAAGTGCAGAGCAGATGCACGCACAAAACAGGACAACAGCATGCCTTCCAAATGTCCCTTTAGTGAAGAGCTACCCGCCCACTTAGAAGGTTATCCTAGGTAACCTATAAATTTACCTAGGGTATGCGCTGGCTTGTAGGAGGGGATGGCAGTGGTGGCATGAGCAGGGTGAGCAGACAGAAAGCCCTAAGCCCGTGGAGTAGACATATTCTCACTGTGCTTCTGGAAGCATTATTGGCAGCTGGAGAGCAGCGTGTGAACAGGCGCACAGAAGCACTCGCATTTTCCCTAAAGACGTGCATAATTTTTAATTTCAATATCTACTCCTATCAGTGCTTGGCTACCAGCAAATGTATAAAATTAATCCACTCTACAGACACTGAGATCCATGCATGGAGTTTTAGATTAACAAAGAAGACTTGTCCTTCGATTCTATTTTTACTCGTGTCTCCTGGCAGGGGACCATTCTCTCTTTTATGATCAGCCTTCAGCACTAACGCAAAACTTAATAAGTACTGATTTTTCTAATCATTTCTTTTTTCAGTGGCTGAGTGAACATGCCTCCACTTTTAAACTTGGCTTGTGTTCATGAATGTTCTACCTGGACATCCCCAGACACTTCATTTTGTTCTGAGGCCGATCATACTCTAAGATCCTATTCACATGTTGACTCCTTGGGAAAACAATCCTGATTCCATGAGGCAAGCCTGGCCCTCTTATGTATGTTGATCGTCGACGGTACTTAGCACATTGGTCTCTAAGTCATTGTCCACAGGGATATTGAATTCCTGGAAGCCAGACATTGCCTCTGATTCACCTTTCCAATTCTGGCACTGAGCCCTGAGTTCAGCTAAATAACACATCCTATTTTGAATAAACCTCATCATAGGTTTGTATCTTTACAAAAGAGCATACAACTCAACAAATCATCCAGAGAATATTTCCGGGGACTGTCACCCACGTCGAGAAGTAGACAGCTACCGGCACCTCAGAAGTTCCTCCCTGAGCCCCCTCCCAATCACTACAATCTCCCACCTCCCCAGGGACAACCAGGTACTAACTGTACTATTTTGAACATTATATAAGTGGAATCATATAGTATATATAATTTTGCATCTAGCTGATTTCACTCTACATTCGTGAGAGTCATCATATTATGGTCTGTGGCTAGGTCAGTTCATTTTGGACGTCTGTAGAGCATTGCACTGTATGAACAAACCACAATTTATTTATCCATTCTGCTGCAGATAGAATTTACGACTCTTCCAAGGCATGCTCTTATAACAAGTTTTGCATCATTTCTTTAGTCTTGTCAAATACAGAGTTTTTAGCTCTGTAGGTCCTCTCTGTTGCTATTTTCTGTTTTGTTCATTCCTCTCATCTATTTATTCTCTATTTCAGTTTTTTTTTTTTTTAAGATTTATTTATTTATTTATTTATTTATTTATTTATTTATTTATTTTTAGAGCGTGAGAGAGAGAAAGAGCCAGAGAGGGGATAGAGGGACAGGGAGACAACCAGACTCCCGCTGAGCAGGGAGCCCAATGCAGGACTCATTCCAGGAAACTTAGATCATGACCTGGGCCAAAATCTAGAGTCGGCCACCTAACTGACTAAGCCACCCAGCCATGCCCTTTATTTCTTCTTTCCTTAGGTTTAATTTGCTGTTTTTCTCACACTTCTAGAGATTAGTTATTAAAAAACTGATTTTTAGTATTTTCTTCCCATATACTATTTTTCTGTAAATTTAAGTTCATTTGTGTATCTAATATTTTGCAATATTTTTGTAAATTTAAATTCAGTTTAAAAATTTTAAACTATAAATTTTCCTTTAAGGGTGGCTTTAGTTGCATCCCCATACCTCCAAGGTCACAAATTCTCTTTCAGTTTACAATGTTTTCTGACCTCTACTGTGATTTCTCTTTGAACCTAGGGCTTATTTAGACCTAATATATATTTCTAGTAATATTTTCATTTTTAATTTATAGCTTTATTCTAAGTTGTCAGAACACAGTGTGTGTGATCTTCATATTTTTTTTAAAGATTTTATTTATTTATTTGACAGACAGAGACCACAAGTAGGCAGAGAGGCAGGCAGAGAGAGGGGGAAGCAGGCTCCCCGCTGATCAGAGAGCCTGATGCAGGGCTCAATCCCAGGACCCTGAGATCATGACCTGAGCCGAAGGCAGAGGCTTTAACCCACTGAGCCACCCAGGCGCCCCTGATCTTCATATTTTGAAATCTTGGTTTATGGCCCAGCATGGGGTCACTTTTCATAAATATCTCCTGTGTACTTAAGAATAATATATTCTGCCTATTGTGCAGCCACAGGTACTCTGTTCTACGGATGCCAATTTGATCAAGCTTGTTAATTGTCTTGTTCAAATCTGCTATTGTTTTACTGGTTTCTCAGTGCCTTTTTTGTCAATTATTAAGGCAGTTACATTATTTGCTGCAAATTTACAATTTTTATACTTTGTTGGTAAATTACATATTTTATCATCCTGAAGGACTTCTCTTTATCTCTTGGAATATATTTTGCTCAGTATCCTCTCTCTGATAATGATTTGGTTACTAGTTTTCTTTTGGTTAGTGTTTCCACAATATACATTTTCTTATCTTTTTGCTATCTTATCTCTATATGTTTGCTTTCAATCTTTTCTGTGTTCTCATAATTTAATGTGTCTCTTGTAAAAGCAGTTTTATAAAAACAACTCAGCTATCAACGTTTATATTTTGAGAAAAGCATTTTGTCACTATACACATTTATTTCCTAAGATTTATTTGTTTCAAAATCTACGGGCTTCCATCAGCTATATGCTCATCTTGCCTGTTCTAGGTCGTCTTTTTCCCCTTCTTCTTTTTTGCCTTTTTTAGAACTGACTCAATACTTTAAGATAATTTTCTTTCATTAACTTGGCAATTCTCAATCTTTTGCTGTTTTGGTAGGAAAGATTACCAAACATGTACTATTGGGTGTCAAAAGCTAATATTATGGTGCCTGGCTGGCTCAGCTGGTAGAGCCTGAGACTCTTAATCTCGGGTTTGTGAGTTTGACCCCCACACTGGGAGTGGAGATCACAGAAATAAATAAATACATACATACATACATACATAAATACATAAATAAATACATAAATAAAATCTTAAAAAGAAAAGCTAATATCATTAACATTTTTACTTCTACATGCAAGCAAGGGACCTTGGAAGAATTTCGTTTATACCCCTCCCAATTATTGCTAAGAGTCTAAAACATCTTTTCCATCTTAAAAAAAAATTTTTTTTTTCAAAGATTGTATCTGTTCATTTGAGAGACAGAGAGCGAGAGTGAGAGAGAGAGAGAGAGAGAGAACATGAGCAAGAGCAGAGGTAAAGGCAGAGGGTCAGGCAGACTCCCCGCTGAGCAGGGAGCCCACCCCAAGGCTCCATCCAGGACCCTGAGACCATGACCTGAGACAAAGTCATATGTTTAACTGGCTGAGCCAGCCAGGGGCCCTTCTATATTTTTTTAAACATCATTTGGTATTTTATTTTATTTATTTGTACATTTTTAAAAGTTGAAGTATAGTTGATCATACAACCAGCTAGTGACTCAAAAAAATTCTTAAATCAGTTGTTCACACTTAGAGCTCTGAGTTCTTTTTCCGTAACACACAGGTTTTGCCGTTTGAGAAACTTCTACATATGAATTGGGGTTTCATTTTTTTTTTTTAAGATTTTATTTATTTATTTGAGAGAGCGAGAGAGAGGACACAAGCAGGGATTGGGGGCACAGAGGGAGAGGGAAAGCAGACTCCCCACTGAGCAGATTGCCTGACGCGGGGGTCTGATCCCAGGACCCTGAGATGTGACCTGAGCCAAAGGCAGAGGCTTAATGAACTGAGCCACCCAGGTGCCCCACGAGTTGGGGTTTTAAGTATGCTTTGATACAAAGAAGGAAATGAGGCTACAGCAGTTGAGATGGTGGGACAGGGGCGCCTGGGTGGCTCAGTGGGTTAAGCCGCTGCCTTCAGCTCGGGTCATGATCTCGGGGTCCTGGGATCGGGTCCCGCATCGGGCTCTCTGCTCAGCCAGGAGCCTGCTTCCCTCTCTCTCTCTCTCTCTCTGTCTGCCTCTCTGCCTACTTGTGATCTCTGTCAAATAAATAAATAAAATATTAAAAAAAAAAGAGATGGTGGGACATACAAGTCATCAGATACAATTAAAAAAAATAAAAGCCTTGGGGTGCCTGGGTGGCTCAGTGGGTTAAAGCCTCTGCCTTCGGCTCAGGTCATGATCTCAGGGTCCTGGGATTGAGCCCCGAGTCGGGCTCTCTGCTCAGCAGGGAGCTTGCTTCCTCCTCTCTCTCTCTGCCTGCCTCTCTGCCTACTTGTGATTTCTGTCTGTCAAAAAAGAAAAAAGCCTTAAGGGCAGGAATGAATTATCAAAGAAAGAAACTGATGGATTGTTTACATGAGAACCAAGAAGAGAGCAGAAAAGGGACTAGGAAAAGCTGTGGTTATCCTGTGAAAGCATCTTAAAATAGAAAAGCGAGGCTCTTGTTCTGTTAAGGGCTTCAGTTTACAAAGTATTTTCACACACGGACCATGATGATGGTAAAACGGGGCAGAGTCAGGGAGGGGAGGCCGCTGACTACGCCGTGTCTCTCAGGGCAAGGGTGCAAAGGAAGTCAAGATGGAAAGGAACGTCCAGGAGGAGAGAAAGGCCATTGTAAAAACTAAATCCATAAGAAAATTGTGGAAAATGGAAATTTTTTCTGGTTTCACATATCTCATCAAGGTAGGGTACCATTTATTCTGTACAGAACTAGCACTAGTCATAGATGGGTTTGCAGTGTCTTTCTGTTAGTTGTCCCGTAAGTTCAGATTATTATTCGTTGTCTTGTTTCTGTGACCTATCTGCTAATAAAGACACCGTCTTCAATGTTCCGTCACCCGCATCGTTTCTGAGCCATATCAGTTTATCCCTTCACATATTATTTCACTCATTTGAGAAACACTTATTAAATTTATGCTAGGAACTAAGGAAACAGATAAAGGACACGGTCCCTGTTGCTAAGAAGTTACTTGGCTTACTGATGGAATTTCCTAGTACCCCATGTCGCTCTTGGTTATGCAAACATGAGATTTCTAGATTTTTCACTCACAGTTGCTCCATTTAGAAAAAAGAGGCCTCACTGAGGTTGTTGCCTGAGATCGCCGTTCAGGGGTTAGGCATAAGGGCAGCCCTCAGCCTTTCCACAGTGATGAGACTGTATCGCTTTTACTAAAACTGTGTGAAAACAGCAAAGTGACACCTGAGTGTCGCTTTTAAATCCTAATGACAAAAAGGGAGCCAACGCACTGCCCGGGAAGGAAGGAAATGGCTATGTCACTTGCTGGTGCACTAATGTCAAAATAGGATGGGGACGTAAGGAGGGCTAAAGTCCAGATGGCGTTATTGTTCACAAGTTAATTCAAGTCGAATTGCACTCAACATTAAGTTCCTTGGTCCCACTGGCCACATCCTAAGTGCTCAAGGGTCCTATGTAGCTAACGGCCACCCCACTGGGCAGAAGAGATACAGTGCATTTCCATCGCCACAGAAAGTAAACGCGATGGGTCTCCTGAGAAGGTTGCCAGTGCCAATAGGTCCGGATAGCACAAAAAGGAATTATAATTATATGTAAAGAGGGGAACCTGGGTGGCTCAGTGGGTTAAAGCCTCTGCTCAAGTCATGATCCCAGAGTCCTGGGATCGAGCCCCGTGTCGGGCTCTCTGCTCCGTGGGGAGCCTGCTTCCTCCTCTCTCTCTCTGCCTGCCTCTCTGCCTACTTCTGATCTCTGTCAAATTAATAAATAAAATCTTTAAAAAATAATAATTATATGTAAAGAGAGGCCTTTTTTTTTTTTTTAAAGGTTCAGTTAGAACTTTCTAGTGTGTAATTAAGTAACACGATAATGATGGAGACACATTTTCTCCTGACTTTGGATGTTTGGATGACCCACTGTTTGAAGCAGGTCTGGGATATGCAAGAGGCTGTCCCCTGTGTCCAGCTACCAGATGGGCTGTGGGTCACTAAATCTGTTGTCCCCAGCTCGTCCAGCTGAGGGTTGATGGAAAAGGCCCGTCAAAGCAAAGCCCTGGAATAAGGATAAGCACTCATCCTGCACATTTAACAAACACCCTGTCTGCCTCCTACTGGATTCCATAATATGAGAGAAATCCCATTTAACAAGAGGGTCCTCTTATTCACGTGATTGGACACTTAATGGTTTACCCTGGAGCTGATCACACGAGAGGGACAGAATGGAGTCATTCTGCAGTGGGTCTTGTTAAATGGAACTCCAAATCGAAGTCCGTTGGATCCATTCTACTGTTCATCTTCTAACAGAAGACAGAGGTACATGGAAGGGTGCCGTGTTTCTTGAGTCACGTGGATAAACATGAGCAGTAACCCTATAGGACCTGAAGCCGGGTGAAATGAGACTGATAGTTTATGTCTTCTGTCTACCCCTGGTGGAGGGATTCATTACAAGCTGTAGCCAAAGAAGGAAGGAGAAAAAGCGTGAGTTATTTCCTGAGTATCTATTCAGTCCCTCCCACGATAATCTAGCCTTTGTTGTTGATAGGAGATCGTCAGCTCCATGGGAGGAGAACTGAAACCTGTTCTTTCCCCAGGAATGGCAGGAGGAGCCCAGCAGCAAGGGAGCTCCCCTGCCAACATGTTCACCTCTGAACCCAAGGGGCCACCACTCTGGGTGCAAAAAAAAAAAGAGTCACGAGCTTTGCTGCCCTGTCAGGTCTGGAATCCTTCCCCTGGCCATGGATGATACCTAATGATTCAGAGGAAGTACTGTCAATTCTTCAAAGTGAACCTAGCTAATTGTGTAATGTTATTCCGAGGCACTGGGAGAAGCCAAAAAAGAAGGGAGGCTGGGGAGAAATTCCTTCCTTTCCAACGATCGGCTTACATCCTGCACCATCAGATTTGATTATCCTTATCTTTTCTTGCATAACTACAAATGTTATGACTGGACAGAAGTGACCAGACTTCAAAAAAAAAAACCAAAAAAAAAACCTCCAGCCACAATATCTGACTCCATGACTGTCTGTGGTGGTAAATTCCTTAGCCTGGCCCCATGCTGTGTGAACAGCTATTTCCTTTGATTTATTCATTTACCAGTTCTTAAAGCTATCAGGTGCCCCCTCATCCCCACATTAGAGAATGAGGCCAAAAGAAAACCGTTAATTTTGCATTATCTCCCCCCTTTTTTTAAAGACTGACATATGTATTTGAGAGGTAGAGTGCCTGAGTCGAGGAGGTGCAGGAGAGAGCCTCCAGCAGACTCCCTGCTGAGCATGGACCCTGATGCAGTGTGGGGCTCGGTCTTACCACCCTGAGAGCCTGACCTGAACCAAAACTAAGAGTCAGACCCTTAACCCACTGAGCCACCCAGCCTCCCCTCATCCCTTTTCATTTAGGCAATTTAACCTAAATATACTCTAACCTCTTTTCCTCATACTGCATAGTGATTTTAAAAGTTAATTCAGTTTTTTAAAGGTAACTTTAAAAAAGGAATTCATTTTTAAGCTACCTTAAATAAGGTAGCTTATTTAAGCTTGAATAAGTAAAACAAGGATATAATTTAAATCACTTAGGAAAGAAATAAACTAAAAAATAAAATAATTTAGTCACTACAATAAATGAAAAAAAGCAAGTGTGTCTCCTGTTGTAGATTTGGCTTCCCGGTCCCCACCTCCAAGGCAGTATTACCACCAGCTGCTAGAATATATGCTGGAGATACCCAAATTCGTGGATGTGTGCTTTTCCTTTTTAAAAAAAACGCATTTTCAAGTATCTTGGGGGTCATTTCATGTTGTCATAGTGCTACCTCATCCTTTTTCATGGCTGCAGAATATACTAATATGAATACACCATAATTTATTCAACTAGTTCCAAACTGATGGACATTTGTGTGTTTCCAATCATTTGCTACACCATGAAAAAAAGCCCCAACAAAGATCTCCGTGTACATGCCTTAACGTACAAATGCAAGTGTCCGTATTTTAAATGTCGGTAGATATTTCCAGATTGCCCTCCAAAGGTGTTACTTTAATTTCTATTCTTACCGACTCTATAGAAGACTCCTGGTTTCCCACAATCTTCCATCAACTGCTAGTTCCACCCGAAAAGCCACACATGCTGTAGGAACCTCGAAATAAACATTGAGTCCTAACACTGCACCTTCCACCCTTGTAAAACCGATCTCCCCGTGTGAGCCATAACACCTGACAGGAAGAAGGAGTAAGAGGAAACAAACAAACAAAATGGGTCACACGAACAGACAACTAGAGCCACCTAGAGGTTCCTGGGTTTGAGCACCACCAAGTTTATGAACTGCTCAATTTGTGCCAATAATTGTGTATGTACTTTTTAGGGGTGGAGGGGAGAGAGGCATCATAATTTTCATTGGTTTCCTAAAATGACTGATTTCTGCCAAAAAGGCTAAGAAGCAGTAACTTAGATACTTAAAAAAAGAGAAACACATAGAAGGGAAACCACACACAAGTCCAAGGGCGGGACTTTATGGCCTGATGTGGATAGACTAAGTAACACTGGGAACTTAAAACTGGTAAGACGTATAATAATGAAATCACACTAGGGCTAGAAGCACTTTTCAAACTTTAGATCAGTTTTTTTTAAATATAAATTGAATTTAGTTAACATACAGTGTATTATATTATTAGTTTCAGGGGTAGAGTTGAGCGATTTGTCAGCTGCATGTAACACCCAGTGCTCATCAAATCACGTGGCCTCCTTCATGCTCATCCCCCAGGTACTCCATCCCCCCACCCACCTCTGCTCCAGCGACTCTCAGTTTGTTTCCCGGAGTCCAGCGTCTCTTCCATTTTGCCTCCCTCCCTGTTTTGTTTTGTTTTTTTTATCTTATTTTTCTTTCCCTTCCCCTATGTTCATCTGTTTTTTCTTAAATTTCACATATTAGAAAACATTTCAAAAACAAAATTTGTGGCCCAAGGTGGTTTTGTCTAAGTTCTGTGACATCGGACAGAGAGGTTAACAAAAAATAACTCACATTTGGCCACCATTTTGTAAGAATATTTTAACATCGAAAAGTAGGAAAGATGTAGCCTTAGAGTAAAAGACAGAGTCCTTGAAGTTGAGTACAATTAACTCTGTTTAAAACTCCCTACACTGACCCTCATTTTCTCATTTCAATCATCTGGCCCAAGAATCCGAATAGTGCGGACAGGAAAACTCCTGTCACGTGTTCTCACTGCCCCTGGACTGGTTGGAAACTGCTGCTATCAGGGACTGGCTCTTTAATCCGTGAAAACCAGGGCTCCTTGGATCGCTGAAAACCCCAGAGGAGAGAGCACCAGAGTTTGAGTCCTGGGTTTGCCATTAACGAGCTTTAGTTAAGTTACTTTGCCTCTCTTTGAACTTCAGTTCTTGGTATCACAGGAGAACAGCAACACCTTTCCTGCTACTGCACAGGACTGACAGGTTCAAATAAAACAAATAGCAGAGCAAGGCTTTTTCCGTAAAGAATAATGTGGGATCCACATTAAGTACTAACATTTACTGAGCAAAGACAAAACAAACAAACAAACAAAAGAAACATCTACCAAGCATTGTTAAAGTGTTTTTTTTTTTAAAGATTTATTTTATTATTTATCGGGGGAGGGGGAGGCAGAGGGAGAGAGGATCGTAAGCAGACTCCACGCTAGCGTAGAGCCCAACGTGGGGCTTGATCCCACGACCCTGAGATCCTGACCTGAGCCAAACCCAGGAGTCAGACACTTAACTGATGGGGCCACCCAAGCGCCACTTACGTGCCAAATATTGTTTTAAGCAAATATTATCCATCTAGCCCTTGTAGGACTCAGATGAAGGAAGCTGAGGCTGAGGGCATAAAGTAATGGACGAGGTTGATTCCACTGGTGAGGAGTAAGGTCAGGACTTGACCCTGGGGCTGCCTGGTTCTAATTCCATATTCTTAATCATTTCTACAAACTCTTTTCTAATTATTCATATTCTAATTATTATTATAATTCTTGTAGGTATTAATTCCAGCTTCTGGCTGAATATACAATAATTATTCATCATTTGCCAGACTCAGGCTCCTCTGATAGATCAGCAGTGCCTATGGATGATAGCTTTTAGGTTTAACAAAGGATTTGTTCAGGGACCATTCAACTAATATATGCCCCCCCATTTTTAAATCTTCGGATATTAACAGAGCTGGTATAACCATTAGCCTATATTGGTAAGAAAGAAGATTGGGCATTATTATACTAGACATAAGTCACTGGATAGAAATGTAAGAAACAGGAAATATGGGATATGAGATTCAACATGTGAAGTCAGCTTGAGAAGTGTTGATTTGACTTACTAAATCTTTAGTAAATGATAGGCAGGCATTAAAACAGTATGTGAGGCTTGCTGAAGCCAAAGAACTATTAAAAGACACTGTAGTAAACTGTTTTTCTCATTCATTTTTTAAAAAAGATTTTATCTATTTATTCATTTAGAGAGTATGAACATGAGCTAGCGGAGGGGCAGAGGGAGAGAGAGAATCCCAAGCAGACTCCCCGCTGAGCTTGGAGCCTGACATGGGGCTCGATCCCAGGACCCTGAGATCATGACCTGAACTGAAATCAGGAGTCAGATGCTTAACTGACTGAGCCACCCAGGGGCGCCTCTCATTCATTTTATTTTGTGATTTATCTAGAATAAAACCTTTTTTATTTTTCTCTTTTGCTCGAGACCAGGTCATCTTTGGTTAAAGTTGACTGCAGCTTCGGGTAGTTTAAGGTCTAGGGCCGAGAAGCCCTGGCAGGGCGGCATGAGTCATGGGCGGCACCCAAGAGCAGCAAGGACAGCACCGAGAGCCCCGCAGTCCTGCTGTCACCCGACTGAGGTGGTGCCACCACGACCAGCAGCCCCTATATGCGCCCTTTCTTTTGGCTTTCTGTTACTTCCCCTATGCAGGACCGCATCCTCTCACACTTTACTTGCCAACTTCCCAAGCAGACTTCCATCCAGCAGCCCCCATCCCTACCTCACACACTGTTCAGAGCAACACTCTCCCCATGCCCTTCTCCCGTCCTAAACGAGCTGGATTTCCTGGGCCCTCTGGCCTTGAGCTCCTAAGGGCCTATATTCCATATGATTTATCTAATCCCTTCTTCATCACTCCAAACCTACTTCAGGCATGAAAGGGACTTCACTTTTCTTTAGCAGATAAAATGCTTGCTCTTATCCTGTGCAGAATTTTCTACCTGCTCCCTCCGCAAGGTGATAGAGTATCAAGAACATAGACTTCGGAGTCAGACAAGATGGAGGCGAGAATCTCAAACTCTCTCTCTCTCTCTCTCTCTCCACACACACACACACACACACACACACACATTTAAACATTTATTGATTGGTTACAGTACCTCAGAAATGGCTAAATTCTTCATCTTGTTAAATAGTTTGTTCATCACATTAAACCTAAGAGGCAGCTCTTCTTACTTCCCCCTAGTTTGTAGGTGAAAAAACTGAAGCACGAAGAAATTCAGCACAGCCAGTCAGCAGAGGAGCTGAGATTCAAATCCCAAACTGCCTGAACTCAGAGCCCCTGGTCTTAACCATCGCTGATCAGCAGCTCGCTAGCTATATAAGCCTGAGTCAGTTACTCCCCCTGCCCCGTCCTTCATACTCTCCTGTATAAACAGGGATACAGATGTCCACCCTGCTGGATCAATGAGATTAGGTATATGAAGTTACTATCAAAGAGTCAAGAGCCTCCAAAAAACGCTTCTGTCCCTCTTCTTTTCTGTCCAGTTATAGTCCACTCATCCTTCACATTCTGCCTCTCCCACAAAGCTTCCTTGGAAGAAAGAATGAACTATTTCAGGCTACAGCGATTTCTTCCTCCTGTACCATCCAAGAGTTCTACAATTGAGCTTTAAATTGTGTTCTGTTCCAACTATTTCATTTAGGTTAGCCTTGGCTTCTCTGCCTAAAATATTATATAGGCTACATTTTAAACTTCATTTATATCCCCTGTACTTTGCAAAATCCATCATAAGAACCAGGTAGATGTTGGTTGGACCAGCAATGCAGCCCCTGGATACAGTCTAGGATAGATCTCGCTTTAGAAAAATTGCATTCTATCTTAGAAAATGCTGATGACAAGTTCTTATGGTAAATACAGATTCATAATTTACCATTTATTTAGCCTGAGTAACAATGAGTTGAAAATGAGGAACAAACTCTAATTTCAGTTTCCTTCTTTGCTTACAGCCTGTTCTGTACCTGGTTGTTGAAGGCTAAGAAACTCTTGCTGTCTGAAAAGTTATACTGCACCTTACAGAACTGCTGTATTACTGAGGAAAAAATGTCGGCACTAGAAAACATTAATGGCAGCCATCCTTAAACATGTATGACAATAATTAGGATTTAAGTGCTTCATAGACGCATTAAATATTCATAGCTGGTGATTTCCCTCTGAGGTAATTATAAAGACTATTAAAGTAACTGGAATCTGTAGAATTGGCTAACTATTGTGTTAAGTCCATTCTGGGAATGAGCCAAGATAAGAAGCCAAAAATGATTCCACTGATACAGAGCACAGCCAAAACAACAAAGACAACTGATTTAAGGCTCCAGACACAGTTCATTCTCTCTGGGTTCTTAAATTAGACTGAGGACCACCAAAACCTGGCCCTGGCACACTCCACAGAAGGAACAAAGTGCCAAGACCTCATGCCTGGCCCTCTTCCTCCCCGAAAGACTACTTTAGCCACCATCCCAGAACCGCACATGGGCTGCTTTCCATCCTGTAATGTGTGATGGCTCAGGCCCTACTTTTCCTTTTGGCTGCTGTCATGGACTCTTCTTTAGATGGTCTTAATTTTATCTATCCCTTTTTAATTTAAAAAAATTGACCATTTCCATCTACAGTTTCTCAGTTGGAGTCTCTTGGCTTGGAAAGGGTCAGTGGGAGTCAAACGACAATGTCAAATGGTAAGGAATTCTCAAATGTGGACATATGGCCATCAGGAGGAGCTGAATGAAGACTGCCAACTATATTGGTTGGCCAAGTCAGGGCCAGGCTAATGGAATATCCTAAAGGAAGAAAACCTCAATAGAGCTATTTCTACTATTTTCCGAAGAACTGGTCAATTTCTAATACAATCAGAAATAAATAATTTTAAATGCAAAATTTCACACTACTAAAAGTTATATATTTCACCACAGAACGTGACCAACAATTTCATTCTGATGTATCTAAATGAGAAGGCACTAAATCAATACCCACACTTCCAGACAGGGAGAAGATTTATGAATACCTAAACAAGCCAGACTGAAAGTAGTCGACCATACTGTGAAAAACTTCCGGGGACAGCTTATGCAACCTCCCTAAGCAATGTGACGGTGTCTCTCGAGTTTCTCTTCATCCTGCTAAATGTCACTGCCTGTGACACTTACACACGATATGTTATACCTCTTACATCGTAGGGAGGATATGTCAAAACAAAGTCCAACAGTCAGATGAAATTTCAAACAGGCAATCTTCTGGAAGTTTCCAAAGATACATTAGTTGGCATAGTCCAAACTATATATGCTCAAAGTCTGCGACTGTCCCCAATTTCTTCTCAGGACACAAAGAAGAAAATCCATGATGAAATCATTTTTTGCACCAGTTTTCCTTCAGATGAGATTCCACAAGGCAATGTCTAAATATTAGAAGTCTTTGTTTCTCTTGTTTCCCATGAACATGATTAGGCGACCTCGGTGATGCCCAGATTGTTCAAGATCACAGAGAAGGCAGCTCTTATTATGAATATCTACCAAGCCGCACTGAAGATAGAGGGTACACAGGGTTCAAAGAAAGCTCTCATGCTACTCGAAAACATGTTTTGATGAAATGGATATTCATGCTCTCCAGAAAGTATACATTTCTTATCGGAAAGCCTGAAACAGAAGCCATAAATTCTCCTCAGGAGTAAAAGAAAAATAATGCCATAAATAAGTAGAGTTCCAGAAGCTGCAGGTAATCTCTGGGATGGTTCCCAGAAGTGGACAAAAAAGGACCCAAGGCCACCATCTCACAAGAGGCTGTAAGGCGGTGAGCAGTGTTCCCAAAGCAAAGACAAACAACTTACCCGGCCAGAGTCCCTCTTAGTAAAGCCAAGTGGGTAGTAATTCATTACTGCTGGTCACTGGATTCCAGTGAAGGAAACTGAAATGTCATACCTTCATTCACAACACCGGCTCCTGGAATTATTTTTTCCGGATTCCTTGGGAAGTTAAAGTATTTGAGAAGAATATCAGGAACTGTTGTTTCAGCCTGTTTTGTGAGTAGATAATGGCCTTCCAACTCTATTATTTCAGGAAATGATGTGTGTGGCATTGTTCTTGGATGGGGGTAGCACCGTGTTTTAGCAAGACCCATACATGCTTATTAAACAAAACAAAACAAAAGCACCCAGTCTAAGTCACTTCGCTGAACTCAGACTTTTTGAATCTGGGCTCTAGATAAGAGGCTGGCCCCAGACAACCTACCCACATACCAGTAACATTCTTTTGAGAGGGTGTAAGCAAAACTTGTTTTGAGAAATGAGAAATCTCACCGAAATTACTAAATGTGGTAATAAATAACCCTGGTCAATTAAGTGCTGTCAAAATTGGTTCAGCAAAGACCTGTTTGAAAGGCTAGGTTTTTCTCTAATTTGGGTCTGAATCAAAGACCAGCCTGGGAACTAGAAGTAAAACATTTCATCCTAAGCAGTACCTTTGATCCCATGGAATATATTAGCCGATCTTCCTGAAATGTGACATCATTTGTGGTACCAGCTGTATGGGTGTGCCATCTAAGGATTTACAAAACTAGTATTTCTTTGGCTTTAATATGTATTTTAAGATCAGAGAGAGCAGTCTAATCCAGCTAAATACTCCAAGGGGAACAACTATGGACTTCACTTTAAGAAACCTAAAGTATTTACAATCATGATCTATCAACATTTTTATGGATGGATTGCAAAGAATAAATTCCGAAATGGACATCTAGAACCAATGATGATGATGATGATGATGATGATAAAACTGTTAAAAAAATACACTAAATATGGTACTTATACGTCAGGCTATGTTGTAAATATATTATGTAAGTTAGCTCATTTAATCCTCAGAACAAATTTCTGAGATAAGTTTTGGAACTTTCACCACACTTATTTTACAGATGAGGAAACTGAGGCACAGACCAGCTGAGTAACTTGCCCATGGTCACCTAATTAATAAGCAGCAGAGGTGAAACAGAACTCACAGTGAATATTTTTTTTTAAAGATTTTATTTATTTGACAGAGAGAGATCACAAGTAGACAGAGAGGCGGGCAGAGAGAGAGAGGAAAGCAGGCTCCCTACTGAGCAGAGAGCCCAATGCGGGACTCGATCCCAGGGCCCTGAGATCATGACCTGAGCCGAAGGCAGCGGCCTAACCCACTGAGCCACCCAGGTGCCCACTCACAGTGAATATTTTGACTGCCTCAGCTATCCCATATCTCGTGGTTCTCAGACACCTCTGTCTGATTCAGTCATGCATGTTACAATGGTCACATCTCCTCTTAATAAAGGTTATTACTTGGATGCTTTGTCAATGAAATGAGAAGTACTGAAAATTTTCTAGTTGGCAGTCTCTATTATGATTCAACATTCATTTCCAATAGTTGTTGTAGAGAACTCATTTTCCCCTTGAACAGTATGTTACTATAGATAGGATATGTCAGCAAAGAGAAAGCCATTTCCATGAAATATTTATGCCTGGCATTGTCATTCAAAGGTTTAAGGATGTATTATCTTTAAAGGTTTTTTAAAAAAATCCATTACCAAATGTAGAATTAAGCTATGAAGAAATCCCTCAGTTCTTTCATATTACACTTTAAAAAAATCAGGAATGAAGAAATCTAGGTGCAGTGCTAGACTACAACATATCCTCCCATCCATCCATCTACCCACCCATCTACCCATCCATCCATCCATTCATCCACTGGCCCATCCATCCATCCATCCATCCACCCACCCACCTATCCATCCATCCATCCATCCATCCACCCATCCACCATCTATCCATCCATCCATCCACCCACCCATCTATCCATCCATCCATCCACCCTCCCATCTATCCATCCATCCATTCATCCATTCAATAAATCCCATATGCCAGGCACTGAGAATATAGAATGGGTAAGACACAAAGGGTCCTGCCCTCATGAAACTTATATTTTAGTTGGGGACATTAAATACAAATGTGAGGGTGCTATTTTAGGTTGAGTGGTTAGGGAAGGCCTCTCTGAGGGGGTGATGTTTGAACAGAGAACCAAAGAAAGTGAGGGAGGGAGTCTTGATTGGATATGGGGAAAAAGCATGTCAGGCAGAGGCTCCTAGATGGAAATCAGCTTGGGTATGTTTGAAGATCAGCAAGAAAGTCAGCATAACTAGATGAAACTAAGCAATGGGCACAATGGCAAGAGATAAACGTGACACAGACAGGACCTCATAGGTCATGCAAAGGAGTATGGATTTCGTTGAGTGGGAGAGGCTGTCATTAGTTGTAAGCAGGTGAATGACAATGAACTAGTCCATGCTTTCTAAAAGAGACATGGCTGCAGTGAGGGAAATGGGTGGGTGGGGAGGAACAGCAAACACAAGGAGGCCCATTGAGAAGCAGGAGTCTAGGTGGAAAACCGACAGTGGCTTAGACTAGAACTGCAGCACTGAGTTGGTAAAAACTGGTGTTTAGATTAGGGATACGAAGGCAGAGCCAACTTGGCTAGCTGATGTACTAGATGTAGCGTGTGACGCAAGACTCAAGCACAATGCCTCGATTTTGACGGAAGCAGCTGGATAAAGAGTGGGGCCTCATACTGGGATTTGGAAGAGTAGGGGAGGAACCGTGTGGGAGGAGGGAGCATCCAGAGTCCTCTTCAGGCATTGAAGCTTGATACCTGTTAGCTACATAAGTAGAGATGCTAACTGGGTATTTCGGATGTGTGAGGGGAAGAGTCAAGGCCAGAGATAGAAACTGGGCTCGTAAAAGTCATGACTGTTGGGAAGAGAATAGGTTGGAGGTTGGACCCTGAGACATGTAACATTAGAGGCTGAAAAGAAAAGGAATACCCAGTTGGTTGGAGAGCCAACTGAAGAAAGTGTTTCTAAAAGGAGGGAGTAATCGACTGTGTCAACTGCTGAGCTACAATAAGATGAACTCAGGGCCAGTTATTGGACTTGGCTTGACAGAGGTTGCTGGTGACCTTGACAAGAGGGGTGGAAAGGTCTCAGGGAGAATACAAGGTAAGGTAAGGTGAGGACAGCAGCAAATTTTCAGGCATTTTACTATAAATGTGAGCAGATACATGGAGCAGTAGTAACTAAGGGTAAATGTGGAGCCTCTGGGGGGGTATCTATCTAGATGCTTGTTATAACACATCTGTAATATATTAAATGAATGATTTTCCTGATCCCTACATTTTTACCTCTACGTCTGAAAAAATGGTAATAAAAGAAATAAAATTAGTTTGATTATAACTAATGTTTGAAACATGCATTCTTTTTCCTGCACACATTTAGTCAAGGTTTTGTTGCTTGTTTTTAGACACAAGGTGGCATACAAATGGGCAACTAGACCAACGGGTCTGTTGGCCACAGCAAGTATGAGTATCGCCTCCTACTTTCCAGTTACTGTCATTGTTTTCCTTTCCCTAACACTTAAAAAGGGAACTTGCCTTTTTCTTTACTGAAATCAAATCTAGATGCTCCTAGGTGAGCAATGGAGATGAAATCTCCACTGGGGAGTAGTGACCAGGCCTCCTGGGGACAATGCCCCCACCTTCTCCTTGGCGATCTCTCCCTATTATCACCAGCATGTACTTTACGCCAAAGGACGCCTCCTTCCCGAATTCCCCACACACCTGAGATCATATTGGAACATTTAAAAAAGGTTTTCACTGAGGATTTGAGGGCTAAAAATGGAAAGAGTCATAAAATGGAACTAGATAATCTGGTTTATAAACATAACTCACTCATCTTTGACTCAAACACTCATATCAAGAAGACTCCCTGACTGGCTCCATGTGGCAGGGGTTATCTCTAACCCCAGCCCACCAGAATGCTACCAACTGTGCCTAGATATCTCCAAGTCCAGATGAGAAGTGGAGAGGAAAGGAGAGGTTCTCAACCCACCTGGTCCTAAGAATCACCACTTTCTCAGGTGATTGACAGTAATGTCCATGCATCCCGGGACTCAAGGACAAGACAGTCTCACTCTGTGTCCCTAAGAAGACACCTACATGAGATTAGAAGACAATCAACCCAAGATCAACATAGGACATACACACATCAGATACAAGCAGGTCTTCTGTTATCATCTTATAATCGTAGGCACCACTGGGACCTGGGATCTCCACCACCACCCTAACTCACTTCATGGTAACCCAGGTCTGTGTTGGCAGGGCCAGTCTGGGTGAGAAAGGAGGGAAAAGAAGTGAAAATAAACCCTTTGGAGTTGCTCTCCACTGCCACTTGTCATTTCTCAAGCCCCAGTGTAAGCCTGTAGGGAGCAACCTCGCGGCCGACTCAGTCCTCTCACAGGACACCCCACACTTAAGAGAACCTCAGAAAATATGTATGAAGCTCACTGAATCTGCAAATGAAATACCTTTGTCCAGTGGTGGGTTTAAAAAACTATCGTTGTCATCTGAGTATACTTACAGATGTGTGTGGAGTGTGCATGGTGGTGGTAGGGAAGGGTTTCTCTTCTGTCGTTTGGTTCTTATTTTCAATAAATCCTATTAAAAATTCCAAAATCTCTTGCGCACCAGATGAGAAACTGTGACTTCATTTGGAAGGGAGATAGATAACGTTCTGTTTTGAAATAGTAAGTATAACAATGGAAAGGCAAGCAGATTGGTGGGAGCCAGGAGTGGGGATAAAGAAGGATTTGACCTCAACTGTATTAGTCTCTCTCAGGAACTAAGGGATTCCTGCTTCCTCTGGTCCTACTGAGCAACATTACTTTCAGAGCAATAGCAAGAAGGGTTCATTCCAGGTCTCTCAAGTTGAAACTCTGGATACATTTCTCAAAAACAAAAAAATTAAATATAGTGGCTTATAGCATTACATACTACTGGTACTACTATTGGTACCATGATATTTTGAGACATAATAATAGTTTTTGTGGGCTAGCTAAGAGCTTAATCACTAGGTACATCATTGTTTCCATCTAGAGATTCATTCCAAGTTCCAAACAGATGACCTAAATTTTAGAAAAATATTGGTTAATTGGGAGTGATTGTGTGTGTGTGTGTGTGTGTTTCAAAAAGGTAAGATTTCAAGTTTCTACTTTTGAAGTATATAGTTCACCTTAAAAGCTTTCCTAAGAGATATAGCAAATATTGTAAGTTAGGTGACAAGAGACCAGAAACCCGATGGTGTAGACTAAAAATAATGGAACACATTAATCTAGCCAATGTATTTCTTCATATTCAATCACTGGCAAAACACAAATGCAAATGGAAAGGATAATTCCAATCTCCCTTAACGAAACCCTTAACTAGCTTTGTAATACAAAGTTTCCCTTGTCTAATACATAGTCAGCATGTGTTCTCTGCATGGATATAAAACAGCATAAAACACATTCTTTGTCCTTGAATAATTTAGTCTTCTGGGAAAGGAGACAGGAAATCCTTAAAGAGGGGTAGCTGCTTAATAAAACACCATCATACTTTCTCACTAATTATATAAAAGCAAAAGATCTAAAAGGTGAAGAGAAGACCGTTTAATATCTTTTTTACTTTCCTAAACTGTGGTGATGATATTCTCCAAAGCAGAAATTCGATTATTTGGGATAACAATTAAGAATGTATATGAAAAGGAAATATCTAAATCCGAAACTGTGCTAGTAATTGGCATACTATAAATAACACATAAACATATCTATATATAAATGTTAAAAATTCCCACTACCTTAAATTCCAAACCAAAATCATCTCTATCCTTACCCTGCCTAGACTAGGCATTGCTGTTTTCAACGACGTTCTCAAAAATCCAAAAGTAGGTTAGTAATTTTCTCTATCAATCAGTCATTCATCTGAATCTACTGAGTAACCTTCCAGTAACTTCTATAGTGCCACTTACTCTAATAATCTCATTAATTATAGGATAAACACAAAATACTCAATTAGAAATGATGTGATAATTTTCTAAGTGATGTCTTTAAGTCCCTGTATAAATTTAGTGATGGAAGCATGACTAAAACCTGTCTTTCGGCTCTCAAACCAGTATGCTTTCCAATTCCTAGTCTTCCCTATCCCTACCTTCAACATCGAAGAGTCTATAAATTATCATTTCAGTTTGCCAGGAATATTTCCATCTATGTTTTTAGTAAACAAGGGTGGAGACCGAGCTTCATTCACGTCTTAATCCTTGATACCTACAGAGGAATAGAGTGGCTTGAATATAGGTGGTCCATAAATGTTTACTGAACTAAATTGAACCAGAGATATTTTGCCATTCTCTTCATTTTCTATGTCCTAATCAATTCAAGTTTCATCTGTATTAATAATAGAATGACTGGGGCGCCTGGGTGGCTCAGTGAGTTAAGCCTCTGCCTTCGGCTCGGGTCATGATCTCAGGGTCCTGGGATCGAGCCCCACATCGGGCTCTCTGCTCAGTGGGGAGCCTGCTTCCCTCCACCCACACCTGCCTGTCTGCCTACTTGTGATCTCTGTCTCTGTGTCAAATAAATAAATAAAATCTTAAAAGAAAATAACAGAATGACTCTGTGATTACAAATCGCAAAGATAGTTCCTACCTGGAAGTCACTTATTTTAATCATAAACTACTTGCTTGTATATAATGGTATGTGTGTGTACAGATACATATATACACACAAAAAATGGTCGTTGATCTATTAATATTATGGTCCTTGATATATTGTCTTTGTTTTTCTATTTTATCATTATATATGCACAACTTGATTATAAATTTCTTAAAGACTGAGTACTATGTTGACTGTATTGCTCTTGGAATAAAATCCAGGCACTGTACAATGCTCCAGTGAATAAATGTGCATTAAATCTACTTTGGCTTCCATACCAGGTGGCGGGGGGGAGAACGCGCTGACAACCAGCTCTTCAATTTCTATTATTTTCTACCAACTACATATTTTGGTCTCTAAACATTCATTTAGAAATTATAACTCTACCTTACTTTGGAGGAAAGGACCAAGGGCTTCTCAAAATTCACTTGAAAACATTCCTGGGAATGCTGTTTCTTGATGTGGTTTTGGTTACACAGCTGCAACCTAATCATCTATGTACTACTCTATACTTCAGTAGAAAGTCCAAAATATCACCTGGGGTTTTTTTACTATATACTTTTACTGCTAATAAAACTCTCACATCAATAATATAATGAAAAAATCTGTATGACTGAGACAAGAAGAAAGGAAAAAAAATATATAGTTCTCACAAATAATCCTAACCCTCCTGAAATCCTGTATGTACCTTCCTACATTCTGGTATTTTTGTTCAGTGATGTAACTTAAATTATCTCTTATACATCTTTGTTCATAGATGGTATACACCCATCAACACAGAGCTCTTAGGTGGAGGGGGGAAAATCTGTTACACAGTGACACCTGCTGGTTTTAGTTAGAAATTTGAAATTCCAAGTGAAGGACAGATTCC
Source organism: Lutra lutra (assembly GCF_902655055.1). Classification (NCBI taxonomy): domain Eukaryota; kingdom Metazoa; phylum Chordata; class Mammalia; order Carnivora; family Mustelidae; genus Lutra; species Lutra lutra. The sequence continues at coordinate 19,564,219 of NC_062283.1, read as the reverse complement.
TTAGCATCAAAAGTTTGCTTAGTAGAATTAAACATTAATGTTTTCCATTTTATTAAATTATTTTTAAGAGAAATTTAATATGCAATTGAGGACATCTTTTATATTTTGCGACAATGATTTCACTGTAGCTTTATAACCTATTTTCTTAAAAAATGTACATTTCCAAAAAAGCTGCTTAAGCCTTCATACTACATGACATTTTTAAAAAAGTGATTTGACTTGTGGCTTTCTTTTCAAATTCACTACAAATATATTTTAAGGGAATGCATTATTTAAATTTAAAAACATTTACAAGATATTTTCTTTGTAGAACTGTAATTTTAGCAATATAAGCAGTTCCATAAAAGTCGAGAATTACATCTATGTAATAGAGAAACTTTGAAACACAATCTAGCTAACCTCATACATTGACTCTTTCCTCTCAGCTTTACTGAAATAACTGACATATTACTTTCAGGTGTACAATGTGATTTATGTATATATTGCAAAATGGTCACAGTAAGTTAATATCCACCACTTCACAGCTATAGAATTCTTTTCTTGTGATGAGAACTTTTAAGATCTATTCTCTTAGCAACGTTCAAATTCACAATATAGTACGGTTTATTACAGTCACAGTGCTGTACATCTCATGACCTAATTTATTTTCTAACTGAAGGTGTGTGCCTTTTGACCTTCTTTGCTCATTCCACTCACTCCCCACCCCCACACCTCTGGCAACCACTGATCTGTTCAGTTTCTGGGAGGTTTTTTTTTTTTTTTTAATTCTACATAAAGGTGAGATCATATACAGTACTTGTCTTTCTCTAACTTATTTTACTTATAATGCTCTTAAAGCCCATCCATGTTTTCACAAATGACAAGATTACCTTCTTCTCTATGGCTGCTTAATATTTCATTGTGTATATATAATCACATTTTCTTTTCCTATTCAACCATTGATGGATTTAGGTCAATTCCACATCTTGGTTGTGGCAAATACTGCAGTGAACATAGGGGTGCAGATATCTCTTCCAGATAGTGGTAATGTTTCTTTTATATACATACCCAGATGTGGAACTGCTGGATCCTCTGCTAGTTCAAGTTTGAATTTTTGGAGGAACCTCCATACTGTTTTCCACAGTGGCTGCACCAATTTACATTCCCACCATGAGTGCACGAGGGTTCCATTTTCTCCGTATCTTTGCCAACACTTGTTATTTCTTGTCTTTTTGATAGTAGCCACTCTAACAGGTATGACATAATGTCTCCCTGTGGTTTTGATCTGCATTTCTCTGATTAGAGATGTTCAACACCTCTTTATGCACCTGTGGGCCATTTGTATGACTTGTTTTAAAAGTTGTCTAATCAGTTCCTTTGACCACTTTTTATTGAATTTTTGCCTTTATGCTACTGTTTTACTTCTTTATATATTTTGAATATCAACCTCTTATCAGATACGATTTGCAAATATTTTCTCCCATTCCATAGTTTTCATTTTTTTGATGTACAGAAGCTTTTAAAGTTTCACCTTTTGCCTTTGGTAGCAAATACAAAAAAAAATTAAAAAGTCAAAGATCTTACCCCTGTGCCGTCTTCCAGAGCTTTATGGTTACAGGTCATACATTCAAGTCTTTAATCCATTTTAATTTTTGTGTATGGTATAGTGATCTAGTTTCATTCTTTTTTTTTTTCTAGTTTCATTCTTTTTTTTCTAGTTTCACTTTTTTTTTCTAGTTTCATTCTTTTTTGCATGTGGCTGTCCAGTTTTCCCAACACCATTTACTTAAGACACTATTCTTCCCCCATTGTATATTCCTGATTCTTTTGTCCTAAATTAAATGACCACATACATATGGGCTTATGTCTGGGCTCTCTATTCTGTTCCACTGGTGTGTCCGTTTTTACACCAATGCCATACTGTTTTGATTACTATAGCCTTGTAACATACTTTGAAATAACAAAGTGTGATGCTTCTAGCCTTGTTCTTCTTCCTCAACATTGCTTTAGCTACTCAGGGTCTTTTGTGGTTCCAAATTTTAGGATTATTCTAGTTCTGTGAAGAAATGCCATTGGAATTTTGTTAGGGACTAACACAACCTAGATAACACATGTAATCTGTAGTAATTGTATTGAATTTGGGTAGTACCGACATTTTTAAAAATTGTGTAAGTCTTCCAATCCTTCAGCATGGATTATCTTTCCATTTATGTCTTCTTCAATTTCTTTCATCAACATCTGGTAGTTTTCAGTGTACAAATATTTTACATCTGGTTATATTTATTCCTAGGTATTTTATTCTTTTCCATGGCAATTGTAAATGGGATTGTTTTCTTAATTTCACTTTCTGATTTCTCTTACTTTTTTGTTAGTGTATAGAAACACAACTGATTCTTGTGTTGATTTTGCATCCTTTAACTTTATTGAACTTGTTGATTAGTGCTAACAGTTTTTGGTGAAATCTTCAGGGGTTTTCTATTTATCATGACATACGTAAAACTGTATATTTGCAGATAACGGTAACTTCTTTCATAGTTAAATTTTTCACCCATACATGGTGATTATTTGTTATGAGGGTTAAACTTCTCCAGGTCTGCCCAGTCTCAATCAAACTTGATTTTCTTTTTTTACACTTAAGGGAGGAAAACAATTAGTTCAAAGGAATAATGGGAACCTCATATTCTGTATTCACTTTCATTTTTAAAAAGTATAGTACTGCCCATGTTGACTATGAAGTCGATTTGCTGGCCAGGAGGGTTAAATACATTGTAAAGGGCTTGTATTCCTTTTCCTTTAAGTGAAGGCTGGGCCATTTGCGCCTGGTGTGTGTGTTGACTGTTCTCAGCAACCTCAAATCATAATGGCATTTATCTGCCTTTTAACCTTGGCCACACTCATATTATTTTCTATCCTGTGGCCCAGTCTGAAACAGTAGTAAATACCTTTAGTAATTCAGAATATTTTAGAGGACTGAAATACTGACTTACTAATCTTTGTAGTACATAAAACATTCTTAAAAAAAAAAAAAACAACTATGTAATGGTAAATAAAAATTGGAGACATATACACTGTGGATTTTCATGACAATATTTATGGAATTTTTTTTCAAAAAAGATAAAAGAATTATCTAGCTAATGTGGCTGGTTCAATGTTAGGGGAACAAAACACAATATATATTCCTTGTATTTCTATTACTTTACTTTTTTTCCAAAAAACAAAGTACATAAGGCTTTGTTACAAGGATGAAGTAAGATAAAATTACATATAAGGCACTTGAAAGTACAATGTAAACTGTAAGCTATAGGCTGTGTTATACAAATATGAGTATTGATTACTTACCTTAAATAAATTTTGATTATTTCTGCAGAGATTATTAGAATCTTGAATTTTTGTGAGGATCGGATGTTAGTGTGCTTATTAATTTATTGTTCTGTGCGGTACACCACCTGTGAAAATGTCAGTTTCTTTTTTTTTTACAGAACATAAATATGAAAATATCAAAGGAAATACTGCTGTTTGTTAATTTTGCCAGATCAATCACAAGAGAGCACTGTTTTTAGCAGTTAAATTTTAAAAATGAGAGAAAGGAAGAGAAGGCTGTGATACGACTGATTTTGACATTCCAATCATTCTGTGACCTTGAGTTGCACGTAAGTCAATAAAATATTAAGATCCATATTTATTGGAGTTGAAAATTAATGAAATGATTATAAAACTTTTCTGAAGGGCTAAGAACAAAATACTAGAAAATATATTTTCTATAATGGTAGATTCAAATATTTTAACTAAAAGAATGTTTAAAATATTTTTCTGGTATTGTTCATCCTGAGATACAGACTTACAGCACCAAATGGCAAAGAGCCTCTAGGGTACAGTTTCAGGAAAAGCAGTCATTATGCTAAATTCCAAAGCAATAAAACCCTCCACTTTTAATTTGTAATGGCAACCAGAACCTAATACATCAAAATACATGCATGGCAAGAAACAGTTCATAAAGTGAATGGAAGTGTTCAGATGGAAAGCCTATGTGTTCTGGGAGCAAAGAAGAGAACCTACAATGTATCTGGGAGGCATTTGTGACTCCTCCAGGTTTTCATGGCATTTCTGGTTTAATACCACAGATCTAGTACCTCTTATCTATATATCCATAATATTTACATATTCACAAACCACAGTATGTCCTAAAAAGAAAAGAATCCAAAATGAAGTATTCAGATAAAAGTGATATAGGTTCAGAACAAGACTATATTGTCTTCAGTAGCTCACAACCAGTAAAAATTAAGAATCCATCAGAAGTAATAATCAAATTAGTTCACAGATAATAAATAATCAAATGGACAATATTTGCCACAATAATTAAAACGGAAGGTATCACTTTTTATACCAGAATACGGACATTTCTTTTGGAAGTGAATTTTAATATAGTAAAATCAATGCATATTTGTCTAACATGCTATTTCTGGGGGTGCCTGGGTGGCTCGGTCATTAAGCCTCTGCCTTCGGCTCAGGTCATGATCCCAGCATCCTGGGATTGAGCCCCACATCGGGCTCCCTGCTCGGCAGAAAGCCCGCTTCTCCCTCTCCCACTCTCCCTGCTTGTGTTCCCTCTCTCTGTGTCTGTCAAATAAATACATAAAATCTTAAAAAAAAGTTATGCTATTTCTGTACAGAGAAATCTCACTAGCTACTGAATATCAAAAACCCTGGGGAAAAATTTTAACTTTTTTTTTTCATTGCAATGTAAATAAATGGCAACAACTGAAGGCAGATAGGAAAGAGTGAAATTCCATACCAAAATTTAGATTGGGAACTGGTTAACTGCCCTAAAGACATTTCCCCATCTCTGTAGCCTAGAAGGGCCCCAGCTTTAAGGAGCCACATCTACACAGGGGACAGAAGTTACACAGTTTGAGACTTGTGCATTAGTCTCCTCTGACGGGCATAACAAAATACTACAGATGGGGCAGCTTAAAAGAGATCTGGTATCTCATAGTTCTGGAGGCAGTGAGTCCACAATCACAATTCCAGAAAATTCAATTTCTGGTGAGGCTTGCAGAAGGCCAATTCTTGCTGTGTCCTCAGATGAACTTTTCTGTGTGTGCAAGTGGAGAGAGAGTGCTCTGTTGCCTCTTCCTCTTTATATAAGGATACCGTGTTATGGGATTAGGGCCCCACTTCATGTAACCTTAATTACCTTCTCAAAGGCGCTATCTCCAAATACAATCACATTGGGGGTTTGGGCTTCAACATATTAATTTGGTGGGACACAATTCAGTTCATAACAGGGACTCAGCTGGATGAACAGCAGGACTGATGAACCCCCCGAGGGTAGCACTCTCAATGAGTAAACTAGAAAGGACCTCAACGTGCCCTTCTTTACTCCAAGTAGATCTGTGAAGGGAAAAAAAGCCTCTTCTAGGAATGCTGACGCTCACATATGTTTGAGGATGAAGGTCTCACTACTTGTGAGTAAATGTATGTGCACGTGTGTATTCACGCACTGAAGGGCAGGTGAGACAGAGGAAGGAAACCCAAGATGAAAACGGAAGTGATCCAAGGTTGGTCATGCCCCAAGGAACGAACTGATACTTCAAGAAAAAAATACAAAAAACAGTATGTTCTCTATGGGAACATATTTTAAATAAAAATTCCCCAAAATAAAGTTTAGAAGAATACCAAGTCAACCAAAATCACTGATTTTACTAGAAAACAAATCACTGTACTTGTTTCAGACAACACTACAACAAATTGTAGATTTAGAGCCACAAAAAAAGGAGAAAAATACAAAATTATATATATATAGTATGTAAATACATTTATATAGTGTAGCATGTAAATATATATATATTTACATATATATAGTATGTAAATACATTTAATATGTTTTAAGATAAGAAAAAGAGGAAACAATGTAGCTATAACAAATGACCAGGAATGTTTGAGAAAGAAACATACAATACTTTGGAAATGGAAAAAAAAAAAAAGACTAATTAAAAACTCAATAGGTTATTTAAAAAAAAACTCTATAGGTTATAAATAGATTAGAGATGGTGAGAACACAAGAATTAGGGAGCAGAAAAACAGATTTAAAGAAACCATCCAGAATTCAACACACTGAAGAAGAAGAGACAGAAAATATGAGCCAAAGTGATACAAAGAACAGAGTGTGATGATTTCCCAAAGGAAAGAACAGAGAGAATGAGCAATACGCAATATTTAAAAGACATAATGATGGAAAATTTTCCAGAATTTATGAAAAGCACTAATTTTCAGGTTTAGGAAGCTCAATGAATGTGTACAGGATAATAAAAAGAAATTTAACAAAACAAAAAATACTGGAATTAAAACAAAAAGAAATCCACAGCTAGACACATTGTATTACAATGACTTTAATTGGGTTGGGTGAGCCTGGTGGTGGGTATTATGGAGGGCATGTATTACATGGAGCACTGGGTGTGGTGCATAAACAATGAATTTTGCAACACTGAAAAAATAAAATTAAATTAAAAAAAGAAAAAACCAAAGATAAAAACTGTAAGCAATGTGAGAGAAGAGACAGATTAGCTTCAAAGGAATACTGATCAGACTATGACATGATTTCAGAAGCAATAATGGAAGCAAGAAGACAAGGAAAGAATATCACTAAATACTGAGAGAAAATAACCATCGATCCATCAATCTAGAATTATAGAGTCAGCTATCTTTCAAGGATAGTAAAATGATAAACTGTGGGTAAGTCTAAACAAACACTGACTGCATACAGTAAAATAGCTATTTTTGGAGTTAAACTGAGATAAAGTAAAATTCTAATTTTACTTGATTTAAAATTCTAATTTTAGTTGAGTTAAATTTAGTTGATTGAGGAATCAAACTTTGTTCAACAGTTTCTAGCGTTTAGGAAGACAGTAAGGATACTGACTTTAGAATTTGTTAACTATGCAGATTAAATTTTTTGGTAAGCACTAAATTTTTACCTTCTAAACTAGGAGAGGGAGAATAAACAGGAAAACAAAAAAATTATAAGAAAGCAAAAAAAAAAAGGGCAGTGAGGAAACAGAAAAGGTAGGACAAAAAGCACGAAAGATGATATAAATGAATCCTAATACATTAATAGTTTCATCAAATTTAAATGGATTAGATAGAAAAAAATCCAGTTATAATTTTTAAGTTACAAATACTAACCAGCTGATGTGTGCAGCCTATATAAATTTTTAAAAAACCCCACATAATTAAAAGCAATAAAAAAATGAAATAAAAACATTTCTAGAAATAGAGACTATGACAACAAGAATCAATTCCAAGCTTGGAAGACAAAAAATTCCAAAGTTGTATGTACCCAACAACAAAGCTTCTAAATATAGAAAACAAAAACTGACAGAATTATAGGAAGAATCAGAAAACTCACCAGAGTATGAAATTTCAAAGTATCTCAGAATCTGAGGGATTACATAGAAGAAAAACAACAGTAAAACAGAGATCATCTGAACAACACAGTAAGTTTGGTCTAGTGGATACCCAAGAACTAGAAAACAGCATGTTCAAGTGCTAATGAAACACAGAAACTAAAAATATTTTAGGTCATAAGGCAAATAACAAATTTCAATATATCAATATAACAAAGTCTCTAACCACAAGCCAATTAAAGCATCAATCAACAAGAACAATTTAAAAATCTACAGGTTAAGAAATGAAAAAACATCCACAAATACGTAAGTCAAAATAGAAATCATAATGAAAAATAGAAAATACTTAGACCTTAAAAACAAATACTTTTATAATACTTTAAAAGGGCAGAACGTTACTTCACTTGATCATTATAAAATAATCCTGTGAGCTACACAGAACTCATTTCATCTCTGCTCAACAGCATAAACAGAAATGTTGTAAATTATGTAATTACTAATTTTTAAATGTAAATAAAATATCTGTCAAAAGTGATTTGGAAACTGTGAAATATAAGTGAAAATATTAAGGGGAAGGCAAACCAACTGTCTTTTTCACACACCATGTTGACTAGCTAACAAAGTTACAAAGAAAGAATTTACTATCTTCATGTTTACAGTTCAAAGAGCTTACCAACTCATTTGGGTTTAAGAAGTCCTTTAGATCCATGTATAAAATATACACACTTAGACAGTATTTATTATCATATGAGAGGAGCAGACACTATCAGAAACCTTTGCTGTGCAACTGGAGCAGCCACATTAAGAGCACGTTTGCTCTCACACACACAGTCCTGATTTCTTGGTTACGGCATCTGTTCAAATGGTGCGTTGGCAATTAATAGCATTCCAAAAACTGCCTACAGTACAAAGGGAATTTTCATTTAAGGTTCCCCTCCCTTTTCATGTGTGGGCTATTTTTGGAAGGATGGTTTTATTTTTTTTCATCCACTGAAAGAGAATTAAGAAAATTCCAACATGCCTTAGTGTCAGCAAGTGCTCTTTTTAGTCCAGGTACCAGAGAATGATTGATGAACCTGTCAAGCCTACAGTAGCGGACAGAGAAAGTTGGCCGAAGTTCAGTGTTATTGAAAGAAATCTCAAATACTTATTTCATCTCCTCTATTAACTTTAATCACATTTTCAACATGCAGCCAAGAATGAAGCTTTGACAGTAAGCCATAAATTTACACAAGCAAGCATTGTCACTTCTCTGCAGTAGCAACACTGAGATAACACAAGAAAGTTGGGTATTTTCTTTCTTGTGCCTTTCTTTACAGGAGAGCAATAAAAAATATTTGAAAGATTTATCCATACCTTGAATTCATTTGCTATAAATCTCAGAAATTATTGCATTTAATTTTGCTAGGTTTATGGCAAATAAAAAATCAACTTAGTTTCTCAATTAGGCTGTTAAATGCAGATTTTTTTAAAGATCACAGTGATGACAGAATTGGTACATGTTTCATCATAATACACCTGCTTATGAGAACAGACGTTAAACACTAAAAAAGGATTTACATTTAACATGGATCATTTGCCATGTGGGCAAACACTTCTGGTTTATTCAGAGCCAGAATCTTTATATGGTTCCAGAGGGACTCCTTGGCCAATTTTGCTGATTACTCATTACACAGTTGAAACATGGATAGACATTATTTATCTTACAAAGCTTACCCACAGCAAAACAGACACAAAAATGAGGTAAATACTATGGATAAGATTATGGTTTTTGGAAAGGCTAAACGTCAAATATTTTTTGGTAAGCTTTTCCTTCTAAGTCTGTTTTAAAAGCTGAAAATATTAAGTGCTGGAAGGCCACTTAACAAGTGTGTTTTGTCATTCAGTGAAACACGTGGCATCATGCTGTCCTGTAAAACCTGCAACCCTTCCCAATGGGCGGTTCAAAGACCAATGCGGCCATCTTTGCCTCGGTAGAGAAAAGATTTTGACTCTCACCTCTCTTAAATGGGATCTCTGTTCCAAAGACAGTTGTCTTTGTCAACATTACCCATGGAATAATACTGTATACATTCTTCTAATAGCCAAGGGCGTTATGACAGGTAGCTATTCTATCTGCCTTCTAAGCCACAATAACTAACCCAATATGGGAATGAATTAAATTATTTTTCTAAGTCTATACCTACAGTTCTCTGAGATAATCAACTGAAAAGACACCCAATGCTGATTAACAAAAAGCAAATTTATCCCATTTTTTTCCTCCTATCCTCCCCATTCAAATAGTCATATATAGGCACTTAAAACTGGAAAGTTGTGGCACTCTTCTTCTATTAGACACTTCATTAAGACTCCAATAGAACTTTCTTCTGATATAAGAGTGCCACTGAATATATTGCTAAGCTTGAAGCAGAGGCTAAATGGTTTGGTGGGCACAGTTTTTTGGGGGGAAGTCCATGTTCTCTTACTAAATTGTCACTGTTGTGGTTAAAGTTCTTAAAAGGTTGAAAATTTCGCTAGGTCCTTCTCCATCTCGGCATACTGTTCTTTAAGCCTCTCCATGGCTTTTCTGTGTTCTTCATCCACTTCAGCCTGTCTGCTGTGTTGTTCTTTCATGAAATCTTCCCACTGGGTGATATGCTGTTTTTCACTAGCTATTAAATGGTCATTAAGAATCTGAGAAAAGAAATTTGAAAGTCACATGACATTTTCCAGACAATTATTCTTCTATGCACAAGAGACAAACATAACTTTAACTCTTGGTATTTGCCTTCTACAACAATCAGCTTGAAAGTCACAATGCTACAACGGCACGGCAGTTTTAATATCCAACAAGAACAGGACAAATCAGAAACATCTAAGGCTTCTCTTACTGTGAGTGAACTCGGATGGTAACCGTATTTCTGAAATTTCTAAAGTGTCTAGTATCTTTAAGTGACAAAATCAAATACAATCCAAGTAAATTTTCATGTCTCTGTTTCTTCTCAAATTCCATTTAAGTGTATATAATTTTTAAATCAAGTGTAAAGAATAATTGCCAAAAGAAATCATTATTATGAGAAACCAAGGTGCATGTCTTACCTAAAATATTTTTTCGATGCATTAAAAAAGATTTTAAATTTAAAAAAGCTTTGGGGGCACCTAGCTGGCTCAGTCAGTTAAGCATCCGCCTTTGGCTCAGGTCATGATTCCAGGGTCCTGGGATTGAGTTGGGCTCCCTGTGCAGCGGGGAGCCTGCTTCTCCCTCTGCCTCTGCCACTCCCCCCATTTGTGCTCTCTCTTTGTCAAATAAATTAACAAAAAATCTTTTAAAGAAAATTTTAAAAAGATTTTAAATCTAAAAAAGACCTAAGATGCAAAGATTATTCATCACTGGAAAAGAACTCATGACATTTCTTCTGGTTTAGTTCCATTCCCTAAAGTAAATAAACACCAAAAGCATCTGTGCAAATAAGTTAAGTTCTTGAGATGTTCCTTAATATTTCTACATGAAGATGAAAAAATTTTCTTTTGACTACCACAACAATAAAGATAAAACAATGTATAAGTGAAAAGGTGTAAGTTTAGTACAATTTTAATCATCTCTGAATACATACAACAAAGAGAAGCTAAATAGGAAAAGAGAGTTAGAAAAATAATTTTATCTCCCTGCCTTAAATGTTCTACATACATGTCTTTAGAAGTCTGGATACAGACTAAGTCCTATTAAGAAAAAAAAAAAAAAGGGACAGATACAAACCATAAAAAGTTATAAAGCACCTAAAGCCATTATAAATTCCAGCACTCTAATGAAAACAGGACACCTGGCACACTCAGATACTGGTGCCCAGATGCTTGGTCACACCAAAGGGTAGCCAGTAGGGGAAAAAATGGGAACTGTGTTTTCATGCTGTCATCACATCCTTGCTGCTCCATTTTCTCTCTCATCTGAGATGATGATAAGCAGGATAAAAAGGTGGATAATCTGTTGTTCTCTAAGTATCTATGAAATGCATGTTTTTGCTACCTGTCCTGCGCATCTTATCTACTCCTAAAAACTACTGTTATAAAATGACATTATTTTCACTTTACACATGAAGATTAAGGTTTAAGGAAACTAAAGGTATTTCTCCACGGTCATTCAGCTATTAAGTTGAAGATTCAAACTTAGGTCTTTGTGATACCCAACCTATGCCTTTTTTATCCGAAGTGCGAATTGTATCTTTCCAGAGGAAGGTTTACACAGGTAGGAAAAGTCTCTTCTACAGGACAAAAACAACTACTATAAGAGCTTTTTCTTGCCAATCTGATCCGGTTTCTCTGCACAGAGGCTTTTCAAGTGAAACCAGGTTGGAGTGAGTCTGAAGTCTGCCTTAAAGTCAAACATTCCCCTAAAATATGTGCCCCAGACCAGGCACTACAGTGGTGGGGAGAGGGGTAGGGAGGGGTTTGCCGGTGGCAATAAAGTTAGGAAACAGGCTAAACAAAATTCAGAACTTTATTTTTTAACTTTTCAGCCTCATGGATTGTAATTCTCCAAAAGATGAATAAAACATGAAGAGTTCATTAAACTCTTTTCATGGAACTTTGGCAAAAATTATTATATTCTAAGAGAAAAGCCACAGTCAGACTAAAGATAGAAGAAAATGCATATAGACTTTCTCAAGATGGGATCCTGCTTTTAGCTGTAAACTATTTTTTTAGTAAGTCAGAAAATACTAAACATGCATACTCAGATGTTGCTTAATAGATTTTTCTTTTCTTTTTATTCTTTTAAGATATGCCATAATTGGCTCAGCCAACCCTGTGAGTTGGACCACAAGGCAACAGCCCTGATTCCACTTCCCACCAGAGAGCACTTTTTCCAGTGCAATTCAATGGAAAAATGATTTGGGAAGCATATAAACCTAACTTCAAATTCTGGTTCACTTGCTACCAGCTGCAGGACCCTAAGCAAGCTGAAGTTTAACTTTAAAATGAGGAAAATACTTTACGTTCATAAATAAATATGAAGTCCAGAGGTATTACATGTCCAGTTCCTAGCTCACTGCCTGTGGAACTTAATAAAAATTAATGTCACTATTATACAAATTATAAGCAAAACATCTAGAAGGAAAATCAAACCACTTTTTAACCTCCTCCTTTTTTGTCCTTTAATTTTAATAATTTATTTTTATTTTATTAATTTTAATAAATTCAATAAATTATTTAATAATTTATTTTTAAAGATTTTATTTGAGAGAAAGAGAGGGAGAAACCCTGCGTGCATGCATAGGTCCATGGGGGGCAGAGGGTAGAGGGAGAGGGAGAAGCAGGCCCGGGTTGAGCTGAGGGAGCCCAATGCCGGGCTCCATTCCAGGACCCTGGGATCATGACCTGAGCCAAAGGCAGATGCTTAACCAACTGAACCACCCAAGCATTCCTAGTTTTAGTAATCCAATTTCAGCAATGGATTCTTGTAATAATTTGAACAATACAGGCAACTCAAATAAAACTGAGTTTCCCCTTCCCATTCCTATACTCAATTTCAATCCTCCTTATCATTTGGCTCTAAGAAAGGACTTTAAGATGTCATTAAATACCAGTATGTCTATTTCGTAGTTTCAGAATATTATGACTAAAAATATATATATCCAACTAGCTTCTTCACAGATAGATAGATCACTCTTTGGCCTCACAGTTCAGGTAAAAAGAAGCTGAATGTGGCCTATGCTCTAATCTAGCTGAAATTTTAGTCTTGCTTTCTCATCAAGAACTTCTTGAAGTCACTCTTAGTTTTATCTCAGACTCTCACTTTTAATAAAAGAAAGTACTATGAGGGATGCCTGGGTGGCTCAGTGGGTTAAGCATCTGCCTTCAGCTCAGGTCCTGATCCCAGGGTCCTGGGATCAAGCTCCACCCAGCTCAGCGGGGAGTCTGCTTCTCCCTCTCCCCCCGGCTCTCCCTCTGCTTGTGCTCTCTCTCTCTCTCTCTCTCAAGTGAATGAATGAATGAATCAATGAATAAAAAAAGTAAGTGCTATGCAATCTTGCATTCTTCTTACCAATCAGTAAAGAAAATTAAAGGACAGCTTCTACGTTCATGTACTGCCAATACCATACTCTTTACATAAATAAATAACATCTGCCTAGCTGGAATAACATCTACTGAAACTTAGGGGGAGAACTATATGGTAAGTCTTTTTATTTTTTAAAAGATTTTATTTATTTATTTGACAGAGATCACAAGCTGGCAGAGAAGCAGGCAGAGAGAGAGAGGGAGAAGCAGGCTCCCTGCTGAGCAGAGAGCCCGATGTGGGGCTTGATCCCAGGACCCTGATATCATGACCTAAGACGAAGGCAGAGACTTAACCCACTGAGCCACCCAGACGCCCCTAGAGTAAGTCTTTTAATCCAACAAAAGAAAAAAAAAAGTCAAGTCCAATTACAAATACTGCAGTATTTGTGAAAAGCTTTTTTGATTCTGAATTAACTTACCTTACTTTACACACAATTCTAACCATGTTAATTAACTGGTTTCCAAAAGTACACCGTATTAAAAGTCACAAACTAGAAAAAAAATGCTGATAAATGAGATAGGAAGAAATGAAAGGCATCAGCCTTATGGGGAGGGAGAACACAGATACAAAAACTTAGAACACACATAGTATTTGAGGGTATTTGCCAAAGAGAAAAACTCTCTAATTCTCTGAGGACACCCCCATATTCACCATCGTGTAAAACTATTTTCAATAACTCCTAATTTCATAAAGAAATTTAGCCTATAATAATTTTTATGAAACCAGAAAAGTATGAAATATATTTTTTTAAAGATATCCTCCCAAAATAAAGTGATAAAAGTGGTGTGCCTAAAGAAGATAAAAACCTCAGCTGTGAGGTAAACTTGGCTAGATGGAATGTTCCATTTTCTAAGATTCCCATAAGGTTTTATTTTATGTAATAGCAGAAAAATTCCCAATTAGCTGTATGTTACATATCACCTAGGCAAAGAGTTAAAAAGTATTCTACAACAGAAGGGAAGGTTACCCTAGGGTCTAGCTATTCAAAATACACAGAAATGCAGTCTGGCCAGTTGTAACTTCCCTAGAATAGGACAAGGAGCTGAGCAGCGGCTTAATCGAAAGCAGCACATGAGCCCCCTAACAGACTGTCACAATACTTCAACTCCGCTGAAGCCATTCTAACGCCAACGTGCGCCCCAGCTCATACATGAGGAGGTTACAGAAGCCAAGGACTTAGCCCAAAATGCCAATGAATCTGGTCACAACTACAAAAAACTCTCAGAAATCAGGAAAAATCTTTTATAAATAACCACGCTAACTGCAGACCATCATCTCCTGGGCACATCACTTTCAGAAACAGCAATTCTGCTTTTATGTTCAAGAAATGGGGTTCTCATGAGAGACTATGGACTCTGAAAAACAATCTGAGGGTTTTGAAGGGGCGGGGGGTGGGAGGTTGGGGGAACCAGGTGGTGGGTATTAGAGAGGGCATGGATTGCATGGAGCAGTGGGTGTGGTGCAAATACAATGAATACTGTTATGCTGAAAATAAATAAAAAATTAAAAAAAATTTTAATAGCTAAAAAAAATTAAAAGAAATGGGGTTCTATGTGAGATTTAGTCTGAAATAAGTGTTCCTATAATTAAAACACATTTGAAAAACAATGATCCCATTTAACTCTAGTTATAGTCAAACAGCTTCATACAAGTCTGATAGGAAGTGATAGTTCCCTACATACGCACCAAATCCTTTCTCTAGCATCCTTTTTCCCGGTATTATAAAGAGTTCAATGAGTACTAAAGATTATTTCCTGATGTTTGTACAAACGTATTTCTTTAATAACAACAAAATTAAGTCACATCACATAGGATGGTCTGCAGCTTTCTCTTTTCAGCAATGATACAATAGGTACCGGGCACAGCAACAGCAGGAGGGTGGGAGAGCTCTGCCCTGGGTGCAAGTAATAAGACGGTGTATTGTCTGTAGAGAATTTACATCAAGGACACAAACAAATGAAAGACTGTTTTTTATCATCACCAGGCACTGACCATACTGAAAAATGTCGGTGATAAAATACTCTTAAACCAAAAATCTTTCTTTGGTCTAAAGCTCTACACAATTACTGAGGTTATTGTTGAATTTTAATAATGTGTTTCAAATTAACACGTTTTTATTATTTATCCTTTAATAAATTGTGTCTTTTACACTGAAGTGAATTTAGAGGACTTCCAGTTACAGAACCAGTCCTGGACAAAGATGAAGTCAGCTACACATGTTTATTTCCAAAGTAAATACCAAGTAGTCCAGAATCATTTCAGCTTTCTTTAGACACTAAGCCCCTCCAACCTCCGGGGAATTAAATATAACTGCACTTAAACAATGACAGTAGAGCAAATGCAGGTAAGATCTGAATCAGTTCAAATCCATTATTCTATACTACCATTTTTTTGTACTTAAGTTTGAGTATGTTTTTATTTAGACCTAAAATTTTTATATTATGGGGACACTGAGAGCCATCAGAACAACTGCCAAAGAATAAAGACAGTATTGCAATTTTTGGAATTCATTGTGATGTGATTTTTATGAAGCTCTTCCGGACTTATTCTTATGCTTAACACTTTTCTGAACTATTTATCTTATATTTATATTATATTACATTATTTATTATTTATTATTATTAATTTATATTAATATAAATATAAGCATTATATTTATATTAAATTATATTAATATAAATATAAGCATTATATTTATATTAAATTATATTAATATAAATATAAGCATTATATTTATATTAAATTACATTAATATAAATATAAGCATTATATTTATATTAAATTATATTAATATAAATATAAACATTGTATTTATATTAATGTCAAAGAAATTTCAAAATTATAATAAAAACCATTTTAAATCAACTGTGAGTCAAACAGATTAATAAATCTGTCTATACTATTTAATTTGAATAGTCAAACATCAAATTCAATGAGGTTATTAACCAATCTGCCTAAGAATCAAAAGCAAGCGGTAATATTATTACCATAACAGACAATATATAGGTGACGTTTTTTCTTTTTTTTTTTCCAAAAAGTAATCAATGCACTTAAATTTATTACTTACTTTTTTCCTTTGGTGTTATAGTTCTTTTAAGTTTTTTATTTTTTTATTGGTGTGACTACATACATGAAGTTAAAAACAATACCATCTGCATTTTTGTTCTTGTCATTCATTATTCTTTAACATCTGGCTTATTATTAAACATAATTTTGTTGGGAGAAGTGTTAAAAGAAGGTCTATTCTTGGTGTCAAATATGGTATGTATGCTGCTCCTATACAGACATATTTCCATGGACACACACTTAGAATAAGGTAGAATCAAGAGTAAAAATCCAGTTTTCTACTCTTTTTTGCTATATAACATTGTTTAAACCAAGTAATATATTAAATTATTAGTCTCAGGATTGGCAATGTTTTAAAAAATGACAGAAACTAACAAGTATTTCACATTCCAATTTCAAAAGTAATTAAGAGGTTCAAAAAACCTGAATACATCTGAATAGGTAGAGAAAAAGTATAGGCACACACTGTTAACCACTCGGGGACTTATATGTGGGGCTCCTGCTAATTTTCAAAACAAAAGTGCAACTAACTTTAAAATAGTTTTTCCTCTTCTAGCAAGAGTTTATGAGAGCATGTGGTATTAAAAATCAAGTCATTTCAGAACCAGATGAGTTTACTGGTGAATTCTAGAGAATACTTAAAGAAGAATTAATACTAATCCTTCTCAAACTCTTCAAAAAATCTGAAGAGGAGGGAAGACTTCCCAACTCATTCTGTGAGGTCACCAATGTCCTGAGACGAAAGCCAGATAAAGACACTATAAGAAAAATGGGGTGCCTGGGTGGTTCAGTTGTTGGGCATCTGCTCTCAGCTCAGGTCATGATCCTAGGGTCCTAGGATTGAGCCCATCAGGCTCTCTGCTCGGCAAGAAGCCTGCTTCTCCCTCTCCCACTCCCTCTGCTTATGCTCTCTCTCTCACTGTGTTTCTCTCTGTCAAATAAATAAATGAATCTTAAAAAAAAAAAAAAAGACACTATAAGAAAAAAACAAGTGCAGGTCAATATTCCTGATGAATACTGATATAAAATCCTCAATAAATTAGTGGCAAACTGAGTTCAAAAGCATATTAAAATAGTCACACACTATTTTGCTCTTGGAATGTAAGGATGGTTTAAAACACACGAAAATCAGTGAAAAAATATACTACATCAACAGAATGAAGAGAAAATAACCACATTAATCATTTCAATATAACGCAGAAAACGTATTAGTCAAAGTTCAAGACCGTTACATGGTAAAAACACTCCATAAACTAGTCATAGAAGGAAACGATCTCAACATAATAAAGGCCAATATGTGAAAAACTGACAGGTAGCTTCATATCCAATGGCAAAAAACTGAAAGCTTTCCCTCTAAAATCAGGAAGGAGACAACAAAATTTTGCTTTTGCCACTTCTCCTAAACATAGTATTAGAAGTCCTAGCCAGGGCAATTAGGAGAGAAAAAAAAGAAGGCATCTAAATTGGAAAAGAGGTAAAATTATCTGTGCTTACAGAGAGCATAGTCTTATATGCAGAAAACCATAAGGTTCCACAAAAAAAAAAAACCTCACTAGAATCAACAAATTCAGCAAATTTGCCAGATACAAAATAAAAACTCAAAAATCAATTGCATTTCTATATACTAACAATGAACAATTCAAAAAGGGTATTAAGAAAATTCTATTTACAGTAGCATTGAAAAGACTATTTGGGAATGAATTTAACCAAGGAGACTTGTACAAAAGACTTGTACACTGATAACTAGAAAACATTCTTTTTTTTTTTTTTTTAAGATTTTATTTATTTATTTGACAGACAGAGATCACAAGCAGGCAGAGAGGCAGGCAGAGAGAGAGAGAGGAGGAAGCAGGCTCCCTGCGGAGCAGAGAGCCCGATGTGGGGCTCGATCCCAGGACCCTGGGATCATGACCTGAGCTGAAGGCAGAGGCTTTAACCCACTGAGCCACCCAGGCGCCCCACTAGAAAACATTCTTAAAGAAGAAATTAAAGACATGTCAATGGAAAGTCACCTCATGTTCATGGATTGGAAGACTTAATATTGTTAAGATGTCAGTACTATCCAAAGTGATCTGCAGGGTGAGTGGAATCCCTATTAAATTCCCAATGACTTTTTTTACAGAAATAGAATACATCCTAAAAGTCATATGAAATCTCAAGTGACACCAAGTAGCCAAAACAATCCTGAAAAAAGAATGAAGTTGGAGGTCTCACACTGTCCTGACCATGTGTTCTACAGTTTTGATGACTGGGGCCTTGCTAACCCTGGAAAGAGAAACTCCCTCCCAGGGCTAGCTTATTCCTAGAGATAGGACTTAGGACTCCCCTATGAGTGTACCTTTTATATGCAAGCCAACCAACTGAGAGTCCATACCCCAACCACCTTTACTGGGATCTCAGCCCCTGGGCCACTATCTACCTGCTCTAATCACACAAGGCCAGACAGCCCTTATCCCCTAGAGCCTGCTGAAATTGTTCAAATTAGCCAATCCTAAGTCTGCTAACACTGTCTCACATGTTCTTTCCTGCTGAAACCACAATAATATGAATGATAATAACCTGTCTCCCCGCCCCCCACCCCACCTCCTGACTAACCTTGGTGCATCCTCATATGGTCCTGTGTGGTAGAGCATGCAACCTCCACTTGGGAACTATGATAATAAACAGTCTTTCCATGGCAGTCATCCCTTTATCAGTTGGTCTTACCATATCTGAATAATAATAAAACCTTCATTTTACAAAATACATTTGTTGATTTCAGAACTTACGACAAAGCTACTGTGGTCAAAACAGTGTCATACTAGTGTAATGAAAAACACACAGACCACTAGAATAGAAGTGTTCAGAAATAAACCCTTAGATAGATGGTCAAGTGATTTTTGATAAGAATGTCAAAAATCATTCAATAGGGAAAAGGCAATCCTTTCAACAAGTGGTGCTGGAAAACTGGGTATCTACATGCAACTAAAAATGAAAATGGACCTTTACCTTGCATCATATACAAAAATTAACTCAAAATAGGTCAAAGATCTAACGGTCAAGATCTAAAACTATAAAATTCTTAGAAGACAACAGGGGGAAAGCTTCATGACATTAGATTTAGCAATGATTTCTTGGCTATCACACCAAAAGCAGAGGCAACGAAAGTAAAAATAAATTGAACTTCATCAAAATTAAAAGCTTGTGTACATCAAAGGACACTATCAACAGAGTGAAAGCCAACCCACAGAATAGAAGAAAGTATTTACACATCATATGTATGATAAGGGGTTAATATCCAACATATATTAACCAACTCCTACAACTCAATAACAACAAAAACAAAACCAAATAACCTGATTAAAAGATGGGCAAATGGCTTCAAGGAACATTTCTACAAAAAAGACATACGAATAGCCAATAAACAAAGGAAAAGATACTCATTAAAGTAATGATAATGATAATCATTAAAGAAATGCAAATCAAAACCACGATAAGATACTATCTCACACCCATTAGGACTGCTGCTACCAAAGAAACAGAAAATAACAAGTGTTGACAAGGATGCAGAGAAAATGGAACACTTGTGCACTGTGGATGGGAATACAGAGAGGTGTGACTACAGAAAACAGGATGGTCGTTCCTCAGAAAATTAAAAATTGAATTACCAATTCATCCAGTAGTTCCACTCTTGAGTGTATACCTAAAAGAACTGAAGGCAGGGGTTTGAACAAATAGGTGTACACTCAAGTTAATAGCAGTGTTATTCACAACAGTGGTAATGTGGGAGCAACACAAGTATCCAAAGGCAAATGAATGGATACACAAAATATGGAATATACATATAATGGAGTCCTAGTCATTCTTTAAAAGGAATGAAATTCTGATACTGGCTATGACATAGGTGAACAAAGAAATAAGCCAGTGACAAAAAGATAAATGCTGTACTATTCCACTTAGCACAGGTACCTAGACTAGTCCAATTATAGGGACAGGCAGTAGAGTGCTGGTTGCCAGGAATAAAGGAAGTGGGAAAGGGCAGTTAGTGTTTAACAGGTAGAGTCTCAGTTGGGGTAGATGAAAGTTCTGGAAATGGATAGTAGTGATGGTTGTAGAGCAACGTGAATGTACTTAATGTCACAGAACTACACACTTAAAAACTGTTAAAATGGTAAATTTTATGTTATACGTATTTTGCCACAACAAAAAAATTCTCATATCAGGTGTCAGAGGGTTCTTTCTAAATGGAATCAGTTGCATTCTTAAATGAGTGGATAAATGTATTTTTAAAATAAAATTAGAAAATGCCAACTTTAAAAGAGAAGGAAGGGAAGTTTATAAATGAGCTACAACTGTGTACAGAGTATTTCGCTGTAATGATTTTTATTTTTCTCTACAAGGAAGAAATAGTAATAGAACATTGACTTACATATATCTCATGAGAGATAAATTTAAAAAGAAGCCAACCTATGTCTAAGAACAGGTCTATAAGTGAAATGTAGGATACATAATAAAAACAAAATTTTGTATATATTATAGTCTAAGTCAGTGATTCTTAACCTGGGGGGTGGGGTAGATTTAAACCATCATTTAATTTTCTCTTGTCCCTTAAACTTTTGGTTATCACAGCACACGTTAGGGGGAAGGAAGTGCTATTGGCAGGTGGTGGGTAAAAGCCATAGATGCTTCTAAACATCCTACCAACCTGCCACAACAAAGAATTATCTATTCTAAAGGTCATAGTGCAGAGGTTGAGACATCCTGGCCTACAGGGAAACTCTGAATAAGCCAACTAAGGCCTAAAAGGCCCTTTCAAACATCTGTCAGTATACACTGTCACTAATTTAACCTAGGCCTTATACCAAAAAATGAAAAAGAATCGACTGCAGTAAGAAGTGTCAGAATGTGACAGCCATCAGAAAGGATTTTAAACAGACTACTGCATACTGATCTATTCCTTTGTACTGTCAAACTCCGTGACGAACAACGTATGTGCTATTTCGTTGCTCTCATGAAAAAATCGTGCAGGGATGTAACTAAAATCAAGTGAGTATCTGTAGACAAGATGAATCAGAGGATTTGTATTTATTATTATCTCTAATATGGTAGAATATGGCTTCAAAAGTTGACATGTGTGCATGGACCTCAGTTTAAACTGCTGATGGGTATTCACAGCGTGTTTCCCTTGATGGTATATTTTTAAGTCCGTGAATTTTCTAAACTAGCTGTATTTTCATTTCACTACTTCTAATGCTAGCTTCCAAAATGCAACTTTGTACTAGAGGGTAGTTTTCAAGACATATGTTAAACAACTGGGGAATGTGCATTTATTGTTCTTCTGAATGTACTTTTAGGTATCAATTGTGGGAAGTGTAATTTGGATGAATGACGTTTATCATAATTTACTTCCCACAGAATTCCACATATTGTCTTGACATAAAAGAATTAAAGATTAATGGCAATAGTCTATTTTATTCCATTACTACTCCCATCTTTCTTTGTTCTGAGAGCCATTCAAATATACAAAATGTAACCAACAGTATAACCAAGGGCAACAATTAACACGAGGCTGTACGACCCAGCTAGAGGTCAGTTTTGCTTTGTACACATTTGCTAGATGAAAATTTAAACTTGTCTGTATCTTTTATATATATGTAATCTGAAACCTCTGCCATGTCAGTTTCTGCAGAAATCAGATACAGCAGTATAGAAAAAGGGTCCTTAAAGATACATATTTCAAATGTTCTGCTAACTAGACAAGCACTAAAAAAGAAACAGAAACTAAAGGTTTATTGATCTGCAGAATATGAAGAATTATTACTTTTCTCTGAGTGTTGTCTGAGAAATGCATCTTTGTGTAACATTCAGCTGGTCAATTTTATTAAATTATCTTGAGAAAAGAAAATAATTGGAGTGGATTCTTACACATGTAGCTTCGTAAATGCCATGAGCATGGCACAGTTAGTGAAACACATTTCAGTACATCCTAAAATACTAATTTTTAATGTGCATTCCACATTAAAAAATAGTTCAGTAACATTCTCCGACATAATACCTGTAAGAAATATATGTAAGACTAACATAATCTAAGGCCTTTATTATTTCTTAAAGCCATTTTTATTCAAACCAAGGTACAGTATCTTAGTATCTTTTAATTTAAGAAATCGTGAATGCGTGGAATTCTCAAATGCTTCACCAACTGAAGAGGCCACAGCAGGGCTCCTACCCACAGAGTGACTGCCTGCACCTTAAACAATAATTGAGCTGGCCGGGGGAAAATGGTGCCTTCCACTTGATGCAGTACAATCTGCAAAGCTGTTTCATGCAGATTATACGCTACAATTTACCTGGTAAGGAGAAAAATCAACCTGTCAGGTAAGTGTAACTGGTATATATTTTGCAACTGAGGAGCTTGAAGCTCAAGGATTTGTGTAAGGGGATGAGGCGAGCCAACAAAGGGAACACCGGAAGTAGAGGACTCCAGGTATTTTCTCACCTAAGCTGGTCATTTTCCTACTTATGCACTGTTAGTACACCAAATGTGAAAAAATTCCACGTGACAAGAGAAATTATTCCAATTAGATTTAATTTCAGGTCAGTTCTGCTTAAGAGCAGCAAGAACTGCCATTTTGTCACAACCGTAACTGTTCTGACAAGGTCTTAGGGAAGAAAGATCAACGGTGTCTGAGCGCATATTTACGTGAATCTGCTTAAGTCATATAATAACATGCTACACAGAACACTCTTTAAAATTTTTATTTTGAATAAATAAATAAATAAAAAGAATTGCTTATTTACGCAACAGCCAGTATAGCCAGTGTGCTATCAAATAGCTTTTCTGCTTCTCAAAACCAGAAATGCTGCTGGTGCCCTCCACCACAAATTGTTTAATATAGCATTCAAGATTCTCCACAATCATCTCCGGAAATAACCATTTAGATACTCTACATAGTGGCTGTGCGAGACTATGGACTTCTCACGTCTTCTGTCTTTGCTTACACTGTATCCCCTCATCCTACAATAGCTTTCTTCCCATCCTCCATCAACTGAATTCCTACTCACTGATTAAGGTTGGGCTCGAATGCCACCATGTTCCTACTACATTACTCCTTCTGCCAAGATCCTACAAAATTCTTTGTAACTTGAACACAGCTCTTACTTTATCCTACATCATACTAGTGTTAGTGGTTTGAGACTCCTCTTCTGGATTGTTAGTTAGTTCCTGAGTATATGAACTGCCTTAAACTTAACAATCTAAAATCTTTCATCCCCAGTGGCACCCCACAGAGTAGAGAAACAAAAAATATCTGCTGTCCAGCCTGGGATGGTCCACATGAGCTCCTGTGCCTGCCTTTACAGTGCTCTCTGGACACTGTACACACTACACCCTGACAGGTTTCCCAGTGGCTTTGCCTTGCCATTCTGTCAACATGCTCAGGGGCCCTGCTTCCTGACCCAGCCTGCCAGGCCCCTACTCCTCCTGGGCAGTCTTCACCTGCCTGAATGTCAAGTCCTTTCAGTAAGGTCTAACTCACCAAATTTTTGAATTTTTAAACTCTGTATTGATATTTAGAGTTAAACAGAGGCTGTGGAAACTTAAACTCTGGCAAGGTTTTTTCACTCGGTTTTTATACAGTGCAGATCTGAACACAACCCATTCCATAGAAATGGAGATAGTAACACTTGTTGATACATAAAATGCATTATATTCAGAATGATTTAGTATTTTCAACATTTCTTAAAAAGCCTATCTTTGTTAGTTTACAACAATGATTAAGTTATAAAAATACATAAATTGTAAGTGAAAACAGCAAAAAAACCCCCATAGGAACTTAAATTCTTGTGCTGTTTTTCCACATCTGAATGTACTTAAGATAGACTTTCAATAAGCAAAGCACTACTCACCAAGTGATTCACATACTCATAGGACTATTCATTAAATAACTCACCCACAGGCATGAATCCTTCCTTTTCTAGAAGAAATATACATAACCTGCTCATCAATGTTTCATGCTTAAAAAAAAGATTTATATTTCTAATCTGGTGGGTATTTTTTGTCCTGTGTAAAAGTCTTATTCTCTGTTCTCAATCAGACAAATATTACTTTCGGGGAAAAGATGGTAATGTTGAGAAAGAAAAAAGAAGAGGTCTACAATTTGAACTAGAAGAATATGAATGGTGCAATCATGTGTTCACACCTCTTCAACGTATCTTTAATGAAATGGTCATTTTTAAATCTTTTAAATCACTGCATAAAGAAAACAAATTTGAAGGTTGTTTTTTTAAATCAAAAGCAACTGCTGGGGCACCTGGGTGGCTCAGTGGGTTAAAGCCCCTGCCTTTGGCTCAGGTCATGATCTCAGGGTCCTGGGATCAAGCCCCACATTGGACTCTGTTCAGCGGGGTGCCTGCTTCCCCCGCCCCCAACCCCGCCTGCCCACCTGTGATCTCTGTCCATCAAATAAATAAAATCTTAAAAAAAAAAAAAAAAAGCAACTGATAACAATATGATGACAGTAAGAGTTATAGACCCCATTAGCCAAACGATCTACTTTTACCTTCCTTCGTTCCTGTTCCCTCTGTTGGAGTCTACAGACTGAGTCAGAAGCCGCTTGCACTGAAATAAAACAGACAATGGGTTTCAGTCAGCAGTCCTTATTCAAGACTTACCTGAAAAAAACAAAACAAAACACACCAAAATTTGGATTGTTTCAGATCTCATGAAGCTATACAAAAGAACTGATCCTATTTTGATCATGGTGAGGTGGCTAGAAGGGAAAAAAGAAGTTTTGCTAGTATATTAGGGATGCCGTCATTAGAACCACCATCATTCTTGAACCTTGAGGTACAAGCCAAGGGCATTTTAAGTACTAATTCCAATGACAAGTTGTCAACAATGACTACAGAATTCTCTAAAAAGATATAAAATGCCTGATAAATTTATCATTAGTCTGTCTCTACAGTGTCTCTTTGGTTTGTTCACCCTCCTTCCCCCTTTTCTCATACACGTGAACTTCTCTCTTGTAGGCAGTACCTGATACTTATAATGTTTCCACAACTTTCTGTTCTTGCTTCTCCTCTCTTATCTGTTAATTCATCCTCACTGCCACCACCACATTCAAATTTCTGTTTTCACTGAGTGATTTCCCTTTCCAATGGACCACAACTATTAGTAGTAATTATTAGACTTATTTATTAAGTATTACTATGTGCCCAGACCTATGCTAAGTACTTCCCATGTACTATTCCTTTTAAACCCACTTTCCTATCAGGAGAGGATCACTGTCCCATTTTACAGATTTCCGGCATCTGTAAAAAAACTGAGGTACAAAGAGGGGGTAATACGACTCGTAAGTACAGAAAGCAGGATTAAAATCAGACCCCTGCCTCTAAGGACTTGGCTCATACCCTCAACACTCTGCTCCTCTCATGATCTCATCAAGGAAACTGGTCTTCATCCAATAGTTTTTCAGACCTCTTCATTTACTCGATCCACTGTATTTCTGTACACAAACGTTTTCACTTATTTCACTGTTTCGCATGCAGGTTAATAGCAAGCCATAGTCAAAACTGGAGTTGAGCACTTAGTCACATAACTTGGCATGCCTGCTTGCTCATTGATTTACTTGTCTAACACTGAATGAGCATTTACTACGTGCCAGGTGCTGTGACTGCTGCTGTTCCTAATGCCTTAGCACCTTAGTTCCTCATCTGTAAATTAAACCTAACGACTAATAAGAGGGCTTTGGAATTGACATTAAATGAGATAATACAGTAGCTACTAGACTCACAAATAATAACCGCATATTAATGCCGCGGAGAACAGTTCTTCGCACAGTGTAAGTAGTTAAGGAGTGTTGTTACCACTATTTGTCTTCTTACTGTACTATCCCTACTGAAAATACTTTCCTTACTCCTTTCTTCTAATGAAAATGTTTTACTTGTCTTCAAAGAACAGTTCAAGGTTGACAGTTTTCATAATAAGGACCTTCCAGATTAATCCTTTCCCTACAAGGATTTTCTCTTATTTGAAATCCCTTTACCAGGTAGGTATGTATCTCACCACTTTATTTTGCAATTGCTTAAACAGAGTTTTGCCTAGTATTTCACAATTCTGCCTTTCTATCCTACTCAAACCCAGCCCCAAATAGCTCACAAGTTCCATAACAGGGAGGGACTGTGATTTCCCTTTCAGAAAAATGTTAGGTCCCTCCCTATGAGAATATGGTAAAAGAGGAGGACTCTGCTTTTCAAAAGTAATGTTTTTATCAGTAACCATTTATTTTAGTTATATCAAAGACAATATTTTAGGACTGAAAATTATGTTCCCAATCATTGTTTGTTCTAAAAGAAAAGATGAAAACAAAACAAAATGGGAGCTGATTAGATCTGCCTTCTTTCTATGGCATATTAATATTACATCATTTTTCCCAAGCCGTGGCTCTATCATTTCCTGATTGGATTTTTTTCCCCCTGACTCCAAACATAACTTTTTAAAAAAATCCGTTTTGCGGTCTTTGGTTGCTTCTTCATTTTCCAATCATTCTGGGTTTAATGTAAAAGAAGAGTTAAAAGACCATAACACTATTCTATCATTTGTTACGTTCTTTAAAATTTTAATTAGAAATTAATCAGATTTCTAATCAGACAAGTAAATCATCAGACAGAGGCAAACTTTTGTTCCTTATAGGGACTGTCTTTGGTCTCAGACAGAATGATCATTTATAGAAATTTCAGTCCCTTTGGAGTAACTGATTTTTTAATTCTTTAGCCACACAATAATAAAGGCTTACTTTCTAATTTCATGAAATATGCTTTTCTAAAATACAAGAAACATCATGGGACTATACCAAACATTCCTTCTTCATGATTAGAGATCCCAAGGTGAAAAGGCCCATTATGCAGACCTTCCCATCACCTCCATATCACTTACTGGTTATACCTAATTCAGTAGGAAGCTGTTTCCCCTGTTGTCTCACTGTTTTAGGAGACCGTACCGATTTTAAAGCATCGAGAATTTGGCAAATTATTTTCTTTCAACCAAAAGATTTTTTGAAATTAGCACCACATACAGTAATTGTGCCACAGACAACAGTTAACAACATCCCGACTGATCTCACACAAGAGAAGCAAATGCATTCTATCAAGGTGTGTGTATGTAAACTTCAAATACATACATAAGCAAATAATTTTGGTTTGGTAGCAGAAGACGTTGGCTGAATTCTCATTCATTCATTTCAATGAACACAATTACTTCATGACTACAATGTGTCACTGTTTTAAGTGTCGGGGTACTGCAGAGAACAGTCTCTGAGCTCATGGAACTTACGTGTTAGTTGGGGAGACAGACAACATATAGATAAATACTGAGCACATTAGGACTTGGCTCATACGTTAGGTCGTGGTGGATATTCCGGAGAAAAACAAAGCCCAGTAAAGACGCCAGAGAATGCCAGAGTGATGGGCGTTATTACAAAGGAGCTAGGAAGGTCTCACTGTGGACACTTGAGCGGAGATCTACAGGAAACGACAATGCACAAAAACCTGACAAGAGTATTCCAGAGGGAACACTGAAGTGGGAGCACATTTGCACATACTAGGAGAAGAATAAGGAGGCCAGAGTAGCTAGAATGAAGTGTGGGAAAAGAAAATGGAAGAAAATAAAAGTCAGAGTGGGTCCACTCATGTAGAAACGTCCAGGCCACTCTAAGGATTTTGGCTTTTCTCTAAGCAAGGTGAGGAGATCCTGATATAGTAATGACAGGAGCCAAGTCATATTTTAAAAAGATCACTCACGCTCCTATGTGGAGAACAGATAACAGGGAAGAAAGACATGAGTTATGTGACTACTAGAACAATCTAGGTGAGAGGTCGTCATTGTGGCTTAGACCAGGGTGGTGGCAGTTAGGGACATGATGAGGGCGGTCAGGTTCTGGTCACGGTCTCAAAGTGAAGCCAAGAAAATATGTTAATAAAATACATGTGAGGGAATGAATGGGAAGGAGAATGGAAAAGGGAGAAGAGGAAGAAGATGGGGAGCAGAGGCAGTCAGTGAAGAAGAAAATACTGGTGAAAATTCTAACTGGTAAAGTGCTATAAATAATTGGTTAGTATTTTAAACTGCTGAATTCCTAAAGATTTCTAGGTAGAGACAGACTGAAGCAAAACGAGGCAAACTTAGTCCCCCACCTAACTCACAAGATAAATAAAACGTTAAGAAAAACAAAAGGTAAAAAATTCCATCATTTACCGAACAAGGGTGAATTATAGTTGTATATTGTAAACTCTGAAATATGGCAGCCAAGAACTGAGACTCCTAATCCCACTTTAATTACTTCATCCCCCAAAAGTTAGAAAAAGAAAATGAGTTAACAAAATTCTTAGAACTCTAATATGCTTACATTTGTACAGAAACAGACTTGGAGGGGAGAGAAACCACATAACATGTGAGAGACAGATAAGATAGATGAAGCACCTATTCGGAAAAGAAAACCTAATACAACTTTCCACAGGTACTTTGTTATACAAAATAACAATATGAACTCATTAAAAGAGAGCAAACACACTGCATGAAATGAAAAATGAAATCACAGTGCTAAGGAAACAAAGCGAGAACTATCACAATATCATTACAGATCTAATCAATAGATCAGAAGGAACTGAACAGTCTACGACTAAATAAACAATCGGTAGCGCTGGAAGTGCAGGACAGAAATCAAATACTGCAAACCTTGATAAAGTTAAAATTTTCCAGTGATGGGCTGGGGAAGAGAGGCAGGAGGGGAAAGCGGCCTCCAACTCTCAAGGCATAAATTAATGCAGAAATAACAACAACATGACTTTAACTGCTGAGTGTTTTTTAATAATTTTTTTGTTTTTCTAATTTCTTCTTTGCTCTTTAGTAACTACTATCTTTTATAGTAAAGAAACACTTAAAATAACTTAAAGGCTGCATCTTGATGACTTGATGGGCTGCTTTTTCCCTATCCTCCTAGAGCTCTCATTTACTTTTTGTGATTTTTAAGGAGCCACAGGTCAGTTTTTGTTCTAAAGCTTCTGGTCACCAAATCTGGAGACACTCTGCAAGGTGGGTGGCTACCCAGCCCAAAGCAGAAATACTTCCAAGCTGACGATTCCGTCATAGTTCTACATTCCAGTAATTCAAGACGTCTGCACCTTGCTGCTCCACAGTTCCTTAGTTCTGTGCAACACGTGGGACCACCCGCTTAAGGCCACACCTGCAGAATTCTGAGCGCACAGCTCTCCACCGTGCACGGGAAGAGATAAATGTGGCAGTTGTGTTAAGAGGCACAAAACAAAACCTAACTCATCCCTTGGCTTGCAAAATGCTACTTAGGTTGGAATATATTCCAGTATATTCCATATAAACTTGCTTGCATGATTTCATAAAACTCACAGATTTTTACCAAGTTTAACCCAATTTTTTTTTATATACTCAAAGTGTAGAAAAGGCAAGTTACAAGCACATCTCAAATACATTCATAAGTATTCTCATTAATAATAATTCAAGCTTTATTGTTAGTATAACATCTAGAATGATTGTCAAGGTTAAGGAAATGACAGCACAAACAAAGCCTACAGTCAATTTTAGACGTTCTACTACTCCACTCAAAGAAACCAAACGTAATCTCGGGGTATTCACTGTCTCCAAGCTCCTAAAGGCATCAGACTACATAAGACTAACCTGGACTTGAATACAAAGACTTGCTTTTAGTTATCAACCAATCTCCCTGTAGCTTTCCTTCATAGATCATTATGTTACTGGCTAGTTTTGTTTTTTCTTTTTTATTCCCCAGAAAGGTATTTTTTTCAGTTACCAGCATTATCTATCCCTGGACAAGCTGAATACTGTCAATATAGATCTAAGGAGAAGCCTTGAGTAAAAGCAGTTATTAATAAAACTTTTATGTCATTACTTGATATGTTTAATAAGGATTCTTTTTGAATATCTCTCCAAAGTATAACATTTTGCTCAATGAAAAATGTTATAAGATACAAATATTTATGACAGGATTTTTTTTTTTTAAAGTTAAAAACTCTAGTATCCTGTTTGAAAAAGAAGCTTCATTTCATAGCCTAGCTCCTAATTATCAAACTTCTTCTTATGGATAATTAAAAAAACAAAAAAGGTAAAATGTGTTCCAATAGTCTCACATCCTAAAAGGACTGGCTGTCTTGGGCACCCCGGATGCACACTTCTCACTTCGGAGATTGAGGTTCTCAATGTCAACGGCAACGTACATGAATCACGAGATAGTCAATGTTCTCTGTGGCAGGGCTTCCAATTTGTACGTTTTGGTTAAGAATTCTCTCTCTACCTATTATCAAAATACTGAAGGAAATACATTTTGGCATAGCATTCATTTGAAATAAAACAATATATATATTAAAAACAAAACGAAACAACAACAACGCTGGCTTACATCTCTGGAGAACATGGTTTAAGTTGTCCTGCATGATTTCTCTACATTTGGGAAGAGTATGTTCGTTTGTTTCATGGATCATATTCTTCAAATTTTCAAGAACTCGCATTTCTCGAAGACCACGTTTTTCCTATTAAAAGAAAGCAAATTACTAATACATACTGTGTCTTAAATCTCAGTAATTACTTTCTGGGATTTCCAGCCAGGTTTCGGTTGTTATGCCATTACTTATTAATGAAATTTACACAGCTTTTTTCCAATTATTTGGCAATAAATGAGGTCACAACCTGGAGGCATTTTTTTTATTTGAAATGCTTCAAAAGTTGCAATATGAGTAATATTTTTATAGCAACGTTTAAAACTGGGCAGGAGAAACTCTAAATGAACAGAAAGAGGCCTAGACTGCCACATACTTCATTCTGTACAGAAAAGAAATTAGACACCCTTGATCTAATTTTAATTTTGCTGTTCTTACATCAAACACATAATAATAGCTCCCATTACTATGCTGTTTTTAAATCTCATTCCATTTTTCTCAAAAATTGTGCAGTAAAGGCAACAACATGTAGATACTCCTCTATACAGAGAAGAGTTAACATTGACCATTCTCTTTAGAAAGGCCTGCTTACAAGGTTGGCCTTTGGCCAGGGTCTGGGACCTGGCCCAGTAAATAGTTCCCTGCACTAGTATAAAACTTTCTATAAATGATAAGACATATCTTTTCTTCTGGGACTCTGGAATTTTGACACATGCCAGGCACAGACTGCCTACCTGAGCAATTGCCAATAAAATCCCTGGACTCCTAGACTCCGGTGAGTTTCTCCAGTAGGCATTTCACCTGTGTTGTCACAGCTCATTGCTGCGGAAATGCCGCACATCCTGTGTGACTCCACTGAAGACTCTTGGAAGCTTCTGCCTGGTTTCCTCCAAAATCTATGTCATGCACCTGTTCCCTTTGCTGATTTTGCTGTGTATCCTTCTGCCATATTAAAGCCTACACACCAGTATGACCATATGCTAAGGCTTATTGTCAATTACAGAAACTGGATGGGGCCTTGAGGACCCCAGACACACCCCCACTTCAGAAAGTGACTTTAATACCACCCCCCATCACCACCACTTGAGGGTAGGCCAGACTTAATGACTTGCTTCCAAAGAACACAGTAGGGAAAGCAAAAAATACTGACTTCATAGTAAAGACAATGAAGGCTGACATCATTAGTGATGTCATGGTGATAACATGTACCCTCTGATGTCATGTGACAAGGGCACTTCTCCAAAACCCATAACCCAGCCTAATCTTAAGAAAAACATTAGACAAACCCAGATTGGGAGACATTCTACAGGCTAATGGCCAGTATTCAAGACTGTAAAAGTCATGAAAAACCAAGAAAGATAACCATCACAGGCCGAAGAAGATGAAAAAGACAGTCGAGTAAATGCTATGTGGTACCCTGGATTAGGTTCCAGAATAAAAAGAGGACCGTAATAGAAAAACTGATGAAACCCAAATAAAGCCTAGTATTTCATCAATAGCAATGTATCAATGTTAGTTTCCTAGTTTTTTACCCATTATATAAGATATTAGTAGGGAGAGAAATTGAGTGAGGGATATATGAGAACTATTTATACTACCTTAGTAACTTCACTGTCAGTTTAAAATTAATACAAAATAAAAAGTTCATTTAAAAAAGAAGGGTAGTAAACTTGATTGTAGGGAAATAATAAGTTAATAGTATTGCTGAGGTTCTTATTTTGTTCTGAGCCACTCTTAGCTCTTCTTCATTTTGTTTTGAGCTGCTACGGAGCAGCTATGGCCAGATTTTTACTAATTTTTCCACAGTAAAAATGAAAAAGTTATACAAAGGTTGAGAAAGAATCAAAAGTGAATCCTGTACTTATCACCAATCAACAGTTCTCAACTCCTGGCTTTTTTTGGTTCCCTCTGTAACAATGCATACCTTCTCCTGCCCACAATTCTAGATTCTTTTGAAACAAATCCCAAACAGCACATCATTTCAACATCTTTAAAAGACAAAGATTCCTCTGTAAAAAAAAAAAAAGAAAAAAGAAAAAAAAAAAAAAAAGAAAGAAAGAAAAAAGAAAAAAAAGTACACGGGCTCCTGGGTGGCTCAGTTGATTAAGGGACTGCCTTTGGCTCAGGTCATGATCCTGGAGTTCTGGGATCGAGTTCAGCACTGGGCTCCCTGCTTGTCAGGGATTCTGCTTCTCCCTCAGACCCTCCCTCTTCTCATGCTCTTTCTCATTTTCTCTCTCTCAAATAAATAAATAAAATCTTTTAAAAAAAAAGTTAAAAAAATACAGTAAGACCACCTCTCTGTCCCTTTCTCTCCTCACACTCACACACACACGTGCTCAATAATAATTCTTTAATACTATTAAATATCAAGGCGGTATTCCCATTTCCTCAAGTGTCTCATTAATGTTCTTTTTTATCCCCATTTAAACCAAAATCAAAGTAAAACTTATATATTGCAACTGATTAATATGTTTCTTAAATTTTCTTTTAATCTACAGATTTCCCCTCCATCATTTTTTTCTTTGCAATTTGTTGAAAAAAAAAAAAAAAGTGAGTCATCTGTTCTGCAGTTTCCCACAGTCTGTTATTTGGCTGAATGAACCCCTGTGGTGTAATTTAACATATCCCTTTGTCTGTTCTCTTTCCTGTAAATTAGTAGTTAGAGCTAGAGGCTTGATCAGATTCAGGGTTTTGTTTTTTTGTTTGCAAGAGTATTTCAGAGGTGGGCTGTGTACTTTCAGCAGGATGTTGGTAGCATTCCGTCTTCGTTTATCAGCAGGAATACTTCTGGGAAAAAAAAATTTCCTCTCAACTATTTAGTTACTCTTAGGAATGCTTACATGTGAACAGCAAAATAAAGCACTTGATTATTTCCTCTTATTTAACAGTTAAAAATAATGATTTGGTTCCCTAGTATTCTCTAAAGGTTTCTGTTTGTTTCTACACATTCCTATGACTCACGGAATTAACAAATTTGAAGTTTTCAAGTCATTACAGTATTTTTCCTTACTGGTGGTCAAACTGTCCTATCTTTGTCCAGTGGGAGCCCAGTCAACTGGGTTCTGCAATGCTTTAGACAAAACCGTATGTTTTGGGGGCGCCTGGGTGGCTCAGTGGGTTAAGGCCTCTAACTTCAGCTCGGGTCGTGGTCCCAGAGTCCTGGAATGGAGCCCCGCATTGGGCTCTCTGCTCGGCGGGGAGCCTGCTTCCCCCTCTCTCTCTGCCTGCCTCTCTGCCTACTTGTGATCTCTGTCTAATAAATAAATAAGATCTTAAAAAAAATTGTATGGTCTTCAGTAGCCAATTTGCTTTCTGATACAACTGGGTGCTCCAGGCTCACCTTGTAGATTTCTGGACTCAGATTTGGAATCAGCAAGTCTCTAAACACCACAAATATTTAGGAATAGTATTTGAGAATGAACACTAGGGGCGGTCACTGCTACTGGGTCTGTCATTATTTCTAGGGCTTTCGGTGGACAAGGCTACAAAACAGGTTATGTGCTTTTAAAAGATCCATTTTAAGTTCATACTCACGAATTAAGAATAAGGTTTTTAATTACTGCTCTGTTACCCGTTTCTTTGCAGTTCTCGAAAACACCAGCAGAACTAAGCATTGGCTTTATCACCATTTCACTCAAACGACAATGACGACACTAGCTTCAAAAAATGATTACTGCAAACAGCTTAAGGGTTGGTTTGCTGTTGCTGCTGCTGTTCTGAAGGGATCTTCCATTAAGAACGTACCATCAAACTGTCGTGTTTCAAAGTTACTGGCAACAGAATTGCTCTCTGCATGCCAAGGCAACCATCCAGAAACACTGGTTTGTTTTTTGACGCTTTGCTTGATTTTTAGGATCTGTTCCTTAAAACTTAATTTCTTATGTAAAATACTTACATGTCTCCAAAGTTACACCTATAAAAAATATATATACATTCAAAAAAGTCTAGCTTCTATCCATGTCCTTTGCACTGTATTCCTAACTCTCTCCAAAGGTAATTATTTTAAAAACTTTATCCTACCACTGTCTTAAGTATGTGGATATACATCCACATACATATGCGTATATACACATATACACACACAGGCATGTATGTGTATGTGGATGCATTTGATGTGAAAATGCTGGAGTTTGGAGTGAATGGTCAAGAAAGAATTCTTGAGGTGTCTTCAGGGCAAAAAGGTGGTTTTTTTTAAAGCCTGGGGACAGGACCCGTGGGCAGAAACGGCTGCACTTGGGGTTGTGAGGATGATTGATTAGGGACAGTATAAGCCTCTAAGGAATTTGAGATCAGGCATGTTCAGGGGGGTATGGCCACAGACATCTTCCTTTAAGGAATTTGGAAGCACGGTTTCCAGGACCCTGAGGGACTAGCTGTTATGAGGTAAAGGTCATTTGCTACTGTTCAGTAAACCCTTAGTCATGCGACCCTTCAGACATTTACCAGGGGGCCACATGCTTGGAGGACTATTGCTAAAATACAGAGAGATATGGGGGTAGAGAAAAGGAAGTTTCTAAAGCAATTTTCGTACGTTAAAGAAGACTGAAAGGATCCTGGAGGTCGGGCTGGTATTAAGCTAAGACTGCATTTTGCTCTTAGCAAAGCGTAAACACAGAGGCAGTTGAGCTCTGAGAAGAAGGTCACTCTGTCTATCGCAAAGATTTGTCAATGGGCCGTAAGTTGTAAGGAAATTTAATTTTCAATTTTCTCTCTTTTGCCTTTATTCTCCCCATCGTATTTATTCATATGTAGGTGTAAGCATATATATATTTCCAATTCCTTCCTTCTTAAATGGAAACATGACAGACTATTCTTATGTCACTCTCTGAGGGAGACTCATAAATGCACACACACAACATACATAATCTTTTTCTGTACGGTCATGTGATCTATTTGTTCTCTCTCTCTTTTGGCATCTCTTTCACTATTGAGAAGAACTCGGCATTTTTGTTCTCACGGTTGTGTTTATATTAATACTTTATATAATACCCTTGGGCTCCACTTTTTTGGTGACTGTCTACTAGTTCCCTACTATAAGCAGCATTAATATTAGGATCACCTCCTTCTCGAGCTTTCACAGTTCTTCAGGATCCAACATGAAACAATGTCCTTTTACTCCCAGTTAATATTTATAAGGCAACAAGAGACGATATCCTACTTTTCATATACACTTCCCTCGGCCTCCAGTTTCTGCCACACCGCATCTGCACTATCAGAAAGCAGCCACTGCATGTTAAACTCTCTCCCTTACAATTACCATTCAGTCTTAGTTTTGTAAGTAAATATATATTTAATGCTTACCAACTATTGTTAGGTAGAAGTCTTACCAACTATTCAGGTCATCTGAAACTCACTCTGTGGATTAGATAATAGGCTCCTCAGGAAAGGCTCATGTGAACAATATTTGCAGAGTCCTGCATGACCCAGCAACAGTGGATCTGTGGTCCCTATAGCTCAGGGTCAGTTAGGCTAGACATAAAATCCCCTGCTGTTCAAATCCATTGTCTTCTAGCATAAGGCAGATAAGTCTGTTAACAATCAGGTCTTCTTCCCCATTTTGTCTATACGCCCAAAGAAAAAAATTTTTCTATGAAATCCAACAGATTAATAAAATTTCTCACTATAGGCCCTTCTGGGTTAATTTTCCCTGACAGCAGTGTGCCCTTCCATAAAATTTCACTAGTATTTTATTTCAAGAAAGCATTCTTGAATTTTAGTTTTCACATTTGTTCTATTATATCACTTTGGCTTTTTTCTGTAGGGGCTGATTATCAGACATATACTGTATTGCATCTGCTGTATTTACTATCAAAAACTACTCCTTTCTCTTGAATTCTTCTTCTCTCTTTCACTATGTCTTAAATTTCAAACAAGGGCTATCCATTGTGTTTATTCACTCCTGAGTTCCTCCTAGTTTAGTTTTCATTCCTGAAATTTTTTAAATTTTTAAATTTAAATTTTTAAAATTAAAATTTTATTATAAATTTATATTTTTAAAAAATTTATATATATATTTATATATAATTTATATAATTTATTATAAAATTAATTTTAAAAATTTAAATTTTTAAAATTTCCTTTTCTTGAATTTTTCACTTTAGCTTCTTTTTTTTCCATTTTTGTTTTAGCCAATCAATTTTGAGTTTTTCTGACTCTGATTTATACCATTTTTTCCTCACTTCTCATAGTTTTCTAATGCTTCCCAAGCTCATTTTAAATATTAGGGCATCTTTTTTTGTGGTCATACTTCATTGCCTTAAAGGACATTACTGTTATGGGATTTGACTCCTGCTTACTTTTTTTTTTTTTTTTTAAGATTTTATTTATTTATTTGACAGACAGAGATCACAAGTAGGCAGAGAGGCAGGCAGAGAGAGAGGAGGAAGCAGGCTCCCTGCAGAGCAGAGAGCCCGATGTGGGGCTCGATCCCAGGACCCTGGGATCATGACCTGAGCCGAAGGCAGAGGCTTTAACCCACTGAGCCACCCAGGCGCCCCATCCTGCTTACTTTTAAGTGAAATTAGTTATCCTCTGTTTTTAGAAGGGAAGGGTGGTCAGGACAGCCTTTCAAATTTGGAAGTTCTAGAATCCCTTTCCTGCTGTTTCACAAAGTATTCAATCTCCTTTAGTTTCTCTGGGTGCAGGGCCTTGTTCTAGAAGGGTGTTTTGGTTTGTGAGTTTCAAACTCATAGGTGGCTTCAGCCTAAAGACTTTCTTGTGGTCTGTTACCACTCACTCAGAAATTAGAACCTGTGAAGTCCCCTCCGAAGGTTCTACCTTTTCCTCAGAATGGCCCTTCAAGCATTCCTGATGGTAATTTTGAGGTTTTCTAGCATTCAACGCTTCACAAGACCCTCAGGCGTTCTTCCATGTCTTCCTTCTGTTTCTGATTCCACAGAAACCTTTTAGCTGTTGGTGATTTGGTCTTCTGGTATTTGGGGAATATCTTGTCTTCTGGTTTTATTACAGATGTTGCTTGATTTTGCTATCCTAGCTGTTCTATCTCTATAGACAGACTGAAGCGAAAAATCAGACCAATTATGTCAAAGCTGCTGCCACCTTGCTCTCGATGGCACTGGAATCTGAATAAATCAAGACTACAGAGATTTTTGCATTCCTTATGGTACATTTTTTCTTTACCAAGATACAAAAAAGTGGTTCTCAATTCAAATACAAAGACAATGAAAAACAGAAATGGGAGTTCTGTAGTTCTATGCAAATTATAGGTCTTACTCTAGGGTCAATGGATGGGCTCTGGGATTCCAGAATGCCCTTGAAATTGTACTTAAATTGAATAAATATGTCCTCTACATATTCTTCTGGAAGAAAAAAATTCTCCAAGAACACCATGATGTACTAAAGTTAAGAAACACTATCAAAGTTAAAATAAAATATAAAGTTATACCACATCTTCTTTATCCATTCGTCTGTTGATGGACATCTAGGTTCTTTCCATAGTTTGGCTATTGTAGACATTGCTGCTATAAACATTTGGGTGCACGTGCCCCTTCGGATCACAAGATGTGGTATATATACACAATGGAATACTATGCAGCCATCAAAAGAAGTGAAATCTTGCCATTTGCGACGACGTGGATGGAACTAGAGGGTATCATGCTTAGCGAAATAAGTCAATCGGAGAAAGACAACTATCATATGATCTCCCTGATATGAGGGAGAGGAGATGCAACATGGGGGGTTGAGGGGGTAGGAGAAGAGTAAATGAAACAAGATGGGATTGGGAGGGAGACAAACCATAAGTGACTCTTAATCTCACAAAACAAACTGAGGTTTGATGGGGGGAGGGGGTTGGGGGGGGTGGGGTTATGGATATTGGGGAGGGTATCTGCTATGGTGAGTGCTGTGAAGTGTGTAAACCTGGCGATTCGCAGACCTGTACCCCTGGGGATAAAAATATATGTTTATAAAATTTTAAAAAAAAAGCCAAAAAAAATAAATAAAATATAAAGTTAAGAATCCCTATCAAAACACCAATAGCATATTTCAGAAATAGAA
Source organism: Lutra lutra (assembly GCF_902655055.1). NCBI lineage: Eukaryota > Metazoa > Chordata > Mammalia > Carnivora > Mustelidae > Lutra > Lutra lutra. The sequence goes on along the minus strand of NC_062283.1, from coordinate 19,525,258 downwards.
CAAATAATACTGACATTTTCAAGGACCCACAAAAGAACCCAAATAGCCAACATAGTCTTGAGAAAGAAAAACAAAGCTAGAGGTATCATAATCCCAGGTTTCAAGATATACTACAAAGTTGTAGTAATCAAAACAGTACACAGAACTGGTACAAAAATCACACAAAGGTCAATGGAACAGAATAGCGAGCCCAGAAATAAACCCATGTTTATATGCTCAATTAAGCTATGACAAATGAGGCAAGAAAATACAATGACAGAAAGATAGTCTCTTCAATGAATGGTGCTGGGAAAACTACAGCCACATGCAAAAGAATAAAACTGGACCACTTTCTGACACTGTACACAAAAATAAACTCAAAATGGATTGAAGACCTAAATGTGAGGTCTGAAACCATAAAAATCCTATCAGAAAACACAGGCAATGATCTCTTTAATATTGGCCTTAGGCAAAAGCAACAAAAGCAAAAAGAAGCTATAGGATTACACCAAAGTAAAAAGCTTCTGCACAGCAAAGGAAACTTACCAATAAACTGAAAAGACAAGCTACTGAATGGGAGAAGACATTTGCAAATGATATATCTGACAAGGGATTACTATCCAAAATACATAAAGAACTTATATAATTCAAAACCAAAACCAAATCATCCAAATAAAACATGGGCAGAGGACCTGAATAGCTTTTTTTTTTTTTTTTTAAGAAGACATACAGACAGCCAATAGACACATGAAAAGATGCTCAACTTCACTCACCATCAGGGAGATGCAAATTAAAACGATAATGAGATATCACTTCACACCTGTCAGAATGGCTAGAATCAAGAAGACAAGAAACACCAAGTGTTGTCAAGGATATGGAAAAAGGAATCCTTGTGTAGTGTTGGTGGGAATGCAAATTGGTACTGTGGAAAACAGTATGGAGGTTTATCAAAAAATTAAAAATAGAGGGGTGCCTAGGTGGCTCAGTCGTTGGGCGTCTGCCTTAGGCTCAGGTCATGATCTCGGGGTCTTGGGATCGAGCCCCGCATCCGGCTCCCTGCTTGGCGGGCAGCCTGCTTCTCCCTCTCCCACTCCCCCTGCTTCTGTTCCCTCTCTTGCTGTGTCTCTCTCTTCCAAATAAATAAATAAAATCTTAAAAAAAAAAAAATTAAAATAGAATCTACTACTGGGCATTTACCAAAAGAAAATGAAAACACCATTTTTGAAGACACAGCCACCCCTCTGTTTACTGCAGGATTATTTACAATAGCCAAGATATGGGAGCAACAGAAGTGCCCATTAATAGATGAATAGATACAGAAGATGTGAAATGTGCACGTGTGTGCATACACACACACACACACAGACACACACACACACTGGACTATTACTCAGCCATAAAAAGAGATGAGATCTTGCCATCTGCAACAACAGGGATGAACTTAGCAGATACTATGCTCAGTGAAATAAGTCAGACAGAAAAGGACAAGGGTACCTGTGTGGCTCAGTTGGTTAAGCATCTGACTTTTGATTTCAGCTCAGGTCATGATCTCAGGGTGGTGAGACTAAGCACTGCGTGGGGCTCTGAGCTCACTGGGGAGACTGCTTGAAGATTCTCTCCTTCTTCCTCTACCCTTCCCCCCAAAATTAATCAATCAAAAAAAAAAAAAAGGACAAATACCATATGATTTCACTTATATGTAGACTCTAAAGAAATAATACAAAGAGCAGAAATAAATCTATAAATACAGAAAACAAGGAGATGGTTGCCAGAGGGGAGGGTGGGGGGGGATGGGCAAAATGAGTGAAGGGGGTAACAAGTACAGGCTTCCACTTATGGAATGAGCAAGTCTCAGGGATAAAGGACACAGCACTGGGAATATAGTCAATGGTATTATAATGCATTGTATGGTGAAAATGGTAGCTCTATCTGTGGTGAACACAGTATAACATATAGACTTGTTAAATTACTACCTGTAGACCTGCAACTAATGTAACATGTCAATTACACTTCAATAAAAATAAAAATTAAAAAAGAAGCGCTTACTTAAAAGGTTATTTCTTCTAGCAGACAAACTGGTGGTCTTACATTGTAGAAAGGGAGTTTGTAGCCTCATTCATTTAAACAACAAATAGGCTCAATGATTGTGTTATATAAGACAGGATATTAGAAATTTTCTTTCAATCGCTAAACTCATCAGTCCCACAAGATTTAAAACCATATTGTGTGTATGTGTGTATAGATATGTCTATCACATGCTATATGGGACAGACTTTATCCTGGTATTTAATAATCTGACAGTCACTCTAATAATCTAACCAAAAATGAGAGATCAGGATGTCATGTGAAATTCTAGTTTGTCCTGCCTTTTAAGGAATTTTCTCTCCATTAATTCAACCCAACCCACATTCAAACTCATGGACACAATCCCTCCCGACTCTGTAATTACTGTATATATTTGAATCCTTTTTTTTGGCCTCTAATTTTAATCATTTTCTCTATTTTTCCCCCGTAGGGGCTAACATCCATTTTTCTTTCTTAGCTCAAACACCAACCCTTCCATGAAAATTTTCCTCCCCCCTCTGCTGGGAGTTGCTTCTGGAGTTGTTTCCTCTTGAGATCTCAAGTGCTCTGTGCTTATTTTATAATAATTCCACCATTAAAACTCACTGTTTATATGTCTTTTTTTCCCCTAGACTGTAAACTTCCTGGAGGTAGACTGTTTCTTATTTATTTTTATCTATCTCCTCAACATTATTTCTGGATTCATTCTCCTCTCTTCCTATCAGTCCCCAAATACTATCTGGAGTGGTAAATGTGCCTGTAAAGACTGCTTGCTATTTCCCATCTGCCTTCTTTTTTGTTACATGAAATGCAGATGTCGTGGTTAGAGCTCCCAAAGCCACCTTGAAAGCGTAAGGATAGGAGCAACACTCCAGGATGTAGAAGGCAAAGTTAGAAGAAAAAGTTGACTCTAGCCCTGGATATTGAGAGAAAAATAAATACTTATTAAAAAGTCACCATTTTTCAGGTTACTAGTTTAGTTACTAGTAACTAAACACATTCCTTACTGATATACCTAGGTAATCAGTAACTATTCAATAAAGCATTCAAAGAATAAACTTTTCTAAAAAATGAAATAAGCAATCAGAGGGGAAGAGGTGGGGGATGGGCAAAATGGGTGAAGGGGAGTGGGAGACACACGCTTCAGTTAACAAACTGAATAAACAGGTCATGGGGATAAAAGGTACAGCCCAGGGAATATAATTAATGGTACTGTGATAGCATTGTATGATGACAGAGGGAAACTACACTTGTGGGGAGCACAGCATAATGTATAGACTTGCTGAATCACTATGCTGTACACCTGAAATTGTGTGTCACCTATGATTCAATAACAAAAGTTTTTCCATTAAAAAAGAGACTTATGAAACTAAAAAAAAAGAAGAAAGGAAGAAAGAAAAGAAAGAAAGAAAGACATTTGTATAGGACCATATACCCCAAAAGCACTCCAGCAAAGCTCACTAGCAGTTCCACATGGAGAGGCCATGACCTCTCCCCTGCAGCTAGGAAGATTATGGTCCAGCAGACAATGCCGCACCCACAGACCCTACTGAACTAATGCTCACTGAAAGGGCTCTACTGAGATCTCTGTGCACCAGAATCAACGACATAGAATCATGCACAAAAGATCTGCATAAAGTCAGGAAAAGACAGTCAACTGTCCAGAAATACTAACAAGCACAAAAAGAGAGCTTAAATATGATAGAACTTCAATAATTTACGTAATGCTGCCACCGTGTGGCACTTGTTCCCCTCTTCTAGAAATAAAATTTTGTAAAGAAAAAGATGATTGTTCCCCCGCGCATTAACTTTCTGAAACACAAAAACTATAAACAACTTTAGTTTGAAATACTAGCCGGGTTTTCTTAAGATGAACTACATTTAAATGCGAGAGAGATGAAAGTTCTACAAGTCCTGACAATTCTACTTCACCATTCCTCTCTGCCCAACCATGCCATCTAGGGACAAGTTAGAGGATGTTATTGTCCACAGCAAGATGCAAAAGAGCTGTAAATCATGCAGGTATAAATTCAGATCAAAAGCCTCTAAAATACTTTCAGCTCTTTCCTTCTCACTTGAAGGGAAATGTCAGAACACGATACACAAAAAAAAGTTAGTTGAACCTGATACACAGGAAAGTTTCCACACTACTCTAAACCCTCAGGAAGACCAACTAGGAAGGTTATCATGTAAAAAGCCTGGATCAGGTATGTGGCAAGAAAAGGATTTGGGGCAGCTGGATGGCTTAGACGGTTGTGCATCCCACATCAGCTCAGGTCATGATCTCAGAGTCCTGAGATCAGCCTCCCCCACCCCCATCAGGCTCCACAGAGGACACTATGCTCACTGAAGGGTCTGCTTGTCCCCCTCCCTCTGTTGCTCTCTCCACCCCTCAAATTTAAAAAAAAAAAAAAAAAAGAAAACCATTTAAAGGAGTTATGTTACACTTGGTTGAAGCACTTAAACTTAGCTGACAAGATATTTTTGAGTCCTTCAGAGGTCAGTCTTTAATGACAATATGAGAATGCTTTATGAAGGATGGGTCTGTCTTCTTCATCAGGAGAGCACTGGTTCCTGACATTCTGTCTCACACAAAACAAGTGCTCGAGACACTTAAAGAATAACTTGTTTCTATCACACCCGGTGTGATCATTTCCTTCTCTAGTAAACATTTTTCTAACATAAGCTCATGTCATTTGCTTAGCAAATCTCTATTTTCCCTAAAATGGAACTTATTCTTGTTCAAATTATTGCAAATTCTGAATCAGAACATTTTTATTTGACTCTATTTGCTACCATCTTTCTCTTAATACTAACAGTTAACAACATTCATCAAATATTTCTATGTCACGGATTTTTTAAAGATAACATACCATTTAAGTGATCCGAAGGGGCACGTGCACCCGAATGTTTATAGCAGCAATGTCTACAATAGCCAAACTATGGAAAGAACCTAGATGTCCATCAACAGACGAATGGATAAAGAAGATGTGGTATATATACACAATGGAATACTATGCAGCCATCAAAAGAAATGAAATCTTGCCATTTGCGACGACGTGGATGGAACTAGAGGGTATCATGCTTAGCGAAATAAGTCAATCGGAGAAAGACAACTATCATATGATCTCCCTGATACGAGGGAGAGGAGATGCAACATGGGGGGTTGAGGGGGTAGGAGAAGAATAAATGAAACAAGATGGGATTGGGAGGGAGAGAAACCATAAGTGACTCTTAATCTCACAAAACAAACTGAGGGTTGATGGGGGGAGGGGGGTTGGGAGAGAGGGGGTGGGGTTATGGATATTGGGGAGGGTATGTGCTATGGCGAGTGCTGTGAAGTGTGTAAACCTGGCGATTCGCAGACCTGTACCCCTGGGGATAAAAATATATGTTTATAAAATAAAAAATAATAATAATAAAAAAAAAAAGATAACATACCATTTAATTCTCGCAAGAACTGTATGGTATATATTATTGCTCCCATTATTAAGTAGGCACCTTAAGCCTTAGTAAAGCAGGTAATCTTAGCTGGTAAGGAGGAGGGGCAGGATTTGAGCCCAAAGACGTCAGGCTTCAAGGCCCATGTTCTTTTTCCCCTCCTCAATATAGCCTCCTTTCCTGACATAGGGCTCGGTCTCACAACCCTGAGATCATGACCTGAGACAAAATCAAGAGTCACACATTTAACTGACTGAGCCACCCAGGTACCCTGGTTTAGGCATTTTTTAATACAACAGAGAATAAGGCATTTCTATACAATGGAAAGTCCTGACTCTTATGGTACCTCTATTCTAGTGAAGGAAGACAGGCAATAAATAAGTAACAAGGAAAATATCAGGTAGTTACAAGAGCTTATGGTAGGCAAAATTCTAAGATGGCCCTTAAGACCCCTGCCCCACAGTGTACACACACCTTCTCCCAGTTATTCAATCAAGCCCTAATCGAGGTGCTACTGTATATATATATTCTACAGATTTATTAATGTCCCAAATCAATTGACTTTAAAAAGGGGAGATTCTCTTCAGTGGCCCTGACTTAATCAGTGAGTCCTTTACAGAGTCTAGGCTCTTCCTGGCAAGCACGAGAGGGAGGGACTCCATGTGAGTGAGACTGACTTATGGTTTTGTTTTTGTTTTTCTGGTTTAAGTAATGTGTACATCCAATGTGGGGAGTCACACGCTCTACCAACTGAGCCAACCAGGTGTCCCCAATTTATGGCTTTGAAGATGGAAGGGGCCACCTGTCAAAGAATGTGAGTGGCCCCTAGGAGTTCAGAGGGGCCCCTGGCTGAGACCAAATAATGAAATGGAAACTTCACTATACCAGGGAAAAGAATTGGACTCTGAGCTTCAAATAAGAACAATGTCTGATCAACACCTTGATTTTGGCCTTGGAAGACTCTTAAACATAAAATCTAGCCATACCATGCCCAAAATTTATTCTCACCATGGAATTGGTAATAATCTTCATATAGCATGATAAGGGAATAATTTCTGGATAATATTCTGTGTGTCCCAGATTATCCAAATCCCACCACACAGTAATGATGATAAAGAGAGCTATCAGTTATTTATTCCTAGATACTAAGTAATATTCTCAAATACACACATACAGACACATGCATTGGGTGCACATGCATACCTTTGATCTTTACACCCACCCTGTGAATCAGGTGTTATGCAAATTTTAAGTAAGTCTGTTGAACCCAGAAATGGTATCTGAGCTGCAGCTGTGTCCCTCATCTGGAGTGCTCTGTGCCACAGGCTTTCTGTAGTTTTAAAGGATTTATGAAAAGGTTCTTTCCTTTTGGCAGGTTTAGACTTCCTGTCTGTTTGGGGTCTTATTTAAAAACAGCACCCCAACTCACACAGCATCATGACATTTGTGTGTGCAACAGCATTTACCATCTATCTGACAGCAGCTCGGGGCGTTACTATCTAATGCACAATGAACCAATTATATACGTGCCAAACACCAGGAATATGAAACAGGATGGCAGGCTGGTGCTTCAGTATTGCTGGAGCACAGCATGAAATGGTGGGTGGCAGACGGTAAAACCAACAAGGTAGGGGCCAAGAGAAGGATGCTTGGACATCCTATAGACAGCAAATATTATTAAAGGGTTTTATTTTATTTTATTTTATTTTTTTAAAGATTTATTTGACAGAGAGAGATCACAAGTAGGCAGAGAAGTAGGCAGAGAGAGGAGGAAGCAGGCTCCCTGCCGAGCAGAGAGCCCGATGTGGGGCTCGATCCCAGGAACCTGACATCATGACCCGAGCCAAAGGCAGAGGCTTAACCCACTGAGCCACCCAGGTGCCCCTATTAAAGGGTTTTAAAAATCGAAGTAACATCAGAGCACTCTGGCAGCATGGTAAAGACTGGATTTAACTGGGATGATGAAGCAGGAACACAAATCAGAAGGGATGGAGATATTGCAAATAATATCCAAAAGAAATGGTCACTGAAAGTGGGCCCTAACTGGTTAAGAACAGCCAAGGATGAGGCTCATGTTTTAATCTGAATACTCTGGGTGGGTGTTGATAATACAACTGAGAAAAAAAATATAGAATGAATCTGGGAGACCTACACCCATCAGTCTTTAAGACCTTTTTTTCACGGTATCTCATTTAAAGATGAAAAAGACTGAGATCAACAGATATTCAATACTCCAGATAGGCACCAGCACTTGAACCCAAGTCTCCTGCTGCTTAGGCTTACGCTCCTTCCATGAATGGTAATGCCTCTGAATGAGTTTTCCTTTGCCTGTTTTATGACCAGGCGAATGGAAATCAGAGATTTTAAAATCAGAGAAATCCCCTTCTGTATATGAAAACACTAACAACTAGGGCAGTATTTTTACAAAATAAGTTTTAAATACTCACTTCAAATTCTTTCACAAAATAACGGGTTTCACCTTGAATAACTGGTCTGTGATCTAAAAGCCTTGAGTGAATTTCTCCAAGGTCTGTAAAGACAAAATGAAATTCAGAGTTAATCCACACTGGGTGACGCAATTTCTAGGACCTCTAGTTTGTTTTGCTCTTCCCAATTCCCATGAATAGAGGTAGGTTAAAATCTAGTTTAGACTTGGAGTGAGAGGAAATCTCACCCACTGCCAGTAAACTGGCATAAGTACTTCTGAGAGCAATTGGCAATACCTGATAAAGCTCAAGACACGTATACCCAGCAATTTCATGCCTGTGTGCATACCCCAGAGAAACTCCTACACAGATGAAAGACATTTACAAATGTTTACTACAGCATGAGTGTAAGGTCGAAAGAAGAAAAAAAGTTAACAATGGAAACATACTTAGACAACGGAATACTAAAAATCAGCAGGTAAAAATGAATACACTACAGTTACATTTATTAACACGGATAAATCTCACAACTGTAACGCTCAACAAAAAAGCAAGTTCAGAAGGATAAAGCCATTGTATATATGCAGAAGACACTTCCTGTTGGGACACATACAGAAGCAATAATACTAGAAAGAAAGGCATGAAAATGATAAAGAGCAGGGCTCCTCAGTGGCTCAGTGGGTTAAAGCCTCTGCCTTCGGCTCAGGTCATGATCTCAGGGTCCTGGGATCAAGCCCCACATTGGGCTCTCTGCTCAGCAAGGAGCCTGCTTCCCTTCCTATCTCTCTGCCTGACTCTGTCTACTTGTGATCTCTGTCAAATAAATAAATAAAATCTCAAAAAAAAAAAAAAAAAGAGAAGGATAAAGAGCAAAACCAAGACAGTGGTTACCTTTAGAGAGGAGGGAGAACAATGCAACTAGAGCAAGGTTCCCAGTGAGCTTTGAATATTTATTTATTAAGATGGGTGGTGAGTGTGCATTACAGGTTTTTGTACTTTTTGGTACGTCTGAAAAAGTTGTGAATTTTAAACGTTTTTGGTTAAGTCATTCTACTCATCCTACTTTGTTACAACTATAAAATTAAAGAGGTAAACCTCAAACTTCCTGGAGGAAATTAGATCTCCAAATAAAAACATGTATCTTTCATGTTCATTTACTGGCATAGAATACATTAGGGGAAGTATGCTAAGTACAAAAATATAAAGAGAACTATTATTTCTGCTTAAGTCCTTCAATGGTTCATTACCCAGAACACTTCTGTAAGAAAATATAGGAGTTCATTAAAAAAAAAAAAAAGGTCTATGCTGAGTTAAGTTTGGGAAACATTAGATAAAATCAAGGTAGACACATTCCTTCACCTCAGATCTTCTGGGAGCCTACAGTTTACTTATATGAACTATTAAAGCCCAAGTGAGGGCTACAGTATGCAGAAATGTGTGGACTTTATTTGGTAAGAGAACCTATGTGGCAGAGTATCTGTCCACATTTCAATAAATACCAGCGTCTCTGAAACACAACTGGCTAACAGGCTGAAGTTCAATCCTTCTAATAGCCACACACGGTCCTCCATATCTGGCTCCAACCTCTTCTCCCCACACGTTGGCAATTCTGAACTAGCTGCAGTTTTCCAAACATACCAAGCTCCTCATATGTCCTTGCCATAGTCCATGCTCTGGAACCCTTCCCCAATCCCTGCTCTTCCTTCAAAACTGCTCAGATACCACACTTCCTTGAAATTTTCATTTGTTCTATTCAGGTTCCTCCTAGGTTTCAAGGAGTGTCCCCACTTAATGCTCCCAAAGCACCTGGGGCAATTACTTCTATCATACTACTTACTGTATTGTCCTGAAACTGTATCTCTCTTCCAGTGAGTATCTCAGAGACCAAATTATTTATATCATCCACAGAAGACATATGGGTTAACATGTATCTTTCTATAGGACAGAAAAGGCACTAAGCTTTGCTGATTTGAATGGGGGAGCCTGATAGAATGAGAACTTACTTGGCCTTTGGAGAGAGAATTCAGTTTTCTTTAGAAGTTTTCTTTAGAATAATGATCACCTCTTAAACCTGACATTCTCCCAAAATTTAAGAGAGTAAAGATCTGGGGAGAAAATACACATGACCACAGAAATGAAGCCACTAACTAGTTTTGTTATAACATTATAACAACAAAGCAAGCACATTACAATGCAGGAGTCCCAAGGATTAGAAATTCTCCAAGTCTGATAGTGTAAATATAAGCTACAGATTTTCACATAAATTCAACCCTAACCTTACCACATGCAAAGCATTCTTTTGTTGTTTGATACATTCTTTTGTCTTCCAAGGGTTCATACTCTAATGTGGGAGCTGGAAAGATACCGTTTTCACACAAAAGACAGAGATAAGCACTTTAACAGAAGATCAGTATGCTCTGTGGCTATGGAACAAGAAGAAACAGTGTACTGTATAGATGTCTCATTATCTAATAAAAGAAGTTTCTCCTCTGGCCCTGAATTTCCAGGCCTTTAGTGTAATATCATATGAAACAATTTACCGCAATTTTTTTCTGATAACATCCCCAGCATTACCAAACAGATGTTACTCTTCCTCACTACTTCTCAGATCCATTCCCTTGTTTTCATCCCTGCTTGTCTCATTAGGACTATCTGAACAGTCACACCTCTCTGTAACCCATTCCACAGAGTTCTTGTCATTTGCAGTAGTGATGTTTACAAAGCTGCTTCAAACACTGAACTAGCACATACAGAACTACTGCTCCTAGAGGAAATACAGGCTTAGGTTCCTGCAGGCCTCTGGTCACATTTCTGTCAAACCAAAATGTCATTTGTATCACACGGGTTTGTTTACCAACATCCTTGTAAAACATACCAGTCTTGGCATTCCAAAAATGGCCCTTCCAATATAACAATTTCTCCTGTATAACACTTACCAGTTATTTTTATCTGTATAACTTCCTTCACCTGCAAGTTGAACGTTTTTCACACTGTACCATGTCTGAAAGTGCGGCCAGCGTTTAACATTCTCCTGACCTTATCCAACTGACCGTGAATTTCTTTGGCTTTCAGTTTCACAACAATGCTGTCCACTACGCTCTCTCAATCACCTCAGGAATCCACAAATATAGCTGCTATCCTATCACCGCATCACACACTATAAATGATACTTTGGCACTCTCCAGAATGGCCTAACACACAAATTGGTGAATGTCCTTCCTTTTTCCGGATTGTTGACTGATTAACATTTACTAGCACCAAACAGCACTCTAACTGATACGTGAAAGAAACCTCTCTAACACAGCTCTCTTTCTCTGTAAGGCACACAGCTTTCTTGTACTGTAGGAAAACTCAGCACTATACACCTTGGAGATCATTCTAAAAAGCAAAATCCCCATCAAAAAGCACAAAAATGTGAAAAATATGGCACTAAATAAAAAGTAAAAAGGACACTTATGTGTAGTATAAAAGATAACACAAAAAGCAGGGCATTGCCTTGCTCAGTCTCAACTATAATGTGCATGTAGGGAGATTCAAATTCGTCTCTATTCTATGCACCTGGGAATAACCATGAAAGCACCATCAGTATTGAATCTGGAGTTACAAATTCATTTTAGCAATTAGGCAAATTCACAAACACCCAATCCACAAGATAAGGATCCACGGTCATCTGCCTGACTGGCTTTATTTGAAATACAAATCAGGGCACCTGGGTGGCTCAGTGGGTTAAGCCTCCGCCTTCAGCTCAAGTCATGATCTCAGGGTCCTGGAATCAAGTCCCACATTGGACTCTCTGCTCAGCAGGAAGAATGCTCCCTTTTCTCTCTCTCTGCCTACTTGTGATCTCTCTCTCTCTCTGTCAAATAAATAAATAAATAAAATCTTTAAAAAATAAAATAAAATAAAATAAAAATAAAACCACACAATTCTCACACTTACTGCTGGATGGCTTCCTATCATTCCAAAAAAAAAAAAAAAAAAAAGTCCAATCCCCTTAAAAAAAAGCTGAGAAGTCTTCTATGATCTGATTTCCACTAAACTCCACCTCTCTCAGTCATACTGTAGCAATGTAGTTTCCCAAACCTGCCATGCTGTTTGAGGCCTCCACACCTTTGCACATGCTGTTCTAAACTCAATCCAAAGGAGCCTTGCTCTGTTTTCTTAACTGTTAACACTTGACTCTTTAAGACTCATATCAGACACTCAAGTGTACAGGAAGCCCTTCTTGTTTCCCAGTCCTTACCTCTTAACACCCAAACCATGGGCCAGAAACCCTTAAAGACCTAGGGTACAAGGACAGAAATCATTTATTTATGTTTCCCTTTCACTAGACTCTGGCAATAAAATTCAACAATGATATGTTTGCAACCAATGGTCTTCGCATGAGGATGAACTAAAAACAGATTTTCAGAATGCAAAGAGAAAATGGTTCCATAAAAAAAGGCCAAGGAAATTCTACATATATTTGTAATTAAAACTCAATTTTCAATTAACTTGAAAAACTTTCTTTGAATTACCTTTAAAAAAAAATCTATGAAAATCTTTGAAAAACTATGCATCAAGAGATACAATCAACAGAGTGAAAAGGCAACCCATGGGATGGGAGAAAACATAAGCAAATCATCCATAAGCAAGGGGGTAAATATCCAGACTATACAGAGAACCCTGACAACAGCAAAAAATTACCTGATTGAAAAATGGGCAAAGGACTTGAATAGACATTTCTCCAAAGATATACAAATGGCCAATAAGCACATAAAAAGATGCTCAACATCACTGATCATTAGGAAAATGCAAATTAAAGCGGTAAGACAGGACTTCATACCCATTAGAAGGGCCACTGCCAAAGACACAGAATAGCATGTGTTGGTGAGGAGGTGGAGAACCTTTTGCACTGTGAGACTGTAAAATAGTGCAGCCACTATGCAAGACAGTATGGTAATTTCTCAAAAAATGAAAAACAGAATTATCACTTGATCCAGTGATTCCAGTTCTGGGTATACACTCAAAAGAACGGAAAGCAAGGGCTCACACAGGTCTCTGCATATCAATGGTCAAAGCAGCATTATTCACAGCAATAAAAGGCGGAAGCGACCCAAAGGTCCACCCAGAGATGAACGGATACATAAAATGTGGTCTATACATATGGTGAAATAATATTTAGCTTTTAAAAGGAAGGAAATTCTGACACACGCTACAACATGGATACACCGTGGGGATATTATACACAGTGAAATAAGCCAGTCACAAAAGGGCAAATACTGTATGATTTCATTTACATGAATTATCTAGAGTAGTCACATACAGAGTCAGAAAGTAGAACGGTGGTTGCCAGGGACTCGAGGGAAGGAGGGGATGCGGAGTTAATGATTCGTTGGTACCATGAGTTTCAGTTTGAGATGGATGATGGTGAGGGCTGCCCAACAATGTGGATGTCCTAATACCACTGAACTGTACACTTAAGAAAGGGTTAAGATAAATTTTATGTTACATGTATTTCACTGCAATTAAGAACACTTTTAAGTAGCAGTTCACTGAAGATAACATATGTAAACATTTATAATTTAGCCCTAACACTCACCCACCACTCCCACACTCCTAATCAGATTTAAGAGACAACCTGAAGTCTAGAAAAATAGCCACAGCCAATTGTGCTGGAACGGTCTACCATCCTGACAGATAAAGTTAAAATGAAATGGTCAGCAACTGAAGGATGTCATTCCCCTGATAGTGAAGGACTCTAGCATACTACGAGGGCTTCAACGCTGCAAGATGTTGGGACACGCGGGATCAGCATAGGGTTAAGAAAGGATAAGGATAAAAAATTTAAAAAAAAAAAAAAGAAGAAGAAGAAAAGGATGAGTATGAGAAAGTACAGAATCTGTCAAAGATCCTGCTACCGGAAAAGAGGGTTGTTCTGAGCTTCGGGAAACAAGTACTCAGGTTCGTGAGAATCCAGGATGTAACCTTCTTCCAGAGCAAAGCAGACAAGACAAATGGACATCTGTATACGCGTATGGCGCTTTAATGTTTTCAGATGTTTTCATGTAAGTTATCTCATATATGTTTACTCCTCTCATGATCCAGGAGCAGAAAGGGGCAGAGTAAGTAAAGTGGACCACCCGAAATCACCCAACTCCTAAGCGACCTGCAGCGGGGCGCAGGCCCTTCCCGACTCCCCAGCTCCATGCCTCCCTAGCTTTACAGGACCGTCGTGAGGCAGCGTCCAAAGAAGCTCGGTGTTCAAAAGTCCCCGGCAAGGGAAAGGGGCGAAGGGGCGGGGCCCAAGACTCTGGTCCGCGGCTTTTTCGAAAAAGTAGGAGGGATTGGGTTGGTTGGTTGTTACTGGAATGCACCTGGCGTAGGAAACCAGGCAGGCTCTGGCCACCACTCCCCCAACCTCCCACGAACGCAAGGCCGCCCGGAAACTGGGGGTCGTCCTGGGGAGCGGCCCCGGGTCAGAGGGTGCAGCTTGGGAGGTGGAGTGGCGCCGGGCTCCACCACAGCGATAGCCCCACCACTCCGTACCCTTGATAATGAGATGTGCTGGCGAGCCCGCGGTTCCCAGCGAATCCTTCTTCTTGTCGCCGCCGCCCGGGGTGGCCTCACTACCCACAGCAGTCTCGGATCCTCCGCCACTCATCGCGACCTGCTCCGCCCACCCGCCTCCGCGTTGCGCCTGCGCAGACCAGCGCTGCCCGCCTTCCGGGCGCGGATTTTGGGCGTCATCAAAGGGCGTAGGGAAAGCTGAGTCTACTTATCGCGCAGTTGCGTTAGTGTAGCCAGAGATGGGGGCTTTAAGAAGCAGATGCCGCCATGCTAGGTTAGGGCAGATGTTGCCAGAATTGGAACGTTAACGTGAAATTCTGTTAATTTCTCCTTGAACTCCCTGGAATTTATTTTGGTTTAGAGAGGTTGGGAGAGAGGGGTTACAGTCGCAGGTTATTAATAGCGGTAGAAGTATATTATCTCTATTATTACCTGACACCAGTATTTTATAAAGCATTTCTACGTGCATTGCCACGTTTGGTCATCATAGCAGCTCGGGAAAACGGTTTTATCATTTCTAACAAATGAAGAAACAGGGTTAAAGGCTAAGTAACTTGCCCGAATCCCTTAGGCTCATTCGTGCCCATGTGAAGAAAAAAAATGTGTTCTTGGTATTTGTATGTACAAAATTTCGACCGGTTGTTATATGGTCTAAGATAAAATACATGTAATTACGGAAGGGACCGGTTTGCTAGGCAGCTTTGAATTGTGGTCATGAAGTGTCAACTTTGGAGCTGTAGGGATCTAATGGCTGTGGTTTGTTAAACTTCATAAAGTTCATCTTGTAATCTCAACAAGTCCTTGTTTGCTCTAAGGACAATGTGCCGCTTTGCAGTGGCTCCTTCAACTCTTGTGTTCATCCAGTGGTTCTTTCTAAGAATCATCCAGTCTCCCCTTGTCCCTCTCTTTCTGTACCCTCCAGGGTCTTGCAGCCTAGTGCTGAAGAAGGAACATAACCCAACGTTTAGAATATGAAGTCTATAAATGATAGCATGCAGGAAGGTACAGTACACATGTGGGACACCTGGAAGTGGGAGGCGGCCAGGAAAGACTTCCAGAGGAGGCACATATTTGTCCTCAGAATAGGAATGAAGAGGTATTAGTCAGGTTGAGTGAGGAGAAGATGGAAATTGGGGTTTTCTAGCAGAGGAAATAAGCCCAAAGGCAAAGATGCATAAAATAGATGAATTAATGCATGAAATGTACACTTGGCTAATTGCAAATTGTAGTCTCGCTTGTAACCTTTGTAACCTTTCTAGTCCCAATTTCATTTCCTTAGTTTTAGCATCAACCTCTAGAAAATGTAATTATTTTTAAAGCCCTTCATTTTTCTCCCCACTTCTAAGTACTTTTCTTGCTCAAGCTTTCTTCTGCACCTGCAAATTTCTGCACCTAAATTTCCGTTCTTGTGTCTTCTTAGTGTCTTTGAAATACTGAAAAACCTGAAAAGTCTCACTATAGTACAGGGAGGTTAATGCTTCTTCCACATTAGTGTGGCTGTTAAATATGCAGATTGTAGGTTCCACATTCAAAAATTCTGTTTCGGTAGTCCTGGGGTAGCAGCAATCTCTGCTTACCCAACTGCTGATTACTTATAAGTGATAGAAGAATTCTAGGTGCAGTAGTAGTTAAGACTTTGGAACTAGACAGAACTGGATTGAAGTTCTGGCTCTGCCACTTGCCTGCAGTTCCTTCACTGTAAAATGGCAAAATATCCGTTTGTAAGGTTGTGATGATTAAAGAAGATAATGCCCATAAAGCCCTTAGTACAATGCTTGGTGCATAGCAAATGCCCAATACATGTTATTATGACTACTATAATTTCCTCTATCTCCTTTTAAAGCCCTGTATAAACTGTTCTCATTCTTCCAATCCACATTTATCACCCACCACTAAAAAAATCTTGTACTATTTAAAAAAAGATTTTTATTTATTTATTTGACAGACAAAGATCACAAGTAGGCAGAGAGGCAGGCAGAGAGAGAGGAGGAAACAGGCTCCCTGCTGAGCAGAAAGCCCGACGCGGGGCTTGATCCGAGGACCCTGAGATCATGACCTGAGCCGAAGGCAGAGGCTTTTTAACCCACTGAGCCACCCAGGTGCCCCAAATCTTGTACTTTTTTTAGCACTCTACAATCTATAAAATGCTAGCATATATCCTATGCCATGTCTCCTAATCTTCTCAGGAAGATTCTCGTGAATCTTCTCATGAACCTCAACCTCTAGTTGGGGTAGCTATTAAAATACCCCCCTTGAGGGACGCCTGGGTGGCTCAGTTGGTTAAGCAGCTGCCTTCGGCTCAGGTCATGATCCCAGCGTCCTGGGATCGAGTCCCACATCGGGCTCCTTGCTTGGCGGGGAGCCTGCTTCTCCCTCTGCCTCTGCCTGCCATTCTGTCTGCCTGTGCTCGCTCGCTCTCCTCTCTCTCTCTGACAAATAAATAAAATCTTTAAAAAAAAAATACCCCCCTTGATTAGTAATCTGAGGGTCAGAGGACATGGTAGAGTATCCAAAGATGACGACAGTGATTCCTTGCCTCCCTATGTACACATGCAACATGCTGCTTTTTCCATCAAGAGATGGAGTTTGTCCCCTCCCCACCCCGCCTTGAAACTGGACTGGCTTTGTTATAGCTTGGACAAATAGAACATGGTGGCAAAAATGTTGTGCTAGTGTTGGGCCTGAAACACCTGGTAATTTTTACTTTTGTTCTCTTGTTGGGAAGTCCAGGCTGTCCTGCTGTAGTAAGGCCATCAAGTGGAGAAGTACTGGAAGATAAGACATCACATGTAGAGAGAGGCTATGTGGGGGAAAGCTGAGACAGCAAGCAGTCAGCACAAGACCCCAGATGTGTGAGGGGGCCCTTCTTGGCTCTTTTCATCCCAGCCATCAGCCTTTTTGAATGCAGTCCCACGACTTGCAGTGGGCCTCATCAACACCACACGAAGTCAGAAAACTGCCTAATCTGACCATGGTATTGTGAGAAAGAATGAATTTTGTGGGGGAAATGATACATTGGTGAGAAATAGTAAAATTTTGAGAAATGATAAATAAATAAATTCACTAAATCGTGTGTGTTTCAATTATGCCCACCTCTCCTAGATAGAATTTACGATGGGTTCCAGTAATCCACATGCTCCCATAAGACGGCATCGTAGCTATCAAATAGCAGAACAGTAGCTCTGGTCCTTAGCAATGTAGCAAAGCCCAATCAGCTCGGGGATCTTTCCACTGTGCCATGACTATGCCAGGCATATTGCTTTGGCTCCTCTTTAGACACTCCCTTCCTGGAATGCTTTCTTTGCCTCTTCTGCCTATTCAATTCAGCGAGGTTTATTATGTTTTATAATAAAGACTTGGGCTGATCTTTGTTCCTGGTTGCTTGGAGATAACCTCTAAATCTTTGGAATATCTCAAGTGACAGCAGTGTCTTTGTTATTCATGGTGGTCTGAGTTTATGCTAACCAGGTCACTCTCAAGGGCCCTTAGATGGCTTGGGGATGGGTGTTGGCCATGCTTGTAGACCAATGGGTGATTAGAGGGTTGGGACTTTGAGCCATATAATAACAGTCTGACCTCTGGGGATTGGTGGGGGACTGGGAACTGAGTTCAATTACACGGTCAATAATTCAAGTATCCACACCTAAGTAATGAAACCCCGGTAAAAAACTCCTGGACACAGAAGCTCCAGTGAGTTTCCCAGTTGATAATATCCCACTGATGTATCTAGAAGGTGAGGTATATTGAGGATACAGAAACTTTGTGTTTGGGACCTTCCCAGATCTCACCCCATGCATGTACTCATTTGGTTGGTCCTGATTTGTATCCCTTGCAATAAAACTATAATCAGAAGTACAGTACTTTCCAGAGTTCTATGAACCATTCTAATGAATTACTGAACCCAAGAGGTAGAGTGGGAACCTCCAAAATCTGTAGACCACTGGTCAGAAACATGGGTGGCTTGGAAGCCTGGAGTTTGTGCCTGGTGTCTAAAGGGAGGCTGGTCTTATAGGGAATGGTGTCCATTACCTGTGGGGTCTAAGCTAATTCCTGTAATCAGTGTTAGAATTGTGTTTCAACTGAACAAACACCTACACGGCACCCATGATATGCCAGATAATGTTGTAAATGCTCTATACATACTAATTCATTTAATGTATTTAACCCTCACGTCAGTCCTTTGAAGTAGGTATTGTTATTATTATCCTCATCTTACAGATGAGGCTGAGGCACAGAGAAGTTAAATGACTGCCCAACTTTCATGCGGCAGAAACAGTCTTGGTCCCTGTGCGTGTGTTTATGTGTAGATGGCGGGTGAGGAGAGAGTGGGGAAGGGAGATTGGGAAGGAGAAAAGAGAGAAGCCATTCTATTTATCACTATATGATTACTCTTCTACAATTCTGTTGCTTACAGTCTGCAGATACATGTTCTAGCTGTTTTATCTGTTCTGCATATCACTGACTTATGTTGTTCTCTGGGATGGTTAGGTCCATAACAAGGAGTCAGAGAATAGCCCCATTGCACCGTGCACTTCAGCAAGGATTAGGGCTGCTGAGAGCATGTCCTTGGACTCTATGTCATCCTGCCAAAAGTCTTGTGTTCTCTCTTGTTGTCTGTCAATGAGATTTTCTGTATTCTCAAATGAAACTTTGAAATAATGATAGATTATCACACAGTTGCAAGAAATAATAGATTCCTCGCACACCTGACCTTGTTTACCTCCAAGGATAACATTTTGCAAATGGTAACCTCACAACCAGGATACTGAAATTGATACAATCCAGGAATCTTATCCACCTTTCCCATTTTATTTGTATTCATGGTGTGTGTGTGCATGTGTGTATTTGACTCTATACAATTTTTTTAAAGATTGATTGATTGTGGGGGCAGAGGGAGAGCGAGAGAATCCCAAGCAGACTCTCTTCTGAGCACAGAGCCCCAAGTGGGACTCAATTTCTACCCTGAGACCATGACCTAAGCTGAAACCAAGAGTTAGATGCTCAATGAATGGCCTTGATGCACCTGGCTCTGTTGCAATTTTATCACATGTATAGGTTTGTCTATCGATCATCTCAGTAAACATGTTGAACAGTTTCAAAGCCACAATGATCCCCATGGGGCCTTTTTGTAATCATACCTACTTTCTTCTCTATCCCCAACCCAACCCTATAATATATCCTCCATTTCTAAAATTCTGTCTTTTCAAAAAATATTACATTCATGGAATCATACACTAACTACTTCTGTGTTTTTAAGAACAGCTGTTCTCACCATCACATTACACCATACAAGATCATTTTCTAGAGACTCAATATCAGACACTTTTCAACCATGGAATTGTAAAGGGATTTTTCCAGTTCTTGTGCTTTTTGAGAGTTAAGACATCTAAGTCATGGAAATAATGTCAATCTAGTAGAAGTAAAGCTCTGACTTCAAGTTCTGCTTGAAAGTTCTGCTACATCCATATAGAAGCGTATGAAAATTAAAAAATAGAAATAAAATGAGCACTTACTTATAAACATACTGAGAACAAAACTGAAATTCATTCCTTGGTATAAGCCTATCAAGGATAAACATAACTGGGGGAAGGGACTTCCTAAATTTATTTTGCTTTTTATCATATCTGCTTCCTGAGATTTCCTCTGGCACATTTTCTGTTGACATTACTGTTTATTGCCTTTTGTTTCACCTATTTATGAAGCAGATGAAAAAAATTAAAAATGGAAGAAACTAATGAAAGCAAAGGAGAGGAAAAAATTGGAGGGTCTTTTTGGGGTAAGATGGTAAGTATCACTGCATATTAATCTCATGAAATTTCGGCAATGCACCGGGCACACTAGACTTGAGATTTAGGTAGAAGTAGCATGCTGTGCTTTGAGATCAGCTGTCTTCCAGGTGGCAGCCACTAAACAGTCCTGTCCTTAATCCTCTTGTTGCCCCTACAAATGCTTCTGTTGTAGGTACACCACTTGGAGAGCATGAGGCATCCAACTGCAGAGTCTCCACGAAGAGCATCCGTGCCCTGTGATGGGGCTGACTAGTCAAAACGTAGAAGGCTCCAACCCCCCACCCCCAATGGTCACACCTTCAGAAGATGTGACAAAAGTACCAGCTGTTGAGTGATATAGCTAGTCTATGACTGACTGTCATCCCAGCTTGGGACAGGGGTAGTACAATGGTCCTCATGGTACAGTCACCACATTGGACCTCTTGAATCACACAAACTCAGATTGGGGCCAAGCAACAAGTGATTTGAGAAGTGCTAGGTGATTTACCACACATGCTAAAGTTCGAACCGCTGCTTTAGTGTGATGCCCGTTATGCATTCCCCAAACTTTTGACAAAGATAGTCAACTGCAGAGTTCTTTTATCCAAAAGAACAGGGCTCAAGTTAAATTTTGAAAGCAGTCAGAAACTACGAAGCTGATGAGGCCAACCAGAGGGTTAAAAATCTCTAAGTGACTTGAACATAAGGGTGTGTGTGTGTGTTGCAGAAGGTCAGGAACTGTGAGACAGTAGAGGAAGTATAGCCTACATTCCGTGAACAGACTGGTTCATGGACTGCACCAAAGAAACTTTGGAATTGGTAATCCAATGGCTGGAAGTTTGTGGTCTTGGCCAAAGCAAGCCTCTGGCCTTCTTGTTCAGAGCTATGCCTTGTCAAATTAGTTGTGTGGCTACTGTATTTCAAGTTTAACTTGGACAGACAGGCCTGCCAGGCACAAATTTCTCAAGCAGATGATGTTAGGGGGGGGACAAAAATTATCCACCGTGAGACCGTTAGGACAGATGACACTCAGCGGGAATGGCAAGCCAAATCTGCAGGATCCATAATACAATTGGCTAGCCCTAGGGACCCAGTCTCTTTGAAGTGGAAGAGACAGGACGCACGAACCATCACATTAACTCACCAGGCTGGAAAAGATGCAAAGCTTTCATCGTCCCCACAAAGAAAATATTCCTAAAGGAATCACGATAATGGAAGCAGAAATCCTTGAGACATAGCAAAAATAGCCAAGATCTCAAATTCTCCTGACTTCCTGTCTACCTTCTTTGGGCCTCCCTCGTAAGTGAAAGATGAGTTTTGCTAGATCAGGTAGCAGTTGGAATTAGTTTTATTCACCAGCAGTATTGGGAATAAAGGCAGAGCCTGCAGGAATGTGGGCTCCAGCAAGTAATCATTATTGCAAAATCAAATTCCCCATCTCATCTCTGATATGCCTTTATGTAACCCTAGAGCTGGGCTTCAAAGTGTTATAAATTCAGCATACAAGACATGGAGCAGTGGGATATAGAGCCCCTTGTGTATCTAAAAGCTCTGCCCAGCAAGAGAGATATATGATGGTAACTTTCTCCCCATTGCTTTTGCAATAAAATTCACCCAGAGCTCCAGGAAGTTAGGAATGTAATTCAGCTTCAATAAATCAAGACTAAAATTAAGATGGCCAGATATGTAGCAGCCTGCTCAGGTGTATGGAGAATTTGAAATTTAGTGCCCTGGTAATGGGTAGGAGCAGATTATCTAATTATGGAGAGAAAGAAGAAATATTGCTCTCTAGGGTAAAAAGCTAAATGCTCTAATCCATTAAACCACACATCTCTGCCAAAGCTGGATTAATATTAAAGCTCATGTAACATCTGACTTTTTTTTTTTTAAAGGAATGAAGTCAAATGAAAAAAATATATAAATGAAAAAGCTATACTTCACAATATTCTAATTTGACTCCTTGTCAACAGGTTGCGTATTTGATCTTTCAGTGTGATGTACCTGTACCTGATTATAATAAAGTTCTATTCTTTCCCAACAATAGATCTGCTTAAATTTTTATCAACACATCCTGAGGCTTTTCTGGAAGGACTTTCAGCAGGGCTCTCTTGTGCTGCCCTGGCAGTAGGTGGTCTTGCCATTAATTCTGCCCCTACCTTCCCGCCTTCATCCCACAGGAGACCTTATGTGCCTATCATTGTGTTTAACTATGGCTTCAGATTTCACTGGGCAGAGCCAATGGAGGACCCATGTTTAACAGGGATTAAAGTTGAGAATGTCCACGTATCTGTTAAAAACCTCAGTCCAATAATCTTATTGCCGAATCTGGATGGGGAGGGAGTGGAGTTTTGACCAGAAAGCCAGGTCACAGATGGGTGACTGTGTCATCCCTGAAGCTATGTTACTTCTCCTACCATACTGCAACAGCAGCTACTTGAGATTTACAAACACACAACTTCATAAAATACTTCATGACATCTTGGATGCTTTGGATAGAATTGTGCCTAAAGGCAAATGACCCTTTGATATTATTTCTGTTTTAAAACCAGTGTTCAGGGGCACCTGGGTGGCTCAGTGGGTTAAGCCTCTGCTTTCGGCTCAGGTCATGATCTCAGGGTTCTGGGATCGAGCCCCACACCGGGCTCTCTGCTCAGCAGGGAGCCTGCTTTCTTCTCTCTCTCTCTGCCTGCCTCTCTGCCTACTTGTGATCTCTGTCCGTCAAATGAATAAACAAAAATCTTTAAAAAAAAAAAACCAAACAAACCGGTGTTCATGGCAATGAATGAAAAATTCCTGGATTCTTGACTGAAGAATGTTCCTTCCTCCTCTATTTCAAATTTTTTACCTGTTCTTGAAAGTTGCATGTGGAATGAGGAGATAGGGCCATGTATCTGCTCAGGGCAGTCAAATCAACCCTGGTGTGTAATATGGTGGCAGATTATGTCCTCAGCCTCTGAAACCGTACACTTCCCATTCACTTCAGCCATGGTTTAACTGAGGTGTTGGTTTGCACGTGGGTTGTCTATGCCCCTAACCTAAGTCCTCAATTAACGTGAGATAACCTGAATGTGAAGTGCCTGGTACAGAGCCTGCAACATTGTAGGCATTCAGTAGATGGTATCTGATTGCTTTTATTTACTTTCAAGCAACACTGAGTGGCAGGAGCCTCCCAAACAAACTTTATGTGCCGTTTCAGAAATTGGTCACAGACCATTGGATTGTAAATGTGAGCTATAATGTCATTGTCATCCTCAGGGACAGGCAGTTTCTGACACATAGTAGGTTCTAAATAAATATTTGAGGGATTATTGAATGATCAGTGATGCAGACTTCTGAGCATCAGAAAGAAAATGGTTATAAAGGGGCATTCACAAATGCACAAAGATTGCCCCACTTTCTTTTAGAGTCATCTTACCTTTCTTTTAGAAAACAAAACAACAAAACAAAGAACAATGAATAGAATGCTGCCTGTTTTGAACAGCTTGAAAGATGTGAGGACCAGAGATTTTTAATTTGGTAAGTCATAAGACAAATTCATGTTTAACCAAAATCACGAGATGCTCTGCTCAACAGTCTTGTTGCAGATGGGCTCACGGTGCCTCAGGGACAGCAGAAGGGGGCTTAAGAATGTTGAAGGATTTGAGTTTATAGAATTGTGTTTTGATTTTATGACCTTCCATTGCAGTTCTCTGATCACTTTCTGTGTGCTAGGCATCGTACCAAGTAATTTTTATACTTATATAATTTATTGCAAATTAAATCATGAGACCATAAATTTTTATCTCTATTTCGTAAGAGGGATTTCATGTGCACTGACTTCCTCAAGGTCTCCTGATATATAGCGAGGCTAATGTAAGATTCCTCATTCCTTAATTTAGTGTATTCAGAGTGTGTAAGTATCTCATTTATTCCTGAAGTTATGTACTCATTTGTTTTATCCAATGCTTAGAGCAGCTTTTCTCCTAAGGTTGGTAATAACTAATTTCTCTAAATGATTTAAGGAGAACCTTACTGGCACATGGTAGTTTACAGGTTAAGTCTGAGCCAAACTCATGTCTGAATCCCAGCTCCTTGATACTGATTGTGTGATCCTGCCCAAGTTCCTTAACCAATCTGTGCCTTGGTTTCATTAATTGCAAAAAAAGGGTAATAATTAAAGGAGTGAATTCACTCACAGTACTTAGAATGCTACCTGATACATATTAAATGCTCAATAAATGTTAGCTATTATTGTTATTAAAAGCACAATAGATTTTCCTGATAATTCATGAGTACTACAGAATTCTAAAATAGCTTCTGAATCACGGAAATTGTGGTCAGTGAAAAGTATTTACGTTATTCTAATTCTTTGCAAACTGATGATCCATGGAGTATCAACAGTTTACTAATAAAAATTCTTTTACAAATTATTTGGTATTCAGAAGGTATTTTCCCATTTAAATACTACTTTTTGTGACAAAGATACCGAATGCCTATCTAGTATGCCATTTTTCCTTCATCATTGACAGAGCACCAATTTTATTCTGGATGACAATGTGTGGGCCAAAGAACTATGTTTCTGGCCTTCATCCCAGCTGGGATGGCCAGAGATATAAACAGATAGTGCTGAAAAGGACTTCCAGGAAAGGCCCTTCGGTTGACTCAGCTGGGGAAAGTCTTTTTGCCCTTCCTTTCTTTCTCCTTCTCTGGGTTTTGATCACAGACCTGATGTCTGGGGCCCTGGTTGCCATCTTGGACTTTAAATTGAACTTGAGAAAAGAAACGACTTGTTCAGTACGGAGAAGCAGAAGGATGGGCGCTGGATGCCTAATACCAGTTGTGGACCATCTTCTTTCACATGAGAGGAAAACAAACCACTTTAATGTTACTTGGTTTTTCTGCCCCTTACAGCAGTACCTAATTGCAATTCACCCTTGTGCTTTCCTCGGTCACTGCAAAATGGACTTAGAATACTACAGTCCTTCAACAAACATATGCTGAGCATCTGTTGTTGCATGCCAGGCATTGTTTTGGGGCTGAATATAATAAGGGAAGAGTCTCTGCCCTCAAGGAATTAACAGCCTCACAGAAGAGATAAATGATTATAATAGTACAATGATCTCAAGTGCCAGAATCAGGGGTAGGAGACGGGTTGGTCAGGATAGACCTGACTTTCAGGAGGCCATGACATAGTTGAGTATCAAGTGAGAAGGGAAGGGCATTTCTGGCACAGAAGTATCTGACGGAAATGACCCAAGATACACTGCAACACTTCTACAAGGAAATGAACCTTTTCTGTTTTAGGTGCCGAGAGCATTATCTAACTTTTGCTTATGGGAGCCAGGTCTTTACATTTCTGTCATACCGTCATCCTCTAAGAATCCAAGTTAGTGACAGGCAGTCCTGCCATATAATAGCAGTGGGTAATATCTATGGAAGCAATGCTGGGCCCTTGCATAAAGAACTGACTAGCAGATGCAAAGATACCTATACTCACAAGATAGACCTGGGAAGAGAGCACATTTGGCAAAGAGGTAGGCAGGTGTTATCTTATCCTTTCCTTAAGCTGACTGGAGGAAATGGATGGAAAGGAAAGGCTGGGCAGCCCATCTCTCGTCTACTATCCTGTCCTGCTTCCCGGCCCCCCCACCCCCCTGCAGTCCTGGGAGCAGAGAGAGAAGTGTTAGAGGAAGGAGGGATTTGCAGCAGCAAAACATGACATGGAATGCTTGTAGCAGACCCTGCTGGGGCAGTGGTTTGCATGAAAAGTCATAGACTGGGTCTGCCTCTATGGCACACATACTAGCTTCCAAGACTAGACTCCTCTAGTCTCAGTGTGCAAATATAAGTTTACCGTTTCTAATTTAAAGGCTGTATTATAAAATTAAAAATGCTCCCAAGGGCAATGAAATGTGAGATCTAATCTGATAAAAACTGTCCCATCTATTACAGAAGAATCACCCACAGTTGGCCTCTTAAATCTGACTTAGTAACATGAAGGACAAAAATGGGGGGCGGTCTTAAGAAACTGTAGTGATAGACATGGGCTTTATGTTAGGCTTTTTCCGATGTATTACCTCATTTAATCATCCTAACTTAGAGTTAGCTTTATTTTTATAGATTAAGGAAATATGGCTAACTGATTTGCTCAAGGTCATATAGCTAGTAAGTGATAAAAGCAGAACTCAACCACAGGGCTGTCTATTTCCCAAATCTCTGTTTTCACTTGACCTTTGAATTGTATACTACTCAGATTCAGCACCAGCACCAAAATAGTATGAAACAGTAAAGCGCTAAAGGCTCTATTTTTTAAGAAGATTTTATTTATTTGAGAGAGAGACTGTGTGCAAGTAGGAGAGAGAGAGAGAATATGACAGAGCATGAGCTGGGATGAAGGGTGGAGGGAGAGGGAGAAGAGGACTCTGCTGAGCAGGGAGCCTGACGTGGGGCTCCATCCCAGGGCCCAGGGATCATGACCTGAGCCAAAGGCAGATGCTTAACTGACTGCGCCACCCAGGTGCCACTCAAAGGCTTTATTTTCCTTATTATTTGGAAATATCCAATATTTAGCTTTCAATAACTGATTACTTAATCAGCCAGCAAGTGTTAAAATGTATACATTTGTTAATAACACGTCTTCGTTTTTTACAGTGCTTCAGCAGCAGCTTTGAGTTGGCTTTTAGTTTAGAAAAATCTTAGTATATGTGCTGCCGAAGCGAGCACTAGTTTAGAAAAATCTAGATCGCTGTCAAGTCTGAAGTTAGAAAGCAGTAATTTCCCCTCCTGTTTTTATTCCCTGCATATTCCACTGAGCCCAACAACAACAAAAGAACCATTAACTCCACTGAGCAAGTCTTACTCCAGCTCCCTCCAGGGCACTTCAGTAGTTAGTTTCACCTCAATGAATACTGACTACAGGAAAGAAAGAAACAAAGAAGATTTTTTCAACCACATTTACTGGCTCACATAAATATTTGAAAACGAATCCATCTGTTTTCCCTTTCTGTGTCCTTGGCACAATTTATCACAGTTCTTATTACACAAATTACTGTAAATATCCATAAGGGGAAAATGAATTGTAAAATATGAGAAGGAGGCTGATAAATAGCCAAGTTTGTCAGCCACTTGAAAGGACTATTTTTTCCCTTAAGATTAAGCCACTGATTTGCAAGTTTTACTAAAATAAGTTTCATCTATTAAAAAAAAGGTTAATTTATAAGTTGATCTCAAGTTTTGACAGTTGAATTTTTACAAAAAAGCTGCAAAATTTCAACTAAAGAACAAATAAAACATTCAGAGGTAAGTTTATTCCAACTTCAGCAAATAAAGAATGACTGCATATCCATTTACGTTATTTCTCTGGTCCAGAATGATACACTTTCCATTTAAAATATTTGTGATCACGCTTCTGTGTGTCATGGACAGCTTCTAGTGGGCATTGGTATATAGTCTGTTCTTGATGAAGACAACAATGGACAGATGTTGCCTGATCCCTGGATAATGCTGAATGTGACAAAACCAGCGAGACACATTAAGATATTTCTCCTTTTCTTGAACTGTCAGGTCAACCTAAACAGAGATTAAAAACACACACAACACAGACATTGCATAAGAACAATTTTCAAAATCATTTGCGTAGAAGATAGAAAACTCAGGGAGAAAAACTCCAGTTCTCAAAAGCCAATATATTTAGATAGGAGTAAGAGTTTCAGCCACTTAGAAGAGTCATTTGTTTGATGCTTTTACGTTCAGTTCAACACCAGGCGTGCCTTTTAGGGAAGTCTCAAATTTTCAACAAACGCCAAGAATTACATTAACCCAGCATCTGGAGGTCCAAGTGTTACAGAACTTGGGTTCCTTCAGTGCCCAAGCCTGCGCTGCTTCGAAGAATGAAGAGGTCCAGATGAAGACTGGTGGACAGCAAAGAAAATACTGAGGAAGAGTACGAAGTTCCTGGAGAGGAAGGGGGGCCTGAGTGGGCTGCCCTCAGAGTTTCTAAGTTTAGGGGTTTTTAAGAACTCTTTTGCAGAACTTTCTTCAGCAATCAGGGTGTGCTGATCGGGCCAATCAGGGCTTTGTTCAAGTACGTATGTCTATTAGGTTAATGTCCATGTGCTGATGGTCTTTTTTTTGCTGACATCTGGGAGCTCAGGTCTTAACTACCTCTTGCCTGTGATATTGACAAATACTTCTGTGGTTAATTGTCTAATTTTAGAACGTTTTGCAGAAGTCATTTCTGCAAAGGTTGCAAAGCAGAATGTTGGTATGATCCTGTCTAAGCTGCAAAACAGGATGTTAGTGCTGTTTTATCTTAGCTGTTCTGACTCCATATTTTCTTGTTCGGGACGCTGGCTCTGATCATCAAACTAACAGAAAGAGTTTTGTTTTTTACTTTTCGGAAAGGAAGATAGGAGAAAGGAAGACAATAGCTTTCGAAAGGCTAAGACATTGGTTCTTTCTACAATATTTTTTAGCAAATCCAAAAGCAAGTTTTATTAGGCTTTAACATGCTTAACAAGGGAATACCATGTAAACTTGAAAAAAATATACACTTCCTTTCTATTAAACTCTGGGGAAAAACTGTATTCAAGGAGACAATGACCCACTTAATTTCAAGTATTTATTGCCAAACACAAGAAGGAAGGGCTATTTCCAGTGGCATGTGCCTCAGATGAACAAAAGACCTTCTCAATTTGGTCTGCTACAAAACTGAACTCTATCTCCAGTGAATGTAGTAGGTCACACAATTTCCTGTCAAGCTACAAGAATGCCCAGAGATTTGGTTAGAGAAAGATGAAAAAAAGAACAGTTGGTGCTGATCATTTCACTGGGCTCCAATTCCAGAGTAGGTGACTCAGAAACTTTTCTCTGAGACAAATCTTGGACTGGAATCATAAAGAGTTGTCAGATAAAGAGAGAGCCAATGGGGCAGTAACTACAGCTATGACCCATGTTTAAGAATAGGGTAGCTGGGGCACCTGGGTGGCTCAGTGGGTTAAGGCCTCTGCCTTCGGCTCAGGTCATGATCTCAGGGTCCTGGGGTCAGCCCCGCATTGAGCTCTCTGCTCGGCAGGGGGCCTGCTTCCTCCCTCTCTCTGCCTGCCTCTCTGCCTACTTGTGATCTCTGTCTGTCAAATAAATAAATAAATAAATCTTAAAAAAAAAAAAAAAAAAGAATAGGGTAGCTGGCTCCTTTTCATGTTGTTAAATTAACATTTACTCAACTACTATTACAAGTGTCTGTAAAATGGACTGGCATATTCACACAAGAGGAAAAAAAAACCCTCCTGTGGTTCAAACACGTTAGCAGGCTGCTTGTTGGAAGGTACGTCTAGTGAGACAGACGTCTTGTGGCTGTTCAGAATTTAGCATATATTCATGTTTATAGGCAAATACTCTGCTACGTTACTGAGTCAACAACACTGAAGGGCAAATCACTCTAGTAGGCAAAGTGTATTGCAGAATACAAAACTATATTAATAAAATTAAAAGCAGACACATAGTATTCTCTCAATAAATGTTTACTTGAACTCATATTCCCATTTCATATTTACTATGAGGTAACTTAAAAAGAAAATTGATACAAATCATCCTGCTTTCCTTTTTACCTTAGATATGGGGATATTATTCTATCAATATCTGATATCTGAACATTGTCTTTGGTGGCCTCTGATGTCCAACTCTGTTGGCTCAGTTTACCTAAATTATTAGTAGTGAGTCTCCTGCTTTTGCTACATAAAAAAAAGTTAAGTTTCAGATGTAGGTCCTTACTTATAAGCTGCTAAACAAATTATAAATATATACTCATCTTGTTTAAGGCGGTATAGGGTTACGTCTAGTTATCAGAAATATGTTACTATAACTGTTTCACCTATAATATCGTTCATCTATGGCCTGGAGGTACAAAATTAACACATTACTCAAAAAAATTGGCCAAGAATGTCTTTTCTTAATATAAAAGGTACTTTTTATTAAAAGAGAATTCATGGCTTCACATATGAAGAATTATCTTATCCCTAAGAATTATCTTACTCCTAAGAATTATCTTATTCCTGGTCTGTACACAGGAGGCAAATAAACAACCACTACAGAATAAACTAATTATCAGTTTATATTTCAAAAGGTAAAACATATTTTGTAAAAGAGCTGACATTTCATTCTTTTTCTAAATCGTTCCCATATGTGAACCTCATCACTGACTTCAAAAGAAGACACAAGATTTTTTAAAAATCTCAACAACTAGTAAACACAGTGACAAATCTAACAGGAAATGGGGGGTGAGTTTTCTTCATTCAAACATACATACAAATGTACATACATATATTTGAAATCAACTTCAGCAAAGCTCTTTTGCGAAAACAAGATACTACACACAACAAAATCAATATTCTCCAACTTAAAAATTTCACACTAAGTCTCTAGTGTAAGAATTATGAGTAGACTCATGGCACAAAGGAATTTGTCATTTTTTGTTTTTTGGGGGGTACAAAATAAATGTTAAGATTTTTTTATTTTAGAGAGAGAGCAAGTGAGTGGGGGAAGAGGAAGAGACTCTCCAGCAGGCTCCCCACTGAGCATGGAGTCAAATGCAGAGCTCCCTTCCACAACCATGAGATCATGGCCTGAGCTGAAAACAAGAGTCGGATGCTTAACTGACTGAGCCACCCAGGAGCCACGGTACAAAGTAAGTTTTATTCCAAGAGGTTCTAAAGCTTCTGCTAACATTTCCAATTTATTCCAATAATTTTTAACTAGATGATCTACTTCAGAGAATGTAAATCTGTTCATTTTCCCTCAGAAAAGTTAGCCAAAAATACACAAGAACTTTCCCAAAAGGTTCAGGTTACCACTTACCCTCTTTTTAGTTTAAACTTTGGAGCCTGTCCCATGAATCTGAGAAACTTATAACTGATCTCAATTTATCTCTGCCACATTTTTGGTAGACATTTTATTTCTGAATTTACTATAAACAAACACAAAACAGATCCCTCCCCTGCAAAGAAAAACCTTACAATTTTTTAGAACTTTTTAGATGGAATCTCCTGGGTCCTTTCATGTACAACATTGGTCTTCCAGCATCCCTCTCTAGTTGGCTAGTTTCTTTTCCTTTCTTACAGCAGGAAACACAATGTGACTTTTCAGTCACCACTTCCTGTTTCTTACTGGCCCACATGCCAGTGTGTCTATAGCGATGATGCTTGGCTCCTTCTACCTAATCATCCCTTTTTACTTATATTGGCTCCCTATATCTAGTCTGAACCTTCAAAGCCAAAGAGATGATATTCTTAGTCACCAATTTCCCACGGAGACATGTGAGCACCATGTTAAGTGACCCATTCCAGATCGGGGCGAGAGGCCGGTTTGCTACCTTCGGGACATTCTTTACGGTTGGTGCTCCTGGACTGCACTGAAGCTGTTTCTTGTACTTTTCCTTTCTTTCTAAAAGAACAACGTACCTCCACTGGTGTTCCTAACTTCAAAACAAATGTATTTTAGTTGATAACAATCTCATAGTCAAGCAGCACATAACGCTACAAAGGATTTCAATAATCTTGAGTAACAGTCTGTTCACAGGGACGGCTATCTATGAGTGCAATCACTTTAAGAAAGCAATGAGTCACTGGTAGGATAATAAACAGCCACACTAACTGGCAGTTTCACAAAGGAAGAACAACGTAATATTCCTCAAAGGGAATTAAGATAGACCAGATCTTATAATTAGAGTAACTTAGCCGCAACTAAAATTGGGCTCACAATGAAACAAAATACTGTGGGATTATCTGATGACTTGAAGGTTCCCTGACTGCTGTTTTGTACACTGTGTTGATTACGTATTAAGTATTTAATAATGGGAACAAATAAATGAAGGAATGCATGTGGGCAAAAATAAATATACTGCCAAAGCAAACAAAGTACAAGAAATTGTCTCGTGAATGTGAACAGGTAGCCAACCTGAGCTACACATGACTCTGCCTGAACTTAATACTGAACAATCCCCTTTTTCTCATCTGGATATATTTACACCTAAGTCAAGAGGGATGTCATTTAACACCACTGTGCAAGTCTATCACAGCAAAGTTTTGAGTCTGTGAGGAGTTCCTTGAGAAGGTGTTTATTTCTCAGATGTACTTTACCTGCACACAGACCAGGCTGAGAGAGATATTTTGGTTATGGACTCATTTCATGAACGCATAGGGACGGTAAGCTGAATGGTTTACATATCATTCTACTCACTGTTATTTTGAAAAAGAAAAGCGTAATATCCTTCACTATATCCTAGTCACTACATGTAAAGGGGATATACATCCCAAAACAGGAAACATAAACGGGCACATTATCATTAAATATTGTTAATGTAACCTGAATTTTAACATGCTGCATGGAACAAAACACTTCTAACCTGCATGAAAATCAAACACCCTCCAGAGCACCTGAACTTATAATTAAATAAATCTGTAGCCTGTGCTATTACTATTTTGCTTTATAGAATTATGACCTTGTTCACACTGCTGGCCAAAAAGTTCCAGACAAGCTCCCTCCTCCTGAATATTTCCTTTCCCTACTGCATGACCTGCATAAGCCAGAACAGAGAAAAACATAAATACACACTTGGTTTGCAAGAGTTACACTTTATTACATGGGAGAGATGCTGTCCTTAATGAGAGCTCTATGCCACAAGAAGCCAGGCCTTCACTAGCCTGCTGACAGCATCACACATAGGATTAGAGATGACATTTCTCCTAATATTCAGCTTTTAAAATTAAGTAATGCCATGTTTAAATGTTTTAAAAATGCCTACAAGGGTGCTGTTGTTAGATATAAGTTGTTCTTTTGCTCCTCTAGAAAGTAGCCATGGTTTTAACATTGGGCTTGCCCTCAAGTCAAGCTATGGACACCTCCTAGTTTAAAGACCGTAGATTTGTCATCGGGATAAAGATGGGTAGATACCATAACAGCAAATTCTCTTTAGCTAGAGGCTTTTGTATTTTGAAATGATGTAAACTGTGCCACATCACCACTCTACATTAAAAGTTACTAAAATATTTTGAATCTAGAAAATAAGAGAAGGCTGCTGTGATCAAATTTACTTCAGCTCTACTTAAACTGTCTGCACATTCGAATAAGGTTTTAGAGTTAATCATACTGAAGCATAAACTAAAGACTGCACTATAAAGATATATAACCTAAAACAGGAAGTATGAAGAGGAAGAGACTGCTAAGTATTGCTGATCTCAATAAGCATCTAGTTGTAAGATGCATTGTGCTCAGAGCTGGAAGGGGTACAAAGAGAAATAAGACATGATCCTCCTTAGTCCCCTTATTTTGCTTAAAATAGAGTCTTATCTCTTCAAAGTACAAGGAACATTTGTTCTACTTTTTTCCAGTTGTACCAATAATTATTAGTAACTCTCCTTTCACTGTCAAAACTATTGTTTTAGATGAGAAATCAGATGGTCATCCTACTTATAGGCAAGATTTATATCCAAACTTATCATAAGCCTTCTAAAACAACACAAATTCCCTTAAATAGCCAAAGCATCCAAATCCTGCAGATATTTTTCTGACAATTTCATGACTCTCCATTTTACTTTATTCTATTTGCCTCTTTAAGTTTTCCATAATATTCTGACCAGAAATTAGCACTTTGCCTTATTCAGTTCTTTTTTTTTTTTTAAAGATTTTATTTATTTATTTGATAGAGATCACAAGCAGGCAGAGAGGGAGGAGGAAGCAGGCTTCCTGCTAAGCAGAGAGCCCCATGCGGGGCTCGATCCCAGGACCCTGGGATTATGACCTGAGCTGAAGGAAGAGGCCTTAATCCACCGAGCCACCCAGGTGCCCCTTATTCAGTTCTTTTCATGTGAAACAGTCTTACCTCTGTGAAGAGATCAACAGTTGCTTAAAAATAGGGTTTTGTATTTATGTCTCTCAAGAACAGTATTATGGACATATATAATGAACTCAGTAAATATAGTTGTAATAATAGAGACTAGCAGTGATTGAAAGATCCTATTAGGTGGTTACCATGATAATGTTATAGAACTGAGCACAATCCCTTAGGGATTTTAGAGAAACGATGTTTAATAAGTTGAGTAAATCCACTGAGGAATTAGAGCTTGAGGGGGGAATGAGGAAATATTATCATACATTATGGTATTTGATGGTGTATGACAGGCGTCCCCATACACTGTGACACCTGCAGCAGAAGATGAAGTTTGTTTTGGCCCCTCCAAAACCCAGGTTGTGTCTTTGCACAAGGCACTTGATGTTCCAAGCCCGAGTTTCCTTCTCTATCATAGAAGGATAGTATTACTAGCCCCATCTCCTTTCAAGTTATGAGGTAAACTGAAAGATCTAGAGGAATCCGTTATGTTATTCAGTTTACGGAGAAGAGGGCAGATGCTATGCATGTGGGAGGAATTACGTCAGACGGTAGTGTTACAGATATGAGTTGCTGCGGTGTCTGGCTCAAGCAGTTTATGATTTAAGAGACAGAAATTTTCCAAGAATGACAGCAGAAACTGAAACAAACCAGAGCTTGAGGGAGTCTGTGAGGCACAGAGAGAGACAGAGGTAAGGGCACTTCAGTATGCTTCAGGAGTCTGAGAGGGCTTCACCAGAAGTCAGTGCTGCAGCTGAGTGACACCTGCGGAAACGTGAACAAATTTGGGAGCCAAAGAGAAAAGCAGTGCGAGGATCTTGAGGAGAGGGAGCACAGGTGAGAGACCAGGGAGTATGTTACGGCTGAGAGAGGGGTGTGTGGGGAGAACAAGGGCAATGAAGCCGGCAGGGGAGACAGGGTCAACACGAAGGAGGAGCTCCCATCCCAGGCAGTGAGGAGCTACTTAATTATTTTGAGAAAGACACAATTGTGAGAAAAATCACTCCAGTGGCAATGCAGATGGACTGTATGAGATGAGAATGGTGGCAGGAAGCCATTTCATAGCTCTGACAGAAGATAATGAATTCTGGAACTAGGTCAATGTCACCCAGGATCACAGGAAGACACATGACAGAGGCATCCAGGAGGTGGAAACAAAAGAACCCGATTAAGTAGATGCATGAGGTGCGGAATACAGAAAAATGTATGGATTATTTTTTTCCCACGGGGAGAAGCTGGGTGTTGGGAAGATGTTTAGGTGCAGAGAGACTTAAGGAAGCACAAACTCTGGAGCCAAACTGCCTGGTTTCCAGACCAGGTTTTGCCACTAACTGGGTGATCTCAAAGAAGATATCTGACCTCTCCGTGCCTCCCTCACATCATTTGTAAAATGGGGATGATAATAATAGCACCTACCTTGTAGGGCTGCTGTAAGGATTAAATGGGTTAACATTTATAAAGCATGGAGAACATAGTGAGTGCCATATAATGTTTGTAAATAAATTTAAGATGGAATAAAATTTTAAAAAACTGACCAGAGGGCATCTGGGTGGCTTGATTGGTTGGGCGTCTGACTCTGGATTTCAACTCAAGTCTTGATCTCAGTGTCCTGGGATCAAGCCCCAAGTTGGGCTCTACATTCAGTGGGGAGTCTGCTTGAGGATGCTCTCTCTCCCTCTGCCTCTACCCTTCCCCCACCGCACTTCTCTCTCAAATATATAAATAAACTAAAAAGAATAAAGAGACTGACCAGATAAGGGGAAAAATTGCACATATGGGAAAGAAAGGATACAAAATTTGGGACAAGATCCAGAAACGGGGCAGGAGGGTGAGTTCAGTAAGAGGGCAGTGAAAGGGGACAAGGCAGATGAGGACGAGCATGCAGTGGGCTGGAAGATGACGGCATTCAAATCAACAGTCTCCAATTTCTAGGTGAAAGAGGGAAGAGGGCTCTGTGATAATGACTGAAGATAAAGGGGGAGGGAAAGGATGGGGTTAAGGAAAGTACTGAAGGTCTGGAAATATGCCTGGGAGCAACGTAAGAGCTGATTTATAGGAGAGCCTGGCTGAAACTGAATAGTATAAATTTATAGTGGTACCAATCTCTACTTTGGGATGACTCCAACAGAGCTCAGCCTAGCCATGGGACTGAAGGCATTTATTAGAACTGAAAAAGAGGTGGGGATTTACAGGCATAGGGTGGTGAATGCACCATGGAGCAAAGAAGCTGCAGATACTTACAGAAGTTACATAAAAGGGGATCTAAGTTGGATGGGGACAAAGTATATGGGTCTGGAAAATGCAAAGGAATCCAATTGCCTCAGATAATGATGGGATTAGTGCATAAGAGATTAAGAACTAAGGATTAGAGGCTGCACAGAATATGGGGTACTGCAATTAGGATGTTAGAAGGAGAGTAGGATGGTGATGATGGGGGCCAGGCAATGATGACGGTCCAACTCAAAGAGTGGCAAGAGAAGTAGGTGTGAACAAGAGTAGAAACAATGATAGGAAGTAAACACTTTAAAGAACAGAAAGCTACTATATTTGATGGAACTGTAGAAGGAATATGGCATAACATACCTTGTATAAAAATAATTCATTTTTATTTGAGAAGGTGAAAATGCAAATTTGATTTAAGACAAATAAAAATCATTCTGAACATTACAGAGAAAAATGCTAACAATACTCACTATAAAGCGATGAAGTCCATAGTACAATAGAATATCTGCTAAGGTAAAGTTATATCCTGTAAGGTAGACTTTATCTTCAAGATATGAATTAAGATCCTAAAAGAAACAAATAAAAACAAAATTTTAATTTAAAAATAAGTAATAATTGGGTGGCTCAGCCAGGCAAGCATCCAACTCTTGATTTCAGCTCAAGTCATGATCTCAGGGCTGTGAGATCGAGCCCCACAACAGGCTCCACACTCAGCACGGAGTCTGAGATTCTCCCTCTTCCTCTGTCCCTCCCGCTACTCATGCACATGTGTATGTGCTCTATCAAATAAATAAAATCTTCAAAAAAAAAAAGACAGTAATTATAAAGTTAACTACCATATCACTGGACTTCAAACATTTAGAAGACTATAAAACACTCCTTTTTAATTTGATAAATTTAATCTGACATTAATAGATTCAGAATCAAAGGAATGGATCATATACCAGTCACCTCTTTTTAAAAAATAGGGTAAATGTTATTAGTCTGATTTTATTTTAGAGAAATAAGAAAACATTAAAAAATGCTATTCAAAATGCCATCTATGACCATTTCAAAGATACCAATTTTGGGAGGGGCAGAAAATAGTTTTGTAAATTATGTTGTTATATTTACTTTTTCCATTAAAACATAAAAGCTCTTCAACAATTTCTCTTAAGAGGATTATAATTTATTGGTTTGCTGTATTTTTACATATGTATATTTAAAAATTTTTAAGTGTAATACAATCATGTTTCCATCTTAGCCACTTTTAAGTGTATAATTCAGTACATATCACTGTTGTGTAACCAGTCTTCAGAATTTTTTCACCTTGCAAAACTAAAACTCTATTCTATTAAACAACTCCCCATTTCCCCCTCACCCCAGACCCTGGCAACCACCACTCTTTCCGTTTCTATGAATTGGCAACTTTAGATACCGCAGGTAAATGGAACCATAGGGCATTTGTCTTTTTGTGACTAGCTTATACTTAGCCTAACACCATCAGGGGTCAGTCATGTTGTTAACATGAGTTAGAATTTTCTTCCCTTTGGGGCTAAATAGAATTTCATTGTTTACATATATACCACATTTTGTTTATCTAGTCATCCGCCAATGGGCCCTTCTAGGCTATCATCAATAATATTGCTATGGATGTGGGTGTATATACATCTCTTTAAAGGCCACTTTGAATTATTTTGGGTATATATCCATAAGTAGAATTATTACACACACACACACACACACACACTAATTCTACTTTGATCTTTCGAGTAATCAGCATATTGTTTTTCATAGCAACTGCACCATTTTACATTTTTAACTGGGTTCTTTGTTTTTTTGTTGCTGGGCCATAGTTCTTTATATATTTTAGATATTAACTCTACCAGTTATATGATTTGCAAATATTTTCTCCCATTCCATGGGTTGACTTTTCACCCTGCTGATTATGTCCAGTGATGCAGAGAAGTTTAAAATTTTGATGTAGTCCAATTTATCCATTTTAACTTTAGTTGCCTATGCTTTTGGTGTCATATCCAAGAAATCACTGCCAAATCAAATAACATGATATTTTTTTCCCTAAGTTTTCTTCTAAAAGTTTTATAGTGTTACGTTTTACATTCAGGACTTCAATACATTTTGAGTTAATTTCTATATATCGTGTAAGGTAACATTCCAACTTCAACTTCATTCTTTTACAACTGGAGATCTAGTTTTTCCAATACCTGCAAAACTCCACAGTTTTTTAAAAAAGATTTATTAATTTATTTGAGAGAGCGAGAGAGAATGCAGGTGTGGTGTGGGGGAGGGGCAGAGGGAGGGAATTTTCCAGCAGATGCCATGCTGATTGTGCAGCCCCATGCAGGGCTCCATCTCACAACATGTGAGATCATGACCTGAGCCAAACCAAGAGTCTGACACTTAACCAACTGAGCCACCCTAAAAGATTCCAGGTGTTTTTGTTTTTGTTTTTTAAAGATTTTATTTATTTATTTGACAGAGAGACAGAGATCACAAGTCAGCAGAGAGGCAGGCAGGGGGCAGAGGGAAGCACCCTCCCCGCTGAGCAGAGAGCCTGATGCGGGGCTTG
The DNA here is from genome assembly GCF_902655055.1 of Lutra lutra. Classification (NCBI taxonomy): domain Eukaryota; kingdom Metazoa; phylum Chordata; class Mammalia; order Carnivora; family Mustelidae; genus Lutra; species Lutra lutra. The sequence continues at coordinate 19,486,378 of NC_062283.1, read as the reverse complement.
ATCACAGGACCCCGAGACTATGACCTGAGCTGAAGGCAGAGGCTTTAACCCACTGAGCCACCCAGGTGCCCCAAAAGACTCCAGTTTTAAACACCACTTAAACCTACAGAAAGTCCTTTGCCATTTGTTCTCTAGACCACAATCATCAAAAGGCAATGTTAAGTTATATACACAAAAGAATTCATTTAAAATCTTTAACAACAACAACAACAACAAAATACTACTAAGCACTGAGCTCCCTCAGTGGTGAATAAACACTTTTGAAGGAAAAAAAGAATTAAAGTACATGTTATAAAATGAAATAAAAATCTTAAGAAATCCTAATCCAAATCAGAAGTAAAGTCTGACAGAACAACATGAATTAATCAATTACCTCCCAGAGAAAATAAAAAATGTAGATTAAAAAAAATCACATGAATACTTTGGGTTCCTCTCAAAATTAACATATAATTTAACAGCACAGGAATTCATGATGCATTGATTATGCTGCATTCAAATCAAATGAGACAAAAGATTCCTATAACCTTTAGACAAAGGTTTATAAATCAGTTACACGGTTTATTATCAGGTATTCTCACAGGCTCCTCCTCTAAGGACTAGTTACAGAACACTGCTCAGTGGTCAATAGCATTTATTCCAGAAAAACGCCTTAAACTGTAGAGAACATTTTGTTTTCTCAAATCACATCCCAAATACCTGGCACATGGTAGTTCCATATATTTGCTGAATTGAATTTAATCTCTTTGAGTATGCCCATGTCTTCATCTAAAGACAGTAATTTTCAAAATGCTATATAAACATGGAATTGCTAGGGTTGGTAGAGATGAGGGCATAAAGGTATTGGATAAAAATGAGACAAATGCAGAAAAATCAAAGTAAAATTTGGGTACAGAGGGTGAAATAGACTGGTATATAAAGAGCTACCACTTAAATTCTAGAGTGATCTGTGAATGGAGATGATTTCTCTCCAAGTATCTTCAAATGAAACAACCTGGATAAAGTTAAGAATAAAACAAATATATCTTCAATTTAATTTTAAGAAGCATTTTTAAAAAACGTCTAAACCAGTAACTGAACACTGCTCTGTACAGAGTATATTTTCTTAGAATCCATTGTAAGTTTTTTGTTATAGAGACTCTCAAGGTTGTCATCTTTAAAATGTCTTTATAATTAAAATTTTTCTGATTAGTCATATAGTTCAAATCTTCTCTGCCATATCACAGAATTTCACATATTCAGAATATTCACAGAACATTCAATATTCATATGTTTTAAACAAATCTTTCGCATGCCACTACCAAAATTTAACAAACATTTCCCCCTATAGAGTTCTACCTGAGGTTTTGTTTCCTAATTAGTATTAAACTTTCTAATAACATTGAAAAAGCAGGTAATAAACAGCTATATATTCCCCATCTAGATTCAACAATTGTTAGTGTTTTGTAATGCCTGTCATTTTGAAATTATATATTACCTTAATTATGAGCCATTTTTAAACTTAGAATAGCGGTTTTAGCCTGAAATGGAACTTTAAGAGAGTAAGAAAATAAGTAATACGAAGATAAATAGCCTGGTATTAAAAATGGGCAAAGAATGCATACAAGGAAATTTTTAAAAATTATTTAAATCCTGGTACACCTACATGAGGCAATACTAACAGGTTATCAAAAAGACAGCATCAATGAATATTTTGTGGACATGAAAGATGTTCGCAATTGTCAGTGAACAAAAAAATGCAAGTTACAGCAGCCAATAGCTGCTCACTTTTAAAACAAACACACACACACACACACACACACACACACACACATCTTTATGGAAAAGAAAAGCATGGAAAGAACATGAAGGGATTTCGATAAATATCTGATGACCAAGTTTAAGTGTTATCAGCACTTCTCTCTTGGTGGGACCACTAATGCTTGAGAATTTTTTTTCCTTATATTTTTAAAAATTTCTATAACAAGTATATACTGCCTTTAAAATAAAAACAGCAAAAAGCAAAACAAAAACAGAAAACAACGCTTTCTCACCTATGCTCATATGGCCAAAAATCACACTGCGGTCCATTATACATACATTTGTCTCCCCCACTGGTCTAAGCCCTGTAGAGGCAAAGACTGTGTCTACTGGGTCACTGTACCACTGTCCTTAGAAGTGCATCAGCGCAGGTACAGGTAAGGAAACTGACAGAGCAAGGATGACAACCAAATAGCCTGTTCCTTACACTTCAAAAGTGGCAATATCTCTAGTCAGATTCTCTTCACTGGAATTTCCAATAATATTTACATATCCCAGATACAACATTTTGTTGGAAGTACTTCCATGTTCTTAATACCCAATCTCTGAATACAACTTTGAACTTATAAACCTAATTTGGTGAAATCCTGCTCACATCTTTCAGAATGAAGTACTTTATTACTATCCTTGTTTCTGGAAAATTTTAAGAGATAGTTATATTTCATTTGCCTGAAATCCCACATTCACTTAAAGGGAAGACATGCTTGCTTCGCTCTGGAAAGGCTGCTGAGCATGGCAGAGGACAGTGGGAGGGGTCAGTATGGATATTAATTAAGCATGTATAGTTGGTCAGGACAGACCTATAAAGGAACAAGGTCGGAAATTCATTTTTTATCAGTTCTCTTGATGATAACTTTCAAAAATATAGTTTAAACCATTTCCCCCAGAGTGATCAATGAAAAGCTTTCAGTTCTACGAGACCTTCTTTCACAACTTATATTACCAGTTTATGTTATAATGGGAACAAAATTACAAAACAGAAGGGATTCCTGCAGTGATATGTGGTTACCTGGATATCTCTAAGGTTCCTTCAAATTCTAAGCTTCTATTAAAAAAAATTTTTTTTATCTGCTTTATTTTTATGTAAATAATAAAAAATGTCATTTAGAATGTTTCTCACTGCTGGTGACTCTGGAGCCATATTCAGCTTATACCTTATATCAATAGATTCTTTTGTTCCGATTTTGCTTCTTTGGAAAGAAAATACAAATCTTAAAGCAGTAAATCTGAAGGAAAAAAATGTGGGTTTTTTTCAGATTAATCTAATGGGTTTTTTCAGTAGCTCCCAATGATTCTGATTTCCTTCTTGCCTTCGAGAAAGTACTTTACTACTGAGTGGAGAAACTAAGTATTAAGACATTAAAAAAAGAATCATACAAATAATGGTTGACTGTGATGAGTGTTAGAAAGAAAAAACATACAGAACAAGGACCCGCATATGTTAGAGAGAGGTGGTCAAAACCATTTCTGGGGAAGAGACATCTGAGCTGAGATCTGAAGGGGGATGGTAGGCAGAGTCTGTTTCCAGCATAGGTAATAACAGGTACAAATTACCCTGAGGCAGAAGGAAACAAGAAGGCCAATGGCTTCGACTAGTGAATCCCAGGGGAGAGAGCTTCCTGCTACAAACAGTTCATGCGTTTTAACCTCTAAAGAGAAGTCACAATACCTTCAACAGAGTGCGGATATCGTCTTTATTGGAGTGTCCATCTACTCGAGTTACCCTGTATTCCAACCACTGCTGAACGATTGCTTTTTCTTCTGCAGTGCTCCCCAGCAAATATTCTTTGTTGGCCTGCTTGACAAGATGAGCTGCTATAGTAGTGAGTCCTGTTAGACTTGGACCATTGTTTGTCTGAAGAACTGGAATCTTAAAAAGAAAAAAAATTCTTTTGATAAATTTAAAATACAGATCTCAACAGGACCTCAAGTTGTAAGGACTTGCTAAATCCCTCACTGGTTTTTCAAATGCCCTAGGATTCTACTCTAAGATACTAAGATATTCAAATGAAAATCAGGAAAATAGTAGTTAAGATGTTATTTACAATTTGATAACAGATGCTTCAAGTGAAACTGGTAGTAACATTGCAAAAAATCAGTATTTCTACATTAATTCATAATCATGCATACACAAGAGGAAAAAATGGAAATCCCAATAATATTGCATTAATTTTGATCAAGTTTACCAATATCCTCTTTTAGCAAGATGAACATACTTAAATAAACCTGACTTCTATAATAAAAGAATATGATTATAGTCATGCTGACTTAATGTCAATATAGTTAGAACCACCAAATGAGATCTGGGCTGGTTTTAGTGATAAGTGATCTAATATAATTATATCTTGTTAACACAGGTATGGACTGTGACAATGACTTGGTTGCCATGAATTGCGTATCTACCAATTTTCGAATCATTTAGAGTGAAGTCACTGTTGGCCAATATTTTATATCTAAAAAACATTCCAAAATATAATTGGGGCCACTGATAATAGTCTGGGCTTCAGGTAATCATCTGAAAAATAGTCCAGTTTTTGTTTCCCTTATTAGAACAGCAATACAAAGACTCAGATTATAAGAAATTGACAATTAATTTAAATGCTCTTGATGCACAACCAAGAAATTTAAAGCACAATGAGAAATTTTTTAAAAATGGAAGGTACCATCTGATGGGGAGGCTGACCAATTACAAGTAACAATATACAATCTAAACGACCCAACAAACCAAAAAAGCATATTTTCTTGGGAAGAATGGCTGATTTCTGCAGTCACTAAATAGTACCTTGTATTTGTAAAGTGATTTACACTTTGCAGGGCCCTTTCATGCTCACCTATAGGTCAACAGGACTCTGCAAAGTACACAAAGATATTAACCTTTTACAGATACAGATTCAAAGGTTACCTTCTACAAGTCAAAGGAAGTAATGAAAGCCACTCTCTGATTTTCCTTCTCACCTACTTTCCATTTACTACTTAGCTCCTAGAATTTTCACTTTTGCCTTCACACTCAAATGAAGCCTCCACCTCTAAGATCACGAAATATATCCTTTTAAAAAATGCACTGAAAGAAAACAAGAAAACAAAAAAACCCTCTGGGGATGCTGGTTCTATTGTTCTATTTCTTGTTGATTGGTTCCTTGTGTGGTTACCTACCTGTGTTCACTTTGTGGTAACTCACTGAAGTTTATTTGCTTTTCTGAAGGTATGCTATACTTTAAAAACAAAAAAGAAAAACAAAAAGAACTTGCAATCAATGAGCGTGTGGGAGAAATGACATTTAATTCTAAAGAGAATTATTTGTAAAAATAAATGATCCACCATCCTACATTGCTAACTCAAAAACTTCCTGGGTGGCTGAGTGGGTTAAGCCTCTGCCTTCGCTTCAGGTCATGATCTCAGGGTCCTGGGATGGAGCCCTGCATAGGGCTCTCTGCTCAGCAGGGAGCCCGCTTCTCCTCTCTCTCTGCCTGCCTCTCTGCCTACTTGTGATCTCTGTCAAATAAATAAATAAAATCTTAAAACAAAACTTCCCAGTTACGTTATCATCCCACCTTCTAAGTTGGTGAGTAATTTCATTATCATCTTACAGACAAAGAACCAAGGTCACCTGCTTTGTCACGGCAGAATCAGGGTCTGGATAAAGTAAGATTGACTTGAAAGTCCCTTCTCTTTCCTTCCTACAGCCTAAAGTACACAAATCTTATGTAGTTGCAATTGTGGGATATATACTTTTTCTACATTCATTTTAGGATGCCATGGTCTTCTAAGTAATCATCGTTGATGGCTATTAAGTAATATTATAATATGCTGATGTACCATACTAAACTCTACATATATTATATTTTTTCTATACATAAATACCTATGACAAAGTTGAAGTAATAAATTAGGCACCGTAGTATGAGATTAACAGCAATAACTGACAATAAAGTAGAACAATTATATCAATATACTGTAATAAAAGTTATGTGAATGAGGTTGGTCTCTCTCCAAATATCCTATTCTACTGCGCTCACTCTTCTTGTGATGATGCAAGATTTCAAAATGCCTATATAATCAGATGAAGCGAGGTGAATCACGTAGGCATTCTGACACAGTGCTAGGCTACTCCTGACCTTCTGACACTATGTCAGAAGGAGAATCATCTGTTTCTGGACATGGCTACCACGGGCAACCAAAACCACAGATACCAAAACCATGGAAGGGGAGGATATACACAGATGGGTGACTACTGTGTAACTGGTAATGTTGCAAAGAATGCTTTATTACTTGATGTGGCGAACAAAGGCAAAAGAAAAAAATTAAATTTCCTTACAACTTACAGCCCAATGACAAGTCCTCGAGACAGGCAGAGTGACATTCCTCTAGGAACTCAACTGCCTCCATCGATGTTAATACTTTGCTAAAGGCAAAAGGCAACCTTAGCTTAAGAGTAGCCTGACCTCCAGGATCCTGTAAGTCTTCCTTAACAAATAAAAATCCCTTTCAAAACTTCCTTTATCTCTACCCCCCAGGATATATGTTAGTACTCATCCTCCAAGCATATGGCCCACTGATACATGTCTGAAAGGTCTCTTGATTAAGGTTTTACTAGACAGCAATAAATGATCTTTTCCTAACAACAGCTAGCCCTGCAAGATCCTAGAAACCTTGCTTCCAGATTCCTTAGAGACTAATGCTATCCTTAGTCCTCTCCCAACTTGAAAGTATATAATCAGTCACTCCTCACAACTCCTGTGCAGCTCTTTTTGCCCCTGGGTGCTGTCCCTGTGCTTTAATAAAACCACCCCCTTTGCACGAAAGATGGTTCAAGAATTCTTTCTAGACAATTTGCTCCCAAACCCCAACATTTTCACACCATTGCTGGCTTACTGCTGTCAGTTGTCTCTTCCCCACCAAAACCAGACTGAATATTTTTATTTATTCCCATCCCTTTCACCAAAGATATAAATAGAAATAGAAACTTTCAATAGTTGCCTTCTGCTAAGATCCCCCCCCACCAAAAAAGTTTCAATTAAAATAAGAAACCACACTCTGAACTCCACAAAGCCCTCACAACTACCCTCAAACTATAATTTTGGGCTTACTTCACATTGTAGTATTTTTCATATTGGTCTACTCCTTGTCCCAAACTTCCCAATCTTTCATAATTTTGGTCTCACACGCTTTAAACACCAGGTTTTCTGTGAAGTTTACTACGAATTCACTTTCACAGTCAAAATTAACTTTCTCCTCCACATTCGTCAGCAACATCTCCTCTGTTTAGTATGTGGAGGCCCAAGAAAAACAAGGCTGTACCCACCTCAAGTTTAGCCTTGACATAAGTACAGCCATCTTGGCCCCGGCAGCCATCTTAGGTCTCTGTGACCAGTAAATGACCCCTAGCTCCAGGAAGACTGACCAAAGGTTTTGAAAACAACACACCATACCAAAAACCAATTAGGAATAGGATAGCTTAACGAGGTAATAAGTCATGTCAGGAGTAGGATAGCTTGACGTTGTAATAAATCATGTCAGAAATAGGATAGCTTAACACTGTAATAAATCACAAGAACATAGGGATGGTGATCGTGGCCCAATCACCTACTGCCAAGTCCACCCCTACTCTGTCTTTAAAAACTCTTGACTGTAGCAGAGAGAGTCAATTATCATATGGTTTCACTTATTTGTGGATCATAACAAATAGCATGGAGGACAAGGGGAGATGGAGAGGAGAAGGGAGTTGAGGGAAATTGGAAGGGGAGGTGAACCATGAGAGACTATGGACTCTGAAAAACGATCTGAGAATTTTGAAGGGGTGGGGGGTGGGAGGTTGGGGGCACCAGGTGGTGGGTATTGTAGAGGGCACGGATTGCATGGAGCACTGGGTGTGGTGCAAAAATAATGAATACTGTTATGCTGAAAAAAATAAAAAAATTAAAAAAAAAAAAAAAAAAAGTAAAAACTCTTGACTGTAATCTGGTTCGGGGTCCAGGTCCCTATTCTGCTGTGTCGGGTATACTTGGGCCCAAGCTTAAGCTTGTCAAAAAAACCCTCGTGTGCTTGCATTGGTGTTGGCTCCTTGGTGGTCTCTTGGACACGAAACTTGGGCGTAACAGGTAGATGTTCTGTCTTGCCTTAAGTTAACTGCCAATGACTATTTCTCATACTAGGTAAGCTTCCTGAAGGCAAGACTCATGTCTTGGCAATGTTCTCTAAAAAACAGAAACCAAACTAGGGAGCAGTGGGTGAAAGGAAGGAATCAGCATGAGGCCAGAGGAAAAAGCAAAAGCAGGCAGCCTGGTCTCCAATCAGTGGGTTCATCTTAGGCGAGCCCCAAGACCTTCCTAGGCTTCAGTTGAACTTACGTGTAAAATCTACACTAGGACTGCTTTTAACATAAACCAAAGGGGCCCCTGGGTGGCTCAGTGGGTTAAGCCTCTGCCTTCAGCTCAGGTCACAATCTCAGGGTCCTGGGATCAAGCTCCACATCAGGCTCTCTGCTCAGCAGGGAGCCTGCTCCCCCCCCCCCCCGCCCCGCCCCGTGTCAAATAAATACATAAAATCTTAAAAAAAAAAAAAACACATAAACCAAATTAAGAACAGAAAAACTAAGAACAAAAAATAAACATCACATGGAAAAAAATCTCAAAGGGGGGGGCAAAAAATGTTACCTATCCAAAGTAGTCTCCTTACAATCATTCTCATTTCCTAATGCTTTCCAAGCACGTTAAGCAACGTTTATGAACGAAACACAAATGTTCTTCACTGTCCTGAGAAATCTGAGTCCTTATATCTTACCAGCTTCATACTGTTATTAACCTTCCCCTTCATTCTCTGCACGTCTCACACTGAACCTGAACTCAGAAAAACCTTCCTTGAATCTCCCACATTGGACCAAGACCAAGTATGTGCTCTCTCAGCCTCTCTCGGTTTCAATGCAGCATTTTTCACTTACTGTAATTAAAATAGCAACAATCTTTGTCTACCCAGGTTGAAGCCAAGGTTCCTGGGAGGAAGGAGTGTGTCCGTCTTCTCAATCACTGCTGCATCCCCCAGTCCCAGCACAGGGCTACTTGACACCCCATTAGCTCTCTGGAGTAGCTGCTGGACACTGAAAACTAATGTTACAGTAAGTGCTGTCACTGAATACGGGATCCTCAGATCGGCCTAAGGGCTCTCTGAGGGCCCTCCTCGCTTTCCTTAAACAGGACGACATTTCCCAGGAGGAAAAGTTCAGACAAAGCCGGAACAAGGCAGATACCCCTGAAACCCTCAGGAGCCAGGGCCGCAGGAGACCGAGAGACGCCAGCCAGCCAGCCCGCCCTGCGGCGCAGACACGTGGGGAGCAGAGCCGCATCCTCCGCCTCTGCCGGCCTGCCCATCTTACCTGGCCTCAAAGGGCCCCCGCTCTTATCCACCTCTTTCCCTCCACGCCGCCCCGCTTCTCACCTGGCGCTCGCCCTGAGCGCTGTATTTGTTCCCTTTACTCAGCCCCAGGGATTTCTCCAGCAGCGTCAACTCCGCGGCCGCCGCCATCTTCCGGCAGGAGCTCCTGGCAGGGGCGGGACCAGGACAGCAAGGATCTCCTGCATTGGCTGGGAGGGAAGGCCCGCTCCCACAAACGGCACCAGCTACTGGCTGAACGCAGGGGGGCGTGGAAAACGTGCCTGAGCGGGGAGGCGGGGCCAAGGTAAGGGGCGGGGCGGAAAGATGGGTGTAAGACAGGTGGAGAGCGGGTGGCAAAGAATTCTGTGAGTTCTTGGAGCTCTTGAGGATCTTTTGGCATAACGGGCTTTGGTGTTGCAGTAGACGGAGTCTGCCCATTTCTAGACAGCAGGCTGTTGTCCTGGTTGGCAGAGTTACCGGGTTAGCTGATTTGGCATGCTAAGAGACTTTTTATGCATAATTGGAATCGACATTTACCGTAGCTTGGCTTGGGAATCTCCGAATTTGAACAATCAAATTAAATAGCAAAGAGTTCATGGTCTATTAGGAATTTCTAACAGGGTATTATTCATGGGGATTTTAATTGTATTGGAAAAACAAATTTTTCTTCTTTCAATATACAGCTCAATAGTAGCAGAGCGTTAAAATTTAAAGATTATTTATAGAGCACTGGGTATATTAGATACCATCAAGCAATTCCCGTGGCCCAGGAAAATCAGCCATCAATAGTTTTAATGATCTTATTTGCAGTACTACTAAGATAAAAGTATTGATTTAATTTATGTAGCTTTTATCCAGCACATGAGAAATGCACATAACATCTTCCCCTTGAGCTGTTATATGCTTATGTCTTTAAGTAGAAAATGTGTAGTGTACGTTGAAGCCTGGACTACTTCCAAAAGATTTCTGGAATTTTTTTCTCCACATTGAAAAGTGAAGAAACAAAATGTGTATTAGTCTGAGAGAAATGAAGTACTACAAGGTAGCTCATCACTAATTCAGAAATATGGCCATTTCATAGGGAAATGCTGTCCATGTATGATACCTTCCTTACCCCCAAATACTTAATGAGTTAACACTGGCAGCAGAAGCAAATGTAAGGAAAAGGAAAGTTGGTCAAATCAACATAAACAAAATACAAAGGAAATTCCAGTGGAAGTGGATTATTGCACATTGATTTTCTATTTTCCATATACAGAGAATTGAACGACTATTTCATTACTTCTAAAAAGGCCAGTTCTCTGAGAAAATTCACCTATTTTCAGTATTTAGGTTCGGGTTCTGCTTATAATAAAACATTTAAAAAATTCCATAGTTATGTAATTCCAGTGGACGGTATATAAGTTTTGACCTAAATGACCTGAACTATGATTTGAGCTCCAGGATAAAAAAAATAACTGAATGGATATTCCCCTAAATGATAGAAATGATAATTTGAGGGAGTAAGATTTGATAAATGGGTAGGATATCATCTTTAAATTTATCCAGTTCAAATTATTACAGATAGATTTTGTAATTAAAAAGAAAATTTGTTTTAATGTGGTTAGAAACTTCTTCCCTTTAAGCCCTGAAGTTTTTTAATATTGAATTTCTTTTTGTTTTCTGGTATTCTTAATTTTTTTGTGGATGTTCATGAATGGGATGGGGGGAAACTAGTGACCCCATGCAGTGCTTCTGAGATGAACGGGAAGGGAGATGGTGCCATATAAAAGAGGCAAATTTAAACTGGATTCCAGGAGCCAGAGGTTCCATACTCTATTCAGCACTAACTGGTTGGGTCGCTCTAGGCAGGCAGTTAGCCTTATTAAGACTCAGTTTCCCCAAATATAACCCCAGTGGGCTTGAATTCTATCTGGTTCCTTTTCGTGTTGACATTATGTCTTTCAGTGTTTAAGGTAAGCACACGTATTTCACTTTTTGCCTTAAAGTGAACATGCAATTTTGTATACTTGTCCCTTAAAGTGAACACGTGTTTTTATACCACTAATGTAATTTTGTAATTGTAATTTTGATATGCAACTGCACACTAAAGTAATTTTGTATGATTGGCTGGAAAGTCTTTTGTTGTGGCCAGTTGTGACATATAAATATCACAGCTTGCTTGTTTTAAACAGAAGTTAAGGGTGGCAATGGAGGGATCTAGATGTCCCTGTCATATTCCCTATTCTTAACAATAACAGATGAGAAAGAGATCAGAAGTGCTTCATATGGACACGGCAAGCTTCATGGGCATGCAAGCTTAGAAGTGCCCTGTGGTTGGTTTAATGCTCTGCTGTTGCCATCTTGAAATTCATTATATATATAGTATTTTTTTTTTTTTGAGAGAGACTGAGAGCATGTGTGCATGCATGTGTGCATGCCTGTGTAAGCTGTGGGGAGGGGAGTGGTGGGCAGAGGGAGTGAGGGAGTCCTGAGCAGGCTCCTTGCCCACTATGGAGCCCCATGCAGGACCCAATCTTACGATTCTAAGGTCATGACCTGAGCTGAAATCAAGAGTCAGTCACTTAACCGACTGATCCACCCAGGAGCCCCCCCATTCCCCCATTATAGTTTTTTTTAAAAGGACCCTGCATTTTCATATTGCAGTGGGCCCCATGACTTATATAGCCAGTCATGTATATAAACCTTGTTACCTTTGCTCCTGAGTTTAATAGCCCAGAGAGATTCCAGGAAACATTTGAGGTTTGGACATTCCATGTCCAGTGCTTGAATATGTCTTTAATAAATGCAGATCTATTTCAGAAACTTCAACATGATCTACCATGGCTGCCTGTGTACCCTCCTTATTTACCTCCTCAGGAATCCAGAGGGAAACTAATCCTTGCTGAGCACTGTTGAGTGTCTGCTCAGTGTGTTAGCATAATGTATATCATTCAATCTCTACAAAAATAGTAGAAGATGTGTGACCCTCCAGGTATGATTCAAGTCAGGACGTTTGGATACAATCAACAGTATCTACTCTAGGGAGGAAGTACAGAAGAGGATTTTAGGAAGTTCACAATAATGTTAGGCTGGAGGCTAGAGAAATGATCTCAAACCTAGGATTCCAAAACCAAGTTGGAGAATTGGCCTGTTGAGGAACTTCTACCATATGTGTCATGGCTACAAAGTACAAACACCAGAAATTAGATGTTACTGCAGTTACCACTGCTAACAGCATCAATGCTGCTTCTGCCTCAGGAACATGACCTTCAAATCATTGGGAAACTTCTCTTTCATCATTACCTGTGGAAGCTGGATGCCTGGGCCACTAGCTTTTTCAGCAGAAATGGCAGGTCCATGCACAGTGGCTTCCTAACATTCCACACCTCTGGATCAAAGTTCTGATTGCAGAACTTAGTCACTTGCTTGTGTGCAAGGCTGTAAGTTAATCTAGGAAATTGAGTTTTGACTTCTATATTCAAGGGGAATTGATTTTATCTTTTTTAAATAAAGATTTTATTTAATTATTTGATAGAGAAAAGAGAGAGAGAGAGGGAGAGAGAGATATCACAAGTAGGCAGGGCTGGAGGTAGAGAGAGAGAGGGAAGCAGACTCCCTGTTAAGAACCAGGACCCTGAGATCATGACCTGAGCTGAAGGCAGAGGCTTAGCCCATTGAGCTACCCAGGTGTCCCTGATTATCTCTAGTACCATGACTAAATGATGGACATAATGGAGGTAGTCATTATACAATGCTTGTCTTCTCTGCATGGTAGGAACAATATAACTATAAAAAATGTATAACTATCAAAAACTGTAGCTATTTGTATAATTATCAAAAGTGGGGAGATAAGATGAAGAACATATGGAACTGAGACTAGCTTGCTAATTGGTGTTGGTTAGAAGAAAAAAGCTATTATTTCACATTAGGTGCTGAAGGAGCAGGAGGGAAGGAGAAAGAAAAGATTTCTAGCAAATTCCAATATTGTTCATAATAGGTAAGTGATAGGCAGTATACCCAAGAAGAGAGGACTCAGTTATTATATAAAGGTATTATTCTAAAAGTAACCATAGAGCAAATACATAAGCTGTCTTAAGCACCAAAAGAAAGAGAAAATGCAAGCAAATAAAGCAGACCATGTAAGTGGATGGCTGTATGTCTGCCTGTACCCATTTAACAGAACTGAGGCCAAGTATATGATTATATTAATAAATATGTAAGTTTAATTCACCTATAAAAGAAAAGGATTTTATTTTTTAAAGATTTTTTTTTTTTTTTTTTTTTGTATTTACTAGAGAGAGAGAGAGGAGCATGAGCAAGGAGGAGTGGCAGGGGGATAGGGAGAAGCGGATTCCCCGCTGAACAGAGAAACCTGACACAGGGCTCCATCCCAGGACCCTGAGATCATGACCAGAGCCGAAGGCAGATGCATAACTGACTGAGCCACCCAGGTGCCCCAAAAAGGATTTTAGAACTGTCTAACAAAGAAAAATTCACATGATGCTGTTTACAAGAGTATATCCCACATCCGAAAGAACAAAGGGGACTTTATAATGCTAAAGGCTACAATACAGGATAAAGATAAAATAGTGATTAATGGGGGTGCCTGGGTGGCTCAGTGGGTTAAAGCCTCTGCCTTCGGCTCAGGTCATGATCCTGGGGTCCTGGGATCGAGCCCCACATTGGGCTCTCTGCTTGGCAGGGAGCCTGCTTCCCCCTCCTCTCTGACTGCTCCCCCCCCTTCCCCCGCCTGCTTCTCTGCCTATTTGTGATCTCTGCCTGTCAAATAAATAAATAAAATCTTTAAAAAAAAATGAAACAAGATGGGATTGGGAGGGAGACAAACCATAAGTGACTCTTAATCTCACAAAACAAACTGAGGGTTGATGGGCGGAGGGGGGTTGGGAGAGGGGGGGTGGGGTTATGGATATTGGGGAGGGTATGTGCTATGGTGAATGCTGTGAAGTGTGTAAACCTGGTGATTCGCAGACCTGTACCCCTGGGGATAAAAATATATGTTTATAAAAAATAAAATTTAAAAAAAAATAGTGATTAATGTTCCATACCCAGAAACATGAGAAAATTTTTACCCGGAGATACAATAGGAGATGGCAGAGGAAGTAGAAACTCAGGAATAATAGGAGCCTTTACTATATCTCCCTCAATCTGAGACAGAGCAAGCAGGAAGAAAATTAGGAAGAATATAAAAAATCCAGAAAGATAAGGAGTAATTTAGAACATAAACATATGTACAAATCTCTGAAACCTGATAAATAGAGGAAACACCTATGTATTAGCTTTCCTATGCCTGCTGTGACAAATTCCTACCATCTTGGTGGATTAAAACAACAGGAATTCATTTGTCGCATTCTGGAAATTAGAAGTCCAAAATCAGTTTCACTGTACCAAAATGAAGGTGTCGGCAGGCTGCATCATTCCAATCAAGGCCAGCATCTTCAGATTTCTTTCTGTCCCATCTTCTCATACCCTTCTCCTTTGTGTGTGTCAAGTCTCCCTCAGTCCCGCTCTCATAAAGATGCTTGTAGTGGCATAGAAGTCCCAATTGGGTAATCCAGGATAACTTCCCCATCTATAGATCCTTAACTTAATTATATCTGCAAAGACCCTTTTTTATATTCCTTTATAGAGTAATATATTTCCAGGTTCTCGGGATAGGACCTGATATATTTGGGGCCCTTGTTAGCCTCCCATACCTTCATTTCGAGTGCACATGAGCATTCATGAAAATTGATTGCATCTTAGATCATGAAGAAAAAAATAAACTTGAAAAGTAATAAATTCTAAAGAATAAAAGTAATTTTTGACCACAATGCAGTAGAATAAGAAACTAATAAAAATAAAAATTTAAAAAGACTTCTTTTAGAAATGTAAAAACATTTTAATAACCAACTCTTGGATCAATGAAGAAACACAGGGTAAAATAGCAGAATCTTGTGGATCTATGAATGCAGTTATGATAGGAAAATTTATACTATGAAATATTTATATGGATAAAAGTGAAAAATAAATTAAAATAAAATTGTAGTGTAAATAATTAAAAAATAAGCCAGGGGAAAGCACAAGGGAAGAAGCGATAAATGTAGAAGAATTGTGTAAGAAAACAACAATAACTAAAGAGTAGAATCTATGAATAAATTCAAATCACAAAAGTTGAAAAATTCACAAAATTAACAAACCACTAGCTAGTATGTAGTGAAAAACGTAAAAAGGAGAAAGCATAAATACACAGAATTAAAGTGACAAGGGCAATAACCATCCTAACAGAGAGAATTTTAAAAATCATGAGATTTACTTTGTAGAAGCCTCTGTAAATAAATGTAAACTTAGATGAAGTTTCCTACAAAAATTTTTTGAACTTTTTTCTAGAAAAATGCAATGTAATCAAATTGACACCAGTGAGAAAGAAATCCTAAAGATTCCATAGTAATTACTATGGAAGAAGTAGAGGAACTAGTGAAAGAGCTGCCTCACAAAAAAGTACTAGTTCCAGATATGTAGATCATGGAATTCTATCAAAGTTAAAGATCACATCATCTCCATGCTGGTTAAACTACTCCAGAGCAAAGAAGAAAATCTTGGAAATTTGATTTACAAAGAGACTAAAACATTGATCTCTAAACCTGTCAATGATATCTCTCTAAACCGGAGAACTACAGAACAATCTCAGTTATAAATATATGTTAAAAATCATAAACAAAATATTAGCAAATAGAACCCAATTACACATTAAAAATACATAATGGATACGTGGAATTCATTCCAAGAATGCTAGGATGGTTCAACATTAGGAAATCTGTTAATATAACGCATCATGTTAATATGGCCAAGGAGAAAGATCATATAATCATCATTGCAGGCTCAGAAAAGTCATTTGACATTATTTAATACTCATTCATATTAAGAACACTCAATAAAATAGGAATTTATGTGTGTGTGTGTGTGTGTGTGTGTGTGTGAATGAGTGTGTGTGTGCATGCACTTGTGTGCCAAAATCCCAAAGGTAGAGTTTGCTTTATATTTAATAGGAGAACATTAGAAGCTTTCTTGTTAAACTCAGGAAAAAAGCAAGAGAACTCACCAGCTCCACTATTTCATAACACTGTGTGAGAGACTTTTAGCCAATGCTTTTAGATAAGAAAAAGTAACTAGAGGCATTCAAATGGAAATGAGAGGTCAAAATCTGTTTGTAGAGAATTTGATTTTATATCCTGAAAACTCAAGATAACCAATGGAGAAACTACAAATAAGAGAATTTATCAAAGCAGCAGATTATAATAGCAACATAAAAAATCAATAGTTAGAAGTTGTAATTAAAGTGAAGATCCCATTTGTATTAAATATTAAAAAATGGAGATATAAGGGTGCCTGGGTGGCTCAGTGGGTTAAAGCATCTGCCTTCAGCTTGGGTCATGATCTCAGGGTCCTGAGATCGAGCCCCACATCGGGCTCTTTGCTCAGCGAGGGGCCTGCTTCCCCCCACCCCATCAGCCTTTCTGCCTACTTGTGATCTCTGTCGGTCAAATAAATAAGTAAATAAATATGAAAAATAAATAAAAAGTAAATAAAAAATGGAGACATGAAAACATAAGTGTTAGTCATGTGAATAACAATATAAAAACACAAAGCTGAAAAAGTACAGTTGAACAAATGGACAGACATGCCATATTAATTGATAAATTACCAAATTTTCCTTTATTAATGTGGTGAGTCACAGTGATTGATTTGCAAATATTGAACCACCCCTGCAGCCTGGGAATAAATCCCACTTGACTGGGGGGAAGAATTCTTTTAAATTACTGTTGGATTCGATTTTTGTGGTATCTTGTTGAGAATTTTTGCATCTATGTTCATCAGGGATATTGACTTGTAATTCTCCTTTTTAGTGGTGTCTTTGTTTTGGAATCAAGGTCATGCTGGCCTCGTAGAATGAGTTTGGAACTTTCCCTTCCATTTCTACTTTTTGGAACAGTTTGAGAAGAAAAGGTACTAAGTCTTTAAACGTCTGGTAGAATTCACCTAGGAGGACATCTGGTCCTGGACTTCTGTTTGTTGGGAGATTTTTGATTATTGACTCTATTTCTTTGCTGGTTATGGGTCTGTTCAAACTTTCTATCTCTTCCTGTTTTAGTTTTGGTAATTTGTATATTTCTAGGAACTTATATATTTCTTCCAGATGGCCCAGTTTGTTGACAAATAATTTTTCATAATATTTTCTTATAATTGTATTTCTGTGGTGTTGGTTGTTATCACTTCTCTTTCATTCATGATTTTATCTATTTGGGTTATTTCTCTTTTCTTTTTGATTAGTCAGGCTAGGGGTTTATCAATTTTATTAATTCTTTCCAAGAACCAGCTCTTAGTTTCATTGATCTATTCTCCTGGGTTTTGTTTGTTTGTTTCTATATAATTTATTTCTGCTCTAATCTTTATTATTTCCCATCCAGTGCTGGCTCTAGGCTTTATTCATTCCTTTTCTAGCTCCTTTAGATATAAGGTTAGGTTGTGCGTTTGAGATTTTTCTTGCTTCTTAGGGTAGGCATGTATTGCTATATAGTTTCCTCTTAGGACTGCCCTTGCTACATCCCAAAGGTTTTGGATCATCATTGTTTCATTGTAATTTGTTTCCATATATTTTTAACTTCTAATTTAATTTAATTTAATTTCCTGGCTGACCCATTGATTCTTTAGTAGGATATTCTTTTACCTCCATGTATCTGTGGTCTTTCCATTTTTTTTCTTATGGTTGACTTCACGTTTCAAAGCATTGTGATCTGAAAATATGCAGAGAATAAGCCCAATCTTTTGATACCAGTTGAGTCCTGATTTGTAACCCAGTATGTGATCTACTCTGGAGAATACCCCACATCCACTCGAAAAGAATGTATATTCTACTGCTTTAGGATGAAATGTTCTGAATATATCTGTTCATATATTTGGTCTAGTGTGTTATGCTGATGTATGAAGCAACTCAGTGGTCATGTCTTTTGTCCCATGAGAGGCAGTGCCACCTCTCCCAAATGCACTCCAAGAAGGGGAACTGTCTCTCCCAGTGGAGCCCAGGGGACCCTCAGACTAGGCTATCCACTCTCAGGCCCCTGCCCCCCTCCACAGTAGCACCACTACTCCCACCAGGCTCCCCCTGGTAGTGGCATAGATTTCTAAAACTTCAGACTTTGAGCTCTGTTGCTTATAAAAATTTGTGACAATCAGCTCTTCTAATTTTCCCAGTGATTTTGGGGAAGTGTTTTTCTTGTGCAATCCCCCCAAATGCTGCTTCCCTTCTCTCTCTCTCTCTCTCTCTCTGTGTCTGTGTGTCTCTCTCTGTCTGCGTTCAGAGTTCTTTCCCCAGCACAACCCCTGCAATTCTTTTCTCCCCCAATTCACCTCTTTGCACCTCTTACCTTCCCACAATGTGGCCTCTTTTGTCCCTCTCACTGTGCAGTTTGTTCTTTTAGTCCTCCAATTGATTTCTTGAGTGTTCAGAATGATTTGATATTTACCTAGGTGTGTTCAGGCAATGAGGAAAGCATAGGGTCCCTCTACTATTCTGCCATATTAACTCTTTACCTGTAACATATGGTTATTTTCTTAAGCCTAATTCTAGCAAAAAACTGTTAAATTAAAAGAGAAAGTTGGATGGTCCGCCATCCAACTTTGGTGGATGTTCACCACAGTCCATTTTGTGTACCAGGGATATTAAATTGCTTTCCCAAAGTCACATAGCTAATAAACACATGCATGAATCACCTGGAGTTTAAGAAAATCCAAATGTCATGAGATTCTAGTTTGCTCTATCTGGGTTGGGACCAGGTATTGGTATTGAAAGAAAACAAAATGAAAAACAGAGCCCAGGTGATTTTTTTTTAAGATTTTATTTATTTATTTTGAGAGATGGAGAACGAGAGAGTGAGAGAGAGGGCATGAGTGGGGGAGGGGCAAAGGCAGAGAGAGAGAGAGAGAGAGGATCTCAAGCAGACTCCACCCTGAGCACAGAGCCCACCTCAGGGCTCAATCCCACAAACATGAAATCATGATGTGAGGAGAAATCAAGAATCAGACACTTAACCAACTAAGCCACCCAGGTGCTCCTAAGTCCAGGTGATCCTAAAGAGCTTGAGACTCCCTTTCATAGACAGAGGATCTGAGATTTCAATTCAGCTTTCTTTCTTTTTTAAAAGAGTATATTTATTTACTTGAGAGAGAGAGAGAGAGAACTACTGCGGTGGAGAGGTCAAGGGAGAGGGAGAAGCAGACTCTGCATGAGCAGGAAGACTGATGTCGGGCTCCATCCCAGGACCCCAGGATCATGACCCGAACCAAGGACAGACATTCAACTGACTGAGCCACCCAAGTGCCCTCAAGTCACCTTTCTGTTCTCAAGCCCATAGAGCTCTAACTTCCTGCTATTTCCTTTCTCTGTGAGTATGGCGAACTAATGCATGCTCTTTTTTTTTTTTAAAGATTTTTGTTTATTTGGGGCACCTGGGTGGCTCAGTGGGTTGAGCCTCTGCCTTCGGCTTGGGTCATGATCTCGGAGTCCTGGGATTGAGCCCCGAGTCAGGCTCTCTGCTCAGAGAACCTGCCTCCCCCTCTCTCTCTGTCTGCCTCTCTGCTTGCTTGTGATCTCTCTCTCTCTCTCTCTCTCTGTGTCAGATAAATAAATAAAATCTTAAAAAAAAGATTTTTATTTATTTATTTGACAGAGGGAGAACACAGCAGGGGGAGCATCAGACAGAGGGAGAGGGAGAAGCGGGCTCCCTGAGCAGGGAGCTCAAAGTGGGACTCGATCCCAGGACCCTGGGATCATGACCTGAGCTGAAGACAGACACTTAGTGACTGAGCCACCCAGGCACCCCGATGCATACTCTTCACTCAATGTTAGGCATAAGGAAGAGGAGAAAGTGAATTTTATTTAAAATTAAAATCATGTGTTATAATGAACGCTGGGTCTTATATGCAAATAATGAATGAATCATTGAACACTGCATCAAAAACTAATGATGTATTGTATGGTGACTCACATAACAGTAAAAAAATGAAAAAAGTAATCAATAAATATATTTCTTAGATGGATTGGAAATATCCCTGTCAAGACAGCCTGACTCATAATAAAAATAACTTGAGGATCTGATTTTGTTGGATGGAACACTTCTCTAATCTGCTGTTTTAAATCCACAGTACCTTAGGATACAAATTGAACGTCAAGTGAAATTAATTTGGCAAGTGGAACATGAACTGGCTGACTTTCCTTTTTGGAGCAGGCCTGACAGCTTTCTGTATGTCATACTGGCATCTGTTAAAATGAGCTGCATATGCCAGAAACTGTTATTGTATCAGATTGCTCTTAGCGGTGCCTATCAGATAATTTTCAGATTTAGGAGAGAGCTTAGCTTTCTATTTCAAAACATGTTGGAGTTTTGAACCCCTGTTCAAGTGATGTTAAGATGTTAAGTGACATCAACTGTGAGGTGAATAGTGCTATATGTACCATGTGTGCTGGCTTCTCTTTGTCACAGAGACCTCCTGTTAAGCCATTACTATGTGCCAGGTACTGAACCAAGCACTAGGGACACATTGATGAGCACCCCTCCTCCCCATCAAGCTTAGGGCATCTTGAGGGAAGAGACTGGAAAACAGATAATTGCAACCCTGTAGTAGATAATGATTGGGAAGCAGAGTCAAAGGCAAGAAGACACAGAGGAACACTTAAGGTGGAACTTGGGGAAGGGGGGGTCAGGGACGTTTCCAGGAGGTCCTGATACCCAAGCCAAGACTTGAAGGATGAACAGGTTGGTTGGGACAGAGGTAGGGTGGCGTGGTGTTGGGGGAGAAATCTGGGTGGTGGGAATTGCATGTGCAAAGACTGTATTTGCGAAGAGAACATGATTCTTTGCAGGAACTGCCCAGGGTGAGTACTGAGAGGGGAGGCTGGACAGGTAAGAGGTGCTTCATGAGAAGGGCCTTGTAAACTGCATTCAGACGTCTTTACTTCAAAGTCTCTTAGGTGCTTCAAATTCAGCATGTCTGAAGTGAGCTCACTGTGCTGTCTCATGCCCTCTCCCCAGGGCTACCCCTTATCTCCTCTGTTTCACTAAATGATATGCAAACCTTTGCCCAAGTCAGAAGTCCAGGTGCCATCCCTGACTCTGACCTCTCCTTCATGTTCCAGTGTGGCCAATAGAGGGTGATTCAAGGCCCAAGACAATCTTCCTTCTCCTGCCTCCCCAGCATGGGCAGACTGGCTAAGGGGGTCTATACTGAACCTGTGTTTGGGCCCAGATTTCCTTCTGGTCACTGTTACCCCATGCATGCTGCTCTGCTGTTCCCCATCCTCATTACTCATGCCTTATCATGAGCACCATCATTGACCATTTGGAATTTTTCAGCTACCTAGAGTAGCTCCTACCTGGGGAATGTTTTTCCTGCCTTGAGTCCCGATATCCATTTTGTCCTCTTCCTTTCTGTCCTCCACCCTGCACCTCCAGACGTCTATCTAAACTGTCAGTCTATTTTGGCAGTGTCCTGCTAAGGACTGAGAATTTAGTCCAGACTCCTTGGCCCAGCAACTAAGGTCCTGACCACGACTGACTTCTTCAGACTCATGTTTTGACACTTCTTCCCTTACGTTGTCTTCTCCAGCCCTGCCTGTCTCCTCACAGTCCTGAAAGCTCCCTGTGCCCTCTTGCCTTTGAGCCTTTGCATCTGTGGTTGTCCCCACCAGAAATGCCCCCACACTCCTACCCTTACCCCCACCAAGGGCTGGGGCCCTGAGCTCTCATAGTAGCCTTGGGAATGCTCTCTCCACAAGAAGTACCCCGCTGCATTGAAACCGCTTTCTTGTCTCTCTGCCTGCCGCCAGCAAAACTTCCGAGGGCATAGACTCTGTCCTGTTTATTGCTGAGTCATCAACACCTGACACAAGGCTCAGGACAGAAATGGGGATAAATTCATTTGCTGAATAAAGAAAGGGAGGTGCACAGACACAGAATGATGTAGAAAGCTAGTCCGGGGGGTCAAAATGATTAACAGGCAAATTGTGAAGATATGGTAGAGTTCTGCCTTTAAGTAAGTGTTAAAAACCCAAAAGCAAGAAATCCATATGTGAGCAGTAGGCCAATGCAAATGAAATGATTCAGAAAACACAAATTGGGAGTTGGCAAGCAGTTTCCTTAAGGAAAAGTAATTTCCCTCAGCGGCCCCCAGTCATTTACTGATCACCTGAACCACCTTCCTTGAGCTCAGGAAGTGGCCATTTATCATCTCATCAACACCATCTCACTGTCATACTTGTCATTGGACTATGACATTTGTCACTCACTGTTGTGCCCCAGACACCACGCTAAGCTCTTTACTTGTATTAACTTGCGGATCCTCACAATGAGGGTAAGAAAATGCATTTTCAGAGGATTCAGAGAAAGAAGTACCTTAGAAGAATGAAAGAATCCAATTTCCCCCAGGTTTTGAGGCCCCCCCTCCCTGCTGGATGGGTTCCTTGCAGCCTTATACCTCTCGGACTCAGTGGATCTCAAGGAAGCTCTAGACTCTTCTTGGGGACAGCACTTCATTAGAACTCAGCTAGAGCATGGCCTGAGAGCCACCCAGGGGTCACTGCTATGCCGTGGTGGCTTGCCCGCCCGCCAGCAGCTGCTGCTGGTGCCAACATTGTTGCTGAACTGAGAATGTGTTAGGGAAGAGCTGTTGGCCCAGCTTCAACCTCAGCCCTGGAGGTGATGATGGCAGATAATCACAGGATTTGTAGCAGCAGAGTATCTGCCCAATGTGTCTGGAGGAAGGTCCAAAGGCGAAGTGTGTCCTCTGTGCTACCCTTAAAGTGAAGAGTTAGCCTGTGACCAGCATACACTGACCCATCTCTTGGGGCAGGCTAATTCTTTCTCACAAGAGCAGTACAGGCTGTTGGATGCTTATGTGCCCGTAGAGCTACTTCTTTTCTTCACCTTTTCTCTGAAGACTTTCCTAATCCATCCATACCCCTGGTCCTGACCATGGCAGAGCAAAAGCTGGGCACTCCTCCTTTTGGGTCCCACTGAACTCTACAGGTACTTCCAACAAAGCACTTGCTACACTTCATATCTAGGACTCTTCCAAGTAAGCAGTAAGTCACTGGGAAGGTGGCTGTCACAGAGTTATCATTCAATAAATGTTTCTAGAATGAGTGAATGAAGATTAAATGAATAGTAATCAGAGGAATGAAATCTTAGGGAGACAGAATAACATTGAAGAGAGAGGATGGGCTTTACAGTGGTCCAAACTATATATACACGCAAGGACTAGCCGTTCCCATGCTGGTGTTGAAAGGCCCCACTTGTCCCCATTTATGGAAGATATGGTTGAATTCCTACCCAAAAGATATTTTCCTTCCTTTTCTTCTATATAATAGAGCATGCCTTCAATAATACTGGCAGAAAGTATAGAGACAAAACTAAGGAACTAAAGGTTTGATCATTTTGGTCCAAAGTAGGTAACCTATGTTTTCATGGTCTTTTATTGCTAATAATTTTTAGGATGGATTTTTAGAAGTTATTCTTAGTCTCTTTTGCAAACTTCAACTCAGTTTAGACTTTTTCTTTCCCAATGATATTCATGTATATATTGGTTACAGTTGTCTAAATAACAGTTCCACAGACTCAGAAGCTTAGCGCATACAAATTGATTTCTTGCTCGTGTCACTGTTGAGTGTGGGTGTCTGATCAATAGTCATTTAAAAACTCAGGCTCAGCTAGTCTAGTGGCTCTGTGATCACTGAAGACCTCAAAGTCCTTCTCTGGACCCTTTCAATCTGAACTATGGATGGAAACACTGGAAGAACATTGAGGGCCATGTCAAGTGCTATGGGCTGGGATTGAAATGGTCACACGTCACTTCTTTCCACATGCTATTGAGTAGAACTCTGTTGTGAAGTTTCACAAACCGAGGAGAGGTGGAATAATGGTTTCCGTGTATCTGCTGGTTCTTTGACTTTTGCCCCCAGGTTCCATTTTCCATTCTCTTTAGCTCTGCTCTGGGCTCCAGAAATCTGACATCACCCTATGGATGACGTTGCCCAAGATTTCTCACCCTCCGGCTTCCAGAAAGTGTCATTGTGGGAGGCACAGACAGGGGATTGCAGGGCTGGGGTTTAGAGTTTATATGCCCTACTCCCTTCTTCCATTTATTGGGCTGTCTGATAAAGTCTGACTCAATTTTTGATGTTTGATGGCTGACAGCTTTTAGACTTCTGGCTAACCCTTCCCCACCAACACATACCTGGGGCTTTATGTAAGGAAATTCCACAAACCTCCTTGAGCTCTTGACATCAGTGGGAAGTGTGAACCTCATAGTCCTAGTCTGGGCATGGGAACCCTTCTTCATTCTGATGCCCTAGGCATGATGAAGGTCAAAGCAACTCTCTGCTCTTTGCTTTTGCTATTTTAGACAGCCTTGCACCTACCCTTCTCTCCCCTGAAGTCCCCTGGGTGTGAGTAATACGCTTCCTTCCAACTCTCTTGGTGGATGAAGAAGTGTCATTAGTCAAGATGGCCAGCCTTCAGGAAGAGTCCATCCTATATGTATGGGATGACCAGAAGACAGGCTATGCTATCTGAAAGCAGCTGGTAACCTAGCAGTGGTAATGGCTTTCTCTTCTTCCTCATCTCTGGGTGCCTCAGCATCCCTTATTGATTTTCTTAATCATTTCCACATCTCTGTAAATAGTTCCTTCATTAAAGTTTCTTGAGTCATCAGGGTTGGATTCTGTTTCCTGAAAGAATTCTGATTGATAGTGGAAGAGGAAACAGATTTGCTGAACATTTAGTCATTTGCTGTTACATGATGGTCAGTGTCAACCTTTAGATTTTATCTTTGACTTTCAGCATATATGGCCATGCCAACCTAAGTAAATGGGATTCAGTTAGGAAGTTTAAAAGAGGAGCATCTTTTCCATGTACTTGACATTATAGTGTCATTTTGCTCTAAAACATTTTTGAGAGAAGGATGGCATTTACACATGTATTGGAATGAACATCACTCACCTGAGCCTGGACTCCAGCTAACATGGGACAAGCATGTTTCATGTAATTTTTCAGTGTAAGGCCAACTGTGATTCTTAGTAAGGGAGCGCTGCTGTGAAGATCAGTCTACAAACTAGATATACCTTTTCCTCCATCTCATCCTGCTGAGGTGTATATAGATGTGCATATAGATGTCCTTGGTTTAGAATCAGCTGGTGCTGGAAACAGGTCCATGCAATTAAGGAAGGACCTGCTACAGAAAATCGGGAGGACAGATATGTGTTCCCACAGTGGTCTTGAAATTCCACAGGTGACCTGGCTGCTTGTACCTTATTCTCAGTTGCTGCATTTAGATTAAGCAACTGAAACTTGTATTGCTAGACTTTCTTTGATTTCCTATCAAGCATTTTCCAAATTGAGAGGCATTTTTCAAATTCCCTTAAAGTTTGTGAACAGGAATTGCCAGGGAGGTTTTGGTGTCTTTGCTCCTGATTTGTGTGCCTTCACTAGCTTCCAGCTCCTTTCAGTTTCTCTGGTGTTAAATTAATAACAAATGATGTAGAGCTGACAGGTAGGTGATGATGGAGAGTACCATGATATTAAAAAGAAAAATCTCGATCTGTTATGTAGCAAACCGTAAAACACTTTTTCAGGTTTTGCCTGTAGGTATCTTAATTTAACTTAAATATTTTGCTCATATCTCTTTAACCCAGAGGATGGAAACATGGCCTTCAACCTTTCTCTTAGCAGACTTTGTACCATATATTAGTGTGATACAGAATAACAAACTTTGCCTATTATTTGGAATTATTTGAAAAATGCACTGAATGCTACAAAAAGGATAAATATGATTTCTTGATGGGGGAACTATCTGGTTCTCATTTGAAGTTATAAGAGCTCATACTTTGGATCAATATCAGCATTTTCTGACAAAGCAGAGCTATCCAACTCTGATTGCCTCAAAATCATTGAGCTCTTTGTCATTCTGAGTATGGAAGCAATGGTAGACCACCTTGGAAATAATTCTTAGCAAGTATGCTGAATCTTGGAAGCATGATTTGACAGTATTTAAACTGTATGCATTTAGTTTGTTTTGTAGATTAGGTTTAAATGCAATATTTCTTTAAAATATTTTTTGTGGAAAATTTCCAACATACACCAAGTAGAATAATATAAAGAATCCCTATACCAATTCCTCAGTTTTACAATGACAATATGTCTTTTGAAGAGAGGTGCTGCCACTGAACATGAATTGAGAAACTGCTGGATTGGGTGATGTCTCAAGTTCCCATCATTCAGTTTTATAGGCTACTTAAGCTTTCCTGTTTTGAAAGGTCTTGGTATAAATTGAATGAGAAGATGTTGATTTGTGCTCCTCCTGAGCTGTTCTTTTGGCTGCCAGTCCTCTTCATCTCTGCTCTCATATTTCCCATGGACATCTCATCTACTCATTTCTCTGCTGGAATCAATTTTTTGGTAAATTTTGCTTCCAATCTGCATGCGTGAGGAGGGGTGAAGTTAGGCACACTTTACAACTGTTTCTGGTCTTTTCCTTTGTTTTATTTCATACCATCTAATTTGACTGAATGGTCAATGCAACTATAGGGAATTATAACAAAAGGAAGAAAGCTAAAACTGAATCCAAATCTGACTAGGCTGTTAGTTCAAGATCTGGTGCCTATTCCAGAAGTTATTCCTTTCCTGAGAAACATACCCAGGATACCCTCATAGATCTTCCCAGATCCTAATCGCATTTCTCCCATCCATAGACTGATATAATTTCACAAACGATTGGGACTTGAATTCCATATATCAGCTCCAAAGGAGTCTGGGATTGAGAGTTTCTGGCTTCTACCTTGAGAAGGTAGAAGGAAATTACGAGAATGTAGGAAATTACCAAGGAAATTACGAGAATGTAGGGCAGTTGTTCAGAGATGCTAGTTGGCTACATGTGATGAATATGTAAAATGAGTCTCTTGTAGACAGCATATGGATAGATCTTGCTTTTTTATCCAATCTGATACCTTATGTCTTTTGATTGGAGCATTAGCCCATTTACAGAGTAAGTATTGAAAGATATTAATTTAGTATCATTTTATTAACTGCAAAGTCACTGTTTCTGTGTATTGTCTTTGTTCCTTTCTGGTCTATGTTACTTTTGAGCTCTCTCTTCGCTTACAGGATCCCCTTTAATATTTCTTGCAGGTGGTTTAGGGATCACAAATTCTCTTAGTTTCTGTTTGTCTTGGAAACTCTCTCTCATTCCATTCTGAATGACTGCCTTTCTGGATAAAGTACTCTTGGTTGCATGTTTTTCTCATTTAGTACCCTGAATATATATATCTTGCCACCACTTTCTGGCCTGCAAGTTCTCTGTGAATAGGTCTTCTGCCAGTCTAATGTTTCTTGTAGTTTAAGGACCTCTTGTCTTGAGCTGCTTTCAGGATTTTCTTTTTATCTCAGATTTGCAAGCTTCACTATTATATGTCAGGTGTTGACCTACTTTTTATTGATTTTTGAGGGGGATTCTCTGTGGCTCCTGGACTTGAATGTCTGTTTCCTTCCCCAGATTGGGGGAGTTCTCAATTATGATCTGCTCAAATATATCTCTGCCCCTCTCTCTCTTCTTCCTCTGGACCACAATAATTCTAATATTATTTTGCATTATGGTATCTCTGATTCCTCAAAGTCCCCCCTCATGATCCATCAATTGTTTTTCTTTCTTTTCCTCAGCTTCCTTACTTTCCATCATTTTGTCTTCTATGTTACTGAGTCTCTCTTCTGCTTCATTTTCCCTAGTCGTTAGAATGTCCATTTTAGATTGCATCTCAGTTCAAGTATTTTTAATTTCAGCCTGATTAGATTTTAGTTCTTTTATTTCTGCACTAAGAGATTCTCTAGTATCTCTTATGCTATTTATCAAGTCCAGTTAGTATTTTTATAATCATTTTTTCTAAATTATGACATTTTACTTATATTTTACTTATATCCATATGGATTAAATCTATGGCAGGGAGTATTTCCTCTGGTTCTTTCTTTCTTTCTTCTTTCTTTCTTTATTTCTTTCTTTTTGTCAATTTCTCCTTCTAGTCATTTTGTCCAGAGAAGAATAGATGAACAAGAGAACAAAATAAAATATATCAACCATGACCCCAGCAGAATATACACT
This sequence comes from Lutra lutra, assembly GCF_902655055.1. NCBI lineage: Eukaryota > Metazoa > Chordata > Mammalia > Carnivora > Mustelidae > Lutra > Lutra lutra. The sequence continues at coordinate 19,458,035 of NC_062283.1, read as the reverse complement.
AGACACATCTGCAGACATCTGAAACCAAAAAAAGGAAAAAAAAAAGGAGAAAAGAGAGCATATAATCTCACAGGTGGACAAAACAGGGTAATACACTTGGTCCTGGGTGTATTTTAGTATATTCTGTCTGTTGGAAGACACTAAATTCCAATATTGTAAGGAAGAAAAATTGATATATATATACAAAAATAAAATTAAACACAGTGAAAGGAAGCCAAAAGTAAAAAATATACCTATAAAATGTAAAGGTAAAAAGGAGTATTTTAAAAAGACTTAAAAACAAAGAGTTGATAAAATAAGAAACTAGTTGAAAAGGAAAAAAAGAAGAAAGAAAATTTAAACTGAAAAGCTAAGTACTCATGTGAAAAAAACCCTTGAATTCTGTATACTATTTTCCCCTAGCACAGAGGTTTTTCAGTTCTGTGTGATCCATAAACTTGGCATTAGCCTGATGTTTCTGCTGGTCTTCTGGGTGTAGAGCCTGTTGCACTGATTCTCAGGTGTCTTTGCCTGGCTGGAGTTGCACCACCCTTTGCCAGGGGTGAAGCTCAGTGTAAGTGGCTTTGGGTTTCTCCATGTGGCTTTGTTCCCTGAAAACTTTCCATGCTACTTGAAAGAAGTGGTTCTTTTCTATTTGTAGACTTGCAGCAATTCTTTTCTTAGATCTCAGGTTGAATTCACAGGTGTTCAGAATGATTTGATAGGTAGCTAACTGAATTCAAGGGACCAGGTGAAATGAGAGTTCCCTACTCTTCCATCACCTTCCCCCCAGCACTCTCATACTTTCTTTGATTTCCTAAAGGGATGTATTCACTTCTTTGATGAGGCTTCTTCTCTTCCTTTAGTTGTGGACTTTGTTCCGTCAGTCTTCAGGCTGATTTCTCAGGTATTTGGGATGATTTGACAGTTATCTTATGTTTCATGGATAAGACCAGCCTAGAGTCCTCCTACTCGGTTGCCATCTTAGCTTCCTGGGCCCACCCAGTCTTATCACAGCACCAGATCAGTGGTGGATATCGAGTTCTGAATTACACTTTTAGTTCTTTCTTTTGGTCTTTTTCACATTTCAAGTGATGGTCATGAGTCATTCTGGTTGTTTTAATTTTTTTCCCCTTTTCTCGTGAGGATCCATGGGGAATCTTAGAGCTTTATGCATGAGAAGAGGAGTTGCAGCTTTCATACAGATTGATGACATATTGAAAAATTTACTTCTAAAATTACCAAGGCTTGGGAGTCTCAATATCAGTTTTATCCCAGTCTATTAATGAAGGGTGCCCTGATTCAGGGTACAGGGAAATAGACCTTACCTCTGGAAGAGCAGCTGCAAACTTCTGGAAGAGCATGTGGGACTAAAACTATTTTTGCAACCATTTTTTGGAAAATGCCATCTTCTAGAGTCTCCCTTCTCTCTTCTCCCACAATAATTCAAGTCTCCCCTGTATGGAAACTATACTTGCTCCAAATCTTCACCTGAAACATGGGCTCCAACTCAATGTCCAGTATCCCATCATTTAAGTCTTATCCAGGGGAGGATGAGGCTTTTCAGCATTACCTCTGAAACTACTCCTTGACAACTCTTTTTTATTTTTAACTAAAACACCTGTAAATACAGTGATACATTACCTGTATCCCACTTAATACAACATGCAATAATGGAATAGAAATGGGATAACCATCGTAGACATCCATATTCAGAAAAGATGAAGGAACATCCCCCCCTTTACAGGTTTATAACAATCTTGAAATCCAGCTGGGTGAGTGTTGCCAGTTCCATGATTAAGACCAGCTCCAAGATTAATGCTTGGGGGTGATTCACTGTGGTTCTTGGCTCCATCCTCTGAAATAGCTTTCCTCTTCCATTGGATGTGGACCTTGTTTGAAGCTGAATAATTCTTCAGTCTACTTCCTAACTGTGCAAGTTTTAGCATTCATTTTGTACTGTCTACCCTCTCAATTCAAGCTAATATTACTTCTTTAAAAAATTCATAGATTTTTTTGGGGGGGGATTGGTTTATAATCCATCCCATTAGACAAAAACAACACCCCAAATCTCTTGAATGAACCCCTCTGCAGCTTAGATTCCCTGAAAGAAAGCTGAGGGACAATGACTTTTAAGACCCCCAGAGAGATTTTTCCCTATTTGGAAGTCTTCTGAGGTCTTAAAAAAAGACTTTTCAGTCACAACCTTGGCTTCATCTTTAGGCTATGTTCTCTTGATCATGCCTTGGATTCAATCTTTTTCCAAAAGGTATTTCTTAGTTTTATCACCATTTGCCATCTGGAAAGGCTGGGAGTGAAAAAGAGTTTTATTTATATTTATTTATTATTTAAAGAGAAGAAGAGAGAGATGCAAGGCTGGAGACCTCATGACCCTGAGATCCTGACCTGAGCTGAAATCAAGAGTTGGAGGCTTAACCTACTGAGCCACCCAGGTGCCCCAAGAGTGTTACTTTGAACCTAGCAAGTCCTGGATCCTTTTTATGTATTAGTTCTTTAGCTTATTTAATTTACTTTATTTCTGTACTCACATTTCACTCTACACAGCAAACAGAGGCAGGTGGCATTCTCCTATCTCCTTAGCTAGATTATCCATTTCAGACACACATTTCTATCTTTGCATAACAACAGTATTGCTAAATTTTCTGATGCTATATAATGAGGATCCCCTTTTCCCCTAGCATCTCAGAATGTTTTCTTGATTTTCCTTTGAGCTCTCTGCAATTGCCTCCTTGGGTCCGTTGGTAAGATTCTGCTGAAGGACCTTCCCTAGGCCTTCAGGACTTCTACCAACACTTCTGTCCTGAAAACTTGCATGTATTCTAGGATTTTTTCAGGGCAGCACCCCACTTCCAGGGTCCCCAAATCAGGTTGTAATTTGTCTGTGTCATCCACAGCACAGCACCTGGTGGGTAGTGGACATCTGATGCATAATGGAATTGTGAGCTCTTTATTTTTGTCTTTCACATTTTTAGTGATAATCATAGTAGTTATGTTATTTTCATTTTTTTTATTAGATGGAGCCGATCTTAAAGCTTTATGCATGCGAAGAGAGTAGTAGTTTTTACAACAGATCAATGGCATTTTGAAAAATTTTCTTCTAAAATTACTTATTACTAATTACTTATTATTAACTATTAGGTAAATTAAAATTACTTGAGCAATTTGAGACACTATGTTTTTACTCCATAGGGGCATTCACAGTAACCAGGTAATCATTTATAAAATAAATACAAAGATCAAAGTCGTTTGATATTCAGACTGATTTTCTATCTTTGTTTGGGGGGTGTGGGGTTGCTGAAAATGATAAACTTTCAATACATTTTTATTTAGGCTCATTCTTGTCAGGAAGTGAACTTTAATCCACTTCAACCGTCAAACCATTGACTCTACATTATATTTATTCATTAAAGTAATCAATCAGTGGGAATGAGGTTTTCTTTTAAAGATATATTAAATGGTGAAAATGATGAGTTTATTAAAATGTCTGGGAACTTTCATTTTTCATCTTCGCTCCGCCTTCTGCAATAGTATGATCCCATCTATGGGTATGTGACATAACTCACTTGCTTTTAGAGTTGTTTCGGGAACCTGTGCACCATTTGTGTATATGTGGTGGTTTCCCCATCTCTGCATAAAATGAGAGTGCAAGGGACAGTAATTAAAATTAGGGACACAAAAGAGAGCAGAAACATGAGCATTTACACATTTGGGGAGACAGATACTGCCCCCAAGGTCAACATGCTGATGCATTCCTCCACTGGTCCCTTTGTCTACAACCTACAAATCCCAGTCGTCTGTCTTCAGTCATGGAGGCTTGCAGGAAAAAATCCACTCACCATCCGTGAATTGAATTTCAAAGGTAGGTGATAACTGAATGCAATTATCATAACTATTATTTTTCTGTCAAAAGTAAATTATTGATGAGGGTGGATTTCTTTCATATTTTTAAGATGGTTGCTATTTGGGGGCACCTGGGTAGCTCAGTTTTTTGAGTGTTTGACCCTTGATTTCAGCTCAGGTCATGATATTAGGATCTTACGTTCAAGCCCCATGTCAGGGCTCCACACTCAGCCAGGAGTCTGCTTTTCTCCCTCTCCCTCCCCCACCCCCATGCTCTCACTTGCTCTCTCTAAAATAAATCTTTTAAAAATATGGTCGGTATTTGTTACTATTTGTTAAAAGGATAACAGCATAACTTGCCTACAGAAAAGTGCCCCAGTCATGAACATGTGGATCAATGAAATTTCACCAGTAGAACACTTGTGTGTAACTCAAATGTGCGTCCAGATCAGGAAGCAAAATCTCCCACACCCCTTCTAGTCATGACCTATCCCAAGGGGAACCACCATAGATTAGTTTTGCCTGTTGTCAAATGTTACGTAAATATAATCATATGGCAAGTTCTAAAGGGAAAAGTTCTAAAAGTTTTATCAAGGCATATTTGACATAAATAAATTGCATATATTTTGAGTGTGCAATTTGATGGGTTTTGACATGTGAATGCACTTATGAAACCATCTCCACAATTAGGATAATGAACATATCCATCAACCCCAGAGATTCCTTATCATTCTCTCTTCCAGCCCTACCTCTCCTCTCCCCAGGCCACCACATTCTGTCACCATAGATTAGTTTGCATTTTCTAGAACTTTATATAAATGTAGTCTTACCGAATGTGTTCTCCTTTTTTGTTTCTCACTCTCCTTAATTATTTTGAGACTCATCTGTGCTGTTGTGTGTATCTAAAGGTCATTCCTTGTAACAACTGAGTAGTATTCCTTCATGGATATACCAAAGTTTCTTTATCTATGCATCTGTTAGTAAGTACTCTTTGGCATCTGGCTTCTTTTGCTCAACATTATGTTTGTGAGATTCATTCCTAGTAGGACATTTGTGGGAGAAAAAGGGAAATGATTTTGTAACACTCCATGGGATACAACTCTGTACCAGAGAAGATAAATCTATCTACATTTAGTGTGAGGTCACTGTCAATGTTGTCATTCACAGACTAATTCACAGGATTTATTGAGCATCTACTTTGCACAAGACACTGGGCATTTTATAGAATGGTGGATTGCAGTATTATTTCTAATTGTTTTTTGCCTTCTCTATAAAAGCATTATATATCCTTGTTTGTAGCCATGTGGCTTGGAATGTCTCCCTGGGGGAGGATTATACTTCCTCGTGCCCCTGATGTTGGGGAGTGGGTGTTTGACTTATTTTGGAGAAATTGACAAGCCATCCAGTGATTTGGTCTTAGCTCCTTTCTCTGCCGCAAGATTACCATGTCCTAGACACCAGACACTTCTTCAGTCTGGTATCTGAATGAAGAAGGCACATAGAAGAAGTGCAGATGTGTGGCTGAGATGGGTTGTGAGCAAGGAATCTTCGTTATTGTAGCAGTAGTTATGGATAAGAGCTTAGCTACCTTCTGCATAAGAAAATCAACTCAAATGATTGAGTTATTGGTTGTGTTTTTACGGTAACGCTTTCCAATATCTAAATTTGAAGACTTTCTACCAGTGTTAATCAGTCTCCTTATTCTTTCTTTAACAATATATTTCCTTTACTCTTAAAATGAGTTTTTGAATTAAGAAATCAATCATTTCTTGACTACCTAACTTCTTTCACTTAATACCTTTCCTCCACACACTGCTAGGTTTCAGACAGTTGTTTTCAAACTCTGTCAATTGCTCTGTCAATCTCAAGAATATTTCTTAATCTTGCCTCTGCTTCCCACTGTGAATTATAGGCATAGTGCTCTAGATTCTTCTTCCATCCTTGCCTTCTGGTTCTGCTTCAACCACAGAATCTCCTGTACTGTTAAAAAAAAAAAAAAGGAATCCACAGGATGAAGAAATTTTCAGTGCTGTGCCAAAATTCCTACCGAAGGCTTTTCTCTGGTAAACCAATCAAAGAGATCTTAGATAGTCTATGTTATATTTTCTTATCATCAAACTCCTGAATCATTCATTTTCTTGTATTTTAAGCTGGACCTGGGCTAACTGAGCTCTGCCACGCTCCAAAGGGGTCATTTTATGTGTTAGCACTGTCAGAGACCCTAGTTCACTTGTGCTCAGCTGTTACTCAATATCATAACATTAAAAATCATTCCTGATCCATAAAAGTCACATAGCTAATTTGGACTTACTATTATATTGTCACTGGAAGGTTTGTAAGTGCTATTTCTAGGAGCTGGCTTCTAAATTTGTATTTACCACCAGCTATTAACATTATAGGCACACCCAGGAGGTACTGCAGGTTTGGTTCCAGACCACCGCAATAGAGTGAGTGTCGCAATAAAGCGAGACAAATTAATGTTTTGGTTTTCCAGTGCACGTAATCGCTCTGTGCACACTCCACTGTAATCTGTTAAGTATGCAATGGCATTATGTCTGGAAGAGCAATGTACATATCTAAATTTAAAAATACTTCACTACTGGGGTGCCTGGGTGGCTCAGTGGGTTAAAGCTTCTGCCTTCAGCTCGGGTCATGATCCCAGGGTCCTGGGATCAAGCCCCACCTCGGGCTCTCTGCTCGGCGGGGAGCCTGCTTCCTCCTCTCTCTCTGCCTACTTGTGATCTCTCTCTGTTAAATAAGTAAATAAAATCTTAAAAGAAAAATACTTCATTGCTAAAAATGCTATCATCTGAGCTTTCAGTGAGTCCTAAGTAGTGATCACAGATCATCATAACTGATATAGTAATAATAATAATGAAAAACTTAAACTATTACAAGAATTGCTAACATGTGACACAGAGACATGAAATGGGCAAATACGGTTCGAAAAATGACGCTGATAGACTTTCCTGGACCCAGGGTCCCCTGTTACATTTAATGTTATATGCCATTTAATGTTATAATGTTTGATTTGTAGAAAACACAATATCTGCAAAACACAGTAAAGCTAAGTGCAATAAAATGATGTCTGCCTGTATATATTTGGAAGAAATATTAAAATCTAATTTATGTGACGGTGCTACTAGTTTACTCAGGGATTCCTGGCTATAGTTGAGTTTTAAAGATTTTCCTGAACCATTTCCTTTCTAGCTAGGCTGTTGTTTCAGATCTGACCAGCTGATGTCACTATGGGACCATGAATGCAGGCCTGTTTCAAGGCCTGTGGTTCAGAGAAACTTTGGATTGGCGTTCCAGCAGCCCCAGGAAAGATAACCTCCCTCCCACCCAGCGCCAGCCTCCGCCCCGACCTCTTCTCTCCCCCTGCCTGCATAGTTTATAAAATTGAGAACTAGCTGACGGATTTAATTTTGATGGAGAATTACCTGTAGGCAAGAGGGCAATCAAACCCATACTGTTAAGGAGAGGGGGCCGAGATAATGAATCTATTATCTCTGTTTAGCAAATGGAGAGTGTCAGGCTAATAATCTGTCAGTTTCTTTTCCCTACGCTATAAGCTTTCATTTCCATCATTAGGTACGACTAACTTAGGACTATCTATAAAGGGGCTGATTAACTGGGTGGTGTATTTTCTAGACTTATGTCCTGTGTCCTTTTCTGTGTCTGCCCTTGCTCTATCTGGGCTATCACAGAGTCCCTGCTGGACCTGAGACTTCAAATCAATCTCTTGGTCACGAAGTTTTAGAAACTGAGGGGATCCTGTATGGGGGAAGTTTGAGAGGAAGAGCTAATAAGAGTTTTGGGATTACCTAGAGGCAGAAGGCATTTATGCTAACACTTTCTATCAGTGTGACAAATAATGGACAGGTTCCTAGAGGTCACAAGGGTCACTTTATTTACTTATTTTTTTATTTTATTTTATTTTATTTTATTTTATTTAGGGAAGGAGAGAGAGGGGTGTGGTCAGAGGAAGAAGGAGAGAGAGAATCTCAAGCAGGCTCTACACACGGCATGGAGCTGGACATGGGGCTTGATCATACAACCCTGAGAGCATGAACAGAGCCGAAATTAAGAGTCAGACAGTTAATCAACTGAGCCACCCAGGTGCCGCCCGCAGGGGATCACTTTATTTATTTATTTTAAAAATATTTTATTTGTTTATTTGACAGACAGAGGTCACAAGTAGGCAGAGAGGCAGGCAGAGAGAGAGGGGGAAGCAGGCTCCCCACTGAGCAGAGAGCCCGATGCGGGGCTTGATCCCAGGACCCTGGGATCATGACCTGAGCCAAAGGCAGAGGCTTTAACCCACTGAGCCACCCAGGCACCCCAGGGGATCACTTTAAGTTTAAAGTCCTACTAACTCAACAATCACCAAATGCCCATCTCCTGCATTCCTTTGCTAGAGTCTGTGCAACAAAGTATCACAGACTGGGTCCCTTGAGCCACAGAAATTTTCCCACAGTTCTAGAAGTCCAAGATCAAGGTGCGGGCAGGATTGGTTCCTTTTGAGGCTCCTCTCCTCAGCTTGCGTCCTCCAGAGGCCACTCCTCTGCACAGGGGAGCACCCTTGGTGCCTCTCTTGTATGTGCTAACTTCTAGATTGGATCAGGACCCACCCTAAGCACCTCATTTTAATGTAATCTCCTCTTCCGAAGTCCTGTCTCCAAGTGCAGTCACATTCAGAGGTACAGACTATTAGGGCTTCAAAATATGAATTTGAGGGAGGAAAACAGTTCAGTCCCTAATATTCCTCCCACTCCTCTTTACTGATTTAGGTTGATAGATGGATCAGCATCTGGGATACAGATTATTCGACAGAAACATGTTTCCCAATTTCCTTACCTTCTTTATGTCTCTTTGAGTGGCATAGAATAGACTTGCCAACAGCCTCTTCAGAACCATGAGATCTCAGGGAACTTCTGAATGACCAGGGATCCCCTGAAGACCATGGAACCTGGGAGAACAGGGATCTGCTCACCAGCAGGAGCTGAGGCTCAAGCCTGGGATTCATAATGAGATTTTGATTGATCCCAAAGTACCTTAACTTGGACTCCTTCCATTTACCCTCAGGCTATAGATATGCATTTTTTTTAGGAACCCTATACCAAGATGCTCTAAAACTTAAATTATTGAAAATAGACTTAATGCAAAAATAATTGAATTGAGACTGTGCTTTTGCTTTGTAGTAGAGATGGCTTTAGCCTTTTACTAAATAAAAGTAAAGCAACACAAGTTAAAAATCATGTGCTGATGTTATGTTTATTATAAAATTAGTAGCATGATAATACCATGTTAAAAAATTTAGGAAGTATAGATAAATAAAAGGAAGAAAAATCAGTTATCTACAACTCTTAACATAGGGATTATTTATCTTTTCTTTATTTCTCTCTGAAGAGATCATACTATAAATATTGCTTTCCAGCAAAGAACAAATCTTGACTGAAAAGAAGGAATCTTCTCCTAAATTGGTAATTTAATAGAATGTATGAATAAATTAATTCAATCATGTCTTCATTAACTGTTTATTGAGCAAAGACCACACCAGGGCTGTGGTGGGGCTAGAGACATTGTTGTAAATAAATAGGCAAAATCTCTGATCTCACATTCCAGCGAGGAGAAACAGAGCAAATATAAAATAATAAAAGTGAATTTTATTGATTCCAAATGCATACAATTATTAAAATATGTTTGATACCGAGTTGCATCTTACAGTCATCATTGGTCTGCATTGGTCAAGGCCTGAAACTTGTGACATCATAGACTTCGCAATGAGTGTCAAGAGCTTGGAAGAAAATTCTAGAGACAGTGGGTATCCTCAGTCTTTTAACCTCTGTGAATGGGTGGTCTTGGGGTGGGAGTTGGAACAGTGATGAATCTGAGCAATGTAAAGCGGCCCCCAGGAAGAGGGGATCCCAAAAGTTCCACACTGCATGATACGAAGCTGAGTGGGAGCCCAGGTCCAAGGAGTTTAAGGTCGCCCATGGATTTATTTTAAGAAATGTTGCAAAAAAAAAAAAAAAAGTTGCATGGCCAGAGATTTTTAAGACACCAAAGATGACATTGAATGGCAAAACATAAACATAAGATGGGTCTGGGTTTTCAATGAAACCTTAAAAAATAAAAGGATGGATCTGGGTAAAAAAAAAAAAAATGATTCAAAAAGTTGCACTCTATGAAAAAGTCTTAGTGATATCTTAAGCAATTTATTTCACTTTCTACAAATGTTAGGTACAAAAGAGATAGCTGAGAAAATCTACGCTTAATCTGGTTTAAAAAAGCTCTCTTAATGAACATAGAATGATTTTCTGTGAGGTAAGGAAGCATTGTTTCCTAGGAGGAATGGAGGTACACATAAGATCCTGGTGTATGTCTCAATAGTGTTTTATGTTCTATGAAATATGGTGCTGTATCAGGTAATAATAAGTCACTTGTATAAATTCAAGATAAGTTTGGAGGCCGTATTAGTTAGCTCAGGCTGTTATAACAAAATACCACAGACTAAAACAATAGACATTTTTTCTCACAGTCCTGAAGGCTGGAAGTTTAGATCAAGAAACCTGAAGATTTGGACTTGGTTCATGATCAGGAGGGTCCTTTTTCTGGCTTGCAAAAGGTCCCTACTTGCTGTATCTGTGAAGAGAGAGAGAGAGAGAAAGTGTTCTGATCATGAATTCCATCATGGAAACTTCACTCTTATGACCTCATCTAAACCTGATTATCTTCCAAAACCCCATCTGTAAATACCAACACAATGGGGCTTAGAGCTTCAACATACAAACTTTGGGAGTAAGTAAACATTCAGTCCAATAAGAGAGGCACCCAGTTAGGTAGAACTGGTTTGCAGGAGGAAACAGGAGCACTAGTATTTTGGGAGTGACTCTGGGGAAATCTCTTACCTTCTTTCAGTCTCAGTATCCTCATTGGCCAAATCGTACCTGCCCTCCATATTTTGTAGGGGTTTATTGATGGCCACCTGGTATTTATTCATATGATCTTCACTGAGGACCATGCCCCAGGTCTGTGCTTGGTGTTAGGATGATGGGACGGAAGATAGCAGAAATGGTATCCTCCTTGAGAGGGCAACACTTGATGTAGTACTGGGCCAGCTTTCCCCCTTCTATCCAGAGAGACTTTTCCCAGTTCCTTTTCCTTTCCCAGTTCCTTCTGCTTCCTCTGGCTAGCTGATGAAAAGTAATGTGCAATATGCCAGAAAGGGTGGGAACAGTTGTTGTCCTTTGAGCCATATTAAAAAATGACATAAATGAATTTGAGTTGCCTCTCACTGAAGTTATTTAGGGTTTATTTAGTTCTTTCAGTATTTTCATTGGGCCTTGGAAAAAATGTTAAATTAGGAGACGCTGGCTTTCAGGACCTGGGGCCCTCTAAGACCCCACTCTGTTTTTCTACCCGCCCTATTTCCCCTACACATTCTTGCTGTCAACACTTGATTTTGGGAGATAACTTATACTAAGGAGTAAATGATTGATAAAAGCTTAAAGTGTACCCCATCCTAAATGCTTTGTATTTTAAGTGGAATCAGTGCTTTGAGGTAAATAGTTTTTTTTTTTTTTTTTTTAACAGTAGATTTTAGGTCATTATCATTAAATTAAAAACTTGGTCTCTGCCACGCCACCTAAAGGTCATGTAGGAAAATTTAAATCATCAAGGTTGCAACCACTTAATTTTCTCTCTGGAAACTTTGGTTCTACTTAGGAGGAAACTTTCTTGTCGTTATTTTACTTATTTCCTATTACAAATAATATGTTATTTATCGGACTTCCTCAAACTCAAATGTACGTTTAGGGAAAAACCGTTCCTTAATTCTTAACAACAAAGGCCCTGATTCTAACTCTGGAGTTATATTTTACATTTCATTTCCTTGAACAGCTTCTAATTTTTATTTTAAAACATGAATTAGATAGTAAGGTGATATGTAGTGTTGGACTATGACTTGCATTTTTTAAAAACACTGAAAATAATAGATATAAAATATATTTCATTTATACTCCTTATACTTACATCTGATTATTCATTTTATTTTTTAAAAAATTGTGATTTCTTGATTTAAACATGAGTGGCTTTTCTTTTTAAGCTTAAAAGACTTTTTCTTTCTTTTCTATTAATACCAGCTAGTAGGATTATAGACAACAGACAGTGCCTGCTATCCTGAAGAATGTATACAATTGACCCTTGAAGAACACTGGGATTAGGGAACCAACCCCTTCCCAACATGCAGTGAAAACCCTGCTTATAACTTTTGACTTCCCCTAAAACTTTACTAATAGCCTGCTATTGGCCAGAAAGCTTACCAATCATATTAACAGTCGGTTAACACATATTTTGTAAGTTTTATAACTATTAAATACTGTGTTCTTACAATAAAGCAAGCTAGGGAAAAGAAAATCTTACTAAGAAAATCATAAGGAAGAGAAAATGTATTTATAGTCCTATACTATATGTATTGAAAAAAAAAAACAAAAAAAAACAACAACACCCAACATGTATAAGTGGACCACACAGTTCACACCCATGTTCTTCAAGGGTCATCTGTATTTGTTATAGCCCAGGCTTGGTTAATATCATCTGGGGAAACATGTTTTTATCACCAGGGTAGCCTAATATAATGTGAAATTTTGGGAAAGTATGTTCTCAACAGTGAACAATGTCATCAATCAAGATAGCAGCATTAAATGTGCTGCACTTGGGGTGCCTGGGTTGCTCAGTGGGTTAAAGCCTCTGCCTTCTGCTCAGGTCATGATCCCAGGGTCTTGGGATCGAGCCGCATAGGGCTCTCTGCTCAGCAGGGAGCCTGCTTCCTCCTCTCTCTCTGCCTGCCTCTCTGCCTACTTGTGATCTCTGTCAAATAAATAAATAAAATATTTTTTAAAAAAATAAATAAATGTGCTGCACTCTTCTGTGCCCTAGTGAGGTTGTCCTCTCTCTCTCGTCCTGCATTCTGTCACTCATGGAAAGGGAGTCTACTGTGAGCAGTGCAGTCCTTGCTCTGGAAGATGTGGAGGCATGTGTGCGAGGTCTTCTTTTGTAGTTCAGATTCTAGGGACATGGAGCCAAGCTCTGCGCTTGCTCTATAAGCTTCAAGACCAATAGTGGAGAGAACTAGTCCATCTTTGGAGCTCCTACTGCTAAAGAGGGACATGAGAGAGGAGAAGGGCACCAAGGACCACCCTTCCAGTGGAAACACCAACCAGGTCAACAACCTGAGCAATGCTGGGCAGTCGGATGGAGGAAGCCACTGACAGATCATGATCCACCACATTTCTCTTCAAAGAAAGTTCATTTTCCTCTTGACTCCCCCAGGGAAAGGAGGAGTTCAAGGGCAGATTCATTTAATGTTTACTCTACCTCAAGCACTGCCTTTGATGTCAATATCATTCCTTTCATCTTACCACTGAGGAAGTAACACTGGGCTCAAAATGGTTAAATCACTTGTCCAAGGTGTCATGTTGATATCAATAGAAGAGTCAAGTTTCTGATTACTAAAATAGAAACTTATATATATACATTTTTTAGAAAATCATGCTGTTTACTTACATAGATGCTACTCCATACTTAAAGAACTTTAAATCATGTATTATTAGAGGTAGAAAAAATGTTTTTAACTACATGCCTTAAAGACAGAAACTCCTGTTACAAACTTTTGGAAAAAGTAGAACATGTGTGGAGAGGGGAAGTGAGTTGAGGGAAATTGGAGGGGGAGATGAACCACAAGAGACTATGGACTCTGAAAAACAAACTGAGGGTTTTGGAGGGTAGGGAGATGGGTGGTTGGGAGAGCCAGGTCGTGGGTGTTATAGAGGGCACGCATTGCATGGAGCACTGGGTGTGGTGCATAAACAATGAATCTTGGAACAATGAAAAATTAAAATAAAATAAAATTACAAAATAAAAAAGAACATGTGTGGGCTTTGTTATTGAACTTAACAGGGATTAAAGTCCATGTGCTACTGTGGGTTCTTGTATGGGGTTATGTTTACCCCTCCCCCCACCTCGGGTTCTTCATTTACAACCTGAAAATGCTTGCCCTTAGAAATAGTAAGCACCAGGTAAATGTTTTCTTTTGTAGAATTCTAGATAAATCACATGAATTGATAACAATAAGGAAGTTTCTGTTAAGGATGAGGAGTATTTCTTTTCTTTTTTGTTTTTTTGTTTTGTTTTGTTTTGTTTTTAAAGATTTTATTTATTTATTTGACAGAGAGATACACAAGTAGACAGAGAGGCAGGCAGAGAGAGAGACAGAGGGAAGCAGGCTCCCTGCTGAGCAGAGAGCCCGATGCGGAACTCGATCCCAGGACCCTGGGATCATGACTGAGCCGAAGGCAGCGGCTTAACCCACTGAGCCACCCAGGCGCCCTTCTTTTTTGTTTTTGAGGCTGATAGCTTTCATTTTTTTAATTTAAATTTTATTTATTTATTTATTTTTAAAGATTTTATTTATTTGTTGGAGAGAGAGAATGAGCAAGTGCACAAGCAGAGGGAGTGGCAGGCAGAGGGAGAAGCTGGCTCCCCACCGAGCAAGGGGCCCAATGCGGGGCTCAGTCCCAGGACCCTGGGATCATGACCTGAGCTGAAGGCAGACACTTAACTGACTGAGCCACCCAGTTGGCTAATTTAAATTTTAGACAATTAGCATAGAGTACAATATTGGCTTCTGGAGTAAAATTCAGTGATTCATCACTAACATACAACACCCAGTGCTCATCCTAACAAGTGTCCTCCTTAAGGATGCTGAAAGTTTCTTAAAAGGGTGAATTGTATTAATCTTCACATGTCTGTACTGTTCAAATATAATAATTTGGTCAGAGGTGTTTAGTTGATAACTTACCTGTTGATAAAGCAGTTTCAAATTGAATACACTATACTGTAGATATCTGAAAAAAATGTATTTGTCCTTATTGTTAACTTAAACATGTATTACCCCTGAGCCCTATTCTCATTGACACTAGAAGATGCATTTTTTTTTAAAGATTTTATTAATCTGAAGAGACTCTCTTTGTTCCATTGCATATTTTTTCCTGCTTTATCAAAGATTAGTTGACCATAGAGGTGAGGGTCCATTTCTGGGATCTCTATTCTGTTCCATTGGTCTATGTGTCTGTTTTTGTGCCAGTACCATGCTGTCTTGGTGATCACAGCTGTGTAATAGAGCTTGAAATCAGGCAATGTCATGGCCCCAACTTTGTTTTTTCATTTTCAACATTTCTTTGGTGATTCAGGGTCTTTTTGGTTCCATTCAAATTCTAAGATTGTTTGTTCCAGCACTTTGAAAAATGATTGGTATTTTGATTGGGATGGTATTGAAAGTATAGATTGCCCTGGGAAGTATCAACATTTTAACAATGTTTATTCTTCTGATCCATGAGCATGGAATGTTTTTCCATCTTTTTGCGTTTTTTTCAATTTCCTTCCTAAGTGTTCTGTAGGTTCTAGAGTATAGATCCTTTACCTCTTTGGTTAGGCTTATTTGAAGGTATCTTAAGGTTTTTGGTGCTATTGTAAATGGAATTGACTCCCTAATTTCTCTTTCTACGCTTAAAGTGTCCACAATGGCCAAACTGTGGAAGGACCTGAGATGCCCTTCAACAGATGAAAGGGTAAAGAAGGTGTGGTCCTTCCATACAATGGAATATCACTCAGCCATCAGAAAGGATGAATACACCATATTTGCATCAACATGGATGGGACTGAAGGAGATTATGCTGAGTGAAATAAGTCAAAGAGAGAAACACAATTATCATATGGTTTCACTTATTTGTGGAACATAAGGAATAACATGGAGGACATTAGAAGAAGGAAGGGGAAAATGAAGGAGGGGAATCAGTGGAGGAGATGAACCATGAAAGACTATGGACTCCAGGAAACAAACTGAGAGTTTTGGCAGGGGGATGGGTGAGCCCGGTGATGGGTATTAAGGAGGGCACAGATTGCATGGAACACTGGGTGTTATACACAAACAGTGATTCATGGAACACTATCTCAAAAACTAATGATGTACTGTATGGTGACTAACATAACACAGTAAAAAAATATACCATACTATAGGGGCAACAGTTAAAAATGATTTTATTAATTTATTTATTTTAGAGAGAGAGAGAATGAGAAAGGGGTGGAGCAGAGGGAGAGGAAGAGAGGGAATCTCAAGCAGACTCCGTGCTGACTGCGGAGCCTGATGCGGGTCTCAATCTCATGACTCTGATATCACAATGTGAGCAAAAAAAAAAAAAAAATGAAACGCTTAACCCACTGAGCTACAAATGTCCTGGAAGACACTTACATCTGACAACGAAACATAATGGTCTTTTTCTCTTTAAAATAGTCCTTTTCAGATAAATTGGTTCAATCCAAAAACTTCAAATTCCCTGACTCGAAACTCTACTCCAGATAGCATCTGAATGAAGGAAGAAGCCCATGAATCCTCCTGGGGGCTGATGTCCCCTGCTTCCTGGCCACTTTGTGCCTTGGCAGGGATCTGGGGGAATATGGCAGGTTCTGCATGGGCCTTGGGCATCCTCCTCGTGCCTGCTGGGGAATTCGGCAGCTCCTGAACTCTGAGATCCCTTCGAACTGACCCCAGACCTCCATGGGCTATTGGTTCTCTTAATACTTTCACTTAAGTGTCTATTGAAGGATGCAAACAATTAAAGAAACAATTTGCATAAATCCTCGTAAGTGCTGTGGTAGATGAAGTACTTCGTATTGGGGTTATGTAAATCAGAGGTGGAGGGAGGAAAGGTAGAAGTAAGGTGTGTTTAGGTGGAGCTCGGAGCAGCAAAAGGTGAAGCTGGAGAAGGGAGCTGGGACCACGTGAGATGGGCTACAGCAACCACAGGAACATGGTCTAAGATCTTGCACTGGGAAGCCACCAAAGGTCTCTAAGCAGATGAGTCACAGGTCACGTGGTCTCTGCGGGCTGTATACTGCAAGGCCAGATCAAAGGGTCTATTGCATCGGTTGAGGTATTTGTTTGGAGAAATATATAACTTGTTCAGTAAAATACCCTTTTTAGGTCATGGTTTGGCATCCAACATCATTAAACACAATTTTTTTTTTTCCCTGGAGAAATAGAAATCACTAACATACACTACAATTTTATCAGAAAATTCTAACTTACTGCAAATTCTATATATTCCATGGTTTCTTTCCAACCTATGCTCCACTGAAAAATTAATTATGGGGGGCTCAGTTGGTTAAGCATCTGCCTTCTGCTCAGATCATGATTCCAGGGTCCTGGGATGGAGCCCCATATTGGGCTCCCTGCTCAGTGGAGAGTCACTTCTCCTTCTGGCCCTCTGCTCCCCCACTCACACACACTCTCTCTCTCTCATAACTAAATAAGTAAATCTTAAAAAAAAAAAACCATATAATTATGGTACCAAAACCCCTCAATGGATAAGGACTTAGAGATGAAAACACATACATTTAAAATCTGGTGGGATTATAATCTCCCCATGTTTAGGTGACATGTTGTGGACCATTAAAATGGTCAAAAGAGACATGTGATACTTCAAGAAACTGAGATTTGGGGTATAGTTTGTTACCCCAGCATAACCTGTTCTGATGAACATAACTCTATTACATCATAAAATAATATCATACAAAATATGGAACTTTAAAATATCTCGATTTCCTATAGAGACGGAAATCTGAAAACAGTGCTTAACTTGGCTTTGCCAGTATGCAAGTGACTTGTACATGAAAACGGATGCTTCCCAGGCATTTCGGTATGTCATAATAAGAAAACAGAGGTGGGGGGGGCACCTGGGTGGCTCAGTGGGTTAAAGCCTCTGCCTTCGGCTCAGGTCATGATCCCAGGGTCCTGGGATCGAGCCCCACATCGGGCTCTTTCCTCAGCGGGGAGCCTGCTTCTTCCCCTCTCTCTCTGCCTGCCTCTCTGCCTACTTGTGATCTCTGTCTGTCAAATAAATAAAATCTTTAAAAAAAAAAAAAAAAAAGAAAGAAAACAGAGGGGGGTGGGTTAGCCTGGGAAAGGAGGAGAGATAGCTTTCTCCAGACCAAGATGTGGCCCAGGGAACCTCCCTCTCAGAACCTCCCCTTGTATCTGGCTCCTGCTGCCCATCCTGTCCATCTCTCTTCTCTCTCCAGCTTCCTAGCTCAATCCTCCTTAAGCTCAGAGGGAGACTGTCAGAAGCATTCCCCATGAAGATGCATGAATTTGTTGCTTTCAATAAATGGACTGACATGAAGTCAGCACCCAGGCACTTTGCTTTAAGATGCCTATCCGCTCGAGCTGATCTTTTTACAGATTCTGTGCCATATGCAAGGGGGAATATCTGTATCCAGTTTACGGGTCCTTAAATGACACAATTGTGAACAGACAGTTTAGGGAAAGTCTGCAAAATTCAAGCAAATAACATGCATCCCTTTTGAGGAGGGGGTGATCGTCCTGTGTCAATATTTGCATCCTGTTTGAGGAGTTGTAACATTTAAATTCTGGTATTTGATTGTATTGGTAGGTTTGGTTTCCTGTTTGTTAAAGTTCCCTGCATGGCAGTTATGGCTATCTGATATGAGATGGTTCTTGGTGGTGATTATAAAATGTTTGTTCTTATTCTGTGGCCTTTTATGTCTTCCCGTGCATCCACGTGCTGTGTTGTTTTATGTCTGGAATGATAATGGAATAGTTGAAGGAAGGAGCAGCTAAAAGATCACAGGCTCTGATCCTGTGGCATGGGTCTAGTTCCAGGGATAGCAGCCATGGTGAGTTTATAAAGCAAGGTCTGTGCAGTCGGCACTGTGACCCAAAAAGTCGTGAAGGCAGGCAGGAAAGACGCCCGGACATTTGTTGCTGAGAGAATCCGAAAAGAAGATTTGGGATCATGAATCTTGAAGCCGAAGAGTTGTCTTTTCGGCAAATGTCACTAGTCGCTGTAAGTAAAAGAGAAAATTAGAGGGAGAAATTTACGGCTGCATGTTTTGTGTAATTACATAGATGTATAAGGGGGATTGGATGGTTTCATTAAGCTCTTTAGAGGGAAGTCTATGGCGGATTTTATGGAATGGAAACATGGCATGTGAGGAATGGTCTTTCCCAGGCCACGGAAAGGCACGTTTTCTCCTAGGGATCTTGCTTTCCATTTCCAAATCATTAGATATTTTATGTGCTTGTCATCCCCACACTATTTGAAGCAGTTCTTGAATATTTGGCCTATAGATTAAAAAAAACAAACAAACAAACAAAAAAACCCAAAAAAACCAAACCCAAATCTACGTGGTCATGGCTTCAGAATTGTAAGTGAAGGTCCTAACTTTCCCGGTTCCTGCCTGATCCTCTCAGCTTTGGCCACTCACGTATGCACGAAAGATACATTCATGTCTTTTTAAATGTTAGTGGACATTGTCTGAAGTTATGCACAGATGAAGAACTCCAACTGCCACATTCAAAAGGCAGAATAGCTTGAAATCAGCTCATCAGAATGCCAGAGTTGCTCACAAGTTCGTGCCTTCTTTTGAGGCACAGGGTCAAAGTTGAAGAACTGGGCCCTGATTGGAGTAAAATCCCCATAAAAACTTTCTTATTTGGGGCATCTGGCTGGCTCGGTCAGTAGAGCATGCAACTCTTGCTCTCAGGGCTGTAGGTTCAAGCCCCATGTTGGGTGTAGAGATTACTTAAAAAATAAAATCTTAAAAAAAAAAATAAAAGATATTGGTGGCTCAGTCAGTTAAGTGTCTGCCTTTGGCTCAGGTCAGGTCCTGGGATCAAGCCCTGCATTGGTCTCCCTGCTCAGCGCCGAGTCTCTTTCTCCTTCTCCCTTTCCCTCTGCCCCTCCCCCCTCTCATGCCCTCTTCCCTCTCGCGAGCGTGCATGCGCCCTCTCTCGCTCAAATAAATAAATAAAATCTTTTTTAAAAATTTAAAAACGTTCTTATTTGCATAGAAGCCCAAAGTGGTGTGACTTTTGTGTCTCCAGGCTTTAGGGGTCCTTCGGGTAGTTTTTTGGTTCTGAAAGTTACCTCACTCAAGGTTATGTTTTTTAGTGTCCTGTTTTTCAGATAACTGTCACATTATGAGCCAAACGCTCCAGTGGGTCTGCAGCCTGGCTGAGTTCAACTGGGAAACCATCCTGTGGTGCGGGTCTTGGTGAGCACACAGCCCGTGTCAACTCACATGCATCAGAAGTCTTCCAATTCCTGGCTAAAGCTCTGAATGTAACAGCATGTCTCCTAGTGAAAATGACTTATTTTTCTTCCACTACTGAAGTAGAGTCCATTTGTCCTTTTATCATGTGTTATACTTATAAAAGCAGCTGTTTTAGGGGTGTGCTCTTCCGGTAGTCATTTCTTCAATTAAAAGTGCGCTGTTAACTAATCTACAGATGGATTGCACTTCTTCAAGCCTTTTTACCTTCTCCCCTCTATAAAAGGAAATAGAATTTTTATAGGTTTCCTGGAAAGAAGGGCAGAGGCGCTATGTGAGTGTACATTTTCTAAAACATTCTTTTACGTTGCAGACCCTGTGAGCTTCCACATTTGTATATTCAGTAAGGCTTAAGGCAGATGTGAAGAGCTTTGGTTGGTCCAAAATTTAGTTTCCTTAGAAGAGAGGTATAAAAAATTCAGCTGGATAATAAAAGAATCCACTGGAACTTTTAGCCTTTTTGAAGAACATGTTTTATCTTACTTCAGTTAGCAACCTCCTTATTTTATTTCCTTGCAGTTTGGCACAGGAAAAAGCTTACGCCATTTGGAGTTAGAATAGACACAGGGCAAATTCTCTTTTTGGAGACTCAATTTCTCAGTTGAAATAGTATTAGCCAGCTCTCTTTTTGTGAATATTGAATAAGATAGTATGTAAAAAAATTAGCATTCCATCAAACGTAATAGTCACTCAATAAATATCCATTCCTTTTACTTTGCTCTCTGACATACTCTTCCCTTAAGGAAAATCTGTTAGCCTTATAATGAATGAGATAGAATGAATGAAACCCTGGAAAAAGGAAGGGAGAGAGAGAGAGGAAAAAAGAGAAGGAGAAAAGAATAAAGGAATTGTGTCAACATAACATGAAAATTAGTTCAGAAGCACATGTTTAGCTAAAATGATCATTTGGTATCGTGTTAACAAAAGTAATTGATTCAGGCTTTAAAGAAAAATTGGTTGTGTCACATTTATTTAGCACCTACTAATTGCCAGGTGCTGGGCTTGGCACCAGGGATTGATTACATGGTGAGCAGACTAGTGCCAGCCCTCTAGGAGCTCAAGTTCATGTGGGGAAATAGATAAAAAAATAATCATCTCTAATAAGATATGATAAATTCTGTAATAAAAAAGAGTCTGCACATTGGTGAGCAGATGGGTAATATTGCAGTACAAGGATTACTCAGATGAAGCTTCCTGAGCTCCAACAGTCGCTGGTACATTACAGAGATTTCATTGCCATGCCCTTCCCCCACGAAAATTCCTCGCCATTGGATGGATGGTTGGGCTAATATTCAGAATCAGTTATTTTGGCTTCTATAAAAATTATCTGGGTAGTGAGGCAAAAATGCTGGAGCATTAACGAAAGCCATAGACACTTGATTTCCTTGAGGGTGAAGAAGTCTTATCATTTATGTTTTATTTAGTAGCAAAACAGACAGATGCACAGGAGACCAAGAAACAAGTGAAGCATCTCACCACTTGCCTTCTAAGGGAAGTTGGCATTTCCAGAGAGAAGGTACAGGCTGGGAAGAAGTCCCTGTCGCTCATAGCTTTAAGCAGATCTGACAGTTTCTTGTTGAGAGAGAATGCGTTCCTTAGTTGACATGAAAAGTTTTGATGACACACCGCCGTAATTATCCCTACTCTCTGGAAGAGCTGAATCCACAACCCAATTCTGGGTGACATCTTCTTGCCCTTCTTGCTATTATCAGTCTCCGGTGACTAGTCATCGCATCAAGTCAACTTGCAAATAAAAACTCCCGAGTCATTTAATGAGGCCCTTGTGTCTCCACCCAACACTGAGGTCTCTAGAGAACTCTTTCCCGTCTCCTCTTCTGATGAACAGCGTCAAGTCATGGTTGCATTAAAATAAATGCATCTTTGTTAGAGATGTCAGGTTTGGGATCTTCTGGCCTCTGAAGCTGGCTAAGGCGTCACTCCCCTGCTAGGACAAGGTAGAGAGCTCACTGATGCGATTAGAGCAATTATTCAAAGCTACCTGTCACAGCTAATCAGCTCTGGCCCCGCCTGATGGGAAGAGGTGGCCTCGTCCTGCCTCCTCAGACCAAGCGCTGTTGTCCGATGGCATCTTTGCCTCCAGCATCTCCTTAGAAGGGCTCAAGTTTCAAACATTTATTGGCAAAACTTAGCTTCCTTGCATCTCTTTGCTGTTCTATCTTAATAGTCCTCCTACTCAAGAGAAGGTCCTCTGAGGCTTCTTCTGATTTATTTCTCTTCTGCAATTTCTCCGTCATCCCACTTGACATGTTTTATTGTGGTGTTCCCAGGTGATGAAGCAAGAGTTCTTCTGAGTTATAAACACCTTCTTATTTTCTTTCATCCCACCAAATCATCCTGAAGGGCGGGTGAAAGCCTTTTAGTGAAACTTGGTGTCACCAAGGACGAAGGAAATTCGAAAGCCATAGAAAAATGGTTTGTACTGGATGCAGAAGCTGGCGAAGAGGAAGACATCATTAATCATTGTGAGCCCCTTTGTCCTACTCCTCCTTCCTAACATCGTCTCCACCAGCACTGTCCGTGTCTGCACGGCTTCTAGGTACTTGCGTGTATGTGCAGTAGCACTACGAATGCCATAAACATCTAATTAAATGCACAGTCCTGCCTCTCTGTCATGCAATTCAAGGCAACTGGTTCATACATAGGCTAATAAAATGTTATATTTTGAATAAAGAGTAAGCAAGAGCTTAGATTGCAGAAATAATTGAAACATTGTCTTTACATATAACACCTTTTTTTTTTTTTTTTTTACATGGATGAGGAGTGAAGGAAAACTGCAACTGCTGTGTACTTCACCCAGAGTTAGGTGTGGGTGAGGGGTAGGTTGGGGGTGGCCAGGAGAATGCTTTTACCCCCTCCTCTAATTTGTTGGAGAGAGAGACTTAGGGAAGAGGTGGGAGGCATTAGTTTAGGAACTGCTTTGGAAAAAGGGAACAGATGTCTCACTTGATGGCCACACTGATAGCTTTATTAAAATTATCTTGGGAATTTTTATGAAAGTGAGATTACTTCCTTTGTCTGATGCTGGACAGCGTCATAGTAATTTGGGGATTTCTTTGGTGATCAAAAGTAGCCCTTGATACGTGGCAAGGTTTTGACTTGATCTGGGTCAGTGAAAATATTCTCTCCTCCTGATTTCTGTTTCTCTTAAGTGCCACCTTACTCTAGAACTCAGTGGGAACTTCTCTTATTTATGGTCCAGAAATAGACTTTTAATTACTTCTTACCTTTCTAAAATCAACATGTTTCCCGGTAGAATTGAAAGGAAGATCCTCTGCCAAGTATAGATCTAGGAAAATGATAATTACTCGTTAGAAGTTGCTCATGTTGTCTTCCTTGCCACAAAAGCCTTTTTGGATCACCATCATTTACTGAAACCTGCTTTTCCATTCTGGTGGGCCCAGACTGTCCCTCCCTTGGGAAGCATTTTTTTCAACTAAAGCTGTTCCTCGTGATATTTGGCATTTGGAAGTGTAGGTGATTCTTCTGAATTCCCACAGTATTTCACTGTCTTACAAAACAGATGTTACTTATTATTATTATTTATTCTTTTTTTGCATGAATTCTAATGACACAATGAATCCCTTCAGAGACATAACCTAGTAGAAGCCATTTAATAATGAGTCTTGGGGCACCTGGGTGGCTCAGTGGATTAAAGCCTCTGCCTTCAGCTCAGGTCATGATCCCAGGGTGCTGGGATCGAGCCCCACATTGGGCTCTCTGCTCAGCGGGGAGCCTGCTTCCTCCTCTCTCTCTCTGCCTGCCTCTCTGCCTACTTGTGATCTCTGTCTGTCAAATAAATAAATAAATCTTAAAAAAAATTAAAAAAAATAATGAGTCTTAAAGTTCCCACCTATAATATGGGAGATACTGCTAATACCTTCCCAATCTAACCCGCAGACTGTTTTGAAGCTCAGGATGAGATAATATATGTTGAATAAATAAGTGAAAATATGTTGAAAAGTATAAAGGACTGTGCAGAGGTAAGTCCATAGGGACACAGAAGGACAGATCTCTTGGATATTGCGCTGGGCCAGTGCTCTTGTTCAAAATGTGAGGACACTGAGTTCTCGAAGGCAAAGCTGCAGAACTGATTAGTGTGGCTGAGCTTCTGTTCAGGTTTCTGGATTCTGAGCAGGTGTAGTCTCTTCTCCACCCACTGCTTCCCTTACTAGGCAGAACAGTGCACTTCCTGGGTGCCGAATAATTGACCTTTAGAGACAACACAACTTGATTTCACACTGGGGTGCGAGGAATTGATAGTGCATCCTTTCTTGAAAGTGGAAGCTGATAGAAAGTTGTGGGATCAGCAGAAAGGCAATGGGTCTTGATGCCTGCAAGAGGATGGGGAGACGAAGGGTTTTGGAGGATGAATAGGAGCACACAAGAGGGAGGCTGGGCCTATGGAGGTGAACTTTGCTGAAGTTGTATATTTTCCAGGTTGGGATGACCTGCTTAAATGGGTAGGGAAACCTAGTGTGGATTTATGTTTGAATAGGAAGCTCAATTTCTATCGTCCAAGAGGCCACCGCCCTCCACTGTATGACCACCCACATGCGTCCAAAGGGTGACTCATTTCTAAAAGGAGCTACCAGCAAGTGCAGTACTCAGGTGGGAGAGTTGATTCTCAACAGTGGGGTGATCATCAGTCTTATCAGTTCATGATACGGGGACAGAAGAGGTCAGATTCAAAGTGTTGGGGTTGTGGGTAACAATTTTGAACATCCAACTTGGAACAGAGAGAGGGCGCCAGAGCCAAGACTGGCAAATGAGTAGAAATCTGTAACAGTCAGGATAGGTATGGGATCAAATTGAAGAGACGTGGCCATTCTGGACCAAACTGCATCAGGGTTGGGATGCTGAGCTGCTGAATGGGGTTGGTGATGGGGTCAAGCTGTCCGTCCCATTTACAGCTTTGCTTGGCACTCCAAATTCTTAGGAAGAGAAGATGGAAATGCAGTCAAGATAAGCCGACTGGTACATCCCCTTTGGTTACCTCTGTAGGGGGCTCCAGCTGTGTCTCTTTTCAGGTGAGCGGATCCTACTTCCATGAGAATACCGCCGCTCCTTCCTTACCACTCATCATAAAAAGGAAAATTTCTGTTTGTGCTAGCAGAGGATTCAGTTTCCTTGTGCATATTATAAGTAATGGAAACAATGCTATTGTTCTCACCAAAGACAAAAGAGACCGCCACCAGGCTTTTTACATTACATACACATACGAGCCCTTACTATTATGCATGCGACACTCAGCAGCCACCTTACACGCTGCGAGTATTTGAAAACAAATACTTATGGCAAGAGAGTTTTTCACTTCTATCTTGGGTCCAGCTGTTTGCTCAGTCTCAAAGAGACAGACTTCTTCTCTTCATGTATTGACACATCACAGTCAAAAATCTGTTTGAATTAGCAGATTGTGGTTCAGCTTTGGAAAACTGACACAGTTGTTCCTGTGTTAAGAAAAATCTTTGTCAAGGATTATCTCACTTCAACTTTATCACTTTGGGTTGCTTCTACGCCCCTCGTTCCCCCTCGTTGGTGATGAGAAAAGCCCTCACAGGCACACAGTCTCATTCAATGCTATCACTCGTAACAGAAGCAGAAAAATAACACTTGTGAATGGTGGTACTGGAGCGTGTGAATTAAGGGTCTTACTGGCGGGTCTAAGTGCTTCATCACATAACAAGGGGATCCTATGGTACCACTAAAAGCCAGAGAACTTGTGTTTTAACACACTGTGCCTGGAAACATCCCTCTTCACAGCTTGGTGAGGGAGAAAGATACTTTGTTCATTAGAAGAGAGGAAAAACAAAATCGAATGTGAGTGACTGAAACAGTATCAGTAATCTTACAGGTAGTGTGATCACTCATTGTGATATTGCAAACCTCCTCTGTTGGCAAAAGAAGATGATTGGGTTGATCACTTTCACCCTCAACAGAGGCAGGAGAATGACAGTGTTCTCATGGTCACACAGAATTTTTACATGTGATATTTACATGGTATCCATTATAGAACTATAATCTAATCGCCCTGGTATGCAAGTTTTTGTATTTCTGCAAACTCTTTTGGGCATTGGGTTGCTACAGTGTTTGCCTGAGTTGAAGTTTCTTCTGAATGGAGTATTGGAAATTAAAAAAGAATACAATTATAAATAGATAGTGTGAAATTGAAAGGTGCCAGGGAGGGATGCCTGGATGGCTCAGGCAGTTAAGCAGCCAACTCTTGATTTTTGGCTCACGTCATGATCTCAGGGTCATGAGATCGACCCCCATGGGGCTCCGCATTGAGCCCTGAGCATAGAGCTTGCTTAAAAATCCCTCTCCCTTGGCCCATCCCCCCACCTCGCTTGCATTGTCTCTCTCTTTCTTTCTCTAAAAAAGAAAGATGCCAGGGATATTATAGCAGGGTTCTCCAGAGAAACAAAATCAATAGGAAGCATATATATGGAGAAAGAGATTTATTGTACGAAATTGGCTCATGTGATTATAGAGGCTGATAAACCCCAAGGTCTACAGTTGGCAAGCCAGAGACTCAGGAGAGCTAATGTTATAGAACCTGATGGAAGAGCTGCTGTTTCAGTTTTAGTCTGAAGGCAGGGAAGAACCAATGTCCTGGTTCAAAGACAGTCAGATGGGAGGAATTCTCCATCACTCCAGGGAAGGTCAGCCCTTTGGGTCTTGTCAGTCCTTCAACTGACTGGATGAGGCCCACCCACATTAGGGAAAGGAAATTGCTTTACTTAGTCTACTTATGCAAATGTTAATCCCATCCAGAAACACACTTATAGACACAACCAGAATGGCGTGGTTGATACACAAAGTCAAACTGACACATAAACTTAACAATCACAGGCAACAACTAACAAAGTACTAAACTGAGCATTGGGAGGTCTATGAGATTAGGTTTTTTTTCACTAGGCTGAGGAGGCAATTTCTTCTAACTCCCTGTTATCACACAACCCTCCTTACCCCTGCCAATGTGGGTGGGTGAGCCACAGGTCACTCAGTTGATGGCTAATCGCTCAGCTGAATACTGGTCCTTTGATTTTAGAGTTTTCTGTCCTCATACACAAAGTGGGGCTTACATTCCCTGCCTGTGTGGACTTTGGGGATTCCTTGAGGATCATGTACTGACTAGGAATTGAGTGCCCTGGCTTTTCATTTGAGTTTGACCACCCCCTTCTTGGGTGTCCATGCAAATGATTTGAGCCTCATTGTTGTTATTTATAAAACAACCAAGTCAGGCATAATTTACATGATCTCAAAAGTCCCTTCCCAACCTCAAATCTTGAAATTTGTAGATGATTTGGAAACTATTTTTAATTTGTTGGTGTCTTAGGTGTGAAGGATTATTTGAGTCCCTTTAGCTTTTTGATATCTGGAAATGATAAGCTTCTAACTCCCACCTTGGAAAGAATTTTCTTCTACCTCAAACCTCTATTATTTTGTTTTCATCCTCTGTCTAAAATATGCCATAATGATTTTTGAAAATAAGCTTATTACTTATTCCACAGTAATAAAAGTACATTCTGTGGGAAGACTTGACACCCTGTAGGATAATTGTTAGCTCATGACTAGTAAGTGCTAGATTTTGTAGCTCAAAGCTAAAAAACCCAATCTATGCTTTCCATTGGTCAGTTTTGAGTCCAGTGACAAGAGACACCAAGAAGACATTCAAGAATGTCAGTTCAGGGGCGCCTGGGTGGCTCAGTGGGTTAAAGCCTCTACCTTTGGTTCAGGTCATGATCTCAGGGTCCTGGGGTCGAGCCCCACATCGGGCTCTCTGCCTGCCTCTCTGCCTACTTGTGATCTCTGTCTGTCAAATAAATAAAATCTTTAAAAAAAAAAAGAATGTCAGTTCACATTTTTTTTTTAAGTCGGATCTGGAACTTGAACCCACAACTCTGAGATCAAGAGTTGCATGAGACTACAGACTGAGCCAGCCAGGCACCCAAAGCATGTCAGCTTACATTTTGAGTACTTTCATTTAGCATATATATATGATGGTTGGATTTACAGTCCACGGGACAGGAGACACACTTCCTCTTGCTGTTTTCTTTTTCAGGGAAGGCAACCAACCCACTGCTTTAGTGATAAGACTGCTAACCTCATCACTTCACCCTTGAAACTGGTCCCCATCTCTTTTAATGCCACACTGTGTCAAGGAGAGAGATGCAGGCTATTGATCAAGATCCTTATGGAATCCCCCCACATTCTTCATAGAATCATGGCTGACAAAGTGACATGCTATATGTTTTCACAATGACATAGAGATTGAAAATGGAAAAGTTAAATATAAATCTTCATGGAAGTTTCAGTAATTTTTAATAATTTGTTCTTTTGTTGCATGCATATGTGAATGATATATTTGTCCTAGAGCAATACGAATTCATTTCCCCACATCTGTAATATCTGCAGTAAGCTAAATTAAAAATGCATTTGTACTTGTACAGTTAAATGATCATATTTAATGAAATGTCAGAGATGAATCTTAGCAAATAGTCAGGAAATTATTTTAGAGAGGGCAGCATTTCATTACTAGCAGTCGGGGAAAAGCAAAGTGATTAAACAAATGGTTTACTGCTCTTAGGTGGTGGCCGTCCAAGAAGAATAGAAAAACCAGTGCGAGGGGCTGATAGACAAATGTTGCATTTCTAAGTCTTAGCTCTCTCTCTTTTCCTGCTCCCCCTAACCCTCACGGAATCTTGAATCTGATGGGGGCTCATATGAGGAGTTGGGGAGACTCTCCCCATGTAGTGAGGAAAAGAAGTCATTAGAAAGTAGATAGCATGCACAAGAATGACCTCACATGAGATCTGTCCAACCCAGCTCGAGCAAAGTTTAGGTACCTGAGCTGAGTAGGAGACTCAGGTCAATTGAATGAGAGCAGGAAGCAGCTGAGCAGAGAATGATGGACTGTTTAGGCTATAGGCTCTGCACCTGTGTGGCCCTGGGAAGAGAGAAGACATTAGGGAGTTGGGCTGCGGGTCAGAAGAGAGTGAATGAGGGTAGGTGGTAACAGGCGGCAGGTTGGAGCAGAGGGGGCGAGGAGGAAAAGGAGAGCGGGGGAGGGGTGTGAAGGGAGTGTATTTGGTGATTGAGAAAACAGAGTGGGACCATCAGGCAGCTGAGGAGACCTTCTCTGGCCACCAACACACTGCCACATCCCACACAAATCCCACCAAGCAACTTCATGTGCTAGTGGGTTGAACAAGCAGTTACATAAGAATTATCAGCTGTGTTGGTGGGAGTTATGGGCTGAGTTGTGTCCTCCAAGAAGACATGTGGAAGTCCTAACATCCAGTACCTCAGAAGCGGACCTCATTCGGAAATAAGGTCATTGCAGATGTAATTAGTTAAGATGAGGTCAGACTGGAGGATGATGGCACCTTAGTCCAATACCTCTGGTGTCCTTGTAAGAGACATGAAGACACATAGAGAGATGGCCTTGTGATGGGAGAGGCGAAACACAGAGTGATGTAGTTGCAAGCCAGGGAAAGACAAAGGTTTCCCGCCACCACTTGAAGCTGTCAAGAGACAAGGAAGGAGTCTCTCTAGAAAGTTTTTAGAGGGAACCAGGCCCCGATGACATCTTAATTTCAAACTTCTGGCCTCCAAAGTCATAAGAAAATAAATTTATGGTGTTTTAAGCCACTTGGTTTGTGCTTCTTTGTAACGGCAGCCCTAGGAAATGAATACAGTTGGTAAAACACATTTCTGAATGGCCGATCAAGAAGCTATGTTTCTCAGTCTTTTGCGTTTTTTCTTAAGAAAATTCTATGACTTTCCATTTAAATTTTTTGTACTGCCATCTGGGACCAGGAGGGGAGCAAGGCATTCTCCTTGTCTGCCAACAACTCAACAAGGAAGGTAAGGAGCATTCCGAGGCAATTTTTTTTTTTAAAGATTTTATTTATTTATTTGACAAACAGATCACAAGTAGGCAGAGCAGCAGACAGAGAGAGAGGGGGAAGCAGGCTCCCTGCTGAGCAGAGAGCCCGATGTGGGGCTCGATCCCAGGGATCGTTCTCAGGGATCATGACCTGAGCCAAAGGCAGAGGCTTAACACACTGAGCCACCCAGGCACCCCGAGGCAATATTTTTTAAAAAATTAAAACTAATGTAAGAAAGCCATGATGGACAAAATCTCAGAATTTTATTTTATTTATTTTTTTAAAGATTTTATATTTTTATTTGAGAAAGAGCACAGAGGGAGAGCAAGAGGGAGAAGCAGACTCCCTGCTGAGCAGGGAGCCCCAATGAGGGGCTTGATCCCATGACCCTGGGATCATGACCTGACCTGAAGGCAGATGCTTCACTGACTGAGCCACCCAGGCACCCCAAAATATCAAAATTTTAAACACAGATTCAGTATTACCAATTTTTCCCTTTCCTTCAATGAGGTCTGGCATGGCACTCCTGCCAACATCTGAACGAAATGGCAAAGTTTAAAAATGCATATAATGAAGGGTATGGCTAAAAATATATTCACATAAAAATATTATATTTCAGTTTTGTCTCAGGCAGACACCAGAAGAGATGACGAGGTACAGCAAGACGACTCCGGCTGAATTCACTTTTCCCAGTGTAAGAACTAGGCAGTGGGAAGACAGGATCAGCAGCATCAGGTAACAATGCAAGCCCGGTTAAGCATCGGTCCAATACGAAATCTGCATAGAGACAGCTGCTGGAATCCTAGGAGTGAAGGGAATTAGATTCTTTGGCCTTTACCACATGACAGTAAATGACAGCATAATAAATAAAGCAAAAATGATTTCTGACTTATACTTTTCACATCATATCCCAGAGGCGCTTTGCTATTGTTACAAGTATATTAAATGTAGGTCTGATTACATCCTAAGGAGAGCTGACAAGAGGCATATTCTGGAACAGGGAGATGTTGGCTGAAGTCTGGTGGTTAATATTTATGGGGTGCACACTGAAGCTTCAGAGAGATCAGGAACGAGGAGAGACCAGGAGTGGAATGTCATATTGTATGCTTAATTCAGATTAACTTTCTTTTGATTTCTTCAAGAGATCATGGAGTGTTTGTGTAGTATTGAGGGTGGTTATTAGCTATTCTCACTTATCTTCTAGAAGTAAAAGAATGCTCTTGTGGCCAATGGAGAGGCCTAGGATGCGGATTCCCTGACTGGGAGAAATTGCAAAACACAGAAAAGATTAAATTGAACACGGGAATTTATGCTGTCAGAAAACATTTATACTGACTCCTTTCTGTTGTATAAATTTTAACATAGGCTGAGATTTGTGCAACCATGAGCACATGAAAACCATTTCTATAACCTTCCAAATTCCCACATGCTGCTCCATTACCATCATGTTCTTTAAAACTTGGATCTATCTTTTCTTTGCAGAATGGTCTGCCAATTTTGACTGTTTTAGGGCTGAATTCCCATGATCCCACTTGATTACAGAATTACACATTCTGCAAATTCACTCTGATCTTAATAATTCAATGCTAACTAGCTCTTAAGGGTAGAGTTTTGTTTTGTTTTGTTTTTTGTTTTTTATTTATTTATTTATTTTTTTCTCCAGGGCAATGTTAGTAAAAGATGTTTGAAAACAGGAGAAAAGAAGGATGGAGATATGAAACATGGAGGTCTGGCCATTGTTTGAACTTGGCAAGATACTGTCAGCCAGGAATGGTACACACCATTGTGTGTAGGATAAGCTGTATCCATTCATCTTTTGAGGAGTTTTTCATATTTAGAACACAAACTTTCTTTCATCAGTTAATATCACACGTTTAGTATTTTTGATAATGTGCAAAGGATTCAGATCTTTTTTATTATTTTTTCTTTCTTTCTTTTTTTTTTTTTTTTTTTGTTTTGTTTTTCTTTTTAATTTAACCATTTCCAAGCATATAGTTTGGGGATGTCATGTGACATTCACCTTGTGGAACCATTACCACCATTCATTCATGGAATGTTTTCATCTTCCCAAACTGAAACTCTGCACCCATTAAACAGTAACTGCCCATACTGCTTGCCCCCATACCCTCCAGCCAACCCCCTTCTACTCTGTTTCTATGATTTGACTACTTTAGGATTCTCAAATCAGGGAATCATACAGTATTTGTCCCTTTGTGTCTAGCTTGTTTCACTGAGCATAATGTCTTCAAGGTTCATCCATGTTGTAGCCTGTGTCAGAATGCCCTTTTTAGGGCTGCATCATATTCCATTGTATGTATGTTTTGTTTATCCACTCAACTGTTGAGAGGCGCTTGGGTTGTGTCAAACTTTTGGCCACTATGAGTAATGCTACTATGAACATAGTTGTATACATACCTGCTTTCAGTTCTTTTGGGTGTATACTCAGAAGTGAAATTGCTGGATTATATGGTAATTCTACATTTGATTTTTTGAGGAAACACCACACCATTTTCCACACCAATTGTACCATTTTACATTTCCATCAGCAATGCACAAAGTTCCATTTTTTTTCTACATCCTCACCAACACTTGTTGTTTTTTATTTTTTAAATTAAATTAAATTAAATTTATTTTCAGTGTTCCAGAATTCATTGTTTATGCACCACACCCAGTGCTCCATGCAATATATGCCCTCCTTAATACCCGTCACCAGGCTCACCCAACCCCCCACTCCCTTTCCCCTCCAAAACCCTCAGTTGGTTTCTCAGAGTCCATAGTCTCTCATGGTTTGTCTCCCCCTCCTATTTCCTCCACCCACTTCTCCTCTCCATCTCCGAATTTCTTCCATGTTATTCCTTATGCTCCACAAATAAGTGAAACCATATGATAATTGAGTCTCTCTGCTTGACTTATTTCACTCAGCATAATCTCCTCCGGTCCCGCCCATGTTGATACAAAAGTTGGGTATTCATCCTTTCTGATGGAAGCATAGTACTCCATTGTTTATATGGAGCATATCTTCTTTATCCATTCGTCTGTTGAAGGGCATCTTGGTTCTTTCCAGTTTGGCGACTGTGGCCATTGCTATGAACATTGGGGTATGGATGGCCCTTCTTTTCACTACATCTGTATCTGTGGGGTAAATACCCAGTAGTGCAATTGCAGGGTCATAGGGAAGCTCTATTTTTAATTTCTTAAGGAATCCCCACACTGTTTTCCAAAGTGGCTGCACCAACTTGCATTCCCACCAACAGTGTAAGAGGCTTCCCCTTTCTCCACATCCTCTCCAACACTTGTTGTTTACTGTCTTGTTGATTTGGGCCATTCTAACTGGTGTAAGGTGATATTTCAATGTGGTTTTGATTTGAATCTTCCCAATGGCTAATGAACAGTTGTTATTTTAAGATTTTTAAAAAAATATATAATAAACATCCAAATGGATATTAAGAGGTATCTCATTGCAATTTTGATTTGCATTTCTCCAGTGCTTGTGAGGTTGAACATCTTTTTATGTGCTCATTGGCCATTTGTATATCTTCCTTGGAGAAATGTCCATTCAAGCGCTTTCCCATTTTTCAGTTGAGTTTTTTTTTTATTATTATTAAGTTGTAGAAGATCTTTACATATTCTAGATATTAATCCCTTATCAGATATACAATTTGTAAATATTTTCTCCTAATCCATAGGTTGCCTTTTCACTCTGTTGATTATGTCCTTAGATATACAAAAGTTTTAAAATTCTGATGAAGCTCAGTTTATCTACTTTTACCTTTGTTGCTGCACTTTCAGTGTCATATCCAAGAAATCATTGCCATAGCCAACGTTATGAAGGCTTCCGTCTGTTTTCTTCTAAGCATTTTATAGTTTTGGCTGTTAGTTTAGGCCTTTGGTTGATTTTTGAGTTAATTTTTGTGTATGATGTAAGAGTCCAACTTCATTCTTTTGCTGTGGATATCCAGTTTTCCCAGCATCATTTGTTGAAAAAAAAAAAAAGTCATTTTTCCATTGCAAGGTCTTGGCTCCCTTGTCAAAAATTATTTGACCGTATATGTAAGGATATATGAATGGGCTTTTTATTCCATTGGCCTATATATGTCTTATATTGGTACCACACACTGTTTTCGACTAGTGTAATTTTCTTTTTGAAAGACTTATTTATTTATTTTAGAGAGAGAAGCAGGGGCAAAGTGAGAGGGAGAGAAGCAGACTCTCTACTCACAGAGCCTGATATGGGGCTGGATCTCATGACCCTGAGATCACAACCTGAGCCAAAATCAAGACTCAGACACTTAACTGACTATACCACCCTGGTGCCTCTTGACTAGTATAATTTTGTAATAATGTTTGAAATCAAGAAATGTGAGACTTCCAACTTTGTTCTTCTTTTTCAAGATTATTTGGTCTATTTGGGAGGTCCCAAGAGATTCCATATGAAATTTAGGATGACATTTTCTATTTCTGCAAAAGAAAAATCATTAGGATTTTGATGAGAATTGTATTGAATTTGTAGATCACTTTGGGTAGTAGAGACATCTTCACAATATTTAGACTTTCAGTTCTTGAACACAAAACAATTGTTTTTCCATTTATTTGTTTATATTTCATTTCTTTTAGCAATGTTTTGTGGCATCCAGGGTATAAGTCTTTGGCCTCCTAAGTTAAGTTCATTCTCTCTCTCTTTTTTAGAAGATTTTATTTATTTATTTGACAGACAGAGAGATCACAAGTAGGCAGAGAGGCAGGCAGAGAGAGAGAGAGAGAGAGGAGAAGCAGGCTCCCTGCTGAGCAGAGAGCCTGATGTTGGGCTTGATTCCAGGACCCTGAGATCATGACCTGAGCAGAAGGCAGAGGCTTAACCTACTGAGCCACCCAGGCACCTGGGTTAAGTTTATTCTTAAATATTTTATTCTTTTCAGTGCTATTGTGAATGGAACTGTTTTCTTAATTTTCTTTTTGGATTCTTCACTGGTAGTGTATAAAAACAACTTTTTGTGCCTTGCAATTTTGCTGAATTCATTTATTTTAATATTTTATGGATTTTTTGGGTGGGGTTTATGATTTTTTACATATAAGAAAAAATGTTTTTACTTCTTTTCCAGTTTGGGTGCCTTTTATATCTTGTCCTTGCCTAATTGCTCTGGGTAGGACTTTGAGTACTATGTTGAATAGATGTGACAAAAATGAGCATCTTTGTCTTGTTCCTGATATTAGAGGAAAAGCCTTCAGTGTTTCACCACTGAGTATGATATTAACTACAGATTTTTTAATATATGTCCTTTATTGTGTTGACATAGTTTCCCTTTGTTACTAGTTTGTTGAGTGTTTTTATCATGAAAGAGTGTTGAATTTTGTCAAATGTTTTTTCTGCATGAAGTGATATGATCATGTGGGGTTTTTCCTACATTTTGCAAATGTTGCATGTTCCATTAATTGATTTTCATATGTTGAACCATCCTTGCATTGCAGGAACGTATCCAGTTTGTTCATGATGTATAGTTCTTCTAATGTGCTCTTGAATTCTATTTGCTAGTATTCTGTTTGCTAGGATTTCAGTATCAATGTTCATTAGGGATATTAGCCTGTTTTCTTTTCTTTTAGTGTCTTTGTCTGGATTTGGAATCAGAGTAATGTTGGCCTCAGAGAATGAGTTTTTTAAGTATGTTTTTTCTCTTTGATTTTTTTTTAAAAGAGTTTGAGAAGGATTGGTGTTAATTCTTTAAGTGTTTGGTAGACTTCATTAGTGAAGCCATTCATTTCTGGGTTTTTCTTTGAGGATTGAGAGGCAACCTATTAGTACAGAATCAGAAAAATGTAATTCTAGCAAGAGAGAAACTTATGCCCTTAGCCAACAGACATGTTGCCAGTAAGTTCCATTCTGCTGCTCCTTTCTGATTGTGCAGCTCTGGGCAGAATGTGGGTCAGGGGAGAATAAAACGTTACCAGATATCCTATTATTTTGAATATGGACTGAATATTTACTTAGTGGATACAACTTTAACTAGTTTTTCTCTTAAGTTATTTGAGTCTGTCTTCATTTTTGTTTTTGTTTTCCATGGGTGAACAAGGGCCTGGAGTTTCTTTGTTTGCCACTTGCTGGTGTCACTGTCTTCTTTCACAATTTAATGGCAGTGAATGATAAGGTCCAGTGACAAGGTCAGACTTGATTTAGGCATGCAGTCTCATCCTGTAGTCTACCATGTCAGATCATCTTCTACATCATCATTAAATGGGTTCAGCAGAAAACACTTTGATCACAAAGAGAGATTTGGATGCATTGTAACATTTGGGAGAACAGTATTAATATAATGATATGGGCCATTACCTCAGAGGTTTGTCAGTGAAACAAAGCACTTTTTCCCTAAATCCTGTATATTTTTAAAAATCAGCTTTCAAAATGTTCTTAGAATGTGGCAGAAATATTGTGCTTTGCATTTGAAAAGGGAGGCACTGTCATGAAGAAGGATTTGTTAGAGGCTGTGGAATAAGACAGGATTAGATTTCACGCTGGTAGTGTATCATTACACAATGACAGCCTTCCTAGCAGCAGGACAAATGAATCAAAATAGATAAAAAATATATCATATTTATGTCAAAATCTCACACTTTTGTGATTCTGTATCAATGAGTCATCTCTAAATCCTGAGCAAAGTGGTAGCCAAGTAATAATGCACTAGGACTGGGACATGTGGGCTCCTAAGGCCTCTTGTCAGAGATAAAATATATAAGGTGGGGTGAAAGTGTAAGATGGTGTTGACCTTGCATATAACTAGACTGATTCTTTGCTTTGTTCTGAGTAGAGAGTTTACCTTTCATACTCAGGACAATACAATGGGGTGGAAAAAGTTTGTTCCAATTACACAATGGTAGGACTTGCATTTCTACTGTTTATACTGTGAAATTAGCTCATGGGCTGAGTTTCTTGACCTTTGGTTGTCCTAAAGGAAAAGTATTATTTTCTGTTTACAACTTAAAAAATTCACATTTATTATTATTTTTTTACTGTTAAAGATTTTTTAAAAATTTAAGTAAAACAAAACTTAAAGAATCTATAGAGATGAATTTTCAGAAAACTGAATATTTCAGTTGTGTTTGAAGTGTCGTTTATGTGACCCCTAAGCAAATTAAAAGAGAAAAATTGAGTTAATACACTAATGTACACAAAGAGGTGAAATTTTGACATTTCCACCATTGAATTAATGAAATAACTGACTGCTTTGATTTCTCTTACACAAAGCCCCAAAGCTGTCAAATGCTATAAAGTAACATAATTAAATTCATTTACTTTTCCCCTAGTTTTATTGAGAAATAATTGATATACATCACTACATAAGTGTAAGAGATATAGCACATTGGTTTGATTTGCATATATTGTGAAGTGATTGCTGCAGTAAGTTCAGCTAACATCTATCTTCCCACACAGATAGAGGAAAAAAAAAAAAGAAAGGAAGAAAGAATAAAGGAAAAGAAGAAATTTCTCCTTGTGATGAGAACTCTTAGAATTTACTCTCTTAACTCCTGTGTATATCATACAGCAGTGTTAGCTATCACCTTGTACATTACATTTCCGGTAATTATTTATCTTATAACTGGAAGGTCGTATCTTTTAACCAACCTCCCCTAATTTCTCATCCCTCCACCATTTAAATCTTTATTCCATTTTTAGTTAACTTTTGAGGGTGACACAGAATATGGGTATTGTTTCGTTCTTTTACATGTGAATCATTATCCCAACACTATTTATTGTAGAGACTGCCTTTTCTCCATTGAATATTCTTGGCTCCCTTGTCAAATATTTGTTGACTATATATGTATGGGTTTATTTCTGGGCTTCAGTTATGTTCCATTGATCTGTTCATCTTTATGCCAATACCATTTGTTCTGATGACTATAGTTTTATAGTGTAGCTTGAAATCAGGAACTGTGATGCCTCCTGCCTTGTTCTTTCTCAGGACTTTTTTTTTTTTTTTTCTATTTGGGGTCTTTTGTGGTTCCATATAAGTTTTAGGAGAGTTTTTTTCTCTACTTTTGCAAAAAATGCTAATAGAACTGGATAGAAATTACACTGGATCTATAGATGGCTTTTGGAAGTGCTGACATTTGGTAGTGTTGACATTTTAACACTATTAATTGGCAGTGTTGACATTTTAACACTATTAATTCTTCTAATCCAGGAACACCAGATACCTTTCCATTTATTATTTTTTATCTTCTACACTTTCTTTCATCAATGTCTTATAGTTTTTGGAATAGAGATCTTTCACTTTCCTAGTTACATTTATTACTAAGTATTTTATGGTTTTTAATGCCATTATAAATGGGACTGATTTCTTCTTTTTCAGAAAATTTGTTGTAAATGTATAGAAATGCTGGTTTTTGTATGCCAGTTTTGAATCCTGCTGCTTTGATTTTTTTTTTTTTTTTGCTTCCTGTATTGACTGATTAGATCCAACAGATTTTTTGATCCAGTCTTAAGGATTTTCTATATATAAAAGCATGTCATCCAAAAATAGAGATGTTTACTTTTTTATTTCCAATTCTGATATCTTTTATTTCTTCCTTTCCTGATTGTTTTAGCCAGGATTTCTAATACTATGTTGAATAGGAGTAGTGAGAGTGGACATACTTGTCTTGTTCTTGATCTTAGAAAAAATGCTTTTGACCTTTCACCACTGAGTATGATGTAACTATGGGCATGTCATAAATGGCCTTTATTATGTTGAGATATATTCCTTCTATGTCTGATTTAAAATATTTTTTTATCATGAATGGATAGTGAATTTTGTCAAGTGCTTATTCTGCCTCTATTGAGATGATCATATGATTCTTTTATTCTATTAATGTGATGTAGCACATTGATTGATTTGTGTATATTGAATCACTCTTGCACGCCAGGGATAAATTTCACTTGGTCATGGTGACTGATCATTTTATCATGCTTCTGAGTACAGTTTGCTAGTATTTTATTGGGAAAATTTGTATCTATATCATTGCAAAGATTAGCCTGCAGTAGTTTTTGCTTTGTTTTGTTTTTCTAGTAGTGCTTTTCTTTGATTTTGGTATCAGGGTAACGCTGGCCTTATCAAATGGGTTTGGGCGTGTTTTTTACTCTTCAGGTTTTGGAAAGAGTTTGAGGATTAGCATTAATTCTTTAAATGTTTTATAAATTCATCAGTAAAGACCTCTGGTTCTGGGCCGTTTTACTTTGGGAGATTTTTGGTTCATGATCCAATCTCCTTACCAATAACTGGTGTATGCATATATTTTTTTTTATTTCTTCCTGATTTAGTCTTGGTAAGGTGTATGTTTCCAATTTTTTTCCCATTTCTTCCAGGTTGTCTAGTTTATTGACATATAGTTGTTCATAGTAGCCTTCTATAATCATTTGGATATTGGTGGTATCAGTTGTAATGTCTCATTCTTCACTTGTAATTTTGTTGATTTGGTCTTTTCCTGTTTTCCGTATTTAGTCTAGCTAAGGGTTTGCCAGTTTTGTTTGTCTTTTCCAAGAAACAGCTCTTAGTTTGGCTAAGCTTTTCTATTGTTTTTCTTTTCTCTACTTCACTTATTTCTGTTCTAATCTTTATTATTTTCTTTCTTTTGATTATTTTGGGCTCAATTTCCTCTTTTCTCAGTTCCTTAAGGCATAGAGTTAGGTTGTTTATTTGGGACCTTTCTTGTTTCTTCATGTAGGTGTTTAGTGCTATGAACTTCCATTTTAGAGCTTTTTGTTGTATCCTACAAACCCTGGTTTTCAGTAGTCTTAAGAAACTTTTTAATTTCCCTTTTAATTTCTTCTTTGATCCATTGGTTGTTTAGGAGAGTGTTGTATAATTTTCATGTGTTCATGAATTATTCAGTTTTCCTCTTGTTATTGATATATAGTTTCATGCCATGTGGTCAGAGAAGATACTTGGTATGATTTCAGTCTTCTTGAATTAGCTAAGACTTGTTTTGTGGCCTATACATATGGTTTATCAGAGAAAATGTTCCATGTGTACTTGAGAAGAATGTGTATTCTGCTTTTGTTAGATAAATGCCCTGTATACGTCTGTTAGGTTCATTTGGTCTATAGTGTTGTTCAGATCCACTGTTTCCTTATTGATTCTCTGTCTGGATTACCTATCTATTGTTGAGTGGAGTACTAAAGTCCCCAAGTATTATTGCATTACTATTTATTTCTCCTTTTGGCTCTGTTAGATTTTGCTTTATACATCTAGATGATCTGTTGTTGAGTGCATAAATATTAACAATTTTGAAATCTTCTTGATGTATTGACTTTTTTATCATTACATAGTGACTTTGCTTCTTTTTACCATTTTTAGTTTTAAAGTTTATTTTGTTTGATATAACTAGGATAGCTACCTACTCCTGCT
This sequence comes from Lutra lutra, assembly GCF_902655055.1. Classification (NCBI taxonomy): domain Eukaryota; kingdom Metazoa; phylum Chordata; class Mammalia; order Carnivora; family Mustelidae; genus Lutra; species Lutra lutra. Next base: position 19,417,717 of record NC_062283.1, on the reverse strand, counting down.
TTATTTGGTTACCCTTTGCTTGGAGTGTCTTTTTCTATCCCTTCACTGTTAGTTTTTATGTGTCTTCAAGGCTAAGGTGAATCTTTTGTAGGCAACCAAATCTTTTGTATGCGTATTGTTGGATCTTGGTTTTTCTTTTTGTTTTGTTTTTTAATACATTCAGCCATTTTATATCTTTTGATTGAATAGTTAAATCTGTTTACTTTTAAAGTAATTATTGACAGGTAAGGATTTACTATTGCCATTTTGTTAATTGTTTTGTTTTGTAGATTCTTGTTCCTTATTTCTTATCCTGTTGTGTTTTTTGTGTTTTGATGTCTTTTGGTATCAGTATGTTTTGACATCTTCCAGGAGTTTTCTCCAGCCTTTCTGGTTAAATGTGGCAGAAGGTCCTCTCCGCAGAGGGACTGTGACATAGCTCCTTGCCTGGGCATAGGCAAACAAGGGTCTAGGGCCAACAAACTCCAGATCAGGCAGATCTACACCCCACTGTGTTCCCTGGCCAGAGTGCCTTCCTGACTTGGTTCTGCAGATGAACAGAACTGCTGGTTGGGATTACTACTTGGGCACTGCAGGAATGAACTTGCTCTGCTAAGATCCCTGTGCTGGTTGTTGCAAGCCCCTCCTCCATTCTCCATCATACTCAGATTCCCAGTGGTTGAGCCACACAGATTCCCCTGCAGTCCCTATGGTGTGAGATCAGAGCGGAGGGAAGCTCCCACAAAGTGACCACAATTCTGGGGGTCTAGTTGTCTCCCCTAGGTTGTCTTTTCCCACCAGAAGAACTGGAGGCTCAGGAGACACCTCTCTGTGTGGTGCTACACTGGCCTGGGGGAGGAGCAATGTGGCCCACTGCTTCTCTTACTCTTCTGATGCAGTCTGTCTTGGTCTTTATGGTGCAAGGGTGCTTTGCTTTGTTCTAGAATTTTCTCACTGGTATCTTGTTACTGAATAGTTGGTAGTTGTTCTTCTCATGAGAAGGGGTAAAGTCAGAAACAATCTATGTTGCCATCTTGGTGACATCATTCCCCATTTGCTTTTTTTTTTTTTCAATTTTTAATCATTTTTTAAAATTTATTTTCAACATAACAGTATTCATTGTTTTTCCACCACACCCAGTGCTCCATGCAATCCGTGCCCTCTCTAATACCCACCACCTGGTTCCCCCAACTTCCCACCCCCCCCCACCTCTTCAAACCCTTCAGATTGTTTTTCAGAGTCCATAGTCTCTCATTGTTCACCTCCCCTTCCAATTTCCCCCAACTGGGAAACCATAAAAATGAACTATTTAAAGCAGGCATTGGGAATCTTCTTAAGCTTGCTTGTAAACATATGTAGTTTCCTTTATGCGCACATACAATGTAAAATGAAAGACAGAATCTTCAGGTTAGTGCAGATAGTTCATTTAAATTTCTTATTTATGAATCATGGAACACTACATCAAAAACTAATGATGTATGGTATGGTGACTAACATAACATAATAAAAAATAAATTTCTTATTTGTTACTTGAACTTAGATACCTATGTTTCATATAATTTTTCTTTGAATGAACATAATTTGTTATTGATTCATTCATTCAACAAATGTTTTTTGAGCAATTAAGCTATGTCAGGTCTGTAAGGAAAAAGATGCAGAAGAAGACTGTGCCCTTAGGGATAGTACTTTTTTGGAGGAGATAAAACTTAGAGCAATAACTATAAACACAATGGAAGGGTTATAAGAAGGCGAAAGACAATGGTCCAGGAAACTCAGAGAGGCAGTTATCTCTTCTGGGCAAAAATAAGGGTTTGTGGGAGGGTTAGTATTTAACTTGAGGTTTTTTTCTTTTTTTCTTTTTTTAAAGATCTTTTTTGTTTATGAGATAGAGAGAGTGTATTTGCGTGTGGTGGGGGGAAGGAGCAGAGGGAGAGGGACAAGCAGACTCTGTGCTGGGTGCTGAGTCATCAGAAGTGGGGCTTGATCTCAGGACCCTGAGATCAGGACCTGGACAAAACCAAGTCAGACACTAAACTGACTGAGCCACCCAGGTATCCCTAACTTGAGTTTTGAAGAATAGGCAAGATTTAAATACTGAGGGCTGGGACCACAGCACTCCAGGCAGAATGCTGTGTATAGGCAAAGCCAAAGAGAGGGAACACAGGCATTAAAGGGGAACCTCCATTTTGAATGGGATATGGGATGGAAGGATGGGATATGTGGAACAAAGCTGGAAAATAATGCAATTATTAAAATTAGTGCTTACTTTGTATTAGGTACTGATATATCATTTTGAGGATGTCATAATTTTTAGTCTCTAGACCAACTGTCCCCTGATAAGTGTTATTTTTCCTTTTGTAAAGTGTTATTGTTGCTTTTCTACAGATGGGGAATCTGAGGCATAGAGAAATTAAGGAATTTGCTAGAGGTCACCTCTCCCTAAGTGGCAGGACTAGCACTTAAGCCCAGTTCTGATGGACTCCTAAGCATACATTTGTCCTATATTTCCATGCTGTCTTGAACGAAATTCTAATGAAACAGCAGGTGGGGAGCCTCTGGGGATGTTTTGAGCAGAAGAGAGGCAGCATTAGAGCTCTTTGCTTAGAAAGCTGGTGGTGGTGTGTAGGCTGGGCTGGAGAAAGTACAGTTTATTAGTTTTATACTCAATGAAGAAATATGCTACTTTGTGTCTAAAGAAAAGTTAATAATATACCTTTCCCTAGATTCTACTGGTTAAGTGAACCCAGGGAAGCTAGAATAGGGTTGCATCTAAAATATGTAAAGCTTAATTGGGTGTCTCGATTACCGTGCTAAGCGCATTATAGACATTGGTTCAATGAGTAATTATAACCACCTGAAGTTTGGTGTTATCTTAAATTCACAGAAAGGAAAACTGAGGCTTAGAGACGTTATTAATTCATCTGTTCAAGGTCAGAATTAAACAGGGAACAATCTTCAAATCCAGGACTCTCTATTTCTACAGTGTTGTACTGTTCTATCTCTTGCTATTTGCCTAAAAACCTGAAAGAATATTAATTAAAAAAAATGTCTCCACTCAATTCTGCCATCTGGGGAGGTAGGCTTCTCCTGAACATCCCTGACTGCACCAACTCTGGCAGTTCCTTGACTGTTCCCAGGCATCTCTTCTCTTTGTCTCAGTCCACTCCTAAGGGCTTCTCATTTCATTTCTTACAACCATCCCAACATGCACAAATCACCTTTATAGACAGAGACATGAGTATGGAGAGAGCAATTCATGAATACCAACATGTCCTTGATGAAGGGTGGTTTGTCTTTGCCAGGCCCAAGAGTCTCTGTGAATTTCATTTGATGGGGTTTGCTGGGCAATGGTGAGGTTATGGTTGGTGAGAGGTTTGAACTTCAACTGGCATATTATTAAAGGAGGCCTATGCCAGTTTGAAAATAGTGTTGGTCTTGATTTTTTTAAATTTTTTTTTCGATACAAGGGGAAAAAGGCATGCTGGTCAGAAATGCAATGGGCTAGTTGATAGTTTTTGCCATAATTCATTTTACATCTTTGTCTATTTCCAATTCCCACTACACACTACTTGGCAATGATCCTTACCATCTAGTTTTCACTATGTTCTCAGAACAGATAATTCAATTAGGTTAGATATATTTATTGAATGACTACTATGTACGAAGCATTATACTAAGGTTTTTAAAACTAGTGCAACGAGTCGCTACATGAAAATGGGGAAGATGATGATTACTAAGTGAATGAATGAGATCTGGACTGTGTTGCATCCTTTTTCATATAGGTGCTGGTCTTGAAATGATGCACATTGCAGTCCTCATGTAAAGCTGGAGAAGAGCCAAAGAAAGCCAGAAGCTTAAAACTGTGATAGGTACTTGGTAATTCATAGCACTAATTACTACTGATACAAATAGGAAAATGGGTTACTTATAAGCACTTATGATTCCATTTTATCCTGTTCTAATTAAAGTATATGATATACAGCTTAGATATCTTACAGTTGCAAAGGCCTATGGGTAAGACCAGCAATGGGTCAGCATGCCCTATGGTGATTGATATGGGGACATTTCTAGAAACAACATTTCTTATGGCCAATCTTGGAAAAAATATAGGAAGAATTGAAAATTTTATTGTTATTGAATGAGTCATCTTTCCTCATTCTTGCCAAGTTCCCCTTTTTGGCTGGCTCTAGTAACTAGGGAGAAGTTTAAAATAGTGATTTTTCTAATCCATTATTTCTCTTTGAAGAAGCATAGCTATTATTATAAATTTATATTAGGAAAATTTTAAAAATGCCTACTGAAAGTTAAGCTCAATAAAATTTCTTTTTCAGAAAGGAATAGGCTGAAGATTGTCTTTAGGACTGTATTAGTCTCCTGTGGCTGCTGTAACAAATCACCAATAACTGGGGAACTTAGAACAATGGAAATCTATTCTATCGCAGTTCTAGAGGCCAGGAGTCTGGAACAATGTGCGGGCAGGGCTGTGTTCCTTCCTGAGCCTCTGAGAAGAGTCCATTCCTTTCTCTGCTGGTGGATCCTGGTGTCTATTGACTTGTGGACTCATCCTACAATCTCTGCCTCCACAGCCACATTGCTTCCTCCTCTTCATTCTGTCTCAAATTTCCCTTCTCCTTTCTCTCATAAGGACATTGGCCATTAGATTTGGGGGCCCTCCTGCACAATCTAGAATGATCTCCTCATCTTGAGATCCTTGCCTTAATGACATTTGCAAAGACCATTTTCTCAAATAATATTTGCAGGTTCTAGGGGTGAGGATGTGGACATATCTTTTTGGAAGTCTCTAGTTAACCTACTACAGTAGCTTCCTTTCTTCTTTTTTTTTTTCCATCTTTTAAAAGATTTTATTTATTTATTTGAGAGATAGACACAGAGATAGTGAGAGAGCATGAACAGAGAGGAGAGGGAAAAGCAGGCTCTCTGCTGAGCAGGGAGCCTGATGTGGGGATAAATCCCAGGACTCTGGGATCATGACCTGAGCTGAAGGCAGACACTTAACAGACTAAACCACGTACACACCCCCTATAGTTAGCCTTCAAACTGCTTTTGAACCACAGGAAGAAATACATCTTACAACATAACCTAACTCCCTTGTATACAGGAAAAGAAAATTTTTATTTATTTTATTTTGAAGATTTATTTATTTTGAGAGAGAGAGCGAGAGAGAGACAGAGAGAGAGAGTGTGTGTCCACATGAGTATGGGGTGGAGAGGGACAGAGGGAGAGAATCTCCAGCGGACTTGTTGAGTGTGGAGCTTGATGTGGGGCTCCATCCCAGGACCCTGAGACCATGACCTGAGCCAAAACTAGGAGTTGGCTGCTCAGCTGACTGAGTCACCCAGGCACCTCATGGAATTGAAAAAGTTTTACAGAAACAGTACTTCCTCTTAGCATGTGAGGTGTACTGTGTTCCATTCCATTCTATATCATTGCATGCTACTCCAACGAAATCCTATTTGGTGATCTACTAAACCGATCACGTGACCTGTTAATGGTGTTGCCACCAACAAATTCTAAATTTCAGATGATCCTGGACTATATCAGAATATCTAGACTCTCTTGGTTGGAGAACACTAGTTTGTCTTGGATTCCTCAGATCTGGCTGAACCAAATTGGCTTTGAAGGAACAGTAGGGAGGTTAAGGGTGTGACCAGGATACTACACTATTTAATAACCCCTTAGTTATATTAAATGCAATGGATGAATATTTACCTACATCTTTCCATGAATCAAGCATTGTGTTAGATATGAAAACCACAAAAACGAATGAGGCAAATCCACCCTAGGTATGCCTTAAATGCTCTTCCATATTGTACTATACAGATTATTTTAAATATACATTCTTCATCACCAATTTCTCTGCCAAGGCAAATAACTATTTATAAATGGACTGTGAGATCCACTTAGTAACTTTTCACATGCTTTCTTAAATACTCAAATGGTGGTGTCCCACTGAAGCACCTAAATTCATGTTTTCTGGTGTTTTGAAAGGATTTACAGTTATTTAGAGGCAAGTTATTTCAGAGAAGAGGCTAATCCACATTTCTCATAATTGTGTGGACGTTTTAAGAGCTTTGCAAGAGAGACTACAAATGCAATAGCAGTGATCAAAAAAAAAAAAAAAAAGGCCTGCTTCCATTTCAAGCAGGTGACGTAAGAGAACTAAAATTCATGATTAAGAAAAATGAAATTGTATAAATTATAGCAGAAATGCCTGTCATCACCCGTATTAGCTGCTGAAATGCCTCCAGGGGGTTAGATTAGAAAAAGAAAATTACTTATCTGTAATTCTTATTCTCTTTAGGTAGCAATTATAATAGATATACACTCTTGGGTGTAAGTCATTGGTGTGAGAACCAGGAGTAGACGAGAAGCCGGCTAAAGAATTAGAACCCTCAAGGAAGATGCACCCTGGGACGTCAAGGGCATAATATATATGGAATGTCATTGCCCTCAAATATCGTTCCTATCTGACCATCAAAAAGAACCGGTGAATTTAGTCCCTCGGAAGAAAAGAAGGAATGAGTGGATCTATTATTATTATTATCATATATTAAATGTATAAAGGTGTAGCCCGAGGCAAAATTTGTGAATTGGGTCTACTCATTTTCTCTCTGCGCCTCCACCTACTTCAAGAATCCAATACCCACCTTCTTGCCATTTCTCTCACTCTGCTCTTAGGAAATACCTCATTAAATTTATTTACACTGAAGCCAAGACTTCGACAGCCTTGGAGAGGGAATAAGGGGCCACGGGGCTGATGCTGGCTTCATTACCAGTTTGTCCTGGGGTAGATGTGAGGTGAATCATGTCTCCTCTTTGGGCTCCAGTGTCCTCATTTGTACGATGGAAGGGTTGAACGAGGCGAGCGATATTTCTAGAACACTTCCAGCTCCACGATTCTAGGTGGGGAAGACAGGCTAAACATTAGGCTAATTTGGGGCCAAAATATTAGGCTAACAAAGTTACCCTCGAATATGGCATTTAAGCCTGAGCAGAACGGACAAAGCCTCACACCAAACCAATGAAGCCTAACTTGAGGCCTCTGGTAGGACACAGGGAAGTATTTGGGAGTTTGGGCTTGCTTGACTAGAACTGCTGAGGTCCTCTCACATGAGTGGCTGCCACACAAAACCCAAGACTGGCCCTATGTGTATCTTCAGGTACCTTGAGCTGGGCCATGATTCACATATGAGCTCCTGGTTAGGCAAGGGCTTTTTGGAAGCTGCCCTTTTTCAGAGCAATGTTAGCACTGAGAAGCAATCACTCATGAAGGGTTACTCCAGTGTCGGAAAGAGCTGGGGCCATTTCCAGAAATGCCTGCTTCATAGTTAAGGAGCCCTGGGTCTAGCTGTGCCTGCCTCGTTGTACCTAGAGATAGAAGAAGGCATTTCTTTCCCTTCTCTTTTCCTTACACCAATCCCTGCTTCCCTTTTCCTTGGAAAGCAGGGACTGGTGTAAGGAATGGCCTGGAAGCCATTCCAAGCCAGACTGAAAGAAGTAGTGCTAGGAGCCTAAGGTCCAAATCAGAAACCCAGACCCGTTCCTCATTTCAAATAACCTGGGGATGGCTTCATAGCAACCCTGACCCCATGTTCCTTTTGTATCTGGGAAGATAAGAATGAAGCAGCAGGTTTTAATCCATTTGGTCCCTTTACTATAGGAAGTAGTGCAGTAGGGGAATGTTCTCAGGAAAAAGAAAAGTCAGGTAACTCAGTCTAATTTCTTTGTAAACCTGGAAATGACAGACCTTCTGGCAAACAACTGAGTGGTATTTGCTAGCAGGAGAGTTCGTGTCCACAGAACGTTCTTAGCAGGATATATCCAGTTGCATAGATTTACCTGTCATAAACTGACATGGGATGTATGCATATATGGAGTATAGTTCCCTGGGAAATACCACAGGAACTATCTGAGTGAGAATGGATGTGTTGTGGGGCACCTGGGTGGCTCAGTTGGTTAAGTGTCTGTCTTCGGCTCAGGTCATGATCTCTGGGGTCCTGGGATCGAGCTCCACATGGAGCTCCCTGCTCAGCAGAGAGCTTGCCTCTGGAAATAAACCTAACCAAAGAGGTTAAGGATCTGTACCCGAGGAACTACAGAATGCTCATGAAAGAAACTGAAGAAGACACAAAAAGATGGAAGACCATTCCATGCTCTTGGATTGGAAGAATAAACATAGTTAAAATGTCTATACTGCCTAGACCAATCTATACTTTTAATGCCATTCCGATCAAAATTCCACTGGTATTTTTCAAAGAGCTGGAGCAAACAATACTAAAATTTGTATGGAATCGGAAGAGACCCCAAATTGCTAAGGAAATGTTGAAAAAGAAACACAAAACTGGCAGCATCACGTTGCCTGATTCCAAGCTTTTCTACAAAGCTGTGATCACCAAGACAGCATGGTACTGGCATAAAAACAGACACATAGATCAGTGGAACAGAGTTGAGAGCCCAGATATGGACCTTCAACTCTATGGTCAAATAATCGTAGACAAAGCAGGAAAAAATATACAGTGGAAAAAAGTCTCTTCAATAAATGGTGCTGGGAAAATTGGACAGCTATATGTAGAAGAATGAAACTCGACCATTCTCTTACACCATACACAAAGATAAACTCGAAATGGATAAAAGACCTCAATGTGAGGCAGAAATCCATCAGAATCCTAGAGGAGAACATAGGCAGTAACCTCTTCAATATCGGCCACAGCAACTTCTTCCAAGTTATGTCTCCAAAGGCAAAGGAAACAAAAGCGAAAATGAATTTTGGGGACTTCATTAAGATCAAAAGCTTCTGCACAGCAAAGGAAACAGCCAACTTCCAGTATTATTTTATAAAATCTTTCCATTTTTGTCTTTCACATTTAATCTATAATACTTTCAGATTAATTTTGGGGTTTTTGTGCATGATATGAGACAGAGATATTTTTTTCCTTCCTTCCCTTCCTCCCCTCCCTTCCTCCTTTCCTTCTTCGCTTCCTTCTTTTCTCCCTTCCTCCTTCCCTCCCTTTCTCCCTCTCCCTCTCTCTCTTTCTCCTGTCTTTTCCTCCCTGTTTCTCAGTGTCATTCTATCATGGGTCAAGAGTCCACAATACATGGGGGCCTCCCTTTTCAAATGCTCTTCTAAGTTTGTTTCTTCCTTGGGAAGAAAAGTCTTTACCTGGAAAGATTTTTGATAAAAGTAAATCAGAGCATGAACTCCATGAGTGCAGGAATGCTGTCTTGTCCATTTCTGTTTCTCCAGGGACCCCCATGGTACTTTGTCCGTGTTTATTTACTGAAGAGTTCATAGCTCATACTTTCATGATAAGACAGAGTTAGATGAAAAGCTCAAAGCTTTTTCCCAACTAAAGAAAGCTTGGATAAAGCAAGTATCAGTGATCTATTCCTCTTACAGTTTCTTTAGCTAAAAAATAAAGGTCAGACAGTGGTTCTCAACTTTGCCTGAGGTTTGGGATTGCAGGGGAGGTTTTAAAAATACAGAAGCCTGGGTACCAACCCCTAAGGATTTTATTTAATTGTCCTGGGATGTGGATCAAGTGTTTTCAAATTTCTTCAGGTGATTCTAATGGGCAGCCAAGGCTGAGAATCACTAGGAAAAGAAGTAGTGGGAACACACTCCTACTATCACAATCGCCAGGTAAAATACAGGACTCCTAGTTAAATGTGAATTTCAGATGGTCAACAAACATTTTTTTTTTTTTAAGTATCAGTCTGTCCCAAATATTGCTTGAAGCATACCTATGCTCAATCATTACATGTTTATCTGAAATTCAAATTTAACTGAATGTCTTGTGTTTTTTATTTGCTAAACCTGGCTACTCTAATTACAATGAAATTATTCCTCACATGCTAACCTTGTTAGAATCATTGTGTTTAAACGATGTTTGTCCCTTCCTGTGACATCCCGGTCCTATGTGATGCTGCCCTTGCCGTGCTGATCTGCCTTTGTCCCTCCAGTTGACTCTGCAATTCCGACTTCCCACAAAACAACCTTCTCAAAACCAGAATGCCTGGTGCCACTACCAAAAACCCCACTCAGCTTCCTAGGATGTCAGGCATAAGCAGGCAAATTTAGGAACAAGCCACTGAAACGTCCGTTGTCGAGCTGCACAGGGAAGCAAAAGGTTGAGAGATCAATTTCACATTGTCAACTAAATTCAAACCAAAAGGGAGGAGCATAAGCACCTTGGTTTTCATTTTTCCCAGCAAGACTAAGTGAAATTACCTAAGTAATTGCGTGATTCATAGTGAGAACTGTGTAAAGGATGACCAGTGTGTGAAAACAGAAGACAGAGAGCATCTCTCCCTTATCTCCCATGTGGGAGAAGGGCACCAGCGCTGCATTTTTTCATCCTTCCCTCCCCAGATGGGCAGATGTTGCTCTTGAGTCCCCTGGAAGGTTCTAGAAAGGCAGGACCTCTTGTTTGCTAGTTTATGCTGTCCTCATTCTGTGTTAATGAGATTTAGACTACGTACATTAGTAATCTTGTTTCTAGGTTGTCACTCACATTATAGAGAAATCATTTCATTTGCAAGTTTTTTGGGCATTCCTGATTATATCGCTCAGCACTGAAATGCCCATTTACTCTCCACTTTGAGGTTTTGATGCCTGGGAGCCAGAGGAAGGTCCATTTCTCAATAAGTTGAATAATGTTGGTTGACGCGAGTTCATTATACTAATGGTGCTTTCTTAAAGCATTACATTTGATTCTAACAATGACCCTGCAAGTTGGTAGGGAAGGCATTATTTTCCTTCCTTTACAGATAAGGAAACAGAGTCAGCTTCCTTAGACAACCGTGTGAAACTCTTTTCAGTAAGGACAGCACTGCCTCAGTTTGAAGGATCCCAGCACTCGGAGATCTTGTTGAAAACATATGGATTCCTGAATCCTTCTCCTGTCTTCTAAAGCAGTGAGGCAGGGCAGCACCCGGGAGTCTAGGTTAAAGACCAGCCTTAGAGAATTGGGCGAGGCTAGTGTATTTGAACATTGTCACTGGAATTCTTGATTAAAGTTCTGGAAATCCACCTGTTTTGGGGAGGAGTGCAAATAAATGTGAGTGAAAATATTTACTACCCATTTTGTAAAAGTTGTTGATATTAGTTTACTTTAAAAAATTATATTGGCAGGGGTGACAGGGTGGCTCAGTCAGTTGAGCGTCCGACTCTTGATTTTGGCTCAGGTCATGTTCTCAGTGTTGTGAGATCAAGCCCTGAGTTGGGCTGAGTGAGGAGGTTGTTTAAGATTCTCTCTCTCCCTTCCCTCTGCCTCTCCCCCTCCTCCCTCTTTAAAAGAAAAGAAAAGAAAAAATTACATTGGTAGCCCTTAATAAGTACAACAGAAGTGGAAAGGTAGAGATATAAAAGTCGATTAATTATTGACTTGTTTGTTCTGCTATCACTTTTGGGACTGACTGAGAAAGAGGTTCTTTCTTTTAGATTTTTTTCATTCAATCCATTTTTACAATGAACATTTCCTGAATATCTATAATATGCCAGACACAGTATGAAAAGGTAGAGGTAAAAAGCTGAATGAAGCGTACTCCTTGTCTTTAAGAGGTCTCTGATCTACTGGGCAGGCAGACATGCAAATGTACAGATTATTTTTTAAAATGATATAATTGGGGTGTGGATTACATGGTTAGGGAACACAGATGGGTGGAGAGTCTGCTCTGTCGGGATCGAGACACACTTCAAATTTGATGCAGGGTCTTGCCGAAGGTTTTCTGAATGTTCGTGGGTCTCCTGCCTTCGTTCCATGTTGCACGGACACCTTCAGGCTCACCCCACCCTTTTCGTGCAGGGTATCCTCAAAAGACAAGTATTGTTCAGAACCGAAGTCAAATGATCTGATCCTCCCCTAGGTCCTGAGCTTTCCGTATGCATTGCTTCCTGGGGAAAATCTGAAAATGAAGTGCAATTTAACGTGAGCCAGCTGGACTCTGTGCACGAGGCTGCCCGCAATTCCTAGCCTGGGCAGTAAGGCGGTCCTGAGGATGGAAGCTGATAGATCTCACACTCCCTGGTTCAGTGTGTGAAGAAGGCTGCTCCCGGGTATGCAGATGTTGGGGGGACTGCTGCCAGCCTTCAGTGTGACCTGTGGCCACGCGTCCCGAGAACCTCTCTCTCTCTTTGCTTTGCTGAGCTGATTCCAACGGACAAGGACTGCAAACAGGGAGTTTGGGAAGGGCACTGGGATGAACCTGGCCCGCTCAGACTAACTTGAGGCTGCTCTTGGGAGCCCTTCATTGTCCTCACTTAAAGAATTCCCTAGTATAGTTTCCCCCTCTCTGACTTTAGGCAATCTTAATTCCTTTTCTCTCAACTATTCCTCCCTCCCCCTTCTCTTCTTCCTATGCTCCCCATCCCCCACCTCACAACCTGCCCAAACCGTTTTTCACCCTTTGCTTTGACGACGATGATCACTATAAATAAAACCAGAGAGACAGCAGGTATTCTGGGAGAGGGGAGAGGTCACAGAAGCTGCCCTTTGAGAGTACGGCTGGGCTCGCTTGAAGTCAAACGGACAGCCTATTTCATGCCCCACTGTCCCTTTGCTTCTATCCTCACCTCAGGCAATATTTTTGTTTTTACTGTTTGCTGCTCAGCTCCCTGGAATGTGGAGCTCTTTTGGTGGCTTGTATCTGCTGAGCGGTTGTCTTCTTGACATGGAAGGGAGCAGGGGGGCGGGAAGGAAGGCTGGATCAACCAAGTCCACAGGGAGAAATGGCTTTCTAAGACAAAAGCACTGAGCATGCTCTCATCTCTGCAATCGGTGACCCTATTTCGTCAGCGATGGATTGGCTTGAAATGTAACTTCCTGTTTTGGAGGTGGTGACCAAAAGTAGTAAAGCGCTTAAAAAGTTGGGCTCCTTTTGATAAAAAAATTATTACGAACTTCTGTCACTGGGTACTTGAAGCCATCAAGGACTTAAGCAACCGGGGCTACCAAATTCTGATCTTAGATGTCTGAATTAAAATCAGAAAAGTTGGGCGCCTGGGTGGCTCAGGGGGTTAAAGCCTCTGCCTTCGGCTCAGTCATGATCCCGGGGTCATGCTTGTGTGTTTACCAAATAGACTCTACTCTTAGTGCCAACTAAAACTCCAGAAACCAGACCTTAGTTCATGTCTAGGGACTGAGAGCCTGTATATACAAATGGACAATGGCAAGACCATATATAAAAGCAGAGCTCTGGGGCACCTGGGTGGCTCAGTGGGTTGGGCCTCTGCCTTCGGCTCAGGTCATGATCTCAGGGTCCTGGGATTGAGCCCCGCATTGGGCTCTCTGTTCCGCGGGGAGCCTGCTCCCCACCCCCACCCTCGCCTGCCTCTCTGCCTACTTGTGATCTCTGCCTTTCAAATAAATAAATAAATACATCTTTAAAAAAAATAAAATCAGAAAGTCAAAGTGGAGAAAGATAGGAATATATATTGTCTGCCTTTTACGGGCCAGAAGATTGACCTACCGGTCTCATTTATTTTCACAAAATGGTCCTCGAGTTGGTGTCTCTGTTCTCAGGTCAGAGATATCAAAGCGAGGGATCAGGGGGTGTAGGAAGCAGAACCAGAGCCCTTGGAAGGCTGGGAATCAAAGGAAATCCCTGTGTCTGGCTACTGCATTAAGAAAAAGGGTTGATGTCTCACTGACTTCAGAGAGGTATACATGTAACGTTCTGTTATGAGCAGTTTATATACACTGCAATCTGACTGCAATGTTATTAGGGATGCCTGAGCAAAAATGGCACTTGGAAAGAGAGCAGGGTTTATATAGGAAAGCACAAGATAAAGGCTGGATGTTGTTAAGCAATTCTCAAAGTCTACCTTCCCCCATGTCCCCCTTCCCTCCCTTTTCTTCTTCCTCCCTCACCCCCTCTCTCCCCTCTGGCCCTCTGTTTCTCTCTCTCTCCTTTCTTTCCTTTTTTCCTTCCTTCCCCCCTCTCTTTTTTTCCTTTCTTTTTCTTTTTTTCATTCCCCCCTTTCTCCCTTCCTTTGGATATTTCTCTCCATCTAGAGATATGATGGACAGTGATATAGTTCCTGCCCTTGAGAGTTTCAGTCCATCTGCGGAGATGGCCGTATAAGCAAATTGCTGTGATGTCCTATGGCAAGTTCTGTTTTAATGCTTTATGTCCAGTTTTGTAGGTACAGATGAGGTAGCAAATCATTTCGCCTGGGGAGATGAGGAGAAGAGAAAGAGAGGAAGTGACATTTTGTTTGGCCTTGAACATTGGGCAAACATTTCCTTCCATTCTAGGAGAGACAAACATGCCCTTTATATTCGGGGCATGGTAGGACCAAGTTAGCCTAGCTGTACTTTGAGGGAAGTATGAGGGCCCTTTTCCAGAGAACTTGGAATGATTTTTTTTTTTTTTTTGGAAGGCATAGATGTTGACATAAGTACTGGAATCTGGGAGGAATTTGAATAGTCACACTAGGCCAAGAGCCCCTGGCTATCAGTCCTATAGAATCTATACTTTTATCCTCCTCTCTTGATCCACCCATGGGGCAGTGTAGCAAGTCAGTCAACTCACGTAGACCTCTGGGAAAATTCCAAAGAAACTTGGGAGTAAACTCTGTACTTGGCAGTGGATTCAAGGACATCTTTCTGTAAATTGAGTCTCTTCACTCAATAGCATTGCACTTGAAGCAGAGTTGGAAGGCATTGGGAGAGAATCTCTTTTGTCCTGTGGAAGTAAATAAAGTCCAAGAAGAATAAGCAAAGGCTATTTATTATTCAGAGCTTGCTATAATGAGGGAGCCAATCACCATCACTGACTTCTGTTTTGGAATCTCAGGCAGGCACACTGTTTTATAGTGGGGAAAACAGAAGGCTTCAGGTATGTCTTGACTGGTGGCCATTGGCCTGGGGATACTGGAGGTAGGCTAACTAGAAGTGGGGTATCCAAATGTATGGGTAGGGGTACATATTTGACTTTTCCATGGTTGGTCCTAAGTTGGAAGTGGGGACAAAAATTAAGGAAGCGTCTGTTAATTAACACTTTGGTGTTCTGAACTGTTACTACAGATAGTAGTCTGAATACTTCTAAGTCTGGCTTTTAGATAGCAGGCTGGGTTCCTGGGCTGGTTATTGTAGATAATGGGTTGGGTTCCTGGGCTGGTCTTGCAGGTCGTGGGTCAGAGCTCTACTTTTATATATGGTCTTGCCATTGTCCATTTGTATATATACAGGCTCTCAGTCCCTAGACATGAACTAAGGCCTGGCTTCTGGAGTTTTGGTTGGCGCTAAGAGTAGAGTCTATTTGTTAAACACACAAGCATGACAGGTAGAAAAAGTGGGGGAGGAGCTGTGTGTAGAGTGGAGATATGTAAGGCTGAGGCATGTCCAGTTCTCATGAGGGTTCCAGGCTGTAGGGGCTGGAGTGGGGCTCCTGGGGGCTGCATCCCCTGAAAGAAGGGATGACTTTTAAGGCTCAGGATGTGGTTAGGACATTCTGGAAATATCCTATATGGACTGTTGGCTTGTGCGTTCCTTTTTGATACATAGTAATTTGGAGTCCATCCCAATCATATGCTTGGCCTTTCCTAGATGAAGCCAGGAGCGGGGTCTGTTAAGGCTTCTGTTAGAAATAAACCATGACAAGAAAAGAGGCTTTGTTTTGACGAGCCATTATAACAGATGTGTTGCCTACTATGTTTACGGAAAAGTGACTTTCCTCTTCTCTACCCTCCCCCGAATTCAAAAGCCTTGACTAGAAAGGGGGAATCTGGAAAGGGGAATCATTGTTTGTTTTTTTTCCCCCTTAACTACTACCAGGTGTCCTACTTAGGTAGTTGGGTAAAATAGTCAAAATATTTTTATAGGGGTTTTAAACGGTTTTACAATATACTTACTGTTTATGAGGAAGACCAACATGTTAGGAGCTTTGATGGCTGTGACATGCACACAGCAGAATGGCCGGCATTCCTCACAGAATTTTTGCTAAGATGAGTTAATCCTAGTCACAGAGCCAAGTATAAAATTTTAGTGGCTTCTGAAACCGTCGCCCTTTTTTATGTCCCTTGTCTGAGGCTCTCTGGAAACCAGTGGAACCTGGTGCAGATAAACATACTTGCTGCTGTGAAGTGTGTTTATGAGGCCACGTACAGTCACCGGCACAGGGGGGAGGAAAGTGTAAATATCACCTTTGAAATAATGAGTGGACTGACATAAATCAGTATTACTAATGTTTTGGGAGACTTTTTCACTGACATTGAAGGTTTTTTTCCACCCCCAACCAAATGGTAAGTTTTGATACAGAAAAATGTAAAAACTAAAAAAAAAATTAGTCGAAAATAAGGATGCTTCATTATTTTAAAAAGACAAGAATGAAGATATAATGAAATGGGACACAGCATCCACTTTTTTTTTTTTTTTTTTTCCGGATCAGGGAGTAAGTTTAAGTTGTTAGCATCCTCTTTAATAGCCCATAGCAAATAACATAGCTTAATGACCTTAATGATATAAATTCTTGTGAATTAACAACATGCTAGAAAATTATAAAGAGATTCTCATTAAACAGACACCAACAACCAATGTTGAGAGATGATTATGATTCGGGAGCAGTTCTTTTAAAAGCAACTGTCAAGTGTAGCTACACTGAGTTTTTTCTCATTTATGTGAATGGTTAGTCCGTAAATCCCGAATGATCAATGTACCAGTGGTTGGTTGAACTGGAAAATTCAGCTCCTAACTCTGTGTTCAGAGGAAAAGCGTTCCTCAAATTTCATCTCTGAGGTTTTTTTTTTTTTTTTTTTTTTTTTTTTTTTTTTTTTTTTTTTTAATGATACCAAACAACAGAGACAGTCAGCACAGAGGAAAATGTGAATAAGAAAGCTTATCTAGTCCAAAAGGCAAGTGACAATAACTTTGGTTCATTTTAAAGATTTTGTTTGTTTGTTTGTTTGTTTGTTTATAGAGCACGAGCAGGGGAAGGGCCAGAGGGAGAAGGAGAGAGAATTTTAAGCACACTCTGTGCTGAGTGTAGGGCCTGACACTGGGCTCGATCTCACCACCCATTGACCTGAGCCGAAATCAAGATTCAGACTTAGCTGACTGAGATACCCAGAGACCCCAAGTCACTTTCTTTATTCAGACAAGACAGGACATCACTCTTTTGTACTTTTTCCCTTTAGTGGGATTAATCCACCTGTCTCCTTGCTGGTGAATTAAGTCATCCATTGGAAGTGAGTGCCTTGTCAGTCACTTAGGCCAAGAAATCTATTGAGCACTTTCTTCCCTGATCTGCATGCAGCCTTATAGCAACCTAAACTGGTATATTGCTCTCCAGAATTTTGCTGGATATATATATTTTTAAAAATATTTTATTTGTTTATTTGACAGAGACAGATCACAAGTAGGCAGAGAGGCAGGCAGAGAGAGAGAGAGGGAAGCAGACTCCCTGCTGAGCAGAGAGCCTGATGCGGGACTCGATCCCAGAACCCTGAGATCATGACCTGAGCCGAAGGCAGAGGCTTAACCCGCTGAGCCACCCAGGCGCTCCTTGGCTGGATATATTGATTGAATTTATATTCTGTAGAAATTACCTAACTAAATGTCCTGATACCCTTGCAGACAGTTGGGGAACAGAACCAAAGTTTAGCGGGGCCGTGTTCTACCCCGTAACACTACACAGTCAAGTCTTCCTTGCTCAGGATCCATGGTGTTCGGATTCAACTCTGTCTTACTCATGGCTTGTTGTTCTTCATCCTGACTCTAATGGTAACTCCTAAACTTACTAGAGAGCAAAGAGCTTATGTGACCACTCCTTTAAGACCACTCTGTAACATTTTAAAATATTCAAACAGATCCAATCATGCACCAGCCCAAAGAAGTCCTAACACTGTCTTCCTTCTGATAACAGGGATATGGGGGAGAAAAGCAAGCTTGAAAGAAAGTCCATCCCTGTTGTTTCAGGACAGCCTTGGGTATTGTACAGTTTTACTAGAGTCCAAACTTTTGAGTAATGTTTACAAAATGGGCCTCCCATTTCTTGATGCCTGATGGCCAATTACACTGGTAATAAACCAAGCATGATCTTGAGAGGGTTCATTAAAAAACCCATTTTATTCAAAGGCTATTGGTACCTCAACAACAGTATGAATTTATGATAGAATGCTGGTTGTCAGAGTATCTTAAGTGTCAGCGTCATCCAGTAAATTCTTTTTTTTTTTTTTTAAGATTTATTTATTTATCTCAGAGAGAGAGAGAGAGAGAATGAGCGGGAGGGGCAGAAGGAGAGAGAGAATCTCGAGCAGACTCCATGTTAATCACAGAGACTGATGCACAAGATCATGACCTGAGCCCAAACCAAAAGTTGGACGCTCAACTGACTGTGCCACCCAGGCACCCCCATCCAGTAAATTCTTTAACAAATGTTTCTCAGAGAGCAACATGAGTTATGCAAAAATGTTGGTGTATGGGTTAGTGGCGTGAGGAGAAGACTGGGAGAAATAAGAGGGTAGGAATGGGGGAGACAGAGGAAGTGGAGGGAGAGAAGAGGAGAAGAAGGGTAGGATGAGGCCTGCCTAGAGTATCAGCTGCCTTTGGAGGAGAGAGACTCTATCTCTGGATCCTGTGTAATGCCTGTACTTGTGGGGATGGGAAGAGTCTTCAGTGTAGTTATGAACGTGACATGAGTGAAGTGTGCAGACAGAAAGCAGAGCCAATGGGATGGTCCAGAGGCAGCCATAAAACCCCAGAGATGGTCTAATAGATGAGAGTGAAAGATAGTTATCAGAGCAAAGACCCACTTTGGGTCTCTTGGGAGAAATCCCTGAGAAGGCTTAGGCTGATACCTTTCTGGTTGGGATCATTCACCCCTCAAGGACTCATACAGACCCTTCCCCCCCAGTCATCCAGGGGGTAGTGCCTCTAAGTAGTGTATTATGACGTGGCCACTGATACCTGTGAATACAGGTGCTACAACAGATCCTCCTAGAAGCTGGCCCCTTCCTTTGGAATAGTCAAAAAGGTACTCAGGTGGAAGGTTCATGGTTGGTGTTTCCCTTTGGTTTAAGTTGGTTTTTCAAGATAAAATGAGAAGGTGTGAGTTTCTGGCATCCTTAAAAATCATTTTTAATAACTTCAGATTGAAAATGATTTGTATGGTTCCCTTCTGCGTATTTTATTTCCCTGAGCTCATCTTTATGGTCCTTTGAAGCTTAAAAAATAAGCTCCTGAATGACCCACCCCACCTTGCGCTTTGGCATTCTGGTGATCTTTTTCTTAGCATGGCCTTGGGCTCCAACAGTGTAGCTGTGATAAAGTAGTTCAAAAGAGATTAAGGTTTTATTTAAATACGAGGTGAGTTGCTACTCCAAGTGCGATGATCATTTCTCCTGATGGGAGAGGTGATACGTGGTCCTACTCTATCCCATATGGGCTCTGAACCAACTGACCCACAGGAGTGTGATAAGGACCACTTTACTGGCTTTCTTGCTGGCAAAGCTGGATTGGAGGCTATAGGAGAGCACTGAAGTAAGAAACAGTCCTCCAGTTTCTCCTCTTAGAATTGGGTTGGCTTAAAGAGCCAGTAGCATGCTGAGCACCTGGGGACCAGTAGGCACCCTGGCAGGTGCAGGCTGCTTTCTACCTGGGGAAGAATGTGCATCTGCTGTGGGCATGTGAGGCTGAGAAATGGCCCGGGGGCAGGGGATGAAGTTAAAATGCTCAGGACTGCCCTCCTCCCCTGGTAAGGAGCTAGTGAAAGATAGATAACTTTTCTGAAGACTTCCAGAAAGTTGGAAACCTCAACTTTTTTTTTAAACATTAAAAAAAAATATTTTATTTATTTATTTGACAGATAGAGATCACAAGTAGGCAGAGAGGCAGGTAGAAAGAGAGAGAGAGGAGGAATCAGGCTCCCCACTAAGCAGAGAGCCCGATGAGGGGCTCCATCCCAGGACCCTGGGATCATGTCCTAAGCTGAAGGCAGAGGCTTTAAACCACTGAGCCACCCAGGTGCCCCTCAACATTTTTTTATGGCTTAGCAGGAACATTTGCCAAAGGATAACACCTAACCAGATCCTGCAACTTACCATTACTGGTGGAAGCTGGAAATGTCTGTTACTCCAGTTTGCTTTTGTGGTCTGTGATCACCATGATCTGTCTACATGGTTGACATGGTTGACAATTGCTGTGTAGACACAAATTCAGAAGGATTCTCTGTACTTTTATAACAACAAATGGAAAAATTCTAAAGTTCAGGGAAGAAAATTCTGATCCATGTGGGGGAATGAATCAAACAGGCATAATGTGAATAATAACAATTTTGGGATATATTTTGCAGCACTTAGCAGAGCTCTTTTATCTAAAGTTGTGAGACTTAACAAATAAAAATATCAGTATTTAATTTGGCAGTCCTACCTTCATCCAATTTGTAATGTTAACATTTCCACCTAAATATATCATCTTTACTTTTTATTTTTTTTTAAGACTTATTTGTTTATTTTAGAGAGAGAGGGAAAGTGAGCGAGAGAGTGAGCCTGAGGGGGAAGGAGCAGAGAGAGAAAGAGAAATCTCAAGCAGACTTCTTACTAAGCACAGAGCCCTTTGAGAGGATCGATTCCAGGAGTGTGAGATCATGACTTGAGCCAAAATCAAGCTGCCTAACCAACTGAGCAACCCAGGAGCCCCATCATCTCTGCTTTTTAAATAAAGACAATTTTATTGAGATGTACTCTGCAAGTCACTCATTTCAAAGTACATAATTTCATGATTTTTGTTATATTTAAGGGGTGTGTATCCTTTGCCACAATTAATATTAGAGCATTTTTGTTGGCCCAAGGCAGTCTTCTGGACCCTTGATCCGTCACCTCCCAAATTCCCCATCCCTAGCCTCAAGTAACCACTAATCTACGTCTTGTCACTGTAGATTTCCCTCTTCCGGACATTTTGCATAAGTGGAATCATACAATATTTGTCCTGTTGTATCTGACTTCCTTCCCTTTGTATAATGTTTTCAAGTTTCAAGATCATGGCCTGTGTCAGAATCTTAATGCTGGATCATAGTCCATTGTATGTTTGTACCATATCTTGTTTATCCGTTCATCTGTCAGTGGACACCCGGGCCGCTCTACGTCTTGGCTGTTGTGAATAATGCTGGGTGTACAATCATCTGTTTGAGTCCCAGCTTTCAATCCTCTTGGTTAGATACCCAGAAGTGGTGTGTATGCTTGCTCATGTGGTAACTCCATGTTTAACTCTTTGAAAAACAGCCCTACTGACTTTCAAGCAATGCATTTTTCTCTATGATTTTAATTTAGAAAAAATAATAAGTGGAGCAACCTTTCAAATCAATCACTCTTCTTTTTGTAAGGAAGTCACATTCACTCAAGGCTGTGAAAAGCCCTCTTGCTATCTGATCTCCTACACCTAATAAAAAGGAAGAAAAGTAAGCTGAAATTGTCTTGACGTAGCATAAAAAGTGAAACAGGAAGGGACATTCCTTGCAAAACTGTATGGCCAACTGAGAGTGTACTTTTGCAGGGTACTAAAAAATCCCTCAAGTCCGGGACAATTTATGAATTTTCAAGGTTTCGCTTGCTCCTTGATGCCAAAACGCAGCGAAGTTATTTTTGATAGTTTTGAAACAAAAACCTACAGAATCCTTCATGGGAATCTCGACATTCAGCCCGTCTTCCCTTGTCTTGCCCCTTGAATCATTTATTTAAGCGGCAATAATAAAAGGTGTCAGCAATTCAGTTGTAAGCTCAGGAAGATTTCTGTGCGCATTGACCTTTAAGCGTTTGCGTCTTGACAGGTGAGCTGTTCTTAACGTTTCCTGTGAGATATGGTGTGGCCAAGGGGTCAGGCATGCTAATGATAAAATTACCATTTACCTTTTACCTCGGCCGGCTCAGTGCCTGACATTATAAATGTAGGTAACCTTTCACCTGAAGCACTCTTTCTTTCGCTTGGCTGGAGAGTCTGTCGGGAAGAACCGGCTTAGGCTGGCAGAAGGCTTGCGAGGAGAAAAGAACTGAATTTAGCGCATTTTTTCCCCCTGTTTGGGTCTCTTTTGGGGGACGCCTTCTCTCTTATTCAGTCTGGATAAAACATAAGCTGTTCTTGGGGGGTAAGCTTGGGGGGTGGGGAGGAGCTCCCTTTGTCATTTTGTATTCTTGACTTTTTTGAAGCATGGCCATGGCTTGTGTTCTTTCTCTAAAGCTGTAGGTATTAATGAGGTTTTATTGGTGGCCTGCTTTCATCTGCCACAGCAGTCCCCTTCCTGCTGATTCCAGTAGAATGGCATTTCAGTGCTACTGGGTACCGGATACGGTTAAGTAATTAGGGGACTTGGTGGCAATTTACAGAGATGCGTGCTTCAAGTTGGTGCGGCAGAAAAAAAAAGCACGGAGAGTCACCGGTGATAGGAGGGTCTGGAGAAGCAGCAGGCAGTTTGGGCGAGTCACGGAGAGTTAATGGAAAATGATGTTAATGACACCTTCCTGAGCTAGCGATCCACAGCTGTCCAACCTGCATTTTTTCCCTATATATTGGGGAGTCTTCGAGTGTCGTGGGATGATCAAACTCCCTATCCATAGCACTTAGCTAAATATCCCAGGACTCTGCCCTGCGCTAAAATTAAAATCAGCATGTTTTCATCATGAGGTAGGAAGTTTTGTTATTGAATGTTTACTTTCTCTGGTGTGTTGAGAGTGGAGAATGCGATACGGAGAGCAGAAGTGAGGGAAAGAAAAAAAGGCAGAGAGAGAGAGAGCAGGAGGAGGAGAAGGATGGAGGGAAGGAGGAAAGGAGAAGGAAGAAAGGAGGGAAGGAAGGGAGGAGGGAAGGAAGGAAAGAAGGAAGGAGGGAGAAAAACCTTTACTTTCCCACTCTCAGTCATATTTTATTTGAAGCCAGTCCAGAACAGGAGACCATCGTCACTGCACACTGATAAGAGGGAACAAGGGCTTCCTTGCCCTGAGAGGTGACCCGGAGGGCTACACAAGGCTCTCCCTTATCCCAGTGCTCGTCTCCACCTTGGGAGAAATGAGCAGTTAATAAGGAGCCAGGAACCCAGAATACCTAGCCTCTGCAGAGGTGTCTATCCCTCAGATCCTCTCCCTAACACGGCACATGGGACTTTAACGACATTCGCCTGGTGGCTGTAAGAATATTTTGTAAATAAAGATGATTGGGACCCCAACAAGTGCTGCCTGGTTGCTTAATGTGTCCATTTATCTCAAAATGAGGTGCCTTGTGATTGTCACCTGGAGTAAATCTTCAGAAAAAAAAAAAACCTCATTATGGATGTGTACCACTAAGGAAATATAAATTTTTTGGAGCATTTGTAGCATATTCAAATGAAAGCTGGTGCTAATGAAATTATTCTCATGTAATTAGATATATTAAATAGTGTCCCAGGTTGGTTCTATGACATGGCTGGACTGCTAATTTTTATTCTTTCCAGGCACGGAGAGAATTCTCTCTGAAGACTTGTGACACAAATAGCCTCAGAAGCTTGCTGATTTTGGAATCAAGGCTGTGCGGAAGGCAGAACCATGGCATCCCCTTTAAGAAAATTTAGTCTTCTCGTTCTTTCTCTCTGAGCTGGTGACCCAGGACAGAGCACGCAGGAAAAGCCATTTTCCTTGCAACCCTTGAGCTCAAATGCAATGTGTTGACAAGGTCCCGGTAGGGACCTCATTCGGGCTGAGTGAATTGGCAGAGCCATTTCCCGGCTTATCAGATCATGTTCCCCTTGTCTTGCTTTATTTTTCGAATCAACCCCAACTCAGGAGACCAGAATTACAACAAGAATCCCATTTCCACCAGACAAAGGGCTCAGCCGTGCATTCAGTCATCCATTTTTCCTCATCCTTCCCTGGGTCTGGAGTGACATGGAGCGAGACAGGGGTTCTGTGTTGGGTATTACTCAAGGCTTGACCTTCCTCCAGTCACGTTCCTGGGCATGGGGGGAGGAGGGAGGATGACAGAGCAGGGTCAGAGTAGGGGTGGGGGGAAGGGGAGCCAAGTGGTGAATTCTCTTTTTCCCTTTATACCTTTAAACCTCACCTCCAAATTATTTCATTCCTTTTACTTAGAAAGGAGCCCTCACCTTAAAAAGAATCGGAAGTCATTGCTTTGTCTTTGTAACAATTTCATGTAATGATGCCAAAGAAGAGAGGATTCCGAAGAACCTCTTCTCTTGTCTTTTCTCCGACTACAGCTTTGTTAGTTCTGTTCGCTTTCCTGGGATCTTGCCCGTTGGACACATTGCGTTTATAGACAGTAAGGCCACACCTTTCCCCCACTGAGGAGGCAGAAGAGTCAAATTGTATGTCCTCCGTAAAGAAGATAATTTTTCAGGCGCCTGGGTGGCTCAGTGGGTTAAGCCGCTGCCTTCGGCTCAGGTCATGATCCCAGGTCCTGGGTTCGAGCCCCACATCGGGCTTTCTGCTCAGCGGGGAGCCTGCTTCCTCCTCTCTCTCTGCCTGCCTCTCTGCCTACTTGTGATTTCTCTCTGTCAAATAAATAAATAAAATCTTTAAAAAAAAAAAGAAGATAATTTTTCTCAGTCTAAGTGAATCATGTTTGCTGGGACAAGCTGGGTTTCTAAGCACTTGTGGTTGATGCTGTCTGTTCCAGAGAATCCTATATGGTGTGTGTGTGTGTGTGTGTGTGTGTGTGTGTGTGTGTATGAGAGAGAGAGAGAGAGAGAGAGAATATAAGAGATTTCTCTCAGCTTCGTTCTTTTAAGAAGACGATATCATAATATCAACAGCATGAACTTGGGGCATCCAGGGACTTGTGTAAACCTGTGTGGATGGAATTACTCCCCCAGCCACCAGGGAGACCATTTGGTGAACTCCTTATCTAGGACTTCCATCCTGAAAAGGATAAACAAATCTGAACAAAATTCCTGACTCTCATCAATCAGCCAGGCCTGCCCCTTCCTCTCCAAAGGGTAATGCATTTTGTAGATTGAGTGGGAAACTGAACAGGCAACCCTCTTTGGGGATGTAGATATCTCTGCTTCTGAAAATGTTTATTGATTCTCCAGGTTTCTCGGAATAACATTAATCATGCAAAAAGGCAAAGGCATGAGCCTCAGAATCCTGGTGGCAGGAGGCAGGGGAGCTGATTTTCTTTTTACAGTAAGACTTATGTCAACACATTTCTGAAAATGAATCAATAGTCAAATAACTCAAGTGACAGATTGATCATTCTGGCAGGGACCAAGGTCTATAAGATGCTATCCAATTAAAACAGAAACAACACATAAGGTATTTTATTGGATATTACTCAACATTCTACTAATCCCCTCACATTTAATTCATCTTTTTCCTTCAGCCTTTGGATATAAGGAGATAAAAGTTACAGTAAAATGAAATGTAGCCATTAGATTAGAAATATAAACTTGAAGAGTGCTCACCATGATTTCAACTCCAACTTAATAACAGAAAATAAGGTTGTAAATTCTATATAAGCTAAAGGAGGCTGTATAATATATTATGTTTGTAATATAATAGATAATATCTATTATAGATAACAGAGTACCTTTTTATTACATCATTTCCATTATAATGTGGTTTTCTTTAGCTGGTTTACTTTGAAAAAAATTTTTTTATCAAGTTTCAGCCTTTTGATTTTTCTCTTATAAAATGGGCTATTTCCTTCCTTCCTTGCTTATCAACACAATGTTTCTTTTTCTCTTTTTTGAGTTTTTTGCATGTTGAATGTTGCCTTGGAAGCTCATGAGGCTTTTGTAAAAGAGCTTGGGGGTAGACAGGTCAAGGTTCACATTCCTCTTTCTGCCTTTAACCCAGGCAGGCTTGAAATTGCCACTTGAATGTAAAAGAGATCATAGTCTGTCCCTTAGGATAACTGTGGGGAGACAATGAGTTATATGTTTGACATATAGTTTGGTGATCTTACTACTACCTGAGGTTGCTATGTCCATGATCATGATTATTATTACCCCCATAGAAAAGCTTTCAGTTTTTTAATATTTTCCATCTGTAAATCTTTATCACAGAAAAGTGATGAGTATCTCTAAAACAAATGACATTCAAAACCATGATCACACAGTAATGGAAAATTCTGAATTATCAAAGAAAAGTTATATTTGGGGCCATACAGCTTGAGTAATATGCATATTATAGCATATTCTGATTCCCCAAATTGTTTATGTGTTATGTACAATGACCTTTGGTTTACTGGAATATTTAATCAATGCCTGAGTAGGCTGAATAATTTTAAGTTTCTGATATTCTGTGTATCACCAGGCAAACAGACAATGAGAGAAGTTGTTTCAGTTCTGGGTAGTGAGTGAAACCTACAAATAATAGCAGTAAGTAATGTTCAATAAATATTGATAATAATTACATGATAGGATCACACTGATTATCCCTAAATTTTCTTTTAGTCTGTTATATTTCTTGGCCTTTGAGAGAGAGAGCTGGCCTTATAAAGTGGCATTTTTGAATCTGACAAAATTATTTACTTCTTAGCAGGCTAGTTGGGATATTGTCTTGACACCAGTAAGGGTAGGTCATTATAAGCCTAAATCTCAGTGGTTTAACACACCAAAGTTTATATCTTGCTCATACCTCACATACAATATGATTTGGCAGGAATAGGATAGGCTCTGCAATTTGTGATGCTTAGAGAAAAAAGAAAATTATTCAGAATTTCAAGATGGTAGCTGTAGAGCACTGAACTTAGCGAGAGGCCCTTCTGAACAGAGGGCTTGCTTAAGTCACACGCCCCTGAAGCTGGCCTGGGGCAGGGGGCTCTGTTCCTGGTGGTCACTTCAAAAACTCAGACTGCCTGAGACTTCATCTTGGCAGATACAGCAATGATTGCCAAGGTAGGAGTGACAAATGCCACTTGTCACTTTTACTACAATTCTGTTTGCCTAAGGAAGTCACATGTCTATCCCTAACCGTAGAATTGTCAAGGAAGCACTTTCCTATCAGATGTGGAAACTAGAAATAAGTAGTGAACCATGCTTCTAACCACCACTGACTTCCATTTTTGCCTATTCTGTCCACATTCTTCTTGTCTCTCAGGGCACTCATATTGCCCATGTTCCCTCTGTTTCAGAGGAAAGCAAGTGGATGATACTGATACACTGTCGATGATGCTGTTGATGGATGATTCCTTTCCCAGTTAAGTTAAAGACATCTATTGAAAACCTACTATGTGCTGGGCACATTAGCTAGGCATACGGAATTGGGTCAAGTGTAGTTCCTAAAGCTGTTTAAACATTGGAGTCACTTTGGGAATTCAAAAAGTAGAGTTTCTCAGACTGCATCCTGGGAGAGAAAATAGGTCTCATGTAGGGTTGGAAAGCAATCATTTATGAAAGCTTTCTAGGTTGTTCTGATGTGCTATTGGGTGTAACGACCCTACAGAATGCTTTATTTAAAGAAATTCATCTCTAATGAGGAAAATTCAGGGACAATGAGAGGCCAGTGGAGGAATCTGGGGCTCAAAGTAACTCTCCTAGTACCCTAAAAACCACAATATGGAAGGTCAGTGTTATTCTTTATGCCGGGATTCTCCTTAACAGGTTTGATGCTGATGACAAGGGAGTATGATACCCACTGACTAAAACTGGCTAAGGATCTTATTATTTTATGGTATTAGTTGAATCAGACCTGGCTCATTTCAATTAATAATTCAGGGGACACGCTAAGACTACTGCCCCGAGAGTGTCTGCAGGTGAATACTTTCCAAGGCTCAGGTACCAGACAAAGTGAAAAACGTGGAAGTGAAATGTGTTAAGGGACTAAGGTGGGCACCATAGCAAGTGTTCTGATTCAAATAAACCTTTGGAGTTAAAGTTTCTGGTCCTCAGTATGTCCTCCAATTCCTCCAAGACTGGTTTGATTAACTCTTCCTCAATAAAAATTTTTCTGGGAATACAAGTCTTGGGTAGCGAAGGCACTTGACGTCAGGGAAACTAAGCAGGGGCAACAGGGAGACTGGACCACTGAGAGTGAGCTCGCCCCCCAGGCGGTTTACAGGCTGAAAAATCTCTCCTTAGCTAAATTTAGGATGGGAGTGACCCAGTGAGTGAAAGATTTGCAGAGTTCTAACCAGCAACACAGAGAAAACTTTTTTTTGTTTTGTTTTGAGATTTTATTTATTTATTTGACAGACAGAGATCACAAGTAGGCAGAGAGGCAGGCAGAGAGAGAGAGGGAAGCAGGCTCCCTGCCGAGCAGAGAGCCCCATGAGGGGCTCGATCCCAGAACCCTGAGATCATGACCTGAGTGGAAGGCAGCGGCCCAACCCACTGAGTCACCCAGGTGCCCCAACACAGAGAAATCTTAAAGTGGAAGAAAACCCTCAGGACGCCACATAGCACCCTTTAAGTACCGAGCTGCTTAAAATATCATTCCGTTGATCGTAATTTGATGTGTGAAATTCCGGCAGGCATTTACAATTCAGATCCCCTTCCTAAGGGATTCCCATTTAGGGCCTGTGCATTTGATTCATTCCGAGCCTCTCTTCTCTTATGGACGCTTGAGATGGTTAGGTAAAATGCACATATATGCTCAGAGACAAATGTTTATCATCATTCCCTCAATGAATCATTTACCAGCCCTGACATGTTCTAATGTCCCTAGCGTGTCAGTAGCACCCCCTCCTGCCTCTCTCCTCTCCATGGCATTCCCTGCCCTCTCCCCTTTAGTCCCCCACATCTCCAAATTTCAGAGTATTGCCCCCATCAATCATAGGAATTTAGCTGGCAGCAGGGATGTGGGGGAGGAGGCTGGATAGGCAGTGGAATCATTATCCAAATACCTCATTCAGAAAAAACAAAAAGATAATGGCCTCTTTGTTCTGCAGGGGAAAGCGGAAGAGAAGGCGGATGAGGAGGCTCTCCGAGACATCAAACTTAAGCTGTTTCCAAGATGGTGAGGGTGTTTAGTGACAGCTCACACCGTGGGGGCAGCCCCCTTTGCTAAGGAGAGAAATCCCTCTGCTCTTATGGCTGGACCTCCATACTCAGGGCCAGTCTCAGGAGCTGATGCCTAAAGGGCAGAGATTTCTGCTTTTCCAAACAGAATCCTTTATTCAAGGTGTAGTTAAGTTAGGGACACTGATTCTGGCCTGGTTGGGCTTCATTTTTCTCATCACTGGACCGAGAGAGAGTGTGATTCTCATCACTAATCATATACTCTACTTTTAGCTCTTTCAACTGACTTAACAGAATGACCTTGGGTAAGAACATTGACCCCTCAGGTTTTTTTTTCCCCCTCTTCTCCTAGGTTCTTCTCATGTGGCCAGAGTGTGGTTGGTTGGTTTGTCTGGTTGTTGTTGCTGTGTTGTGTATTTGATGTGACTGTATGATTAAAAAAAGAATGTACTGGGGGCACCTGGGTGGCTCAGTGGGTTAAAGCCTCTGCCTTCAGCTCAGGTCATGATCCCAGGGTCCTGGGATCGAGCCCCGTATCAGGCTCTCTGCTCAGTGGGGAGCCTGCTTCCTCCTCTCTCTCTCTCTCTCTCTGCCTGCCTCTCCGCCTACTTATGATCTCTCTCTCTGTCACATAAATAAAATCTTTAAAAAAAAAAAAAAGAATGTATTGTCGTGTTAGTAACAGAATCCTTGTTAGTATTTTGCTGTATTTCTTTCCATTCTTTCTTTTACACTTTAAAAATACAGTCACGGTAGTAGTGAATATCCAGTTATGTAGTTTGTTTTTGTACCTTTTCCTGTGTTGCTAAATTATTTTCATAAACCATGATTTTTAATGGCTTTGTAATATCAGGATGTATTTCTTCATTCCTTCTACTTACTCCACCTAGAAAAGATACTGGAATTGAGATACAATTTTTCCATTGAAAAATCCCTCCTGGATCTGCTCTTGCTTTTGCCCAAACAAAAAACAAAAAATGGGTTCATCCTTTTTGAAAGTTAATCTGCCCATAGACTCTAAGCAAACCCTTTGATTCCTCCAACTCTTGGGTTAATATATCCCAAGGAACATTCCTTGAGTTTTATTCCTAGGATTGCTGGTAAATTCTTCTGGATGGTAACTCTTCCTAAGGCCTACAGGAGATCTTGCTGGGGCACAGAGACCAGGGCTTCAAATCTATTTAAAGCTGTCCGATGCAAGGACCATGCCAGGGGAGAGAACCACAAAGATCTATAAGTGACTTTTTCTGTCCCCAGGTTAGCAGGGGAGACAAAGTAAAGGATTATTTGAACACTTCTGTCCAGATCATTGAGTAACAGGGGAAGCCACGGACCCACATCAAGAGAGCTCCGCTCTTCATTGGCTTCTGAATGAATGACCAGCCACCTGAGGAGGTTTTACATTCACAGGGATGCTATTGCACTGTAGTCATAATAGAAATATTCTTATTGGGGGGGATAAAACTTTCATTTAGATTATTAAAAATCCAAACAACAATTTCTGAAAGTGGTAATTTTTGGACAGTGTTTTCCTTTTCCTTGGATAACTCACTTTTTCCAGGTGAATTCATCATGACCCTACCACACCAGACCCACCAGCTGCTTCCCTGCACACTGTGTTATTCCAAATTAGATCATTGGGAGTCATCCTAGATTTGTCTTTCAGTTGTAACATCCGGCACTGACACGATCTTATTAATTCTACAGCATATGGTTTAGTTCTCCTCTCCCTTACCCACACTGCACTATCTCAGTTCACGCTCTTATATGCTGGTTGACCAGATTTCTGTGTAACCACTTCAGCTGACCTCACCAAGTGATGTCTGGCCTCTTTGCACCCTATGATGCCCGATCCTACAACCACTCAACTTATTCTATTCATTTGCATTGGAGTCAGAGTCATCTTTCTCAAAATATCCATCTGACCATGGGACTTGTGTGCTCATGAACCACCTTGCTTTCAGTAAAGTCCAGGGCTGCTTTCCTTCCCAGCTTCGTCTTTACTCCAGATTTTGCCAAATCACAATATCAGTTGGCAGACTCCAGAAAGACACATTTTTTAAAAGGGTCTCTAGGCAATTCTCATGCATTAGAAGCAGTCATTTGGAAACTATTCCTCCAACAGCTCAATAAAATGCTATTTGTGCCTCCATTTTTCTGTAATCAAGTCTCAGGAAAGAATGCATCATAACGTATTTCAGTTACTGTGCTACCATGGTTTGGGTCTAAGATGGGATCCTGGCATGGTTAATTCTGCATAAAAAGGATTAAACTGCAAGATATTTATGTTGCTCATACCTAAAAGGATTGTATGTTGTAAGCCTGCCCTAACCCAGTTACATTATTCCCCTGTCTTATTTGTTTCTGGAGCAGCATACCTCTCATGCTCGGGTCAAGTCTTAATTTAAAAGGAAGAGAAAGAAATATGGAAATAATAGGGTGATAAATAAGAACAAAAGAAGACTGCCCCACTAGATAATATGGCAAAATGGGAAACACGGGTACCCCACATTTTGGGAACTGACTATCATGTCCACTTTCATATATTATCATTTGGTCATATCAAACATGCAACTTTTAAGCGTGGATTTAATCATATGGGAAATGCTTATTATTTACTAATATGAAAAAATATTATTTTAATAATATGGAAAACGTTAGCAAAAAATGTCAAGATGCAAAATTGCTTTTGTAATATAATCTCAATTGTATACAATATGCATAGAAAAAAGCCTTAGAATATCAAGTTAATATTAGTTCTCTCAGGTGCTGAGATTATTGATTTTTTTTTAAGTTCTTTTTTTATTTCTCCTTCTGATACTTTTCAAATTTTCTGAGTGGGCAGAGAAAGCTTGCTTTTATGATTGTCAGTGTTAGGCCTTGAGCAGAAAGAGATGCAAAGATGATGGGCAGAAAGAGATGCAAAGATGATGGGGTGGTTGGTAATGGGGGGAAAGAGAAAGAGAGAGACGAGAGAGAGAAAAAGGAAGAAAAAGCAAAGACAGAATGAGAAGAAAAGCATATGACAGTCAGACACGATGCATTTTGTTTTGAAGCCTGAGGAAGTGCATATTATTCTCAGACCTCATCTTCAAATTGGGACTTTTGGTTTTCTAATCAGCCAGGGACTGTGATCAGAAGCCACTATTCAGGGGCACCTGGGTGGCTCAGTCGGTGATGTCTGCCTTCGGCTCAGGTCATGATCCCAAGGTCCCGGGTTGGAGTCCCTGCCTGCATCAGGCTCCCTGCTCAGTGGAGAGTCTGCTTCTCCTTCTCCCTCTGCCTGCCTCTCTGCCTACTTGTGCTCTCTCTGTATATATCAAATAAAGAAATAAAATCTTAAAAAAAAAAAAAAGAAAAGAAAAGAGCAATGAGCTCCTGGACTTGACTTTGCTTCATTTACATATTGATAAAGGAGTCACAGGTTGGCAAAGAACCGGTCTTTTCGGAAAATATTGAATCGGGTTCTTTCTGCTGCTTTCTACTGTCCAGAGCCCTCTCGAGTCAAGCCAGGAGACTATGAATCTCCAACGCTGAGTGTCAGTATGTCCCCCGTCCCTGGGTGAGTCCAGTACCTGGCTGTTCCTGTAGCAGTCCCGACCCAGAGAGGGGCTCGAGTCCCCGTAAGATTGGCAGATGGATCAGGCCATGAATATGCAGAAAGCAGTTTGAAGGGAATGACTACCCAATGCATAATGACTGAATTACAATTTTAAAATGGAATGAGTTAGATAGTTATTATCAGTGTAATTATTCATAAATGTGCCTAATTATTCATAATTATTCAGAAGCATATTACTTCCCTGATTGCCATAAGTGATCTCTGAGGCCAATTACAATTTGATTCTGGTCACAGGACTCAGGGAGTGTTATTACTGCGGCTGTCTCGGTGAATCCTGAGCGTGGTCTCTGGCCTGACAGCCTTGGGAGCCCTTTATGTCATCTGGCCCTTTAAATACACACAACAAACGCCAGTCTCTAAACCCAGCTGACTTCGAAGCCCCCATTGTCTTTTTTCCCTCCTTGCCTGCGAGCTCCTCTTATTTGGGTTCAGGCTGTTCCTTCGAGGGCCTTCGCCGCTACTGTTTAATTAGGGCTCTCTTGTTGTCATTTCTGCTTTTGATATCTTAATAGCATGGGAGGGAGGCCACACGGAGGGAAATGGGCAAGAATCCGAGCATACACAGGTGATGCTGAGAAGCGGGCAGCCTGGAAGCCTTGGCAGTCCTTCAGAGGATGAAGTGTTAAGTCTGGGGTTTCAGATTTCTTGCAAATCAAGAGGCCCTCTCCGATGAAGGAATGCAACCATTTTTAACTCATCTACAATAGGCTACAGCTCACCGCCTACCGGTATACATCGTGCTTCCCGGGATCATTTCAAAATAGTGTAGCCCAGGAGACTATTCCCAGCGTTATCAGAGTGATTTCGCATTGACCTCAATGTGGCAAGCTACCGCTGTGGGCTCAGGCTTTATAACTTGTTCTTTGTGTGGAGGTTCTCATGAATGCTCAGACTTCAGACTTGGAGCCACGGCTCAATTTCTAGTTTTTTTTTTTTTTTTTTTTTTTTTCTCCCTGGAAAACATTACAGCAATTACCATATTGGGGGACGGCATTATCAAGTGCAAATTAGCATATAGATTAGTTCTGGGGGGCAGGGAGAGGGAGAGATGGGTTAAGATCTTTAAAATCATGTATGGTTATGCTACACACAGAGTGGCGAGCAGGAGATTTTCAAGGTCCTGGTTTACCTAACCCTGTGTACGCAGTAACCGATCTGATGGGGGCAGCCAGTAATTTCTAAGGGAACAAAGGCAACTCAGCTCTGATTGTAGCTAAGATAGGACTAGGAATGGGGCTGTGTTAAGACCTTGCAGATCTGTTAGATGGATTTTAAGACTTCCGTCCGCTTTTAGTTTCTGGATGGAGAATCCTTAGTTTGGTTATGGGGAACAACCAAATTGAAATATGATTAATTGGAATTACCAAGTTTAGGTTTTGCATCAGGTCTAGGAAATGAAACTCGTTAAATTTTTACTGGTGGGGTAAGAAGAAGGACAGAGAAAAGAAAAGAGTGTAATTTGGAATAGAGAGTTTTCAAGAAAGTGGGCCGAAGGATAGAATGCAAGAAACAAATTTGATTGGATTTCTGTCTTCTAACATAAGGATAAAAAAATAGATTTATTGAACAATATACCTTGACAGGACCCACTTTTTCTTTCTGGGTCCTCTCACAGTACAGGAGACTGGTTTACCATCCGTCACTCGGTCAAGTTTTTATTGAGTACTGAGTATGTGCACAACACTGTGAATGGTATGAAATATAGCATATGGCCCATCATGGTTTCTACATATGACGTTTTGAAGAAACAGGACAAGTTATACCCATGTCTGCTGTAGAAGGGAATTTGGAGGAGAGAGAGAACTTGGAGGACTGAGTGGCCAAGAAAATATGAATAGGACTTGAGAATTGACTTGACCATAAAGGACAGGCAGGGTATGAATAAGCACGTATGCATACATTCCAAGCCAGGATGAAGGACCCCAGGACTCAGAGGATGAGGAGTCATGCACAAAAGGACTGGCCCGACTGAACAGAAGGTCTATGTTGGGATGGCGGGAGGTAACTATAAAATGGGATAATGGTGTCCAAATCAAATATCAACCTCTTTCAGTCTTTGTAATCTGCTTAAATGGGTCGAATAGTAACCACTGTGAAAAATGATTGTGGAATAAAAAAGTCAGTTCTTTTTCCTGATGCCTTCATGGCACGTAGGAGGTGGACAGCAGTTGCTTCATTAAATTAATGAATTAGTTAAATTAATTTGGTTTCAGTTAATTCAATGAAAAACCACATAAGGTACTCTCGAGGCCCAGGGTTAAGCATGTAACTTTCTCTGGAGCAATAATCATCACTAAGAAACAGATAAAACAAAAAATGTTTATTAAATAAACCCAGTTCTTCTTAAAAATAGTACACTCAAGTCCTTTCTGGGATTGCCTCCTCAGCTATCCTGGTTGGGAAAAGGCTCTGATTGAAATGCAGAAGAAACCGCCCCAGCAAAACAGAAAAATAAGGATGTGCGCCTGGGAGCCAAGAAGACAGACAAGCGAGAAGGAGCTGCACTGAGATTTCTTGTCCCTCCACAACTTGAAAGGAGAAAACCCAGAAAAATATCCCTCCAGACCTTGACAGGTCAATAGGGCAGAATGGGTCTACATGCCTTCTTTGATTGCCAGAGCCAACACTACACATTTCATGGTACATTAGGTAGATTTTAAAACCTAATCTGGTCCCATGAATGTTTTGTCACCGGTTTTTATCAAGGTACAGATTGCTTGACAAGAGAGGGATGGGGTAGGGGCATGAAAGGGACATCTCACCATGTGTAAACGACGTGACGTCCTGGGTCCCAGCCCTAGCACCATTCATTCTTTGTGGAGGTCCCATCACTTCTGCCCCCTGTAGACCCTGCAAAGTCATTTGTGGGTGTTTTTCAGTATCTCTTCCACCCAGATTCTCCAAATGCAGCCAAGAGTCTGGGTAAGAAAAGCAGAGTCGTGGACCTTGGACAAAGGTGCCCAACACATAGTAGGTGCTCAATAAATATTTGTGGAGAAATATTTTTTGAAAGAACCTTCCCTTTTGTTCAGTGTGAATCACCTGTTCCTGTGGTTTTTAGTGCCTTCGCTGTGTTTTCTCATCTATTTTCCAACATTTAATACTGGTATTAGAGTTGTTTTTTTCATTTTGTTCACAAAATGAAATGTCTTCTTCTTCTTCCAATTAGGTCTGAAGCCATTGTAGGGCAGGGAGCTTTTGTTCCTGTCTGGCCCATAGTATCCATTTTGATGCTTTGCTCAATGCACATGTGTCGATTAGTGACTGTGGAGGGCACCTGTCACCTGGTGGAACGGGCACTAGATTGGGAAATCATAAGTCAGGTTTCTTTGCACTCTGACAGGCAATGGAGAGTGAGGAAACCATGATCTCTTTAAGCCTCAGTGTGATCATATGTAAAATATGGATAATTCATGTCCTACCTGTATAACGGGATCAGAGGAATTGGATTTGTCAGGATCAAATACATTACTATATGCTAAAGTGTTTGAGCAGGGACTTCTTGAATTTAGCTGTGATGATATAGTACATACATGAGCATTTCTGAATTTGAGGCATTCCCATTCTAAGGAAGGAATGGATCCTTGAAAACCTTCATGGAGTCGAGATGAGCTAATGTTGTTGTTGTTGTTATTTTGCCTTAGTTGCAACTAGTCCAAAGCTAGAATGCCTTATCTTCTCTTCTGATGCAGTGTGGTAGTCAAGATTGCTGGTTTAGTAACAAACAGCTTTGGGAATAAGAAGCACTTTCATCCAAATAGGAATTTATGCTGAGCACAGAGAAAATGAAAGACTATCCCATCTGAGATAAGATGAACAAAACCAACAAGCTATGCAAATCCCATCAAACCCAGGTTTATAAAGCATGAGATTCCCTAGACGAAAGTTTGAAAAGGCTTGGGAGGAGAGCTTGGAGTCATTGCTAACATACAGTTTGAAGGGGAGGGGGAGTTTCCCCATGATTGTTAGGATGGCCTGGTCCTAGACCTTTTCACTCTGTCTTTATTTCCCTCGTCTGCCTGTTGTACTAGCAGATTCCCAAGCCATTCCTGAGCACCCATCCACCACTGGCCAACTGGTCAACCACCACAGTTGGGGACATTATTTCCTTTTATTCTGTTCAACACTGAGCATACCATGACCTCCACTATAATTTAGTCTCTCCACAGCAATGCTTCTCTACTTAGCATAGATCTTTGAAGTTATCCAAACAATATAATAATCTTGATGAATTATCTTAACAGTTTTTGAAGACATTTTCTCACTTTATGCCTTAGCTGTGTTCCTGGGAGCAGCAGGGAGGTACCCTCAAATAAAAAAAAAATCTAGAGAATATGACTAATTGGTTAATCAGCTTGATGAATCTTGATGAGATTAGGGCCAGCTAATAAGTATTTTCAAATGCTTCCTAAGCAATTATAATTGTAGCTACAGTTTAGAAATAGTTTGTTAGGTGAATAGAAGTTCTTGAGCCATATTTTCTTTTTTTTTTTTTAAGATTTTTTTTATTTATTTATTTGACAGAGAGAGACCACAAGTAGACGGAGAGGCAGGCAGAGAGAGAGAGAGAGAGAGAGGGAAGCAGGCTCCCTGCTGAGCAGAGAGCCCGACGTGGGACTCGATCCCAGGACCCCGAGATCATGACCTGAGCCGAAGGCAGCGGCTCAACCCACTGAGCCACCCAGGCGCCCCTTGAGCCATATTTTCAATATGCACTGGTGTTTAAAGAAATCATGCAATGACCCTTTTGTTCCCACCATCCTAATTTTGCATTTGGAAGTCTGACTATATATATAACAGTGTGTGTGTGTATATAAACAATATACAAATGACACAATTCTATAGACTTTATCACACAAGAGAGCTCCTTTAGTATACAGAGAAGGTATCCTATTCCTGTGTGTGCATTGTTTCCATATATACCCTCAAATGACCTATAATCTTGCAGAAGTTATCACATAATATGTATCTATATTTACATTTAGTAAAATGTATGTATCTATATTAAAATTTAGTAAAATGTAACTATAGATACATATGTAGATGAGAAACATCTACAAATTCTCTGAATTTCAAAAAGCCTTATTTTTCCATCATAGTAATTTGGGTGGCATCTTTTTTTTTTTTTTTTACTTTTTATTATGGACTTTAAAAAACATACACAGAAATAGAATGATCTACTCAGTGTTTACTTCCTAAACATCCAATTTCAACAATTATCAATGTTTCATCCATCTGGTGTCTTGTCTTGTCTTCATCCTTTACCTTCTAAGCCCCCATCCCTGTTTGAGACTATCCTAACCTTATAATTCTTGTCCTTCCTATTAAAAATCTTAATAATTATTTAACATTACCTTGCCAACAACCCTCCCTTATCCCTGACTGAAGAGGCAGGCTGTAAT
This sequence comes from Lutra lutra, assembly GCF_902655055.1. Lineage (NCBI taxonomy): Eukaryota > Metazoa > Chordata > Mammalia > Carnivora > Mustelidae > Lutra > Lutra lutra. The sequence goes on along the minus strand of NC_062283.1, from coordinate 19,379,815 downwards.
TCCGTCTCTGGTTTGCGAGGTTTCCTGCTAAACCTAAAACCCTTAAGCTATGTTCTTGCAGACTGGGACATTAGCAAGATCTCTCGATTGAATTACAGAATTGCATTCCACCAAGGATTCAGTTTTGCAGAGTACTTAACATTGAACTACATGAGGAGGCACAGGAGTAATGGGTATTTTCAGTAATATCATCTTTTTTTCCTTCCATAAATCAAAGGCGGTATTATAAGACCTTCCATTTTGTGGCATGAGTGGAGTTAAAAGTATACAGGGGTTGGAAATAGCCCCCAAATTAAAGTCCTTCTGCCATCTCCTGAAGGTTTATTCTCTTCCCTATAGTTGTTAATATGAATCATTGAAGTATCTGAGATCTTTTCCATGATTTGAAACTTTTTTTGGGTACAGATTCGACAGTTTTCATTGACCTACAAGCTAAAACAATAAATTACCTGGCTCATTTCTGCCTTCTGCCAGTGACCTATTTTGGGGGTTCTCCCGGTGCAGAGGGGTGCTTTGCCTTCCAGCCTAGAGGATCAGCATTTCTGGCTGGCTGCGGGCTTGGAGGCAGCCTGCACCCTCTTCTGGGTTGACTCTGACAGTACGATAAAGAGAACATTGAGGAGAATCTCCCATTCTCAGGAGGATCTGTGGGCAAAGCAGAGAGGAAACCCCAAATGGGATCCTGCTGGGAGCCCAGACCAGGAAGATGTGTTTGCTCTAGTCCAGATTCAAGGACTTCCGTAATTTTATCACAGTGGTTCTGAACCTCAGTTTCAACCCTCTGGTGACTCCTGTTACTTCAAGGTGTATGTGAATTTTCTGGAAAATTTCTCAAAACAATACTTAATTTCATGTCACTTTTATTTAAAAAAAAAAAAAACAACTCTTATAATGTTGTCTGCCAATCTGGGAGCAGAGGGAGGGAAAGAGAGAAAGCTATGGAAATTTGGAAACCAAAATTTTACAAATCCTTTTTTTTGGAGGGTAAGGGGTGGAACTGTTTTCTATGTCTTGATTCTGGTAGTGTCGACACAAACCTATAAGTGTGTTAAAATTCATAGACCTGTACACCAAAGGAAAAAAGTCAACGTTGTTGTGTTACAGTTTTAAAAATAAGATAAATTGTTAATCAGGGAGAAAAATAAACCTTCTAGTGCTTTTCAAGATTGAAAGTACAGAGAAGCCAGTGAATGAATTGAAAATTCTGGAAAGGAAAGGGAAATAGCACCCTGGGATCGTCAATTGTTTCAGAAGTTGTTTACGTTTTTTTTTTTAAAGTTTTAAAAAACTATAGTTATTATGCAAATGATATTGTAACAACCATGACAAAAATGAGATTTTCAAAAGGTACCAAGAATCGGTTTGCATAAAAAAAAAAATCTTAAAGGATTTCCTTAAGCTCTGTTCTCTTTTCCATTTGCAGGACCAAGGCTACCCAGCTGGAAGCTTCCTGGTGAGAAAGTTCTCACTACTGCCAGTAAAGTCTGAGGACCACTTCTCCAGACCTGCAGCATCGGAAGCTACCTTTTGGCAAGACGACCCTTGGTGAATCCTATTCATGTGGAAGTTTGCCACTGGTGAGAGGCTTCTGGTTGCCATGGAGATTGCTGCAGAGGCCTCAAGAAAATCCTTCCTCTAAGGGTGACCACCGGCATACACACACCTCTCCTGCAGTGGGGAGGCTGGGTGCATTCCCCAGAATTCCTTCCAGCAACATGGGACCAGAGTACATCAGAGTTGCCCCAAGAAGCTTATCTTAATTCCATTTTAAATATCCCAGGCGCTGTTGGAGGATTACTTCGCCCTAAGCCATTTATGTTTATCCTAAAACATCTGCTTTGTCGCTTAAATTTAAAAAAAAAATTATTTGACTCTAGTTGACACCCAATGCTATCTTAGTTTCAGGTACGACAGGGTGATTCGACTTGTCTATACATTATGCTACACTCCCCGCAAGTGTAGCTGCCTTTTGTCCCCCACAATGCTGTCATACCACTGACTCCATTCCCTGCGCTGTGGCTTCTATTTATTCCATAACTGGAAGCCTGTGTCTCCCACTCCCCTTCACCTATATTCCCCATGCCCACCCCCCACACCTCCACTCCCTGGACCCCTATCCCCTCAAGCAAACATTGGTTTGTTATAATCATCCTCTTAGCCAACTTGAGGGGGGCAGGCTGAGGTAATGGGGAGTGGGTAGACTCTGGGAGAAATGTGGGATTTAACCACGAGTTAGGGAAGGTGCTCGTTAGCAATGATAGGTGTCTGGCACAGAAAGAATCCCCTTGCCTCACACTGCTTGGTGGGGACAGAATGGTTCCATGTGTGACCTCTGTGTTCATACACACATTTGTGGGAGGCTCGGCTGTAAATGCTTTGTCCTGAGCATGTTTTCCGACTGATGTCCAGATAAGAATCTCTCGAGGTTCTGAGTATGGGTGCAGAGAGGCTCCACAACTTGCCGTCAGTGGGTGATTTCCCCTGAAAGAGCTATAAGACCAGGTGGCCTGTCCCTATGGGTGACATGACTGAGTCCAGCTTTCAGCAGGAAAAAAATTTTAACTTTCAGCAGAGAAAAAAATTCCTGGTGAAAATAATGAGTTAGCACCAACTGAGATTGCTTCCATCATATATTTTTCTTTTTAATTAATATTTCATGACCAGTTAACCAGCAGTCTGTTATCCTTCTAATAAAGAAAAAGGTATTATAACCAATAAAATGTATTTATTGCCCTCATTTAAAAGTCTTAATTAAGGACCTATCTCTCATGAAAATCTTCTTTAAAATACCGTCAGAAGTGCACAATGAAGAGAGAAAGGAGCCTTTGTATGTTAAAAAAGAAAAGAAACATGCCTTCTTATGGTTAGTCCATTAAATGTGTTTCTTGGACACATTTGTAAATCCAGTTTATTATGGAAGAGGTAGAAATACTCCCACAAGTAAAAATACGGATCTGTTGTTTGCTCAGTGTAGATTTTGACTATAACATGTGTACGTATAGAATCATTCTTACATGTGAGGAATTCACTTTTTTTTTTTTTTTGCTTTTGTAAACTAAATATAAAGATATAATGCACCTCTAAGTTATGGGAGTAATTTAGGAACATGTTAGAAGAAAAGGGGTTTAATGCCTTCAGAATCACCTAAAATGGGCATAACCCATATATCTAAAGCCATGGGTCTTTCTTGTCGGATGCTTAAATTGTGGGTTCCAGGAGTTGGCTTGTGTTAAGCAAATATGCAGAACTGAAAATTCTGTGCAAGACAGCTTGAGCAAGAGCCTAACGAATCCATTCTCAGGTGGCCAGAGTAAGTAAACAAATTGTAAACCAAAGCATTTCTTCATCCTTTGTATATGTAGGGCTCCTGAATGCACTCATGGGAGAAGCAGAAGCTGGGAGGCCGTCTTCACACTCTTGTCTTTGTCAGGGCTGGTTATTGTATGACGAGTTTTTCCAAGCTTCTCCTGTTTTTCTCAATTACTTTGCAATGCTTTCTTATGGTTTGTAATTAGATTCGAATATCGTTAAAATCGTAGTTTTGTAAGTGAAACGGAAAATGGAGCTTTAGAAATGTTCTACTTCTTTTAATTTTTCTTTTGAAGAAAAGAAGGTAGAAAGACTTTAAATAATTTGCTCAAGGAGACACAGCTGGTTAGTGGCATCTCATTCTATCGTGATCGTTTTAAAGATTTTATTTATTTATTTGACAGAGAGAGATCACAAGTAGACGGAGAGGAAGGCAGAGAGAGAGAGAGAGAGGGAAGCAGGCTTCTTGCTGAGCAGAGAGCCCGATGCGGGACTCGATCCCAGGACCCTGAGACCATGACCTGAGCCGAAGGCAGCGGCTTAACCCACTGAGCCACCCAGGCGCCCCTCGTGATCGTTTTAGAACTGAAGGAAGCAAAATTCCCATTTGTGCAGCCTGTTTGGTCAGTGGCCATTAAAAGTGCTGGGTATAGCGCTACGTAACTTACCGCTTCCTAGTGCTTAGTCGACTGGGGTAAGTCCAAATTGTGTTTGATCTACCACAGTAAGAAAAAGGGGGGGGGGAGGGCATCTTTTTCAGCAAATTAAAGTGGAAGACACAGTTACTTTTAGGCAGGAAAGACTATTTCAAAGGCATTATGATGATCCATGAATCCGAATTAGTATCAATGGGGGATTATCTTGAATTACTTTAAAAGTTGGGATGATCTTGGGACCCCTGGGTGGCTCAGTTGGTTAAGCCGCTGCCTTCGGCTCAGGTCATGATCCCAGAGTCCTGGGATCGAGTCCCGCATCAGGCTCTCTGCTCGGCGAGAAGCCTGCTTCCCTCTCTCTCTCTCTCTCTGCCTGCCTCTCCGTCTACTTGTGATCTCTCTCTGTCAAATAAATAAATAAAATCTTTAAAAAAAAAAAGTTGGGATGATCTCGATTAATTGTTTTGGCAATAAAGTCATTTAAAAAATGTTGGAAAAATCTACTGAAATCCTTACAGTGTTCATAATTCTAACGAGATGGAATCTATTTCTTTTACTTGATCATACTCACTCTTACGAGTAGTGCTTATAAATCTAGTCATAGGCTTTGCAATTATGAAGAGCAAGTTCAGAATATTAACTACCAGCGATCCTTGCGCGAGCCTCCTGAAAAGTAAATTTATTTCTCCAGTTGTTTCTGTTTCTGGCTAGAGTCATCAGTGGACTTATTTTTATTGGTATTTCTGCTCATCAGTGTGTTTATGTCCTATTGGCTCCAAGCTTAATGGGAAAGCAAAGCAATGTAGATTCATATTTTTATGATGCTAGGTTGGTTTTGGTGGTTATTCAGGTTAGAAAACAGCAAACAAAAACTAAAGCGTTCTTCTAATGGTATTTTCTTTCTGCCGTTGAATGGTGGAAAGAAAGAAGGCACTAGTGTGTCACCTGCTGGTTGAATATGGATTGGCATGATAGACTCCCATGTAGGGTTTTTTTGTTTTTGTTTTTGTTTTTTTTTGACTTCCATTTTAACTTACTCAAAGCATACCAGCATTTCCTTAACTACTAATTCTTTCCTCCTCAGGCACGTTTATTTATTTATTTATTTATTTACTCTAAAGAGTACTTATAAAATACTATTATTCTGCTTAAAGAAATAAGTTTTAAAATTAAAATAAGTAATTGCCTCGACTGTGCTTTTCAAATTATGCCTGCCTATGGCCATTTGCCATTTGAGTTCTACCGATAAAGGTATTTACTTAAATTAAATTAAATTTAGAGATCACTAAGGACTGTATATAAATAGTATGCCATCCCCAGCTACATAATGATAAGGAATCGTGTATTAAGATATTAGTAATTATTTCATCTCTGTGGACTACCAGTTCACTTTTCAAATAAGCATTGATTTCTGTTGCTTGATGTGTTACCAGATGCTTAATACTCAACCTTTTCAGTGTACATCTTGTCTGTTTTGGTAGAGTATAGTCAACGATAATCATAAAATCTTACTCCCCGTAGTTAACCTTACCTTTCTTGATTCTGATACACTTTTATATTCTAGACTATGGTTATGGGCATTACATGTATATAGCTGATCCATTACACAACTCAAGCTCCCCAGATCTATTTGAGTTAGGTATTGGATTTTAAGATTTTATCCTACTTTGTATTATGTTTCGTATACTGAAACCCTGGGTCAAGTTTCATTAGATGAGTGTTCAGGGAAATTCTAATCAGGATCACTGAAGAAAAATTTCAGAGATGGTAATTTATTTACTATCATAGGCCTGGATATATCTTTCGGTCTTTTGTCTTTTTTCAAAGACAGCCTTTAAAATCAGAGCCCAAAGAATTTTAGACAGCGTAGCTAAATCAGCCTCATGATGGAGTGTTCTAAGGTTCGCCTTATGAAATTGAACTTGAAATTACACATTTTCTTACTGCCGAGAAAATCCAAATTTTGTTCCGTTCAGAACTTTTAGACTTTTTTCTGAAGGCTAAATTTTATCTCTTTTTTTTCCCCCACACTGTATCTTTACAAGCCTTTAGCTAAAAACAATAACACTCTTATTTAACCTGTCCTAACACTTATGATCCTTCAAGTTATGGAGACTTTTAAATAGGTTATAATTCAAGAAGTTACAGCATGCATTTACATTCTATTTCAGTAGAAGATGAAGCAAGAAGACATTGGTAGGTAAAGAGAAAACTGCATTAATCTGATTGCTTAAAAATATTGTGAATAATGATTCTCTTTTGTGGAAGAACATGAAAGAGAAAATATGATTCATGCTGATTTTGCAACTTCGATGTCCTTTATTCTGAGGTCACTCAATCATCTTCAGTCAAAGAGACAATATCTTGTGAATCTGTCTCCATTTCTAACATAATGGCATTAGTGAAATGTCATATCAAGGGCACAATGTCACATTATATCATAATAAGTCCTTCCTTTCATCTTTTTTTTTTTTTTTTGTATACAGCCAGATGATGAAACACTGCTAGTGAGTGGCATCCCCCAGTTTTTGGTGCAATCTTTGAAGGAAATGTTGCAATCCATTCAAGGATATAGAAGTCACTGCCCAAAGTCCTTACTGATGAGAGAACATTCTTCACTGGGTGGTAGGTCATAGTCACAGAAGTCCTGCATTTTTTTCTTGACTTTTCAGGAAATAGTAGTAGGCAGCATGGTGGAGAAGAAAGAACATTTAGCTTAGAGCCCTGCTCTTCCAGAAGACTTTTATTTCTTTTTAAATTTTTATTTATTTATTTATTTTTAGATTTTTAAGAATTTAATTGAGAAAGAGAGAGATAGAGAGAGAGAGAGCATGAGCAGGGGGAGGGGCAGAGGGAGAAGCAGACTCCCCGCTGAGCAGAGAGCCCTATGCAGGGCTCTCTTCTGGGCCTCCAGGATCATGACCTGAGCTGAAGGCAGATGCTTAACCAGCTGAGCCACCCAGGTGCCCAGAAGAGCTTTATTTCTGACAGGATTTCCTATATATTGATCGAGTTCTGCAAGTAACTACCTGTAAGACATTGAACAAATCATTCGACATATCTGGGCCTCATATGTAGCATAAAATAACTTGGGACATAAAGTAATTGAACAGTAATTACCAGTACCAGATTCTGTGGTCTACCTGTGGCTCAGACTTTAAGCAGGTGGTGAGTCATCTCGAACACAAGGCATTCATGGGCCCCTCGCTCTGTCCTCCTCTTCACCAGGCTGATGGGGTCTGACGGCACAAGGCTACTGAAGGGCACACAGGTACAGGATGAAGGCTTAGATAGGGGGAAACAGAAGGTAGCAGCCTTCTGAATTTATCTTTCTTGGTAAGTAAAGCAAACAACAGCCTTTGGAGGGAATTAAAAATCAAGTGGAGTCCTGACCCCCAAGGACAGTGCCTAAACACAAAGTCAAGGGCAGTTCCCTGCTTGCTAATGAGTAGCAAGAAGGGTCCATGCAGACAACAAAAAAGAGTGAGAAGGGCACGTAGGTGAGTTTTGAAATATTTCCCGTCAAATCAGGTGAAGAAGAGCTTTCCCTTGCGCTGAGCGGGGAGGACACGGTGATGTCCTGTCAGAACACCAGAACTGTCTTGAGAACCCTAAGTAGATTACTGTACTTAAAACTGTGTTACAGGCCGTGTGTAGTTCTCATTAAGATATAGTATGGGTTGGATAGTGTCTCCCTGAATGAACACGGTGAAGTCTTTATGCCCACAATTTCAGAATGTGACCTTGTTTGGAGACAGGGTCAGTACAGATAGGATTAAAGTTAAGATGAGATGGTTAGGGTGGGCTTGGTCTGTCATGACTGGTGTCCTTATAGAGAGGGAAAATTTGGGTACAGACGTGCATGGAGGAAAAACACCACAGGAACATGAAGGCAGAAACTGGGATGCTGTATCTACAAGCCAAGAAATGCCAAAGATTACCAGAAAACCCCCAGAATCCAGGGGAGAAGCCTGGAACAGAGCCCATAGAAGGAGCCAGCCCTGCCAACACCCTGGGCTCAGACTTCCAGCTTCCAGAAATGGGAGACAAAAAATATCTGTTGCTTAAAGCTGCCCAGCCTGTGGTACTTTGTTATGGCAGCCTAATACATCCCAATAGGATTTCAGAGGATTAGCCCTTTTCATTACTTCTTCTTGGCTTGAAGAGGGCTTGTCTGATAATATAGAGAAGATGTTCAGTTCAAAGTCAATTTCGGGCAAAAGCAACTCTTCTTTTTAGGGTATCTCCATATTGCACAAGACACTCTGACCCTAAAAAGTTACTCCTTGTTCTTTGAAAGGCAAGTTTGCGTGGTTGCCCTCGTTTTCATGTGCTAAATCCAATGAGCCTTTCTAGAGTACCTTTGTCACGGTCAAGTTCATTCTCTGGAACTGAGCGGATTCTCCCGGTGGCTTGCAGAGGAGGCTGGAGAAGTGCGCATGCTTTCAGGCTTCTGTCTCAATGCGGTTTATTTCTGACTACATTTACATATGTTAGGCTCCCGTCCGCAACTAACTAGCTGTAAGCCATTTCACAAATCAATTGCTGTGTCTGAGCCTCAGTCTTCTCATTTGCTAGATGAGGGAGCGGAACTATATGCTTTCAAAGGTCCCTTCCAGCTCCAAGTTGCCTGTCATTCTAGGAAATGCTTCTTAAAGGCGTCTTTAAAAAAGTCTTGCTTATCAAAGCATTAGGAAGCGCTTAGCTACTTTTATGGTTTGGATCAAAAATAGACTAGCTTCTCGGGAAGCTTTATTACCTCCACTTCTCAGCAAAGGCTGAAGTTTAATATCATTATGGTACCCCTTAATGAGGATTCCCTAATTTAGGAGGGCGTTCATGATAATGATCACTTACAAAGATCACTGGTTTGAGAAATGGTTCAAGTCCTAATGGGTGCTGGAATGAAGGCTGAGTGATTACTTCTTTGCTGGGCTGGGAGGGTTGATATTTGTTCTGCTAATTGTACTTAATATACTGTGAAGCTTTTTCAGGGCTCCTGTTGCTCTGAGCAATGGTGCTACACTGGGCAAGGCGTTGAGCTCAGAGTCTTTATTCGTGGACTATCACACAAGCCTTAATAGTGAAGGTATCCAGGATTTATTTTAGGTAACTTATTAGAGGGAGTGCCCTGGGCTTGGCCCAGGGGTTTTGCACCTTCCTTCCACATGGGTTCTTAGACATGTAAATAATTTTGCTTCCCAGTTTATAAAAGCCCAGGAGTTGCTAAGATTGCCAGTAGTTCTGACCAAAGGTCACTATTCCTCAAAGCTGGTTCTAGAGTTTTCTTCATGAGAGCCAATGGGCATTTCATACTGGGACTTTTTGGGAAGTTGGGATGAAGGGAATGTGATGGTCAAGAACAAAGGGAAGGGAAAGAAAATAGTCCTGATGAAAAGCTACGAGGGCCCCTTTGCTTTTACGGGGAGCTTGGCAGAGCACCCGCTTCCCAACAGCACCTTGCGCTGGGGCTCAGGGAAGAAGCCTGGCCTTGGTCTCCTTTGTGAGGGTTCCAGAGGGATTGTTGGCGTGACTGATAGTAAGCTCACATCTTGAATCATTCACAAACCCAATAAACCCTAATCCTTAAGATAAAGAGTTCTAGAAGATTCTGCATATCCCCAGTGAGTCAGTTCGTCACGTCTGATGTCTGATTTTATAAAAAAGTGTTAATTGACCCAAAATGGGGACTGTGGGCCCACTCTGCTCATTACCTAACACCAGTCTCCCCTTTCTTTCTTGCTAATGGAATCCTGATTTCTTGTGGGCTTCAATGTGTCTACTTCCTGGGGATGGATCGTGATGGTCCAAGCAATTAGAATCATCTTGCCCTCCTATTTCCAGGCTTCTGTGGCAGCTGTCAGGTGCCATGTGTCCTGATTCTGGTCAATGAGACAAGAAGGGGGCTCCTGAAGAAAGCGGACATCAGCGGCAGATGCCAGCCCTTCCTGTTTTGCCTCCCCTACGTGTCACTGCCTCTAACTGGAATCTGATGAAGCCACATGAGGTGTGAAGTCAGCGGGATGACAGGGAGGAAGGATTGAAGGAGTCCGTGTCTTTCACTTTGCTGGTCCACAAAGTACTCCAAACCTCAGACCCCTGAACATTTGGCTATATCAGGTCCCCTCCATTCTTGACTTTGGGCTGTGTCATTAAGAGGAATTATTTTAAATACTCCTGCAGTTAATCCCATTATTGAAGCAGAAAAGGGCTGACTTGCATCCAGATAGAAGGCGAGATTACCTGGGAAAATAGCACCCCCGGAAATGAACGATTATCTGATGTTTTCGGTTTCCTTGACTAAAAGTGTTTCTTGGGAGTCATGCAGCTCTGTGCCCTGCAGACTTTGTCTTCTACTTATGTTCTACACACAACATGGGAGTACATAAAGAATCGTGTGCGGTAAACTCCATTAGATATAATTATAAATAATGGGAATGGTTCTTTTTTTTTTCTTATTTATTTGACATAGAGAGAGATCACAAGCAGACAGAGAAAGGGGAAAGCAGGCTCCCCGCCGAGCAGAGAGGCCAATGCGGGGCTTGATCCCAGGACCCCAAGATCATGACCTGAGCCGAAGGCAGAGTCTTAACCCACTGAGCCACCCAGGTGCCCTGGGGCTGGTTCTTTATATGCATTCTATTCACGGTGACAGTTGCTGGCTTTGGTCAGTAAAGCTCCCATCACCTTCAGTTTGCTAAGGAAAACTACACCGCAAATCGATGGCGGGTTTTATAATTTGGGTAGTTCTCTCCAAAGATGGTATGAGGATTGAGAAGCAAGATAATTCATGCAACTGGACCTAGGAAGTCATCCTGATCCGAAGACCAGGTGTCTGGTGATTCCACTAAGATTTATTGCCCTGTGTGTCAGCCGGGCCAGGCTGAGCATTCCTGAGTAATTAGGAGTCACTTCACTGGCAGGTGGGTACTGACCTCACTTTGCAAAGCTCTCCAAAGCATGTGAGCCAGAATCCACCCCTTTGTCTCTCATACCTTTGCAACAATATCCTGGCAGATACTTTGTGACTTGCTGCCCTTGACATAAAGCTTGCATGAACCACATTTCATTGCCCTGAGCCCCGGGCTACTGGGGAAAAATGGCAAGTGTTCAAAGTTTAAGCTAAATAATATGCTTTTAATGAGATCGTGTGCATTGCAGATCAAAAGCATCACCAAAAGGTAAAAAGTTCAAAAAGGCCTTTACATGTGCGGTGAATTTGACCAAAGCAGTTCTCATGATCTTTCTGATAGAATTTAAAAAAAAAAAGTTTTTAAGTTTCTGATCCCCAATGTCACACTTCGGTGGGTTTCCCTCTTACCCTCCATCACATAGACACGGGAGTGATTTCGTGATTTCGTGGTAGTGGAATTATTAGCAGGGAAATAGCAATGCTTTGCAATCTGGGAAGTTGAAATCCACTGGGTCTGGAAGCAAGTGGGATGGTATCTGGGTGGTCTGGCCATCTGGAGGATACCATCTTTTCAAAACATGGGGAAAAGCACACAAGCACATAATTTAAGAGAATTTAAGTTTTGTTTAAGCCCCATCCACTTCATGAGAATCTCCCAGAAATCCCCTCCGTTAGAATCAAGAGAAGGGAGGGAGAAAGAAATGAACAATTCGCCGAGTCCCTATTAATATAAATAAGAAGGACGTGTTGGGGTTTTTTGATGCTTTATGTCATTTAATCCTGAAGGATCCTTGTGAGGTGGTCATTAGGAATAATCTGTTCCTCCACCGAATTTTATTTTTCAACCACACCCATAGCATTTACTGTAATCATCCTTGCACGAAATTTTGTTAATATCAGTCTTGACCTTGAGGGAGACCTTGTGCAGTGAGAGAGCGGCCCTGGGGCCACTTCCTGCTGCCATTTCCAGCCAACCGAGGGCTGGCCCCAGAGCCAAGTTCCCTGTGTGCATTGCCTCTTTTAGTTTTATAAAAACTCTGGGAGTTTGGCTTTGTGCTGCTTTTCTCTGGGAGCCTGGATAACCTGCTTCAGCTCATCCCGCCAGGCTGCAGCAGAGCTGCACTCTGAACTCGGGGCCGAGAGTGTGAAAGCGCACATTTCTCTGTTAGGCGCTCAACCTCCAGTTTTCCTGTTGTCTTCAGCACCTAGTGTTTCAGCCTTTGATCCGCTGGATGCTTGCCCTGCAAGTCATCCATTCTCCAACCAGGTAGTTCTGTCTGCTGGGCTCTGACTGCAGTATTGCAAACCATTTAAGTGCATTTGGCTGGCCCTTTGCCAACATTCTCCCAAGGAAGTATGGGCATCACCTGGGAACTCTCTAGGGAAACACGTTCTCTGGGCCTTCCCTGGATGTTGGCAGTCTGGGCTGGGACTCAGCAACACGGTTTTTTTTTTTTGTTTTTTTTTTTAATTTTATTTTATTTATTTATTTGACAGACAGAGATCATAAGCAGGCAGAGAGGCAGGCAGAGAGAGAGGAGGAAGCAGGCTCCCTGCTGAGCAGAGAGCCCGATGCGGGGCTCGATCCCAGGACCCTGAGATCATGACCTGAGCCGAAGGCAGCGGCTTAACCCACTGAGCCACCCAGGCGCCCCTCAGCAACACGGTTTTAATCAAGCTTTCTAGGTGATCTGCAGGCATGCTGAAGTTCAGAGAGCACTATCTTTTATTTTTTTTAATTATTTTTTATGATTTTATTTATCTGAGAGAGAGAGAGAGAGAGTACAAGCACAGTGGGTGGGAGGGAGGGAGAGGCAGACTTCCTGATGTGTGGGGAGCCAGATGCCTGACTCCATCCCAAGACCAGAGATCATGACCTGAGCTGAACACAGACGATTAACCAACTAAGCCATCCAGGCACCCCATCAGAGGGCACTGTCTTCACTGGTTTCTACAACTAGCATACATTATTTAATTTATCCTTTAGTAAACCTGCTAGTGACTTCTTTGTTTTTAAAGATTTTATTTATTTATTTGACAGAGAGATAGAGAGAGCACAGGTAGGCAGAGTAGCAGGCAGCAGGAGAGGGAGAAGTAGGCTCTCCACTGAGCAGGGAGACCAACGCTGGGCTCAATTCCAGGACATTGGATCATGACCTGAGCCAAAGGCAGACGCTTAATGGACTGAGCCACCCAGGTGCCCCAAACTTGCCAGTGATTTCTGAAACACACCTAGCCTTGTGTCCTATAGGATTTAACTGCTCACATAGAGGAAGGCATTGAACCCTCTTTGTGCTTCTGTCCAGGCACCTGCAACATTTTATGTGAGGGCTTGGCTGACCCGACTGTTAACTCTCATTGGCCATGAATGTTTTGAAGGGCTTGGTCTTGTTCATCTTCATGGCCCTTGTGCCTAGCACTCTGGAAACTATTGAACAAACTAAGTGAATTTATAAGTCATATGTCATTTTTTTTGTGGCAAAAGGTAAACTCTATTAATCAGTCTGACAAGTTTACAAGGATGACTCCAATTCCTTTTTCTAAGTTTTTTGATGATAGGTTTTCCCCCAATTAAAAAAAATAGCCAGGAATTGGGGGCGATAATTACATGAGTAAAGCCCCTTGTTAGAAGTCATCAATGGACATAACCTTTGCTCTAGTTAAAGAACCCACATGAAGGTGTGTGCTGATTACTCAGGTGGACAACACTTTTTAAGGAGGCCATTGTCCATTGGTTGGCAAAGTGGCTTTTTTTTTTTTTTAATAAGAAGGAGTAACATGGGTATATTCCCTCCTATCTCATTCCTGAAAGTTTGACCAGGGGCTCCAAATTAAAAATTTTTTCATTAACAGGTGCATTATCTTTCCTTCTTTCTTTTGTTCTCACAGCATCCGGGATTAGGCATTGCTTCTCAAGTAGACAGGGCAGGGGATGGACAAGGGGCAAATTTAAGGCTGCCAAAGATTCCATTTTATGGATTAAACGCTGAAGCTTGTAGAGATTCAATAATATATCAATAGTTCCACTGGTGAGACAGGTTGAACTCAGATCTGCTTTTCATCTTTTCCTGTAACACTGACTTCCCAAGAGAAGGATTCCCAAAGGCCTGAACCTCAGGGCCAAATGAAGAGCCTTTTTTTTTTTTAAATTAACATATAATGTATTAGTTGCCCTAGGGGTACAGGTCTGTGAATCGCCAGGTTTACACACTTCACAGCACTCACCATAGCCCATACCCTACCCGATGTCCAAAACTCAGCCACCTTATCCCTACCCAACCTCCACCCCCAACCGCAATCCTTAGTTCTTTTTTTTTAGTATACATTTCGAAGTACCACCAACGCCCTACTAAGTTAGAGTCTTGAGGGTAAATTCAAGGGAATTTGTATTTTAAAACACATTTGGGTATTTATTAAATTTTGATGCTCAGATGTGTTTGAGAAATGTGGAAATGGGTAGGCCTCATGCACTCATAAGGATCTGAACCTGCCTCAGGCAACAAGTGGGCATCTTTCACTAATTTGGTAGTTCTCAGAGTGACCCCCGTACAGCAGCCTCAGCATCACTCAGGAACTTGCTAAAGATGCCTGTGCCCAGGGTTCCATCCATGACTCCCTGATGAGGATCTCAGTTAACACCAAGAAACCCGTTTTGCAATAGTTTCCCTAGTGATGTTGATAGTTGCCAGAATTTCAGAAACACTAATCTCATTGATTACTGTAAAAATACACATATTCCAGAGGGGGACGGATCTGTAAGCTCTTATCAGTTTCTTGTAGCTTAGTGAAGTGACAATTTTAAATGCACACACCCTGCCCTTGGAGATGGGGAGGCAGCAGGAGGGAGGGCTGGAGAGAGGTGTGGGAATCTGTGAGGTTAGGAAGGGGGGCAGGTCAACCAAGAACAATCTCTAAGATTTCCCAATTTTGCCTCAGGCCAGCCCTGCCTCTGTTAGTTCTTGCCTTTCTTCTAAGAAGTAAATGTCAAAAGTAGTTTTCTTTGAAGGCGACATAGGTATTTAACACCTCAAACAGCTAGAATCCTACCAGACAGTTTTATGATGTGATAATTTACCTCCTACAAGTAAGCACACTTTGCCAGGTAAAATTTAGCTAGCAAAATTTGGGTTTCAGAAAGGAATTCTGCTGCGGCAATTTCTCTTACTTTTTGAAGGCAAAACTGATTGACTTACTTTTAATTGGAAGATTAAGTTCCTTTGGGCTCATTGCATCACTGAAAGGATGAGCCAATTATCAGTAGATGAACCAGTGTGACCAGGATCCTGTGGTTTCGACATGAAATGAAGCCCTCCAATCTTAATTTTGCATTAGTATAAAATGAAAGTGTTAATTCTTTCTGCTTTTAAAAATGTATTTAGGTAAAATGTTCCTTACCCTTCATCTAAATATAGTCAAGCGATAGTCATTGTGTGAGAATCAGGTGTTGGCACTGTATTAGATCCTGGGGATACAGTGAATGAACAAGAGAAGATCTTGATGCCCCAATAGCTTCTAGTCTAGTGAGAGGCTTATAGTCATTATTAACCTGTGTGTGCTCTATTCTCCATCAGACATCCTTTTTTTTTTTTTAAGATTTAATTATTTATTTATTTGACAGACAGCGATCACAAGTAGGCAGAGAGGCAGGCAGAGAGACAGAGGGGGAAGCAGGCTCCCTGCTGAGCAGAGAGCCCGATGCTGGGCTTGATCCCGGGACCCTGGGATCATGACCTGAGCTAAAGGCAGAGGCTTTAACCCTCTGAGCCACTGAGGCGCCTCTCCATCAGACATCTTGATGGACCAAGCTACGCCTGGATAGTAGTTACATAGTCGCCTATACAGACTTACCTATAATCAAGCGCGTGTGTCAAGTCAAGCATGTATGTCAAGAGAATAACTATCCCTTTGGGCATATCAAATAAAGGGAATTTAACATAGGAGTTTGGCTACAGGAGGCCTAGAAGAACCAAGGAGAAGGACAAGTCAGTGGGGGCACTCAGAGGTTACCAACAGGAGGAAGGGCTGGAGGGACTTGGGGAAAGGTGGTGTTATCAGACTCCAGAATCTGGCTCTTTTGGTTGGTTCTACAACCATAGTGGAGAGCTCCTGGTTGGAGCTGGGATCCTGGACAGATGCAGCTGCTTCTAGAGATGCCTGTGGAAGTAGAGCAAGAAGGAAGGAAATCCTTGGTATCCCTCTTGGGTATCATGTTGGAAAGTAGGCTTTAACTCCATCGAGTGGAAGGTGCTGGGACAAGGACAGCAGATGTAGGGACACTGTGAAGGAGCTATCATAGTAATCCAAATGTTAGATGTGGCTTTAAGTAAGGGTTGGAGGAAGTAGCCCCTTTTAAGAATAATTCAAAGAAAAGTCACATATGACTTGCCTAATCCTTTTAGAATTTTATTTTTTAACATTTGCTCTTTATTATTGAAAGACCCTTTGGCTGTGGGTGGCTCTCTAGAAGCCTCAGTTCTCTTTGTGTCTCTTCAAGGGTCTCCTCACAAGGCCATCTTCAGGTTCATGGTCTGCCCTCTGGTGCTGCTCATGAGTCTGGTGGGAGCCTCTCGCTTTGATGAGATGAGAGCAGGCCCCCTTATGTTTATGATATCTTCTTCTTGTCATTCGACTCTTTAGAAATATCATTAGCTCCCTTTCCAGGCTGCACACCTGCCTCTTTCTGTGGTTCTTGGAGTTGGGTTGACAAATGCCAACCATGGTTGTTCCCTGGGCTCTTTTGACTGGGTAATGATGAGCTGTCCCCCGGAGGTGTTGTCTGTGGTTCTTCTGAGAACTGTTCAGAATGTGTAGTCTCCACACTGGGAGTAGCATCTAGAAGTAAGCTGCATTCTTCTGCCAGCATCTCCCCCTTGCCTTGCATTGAACAAACCTAAGGAGAGCCAAGAGGACAAGGGATTCTGGAAACAACCATCCCTGTGACACTGAACAGGAGAAAGTGAAGAATGGATTTGAGAACCAGTAATCCCACTGAGGCAAACTCAGCTGTCGTCTGAGTTTCTCATCAGCTGGATCAGAATAAGAAATTTTAGAGCAGGTCAGAATCACTCCCTGTTGAGTGTGGGGTGGGGGAGGACCATGAAGAGAGGCACCCCATGGCAGAGATGTGGAGGTCAGATCCATGGAAAGCTGTTTCAGAACCAAGATTCTTGGATTCTCTACTAAGACTCTGTCTCAACACATTAAAAAACAAACAAACAAACAAACAAAAAACCCCCCACCTCTTTCTTCTTACACCAGAGCTTGAAAGTCTGCCTAGTCTACTCAGTGAAGATCAGTTTAACTCTGACTCCATATGGGTATCAGTGAGTCTACACTGGCCCCTTAGATACTCCAATAAGGAATGCTTAGCTCAAAGTAACAGATTGCAAGCATCATGCAAAAGGAAACAGATTTTGGTCAACAGGGTCCTACTGGGCTCCTGTCTGCCAATGGAAAGAACTCTGCCCAGAGGTTTGACTTGTCGCAGTTTCACCACAACATTTCAGGTTGAGCATAAGGACATCAAATTTAGGACACGACTTCCTGAGGACCAGTTTACTTTTTTTCCCCCCAACTTATTGTGGACCCATAATTTGTACGATACAATCTATTTTTAAAAGTTTATTCGACAAGGACCCACAAAGCGGCAGTTCAAATATTTTTTTATCAGATCCACAAACGGCATAAAATCAGCTCTTTTGATGGTGCTGGAAGTTTCTAAAGTCTTACTCCCCATTTTGTCCTTTTGTCCAAGCCAAGCCCTTTCCAGACAGCATCTGGACCACTGTCCACGCTTGTTCCGAATAGGCCGACTGCAGTTGTCCTTGATTGAGGGAAGTCACTCAGGAGAAAGCTTGTTTTTCTCACTTCTGCCTCCTGACCTGTGATTTTCTGGAAGGAACAACCAAGACAAAAAGCAGGGGCTGTGAATCCGAGAGGTTCGGGTACACAAGAGCCACCGAGGCCACCGAGAAGGAAGTGAGACCATCTCCCCCACTGGGCTTGGCCCCTGTCTGCCTTCTGACCCAGGGGAATGGGGCACCCACATTTTTTCGAGGCTGACAACTTGGAAAAGTCAGCAGACGTATCTAAAAATGACAGTTATCTTCAGGGAAAGGGAAATGGCAAATAATAGACCAAAAAAAGTATGAAGTAAATATTTCACCCTGAAGGGCCAAAGAAATCATTAGAGTTATCTGACAGCCTCAGTCTCCAGACACGTGACCCGCCTGCTGGCTATCTCATTGCTATTTATATGAGTCAGGGCGTCTGTCTTGCGGCCACGGTGGAAATCAGGTGGGATCAACGGGAACTCAGACGTGGCCCAGAGTGAAAGAAACCGGCAACCCCGGCTATCTTCCTTTAAATTCTAGATTCCAAATCATTCACCTTGAGTTTATAATTAGTTACTCTTCTCCCAACACACACGTGTGCACACGCTCGTGTTTTTATTCTTCCCTTCCCCAAAACATCACATTGAGCAAAATAAAACTTCAGGAGTTTATTTATTTTTTTTAAAAGATTTATTTATTTGACAGAGATCACAAGTAGGCAGAGAGGCAGGCAGAGAAAGAGGAGGAAGCAGGCTCCTGCTGAGCAGAGAGCCCGATGATGCCGGGCTTGATCCCAGGACCCTGGGATCATGACCTGAGCCAAAGGCAGAGACTTCGCCCACTGAGCCACCCAGGCGCCCCAGGAGTTTATTACCAGGCCTCTTCCACAAGGTATTTCTCTGCTTACAGAATGGGTATTGAAATGAAGTAAAATGAAAAGGGGTGCTCTTTGCCCAGGTTAAGATTTTCAAATACTTAAATTGCAGGATGGAAAGTTCAAAATCTTTCTCTTGCTTTTTCTTGACATTTGCTTACACCTACCACATTTCTTGTTAAAAAAGTTGCCATCATGGAAAGGTTATTAGTGGGGCGTGTGGGTGGTTCATGGGTTAAAGCCTCTGCCTTCAGCTCAGGTCATGATCCCAGGGTCCTGGGATCAAGCCCCGCATCAGGGCTCTCTGCTCGGCAGACAGCCTGCTTCCTCCTCTCTCTCTGCCTTTTTCTCTGCCTACTTGCGATCTCTGTTTGTCAAATAAATAAATAAAATCTTAAAAAAAATGTTATTAGGGTCCGATCACTCAAGTTCAAACACATACCACTGGAACCTAGCTTTGGAGGCATTTACGTAGAGATGGAGCGTTTCTTTCCGGTGGAGAAATAGATTCTCTCTCATGGCCTTTATTAAAGTTTAAAGGAAGTGTTGACTTGGCGGGAGAGAAAAGGGGTGGGGAATGAGCTTTCTTGGAGCTGACCTTTGGGAGATGTGTGCCTGCAGTGCTGTCATTAAGCATGGTGGGGTGCAGTCAGGTTGGTGAGAAAATGTTAAAAAAATAAGCAGAAGCAGAACACCGCCCCCCGAATTCATCTCCCGGGATCGCTCTGTGGTTTGGACACGGCTCTGGGTGTAACACGCGTTTTGAGGGAGGGTTTGATCACTGTTGTACCACCAGCTAAAATTCTGACCCCTATGTCAGTGTGCTTATCAAAGAGAAGCCGGACTCCGTTCTCTTCCTATGGTTTCAGCCATAGGTTCTAATCGCCAGAGCTGAAAAATCTGTTCCCACCATCTTCTGACAAGTTAAAGTTTCTCCATTTCAGCCCTTCAGCATGATTAAAAAAAAAAAAAATTTCAAAACCTCCCACCCATTGAAATTCTTGCTACTGCCAGACGTCTGCTTCCCCTCTGAAGATCACATCATCTTCTTTTTGACTAGGTTGTGCATTTAAGACCTGAAAACTGTGACCTCTGTTGCCTAGCAACTGAGAAACTCAGGCCTCAGCCCTGGTGGGTAAGATGAAAAAAGGTCAATTAACGTGGCAGGCCTGTCCTTATCAATATGCTATAGTGGCTGCTATTTTTATTTCCTTATAGTAATACATCATAATAAGTTTTGTAGGTCTTTATACTGTGCTTCTCCCTTTTGAATAAAAGCATAACTAAGACTTGAGGGGATGTCTGATATAACAGAAAATGTAACCATAAAAAGAAAAAAAAAAAAAAACCAGAATAGAAATCATCTGACGCTGAGTACCCTGCCGGGCTGCCTGAGGCAGTTACACATTTCCATTGAGTTATTTTATGATCAGGCCAGTATGTTATTGAAATATTATCTCTTTAGCCTTTCTCATTCTGATAAGAAATGACAGGCTCTCAGAACAGTAATACATACAGAGTACAAAACAGGGAGCTGTGGACAAAATTCAGCTGGGGTGAAGAACGCTGGCTTCGGAGAATTGCCATCGAAACTGATCATCTCGGGTTGTTTTTTAGAACGTACCCTAATTTCCGCTTGAATTGTGATGAGATTTTGGAGCCTCTGTCGATGATTACATTTAGACAATTACCGAGAAGCATTAAAGAAAAAGTCCATGCTGTTTTCAGCAACCTCATTGAAGATACAATTTCTTTAGTATGCAATGCTGTAACGTTTGAGACGCTCAGGTAACAGTGACACTCAGGCTTTGAGGGGTCCCTCATGCAAACAGCCCAAGGAGACGTATTTAAGGATATAAAATTTCAAGTTAGGGGCGCCTGGGTGGCTCAGTGGGTTAAAGCCTCTGCCTTTGGTTCAGGTCATGATCCCAGGGTCCTGGGATCGAGCCCTTTGTCGGGCTCTCTGTTCAGCGGGGAGCCGGCTTCCTCCTCTCTCTCTGCCTGCTTCTCTGCCTGCTTATGATATCTGTCTGTCAAATAAATAAATAAAATCTAAATAAAATAAAATAAAATTTCAAGGTAAATATTGCGGGGGGGCGGTAGCCTGATTTTGAAAGCTTTGTTACCTCGTTTACAAAGTTTTCACAAGAAGAAGAGTGATCTTGTCACTGTTTACTTATTGATTCTTTATTGTTGTTTACATGAAAATTATTTCATATATACAAGATCAATGTGTACATACTTATAGATAGGGAAGGTAGAATGTGGTCCCTTTTCTAGGCAACAAGAGACCCAGGCTTTATTGTCCACTCTGCACTGATTAGCCAGTGATCTCGAACAATCTGGGAATTCTCGGGGTCTCAGCAACGATCACCTATAAAACGAAGCAGGGAAGCTACATAATTTCTAGATTCCCTCCCTATGATTCACCTGTCGTCCACAAGCGGCACGCTCCCTCTGTTCTCTCTTCTGTCATCTAGATGATGCACATAATCACATTTTTGTTCTGCAAAATATGGTATACTTGTGATTTTGCATTGTTGCCACTTTGTATACTCTAAGACTTTGTGAACTTCTGACAAATGACAGTCAGGAGGATATACACTATGAGCAGCATTTTTGGGTTGTATAAATTGACCTTCCATGAATCCGAACTTAGCATTTTCCTCTGTTCAGGACAGTCTCCATGAACTTATGGGACACACGCTTGTTTTGCTTTTTCTCTTCTCTTCTTTCTTTCTTTCTTTTTGTTAGAGCATTAATGTAGAAGCAGATGTTGTCTCCCTCCTCACAAATGCTACACAGTGAATCATCTTAGCCTCTCTGTAAAATTTTAACTTAATGGAGTCCTGGCATTTCTGATGAGATGAGGAACTTAATTTTATAGAACAACCTATTGAACAAGCTGTTCTTGGACATTCCCATCTCAACTAAATGTTAAAAGTATTAAAATTCACATTAGCGCAAGAGGAAATTTTGCATGGGTAATCCTTTAATACAGTGTTTTATGGCTCTATTAGCTGCACAGCAGCTGGTGACATGATGAATTTAATCCATTAAAAAATTCAGTAAGAGGTTTAAAAGTCAGCTTTTTAAAACATTATCTTGCTGCAAGGAAAGAGAACTTCTCCTCGGGGCCAGAACCGGGCTGGCCTCACACTGTGGCAGGTATAGGGAATGCACCTGCATGACAAACTTCCCTCTGCTCAGAGATTTGCACCCAGAGATGGCTGGAATGATGAGCGGGAACCTGGGATGGGTGAACTGGAAGGCGTTGCCGACCATCTCCGACTTACGTCTTCCTCTTGAGCCATGCTTTTTGGAGAAGGTGTCACCCAACTATTGAATGATGGTGTTGTTTCTCAGTGGGTTAAGTATGTTTGTGTAGGTGTATGTATTTATGTAAAATCAGAAATTCCCTGAGCCTTTAGTGATATAATCATTTCTCTTCTGGGGACACTGCTAAGAAAAGATTTCTGACTTTCGATATAAAGAGGCATGTACAAAGTCTTTTATGTATACAAGCTTTGGCCCGAGGGATCTAAAGTCTCACTTTGAAGAAATTCTCCCAGTCTGTATCTCTGTGGAGCATCTGGAGGGATTTGGGGGCTCAGCTACATCTTGGATGACTGGGTAAGTGAGGGTCCCATTTAGGAATGGATCGATGGTGCCATCATGTCTTAGACACTAGACTTGACACGCTTCATTTTTCTTTCCAAATTGTGACTTGTTTTGCCAAAATCAAGCATAAAATCAACATTGTCCACTTCCTACCAATAGACTGTGAGTTACTAGAGAAGATTATTTTCGGAGTCAAATATGTAACAAACATGTATTCCTTTTTTTTTTTTTAACATTTTTTAGATTTTATTTATCCATTTGAGAGAGCAAGAGCACAAGCAGGGAGAGAGGCAGAAGGAGAGGGAGAAGCAGATTCCCTGCTCAGTGGAACTCAATCCCAGGACCCTGAGGTCATGACCTGAGTCGAAGGCACATGCTTAACCATCTGAGCCACCTAGGCGCTCCCAAACGTGTGTTTCTGAGCAGAGACACTAACAGGTCACCTTGGATCAAGTTGCCTCGAATCTATAAACCAATTGGTTATTATATTCAACCCTTGTGCATTGCAACATAGGAAGCTTAACTTAGGCGTGGTTTTTGTCTAAACAACTCCTTTATATAATTCCCATGTTAGTGGAAAGCTCCTCATTTTATCTCCTCACTTCGCCCAACTTGATGTAGGTGGGAAATTGCTGTTTCTTGTGGCACAGCTGTTGTGGATCATAAGAGCAAAACCGAAATCCACTTTGGTCTGCTTGGCAGGAGACATCTAATGGTCCCTACAGTTTAAACAAACCACCGGGTTGAAAACGGAAATAGCTATTGTAGTCTTGAGTCTAAAAATTGGTTTATTTTTCTTCTGACATGAAAGGCTTTATGTTTCTCCAAGTGCACTGGTTACTTGGCTATGCAATGACCTTCTTTTTGTTCCATGGATGGAGACATGAACATTCTAACATTTTATTTGCCATACCCGCCACCCCCTCCCCCCAAATACTGCCAAGAATTTACCTTTTAATGCGGAGTTCAACATATTTCGGCAACAGCTGAACTTGAGAGCTGATTGCTATTAGAGTGAGTGAAATCTGTTTTGATAATATCTCATCCTGTGTTTGAGGCTGATTGATCTAGATGCATCCCCCCTCCCCTCCCACCAATGCTTTTACAAAGACGCCTTTCATGGGTGTGCAGTAATGTGTTTCTTTTTCCAATCTATGTGGTTCCTGGTGACTGAGCGTGTTGTGGGAAGGGTTATGCCATCTGAGAGCTCAACTAATGATACTGCCTTTTTTAAAAAAATAAAACACAAACTCCACTCACATGATTTCCTTATTGAAAAAAAAATGCATAACTGAAATCCAGCCAATAGTGTCATCATAAACCAGCCACATTTCCACGTATATACTATTTTCCTAAGCAAGAGAAATTCTGGCTGACATTTCAGATTTTATAGTCAAGGTTAAAGCACAAGCAGAACAACCAGATCTTCTCAGCCAGTGTAAGGTATTGTGATAGGATTTGGTACGTCACTACCATTTCCTAAGTATTTTGAAGGGAGAGCAATTTGGGTTTCTTGGTGGCTTAATGGAGTCCAGTGATTCTTGAATGTCCTGGTTGGCCCACATGGGGTTACTCAATGTGGGATTAGTTAATCCCGGCTTCTAAGAAGAAATCCATAGTCTCTTCTATGTTTTTACAGTTCCTCCCTGGTATGTGAAAGACCCATCAATGGCCTCTGTGCATTGTCTCCTATGATGCTAATTACTTCACTGTTAGCTCAGAAGGTCACCTATGCCAAATTCAACATTTTAAACACCAAATACTTAAAGAACAGCCTCCATGAACAAATGTTTAGCCATGTAGAGATCTGGTGCAACCTTGTTCAGTTGCTGTTACCTATTGATAAAGTAAGGCTTGCGGTTAAGATGTTCCAAGCTGCTATGCCCTTCTGAGCTCTCTGTCCCAGAGATTCCCCACCATGCTTCTGACCTCCATCCCCTAGATGTGTACGCCCCTTCTCCGGAGAGGTCCCTTGTTATTCTTCTGAGAGGTGACCCCCCGATATTGTGAGGGGGTTCTCCACATGCAACCCTGTGCCTCCTGTGGTCATATCTTTTTCCTGGATCAGCCCCACATTTCTCAAGCCCCTGACCTCTTCCTCCTCCCCTGTCTCCTCCCTCCTTTCCTTCCTCTCCCCGTTTCTCTTTCTCCTCCTCCTTCTTCACAATGCACCAAGGAGTGACTGCTGTGGCTGAGAAGGGAAGGAGCAGGAAGTGTATTGGGATGTAAAAAAGGCCACCAGAGTTTACCCAACCTTGACTATGTTGTGACAAATGACCGCTGCTCCCTTACTATACTGGCTGCTGTAGGTAACTCCCATCTGTGCAAGACCCAGGCTTGTCCTCAGGAAGTTCCAGGCTTTCTGGGTGGACAGCACAGTTGCACGTAAAAGAGAACAGAGTGGTGGCTACTCCTGACTTGTATTCCCATAATTCATAAGCTGACCTCTTCCTCTGCTCCCTTTCTGCTATCATTCACTCATTTATCCTTGGGTTCTGTGGATTTCAATCCCTCTTATATGACCAGCAGTGTTGTGGGCATTGGGATATAGCAGAGAATGAAGCAAAGACATGTCTTAGATTATGATACAGGGGAAATGTCAACCAGATGGGAAGGGAAGCAAAGAGAGACCTCACTGTTTCAAGCCCTAGGAGATTGGGGAGAAGACAGAGTCAGGACAACAGTGCAGGGGGTGGAGGCAAGGACCTGTTTTCACCACTCTCCAGCCTGAGATCAGGGGATTCCAGGTCCTGTAGAACCGGCAGTTTCTCTTTGGAGAAGCGGAAGAGAGCTAGGTCTGACCTGTTATGGCAACACCCCAAATGAATTCCTAGTAACTTCAGGAAGTGCTCATGGTGGAAACCGGGCTCTTTGACTAACTTTATTTTAAAAAAGTACTGCACACAACACGGTCCTCCAAGACAATGCTTCCCAGAGTTTCTGTGCATAGATCACCAGGGGAGCTTGTTAAAATACAGATGCTGACTCAGTGGGCTTGATTGGGGTGTGTGACTCTGCATTTCTAACCAGCGGCCAGGTGATGGGATCCTGCTGGTCCATGAACCATATTTTGAGTGACAAACTTCACAAGATTCTTTCTGCCTCTTAGTGGATTAAAAGTGCTAAGAAATCCTCCACTAATCCTTCTGGTTTTATTAGTTGAACATAATCATTTTCAGAGCTATCTAGCTACAGAACACTGATGGGAGCTTTTGGAATACAGTTTAGGAAACATTACACCACCAGCCACGTGGGATTTCACTGCGTTATCAATCAAGAATTCTATTTATCGGGTGTGAGCATGTGTGCATTGGAATGTGTAAATCTGTGTGGCAGATTGTAGTTTCTGCACAAATAGCTACAATGTTATTTCCCATCCCAGATGGGAACCTCTCAGAACCTTGCCAGATCCTCGCCCAAAGATGGAGTCCACATTTCCTCCCCTCCAACAGGACCCGTGCCTATGTGACCATTCCAGTGAAGGGAGCACAGCAAGAGTGGGATTTCTGGGGTCCGGATATGTGGCATGGTTTCTACATGCCCTGTCTCAAGAGCACGAGGCTTTAGTCACCCTGAGACCGACTTGTGCAGAGACACCCTGGAGAAGAAAGAGCTGGAGAGAGTGGGAGGGAGAGAGGGAGGAGGGTTGCCCACCGTTCCAGTACCCAGCTGTTTGGAGCTCCCTGACTCCGGGCATTGAACATGCCTCAGAGACTTTCAATGTGACCTTGGTCAGATCTTGGCTCCTGTTACAGACTGATTGCAACTGATGGAAGACCTCAGATGAGAACTGCCTAGCTGGACCCAGTTAGCCCCCAGATTTATAAGCAAACTAAGTGATTTGTTATTGTTTGAACCCTCTACTTCTGGCGTGGTTTTATGAAGCAATAGATGTCTGAGAGAGAACAAATAATAAAACACTAAACACATTGAAGACTTGTTTTTTATATTCACGTAGGGCCAAGAAAATTTGGTACCATCTTTGAGCTGAGGAAAAAAACAACAACTTAGTTTTAGAATTTTCCTATGAATGGAGTTCTCATTGTTTGTAGCTAGTGTTCAAAGCTTAGGCACCTTCTTTCCTTCTACCCGTCCAAGGATAAGGGTGTATTCCATAATGCCAAATGACACATCTGATAAACAAGCAGACACCCATTAAAATGAATGACTGTCAAAATTTTTTCATGCTTATTTGTTATTAACGACAGAGAATGTGAAGGTGCAATTCAAATAGTTTATTATTGTTATACGTTTGTAGCAATATATTACAGTTTACGCCTTGGCTTGGAAGTTGATTACAAGTTTTATGAGACTGAGTGCCTGTTATTGGCAATCTTGATGTTTTCCTTCCCCCTGTAACATGTCACAGGCAATTGATTTATATGCAGTCAACGATTTTTTATATTATATCATTTCAATGAAAAAATTAAAGAAGAAAGTGTGTAGTAGGGAGTAGAAAGAGGATAATGAAGGTTACATCAGTCATATGGAAGGATTTTAAAGTGTATTAATAATATCTGTGTATTCTGTGGAATCCATTCTAAGAACACTTTATATTCTTTGCGAGAGACAAAACAAGTCATCAGAGACTTTTCATAAACACAGGTGGTGCTTATTAACTGAGAAATAAAAATTTTACACTCCTGATGATTAGCCTAGACAAGTTTTCACGTGCTCCTGCACTTTTGGAAAATGATTCTTATTTCTTTTCCTAGTTTTCCTCTTGATTCTGATGACTCTCATTCCACATGAACAGCTTGAGTTAGTGGTGCAATGACACCTAAAATGGCTCTGACAGATTTTGGGGGGGAGGGTATTAGCAATCTCTTTTATAATGATCATTATAATAAAATATGGCAGTACCCAAATTTAACAGACACGGCCATGAAACCTCAATACAAATACAAAAAGACCTCCTATGTGAATAGGGAATGAAGATTTAAGTCTACAAATAATTGGCTGAAAAGGGAAAGTCCAATTTTGCCTCTTTTATCTGTCATTGCCATACATGGTTTGTATGCTTCTTCTCAAGGTTGCCTGAATTGGCTGGTTATTTTGTTATTGTCTCAATACATATGGAAGACAGACTCAAAAAAAGATAGAAAAATTAAGAGTATCCCAGGAAACAAGAGGGACAAAGTAGACAATGAAAAAAGAGAGTGCAGGGAAACTGTTTGAAGGAAGAGGTAAAGGATCTCCGAATACTCGAAAAAGAGAAATCTGTCGTGTAAGGAGTTGTGAATTTAAGCTTCTGGAGGGCAAGAGAGGTGAGAAGTTGTGTGGGCATTTGAAGCAATTAGAAAAAATGTGATTGGGAGAACTGTATGAAATTAGAATCCCTGGAACAGAGGATGAGCAAAGAAATTTGACTTCAATGCATGTTGTAGAGACCTTCAGATGCAGGAGCCCCTATCTGTCAAGAAGTTTTATTTCTCATGGTTCTTTGTACCAATTAGATTTCCTGCTTAAAGAGCTGCAGAAACATTGTATATGAGCACAGATTGGTGAGTATGAGGTGAACAGTTAAAAAGAATTTTCTTTAGGGGCATTTGGGTGGCTCAGTGGGTTAAAGCCTCTGCCTCTGGCTCAGGTCATGATCCCAGGGTCCTGGGATCCAGCCCCGCATCGGGCTCTCTGCTCAGTGGGGAGCTCACTTCCTCCTCTTTCTCTGCCTGCCTCTCTGCCTGCTTGTGATCTCTGTCTGTCAAATAAATAAATAAAATCTTAAAAAAATTTCTTTAGTTAAATAAATAAATGTCTATCATCTATCAATCATCTATGTCATCCATCTATAATTCAAGATTATAAGTGACCTAAAATGATGGCATAGAAAAAGTTAATCTAAAACCATTAATTATTATTTGGGAGATGAGATATTAACTAGAGAAAAGTGAGTCATATAAAAAAAGAAAATGCAGAACGCAAATAAATAAGAGGTAGGCTATTGGTCCTGGCTACTGGAGGAGATCTGTCAGGGTGCCAGGCCTCACAGGCAGATGAGAAGAAAGGAACCTCCGCTGACAGCAAAGAATGGGTTTCTCGGAAGTGATCACTTCCTGAACAATTGATTGTATATAAGAGAATGGACTCTCCCAGATGAGGGGTTCAAAACACAGCACAAGTGACTCCAAGCTGGAGCAGATCTCAGATATCTTTCACCTATGAATTCTTTGAGGAGCATTCCTACTGTCTGCTTTTCTGCCCAATTGCCTGGGAAGCTGGTTAGCCTTTCTTGACTGATAGTAAATGATCCAGAAACTGGGGCAGAATAGAGAGAGGAACATTTAATGCCTGCTGGCAAGGTCCTGAGCCTTCTTTGTTTTTAGTCTATCAACTGCATTTGGGACTTAAATATTTACTAGGATAAAAGTTAAGGAAACTTAATTTGGGTTTTGAGACTTAGACTCAAGGCAAAGTAGAATGTTTATTTTATTTATTTATTTGTCAGGGACAGAGGGAGAGAGAGCGAGCGAGCACAGGCAGACAGAGAGGCAGGCAGAGGCAGAGGGAGAAGCAGGTTCCCTGCTGAGCAAGGAACCCGATGTGGGACTCGATCCCAGGACACTGGGACCATGACCTGAGCCAAAGGCAGCCGCTTAACCAAATGAGCCACCCAGGCGTCCCTAGAATGTTTAAATAAGACAATTTTACTTCTTAGCAAAGGAGTCTAATGGCTGAAGTTGTGACCCAAGAAAATAAATCTACAAAACATAACAATGGATGAGATTCCTCTATTCACCTGGGTATTTACTGAGCACATACTACATGTCTAGCATCTGTTAGTCTTGTTTTGGGAATGAAGAAGAATACAAGTATTATTCTGAAGGAAGAAGCAGCAAGATAGTTGGTGACATTTGCTATATACTTGAGGGAAAGGAAATGGAAATATTTATACCAAATATTAATAAAAGCCACCTCAAGATTAACATTTGGGATTTATTTTATTTTTTGAGAACAAAGGGTGGAATGTCTGCCTACCTGAGACGTGAATAAATAGGAACTGTGGAATTATAAAGAGGAAAAACAGAGTGTGATAAGGAAGAAGAAAATTTTGAAAAGTGCACCTATTATACAGACAGATGGGTGATTTTCTCCAACTGTCCTCTGTAGACTTCTTATAGTCCCTGGTGGTTACAAGTTACACACAGTCAAAGTGCAATTTCAAGCAAAAAGTGATTAAATTATTTTATTCACATACATTGTCCAAATTTGAAAGACTATTATAATCCCATAAATATCATTGCATTCTAAATAATTACAACATTATTAAAAGCAACATATGCTTTACAAAGGCTGTGTGTGTTGCTCATCTTGCCTAATATTCATGTAAAAGGATGCACTTTTCTTTGGGCTATATATTTTCATATTAGTTGGGTCTTTGACTTAAGTTTGTGAAATGCCCACTTTCATTGTGACCAATGAATTGCACAATATCCCCATTTACAAAAATCATACACACACAAATGTTCAAAAATGATTAATTGGGTAATGGTAGAGTGGCTTCTATCAGATCGGTCCTTCCATAAATAATGACTATAATCTCAGGTATCTATATCATCTATATCTATATCTATATCTATATCTAATCTATATCTACTACTGAAGACATTGGAGAGCAAATAAAAACAGACAGATATTAGAGAAACATTAAAAGCTGGCCAAGGGAAAGAAACTGAGTATGTCTCAAATTTTTAGGCTTTAGCTTGGGGTAAGTCCCAGATGGTGCCATGTGAATTGGAACTCATCCTTTTACTGGTTTAAAGATACATAGGACAGAATTCCAGGTCCACAGCATCCAGAGATTGAGACAAGAAATCTCTGAAAGGACAGAACCAGAGAAGAGGGGAACTCTGAAACAAGAGTAAAAACTCTGTTCAAATCTCTAGATAACTCTCAAACAACACATCTAAAAGGTAGACTTCAAGCATCCCAATTAAAGTTAAAAGAACCAGACAGAGGTTTCAGAGGTTGGTATCTGAATTCACTTGAATAAATTATTTATTTAAGAAAATAAATTTAGAGAAATGAACAGAATCTATAGTTGTATAATATGACATTCCTAATGTTCAGGATATACTCTAAAACTACCAGATACATAAAGAAAAATGAAAATGTGATTCATACTCAAGCAAAGGAGGAATCATTGGAGAGTGATCTCAAAATGATCCAGGTGCTGACATTAGTAGACAAAGATTTCAAAACAGCTATTATATTTATACTCAAAGGTATAGAGGGAAATATGGTCAAAATGAATGAAAATGGAGAAAATCTCAACAGAGAATTACAAACTATTAAAAAGAGAAACAAATGGAAATTCTATAACTGAAAAATGCAATGTCTAAAATTTGAGAATTATGGTATGTGCTTAACAACATAGTGGATATGACAGGAAAAAGAGTTCATGATTTTGAAGATTGAGCAACAGAAATTATCCAATTTGTTGAACAAAGAGATAACAATTTAAACAGAAACAAATGGAACCACATGAAACCGTGGAAAATATCAAAATGTCTAGTAGACGTGTCATTTGAGTCCCAGAAGGAAAAGAAAGGGAGAATTGGCAGAAAAAGTATGTGCAGTCAGCACAATATAAAATGAAAATATCTAAACCAGCCAAAGAAAAATGACACTTCACATACAACGGAACAACATTCTGGATAATCACTGATTTTTCATCAAAAACTCTGGAGGCCAGAGGGAATGGAATAACTTCTTTAAAGTGCTGAAAGAAAAGCAAAAACTGTCAACCCCAAATTCTATAGACAGTGAAAATGTCTTTTTAAATGAAGGCAAAGGAAAAACATTTTCAAATGAAAAACAATCAAGGGAATTTGTCAGCAGCAGACCTGCACTAGAAATGCTAATGAAGTTCTTCTGACTGAAAGGAAATAATACCAGATGGAAACTCATATTTTCAGGAAGGAATGGAAAGCATTAAAGACGGTGACTATCTGGGTAAATAAACATGAATTTTTTCTCTTATTTTCTTTTAAACTGTGTGGGTCAATTTAAAGCAATTATTATAACATTTTCTTGTGGGATGTATATTGTACGTAGATGTAATATATATGCCAACTATAGGGAAAATGGAAAATGGTACAATGTTAATTATAAAAAGATTGTGAAAAATCAAGGACATATACTGTAACCCTTATATCATGCACTAAAAAATAATGCAGGGCAATAAATCTAAGAGTCAATAGATAAATAAAAATGGAATTTAAAAAATATTCCAGAAATTCATAATAAGGCAAGAAGAATAGGGGACCAAAAATCAAAGAGGATAAACAAAAAATAAATAATAAAATGGTAGACTTAATTCCAATCATATCAACAAGTACACTAAATATTAATGGGCTTGAGACTTCAATTAAAAGACAGAGATAATCAGCCTGGATAATAATAAAAACCCAACTAAAGACAGTCTAAGAAAATGTGCTCTAAACATAAAGACATAGACAGAAATGGATAGAAAAATATATACATGCAAATAGTAACCATAAGAAAAGTTGAGTGAAATTAATAGGTGAAACAGAATTCAAGGCAAAGATCATTATCAGTGATAAAGACATTTTATGATAAAAGTATTGGTTATTTTTAAGAGAGTGAAAACCAGTCATAAATGTGTGTAAGCCTAATAGAGTTTTAAAATGTATTAATTAAAAATTGATAGAAATAAAGGGAGAGGTAGTCAATTCCATTATTCTAGCTTGAGATTTTAACATGCCTTTCTTAGAAATTGATAGAAAGCTATATGAAGAAAATCAATAAGTACATAAGTATCAGAACAACACTATCAACCATTTTGACCTGATATAGAATACTTCACTCAACCAAAGCAGAATATTTTTTATTCCCAAGAGTACATATGTTCACCAATGTGAACAGCCAGGTCAGCATATGGTGTACAGTATAAATCTCAATAAATTTAAAAGGATTGAAATGGGAGAGTACATTCTTTGATCACAGAATGAAATTACACTAAAATATATTTTAATCACATTAAAATTAAAAGCCAGTAAGATATCTATGAAAACACTAAATAATCTGGAAATTAATTGACTTGCTTTTAAATAATCCAAAAAGTCAAAGATGAAATTACAGTGTAAATGAGAAAATATTTTGAACTGAGTAATAATAAAAATACAACATATCAAAATTTGTTAGATACAACTAAAACAAGCTTAGAGGGAAATTTACAGCTTTAAATACTTATGTTGGAATTTTTATGAAAATCAAAGGAACCAAAGGCGTGTGATGCATAAATTTGGAGCACACACATACAAAATTAAATTAAATTAAATTAAAAACAAAAACGAAAATGAAAACAAATTGGAAAACTTATACTTTCTGACTTTAAGACTTAACATAGGGGCTCCTGGGTGGTTCAGTCAGTTAAGAGACTGACTCTTGATTTCAGCTCAGGTCATGATCTCAGGGTCATGGGATTGAACCCTGCATAGGGCTCTGTGTTCATCAGGGAGTCTGCTTGAGATTCTCTCTCTCCTTCTCCCTCTGCCCCTTCCTCAAGCACTCTCTCTCTCTCTTTTGTAAAATAAATAAATTAAATCTCAAAAAAGAGACTTAATATAAAGTTATAATTATCAAGATAGCATGATGCTCATAAAAGGATATACAAATAAATCAACAGAATAGAAGGGATCCTAGAAATACACCCATGCATTTGGATGAAGTTTATAGAGAAATTCTCTATGGTATTTCTTCAATTTTTCAAGTCTAAAATTGTGTCAAAATAAGAAAATTAAAGGTAAGAATATAAAAATATTAAATTATTTGGATGATAAAAAACTTGAATAGATAATTGTTGAATGGATGGAAGAATCTTTAAAACAACTATGCTAAAGAAGTATTAATGCTCTAAAATTTAAAATTTCCCGAAGATTAATATGTAATACTTTCATTTAAAGAAAATCTTACATGTTACAATTGAGAATAATATTTTAGTGTGTAATGAGTATTTGTATTAACATCTAAAATCACATAAATACACATTTAAAAAATGAAGACCCAACAAACCACTTGGGAAAAAAAATTCCTAAATAAAAATGGAAGCAGATCTGTTAGCATGTATCATAGTAGATCCTGCTGATGCTCATTCCTAGTTTCTTAGACTTTGCCTAGGTTTGCTTGCAGCCGAGGTGAACAATATCCATGAATAGCGATTGTTTCATATCTTGAACCATGATGGCTTTATATTTTTTTACATGAAATATTTCTCTAGTATGCTGAGCTCCAAGACATGGCAATGGGGAATTATGAGGATTTAATACTCCTAGGAATTTCTGTGGATACATACCCCAGCTTCCTCTTTCCTCAATGGAACATTTCCAAGACATGATGTAAACATTTTTTTCAGAGGTGGAGCTCCCATTGCCTGTAGCATTAAACCACTTATTAACCTGTCCTCTATTGTTTTTTATTCTCCTTCCCCATTTGACTGTCCTCACTTCCTCATTTATGCTTGAAGAATTACATTTCAGAATCACATCACATCACATCATTTCTATACCCAGGCACTTGCTCAGAGTCTGCTTTCAGGGAAACCCGAACTACAGCACACATTATCTTAAAATAATATAAAGAGGATTGGTACATCTCAAAAACTTATAGTATGTGACTAATATACCTTGAATAAATTTTGTAGCACTATAAATTTATATTATTAAGAAAGAAACATCTAAGAAGTAAGTAACCTATTAAAAAATCTTAGAAACTAACAAACATACCTAAAAAATGTAAAGATAAGAAAATTATACAGATAAATACACATGAAAAATAAATGTTAGAAAGCAAATTGAAAGTAAACTTAGTACTTTATTCCAAGAGCATGTTCTTTGGAAATGATTAAAAACCAGCAAATGTCTGGTAATTCTGGTAAACAATTACAACAACAGGGGCACCTGGGTGGCTCAGTTGGTTAAGTGTCTGCCTTCTACTTAGGTCATAATCTCAGGGTCCAGGGATCAAGCCCTGAGTCAGGCTCCCTGCTCAGTGGAGAGCCTGCTTCTCCCTCTCCCTCTGCTGCTCCCCGACTTGTGCTCTCTCTTTCTGTCAAATAAATAAATAAATGAAGTCTTTAAAAAATAACAACAACAACAAGACAAAAATGAGAGAAAACAAAGAAGCAAAATAAGAGATTATTACATCAGATATTGAGGACATAAGATGGAGAGAACGGTGTGTGTATTTATGTTAACAATTTGAAAACCTTGGCAAAATGAATGATTTTATGGAAAATATGAATGATCATAATTAACTCAAGAAATAGATGGTTTAATATAATCATGGAAGAAATTAAAAATATTTTTGAAGAATTACCTTAAAATGCTCTGGGGCTGGATTATTTTGATACAACTTTCTTTAAACTTTCAAATCATAGTTCATTCCTACACTACACAAGCCATTTCTAAGCACAGATGGGAAACTTTCTAGTTTCTTTTATAAAAATATTGCAAACTTGATGCCAAAACTTACAAAAGATAAATAAAAAATGAGGGAAACCACTGAACAATTTTTCTTCTGAGTATTCTTAAGATAATGACAAATTTCTACAATCAAAAGGCACTAGTTTCCTAGGCAGTGAAGAGCTAGAGGCATTGCCATTAAAATTAAGAACAAAACATGGATATATGCTATTGCCACTATCAATTTATGTTGTCCTGAAACTTACAGCTATTAAAAATAAGACAAAAAAAGTATACATGAGGCAATATGTTTGTTACTGAGAGGAAAAAATACCCTCAGTTATTTGTAGATGGCATGGTTGTCTTTCTAGAAATTGCAAGAAATCAATTGGAAAACTGTTAACACTAATAAGGTCAGATAGTTGATTAATTAGATTAATGGCTCTTGTAACAGAGAGACCTCAAACATAACGGATTAAATAAGATAGAAATTTCTTTTCATCTTTTACAACAATCCAGAGATCAGTGGTCGAGAGTGGCAGAACTGCTCTGCTCCAAGTTGCCCAAGTTGCTAGAGCAGGGATGGGCAAGTAATGGGCAGAAAGTAAATACTCTGGGTTTTGAGTGTACATACAGTCTGTCACATTTTTATCTTTTTTAACTTTTTTTTCCTTTCTTTCTCTCTCCTTCCTTCCTTCCTCCCTCCTTCCCTTCTTCCCTTCCTTTCTTCCTTTCCCCCCTTCCTTCCCCTCCCTTCTCCTCTCCTCTCCTTTCCTTTCCTTCCTTCCTTTTCTTTTGTCTTTTTTTTTTTTTTTTTTTGTAACCACCTAAAATTTTAAAACCATTTTTAGCTCATGGGCCATACAAAGATCAAGCCACAGGTAGATTTGGTCTACAGGACATAGCCTGCTAATTCTTGCTTTATAGTTGTTCACTGCTTCTTGATTGAAGATGATTTATCTCGTCTGCATTCCAGGAGAAAAATACAAAGATTTTTTTTTTTCTTTCTTTCTTTTTTTTTTTAGAGATGGCTTGGAAGTTGCACATATAACTTCCATTTACATTCCACTGGTCAAACATAGTCACCTGCCTACACACAGCTGCAAGGTGGGTTGGGAAATCTGGGTAGCCATGTGACCAAGAGAAATAGGAAGAATATACGTGGATGGGACAACTATAAATCTGACTTACTTGTTAAAATAAGAACTTAAAAAAAATCAATGCCTCCTATATATCAGTAATTCCCAATTTAAAAATATAATAGAAAAAATGGGTCGTTTACAGTAGCAAAATGTCCTTAATAACTACTTAGAGAATTTGGAACCAGAAATGTTTAGTATCTACCTAAAGATAATTAAGAAGTATATATTAAAGACAGTAAGATTCAAGAAATTAAAGAAAAGACATAATTGCCAGTTGAAAGTATTTAAAATGTGTATATAAATTTTTCTCAAATTGATAGGTTCAATGTAATACAAAAATTCCAACAAGATTAACTTTGTGTGTTTGACAACATGATTCTGAAATGTATGATGTTTCAGAACAATAAATGGGAGAGAAATCTTAGAAAAAAAATTTGTAAGTGAAATGAGAGGAACTTGATCCATCAGATATTTAACTATATGTGCTGGAGAGGAAGTTGGAATAGTCCCAGCTCATTGCCTCTTCTAAGTATTTCTGGGTCACAAGATTTGGGGAAATAAAGGATCCCAATTTAAAAAAATTTTTTAATTTTTTAATTAACATATAATGTATTATTAGCCCCAGGGGTATAGGTCTGTGAATCTCCAGTTTTACACACTTCACAGCACTCACCATAGCACATACCCTACCCAATGTCCATAACCCAACCACCGCTCCCCCGCAACCCTCAGTTTGTTTTGTGAGATTAAGAGTTTCTTATGGTTTGTGTCCCTCCCAAAAATAAAGGATCCCAATTTAACCACTTTTTGTATGACTCTAGGTGAGTGATTTAATCAACCTGAACATTAATTTTTAGCATAAAATCAAGATAATAATAATACTTTCTAGGGGCTTTTGAAGGTTTAGAATTTGTTCTGTGCTACTTCTCTACTGTTCTATGACTTCATGCATTAGAAGATTTCATCTCACTAAAATTATGTTAAATCCAGTGTTCCTAATAGAGTTATATCACCTAGAATTGCCAGACATTATTCCTGTCATCACTGATGATGCCAACCAAGGAAGAGGAGAATTGTTAAGTATAACCTTATCTTAATATGCCATAGCATTTTCCACAGGAGTTTATCTAAGAAATAGTCATCAGTTTGGGGGAAGAAAGGTGTTCTGAATTTTAGTTCTCTATTCCTAGTTACATAATACTGGAATGTTACTTAATTTCTCTGGGCCTTTATTTTCTATCAGTAATAATTCTGATAACAATGATAACAGTAACATACCAAAAATAAGAAATTTATTGATCATTCACTGTGTCCCAGACACAAGGTGCTCATGATTCATTAAATCATTTAGTCTTCACACAAATTTTAAGAGGCAGGTACTATTATCATCACCATGATTATGGTCATTATTTGCATTTTGCAGCTGAGGAAACAGAGATAAAAATATTTCTATAACTTGCCAAAAGTCACAGTTGTTCAATGTGGACATCAGAACCAGCTCTTAGAAAGCTCTTCACCACCAGGGAACTACAATTAGTATAAGAGTAAGTACTTGGTAATCAACTGTTTCATCTGGACTTGAGCAGATGACTAGAAACATGGGTACTGACATTGCAGAAGCAGTAAATAGAAGTTGAATATTATGATATAGCTGTCTGTCTTGTATAAACTTTATTTAAACAAAGGGTAGTTTTAAGGCTTAATGCATTCTTGAGGTCAGGGATTGTATCTTGTTTGCAAAGCACTTAGGACAGTTTGTGGCATATGGTAAACATGCAATGAATGAGTCTATCATTGTGTTCATTCACCATTGTAATTAAAGGGTCTAGGACCGTGCTTAATTCTTTCTCATCCACTCAATAAATATTAATTGATTGAATCAATGCTTTAATAAAATCTCTGATCTTCCAATGTCTTTGATATTCTTGGGTTTTCCTTGAGTTATGATTTTTTTTTAAATTTTATTTTTTATAAACATATAATATATTTTTATCCCCAGGGTTACAGGTCTGTGAATCACCAGGTTTACACACTTCACAGCACTCACCATAGCACATACCCTCCCCAGTGTCCATAATCCCACACCCCTCCCAACCCCCTCCCCCCATCAACCCTCAGTTTGTTTTGTGAGATTAAGTCACTTATGGTTTGTCTCCCTCCCAATTCCATCTTGTTTCATTTACTCTTCTCCTACCCCCTTAACCCCCCATGTTGCATCTCCTCTCCCTCATATCAGGGAGAACATATGATAGTTGTCTTTCTCCGATTGACTTATTTCGCTAAGCATGATACCCTCTAGTTCCATCCACGTCGTCGCAAATGGCAAGATTTCATTTCTTTTGATGGCTGCATAGTATTCCATTGTGTATATATACCACTTCTTCTTTATCCATTCGTCTGTTGATGGACATCTAGGTTCTTTCCATAGTTTGGCTATTGTAGACATTGCTGCTATAAACATTCGGGTGCACGTGCCCCTTTGGATCACTACGTTTGTATCTTTAGGGTAAATACCCAGCAGTGCAATTGCTGGGTCATAGGGTAGTTCTATTTTCAACATTTTGAGGAACCTCCATGCTGTTTTCCAGAGTGGTTGCATCAGCTTGCATTCCCACCAACAGTGTAGGAGGGTTCCCCTTTCTCCGCATCCTCGCCAGCATCTGTCATTTCCTGACTTGTTAATTTTAGCCATTCTGACTGGTGTGAGGTGATATCTCATTGTGGTTTGATTTGTATTTCCCTGATGCCGAGTGATATGGAGCACTTTTTCATGTGTCTGTTGGCCATCTGGATGTCTTCTTTGCAGAAATGTCTGTTCATGTCCTCGGCGCATTTCTTGATTGGATTATTTGTTCTTTGGGTGTTGAGTTTGCTAAGTTCTTTATAGATTTTGGACACTAGCCCTTTATCTGATATGTCATTTGCAAATATCTTCTCCCATTCTGTCAGTTGTCTTTTGGTTTTGTTCACTGTTTCCTTTGCTGTGCAAAAGCTTTTGATCTTGATAAAATCCCAATAGTTCATTTTTGCCCTTGCTTCCCTTGCTTTTGGCGATGTTCCTAGGAAAATGTTGCTGCGGCTGAGGTCGAAGAGGTTGCTGCCTGTGTTCTCCTCAAGGATTTTGATGGATTCCTTTCTCACATTGAGATCCTTCATCCATTTTGAGTCTATTTTCGTGTGTGGTGTAAGGAAATGATCCAATTTCATTTTTCTGCATGTGGCTGTCCAATTTTCCCAACACCATTTATTGAAGAGGCTGTCGTTTTTCCATTGGACATTCTTTCCTGCTTTGTCGAAGATGAGTTGAGCATAGAGTTGAGGGTCTATTTCTGGGCCCTCTATTCTGTTCCATTGATCTATGTGTCTGTTTTTGTGCCAGTACCATGCTGTCTTGATGATGACAGCTTTGTAATAGAGCTTGAAGTCCGGAATTGTGATGCCACCAACTTTGGCTTTCTTTTTCAATATTCCTTTGGCTATTTGAGGTCTTTTCTGGTTCCATATAAATTTTAGGATTATTTGTTACATTTCTTTGAAAAAAATGGATAGTACTTTGATAGGAATTGCATTAAATGTGTAGATTGCTTTAGGTAGCATAGACATTTTCACAATATTTATTCTTCCAATCCAGGAGCATGGAACATTTTTCCATTTCTTTGTGTCTTCCTCAATTTCTTTCATGAGTACTTTATAGTTTTCTGTGTATAGATTCTTAGTCTCTTTGGTTAGGTTTATTCCTAGGTATCTTATAGTTTTGGGTGCAATTGTAAATGGGATGGACTCCTTAATTTCTCTTTCTTCTGTCTTGTTGTTGGTGTAGAGAAATGCAACGGATTTCTGTGCATTGATTTTATATCCTGACACTTTACTGAATTCCTGTACAAGTTCTAGCAGTTTTGGAGTGGAGTCTTTTGAGTTTTCCACATATAGTATCATATCATCTGCAAAGAGTGATAGTTTGACTTCTTCTTTGCCAATTTGGATGCCTTTAATTTCCTTTTGTTGTCTGATTGCTGAGGCTAGGACTTCTAGTACTATGTTGAATAGCAGTGGTGATAACGGACATCCCTGCCGTGTTCCTGACCTTAGCGGAAAAGCTTTCAGTTTTTCTCCATTGAGAATGATATTTGCAGTGGGTTTTTCATAGATGGCTTTGATAATATTGAGGTATGTGCCGTCTATCCCTACACTTTGAAGAGTTTTGATCAGGAAGGGATGCTGTACTTTGTCAAATGCTTTTTCAGCATCTATGGAGAGTATCATATGGTTCTTGTTCTTTCTTTTATTAATGTGTTGTATCACATTGATTGATTTGCGGATGTTGAACCAGCCTTGCAGCCCTGGAATAAATCCCACTTGGTCGTGGTGAATAATCCTTTTAATGTACTGTTGAATCCTATTGGCTAGTATTTTGGCGAGAATTTTTGCATCTGTGTTCATCAAGGATATTGGTCTGTAGTTCTCTTTTTTGTTGGGATCCTTGTCTGGTTTTGGGATCAAGGTGATGCTGGCCTCATAAAATGAGTTTGGAAGTTTTCCTTCTATTGCTATTTTTTGGAACAGTTTCAGGAGAATAGGAGTTAGTTCTTCTTTAAATGTTTGGTAGAATTCCCCCGGGAAGCCGTCTGGCCCTGGGCTTTTGTTTGTTTGGAAATTTTTGATGACTGTTTCAATCTCCTTACTGGTTATGGGTCTGTTGAGGCTTTCTATTTCTTCCTGGTTCAGTTGTGGTAGTTTATATGTCTCTAGGAATGCATCCATTTCTTCCAGATTGTCAAATTTGTTGG
This sequence comes from Lutra lutra, assembly GCF_902655055.1. Lineage (NCBI taxonomy): Eukaryota > Metazoa > Chordata > Mammalia > Carnivora > Mustelidae > Lutra > Lutra lutra. Next base: position 19,339,258 of record NC_062283.1, on the reverse strand, counting down.
CGTAGAGTTGCTCATAATATGTTCTTATAATTGTCTATATTTCTTTGGTGTTCGTTGTGATCTCTCCTCTTTCATACATGATTTTATATATTTGGGTCCTTTCTCTTTTCTTTTTGATAAGTGTGGCCAGGGGTTTATCAATCTTATTAATTCTTTCAAAGAATCACCTCCTAGTTTCGTTGATTTGTTCTATTGTTTTTCGGTTTCTATTTCATTGATTTCTGCTCTGATCTTTATGATTTCTCTTCTCCTGCTGGGTTTAGGGTTTCTTTCTTGTTCTTTCTCCAGCTCCTTTAGGTGTAGGGTTAGGTTGTGTACCTGAGACCTTTCTTGTTTCTTGAGAAAGGCTTGTACCGCTATATATTTTCCTCTCAGGACTGCCTTTGTTGTGTCCCACAGATTTTGAACCGTTGTGTTTTCATTATCATTTGTTTCCATGAATTTTTTCAATTCTTCTTTAATTTCCTGGTTGACCCATTCATTCTTTAGAAGGATGCTGTTTAGTCTCCATGTATTTGGGTTCTTTCCAAATTTCCTCTTGTGATTGAGTTCTAGCTTCAGAGCATTGTGGTCTGAAAATATGCAGGGAATGATTCCAATCTTTTGATAACGGTTGAGACCTGATTTAGGACCAAGAATGTGATCTATTCTGGAGAATGTTCCATGTGCACTAGAGAAGAATGTGTATTCTGTTGCTTTGGGATGAAAAGTTCTGAATATATCTGTGATGTCCATCTGGTCCAGTGTGTCATTTAAGGCCTTGATTTCCTTGTTGATCTTTTGCTTGGATGATCTGTCCATTTCAGTGAGGGGAGTGTTAAAGTCCCCTACTATTATTGGATTATTGTCGATATGTTTCTTTGATTTTGTTATTAATTGGTTTATATAGTTGGCTGCTCCCACGTTAGGGGCATAGATATTTAAAATTGTTAGATCTTCTTGTTGGATAGTTCCTTTGAGTATGATATAGTGTCCTTCCTCATCTCTTATTGTAGTCTTTGGCTTAAAATCTAATTGATCTGATATAAGGGTTGCCACTCCTGCTTTCTTCTGATGTCCATTAGCATGGTAAATTCTTTTCCACCCCCTCACTTTAAATCTGGAGGTGTCTTCGGGTTTAAGGTGAGTTTCTTGTAGGCAACATATAGATGGGTTTTGTTTTTTTATCCATTCTTGTGTCTTTTGATTGGGGCATTTAGCCCATTAACATTCAGGGTAAGTATTGAGATATGTGAATTTAGTGCGATTGTATTGCCTATAAGGTGACTGTTATTGTATATTGTCTCTGTTTCTTTCTGATCTACTACTTTTAGGGTCTCTCTTTGCTTAGAGTACCCCTTTCAATATTTCCTGTAGAGCTGGTTTGGTATTTGCAAATTCTTTCAGTTTTTGTTTGTCCTGGAAGCTTTTAATCTCTCCTTCTATTTTCAATGATAGCCTAGCTGGATATAGTATTCTTGGCTGCATGTTTTTCTCGTTTAGTACTCTGAATATATCATGCCAGCTCTTTCTGACCTGCCAGGTCTCTGTGGATAAGTCTCCTGCCAATCTAATATTTTTACCATTGTACGTTACAGACTTCTTTTCCCGGGCTGCTTTCAGGATCTTCTCTTTGTCACTAAGACTTGTCAATTTTACTATTAGGTGACGGGGTGTGGACCTATTCTTATTGATCTTGAGGGGGGTTCTCTGAACCTCCTGGATTTTGATGCTTGTTCCCTTTGCCATATTGGGGAAATTCTCTCCAATAAACCTTCTGCTCCCCTCTCTGTTTCCTCTTCATCTGGAATCCCAATTATTCTAATGTTGTTTCGTCTTATGGTGTCACTTATCTCTCGAATTCTCCCCTCGTGATCCAGTAGTTGTTTGTCCCTCTTTTGCTCAGCTTCTTTTTTCTCTGTCATTTGGTCTTCTATATTGCTAATTCTTTCTTCTGCCTCATTTATTCTAGCAGTCAGAGCCTCCATTTTTGTTTGCACCTCATTAATAGCTTTTTTGATTTCAACTTGGTTAGATTTTAGTTCTTTTATTTCTCCAGAAAGGGCTTTTATATCTCCCGAGAGGGTTTCTCTAATATCTTCTATGCCTTTTTCGAGCCCGGCTAGAACCTTGAGAATCGTCATTCTGAACTCTGGATCTGACATATTACCAATGTCTGTATTGATTAGGTCCCTAGCCTTTGGTACTGCCTCTTGTTCTTTTTTTTGTGGTGAATTTTTCCTCCTTGTCATTTTGTCCAGATAAGAGTAATGAAGGAGCAAGTAAAATACTAAAAGGGTGGCAACAACCCCAGGAAAATATGCTTTAGCCAAATCAGAAGAGATCCTAAATCGTGAGGGGGGAGAAAGGGGATAAAAAGAGGTTCAGAAAGAAAGAAAAAAAATTAAAAAAAGAAAACCAATAAAGAAAAAGTATAAAAAGGAAAAAAAATATATATATTAGATAAACTAGTTAAAAAATGTTAAAAAAGAAAAGGGTAAAATTTAAAAAAATTTAGCAGAAGAAGAAAAAAAATTGAAAAAGAAAAAAAATTAAATTAACTGCAAGGCTAAAGAATCATGGGGAGAAAGCCAGGAGTTCCGTGCTTTGCTTTCTCCTCCTTTGGAATTCTGCTGCTCTCCTTGGTATTGAAACTACACTCCTTGGTAGGTGAACTTGGTCCTGGCTGGGATTCTTGCTGATCTTCTCAGGGAGGGGCCTGTTGTAGTGATTCTCAAGCGTCTTTGCCCCAGGCGGAGTTGCACCGCCCTTACCCAGGCCGGGCTGAGTAATCCGCTCAGGTTTGCTTTCGGGAGCTTTTGTTCCCTGAGCGCTTTCCGTAGAGTTCCGGAGGGTGGCAATGAAGATGGAGGCCTCCCGGTGTCCGGCCCGGAGGAGCCGAGAGCCCGGGGCCCCACTCCTCAGTGCGCCCCCAGAGAACAGCGCCCAATGACTCCTGCCACCCTGGCCTCCGGCCGCGCTCCGAGCTGACTGAGCCTGCAACGGGTTCAAGGTAACCCCGAGCTGAGAGTCACTCCTCGGCTCTGTCTCTGTAGCCGGCTTCCCCGTTCTAATACCGGTAAGCTCTGCGACACTCAGACACCCCGATCCTTCTGTGACCCTGCGGGACCGGAGGCCACGCTGACCCCGGGCGGGCTTCACCCCGGTTAAGCCTCTGGAGCGATGTCCCTCAGCAGAACAGACTTTTAAAAGTCCCGATTTTGTGCTCCGTTGCTCCGCCACTCGCCGGGAGCCGGTCCCTCCCCCCGCGGTCTATCTTCCCGTGGCTTTGGATTCACTTCTCCGCCAGTCCTACCTTGCAGAATGTGGTTGATTTTCTGTTTCTAGAGTTGCTGTTCTTCTTCTCTTCGATCTCCCGTTGGATTTGTAGGTGTTTGTAATCTTTAGATAAGCTATTTAGCTGATCTCCCGCTACCTGAAATAGTCTCAGCCTGCTACTTCACCGCCATCTTGACTCCTCTTGAGTTATGATTTTTAAGACAGTGAAAGATATGCCACAGTGAAAAGGTTTGTAGTCATAAATCAGTGTTGGTCTATTGCATAACTTTCCTATCTAAATTTGGTTTAGAACTAATGAGTTTGTAATGGTAACGGTCTGAAATAAAGGAAGTGAAATGCTGATTCACTTTGAATCAACAAACGTTGCTTGAATATTTTGGAGTAGTAACTGATTCCTTTCCAGAACTCTGCCTCATGCGTTTTATTTCAGATACTCATTGTAACGAGTAGCACAATCCATTAAAATTATGAATTTTAGTGAAAATGATGGCTTTCATAACAAACATATATTTTACTTGCAGTACTTCTGATTGTTTTCAATTGTGTATCAAATGTTTGAGTTAAGACAATGAAGATAACAATGCTGTTTTATTTTTCATTTTATTTTATTTTACTTCTTTTCAGTGTTCCAGCATTCATTGTTTATGCACCACACCCAATGCTCCATGCAATACATGTCCTCCATAATACCCACCACCAGGCTCACTCAAACCCCCACACTGCTCCCCTCCAAAATCCTCAGTTTGTTTCTCAGAGTCCACAGTCTCTTATGGTTTGTCTCCCCCTCCAATTTCCCTCAACTCACTTCTCTGCTCCATCTCCCCATGTCCTCCGTGTTATTCCTTATGTTCCACAAGTAAGTGAATATGATATGATATGATATGATATGATACTTGATACTTGACTCTCTCTGCCTCTTTTATTTCACTCAGCATAATCTCTTCCAGTCCCATCCACATTGATACAAAATTAGGGTATTCATCCTTTCTGATGGAGGCATAGTACTCCATTGTATATATGGACCACATCTTCTTTTTCCATTCATCCGTTGAAGGCCATCTTGGTTCTTTCCACAGTTTGGTGACCATGGCCATTGCTGCTATGAACACTGGGGTACAGACGGCCCTTCTTTTCACTATATCACTATCTTTGGGGTAAATACCCAGTGGTGCAATTGCAGGGTCATAGGGAAGCTCTATTTTTAATTTCTCAAGGAATCTCCACATTGTTTTCCAAAGTGGCTGCACCAACTTGCATTCCCACCAACAGTGTAAGAGGGTTCCCCTTTCTTCACATCCTCTCCAACACATGTTGTTTAATATCTTGTTAATTTTGGCCATTCTAACTGGTGTAAGGTGGTATCTCAATGTGGTTTTGATTTGAATCTCCCTGATGGTTAATGATGATGAACATTTTTTCATGTGTCTGATAGCCATTTGTATGTCTTCCTTGGAGAATTGTCTGATCATGTCTTCTGCCCATTTTGTGATGTGATTCTCTGTTTTGTGTGTGTTGAGTTTGAGGAGTTCTTTATAGATCTTGGATATCAGCCCTTTGTCTGTAGTGTCATTTGTGAATATTTTCTCCCATTCCGTGGGTTGCCTCTTTGTTTTGTTGACTGTTTCCTTTGCTGTGCAGAAGCTTTTGATCTTGATGAAGTCCCAAAAGTTCATTTTCACTTTTGTTTCCTTTTCCTTTGGAAACATATCTTGAAAGAAGTTGCTATGGCCGATGCCGAAGAGATTACTGCCTTTGTTCTCCTCTAGGATTTTGATAGCTTCTTGCCTCACATTGAGGTCTTTTATCCATTTCGAGTTATCTTTGTGTGTGGTGTAAGAGAATGGTTGGTTTCATTCTTCTACATGTAGCTGTCCAATTTTCCCAGCACCATTTATTGAAGAGACTGTCTTTTTTCCACTGTATATTTTTTCTGTTTTGTCGAAGATTTTTGACCAGAGAATTGAGGGTCCATATCTGGGCTCTCTACTCTGTTCCACTGGTCTATGTGTCTGTTTTTATGCCAGTACCATGCTGTCTTGGTGATCACAGCTTTGTAGTAAAGTTTGAAACCAGGCAACACGATACCCCCAGTTTTGTTTTTCTTTTTCAACATTTCCTTAACAATGCAGGTGGTTTTATGAGTTTTGTGGGGTCCCTAATATTTAGTTACTTTAATCCTTTCTGGAAATTTTGGCTTGACACGGCTTTATGATTATTATGGTTACCAAGAAGAAATGTCCCAGAAAGACATTATTTTATCAAGGTAGACTATGTGATTTGCAAAATCAAAATAAATAAATATAAAAATAAAACCACTGAAGACAACAGATATATTTAAAAATTGTTCTTTATTACAGAAGTCTTGTTTGCTAGTATAGATGGTGCCCACATTTCAGAAAATTAAAACTGGTTTCCAGTGTTTTGTTGTGTCATTTTAGATTTTCTTATCTGTAGCTATATATAGTTTACTAATCACTTGGAAATGGGGTGTCCATTTAAGATAGGAGCCACCCCACTTTATCAACTCTTAGAGAGATGAATCTTTAAAGATGAGAGAAATAATAGTGGGGAGAGAGCAGAGGCTGGAAAAATAATCTCGCACTTTCTATATTAGTTTCCAGATATCATTCCCAAATAGCTCTTTGAGACCTCAATTTATTGAACCTAATGGAGATAAGAGATGGAATGGTGAGACTGATAATGATTATAATGTGCCACTTCAGGAGGTCATGGGCTTGGTTAATTCCCTTCCAAAGGGACAGAAGGAAGAAGGATGGGAGAAGGGTGAGTGCAGCCATTCAGCCCCTCACTTTTAAGCTAACTGGGAACTGTTTCTAATGAATGTCCCTGCCTCCATCAAGGGCATTTCTTCCATTTAACGAGCACGCGGGAAGCAGACATTGCTCAAGTACAAGGGTTCAGTTTGCAGTGAGCCACAAATCACATTTCATTTATCAGGCCCTACAGATGACAGGATATCATCGAGTCCCTGGAGAGCCATATTCATTAAAAAGAAATCTTAAGTAATTACAACAATTAATTGACTTGAAACAGTTTCTGGTGGATAAGGTTTACATAATTCATTTGCCAGACAAAACAAGCCTGATCAGGTCTGGGAACATGCTATTTTGGAGCAACCCTCCATCCAAAACCGTGTGGTCCCAGAAAGGGGCTTGTCAACTAGGGCCCTCCCTCCTCCACTTTTTTGGGGGAAAGGAAATGGAAATATCTAAAATGAGAAATGGGAACCTAATAGGATCTGACAGACTCTATTTTGGGTCCATAAAATGGTTCTGTAGCACTTCTTTACTTACTGTTGTTACTAAAACTGATTAATGAGAAATGAAAATGGGTTGTATTAATCAAGAAGTCTCTGTGTCTACAGTCTTGAGGAGGTTTAGATGGACCCAAGGCAAGGCCTTCCTAAAAGGTATGCAATCATTTAGGATAAGGTCAAGGTCCAGTCCAAGAACTACATTATGCCCAAAGTTACTTTCATGAGCAACTACTTTTGTCAAATTAATACTTTGCTGATATTTTCAGGGGTTAGTCATAAATTCTTTAGTGCTAAGTTTTTAAAATGTGGGGTTTATGATTAAATTTGGAGAGGGACACTGCTGGAGAGCTATGGCAAATAATTTCTTTTAGGTGTTGTGAAATAGGATATTCCAACCACCTGGCAACACCTGCAAGTAAGTAACTGTATTATCGGGCTCTGTTACACCAGCACTCAATTTTGGAGACATGATTTAGAGAGCACAACAATTATCTTCTAATACAGTTCCAGTGTTCCTTGTTGGGCTGGTAGGAGAATGGATGATCATAATTCTTCAGAAAAGAAGGAGAAAACCATATGCTATAGACTCTTTGAGATGCTCTATTTTATTTCATGGCTCCAGGGGGAGTCTAAGGCTTTTAGGACTCACAGAGATAGCCTCACTCGAAGGGCTACACATTGGGCAGTCTCTTGACCCAAGAGTGATAGTCTCTAAAGTTTCATTCTCTCCAATCAAGCCACGTACAGGCTGCTTCAATATCATCTGGAATCTTGTTGAATATATAAATGTAGGGTTCAGGACTGAGACACTGAATCAGTATTTTTAGGAGGTAAGGCCTGGGCTTCTGTCGTTTTAACAGACATCCCAAAACACAATGACCATCTGTGAGATTCAGATTCTTTGAAAAGCTTATGGAGTGAATTTCAGTTTATTGGTATTTTTTTAAATTACTCTTTCTTCTGTATTGGTCAGTGTTTTCAGAGAAACAGAAGCAATAGGATATATACATAATTATAAATATAAATATTTATATTTATATTGACATAGATACATTTATTTATTATGAAGAATTAGTTATGTGATTAAGGAGGCTGAGAAGTCCCAGTATCTGCCATCTGTAAGCTAGAGATCCAGGAAAACAGGTGGTTGTAATTCAGTTCAAGTCTGAAGGCCTGAGAACCAGGGGAGCCAATGGTGTAAGTACCAGTTCAAGGGCAGGAGAAGATGAGAAGAGATGTCTAGTTCAGCATTGATGAAAAATTGGATGAACTCCTTTCCTCACCCTTTGTTCTGTTGAGCCCTCAAAGGATTGCATGTTGCCCACCCAGGGATCAGGATCAGATACACCCCAAAACTGTGTTTAATCTGGGCACTGAGGGCCAGTCAGGTTGACACATAAAATTAGCTATCATCTTTTCCAAGATTTTCCCTATCCTCATTTGTGCCAATTTGCGGAGCACAACAAATAACACGGAGGACATGGGGAGATGGAGAGGAGAAGGGAGTTGAGGGAAATTGGAAGGGGAAGTGAACCATGAGAGAATACGGACTCTGAAAAACAATCTGAGGGTTTTGAAGGGGCGGGGGTGGTGGTGGTGGGAGGTTGGGGGAGCCAGGTGGTGGGTATTATGCATTGCACGGAACACTGGGTGTGGTGCAAAAACAATGAATTCTGTTATGCTGAAAAGAAATTAAAAAAAAAAAGACATTAGCTATTAAAGTGCAAATACTCTGGTTGGAGATTACCTACGCTCTGTTAGCTATAAATCTGAAGGGGGCAGGGGGATTAGCATGGAGCTCCAGGATAAACTGCTGCAGACTTGAGGACTTCTAGGGTGGCTGGGGTTAGGCTGTGATGACATCACATTTGTTTTCATGGTCCTTCTTCCTCCACAATCCTGGAGACGTGAGCATTTCTCTAAGTAAATGTGTGATCTGTGCCCCTGAAGAAATGGAGTGGCTTACAAGGAACAGAATGTGTGCATCACAGTTTGAGTAAACTCAGCAATTCATTTATAAAGTTTTTCATAATTTTTAGCAGACTCTCCAATGCTTTGAACGGTTGAGGAGTATTTATTAACATAGCATGCGTAAGAGCCAGCATCAAGGATTTCAGTCTTCCAAACAAGAAAATTAGAAAGCATGTCTTGTTCCCACTGAGACAGAGTAAGAGCAAAGGCTATTAGGACAACTCATCTCCTAGAATATTAAAAACACCCTAACAGGCTTCTCCAGGTTGTAAGAAGAGGGACCCACCAGAGCAGGGAGTGAAGAACAGCTGTGTGGTAGCGCGGCTCTCTGACAGGTGTGTGGTGAGCTTGTTACAACTCATGAAGGCAGAAATTAAAATGAGGAAAAATGGAAACAGAAATGCTTCTCATAAGGCCCATGACTCCCACTCTCAGAGCATGTCTCTCAACTTTAGACTCAGAGGAGAAAAATGGAGAAAAGAAGAGGGAAAGAAAGTCTATAGAAGCTCTAGAGTGCCTTTCACCTGCCTTTCACCTTTCACAATTAGGACACTAATTCCTCTAATAGAAAAATGCGCGATTTCTCTTTATTAGCCTCATCTCAAACAGTGATGATAGAGGAAGCTGCAGTAATCCTCAAATCGTTTTTGACCCTGACAACTATCTAAAGGATATGTTCTTCTGGCACAAGATGCACCTGCGGGAGCATGAAATCCCTCAACCCAAATCTATCAGTACTTGTTCCGGTTTACGTGTTCGTAGGTGACAAATTATCCTAAAACTTAAAACAACCACCATTATCTTGTACCTCATGATTTTGTGGGTCAGGAATTGCAGCAGGGTTCAGTTGGATGGTTCCTCCATCCCACAGGGCATCAAACATGATCACTTGGTGATGCATTCCTTTTTAGCTGGGCTGGTCTGGAGGATCCGAGACAGAGTCACTCACAGGTCAGGTACATTGGCGGTGTGGTGGGCCCCCAAAGATATCCAGGTCTTAATCCCTGGGACCTGCAAACAATACCTTGTATGGCAAAGGCACTTTGCAGGTGTGATTCGGTTAAAAATCTCAACATGGGGAGATTATCCCAAGTTATCCAGATGGGCTCTACCTGTAATCAGAACTGTCCTGATACAAGGGATGGAGATTTGACTACAGAAGAAGAAGGTCCTATGACAATTGAAGCAAGCCACAGCATTGCTGGCTTTATAGCTGGAGGAAGGGGGCCAAGAATCAAGGAATGACCTGGATGTGGTTCTCGAAGCTGGGAAAGGCTCCTCTGGAGCCTCTGGAGGGAGTGAGACCCTGCTGACACCTTGATTGTGGCTCTATGAAACTGACTTTGGGCTTCTGACTCCAGAACTGTAAGAAAATAAATGTGTGTTGCTTTAAGCGACCACCTTAGGTACAGCATCCATAAGAAACTAAGAGCAGGGGTGGCTAGAAGACTGGACTGACGTGACACTACTGAACAGAGTGTCTGCTACGGCCCCTCCAGCCTGGGAGCTGCTCACAGAACTTACATGCTGGCTCCAAAGAGTCTTCCGAGAGAGGGGTGGAAGCTTCCAGTTTCTTAAGGCTTAAGGCATAGACCCACGTCTCCAAGGGAGGATTATCAAAGACTTTGGGGCTATTTTAGGAAAGAATGTTTTGACGACTCATGTCCTGCTGATTATGGATCACAGCATCATGTTTTCTATGTTTATTCAATCTGGTGACTCTCAAAGTCCTAGTTCTGTGGAAGATCCAATCATTTATCAGTCCGACATACAAAACAGAGGGATTCCTTATGGAATCCAAGGTCACATTGACTTGTCATCCTAAAAGAGGCTGAGAAAATGAGCTGGGTTTTCATAGAACATACCTTCACTCATTCATTTATAATTTTTCTGCAAAATTTGCTAGAACACAGACATTGTGTCAGCCACGGGGACTGGTCATGTAGAAGGTGCCATGGCCAAATGGACAAATCTTCATTGCAAGACTGGTTTCCAAAAGGGAGCTTGGATTTCTCTCCTCTGTGGTTTGAGCATATTGACTGGAAAGAACTATGCAGAATGTACTGCAGCTTCTTAGAAAATACTAGTGTCATGTCTACTTCCTACCTAAGCTATTGCATAGATAAATGTTCAGAGCACTTCAGGCACTTTCCCACACATTATTTCTTTTGAACCTCATAACGTCCCATCTCTCAGTTTATTATTTCTAATAACAGGAAACTGAGGCTGAGAAAAGTTACCTAGCTAAGTAAATGATCCTGCCAAGGCTGAGAGAAGATTTCTGGGGATAGATACCTGGTATAAGTGCACAGAGACGTGGATTCCTTACACATTTCTTGTACCCTTTTTGTCAGCATCAGAGAAGCATCCTGATTTCCCACAACTGGCTGGTTTGACAGGGGTTCATGTGTCTGAGTATCTGGAGTCGAGATAGGTCAGAGATAGGGGTCCTTGGATCAGCTTCATGCAATGGGCAAGGGCTGATGTGTTGAACTTCCTTAGAAGACACTTTCCTATTTTTTGCTACAGTAGAGAAAAATTCAATCAGCCCAGTAAGGGACCTGTATGTTGGTCATGAGAACAGATCGGTTGCTCTCCCCAGGGCTGGAGCTCTGTTAGCTTTCCATCTCTCCAAAGAGATGTTTGGGTGTGTATAGAAGTCCACGAAAAGTGCTACATCAACATTTCTCTTGAGGCTTTTAAGAAATCATAACAATAATAAAGTTGAAACTCCTCATACAACAACTGAGAGCTCTGGGGGTAAAGGGTTATTTTGCAGGTATAAACTTGTGAGAGTACTATTCTCATATGGGAATGATGGTGGGACATTCAGGACTCTTAGCTGAGTCCTAAGTCATTTTGTGGTGGGAAGGATTTCCAGGGTCCTGGGTGGTTGTAATCTCCATCTGTTTCTCTCTATTAGAGCTGGCTATATGCCAGGCACTGTACTCGGTCCTTTATTTATAATTTTTCTTTGGGCTTAAAAGACGTATTTCCTCCAATATTCCTTTCAAGGAATGTATCTCACAATTCTCCTGTGGCTAGTGACCCACTTTACTGAGGGCTGCTGAGCATCATACGACACAACATAATGAGAGAAATTTTGTAAAAAGGAGGTGGATTTTGAGTTATAATATTTTAGAATCAATTTTCTTACTAGAATTGAAGATTTAGAAGCAGCTAAGGCATTGCTAAACTTCACACTTCTTATATTATGGACTTTACAAAGAAACCTGACAAATGGGCTGCAGAGTGGTCTTGCCACCAACCAAGAAAATGGAAAAGAAGAAATATGTTTGAAAGTTACTAGATGCAGCAAACACTGCCTCCAGAAGAAAACAGGAAGAAACATGTGTCATGAGTAGGATTTGGTTCAGATTGTGTGTGCCAGAAAACCTAAAATGATGGTGTCTTATTCAAGGTAGGTGTTTATCTTTTCTCTCTGAGGAAGGAGGCCTGGGGTAGATGGTGGGTTCTGGTTTGATCTCTCTTAATTGCCAGGGATCCAGCTTGCTCACTCTCATTGATCCACTGTCCTCGGTCTGATGTTCCATGATATAGGAAACCTTCCTGAACTCCAGACAATGTAGCTGCGTTTTCTCTACCAGGAAGCATAAAGGAAAACAAAAGCATCAAAAGACACAAACCAGCTATATTTTAGGGAGCTTCCTAGAAGCTATTACTCATATCACCCCTTTTGTGTCCAGCATAAGAACAGTAAGGGACTGAATCCTTAATCTGGGAAAAAATATGCCTTGCTAAGAAGGGAAGGCTTCCATTCTTAAGGAAGACAGGGAAAACCAGTAGTGGCATAGAATACTGGAAGTTAGGGAAAATGCATCTGGAAGAAGTGATAAGAACATAGGGGTCAGAAAAAAGAATGATCTGGTTTCCAACTGGATTTCAGTATATGATACAAACACACTGAAATTAACAAGTCATGCCCTCCTTTTCCAAAATCACATTGAAATCAATTCTAGTACATGTATTATAAAACTATTTTTCTTGTCCTTAATTTTTTCTGGTAAAATTGGGATGTATCTTAACGTTCACTTGTGTCTTTTATTTACAATTTAGGAAAAGATGGTAAATGTCTCATTGAATTTACTACCTCATATCTACGAAGTAGATAACATTATCCTCACAATTCAGAATGGTTGTTCAAGTTCAGAGACACGTCTGAAATCCAGATGTGTCTGGCTTCAAAATTCATGTTGCCACTTCAAAATACTTCATGCTTCCTCAAAATACACAAAAACTTTTGGACTTCAGGAAATAACCTTGATGTGAGAGGCTTTATCCTGCTTCTCCTGCACTACAACAGTGCTTCGTGGTAGATAGAGGTAATTTAACATGAAGTAAGTGATATTTGTGTAATATAAAGAAAAACTGATGTCCTGGTTAGAGAATTTGGTGTGACTATAACAGGTAGTAGCTAGGGCTCTGGGGTCCTTTCTCTAGCATTGCGTTGCTTTCACAACGGTTACAAACTATCTCCCAGCTGAGTTTACGTTACAGCCCGGTGGGCACCCAGTGTAAGCAATCCAAATGGGATTTCTAAGCATACAAATACTATAGCAGATCCTCGTATGCAGAACAAGGGTGAGAAATAATCTTGGATCATTTGTAAATTGAAGAGGGGAAAAATCCCCATGTAGAAACAGCTTGGTTTAGTGTTAGAAGAATTTATTTTTTAAAGACGATACTTGAGGAAATTTGAGTAACAGAATGTTACCGGGTGTTAGTTAGGTGCAGTGTTGGAGTCCAAATGTCTCCTAGAAGACAAGTATTATCCTTTATCAGCGTCCTAGATATTCACATGGCTGAGTCTTAAACTCAGGGAATGGCTAACAGCTGTTAGAGTCCAGATTTCATCTCAAGAGTAGACTTGAGTATTGTCATGAGAGGTGTATATGTATATAGCCAGAGGTTTTTCCATAATTCCTTCCTTGTATGGCCTAACGATACCTAACGATATGGAAGTAAATTTGAAGGAAGTATGTCTATATGGCTTTGATACGATTTGACAGACTAATTGCACTGAGTCATCTTGGTTTTCTGGAGCTACCTCAAGACATCTGAAAAGCTCCCTGACCCACAGCCAGCTCTCCTGGTATAGTCAGAGGCTTTTAAACAGTTATTAGGTCTGAGCCAAAAACAGTGGTGTGGTTTAAAATACCAGGGTGTCAGACTTCATGGTTTGGGAACAAGAGTTATTAAAATCAAACGCTACCTTCTACACCAGAGGAAAAGGAAGTCGGTTGGATTTGGGCACGTTTTTGGAAATCTGGTAAATTCTCCCATTGGTATCTAAATACTAAGTGAAATTAACCTCCGAATCCCATAAGGTCCTAGAGAAATCATCTGTCCCCAAATCAGTGACTTGCTCTCATGAGTACTTTGGGACTTATTGTCAGGTACAATCTCAGGACATATAAAAATACAACTGCTGTGTATTATTGAGTTCACCTTTAAAATAGATTCAAAGACCAGTTTCTTTGCTACTTCTTTCCCGTGTCTTGAGTTATGATATTGATGGTTTATCATCGAGGAAGGAGCATTGAATATTTAAGGAGCATTTTTCCACCTTACCTGAGGTATGATTTGATTGACAAATAAAACTTGTGCACATTTAAACTGTGCCGTATGATGTTTTGCTATACTTAAACATTGTCAAGTGATCACCACAATAAAGCTAATTAACACACGCATCACATCACATAGTTGCCATTTTATTTATTTGTTTATTTATTTATTTATTTATTTTGGTAGTGAGAAAACTTGAGGTCTGTTCTCTTAGCAAATTTTAGGTAATAATACATTATTATTAACTATGGTAATATATAAGTTAGGGTTCTCGAGAGAAACAGAACTAATAGGACATAGAGAGAGATTATATATGAAGGGAGATTTATTATAGGAATTGTCTTTTACACAGTTAAGGAGGCTAAGTCCCACCATCTGTTGTCTGCAAGCTGGAGAGCCAGGAAAGCAGGTGGCATAATTGAGCCCGGTCTGAAGGCCTCTAGGTCAAGGTAGCTGATGGTGTAACTCCCATCCCCACATCAAAGTCCTGAGAGTCAGAGGGTTGCTGGCATAAGTCCCAGAGTCCAAAGACCCAAGAACCTGAATCTCTGGTGGCCAAGGGCAGAAGAAGATGGATATCCCATCACAAGAAGAGAGAATGAATTTACATTGCCTTCACCTTTTTGTTCCATTTGGGCCTCCAAAATTGGGGGATGCCTACCCACATTGCTGAGGGTGAATCTCTTCATGTAGTCTACTGAATCAAGTGCAAATCTCTTTCAGAAACACCCAAATGGGCACACCTAGAAATAATGTTTGACCAGCTACTTGGGCCCCCCTTAGGCCATTTGAGTTGATGCAGAAAATTAACCATCATGGTGACCATGCTGTACATTAGGTTTCCAGAAATTATTCATCTTATAACTGAAAGTTTGTACCCTTTGACCAACATCTCCCCATTCCTCCCACTTTCTCAATCCATTGTAACCACCATTCTGTTCTCTGCTTCTTTGAGTTAGGATTTTTTAGATTCCACGTATAAGTGACATAGTATAGTATTTGTCTTTTTATGTCTTGCTTATTTTACTTAGCATAATGTGGTTCAGGCTCATCCATGTTGTCACAAATGGCAAGTTTTCCTTCTTTTTTGAAGCTGAACATATACACCACATTTTCTTTATTCATTCATCTGCTAATGAACACTTAGGTTGTTTCCATATCTCTGCTGTCTTGAATAATGCAGCAAAAAACATGACAGTACAGATATCTCTTTGAGATAGTGATTTCATTTCCTTTGGACATAGCCAGAAATAGGTTTTCTGGATCATATGCTAGTACTATTTTTTTCAAAAGATTTTATTTATTTGACAGAGGGATATAAAGGGAGAGCACAAGTAGGCAGAGTGGCAGGCAGAGGGAGAGAGAGAACCAGGCTCTCCACTGAGCAGGGAGTCGAAGTGGGGCTTGATCCCAGGACTTTGGGATCATGACCTGAGCCGAAGGCAGATGCTTAACTGACAGAGCCACCCAGGTGCCCCTGCTAGTACTATTTTTTTTTAAGATTTTGTGGAAATTCTGTACTGTTTTTCATAATGGCTGTACCAGTTTACATTTTCACCAATAGTGTAAAAGGGTTCATAAGGGGAATTTCTTAACTACAGAGGCAAGGAAATAGATTCTCTTTTCACTTAAGTACTAATGAATGTGAACTTCATGGCTGGAGAGGCACAAACTTCCCTAGGAAATATCTTTCTGGATTTATACAAGTTTGGGAATATCAAGACTCTCCATTAAAAGAACACCAGCCTCATTTATTCCTTATTTTGTGTTTCCCCTTCCTTTCGTCCTCCCTCCCACCCTCCCTCCCTCCCTCCCTTCCTTCCTTCCTTCCTTCCTTTCCTCCCTCCATCCCTTCTTTCTTTCTTTCCTTCTTCTTTCTTTCTTTGCATTCAGCACATTTGGTGTGCTTTCTACCATATTGGTCACTAGGATTCCAAGGAAAGAGAAAAACTATAGACAGCCTACTGCTTCTAGTGCAAGGAGTGTTTAGGATTTCCCATAGATCAAAGGATCAAAGCACTGTAAGTTGGCTTCAGAAGAGTTGTTCAAGGTGACATGAGAGTTGACCATAGGATTTCTCAAAGAACATAATATGAGTGGAGAGCTGAAGGAAGAGTGGGGAGGAGGGAGAAGAAAGGGAGAGGAAAGAGTATATTGAGGAGATGGGGTATGTGATGGGAAGAGGTCCCAAGTATTCTAGAAATGAAACAAGGGTTGTGTAGGTAGAGCAGAGATAGAGAGGGATATGTGGAGGGCTCTGGCATTTCCCCGTTTCTTCCCTTTCCCATTTCCCACAGCTGGGCCATCCTCAAGGTCATAGGTAAATCCAGATGCAGAGTAGGAAGTCAGAGCCTTCCTCATTTCAAAATATGTTTATATTCTTTGTTCATCTATCAATTTTAGACCCACCCACTTCTGCACTGTTCGGGTAGATGAAGACTTAGCTTCCTCACACTGCCTTTCATACCTCACTCTCCCTATTTCCCCAAAATGATTATAATCACCATTTATTACATCATTCATGATCATGAACTTTGTGGATATTGTTCATTGCTGAAGCTGCTGTATACTGTGGTTATTTTTTTTTTCCTTGCACAGTTTTTTGACTTTGCTCGAATTAATACTTTGCCTTTTTTCCTTATTGGCTTCATTCTATCCCTATTACTTTCCATCCAACTGAAAGGAAAAAAAAAAAACTAACAAAAACAAAACTCCTGCATTGAGAGCACATACATGTATGGCCACCAGCATTTTGGGAGAAGAGTGAGGCAAGGGTGTTGAGCGGCCCATTACTCACTCCATCTACTCTCTATCATCTTTCTCTTTTAGGATGGTATCCTTAGAGGCAGCATCTGGGGCCTCTCTGGGTGAATCTATTCAGACACTAAATCTGTTATTCCTGCCCTGTTGTGAAGAGCATTACAGGTGTTCTAGGTGCAAAGCAGTTTTCTTTCTTTTTTTTTTTTTTTTAAAGATTTTATTTATTTATTTGACAGAGATCACAAGTAGGCAGAGAGGCAGGCAGAGAGAGAGAGAGGAAGGGAAGCAGGCTCCCTGCTGAGCAAAGAGCCCGATGCGGGGCTCAATCCCAGGACCCTGATACCATGACCTGAGCCGAAGGCAGAGGCTTAACCCACTGAGCCACCCAGGCGCCCCAAAGCAGTTTTCTTCTATTCTGCTAAGTCAGTTACCAGCCTTCCACTCTCTTTTCAGCTTCCAAAAAGTTGGTTAAAATTGTTCATCTTATGATGCATCCTCTCCTGTTTTCTTTGTCCTGATAGGTTTGTGCCTGTTCTTTTCCCTTTCTCCTATTCTAGTGGCATTTCAGGAGAGAGCAGGGCTAAAACATGGGGCTAGTCCACCATGTTACCTGGAGTTCCCTGCGGTTTCACAGTCAGGTGTCCCCTGTGTGCAATTCTCATGCCCCCATTCAGACTTGAGACTAGTGGGGATCTCACTAGGGAGGGAGGGGATAGCTATCATGCTGGACACGAGCTCCCTGGGCCTTCCTGCCTGCCTTCCTCCTGTGGTTTGTTGTACCACACTCCAAAGTCTGGAGATGGGTCAGGAAGGATCGCAGAAGATTCTTACCCACTTGTGGTTTCTGGGGTTGCGTGCTCTGTGTCGTGGAAACAGGAATGAGACCAAAAGATAAGAATGCTTTTTTATTGCCTCTTAACCAAAACTTTAATAATAGACACCTCCTTCTATCCTGGCTTCTATCTCTCTGTGTCTAACTTCATTGAATCTGGACATTTGGAGTGTAGATGTTTATTGAAGAACTCAAAATCGCAGGTCAGTCCTCCGGCCTCCTGGGCAGCTCTACCCATTATTCCTGCGGTGCCCATCTCTGACTTCTATGATCCCAGACCCTCATCGGGTCGTGGATGAAGACCTGCCGAGGAAGCAGAGGGGTCTTGGAAAATGTGAATGCTTTTGCATCCTGAAATGAATGGAAACAAAAAGGGAACATTTTGGAAATATCTCTCTAGGAAAGGTCAGCAAGGGAAGAATCCAAATAAAGTATAAACTGGGACGTGCCTGCCTTCTCAGGCAGGTGATCACAAGCCTCATGGAGGTGGGGGTCATTTACGTTCCTCCAGGTTACTCAGCAACAGAGACCGTGAATAATAAAATGGAAGACATCCATCTTTTCAGAGGCTGTGCTCCTGGGTGTAGGGTCTGCCATGCCACAGAGCAGCTGGGAGTGAATCTTTGCAGCTGCAAAGAGGGATTTGTAATGGAAATGCTGACAGACCCTTAACCATGGCAGTGCTAGCAAGAGCTGTGATAATACAGTGAATAAGGTGAATGGGCTCGGCTTATCTCATTTCACAGCTGAGCTGTGTATTGCCAGATAAATCAAATCACGGTAAACGGCTTCATCTAATAAACTGGGTCAACATATAATGTATTTGTTCAGGTTCGCACTTTCATTGATTCTCATTTGATTTAAGAAGAGATATTTCAGCTCATGTTTGAATGTGTTTAGTATTCATCCCTCCTTCTGGAAGGAGAGGCCGAGAGGCAGAGACACATGGCCGGGATTTTTTTTTTTTTTTTCCTTTTAAATAAATTAAGTTTTGCGATTCTTGGAAATTCTTTTGCTTTCCATCTTTATGCATCAAAGCGGGGGCAGGGCATCAGGAGGACCACTTGGGGAGAAAGCCAAGAAGAAGCAGGAAAAAGAACTCCATCCCTTCATCTGCATTTCCCAATAATGTTTTAGTGATGTTTGCTAATGTATCATTCATTAACCATCAGCCACTATGAAAAACATAATCTATCTCGCAAAGTGGACATTATTATCGCATTAAATCATTTCACAATATACCTGAATGGTTCCACACGAGAGGCCTGGCCTGGCCAAGCTCAGATGCCTCCGGGGCAACTCCTCGGCAGTAATGAGATACGAGGTCTGTCTGTGATGAATACGATATTACTCGTGTCAGTGGTTGCGGACGGCACCCAGAATATTTCTTCTTACAGGTTTTTTTTTTTTTCTCCTTCCATAGCAAAGGAACTCAGGCAAAGCACTATTAACCCAGTAAATGAAGCTCTGAAGATCACAGAGTGTGTCCATTAGGAGACAAGACGGTGACTAATCCAATTTTTCTTGCAGGGAGAGATCCTGATGCTTTGGTAACATCTGGGGATGGCGGGCCCTGCATTACAGATGAGGCTCTGTGTTCTGTCCTCTCTGCTAGGCTTCCTTCTCTGCCTTTGTGTAAGAATGATTGTTGCGTTGTCTCCTCCTCTCCCTCAAACTCTTCTTTCCAAAAACCTCTTTGGAGGTGATTAAAAGAGAGTCCATGGCTGGTGGAAGAATTGGAAAAGGTGATGGGTGGGGAAGGAAGAGACAGCCAAATGGTCAGTCTTCCCAGTTCACATTTACAGGGCTGTTCCCAGATGCTTCAGGTCTGTGTAGTAGGCAGACTGGAATCTGCAAAAGGGAGAGGCCAGGGGGTGCCAGGGGCCATTGACTTTCCGCTCCTGTTAAAAGCACATTAAATAGTCTTGCTTCTAGGGAAATAATCCCTGTTTTTAATTCTCATAAGGGCATTTGCTTGCTTCCTTTATTCCTTGAAACACTGCAGGCATTTGTTTAAGATGTTGATGGATGAAAAGATTCCCATTGCCTCTTAGACAGCCATGGGAGAGCTATGGGATGAGTATCTCGGGGAGCTCGGTAACAATAGAAACAGAGAAGTGATTCTTTCCTTGACTCTCTTCTAAATCTTCCTCCCCTTCCTTTTCTTCAACAGTGTTCGTTACATGGCCACTTTATGCCATGGCTTGTGCAGGATACCCATGGTTCATGGCCTTGTCACTCCAACTAATAAATATAAAAAAATAAGAAGCCACATGAACTCACCTTTAGAATAACCACAAAGAAACTGTACTGATGCCCCAATTAAAATTGGGTTACAATCTGGCAACTGTCATATGTAACTAAATGTGATGTTTGATTTTTTAAATGACAACCTTGCATCATTGCTTCCCAAGAGAATATCAAAAATACATTCCTCTGAAGAGTAGCCTAGAGAGAGTCAGAAAATATATCTTTCCTCCCCAACCCCCCCGTGCATTTGTTTTCTGCAGTTAATCAATTCAGAAGGATTGGCTTAATTTTCCACACTGGAAAATACAGGTTGAAACACCCCCTTTGAAAGTCAAATTTATAATAGTTCACATTACTCTGGTATATCAGCTCAGGTGATGTGGAAAATGTAATTTTGAAAACATTTTGGCTTACTCGTGGTCTTTAGAAAGGACAGCGTAGTATGAGTCATGATTTTATATCTAAATGGATGTACTCTCAGCTTCTCTTCTCATACTGAAATGACTGTATAGATTTTATTAGTTTCAGTGAAATTTATTTACATTGATTGAAGGAATCAATCTCTCCCTACAAATCCCACCCTCCTTCTCCCTTGTTCCTCTTTCTGGTGTGTGTGTGTGTGTGAGTGCGTGTGCATGTGTGTTTTTCTCATTTGACTGGAAACTAGTTGATGGGACATTTTACTGACAATGTCCTTAATTAGTCAAACTATAGCAAGGAAATATTTGTTGCTACTTTTTTCCAGAAGGTGTATCTGGGTTCTTTGTGTTTATTTAACTTTTCTTCAATTTATAGGGCTTACTGTGAGTATATTCCCAATGTTGTATAACCAACACCATGATCTCCAGAACTTTTTTTTTTTTTATGTTCCCAGACTGAAACTCTATTCCCACGAAATATTAACTCCCCTTTCCTCCCTCCACCCAGGTAGTAATAGCCACCATTGTACTTTCTGTCTATGAATTTGAAGAATAATACAGTATCTATACTTTTGTGACTGGCTTATTTCATTTTAGTATTGTGTCTTCCAAGGTTCATTTGTGTTGTGGTTCATACCTGTTTTTAACAATATATTTATTTTCATATATGATCACTAACTAGAGACCAATAATCTGTTAGTGTTTTACTAGAATTGCTTCCTGAATTTAATGAAATGGAGTTGAATAACATTAAAATTATCAGCTTATATGTTTTCTGAAATACATTAATTCCCTTATTAGAGGAGTAGTACTTTTTGTTGGTCTCTGGGTCTTTTGGAATATGTTCTGTTTATCATAATTGCCCATACAATACCCATACAAGTTTTGAAAATGATCCGTTGATGTCTTTCAGCATTATTTCAAGTCATGTATCTGTTTTGGAGTCCCATATCTGCTCTTCAGTTTCAGTTTTTAAAAATTAAAAAAAAAATTTTAAAGATTTTATTTATTAGAGAGAGAGAGAGAGAGAGAGCATGAGTGGGGGGAGGGGCAGGGAGTCGGGGAGGAAAGGGAGAAGCAGGCTCCCTGCTGAGCAGGGAGCTGGATGTGGGACTCAAACCTAGGACTCTGGACCCTGAGATCATTATCTGAGCTGAAGGCAGATGCTTAACCCACTGAGCCACCCAGGTACCCCCAAATTTAACTCTTTTGTAGAACTATTTTAGGCAACCAGGATGTACTGTGTTGTGCCAGTCAGGGCTTTGGTCATGCCTCTGCCTACTTATCAGGTTAATGTTTCCATACCAATGGTCTTTTTGGACCAACATCTGGAGACTTATGTCTTAACCTGTGACAGTGACAAAATATTGTCTTGGGATCTTTTGCAAAAGTCACTTCTGCAGAAGCTGCTAGACGGGATGCTACTGAGATCTTGTGTAAGCTGCAAAACAGCAATGCTAGTGTGGTTTTGTCTTAGCTGTCCTAGCTCCCTGTTTTCTTGCTGGGGACCCTGGATCTGATCATCTGATTGTCCAACTAACTCTAGCAATTGCAAGAATTACCCAAATGTGATACAGAGACATGGAGTGAGAAAAAGCTGTGGGAGTAATGGTGCCTAAGACTTGTGTGAAGTAGGGCTGCCACAAACCTTCAATTTGTAAAAACAAAAAATGCAATATCTGTGAAATG
Source organism: Lutra lutra (assembly GCF_902655055.1). Lineage (NCBI taxonomy): Eukaryota > Metazoa > Chordata > Mammalia > Carnivora > Mustelidae > Lutra > Lutra lutra. The sequence continues at coordinate 19,317,195 of NC_062283.1, read as the reverse complement.
CAATAAAATAAAGGAGGTCTATTCTCTATTAGCCCAGGGGATCATTTATGAATTTTGGTGTGAAATTATTTAATTTGCCATTTGGTTTATTATTTTTTAAGATTTATTTATTTATTTTAGAGGTGGGGGGAGGGTCAGAGGGAGAGGGAGAGATCCTCAAGCAGATGCCCTGCCAAGCACAGAGCCTGAGGTGGGGCTCATTCGTAGGACCCTGAGATCATGACCTGAGCTGAAGTTAAGAGCCGGATGCTTAACTGACTAGGAAACCCAGGAGCCCCATTTAAAAAAAAAATTCTTTATTTATTTGAGAGAGAAAGACTGCGAGCATGAGTGGGTAGGCAGAAGGAGAGGGAGGCCATTTGGTTTATTTTATTTTATTTTTTAAAGATTTTATTTATTTGTTTGACAGGGATCAGAGTAGGCAGGGAGGCAGGCGGTGGGGGGGAAGCAGGCTCCCTGCTTAGCAGAGAGCCCGATGTGGGGCTCGATCCCAGGGCCCCAGGATCATGACCTGAGCTGAAGGCAGAGGCTTTAACCCACTGAGCCACCCAGGCACCCCCATTTGGTGTTCATCTTTATCTTTAGAATACCAAAAGTTACATTTGTGAGTCCCAAGAGAAAAGAAATTTGGTTATGAAATTTCTTTTTCACAAGCTAGTTTGAACATCCAAAGAGTAATAAAATTTCTGATTCTTTTTATTTTTGAATTTATATTAAGGGCGTATTACACAATATAAAATACTTATTTCTCGTTGTTAGTAATTTCAAGAAACAAGGCCATGGGCATTGGGTGCAGCTGGGTCTAAGACAGGGGTTTGTGACCTGGGATCCAAAGCCAGGCTCAGGAGCCTACTGTCAGTTCTGTTCCACAACCTCTGGCAGGGGTTCTTTCCAAGGCTCTCTGGACCCTGTGGACTCCCACTCATGGATCCATCTTAAAATGCTGAGAAAGGGAGCATGGAAGCTGACCTTGATGGACAGGTCAAAAATATGGCCACCTGCAGTGCAGAATGGTGGGCATGAAGACCACGACTGCTGTGCCTGGACCTACTCTACTTGATTCTACTTGATGCCTCTAGTGTCAGCGGATGTTCCGTGTCACTGATGGAACCCATCAGACTAAAGATCTCACTGGTGGATGACCCATGACTGGAAGACCATCTGTTCTCTTCAACTGCAGCATTGGGCTGCTCATTCTGAATGTGGGTGGGTGAGGGGTATTGTCCAAAAGCCACCCATGGGTTCTGCTTGCATTTTCTCCACTTTCTTAAAAACAAACGATTAGCTAAAATGTTTGTTGTCTTTCCTGAGTCATTGTAGGTGTGCTTGTTATTCCTGCTTTTTTGTTTGTTTCAATGAGAACTCAGCTCATTGAAATCATTTCAATCATTCCTCAACTCTTTCCTTTCTAGTTTTTTCTTTTCTGCTTGGAAATTGTACCACCAGAAGGAGTTCTGTGGATTATGTTCAGGGGATTACACTCTGACCACACCTTTATACCAGGTGAACTTGCATACTCAACACTGTGTCTTGAGCATCCTATGCAGCTGATTTTCACTCTGGAGGGCCTCCTAGAATTTAGTGGGAGCAGGAAGAGCCCTTTGGAGAATGTTGATACCCTAATCTGAAGGCTAGATGGTATTTTCTTGCTGTCCTTGCATCTTGATAGTGACTTCTACTATCATTGAAACCACAGTGATCTCCTCTGGAGGAATTATATGAAAAGTACATTGTGGAAAATAGCTAGGATATCACCTGAGCATTGAGGGCTACCACCTCAAGGCCTTTCTAACTTTCTTTTTCTCTACTTGTTCACTGCTCCCATGACGTGACTCAGCTCCTGACCAGTCTGACCAGATCCTGACCATTTCTCATGACATATGTTGTCTTAGGGATAGATGTGGAACCCAGCTCAGGCCAGTGAAATGGGCAAGTGTGGATCTGGAAAAGGATTCTTTTCAGAAGAAGCAAAGGGGAAACATGACTTCTTCTGGAGTTATTATTTCTGGATATGAGGTGCGATATCTGGCACTGTGCAGCCATCTGGCAACTATGGCAGGGGGCAGCTCAGGCCAGCAGGTCACACGTGGCATGGTTGAAAGATGGAAGAAACCTAGTTCCTTGAAGACATCGTGGAACTATAGAGTATACCAGTCTTGAAGCTCTTTTAACTCTCATTTCTAATTTTCTGAAGTAGAAGCTTGTGGATTCCTGCAATACCGGCCAACCATTGCATGTATTTTGAAGAATTTCTCTGAGTGGCCCATAAACACCCTATATCAGAATCTCTTGGAATGCTTGTTAAAAAAGCAGATTCCTCTACAGATGTGTATTATGGGTTCTGTGAATGGGGCCTAGGAATTGCCTTTTTTTTTTTTTTTTTAGCAATTTTACAATTTACTCCATGTTTACTCAGGATTTAGAAACTATATTTTCGGGCGGGGGGGGGGAAACATCTACTGGAAAGGGCTTAGTCTATCATCCTTTTAGAGCACAACCTTGCAGTGTATTGTATTTTCTTATGTTGATCATAAATTCTTGCATGGTATCTCAAAATCTGAAAAAATTATCCTAATGACACATGAATCCACAGTCCAGAATAGGAAACAGATCAGAAGTGACATAAAGATCAGAAACATTTACTAGGGCAATTAGAAGAAGAAGAAATGCTGTAATCCAAGAGGATGAAAATAATTCAGTGAGCAAATGGGTTTCCTCAAATATATATTCAGCAAACAGATGGTAAAGTGGAAAGTTGGCCCATTAAGAAATAATTATAGTAGGTGATTGGGGACTGGGGAAAAGGAAGTAAGAGATTTATTAAATAGCTTCTATGCATTTATTCAGAAAGGTGGCTAATCTTTGGATTCTATGGGCAAGAAAATGTGTATGGGTGAGAGCAAGTGAGACTTAGAGAAAGTCAGCAGAGTTTAAAGCCTGCCTAAGGAGTGTGAAAATGCATCAGATGGTCCTCTTATGATCTGAAGTGTAGCCCTCACTCCCAGCATCTCACAGGCCATCAAGGGAATTTGACTCCTGTGTACTTAAATGGAAGTTGTAAAAATGATAGTTCTGTAATGTCTGATAATTAAAAAATATATTATTTTTGCCAGTGAAGGCTCAATTTGTTGAAACACACACATTCACACGTGTGCACACCACTCCCTACCCCCCACTTCAACCACTTAAACACCTTTATCTCCTTTTCACAAGCCCTCGATAACTTCCAATTACTGAAGCCATAAATGCTCTATTTTACAAAATAATACTCTCGAGGCCAGCACATTTGCCTCACTTACTACCTGGAAAAGACTAAGTCAGAATAGTAATTTAGATTATATTTCATTTGGAACTTCATTCCCATGGCCCTAGAGAACAGATATTGATGTTTTCATCCTCCTCGTGGGTGGGTTTTTTTTTTTTTTTTCCCTCTTAAATGTTGAAGGCTAGCCTATCACTAAAATACTACTAAGAAAAGAATTCTTGCATTTCCACACAGGAGCATTTCACCAACTTCCCACTCTCAAACATGTGAATCTACGAATCTACCTACATCTTTGTCGATCACATTCTCCTTATCAACATCCCCCACCAGGATGGCACATTTGTAATAAGCAATGAATTTATAATGACACATCATAATCCCAAAGCCCATAGTTTATTCTTTTAAAGTTTTGTTTATCTTAGAGAGAGAGAACATGAGTGGGAGGGGCAGAAGAACAGGGAGAGAGAATCTCAAGCAGACTCTGAGCTGAGCAAAGAGCCCACATGGGGTGCATCTCATGACCCTGAGATCGTGACCTGAGCTGAAACCAAGAGTCAGGCACTTAACTGACTGAACTACCCAGGTGACCCCCAAAGCCCACAGTATAACTTGGGTTCACTCTTGGTGTTGCATATTCCATGTGTTTTGGCAATTTATAATAACATGGATATATCATTATGGTTTCAGAACAGTTTCACTATCCTAAAAATCTGTTCTCAGGCTTCCTATCCCTCCTTCCCCACTAAGCAGGGCAATCATTGGTCCTTTTATTGTCTCCACAATGTTGCCTTTTCCAGAATGTCATACAGTTGGATTCATACGACATGTAGCCTTTTCAGATTGGCTCCTTTCACTTAGTAATATGCATTTTAAGTTTCCTCTATGTCTGTTTATGGCTTGATAGTTCAACTTCATTTTAGCACCCGAAATATTTTATTGTCTGCATGTACTACAGTTGATTTAAAGTTGACCTATTGAAGGGCGTCTTGGTTGCCTCTAAGTTTTAACAATTACGAAAAAAGCTGCTCTAAACATTCCCATGCAGGTTCTTGTGTAGACACGAGTTTTCAGTAACTCTGAGTAAATACTAAGGAGCATGACTGATGGATCATAGGTAAGAGTATGTTTAGTTTTGTGAGAAATTGCCAGATTGGCTTCCAAAGGGGCCGCACTATTTTTCTTTCCCAGCAGCAGTGAATGAGGATTCCTGTTCCTCTGCATCCTCATCAGGGTTTGGGATTTTGGCCATTCTATTAGATGTATAGTAGTATCTTGTTGTTGTTTTAATTTGAAATTCCGTACTGACAATGTTGAGGATCTTTTCATAGGCTGTTTGCCATCTGTATATGTTCTTTGGTGAGGTGTTAGGGTCCTTGGCCTGTTTTTAAATAATTATTTTCTTATTGCTGAGGTTATTATTATTTTATTTATTTATTTTTTACTTTATTTGTTTTACAATTTTAATTCCAGTATAGTTAACATACAGTGTTATGTGAGTTTCAGGTGTACAATATAGTAATTCAGTAATTCTATACATTACTCAGGGCTCACCATGCACTCTTTAATCCTCATCACCTGTTTCACGCATGCTCTCACCCACTCACCTCCCCTCTGGTGACCCTCAGTTTGTTCTCCACAGCTAAGAGTTTGTGTGTTGGTTTTTCCTTTTTTTTCTTTGTTTGTTTTGTTTCTTAAATTCCACATATGCGTGAAATCATATGGTATTCGTCTTTCTCTGACTGATTTATTTCACTTAGCATTATACTCTCTAGCTGCATCCATGTTGTTGCAAATGGCAGGATTTCATTCTTTTTATGGCAGAGTAGTATTTCATTATCTATAGATACCACATCTTCTTTATTCATTCATCTATCAATAGGCACTATTGATAGGATTATTACAAATAATGCTGCAATAAATATAGAGAAGTGCATGTGTCTTTTCAAATTAGTGTTTACATGTTTTGGGGGTAAATGCCCAGTAGTGAAATTACTGGGTTATAAGGTAATTTTATTTTTAATTTTTTGAGGAACCTCTACACTCTTTTCCACAGTGGCTACACCAGTTTGCATTCTGACCAAAAATGCACGAAGGTGCCTTTTTCTCTGTATCCTCACCAACACTTGTTGTTTCTTGTGCTTTGGATCTCAGTCATTCTGACAGGTGTGAAGTGATATCTCATTGTGGTTTTGATTTGGATTTCCCTGATGATGAGTGATCTCTTCATGTGCTTGGCTGGCCATCTGTGTGTCTTCTTTGGAGAAATATTCATTTGTCTTCTGTCCATTTTTAATTGGATTATTTGGGTTTTTTGGTGTTGAATTTTATAAGTTTTTATATATTTTGGATACTAAGTATTGGATATATCATTTGCAAATATCTTCTCCTATTCCATTGGTTGTATTTTAGTATTGTTGGTTGTTTTCTCTGAAGTGCAGAAGCTTTTTATTTTGTTGAAGTCCCAAGAGTTTATTATTGCTTTTGTTTTCTTTGCCTCAGGAGATATATCTAGGAAAATATTGCTATGGCCGTTGTCAGAGAAATTACTGCCTGTGCTCTCTTCTAAGAATTTTATGGTCCCTAATCTATTTTGAATCTATTTTTTTAAAATTTTATTTTATTTTTCCAGTGTTCCAAGATTCATTGTTATGAGTCTATTTTTGAATCTATTTTTGTATATGGTGTAAAAAAGTGGTCCAGTTTCATTCTTTTACACATAGCTGTCCAGTTTTCCCAGCACAATTTGCTGAAGAGATTGTCTTTTTCTTATTGCATATTCTTGCCTCCTTTGTCAAAGAGTAATTTACCATATATTTGTGGGTTTATTTCTGGGGTCTCTGTTTTGTTCCACTGATCTACATGTCTGTTTTTGTGCCAGTACCATACTGTTTTGTTCACTATAGCTTTGCAGTATATCTTGAAATCTAGGATAGTGATAACTTCAGTTTTGTTCTTTCTCAAGATTGGTTTGGTTATTCAGGATCTTTTGGGGTTCCATACAAATTTTAGTATTGCTTGCTCTAGTTCGGTGAAAAATACTATTGGTATTTTGATAGGGATTGTGTAAAAATCTGTAAATTGTGTAAAAATCTGACTGCTTTAGGAAGCATGGGCTGTTTTAACAATATTTGTTCTTCCAATCCATGAGCATGGAATATGTTTTCATTGGTATAGTCTTCAATTTTTTTCATCATTGTTTTATAGTTTTCAGAGTACCAGCCTGTCACTTCCTTGGCTAAGTTTATTCCTAGGTATTTTATTATTTTTGGCACAATTATAAATGGGATTGTTTTCATGACTTCCCTTTCTGCTACTTCATTATTAATATATAGAAATGCAGTAGACTTCTGTATATTGACTTTGTATCCTGCAACCTTTCTGAATTCATTTATCAGTTATAGTAGTTTTTTGATGGAGTCTTTAAGGTTTTTATATACAATGTCATATCATCTGCAAAAAGTGAAAATTTTACTTCTTCCTTATCAAATTGGATGACTTTTATTCCTTTTTCTTGTCTAATCACTGTAGCTAGGACTTCTGTACTATGTTGAATAAAAGTGGTGGGAGTGGGCATCCTTATCTTATTCTTGATCTAAGGGGGTCAGCCTCTCAGCTTTTCCTCATTGAGGATGACTAAGCTGTTGAGCTTTTCACAGATGGCCTTTATTATGTTAATGTATGTTCCCTGTAAACCCACTTCATTGAGAGTTCTTATCATGAATGGATGTTGTACATCATCAAATGCTTTTTTTCTGCATCTATTGAAATGATCAAATGGTCTTTATTCTTTCTTTTGGTGTGATGTATCACAATAATTGATTTGTGAATATCAAGCCACTTTTGAAACCCAGGTATAAATCTCACTTGAGTGTGGTGGATGATTTTTTTTTTTAATTTAAAAAAATTTTTTTAAAGATTTTTATTTATTTATTTGAAAGAGAGAGATCACAAGTAGACAGAGAGGCAGGCAGAGAGAGAGAGAGAGGGAAGCAGGCTTCTTGCTGAGCAGAGAGCCCGATGTGGGACTCGATCCCAGGACCCTGAGATCATGACCTGAGCCGAAGGCAGCGGCTTAACCCACTGAGCCACCCAGGCGCCCCTAAATTTTATTTTTTATAAACACATAATATATTTTTATCCCCAGGGGTACAGGTCTGTGAATCGCCAGGTTTACACACTTCACAGCACTCACCATAGCACATACCCTCCCCAATGTCCATAACCCCACCCCCCTCTCCCAACCCCCTTCCCCCCATCAACCCTCAGTTTGTTTTGTGAGATTGAGAGTCACTTATGGTTTGTCTCCCTCCCAATCCCATCTTGTTTCATTTACTCTTCTCCTACCCCCTTAACCCCCCATGTTGCATCTCCTCTCCCTCATATCAGGGAGATCATATGATAGTTGTCTTTCTCCGATTGACTTATTTCGCTAAGCATGATACCCTCTAGTTCCATCCACGTCGTCGCAAATGGCAAGATTTCATTTCTTTTGATTGCTGCATAGTATTCCATTGTGTATATATACCACATCTTCTTTATCCATTCGTCTGTTGATGGACATCTAGGTTCTTTCCATAGTTTGGCTATTGTAGACATTGCTGCTATAAACATTCGGGTGCACGTGCCCCTTCGCATCACTACGTTTGTATCTTTAGGGTAAATACCCAGCAGTGCAATCGCTAGGTCATAGGGTAGTTCTATTTTCAACATTTTGAGGAACCTCCATGCTGTTTTCCAGAGTGGTTGCATCAGCTTGCATTCCCACCAACAGTGTAGGAGGGTTCCCCTTTCTCTGTCGGATGATTTTTTAAATGTATTGTTGGATTTGGTTTGCTAATATCTTGGTGAGGATTTTTGCATCTGTGTTCATCAGAGATATTGGCCTGTAGTTCTTTTTTTTTTTTTTTTTTGTATCAGGGCAATGATGGCCTCAGTGAATTAATTTGGAGATTTTCCTTGTTCTTCTATTTTTTGGAATAGTTTGTGAAGAATGGCATTAACTCTTCCTTAAATGTTTAGTAGAATTCACCTGTGAAGCCATCTGGTTCTGTACTTTTATGTTGGGAGAGTTTTTCAGTTACTGATTCAATTTCATTGCTGGTAATTTATCTGTTTAAATTTTCTATTTCTTCCTGATTTAATTTTGGGAGGTTATGTTTCTAGGAATTTATCCATTTCTTCTAGGTTGTCCTGGTTTTTTGGCATTTAATTTTTCAGTTCATTCATAAAATTTCATTCGTATATGCTCTTATAAACCTTTGTGTTTCTGTGGTGTTGGTTGCTATTTCTTCTGTTTCATTTATGATTTTGTTTATTTGAGTCTCTCTCTCTCTCTCTCCCTCTTTCTCCTGATGAGTCTGGTTAAAGGTTTATCAATTTTGTTGATCTTTTCAAAGAACTGGCCCCTAGTTTCATTGATCTGTTCTATTGGCTTTGTTTGTTCCTATTTCATTTATTTCTGTTCTAATCTTTATTATTTCCTTCTTTCTACTGGCTTTGGGTTTTATTAGTTCTTCTCTTTCTAGCCCCTGATAGGTCACATGGTTTATTTGAGATTTTTCTTGCTTCTTGATATAGGCCTGTGTTGCTCTAAACTTCCCTCTTAGAGCAGGTTTTGCTGCATTGCAGATTTTGGTTCACAGTGTTTTTACTCAAAGGAGGCTATGAACTGATATTTGGCGAGCTAGCAAGGAGGTAAAATATATGGGCTTTGGGAAAGAGGCATCCACGGGGAAATCCCAACTTGGCCATGACCTCTAAGTTGAGAAGGGTGGCCCTTATGTCAGATGCTTGTGGACCACTGCTTGAGTACTGGGTAGGTAGCCATCCTGGAGATACTGGTTGCTTTAGTGGATTTGTTTGAGAAACTGTGCATGGAATCACTGTGATAGTGATGAGAGCAGGGAGGAGGATGTTAAGGTGATTCACAGTGAAATGGATAAAACAACTCATGCTCACTGACTCCTGATACCAAGGGGAGAAAAAGACAGCAACACCACCAGCCAATGGGGAAACCCCCACTTGAGACTTTCATGATGAGAGAATACCCCACCACTGAGCTTATTGATATAGCTGTCAGGTTCCAGCAAAGTTCAGGGAGAGTACCCAGGCTTGGTTAGTGTGGCTATTGGATTCATGAGGTGATGGCTTTTTTCTTACCAGAAGGCAATGGCTTTTCTCTTACCAGAAGGCAGAGATGATGAGCAACATCACCACATACCCTGCCTCTGGCAGCACCTGTGTGGCCCTTGGGTGGTTCAAGATACTCACTCCCTCACACACTGGACTATTCTATCCTGCCAAGAGTCTTATAGCTATTAGGAGGACATCCCTGGGCACGTGGAACCCTGGAAATCTATACAGGAAGTACAACAAATTCATAGGGAATTGGGAATGAGACAGGCAATCTGTGCAACTATCTTTGAAGACCTTGGTTAGGCCACACTCACTGCAAGAATGAAAACTAAGATTCTCCAATTTACTCCAGCACCCAGGATGGGATGCTGCTATCTATGCTAAGCCCAATTGTGAGACAATATGTTTATGATGGTGGGCAATCCATTGCTGATCTGGGGACATCTGACAAATTCCAAGAATGTGTATGGGTTGTGCAAAAGACCTGAGACAGAGAAGGAGCTTAGAAAGCCAAAAGATTATCCCAATTGGCTGCAAAGTATCCAGAAAAGTAACCAAGAAGCAAAGGTGGTTTGACTTCATTGCTGTGGGGACCACACCTGAAGAGACAGACTGACTAAGAGACAGACAAACTAACATTATGTTGGTCAGCCTGTGGAAAGCCTTAAAACTTGAACAACAGTTCGGACCTGCCTCATGTGCCCCTTCCATCCCTGATGCCCAATCTGCTCCAGTAGAGACCTCAGGGATATAATCTTGTTAGTGGATGCCTCCTATGCCCTGAGACAGGATGCAGGCCAAGAGTGCCTCCAGGTCAGAGCCATTGGAGGTGATCAGAGGTCTGAGGTCAAGCTCACTGTTCATTGGTCCTCCAGAAATAAATGGAGGGTGATGGCTTTGGGGGATCAGGAGCTGAATGTACTCTAATACATGGTGACCCTCACAAGTTTCCTAGTCTCCTCAGCATTATTGATGGTTATGGAGAGCAAATAGTTACATTCAGGAAGGTCTTGTGACAACACAGATTGGGACTTCTCCCCACCACCTTCAAAAATATAAGGCCTTTAACTCTCTAGTACCAGAGAACATATTGGGCATTGGTATCCCCCAGGGTCAAACTGTGCAAACCTCTTATTGATGAATTCTTCCTCTGGGTTGGGATAATCAAACCAGTGCTGGGGGGAAGCAGCAACAGGGAATCTATAAGCCCACCACTCCCGTGAAGAGTGGTAATTGTCAAACCATATAAATGGCTTGGGGACATAAGTAGATAGGAGAAACTATCTAAGAACTGTACTGGGTAGGTGCCTACTCCTTTCAACAGTCAGTATGGATGAGAATAAAGCTAGATGGCCCACAGTGGAAGACAATGGACTACTGATAATTGATCAAAGTAGTGTCCAATCCATGCAGCTATGAACAACATTATTACCATCTTAGATGCCTTAGCCATGGTCCTAGGAGTGTCTTATGCTCTGCTGGCTTTAGCAGAAGATTTTTTTCAGTATATCTCTGGTCACCAAGTCGCAAGAACAATTTGTCTTCATGTTGGAGAGACAACAAAGGACCTTTCAAGTGCTTCCCCAAGGATACCTAACAGCCCTACCACATGTCATGGAATGGCAGTCCATGACCTGGCCCTGTTTTTCCCTGCACCAGTAAAATGGACCCAAAACATTGATGATATAATGTGAACATGTGAATACTTGCCTCTGTTGCAGGACGCACTGCAGGGTTTGCTGGAACACCTGCGAGGGAGAGGATGGACAATGAAACTGCAGAAAATTCAAGGCCCAGTCACCACTGTGAGGTTTTAGAAGTGTTTGGTGGGATAAGATGTTCATTGTCCCAGAAGCTCTGATCGATAAGGTGCAAGCCTTATCAATCCAACCACTAAGAATGTGGAAGTGTGCAAGTCTTTATAAGGATTTTGGGATTTGGGAAGCTTTTTATTTCCCCACTTGGCATAGTGCCTCTGTCTCTTATACTGCCTGGGCTTTGCCAGGGCATGTGTGAGACTGGTAGTCAAAGCAGAAAGGTGACTTTGGAAAGGAAAAAACACTAATGAAACAGATTAGAGCTCTGGACATCTCCCAGTCAAGGCTACTATTTGAGTTAGATGTGTCTGGGACTGAAAAGGTGTGGGTCCAGCACTGTGACAAGAGACAGTAGAAGGAGGGTGGCCCCAGGATTTTGGACCCAGCTCTGGTAGGTAATCCCAACAGTTCCTGAAGTGTCCACAGCACTTCTCCAGGTGGAGCCTTAGAGGAAGGAATAAACTAGTAGCCAGTAGGCTGAACTCAGAACGGAGTTCACTTGGCTGGTGGTCACTTATGAGACTTGGCCATTAACCCTTTGCACTGACAGTGCGTTGCTCTAAAGAGATTTACTCTATGGCTCAAATGATGGCAAGCTGAGGGGTGGTGGTTATCAATAAGCCCTTGATGGATCCTTGAAGGGTCAGGATATATGGAAAGACAATGGTTTTAGCAATAAGAAATGAGGTAGTCATTGTTTTCCTTGTCTTGGCTTATAAGGCACTGACACCCCCTGGCATTCCAGAAGCTGATGCCCTTTCTCAGGTATGAGCCTGAGGAACTGATCCTTCTGTAGAGACAACAGATTGGATGCACAGGAAGAGTAGCTATCATTTAGCCCAGAAGGGATGCAGGGTTGCTGAGGACGCCAGATTGCTCTTGAAGTACCGTGACTCGGTTAAGCAATAATAGGATGTCCTATGTGTTCTAGACAACATCCAAGGTAACTGCCAAAGGAGTCTGGGGCCATCCATTAAAGTTCCCAACCAGTGAGTGATTGGCAAATTGATTGTATTGGCTCCTTCAGGTGAAGATTCTAAATAGTCCTGGTTTGTGTAGACATGGGGTCTGGCCTAAATTGTTTTCCTCTGTCATTGTGCAAACCAGGCTGCCACCATTAGGGAATTAGAGAAGCTGAGTACCTTGTATAGATACCCTCATAGATTGGACAGTGATGGTGGGGGGGCACATTTTAAAGGTCATGATGTGTGAAATTGTTCAAAAGAACTAGACACTGATAAAGGTTCTATCTCCCCTATAACCTGTGAGTAGCAGAGTTGGTAGAAAAAAAAAAGTGACTATTACAGCATATTAAATTACTAACAGAAAAAACCACCTTGGCTGGGTGAACTACCATAATGTTCCAGGCTTTAATACATTTTACTGGTCAGCCAGTAGGGCCTGTAGCCCCATATACCAGACTGGGAACTAGGCACCTAATATTGTAAAGGTACGGAAGTCCCAGGAAACAGCCATTGTCCCAGCTCTCACGATGGGTCAGTGTGCTTTGCTGCTGAGAATACCAATACCATCACTAAGTAGGTGGGAGTTCTCTATCAGAATTTGCAGTGGGACATCCTGCCTGGATGGGTGAGTTACTTCACACCCTGTGTGAGGGGGAATTACTCCATCTCTTCTGGGACCTTGTTCTACTGCAAGCTGGACCTGTTAAAATATCCGGTATTTGGAATGAAACACAAGCCATTGGAAGAGGGTCCTGATCTTGTGTATCTCACCCCTAATCTGTCTTCTTACACCGGACAGTGCTGCCTCTTCCAGACAACCTGTATACTGTATACAACCAGGTTAGTTCTTAAAATAGCCAACCTCCCTCTCCTCAAGGCTAGGTGGGCATGGCTGGTAGGATCGTTTGGCTGCTGTCTCTCTTCCTTCAATTGGCCTGGAGAGTGTTATAACACACATACAAGCCCTTACTAAATCAACCAGTAAGCCTTAAATAATAGGCAACAATGCTTAGCTTTGCTGAATGTTAAAAATGTTTCTAATGAGAAAAGCTGTCCTCCAAACTAGAATGGCCTGGACATTATTACTGTCCTGCAAGGAGGCATCTGTGCCATAATAAATTGAATGTTTCCTGTTTATACCTGATGAGCCTGTGAATGTATCATCTTTATTAAGTCACATGAGGACACAAATGAGCACTTTGAATGATCCTGGCCTGTTGCCTAAGTGACTTAATAAATCAATGGTTCAGATCATGGGGCTTTTGGTGGAAAAAGTCATCACTGATTTGGGGGATCATTGTCTTAGTCTGTGTTTTTTTCTCACATGTTCTAGTACTGTGGCTATGGCATCTGCTTCCACTTCACCCAGATACCAACATAGGAGCCACTTCTATGCTAATAACTCCCCTTGCTATTTGCTCAGAGCATTTGTGGAAGAGGGGGTCATGTGAGATTGTAAGGCCAGGTCATGAGGCACGGTCATTGAGAGAAATGACTGTTGGTGGACCTGTGAGCTGGACCCCAACAATCAGAAGCCCATCACTCTTCCCCTGGCCTTGGAACATGCATTGCACTTGTCTTTCCCAATTCCAGAAGCTCAGCCCCCAAGGGCACTGCCTTGAGATAGTGATGTGGTGTTAAGATCATCTGGATGCTGCATGTGACTGAACCTAGTTAAAGCCTCTATATGAACTTTTAAGACTTCGGCAGGTGAGTGTGGAGATCTCTTCTTCTTGCAGATGTCCAAGACAAGAATTGTAGGTAAGTTTTCTTGTTTATTAAACCTGCCACCTACCAATTTGGACCATCTGCCTCTTTCTTTGGTCTCTCCTTACTCTTTGAGAATGGGTGCTGGTTTCAGATCACACCTGGGAAGCTCCCAAGTTGGTGGTTAACCAACACCATTTGACATTCCTTTGTAACAAGTCACCAATATATATATGATGACTTATCCAGTCATTTACTTATTTCTCTCCCTAGGCTATTATTAGGAGACCAAGGACTGGGTCTCTTTTTGGCCCACAGTGTCAATCAATCTTCTTGAAAGATGGGTCCATGAGAGGAAACTTGGTGATCATACTGTCTCTTCTGTAGTGCCCACTACATAGAATTGTCATGTCAATTATATGTATTTTGTTCTCACCTCTCCATAGAAATTGCACTTGCTAAACTGGTTAACAGCTTGTTCCCTGTCAAATTTTTTGGCTTCTTTACTCTCATCTTTCTGAGATTTATTTAAGTGGCCTAAATATGTTTTCTCCTTGGTTGCCTTTCTCTTCCCCTCTCTCACTCTGTATGCAGATTGTTGCCTGTTTGAAACATTTCTTGTTTCTTTGTTGGTTTCTCTTTTCTCTCTCCAATAACTGAAGTAAGAATTCAGAGCAACTTGGTTTTCTCTGTCCAAACACAGCCCACAGAATTTCGGTAACACTATATTTCATGCTGAAATCCATCACCACTTGACGTTCACATCATTGAAAATTAATTTACTGTGTGGTTCTCACATTCTTCGCAGCATATTCTTTGGTACTTTGCATAACTTTATTTTGACCTACATATAAATACTAATGTAATAAATATATAAATAAAATATAATAAGATTAAATATATTCTTATGTTAATTTGTTGTTGTTAATTTGTTAACTTTCCTCCATGTTCCCCTGAACCCTAGTTCTCAAGCTTGGTGCCAGTCTATTCTTTCTGTCCTTCTGTCTTTTCTGTCTGCCCTTACCTGGCTAGCAGACCAGGCTGCTCTTCCACTAACTGAGCACACAGTAAATGCCATTGCTAACACCCTTGTTCTGAATGCTCCCTCTCAACATTTTTGTCTTATATTTTGTGACCTTTTTTCAGGTCTTGGCTCTGGACATCTGGTCCTAGGTGTGTGGGTTTTTTTTTTTTTTTTTTTTTTTTTAGTAACAGCTTAATTGAGATATAATCGGCACAGTAGTCATCCACACATATTCAAAGTGTTAAAATTCAATGAGTTGTGATATATATACATCTACCTCACACCCCTTGGTCATTCATTCCCCCCTCCTCCCCATAAACCCAATCCACAAAACTACTGATTTACTTTCTGGCCCTCTAAATTAGTTTGCATTTTTCAGAGTTTTATATACATGAAGTCGTACAGAATGTCTTCTGTTTTATCTAGTTTCTTGACGTAATTATTTTGTGATCCATTCATATTGGTGCTTTTACCAAGAGTGCATTTCTTTTTTTTGAGATTTTATTTATTTATTAGACAGAGAGAGAGATCACAAGCAGGCAGAGAGGCAGGCAGAGAGAGAGGGGGAAGCAGGCTCCCCACTGAGCAGAGAGCCCGATGTGGGGCTTGATCCCAGGACCCTGAGATCATGACCTGAGCTGAAAGCAGAGGCTTTAACCTACTGAGCCACCAGGTGCCCCCAAGAGTGCATTTCTTTTTATTGGTATGTAGTAGCATATTATGTGAGCACACAGCAATTTGTTTGATCACTTTCCTTGTTGGTGGAAATTTAGATTGTTTCCAGTTTTGGGCTCTTAGAAGTAATGTTCTTTCCTTGTATAAATCTTTGTATAAATGTGTATTTCATTTTCTCTTGGGATAATCCTGAGGATTGGACTGGCTGGATCATATGATAAGTCTAACTCTTTCAGAAATTGCCAAACTGTTTTCTAAAGTGGTTTTGTCATTTTTTAAAATTCAATTTTAGTTTTTCAGTGTTCCAATATTTTACGTTTTTTTCAGGAGTGGCTAAGAGCTCCAGTTCTGCCTCCATATTCTCACCAGTACTTGGTATGATCAGTCTTTCTAATTTTAGCCATTTTAATAGGTGTATAGTAGGATTTCAATGTGGCTTCAATTTGTATGTCCCTAGTAACTAATGATGTGAGCATCTTTTCATGTGCTCATTTGCCAGTTATATATTTTCTTGGTTAAAGTGTCTGTTCAAACTTTGCCCATTTTTAAAATGTGTTGTTTTCTTTTTGTTGAGTTTTCAGAGTTCTTTATATATTCTGGACATAAATCTTTTATCAGATATATGCATTGCAAAGATTTTCATCCAAGCTGTGGTTCCTTTCTGTAAGCAGTATCTTTTGATGAGCAGACATTCTTACTTTTAATGCACATCAATATATCATCTGTCCTTTTATGGATTATATGCATTTGGTGTCTGCCTAATTAAAAGTCACAAAGATTTCATCCTGTATTTTCTTCTAGAAGTTTTATACTTTTAGGTTTTACATGTAGGTCTATGATCTTTTGTATATACAAATTATGGATGGAAGTTCGTTTTTCCTTTTGGCTAAGGGCTTGCTTCTGATTTTTTAGCCTCATGCTTCTGTCTTAAGCTCGACACTTGGGAATTACCGTCAACGACCATTTACACCCACACATTGGACCATACTGGTTGCAAATGTTCTGGTTAATACTCTGCCAAATAGAACTTAGCCTTTGGACCGGACTTTGTGGTGATTATTAGGGTCAACCTTTGCACTGTGTAGTTTCCACTCTGCATAGGAACCACATAGGTCTCCCCTCACTTTTTTTTTTTTTGAGCCTAACTGATCATTTCTCAATGCTTCATGCACAACTCTTGATCTACCTCTTTATTCTTTAAGTGCTCATCTCACATCTCTGTATTAATTACTGTGATGGGTAGCTTTCAGAACTTCCTCCTTTCCATTTATTTCATATACAGCTCACTTAAAGCCATCTCTATCTTCGCCCCCAGATTTTCAACTCAAGTATGAAACCTAGTTCTTTTAGTTCATTTAACCAACATTTATTGGGCTTTACAATGTGCTGTGCAAGGTGCAGCAGACCACAACCTTGCTCTCATGGAGCTTATAATCTAGTAGCAGATACAGACGGATAAAAAGGCTAATGTAGCAAAGTGAAATTAGGTCTCCTCTTTTCAACACTTCCTTCAATTACAGCTGGCCTGCTTATTCTGAAGAAGCACATCTGTTTATGGCTTTTCTCTTTGCCCAACCATCCAGTGAATGAAAATTAGATGGCACACTACAGATGAACAACATAACATTCACACTAATGAAATTTCTGCAAGAGGTGAATTTTTTTTTTTTTTTTAACCTGAAAACCAGCCATCTGATTTTGGCTGTAAGAGAGTAACCTAAGCAGTGAATTGCAACTGTTTAATTCCAGTAGGGATTCTTTTGCTTCTGCCTTTGAGTACTGTTTTAATGGGTTGCATGTAAAAAAAAATTATACCTAGCTTAACACTGTAAGACTCTAGTTCAAATGTTTTCTCTGTCATTTGCTGTGTGACCCATAATTATTCGGTGTCTTGGTTTTTTATTACATAAAATTGAGAGTTTGGAGTTCTTTTGATTTTCAAATGCTAGGATGCTTCGTTTTTAAAATTACTTAACAATTGCCTTATTATTCAACATGGCAAGACCATCTCCCTCTGTCTATGATCACTCTTGCAACCCAGTAGCTAGTTATTTTATATAATAAGCATAAAACATATATATAATATAATAAACATATAATCACAATATACATAATAATACATAACCATGTACCTATGTACAAATATTTCTATTTCAGATGTTTAATGTCTGAGTGCATGAAAATTGTTGTTCTGTATTTTCCCTAAGAATTTAAGTATATGAAGTCAGTAGGTTTTTTTTTTTTAATTTTTAAAAACTTGTGGCATCTCTATAACCCAGGCATGTGGTATAAGCAAAGTGTTAACCAAGTGAGTTTATATTAATGGCTTCGTGTATAGATAAAAGAATTCCTCAGTAGCCCAACAGGTTTGGGCATTCTGGTAAGCAAGCTACAATTGTGACCCATTTAACTGTGGTCTTTTATGAGATGTCAAGATTGAGGGCCTGGTCTGTCTAACTGGACAAATTCTCCTTTTTTCATTTTGTTTGTGTGGAAACAGCCTCACCCCTGAGCTCCTACTTGGCTAATTCTGGCGAAGTCCCACTGGGAGCGTGGCAGGAAGAGGAGATCGAGGCGGACAGACTGGAGAGCTTTAATGCTGCTGGTGACTGCGCCATTACCCAGAAAATGCAGGTTAATGTGGGGAAAGGGAGGAACTGCAGGAGGCAGCAAAGCAAACCCAACAATACCTATTAGAAGGAACAGTCATGCAGCATAATGGTCAGGAAGAAGTGGTAAGTGTCAAAAAGTCAGAGGAGCTCCCTCCATCCCCTAATCAAAGAAAACATGCTAGAGACATGGATTAAAGGAACAGCAATAGAGTAAATGCTGGACTGATTTGTATGGACTCTGCCCTCACACTGTGCCTGGGTCCAAAGTCACCCATGGGTCTCTTAAGTCCTATTGGGACTTAAGGAAAAACAGCCCACATTGAAGGGAAGGATGTGTTCATGTGGCAGGATACAACTGTGTTGTCACTGTTTCTAGTAAGTTTTGGGTCAACTTCCTGTAAATGATCAACTTGGCATTTACAAATAACTTTATTTTGAAGCGGAATATTAAGTGAGAAACAGAGAGACACAGACAGGATTATGTGATAATTCAGAGTAGAAGGAATTCAATTTCTACTCAAGGATTCATGAGGACATTGAATTTGAGATAAGCCTTGTAGAACTGGAAAGATTTCATGAAGCTGATATTGTGGAGGTAAGGCAGATGGAACGAGAGAAAACGAAAGAGGCATTAGGAAATAAGAGGATGCCTAGAGAATATTAATAGTCCAGTTTGGTCAAAGGATGAGAAAGAAGATGGGGGCAGAAAGAAATAAGGGTGTAGTGGTAGAGCACAGTCCGTGAAGACCCCGGATGGCGCCCTTGGCTTTGTTTCTCCATATATCCCCACTTTCTCAACGTTATTCCACTCCTGGCCTCCAGGTGGTGCCTCAGGTCAGAGCCATCCTGATGGGAATATGTGAAAGCCTTCCTCATCCGTTTGGGTTTGATTGTACATCATGTTCCTTGGAGTTAGAATCTAGAAGCCCAGCCTCACTGGCAGACTCTAACATGCCTTTGGTTTCTATTCTCCAACTGTCCTCTACTCCATATGGAGAGCCCAGTGCCCGGAGCTCCAGAGGGTGCCCAACCAGCTCCCACATCACAGGACTCCCTGTTTTATCCAGCCTCATGTTCATCAAACTGAGCTTGTACTTGCTCCCTCCTCCATAATCTGCCCAGTCACTGGGCCTGTTGTATAGTTGCCCCCTAGAAATGAATCCTAACACTCTGAAGCTGTGCCCTGGGATCCTGTATAGCTGTTAACAGTCTCTGCCTCTGGGCTTCTCACCCCATTCCCTGCAAGTTGGAACTTACCACCTGTGGACTCATTGTTTCCACATCTGTGCAGCTTCTTGGCTGGATCTGCACCTGTTTTGTGCTAAATTGCTAATTTGATGTTTTGGTATTGATCGCTATAGAATTAGAAATAAAACTATATATCTGGCCTAATTGGGCTTACACATGCTAGTAGTTTCTTCA
Organism: Lutra lutra; assembly: GCF_902655055.1. Taxonomy (NCBI): domain Eukaryota; kingdom Metazoa; phylum Chordata; class Mammalia; order Carnivora; family Mustelidae; genus Lutra; species Lutra lutra. The sequence goes on along the minus strand of NC_062283.1, from coordinate 19,297,573 downwards.
GTTTATCAATGCTCTTGGCTGCCTTCTATTGGCAAATGCAGATCTCTGTGCAGTCTTGGCCTTTTATCTTCCCCACTTGCCCATCTAGCTTAGTGCCAAAGCCTACCTGAGATGCCTCACCAGTTGAAGGAGTCCGGACATCATTTCGTCAAAGTGAAGCGGTTTCCCATTATCTACCAGCCTGTCGTACATATGGTGTATTCAGACAGGGTTTATGTTTCAAGGAGAATCTGCCTCCATCTTCTACCATTTACATATAGGAAGAACTTCAAGGACAGACATGGTATACAAGCCTATATCAAATAGGGCTTTTAGGGGGCACCACTAAAACTTGACCCTGGGGACTTTAAGCAAAGGTCCTATATCAGAAGGTGGTGGGTATTGGAGAGGGCATGGATTGCATAGAGCACTGGGTGTGGTACAAAAACAATGAATACTGTTATGCTGAAAAAAAAAAAAAAGAAGGATGTCAAGAGGTCATGACAGTAGTGGGAGAGCTGAAGAAATAAGGATTGACAAAGGAAGGGCAAGGGAAACTCCATAGGGTTGGCAAGCTGGAATCACAGAGCTGGGCTGATAATAGGGACTTGAACTTCCATTATTTTTTGCCTTGTGTTACTGTCTATAGATTCAACATCACAAAAAGTGTTTACTGCATAACCATCCCAATATGAAGTGTTCAAAAGGAAGGATTCACCCAACCAATAGTGAGAGGTAAGGATCTGAACTTATTATGACATAGACTCATCATACAATGGGGAAGAAGGGATTTCTCAAAAAGAAATTAAGATGCTATTGGGAAGCAGGCATGGATATTGTGCTGATAAATTTTTACAAATATTTTACAAATATCCACAAATTCCATTCTCCAGTTTGTTCTGGTACCAATCCAGACCTCATGCATTTTAAGGCTTGAAAAGGCATTTTGCAGATTGGGTGACCTTCTCTCTAGAAGATCCAAATGACCAAACTCTTCCCAGACAGCTCTGGGAATGCCCCAGTCGGGTCTCATGTGTGCTCTGAGAGCTGGTTTCCTGTCACAGGGACTTCTTTGGATTTGCCAAGAAAATTTGGGTTTCCTTCCCCATATTCCTTCCCCATATCCCAAATTCTTTGCTTATATCTTGAGATGATACTGGCCTCCAAAGTTGAAGTTCTTCTGTCAATGTGGCCTTAATTCTTAATCCATGACCTTAATCCCTGCTGCCTCCAAGGCCTCAGTGCTCTATGACTGTCACCCCTATGGTCACCAATGGTGCCACTGATACCCAGTGATCCCTCAGACATGTGGAGAAAGTTCTTTTTGGCTTTTAACACTTTTCAGTTGTTTCCATGCTTCATATATCTCAAACATGATTGCCTGGGTTGGTCAGCAGAAAATCTGAGTGGCTGTGTCCCTCTCAGAATCCCTCCTATCCCTCTGAAGATGTGCCAGTGTCCTATCTTTGGACCACATTTCTGGGCCTCATCAACTTTTCACTTATAGTGGGCTATTTACTCACAGGCTTTCAAAAATCTGCACCATCCTCCATGGTTGACACCATCTTGGGTACAAGGTAAGACCTTGTTACCTGTACTGGGTGCCATTAAACCAGTCATGCAATTCCCAATTTCTTTCTTTTTATTATTATTATTTATTTATTTGAGAGAGAGACAGAGAGAGCATGAAGGGTGAGAAGGTCAGAGGGAGAAGCAGACTCACTGTGGAGCTGGGAGCCCCATGCGGGACTTGATCCTAGGACTCCGGGATCGTGACCTGAGCTGAAGGCAGTTGCTTAACCAACTGAGCTACCCAGGCGCCCCAATTCCCAATTTTGGTCCTTTGTCTTCCTCTCCTGTTTTCCTAGGATGTTATTCCCAAACCATATTCACCTGAAGAACTCTAATTCTTCAATCTCACCTGACCCAGCTCTGCAATTAATTGCAACAGATCTACACTTTATCCCATAGTACTCAGGACATTTTATTGAAATTATCCACTGTTTGTGTCTCTGCAATGAAACTATGAGCTACATATGAGGGCAGGGCCTGTGTTTTTGTTTTGTTTTGTTTTCCCCATTTCTCTCTCTTTAGCACATAGCTTGCTTGTTGGCACAGAAGATCCTGGATACACTTATTCCATCACGCAGTAATGAAATTTTAGTTTTAAAAGATTTCCCATTTAAACTCTTAAACTATTCAGTTCAAGAGGAATATCTATAATAGGAAATGATAGATACCATATGCTTTCAACCAGATAGTTAAAAAGTCATTAATTTAGAATAGTCTCATAGAAAATAAAAAATTGAGGATACCTGGGTGGTTCAGTTGGTTAAGCGTCTGCCTTCAGCTCAGGTCATGATTCCAGGGTCCTGGGATTGAGCCCAGCATCGTGTTCTCTGCTCAGCAGGGAGTCTGCTTTTCCTTCTGCCTCTGTTGGTCCTCCTGCTTGTGCTCTCTCGCTCTCTTTGTCAAATAAATATAAAAGTCTTTTAAAAAATAAAAAAAAAATTAGATATTAGTGTTTTAGTAGAGCTCATGTTACAGAATACCATGTAAATAAATTCTATAGCCCATCTTTGTATATTTTTCCTCCTGGTTATTTTTAGCTAAAGAAGCATCATTTTTAACTAATTTTTTCTGTATTACTCTTTGGTCTATTGGTATTTCATGAAAAATATCAACTTTTTTTTGTGTGTGTGTGTGTCTTTTTTCCCCTTCAACTGTAGCAAATAAAATAATGGGACTGATGTAAAAATGAGGTACGAATTATGATTTTCTTCCCTCCCTAAGATAGTTTTCAGGCATTATGTTTGGTGGGGAACAGAAGAAACTTAATTAAAGTTGAGTTTTGTGGCAAGTCTGAAGTAGAGAAAGAACAAATGGTGGATAAGTTAGTTCCAGAGAAACCAGGGAAAGGAAATTCACACCAAAAAATGCAACTTATGAATGTTAAGTGCTTTCTACATAATATGGGCTTAAAGTAGAGACAGTGACAGGAGAGGAGATGCCAGGTATCATTACCAGTTTTGGAGATTTTTTTGGTTATCAGAAAATACTCTCAAGTTACAACCTGGGCAGGTTTGTGTCATGTTCCTGCTTTTCTTTTGCATGGATTAGGCACTCAGAATCTTCATCATGCATTATCTGATATCACAGATGCTTTATTCAGTGTGAAATTGGGCTGTAAGGTATTTCAACTCATGCTTTGCAATCTTTGGTTAGGAAACCCTGCATAGCAAGAATAATAGACTCTAGAATTGGGAAAGCCTTGAAAAGTTGTCCCCACAAATGATCTGTCCAATACATAAGTTTCTTCCATTATTTTCTCTTGAAGTGAACATGGAGACTCTTTCTCAACAGCTTCTGCTCAGGCAGGTCATTCCAGGCAGCCTTATTTACCTTGGGGTGGGAGCCAGTGAGCTCTCAGGGTTTCAGAGATCTTCCTAATGTGGAATTAAAACGTTCCTCCATTTATTCTCCACTTGTTATTTCCAGTGAGGCCTTCTGGGGTCATCCTGAGGGGATATAGGCCCTTTTGTAGATGACAGCTCTGTAAGTATTTAAAGACTACTATTGGGCTTCACACAATGTCCTTATGTTTAGTATAAAATTCTTGAGTTTTCTTAACAGACCTTCATCTGCACAGAGGAAGCAGACCTGTGAAGTTAACAGCCCCCACCCCCCTTATTTGTCAGTTGTCTGAAAGTGGACCTGTCTCCTTACTTTGAGAACCCATTTATCATAAGATTAAAAAATGTCAATTCCATGGGGATAGTTTCAGAATTAATTTACTCAATAGATATTTGTTGAGTATCCACTAGGCAGGAAATACAACCATGAACAAGACAGATTAAACCCCTGTACCCTCTTGAAGCTTAGGTTCTATGAGGGTGAGGAATGGGAAATATGTAAACTATAAGGAATATTGGTTGGTGACAATACTATGAACAAAGCAAAGCAGAGAAGTGCGGACGGGGAATACCAAACTGGGGGTTTGCAATTCTGGAAAGATTAGATGACATAGTGTGGATGATTACACTTGGCAAACCCTAGAAAGCTATACAGATGGAATTTGTATTTCTATGGCATGGTGTTCTAACTCCTTGGCACTGGTCAGTTCTCTGGCCATACTAATTTTTCCTATTTCTCCCATGATGTCTGGTCCAGAACTGAGCCTAGCATTGCACGAGGGATTTGGTCAGCTTAATGTATTACATTGATTTTGCCTTATCTTCTTCTAAAAGGATTTTACGTGACTTACAATCAACTATGACTCTAATTTCATACACGAGCACCGCATTCTCGCTAGCTCCTTACCCAATTACTGGACTGTAGAGCTACCTTTAGGAACAGGATGGACAGCTTCCCACACGGTCTGATTTCAGTGGCACAAGGTGTCTCTACCCTGACTACCATCCATTTAACCCAAACTTGAAATGTTTGAAAGAGAGGAGCAGAAGTTTTCATTCCTCAAGAAATTGGGATGCTTATGAGCAAATAGACAAATCTCTCACACAGAATAACTCCAACTAATTTATATTTCTATAATTACTTTCTCCTCAAGGAGTTGGAACGTAACTACCCACTCCTTAGGTGTGGGTTTCACATAGTGAAAGAAAGAACTCTTTCTTCCAAAGAGTTCAGAATGGAAAAGGAAAACAAATCATAATTTTACAGTAGAGAGGAGAAACCAGACAAACACCACTTCGAGCAAGTGATCAAGGTCCACGTGAACAGCCATAAATCATGTTCATATCATGCACCCTTATTGTTGTGTCTCTGCCTTGATTAGCGCTGTGACCTGGCAACTCATTCCTTCCATCTTAGCTTCTGACATTCCTTCATTTGTATGAGGCTGGTTTGGAGGGAAGGAAGCATTTCATCCCAGAAGAGTATTCAGTAACGTTGAATAAAAAAACCTGAAGAAGGAATAGCCGTTTCTCATTCATGATTTTTTTTTTTTTACAGAATCTTTCCAACTGGAGCTTTTCCAAGTGGAATGCACTCATAAGAGATTAATTTTAGTCTAAAAAGGAGGCTAAAAATGAAACAAAAAGTTATAGGAGTGCTTTAAATTCTGTCTCCATTGATATCTTTAGCTCATACTAGAAAAAAACTGGAGAAGGAACATGGAATGTGTGAAAAATAAAAGGCTGAAGAAAATAAACATTTATGAGCTTGGTTTCTAGGGCTCTCTCTCCACACAGACACACCACACACACACACGCACACACACACGTTCAAAAAATAAATACTGATAGGTGTTAGTGTCACCTAATGCACATATAGAACTGAAAGAAATGTTTATAATCCTGACCTCAGTGACTCCATAAGATCAGTCCTTTAGTGTTTAATATTGTTTCAGAGTTTGTGCTGTTAAATCAAAAGGTTATCTATAATACATCTGGTGATATTAATGCAAAAGATCAGGGGTATTCAAAAGACATTTATTCATTATTAATATAGATAATAAAGGATCATTTATGAGGCTTCAGATGAGATTTTTATCATCAAAAGCTTAAAAAGGGAAATTTATTTTTGCTTCAGGACAGCCATGAGAGGTGTCTGTAATGGGAAATGTGAGCCAACACAAAACTGTCAGATTCACTCTGTTTCTGAAGATGGCTGACACTTTATAGCAACAGATTAAAAAGGAAATAAAATTTTGTGCTTTAAATTTCTATTGACAGGGACTTCTTAATTTATTCTTGGTTTGTCCTTTATCAAGATGTGCTGCCAGTGTTCTTTGCTTTTCTCTCTTACATTTGTGATCTTTGTTGGCTTATGTAAATTAATGAGGGTGGTGAGGAATTCATCAAATTATGAAATATTTGGGACTGTTGGCAAAAAAATGGAGGACTAGTTAATGCCTGGTAATGAGAGTCACAAGGCCAGTTTCTACTGAATATGAGAAGCAATGAGAGAGAGTGGTTGGAAGTTTGCTATTTTGGAAGAAGACAATGGACTCTTGGGGGACTTGAAAGCGCTTTTAGATCTGGAGCATAGTATTATCGGAATTACCATGAACTTGTTCTGTTGGAGCTGATCAAAGTGGAACTTAAATGGGTTTTTAAAGGAGTAAAGAGGATTTTCAGAATTTTTCTGACTTCCACTCTGCAAATAAGTACCAACCAACACATCTCCAATCAAAGTTATAGTTGGAGACTTATCGGATTTCGAGTTTGGAATCCACACAAATGAGAAATAGAAAACTAAGGATGGTCTACACAATATCCGCTGCAGAATAGGTGCTCAGGAAATGTTTGCTGAATGAATGAAAATGCCCTGTTAGATCCAGTATGACAGCTGAAGTTACCATAGTATGGTGGGCATGTCGCAAATACATTTACTCATTACTAATATACATAATTAAAAAAAAACATGTACATGAGATTTCAGTTGAATTATCTGAATTAATGAATGTAAAGGGATCATTTGTGGACCAAATGGCTAAGAATTACCATAATATTATTTATAATAATATTATTATTTATGTTATTTATAATATAACCATTATAATTAATCATATTATTTAATTAATAATTATTAAGCAATTAATTATATGAAATATAATTAATTATATTATTTATAATAATATTATTATAATATTACCATAATATTATTTCAATATTAGGTCATAGTTTCAGGACTGAAAATTAAGTTAAACTGAATAAAATCACACACTGCTCCAAACTTACTCCTGTGTTGGATACATGATTTGCTCCTAACATACATTCCACTCTTTTGTTAATGATCCCATGTATACTGAAGGAGCTGAAAAATAAAAATAAGTATACTTCTTAAATGCCTTTGCATTCACATTCCAAAGTAGAGTTAGGTTTTGACGATCAGGTGCACTTACCCAAAACATAGAAGATGCCAAGCTGCTTGTCTTGTGGTTTTTTCCTTGCAGACACCATCCTGTGACTGTTTTCTCTGCAGTCCTGGAGGACACAGTCTGCAGTCACCAGCTCTTTGGGTTTTGAGAGCTAGAGAGCCAACATTTGTATTATTGTAGCAGGTGAGGCGAGGTTCTGGAACCCTTAGCAGTTCCATCTTCCTCCTTATGTTGGTGCTGTAGTCTGGGAACTGGCTACCTAATCATAGAAAGGGCAGCAGCTCCCTTGCTGGACACAAGTTGTTCCTGAAAGTCCAACCTCTTTAGTGTTCTTGTCAACTCTCCCCATAACTCTGTAGGCTGCTTAATAGGCTGTAACGAACCTGCTCTTATTCAAATTGACTAAAGCATCCTTTTTCAAGCTTTACCCTTAAAATGCCTTAAAACAATTTCCAGATCTCAGGGAACCCCTGTATTTAAAGATGATTATATCTACAAACACACCAAGATATAACTAACCCTTACCATTCAATACATTTTTTATTCTATTTTTATTTTTTATTATTATATTCCATTAGCCAACATATAGTACACCATTAGTTTTTGATGTAGTGTTCAACAACACATTAGTTGCACATAAAACCCAGTGTTCATCACAACATGTGCCCTCTGTTAATCAGAGTTTAAGGATATAAGTGTTGGCAAGACATAGGTCATTTCTACATGGTACACTTATCTTTCTTACATTATACTTACATTCTTCTTAGCCTGTGACTTAGGGTTTCCAAGACTTCTTGCTTCAAGAATTAAAAAAACAACAAACAAAAAGATTTATTTCCAATTCTTGGAATTGTTACTGTGGTCTGTGAGTTGTGATGTAATTATTGAGTCACAATTGTCCGTCTCTTCTATCAATCATCCTTTTATGTGGATCTGTTAATTTTGGGTAACTTAGTAGTCTTCTCTTTTGTGTGGTTCCCCTTTCCACAAAGAATATCAACTCTGATACCAGTCAGTAATACAGGTAGAGGAGACTTTGGACTTGCCTTAAAAATAAATTATTTTGGGGGCGCCTGGGTGGCTCAGTGGGTTAAGCCGCTGCCTTCGGCTCGGGTCATGATCCCGGGTCCTGGGTTCAAGCCCCACATCGGGCTTTCTGCTCAGCAGGGAGCCTGCTTCCTCCTCTCTCTCTGCCTGCCTCTCTGCCTACTTGTGATTTCTCTCTGTCAAATAAATAAAATCTTTAAAAAAATAAATTATTTTGACATTTTTGTCATATCCAAGTAGATTCAAGAGTCTTGTCAAAAATTTCTACTCTGGGGGGGCCTGGGTGGCTCAGTGGGTTAAGCCGCTGCCTTCGGCTCAGGTCATGATCTCAGAGTCCTGGGATCGAGCCCCGCATCGGGCTCTCTGCTCAGCAGGGAGCCTGCTTCCTCCTCTCTCTCTGCCTGTCTCTCTGCCTGCTTGTGATCTCTCTGTCAAATAAATAAATAAAAAATCTTAAAAAAATTTATACTCTGTAGATGATAGTGAGGTATGGTTATGGTATACTATGGGCAATAGTAGCCTTCCATCTACTCAAAACTAAAAAATGTCATTTTTGCTAATCTTTCTTAGATAAAAAGGTAGTTAATCTTTCCTTTTTATAAAGGCAAAAGATAATAAATTTCTACTAAATAACCATGTTCAACCAAAATGGAAATTATTTTTTTCAGTGGTAGTCTTGGTAGACTTAATTTAGGTTGTAATTTAGACTGTAAGTTGATTTCAAATAGTGTTATTTCCAATGTGAAAATTTATTGATTATGTTGAAATGTGAGGTCTCTAAAACCATAAGCCAAAGCAGTATTATGAATTTAAAAAATGGTCTAAGATGCATATATCACTTAGAAAGCATCTTTTTTTTTTTTTTTAATTTCTAAAGTGTATGAAGCCCATGAAGCCCAGTTTGAACTCACTACCCTAAGATTCAGACTTGAACTGAGATCAAGAGTCAGATGCTTAACTGACTGAGCCACCCAGGTGCCCTGGAGAAACACTTTTTTTTTTTTTTAAAACAAATAACCTTATTAGACTCAAACATAGGTCTAGAGATCACAAAATTATTATTTGCCTGTGTTGATTACTTTTAGTTTATAAATGCATAAAGTTTTAGTTTTGAGACTAGAAATACATAATAAAGTTTAACTCTTTAATGTGAATCTTTCTTTCTTTCTCTCTCTCTTCCTTCTTTTTGCTTTCTTTTTCTCTTTGCTGCGCAAATACTCAATTCTGGGTTGTACTTGAGATAAATACACATGGATTTCATTTTCAGTTGAAATGAGAAGATTTCTGTCCCTGCTTTTGATATTTATGAAGCAATAAAATTTTGCTCACACATGTAAGAAATTGAAAAAGAGCCAAAATGTTTCTTTTGAATGACAGCATCTTCTCCTTTTATAGACATAGAGAAATGATCTAGGGAGATATTGGCAAATCTTATCTTGAATACACTCTTGCAGTTTATAAATTCTTCCTCTTTTCTCAAAGTCAAGGTCTCAGCTGAGTGATGGCTCAGAGATGGATCCCTTACCCTGTTGTACACTTGTACTGAAAGGGAAGGAGAATATTCTGTTTTGCTCTGTAGTTCTTTGATGTGGATTACAGTAAGATTTGAGACCTACTGGTTTCCTTCATTATCAAACCAAAGTAGCAATAGAAACATTCCAAGACTTCCCTTTGTCACATGATTTTTCTAACAGTTTAGTTTCCTTTAAAATCCAGGAATCTGATTACTTGAAGTAAAAACATTTTTTCCAGGGCTTTGCAGAAATTTGCTGAACTAATTCATGTGAATAAAAAAAAGAAGTGTGCCTTGTAGGCTGACTTCTATATTTAGTCTTCATCTTCAAAACCTTCTGCAAATCTGGCCTGATGTTTCCTTGAAGAGCTCCTGATGTTCAAACACCTTGTTGGGAATTCCTGCTCTTTAATCCACATCTCAGTATGGCATGGAAACTCATGTGCTCTTTGTCCAGGTTCTCAATTTTTAAAACATTGTTGAATGATCTAACATATTTTGTATTGTCCAGAACTTTCTTTATCTCCTGTACTTTTTAGCAACACCTCCATATGTGAAGTAAATAGTGTGTCATCATGCCCCCCAATGTTCATAGCAGCAGTGTCCAGGATAGCCAAACTGTGGAAGGAGCTGAGATTTCCTTCAACAGATGAATGGATAAAGAAGATGTGGTCCATATATACAATGGAATATTACTCAGCTCTCAGAAAGGATGAGTACCTACCATTTACATCCACATGGTTGGCACTAGAGGGGATTATGCTGAGGAAATAAGTCAAGCAGAGAAAGACAATTATCATGTGGTTTCACTCATATGTGGAACACAAGGAATAGTGCAGAGGACCATAGCGAAGGGAGGGAAAACTGAATGGGAAGAAATCAGAGAGGGAGAAAAACCATGAAAGACTTTGGACTCTGGGAAACAAACTGAGGGTTACTGAAGGGAGGCGGGTGGGGGGGGGTTGAGGTAACCGGGTGATGGGTATTAAGGAGGGCACATGTCATGATGAGCACTTGTTGTTCTATACAACTAATGAATCATTAAATACTACATAAAAACTAATGATGTACTATATGTTGGCTGATTGAACATAATAAAAATAAATAAACAAATAAAAAGAAAATATTGCATAGTGATAATGTTAGGACTTTCTTTTCATACAAGAGAGGCAAAAACCTCTCTTGGACCCAACCATTGACGAGCATCACTAGTATTATACCAACATTTCTCTCCCAAGACAGACCTTTTGTTTCCAGGTAGGAAAATCAAATATTAAATATATCTGGGTCATTGTTTCTTTGGGATAGCTCTTTGCAGCAAAATACTTTTCTCAAATTTTACTATCATCTAAAAATCTTACAGATAGTACAGAATGGCATTTATTAAAGAAATAGGTTGACTCATCGACCTGGTTGGAGAAACTGTTGTTTTTCAGTTACAATACAGAACCTCTTCAGCTTTATGTGACCTGTCATTAATAAATTAACTTATTATACTATTAAAGAGTAGAATCCAACTTTTCTTTCTTCTTTAAATTAAAATTAAATTAAAAATTTTAAAGAGGGAGTGTATGCACACATGTGTATGAGTGGAGAGGTGTTGGAGGGGCAGAGGGAGAGAGAAAATCTTAAGTCGACTCCATGCCCAGCACAGAGCCCAATAATGCAGGACTCGCAACCTGAGGTCATGACCTGAGCCAAAATCAAGAGTCTGATGCTTCACTGACTGAGACACCCAGATGCCCTCTTTGTTTGTTTTTTAAGATTTTATTTTTAAGTAATCTCTGCACCCAGCATGGGGCTCAAACTCACAACCCCAAGATCAAGAGTCACATGCTCCCCTGACTGAGACAGTCAGGTGCCCCCCAAATTTTCTCTTTTTAACAGTAAATTTTGTTACTAAATAATTGGTTTCTTGAGACTTTTTATTAAATGTAACTTCAATTCTTAAACAAGAGTTTTACTCCATTTTGAGATTCCTATAGCCATTAAAAATAATTGGCACACTTAGTTATAAAATCACCAAGTGTAAATAAGTGTTTCCAATTGTGCTAGAGTAAGTGCTGCATTTGAACTTATTGCCATCAACAATGCACAATGGAATAGAACAGTTTGGATTACCAATTTCAAACATGAAAGATACCTAAGGAACTGGCTAGCATCCCATGGTAGCATCACATGCCAAGTTCAAATATGATGTTTCTTTTGTTTAGCAGTCAATGTAACAAAAGCACAACACTATTAGAAACACTTTGCAGAAGACTGGGGTTCTATAGAAATGGAGGTGAGAAACAGGGGATTAGAGTGGATTTTATTTTCTGCACATGAACTCTGATCAATATAGCACATACCAGGTATCTAATTGATATGTATAGATTTATGTTTATATGCAAATTGATATATTTATATCCAATGACAGAGCACACTTTTTTTTTGAGTCAACATTGGTTCAAACCGTCAGAAATATTATGGACTACAAGACAAACTTTAATAAGTTTAAAAGAATTTAAATCATACAGAGTATGTTCTCTGATCACAGTGAAATCAAACTATAAATCAATAGCTGAAAGATAACAGGAAAATCTCTGAACAATCAGAAAGTAAAGAAGACTCTCTTGAATAGTCCATGTGTCAATGAGACATTAAAGAGAAATTTAAAAATACAATGAACTGAATAAAAATGAGAATTCAGGGACGCCTGGGTGGCTCAGTTGGTTGGACGACTGCCTTCGGCTCAGGTCATGATCCTGGGAGTCCAGGGATCGAGTCCCGCATCGGGCTCCCAGCTCCATGGGGAGTCTGCTTCTCTCTCTGACCTTCTCCTCGCTCATGCTCTCTCTCACTGTCTCTCTCTCAAATAAATAAAATCTTTAAAAAAAAATGAGAATTCAACATATTAAAACTTGTGAGATGTAGCTAAAGCAGTACTGAGAGGAAATGTTACAAGACCAATATTACATAAAAAAAGTGGAAAGCTCTCACATGAACAGTCTAAGCTCGCATCTCAAGAATCAAGAAGAGTAAAGCCCAAAGCAAACAGAAGAAAGGAATTAATAAAAAAGGGAATATTATGAAAAACTCTATGCCCATACATTTGAGAATTTATTTTATTTAAAGATTTTATTTATTTATTGAACAGGGAGGGGAAAAAGGAGAGGGAGAGGATCTCAAGCAGACTCCCTGCTGAGCACAGAACCCAACCCAGGGCTCAATCTCAAGACCTTGAGATCCTTACTTGAGCCAAAATCAAGAGTCAGATGCTTAACTGACTGAGCTACCCAGGTGCTCCCACACATTTGAGAATTTAGATAAATTAGACTAATTCCTTAAAAAACAAAACTACTATAATTCACCCAAAATGAAATAGATAACTTAAATATCACTGCAACTCTTAAGGAAACTGAATTAGTAACTAAAACCCTCCTTGGAGCCAGATAGTTTTACTGGAGAATTCTAAGAAATGTTTAGAAAAGAATTAATACCAACCCCATACAACATCTTCAAGAAAATAGAAGAGAAGGGAACACATCCCAATTCATTTTGTGAAGCTAATGTTACCTTGATACCAAAACCAGACACAGACAGGGCAGGAAGGCTACAGATCATAAATATGGAGGGAAGTACCCTTAACAACATATTAGTATATAAAATTATATATCATGACCAAGTGAGGTTTACTCCAGAGAAGACTTCTCAGTTCAGGATCTGAAAATCAATCAATGGGATTGATTATATTAGTAGGCTAAAGAAGAAAAATCCAATGATCATATGAGCTGATACAGAAAAATCATCTGACAGAATTCAACAGTTATTCATGATAAAAATCTCAGAATACTATGAATAGTGGGAAACCTCTTCAACTTGATAAGGTGCTCTAGCACTTTGCAAGAATCCTACAGATAACATTATATTCTATATATCAAAATAAGGCAAGGAGGATTGAGCTCATCACTCTTATTCAAATGGAGTAGTGAAAGTTCTAGTCAATGAATTAAGGCAAGAAAAGGAAATAAAGGGTATAAGAATTATTAAGGAAGAAAAAAACTATCTTTATTTGCAAATGATAGGATTCTGTATGTAAAAATCCCAAGAAATATTTGTATATTCACAGAGACTCCTAGAACTAAAGTAAGATTTAATAAAGTAAGATTTAATAAAGATTTAATAAAGTAAGATTAATAAATTTAATTTAATAAAGTAAGATTATAGGATTTAATAAAGTTTAATAAATTTAATAAAGTAAGATTATAGGATATAAGGTAAGCATGGAAAAATCAGTTGAATTTCTATACTAGCAATGAACATGTGGACCCCAAATTAAAAATACAGCATCACTTATAATCACACACAACAACAACAATAAGAAATTCTTAGGTGCAAATTTTCATGTACAATATATATATCATGAAAACTATAAAATGATGAGAGAAATCAAAGATCTAAATAAATGGAGAGAAATGACATGTTTGTGATATGAATGCTCAGTGTAATAAAGACCTCAATTCTCCATGTATTAATACATGGGCTTACCACTAATTCTTACCAAAATCACAGTAGGATCTCTTTTATAGATATAGAGAAGGTTATTCTAAAATTTATGTGAAAAGGCAAAGGAACTAGAATATCTGCAATAACTTTTTTTTTTTTTTTAAAGAGTTATGTATGAGAAAGCGGACTACCCGATTTTAAGACAACTATTAGGTATATTTGTCAGGACTCTGTGTCGTTGGCAGAATAGGCAGTAGATCAATGGAACAGAATAGAAACCCAGAAATAGGTCCCCCCGAATATGTCCAGCTGATTTTTGACAAAGGCACAAAGGCAATTTACAGGCATGCCCCACTTTGCACTTTGCTTTACTGCATTTCACAGATACTGTGTTTTTTTAGAAATTGAAGGTTTGTGTCCACCCTGTGTTGAGTAAGTCTATTGGCACCATATTTCCAACAGCATTTGGTCACTTAGAGTGTCAGTGACTCATTTTGGTAATTCTCACAAAACTTGATACATTTTCACCGTTATTTTATTGGTTATGGTGATCTGTGGTCAGTGATGACAGACTCACCGAGGCTTGCAAACTCCATATTCAACAAAGACAGAGTATCCAGAATAGATGAGGAAATTCTTGAAACTCAACAGTAAAAAACAAAATCCAATTAGAAAATAGGCAAAAGACGAAGAGATATTTCACCAAAGAGAATGTATGGATGTAAATAGTATGTGAAACAATGTTTGACATCTTTAGTCATTAGGGAAATGAAATTAAAATCACAATGAGGGGATGCCTGGGTGGCTCAGTGGGTTAAAGCCTCTGCCTTCAGCTCAGGTCATGATCCCATGGTCCTGGGATTGAGCCCCGCATCGGGCTCTCTGCTCGACGGGGAGCCTGCTTCCTCCTCTCTCTCTGCCTGCCTCTCTGCCTACTTGTGATCTCTGTCTGTCAAATAAATAAATAAAATCTTAAAAAAAAAATCACAATGAGGTATCAGTGACACCTGTCAGAATGGCTAAAATAAAAAATAATGATAATGCCAAATTCTGGTGAGGGAATGGAGAAAGTGGGTCTCATACAGTTCAGTGTGTGAAATAATACATCTAACTTTTAGATTAAAAATCTAAAGATACGTGACTGAAAGACTGCTGTTCTCAGCAATTTCCTCAGAGAAATGAAAATTTACCTTCACACAAAAACCTGAACATAGTTGTTTACAGTTGTTTATAATACCCCCAAACTAAAAGTACCCCCATGTCTTTCAATGAGTGAATGGGTAAGCAAACCTTGGTATATCCATGCCGCAGAATACTACTCAGCTATGAAAAAATGCATGAGCTATTGATAACACAATTTTTAAAAGAATCTCCAGAGAATTAGGCTGAGTGAAAAAAGTCAGTCCCCAAAGGCTATATCCTGTCTGGTTCCACCTATAAAACATTCCTAAAATGACAAAATTATAAAAATGGAGAACAAATTGGTGATTGTATGAGTTAAGGAGTTAAGAGGGGTTAAGGAATTAAGGATAGGGTCAAGGGAATGGAGGGACATTGGTATGGCTATAGAAGGGATCCTTGTGGTGACTGAAGTAGTCTATATTTCACCAGTATACCTGTCAATATCCTAATTGTATGTCAGGCCATGATTTTGCAAGATGTTGCTATTGAGGGGAACTGAGTAAAAGGTACATAAGATCTAGGTTATTTCTTACAAATTCGTGGAAATATACAATGATTTCAAAATAAGCAGTATAATTTAAAACATCATATATATCATAAATATATTACATATATTTGCAAGTTGACTCTTATAGAGATTATATTCCAATTCATATGTCTGCCAGAATGGTGACGGATGTGCCGGATATCCCTGCATCTTAGCCCACACAATTTATCACATTTTTTAGACTTTTGGCAATCAGGTAGTTGACAGTGGTATGGTTTTTGTACATATTTTAAATTATGAGTGAAGTTAAGGATTTTTATCGCACGTTTCAACATCATTTGTGTGTGTGTATGTGTGTGTTTCTCTGAACTGCCTACAGATCTTCACAACCAGAAGCTCCCTGACAAAATACTAGCTTCTTTGAATGGTCTCCCTGCCTCCTACCCCCATAGCTTACCACACATATGCTTTCTCTTCTTCATTAGGATTGTTCTTGCTTTTATAAGTAAATTTTAGCTTTTGGCATCTCTTGTGTCTCTTGGAGTAGCCAAGCATGTGGTGTGTTCGCTCACCAAAAGGTGGGCTCTTAATGAAGGGTTCAGCCAGGTTCATTTTTCTGTGTCACTCTTACTGAATTCTGTAGTATCAACTCCCACAAGCCTTTGTTAGAAGATACTTCTTTTACATTCTCTCTCTCCATGTATATTTTCAAGCCAATTGTATTTACTGTTCTTCCTTAGTGGATGTTAAACCATTTGGGTTCAGAGAGCTTTTTTTTTTTCTTTTTAAAGATTTATTTATTTATTTATTTATTTAGAGAGCATGAGCAGGGTGAGGGGTGGAGGGAGAAGCAGACTCCCCACTGAGCAGGAAGCCTGATGTGCGGCTTGATTCTGGGACCCTGGGATCAAGGCCTGAACTGAAAAGCAGATGCTTAACCAACTGAGCCATCCAGGTTCCCCACAGAGAGAGAGATTTTATCTCCTCCTCTTCTTGCTGTACACCCTGTACCTATATTTCCAATACCCCCAGTTGTCATTCATCCACTAGTAACTTTCCTGAAAAATTATTCTTGGGAGAGGTCTTGAGGTATATTTCACCTTAATTGGGGGCCACAGCTTTGGGAGTGGCTATTTTCCATGTCTGTCCTAGCAAACTATTTCTAGTTCCTTCAAGAGAAAGATTCAGGGAGTCATGGAACTCTTTTATGAGTCTCACAAAACCAAAAGAGGCTCTTGTCTTGGCCACTTTAAAAAAAAAAAACATTTTATTTATTTTTAGAGAGGGAGTGTGTGTGTGAGGGGTGGGGAGGGGCAGAGAGAGAGGGAGAATGGGTCTTAAGCAGACTCCATGCTGACTGCAGAGCCAGCTTGAGGCTGGATCTGAACACCCTCAGATGATGACCTGAGCGGAAATCAAGAGTTGGACTGCTCAACTGTGCCACCCAGGCACCTCTGTTCTGGTCAATTTCAAATGTCTTCTGTCTGGTCCCCTTTAGTAGCCTTTGGGCTGTCTCTTCCCTGTTGAAACTCTGCTTTTAGCAAAATATTTGATAAGCTCATTCACTCAGAGGTGTAATTGACAGATAACAGTTTAGATGTCACCTGCTCAGTCTGAAACTGAGGAATGAAGCTTTAATGCTGACATTTCGTGAGTTACATGTCCGGCCAAGTAATTGCATTCTTGAAATCTGAACATGTAGGTAGCACATTACTCCTGCATGTGACCCTGTTCCCTGTGTGGGGCCATGGAGGAGGTGATCTTCTTCTTCTTTTTTTTTTTAAGAGTGAGAGATTGAGAGTGAGGGGTAGGGGCAAAGGGTGAGGGAGAGTGAGAATCCTAAGCAGACTCCAGGCTTTGCATGGAACCTAAATCAGGACTCGATCCCATGACCCTGAGATCGTGACCTGAGCCAAAATCAAGAGTCGGAGGCTTAACCAACTGAGACACCCAGGTACCCCAAAGAAGTGAACTTCTAAGTGAGTTAAGTGTGCATTGATGGGAGGGTCAGCATGATCTACAGGATGTTACGTAAGTATTCTTCTCTAAATCATACACTGATGCAACAAGGGAGTTGTTAATAGTTCATCTTTAAAATTTTTTGTTTTGGTTAGACTTGGTACAGCTGATTTTTCTCTTGCATAATCCAGTGGCATTCAGCATCTTGGGTTAATAATAGTGTTCTTAGAAAAATCTGTGAAAATGAAGAATGGCTCAAGAAAAATAAAAATAATACTTCCATGATAAAAACAAGGCTTGTTGTTGTAAACATTAATAGACCATCATGCTTCTCCCTCTCTTTCTATTTCCACATAGTTAATTCCCTTTGTTGCAGACCCATCTTCCTTTCAGCCACTGACATGTCTTGGACAGCTCTAATTGATTTTTCTTGACAGCATTTTCCTATTTTTTTTTTTTTTTGTTCTTCCATTGTTCCATTTTCCAGATGCGGTCCTGTTTTTTATTTACTCACAGGTTTTTTTTTTTTTTTTAAAGCCCTTTATAAAATCACATCAATTGTTTGCTGGAGAAACTGTAATTTGCAAAAGCTTAATTAGGATCTCTTTTGATTCTCCACACTTCACAATTTTAATACGTACCATTAGTACAATAGAATCCACAGATTTTTTAATTATTCCAAATTTTCTTCCCCCAACCTAACTCCTCTATAGAGTTATAGTTGGCTAAAACGTTTCTTTCTAAAAAAAAAGTCTGGAAGAAAACCAGATAAACAATATTACTACATCAAAGTTACAAACTCTTCCCACACCATCATTTAGCATTGTTGTTTTAAGTTTTTGCAAAAGCAAATGCTGAACCTCATTTGGATGCTGTTTTCATAAGGAGGAGGTATTTTAATGATCACATATGTTGTTGTTTTAAGGACCCACTTAATAACGGAAAGACTCAACACGAGACTATCTTGGGGATTTAATTCATGTAATTCCTACTTTATTTTGCACCAATCTGTTTATTAATCAGCCTGAGTACATGGTCTGTTTTTACTCACTTTGATTTCTTTTGTGTTTAAAGTTCAGGGTTTAAGTGTTTAGTGTTAAAAGTGAAGATGACTGCTTTTCGTTGTTTGTTTGCTTGTTAGTCCAAATAGATTTCTAAACATTTCCTTGCTGCAAAGGGAAGAAAAAAAAAAACAAAATGATGGGAGTGATATTGTGTCAACACATTTGTTTATTACAAGAGGAGCCCCCTGAATGAGCAGATTAGGCTTAAAGTTCTATTCTACATTGTATTGCAAAGGTGTCTGTTTTGCAACATGAGCGATTTTCAGTTGGGAGAGAATGGGACCACTTTTACTGTCTCCATTCAGAATTTTCCACCCACTCCTTCTATCCAGTGGTACATCACTTCACTTCCTGTTGGACTTAAAAGGTTTTCAGTGTTTAGGAGAGATGAGAGTGTAACATGTTTTAGTCCCAAACAGTAAGATACAAGAAGTCTTGTAGGACTTATTCCTTTATCCAATTAGCTAAATCCCACTTGATCCTGCTCAAAGGACAGGTTCCCTAGTGGGATTCCCCCTTGCTGGGTACAAATTTAGGAGGGCTTGCTTAAGCACTGCGGAATATGTAGGCAGGGGTGTTTTGTTCCTCTGTTTACACTGGTCACCTGAGAGATGAAAAGAAACCTATGGGAGTAAGAACAAAATGGAAGTTAAAAACTCAATAAATTAGCTGCTTTGGCTAATGTTTTCTTGACAGAGGTGCCTAAAAAGGTAGGGGAGAAATTAGAGAATCATCCTTTCTGACTCAAGTGTCATTGGCCATTCATCAGGTTACAGACCAGCGCAGATGTCTGGTCAAGGGCACAAGCGTCTGCGTGCTTGCTTGAAAGTAAGGAAAGTTGTCCAGTGAAGTCTGAAGACAGAAACTGATAATAGTGTCTGCGATTGTATTCTTTTTCCTGCCATGCTAGACCTGCATTTCCTATCGGCATCCATTGCTTGTTACCTGCTACCTGCCTTCACACAAGCAGAAGGGCTTCTTTACTCTGTCATTTGGAGGAGCAAAAGGATTTTATCCCCCTTAACTTCTTAGCCATTAACCCAACATTCCTTACCAACACTTGGTAATGGCGGTAGTGGTTGAAAACACATTCGGTACTACCCAAATTAACCCTTCGCCTCAATCAATCATTCTAACAATTTTTTTTTAAGGTTCAATTCAGACTCTTCAGGATCAATTTTTCAGTCTCTTAGAGTCCACGCTGCTCTTTTCCAAGATCGTGTGTGGGGGTATGACCTGTTGGCTTCATGTAGTGAGGGGTTGCCCAGCCTCTATTGGTTCCTAGTGTGTTAGAGCTGGAGTCATCTGGGCTATGTTTCTTGTGCCCCCATTCCTGGCCACTCTGGGGTATCTACCAGTAACATGTGAGGATGGCAATCCCATGATCTCTTGTTTCCCAAACGTGGTCAGGGCCTGCCCAGCTCACCTCTAACATTTGCAGGACCTAAGGAAGACTACCAGGACTATATGAATATAAATATAAATATATATAAATATAAATCAAACCAAGACACTTTTACATAAGTTCTATTCCCTTACCTTGATGGGAACACCTTTGTAATGACAATACTGAAAAATATATTTAAAGCTATGGTTTTCATATGCTTGAAAATTGGCAAAATATTGTAGGAAAAACTTATTATTGTACCTGTCTGAGTGTTCTGTTGATGGGTTGGTGATAGTTGGATGACTAGTAAAATAAATACAAAATTCAATATATTCATACCTGTTTATTTTGTAAGTTAATTTTTCTGATTTCATTTCAGCAGAATCATTAATAATGTTCTTGTGATCAAGATTTTCATGACTTGGTTCCATTGGTAGTAAGGCCAAACAAGACAACATTTCCTGAATCATTATATTATTTATACATTTTTCTTTTGTCTTAATTTGGAGAACTCTGGCTTGGCTGAGGAGAGTAGCAACCAGAATCTCAATAAAAGTTTTAAAACAATATTTTGGGTGGGTAAACATTGTCATAGAGTTGTATATAATAAAATTGTTACTAAAGAAAAATTATTAAATTTTATCTCATAAACATTACTACTTATGTTACTAATGATCAACACCATCTCTTTAGATGCATACAGTTTATCTTGAGTTTTTCTTCTTTTGAATTTTCAATTCTTGAATATATTTTTTTGAAGTGAAAATACTATATCCAACATGTTCACCTCTCTCTTTCATATAGACTGTACCTTGATCTATAATGGCCAGAAAATAGACTCTAAATTTTGGAGACTGTTTCTACACACATCTCCTTCAAAGTCAAACAATGGTTTTGTTTTGTTATTCTAATTTTCTTATTTTTAGTAAAATGGCACCTTTTTTTTGCATATTTCATACACAGTTTCTTTCAAATCAGGCATACCATACGTTTCTAAATTTTTAAAAATTACCTTAATCCTTTTAAAGGTAAAATAACCAAAGTTAGAATTTTTTCTTTTTCTTTGCTAACATTCTTTGTTAAATTTATAGGAGGCAATAGTTCAATCCCCATACTGGATACTGCAGATTTGAAATTAATTTCATTCTCCCACAGGTCACAACTTACTCTATTTGAGCATCTTCTCCTGATCATCTTGTGCTGTTTTGCTTAATATTGTGTGTACTTTAGTAAGTAGTTGGAAAATCAGAATTAACAGGTGTTTCATGAAGATATCTCCTTCTTGGGCATATCTGGAAAATGTTGTATGTGATCTGTGATTGGTCCCACGACATGATTAAAGGCCTGTCTCACACTCATCATATACACTTGTCATGGAAGATGAGCTTGTTCCTGAGTGCTCCAGGATCATGAATTAGAGCAAGAGGAGAAGCAAGAAAATGGACACTTAGCACTTCTGGAAAATGACATCTCATTACACAAGAATTCTGTCCTCTTGCTGAGAGAATCTGATACACTGAGAGCTTCCTCTGCTCAATATCTTGCTTTGAAGCAGCATCTGTCTCTCAGTCAGCAGTGGGACTAGAACTGAACCCACGTCCGTCTGTCCAATGGGGAGCAAAGTTAATCATTGAGACACCAGGTTTGCATCAAGGAGAGAGGTTATTCCAAAGGCAGCCAAATGAGGAGACAGGAGGACAAGCGTCAAATCTACATCTCAGAAGAGGGAAAAGAACAAGTGTTCTACAGCCACAGGGGTTGAGATTACATACATACCAGTGAAAAGGGTGGGGGAATTTATGATTATTCATGAGGCAAGATAAAGCATGCATATTGAGCAAACATGTACATAATGTATATTCCCATGTTTACTTTGGGGTGGAGATTTAACAACAGAATGAGGCAAAATACAACCCTGATGTTAGGAGGTTATCTTAGGGCAAGGAGAAGGGGCTATGGGCATGCACTGAGAGCTGGTAGATGGGATCTTGGGCTCGTTTTCTTGGGTAAGGAACGCGGGACTTTGCTTGTTCATAGGCTGGAATGCTGTCAGTTGACCTTGAATCCAGGCTTCTGAGGGACAACCAGTGAGTTTGTTAGTGAGGTCTGAAAAGACACAATAGCTGATCGGGGGGAAACAGTTCTCTGAAAAGCAGGCTTTAGACTTTCTGCTAATTTCAACCTTGTTAACGCTATGGGGCACAGTTTCAGGACCACCTTGAACCACAACAGCATTGGGAAGCAGTCATCTTGTTTTGAGGACACAGGGTAAAGCATGCGAGCTGTCTCCCTGGCACCTGAATGGTGTCGCTCCTGAGAACAAATATTTGGGGTTATGAGTTCCACTGTGCAGCAGCACTGAGCCCCAGATCCTAAGCAACGAAGACACTATCTACTTTTATCCCACAGAGCTGCCCATGTAGGCACACAGCTTGTTTTGACTCTGGGAATGTGCCATTGGAAGAATTAGGTGATTTCTTATATTCCATAAAAATAATATTTGGTTGGTTGCATATTTTATTCTTCATAATTATTTTATATAACTTAATTCCGAATATCTTATTTTTTATTCCTTATATAATTGCTTTGTTGCCTGGGTGTGTATGGGTGTGTGTGATACGCTCTATTCCTCAGATCATGGTCTGAGGTTAGGACTGAGGATTGGAACCCTCTCCCTGGACTCAGCCTGACCCCTGCCCCTGGCCTTATAGATGCAGATCCTTCCAAGTGACTGCTGTATCACCAGCCAGCCACCCTCCAGGCTCAGCTTTGAACTCACTTTGTTCTCAACCACAGTGAGCCTCATGGAAGGCCCTTTGGCTCTCAATCTAGTGTCAATACCATATGGAGACCAAGGGCAGATCAGAAATTCAAACTATACCTTTTCTGTCTCCTACCCTCCTCACTAGTGCTGCTCTGCATAGCAAGAGACCCTTGGGAATGGGGCCACCAGGGCATATCTCTTTTTTCTTCTGTCTGACTTTCTTCCCCCCCGACCCCCATCTCTCCTCCAGGTAAACAATGGGAGGGATTTTCTCTTGCTTTCCTAATCTATGATCTGCTCACTGGGCTTAACCCTCAATATGTTAAATGAGAGCTAAAGAGATCTAGGAAATCCTTTTGTCCTCAATAATGTTAGCCTTTTAAGGCCATTGTCTGGGTGCCCGGGTGGCGTAGTTGGTAGGGCACTGGCTTTGGTTTCTGCTCAGGTCATGATCTCAGGGTCATAAGATCAACTCCCACGTCAGGTTCTGCACTCAGCACGGAGTCTGCTTAGGATTCTCTTCCTTCCCTCTGCCCCTCCTCACTGCTTGTGTGCTCTCTATCTCTATCTAAAATAAATAAATGGAGTTTTTTTTTTTTTTTTAAAGACCATCATCCTACTATTAAATTCTAGATTTCATGTCAGAAATGAAATAATGATTTTATGTTTAGTCCAATTTCTTCTTTGATTCTTTTACAGCTGTAGTGAAACTTGAATGCCTATTAGAATCACCCTGGAGGGCTGATTAAAACACCTTAGTGCTGGAATTCACCCTGGGAGTTTCTGATCCTGTAGGGCTGGGGAAGCACATGAGAATTTTCATTTCTAGTGGGTTCCAGGGATGATCATGCTTCTTCTCTGGGACCACAGGTGGAGATCCATTCTTCCATGGTAATCCTGAGCATGCCTCCCTACACCCCACTCCAACAGATAGCCACCTTGGTCTGAGCAGAGAGAAAGTTTATGTGTTTTGGAAGGGAAACTAGAAAGGCACCTTAAGTGTTGTTTTTCTTAAAACGGTTCCCTCCCTTAGTGAACTCACCAAGAAGTACTAATCTAGATACCTACTTAGGTAGAGAGTATTCTAACAATATGAAATTTAGAAGAAAGTATTATTTCTTCTTTGCATCTGGGCCCTAGTTAACAATGGTAAGAAACAGATACTTCTTACTTAGCTGAGAGACCCATGACATGTTTCTTCTCCATGATAATTCACCAGAATGTAATATTTTAAAAACAAAATTGAGGGATTTTTTTTTTTCTAGGCTTCATTTAAAATTATACTTAATAGAAATTTGCCATAAATATATCTTGGGGAGATATATATATATAAATATATATATATATAAATATATCTGCTTGGGAAGATTTTCTTTCACTTTTTTGTAGTAGCAATAGAGTGACATCATTGATCACTTAATTATGATTCCCTTTGGGGTAAGATGTTAATGAAAATGCTTGAGAGCATCAAGAAGCATTTTTCAGATTCGAATGCCAAATCACAATATAGCCAATCTTTCTTTTTGAAAATGGAATCATGTCCTGACTAAATGTTTCCATAAAAGCCTTTTTTGGTGCTTCTCTTTTGAAAGGGATTTGTGTGGATGAGGAACACATTCGGTATCTTCTACATTACTCTTGCTTTATTTGTTTTCACAATAAAGCAAAATTGTAGATCTACAGACATTATAAGTCCTATAAAACCAGAAGTAGCCCTAAATGAGCTTGTTTTCTCTAATCGTATTCTTAATTTTTTACAGCTTCCCTATTTATTTTTTTATTTATTATTTAGTTTTTAAAAAGATTTTATTTATTTATTTGACAGAGAGGGGGGAGAACATGAACGGGGAAGGGCAGAGGGAAAAGCAGCGCCCCGCTGAGTGGGGATTTTTTTTTCCCCCATGTAGATCTTGATCCCAGGATTGCAGGACCATGACCTGAGCAGAAGGCAGATGCTTAACCAGCGGAGCCATCCCAGCCCCTGACAGCTTCCCCATTTAAATAGAGGTACCTCTTGCTTCCTTATTTGGAAGAAGAGGCTGGCACCAAGCATCAAAATCTTCCTAGCACTGAGTGCTTTTTTATCTTCAGATATGAGTAGACCAGTCCATAATTGTGAACATGATTTTGGACCCATCTCTGTCTCCCCCTGACTCACTCTCTTTTCTTTTGTCCCTACAATCTAATGGATCTCACCAATGGTCTGCTGTTCTCAGCTGCAGAGACTTCTCCCACTGAAAAGGCAGAAAGCTAATTAACAAAGCCCCTCCACAGCAAACACAGCAGTCAACCCGATGCACATGAGGACACCTTTGAGAAAGGAGTAACCCTCTGCAGAAAACATAGCACTCCAGAAGAATATAAAAATGCAGTGAAATGGAGCAAAAAGAGGCAATTCTGATGGGCAACTCATCAAAGTAGACATTGTCCCAAAGATGGGATGTGAGGTAGTGTAGGGTGTTTCGAATGTTCATCATTACTGGATTCTTAAGTATTTACTAAAGAGAGATTGATTTGGGAGGCAGGGTGAGAGGTTGATAAAGAAGATAAAGCATGCCTGGTGAAACCACTAATAGGGGCACACAGGCAAGCTTGCTTGCATATTGCCAATGCATTTCATATCATCTCATATCATGAAGACACTTTGGATGCTTAGACAAAGTTTAGGGATTTGGAGGTCCAAATTATTCTGACACCTTTTAAAAAGTTTGGCAAATTTGCATCATGCTGCCATGTTTATGGAAAGAACATAAAATAGTTGCTTTTCCACTTTTTATTAAAGACAAAATAGAAGGATTTTTATCTTCTCAGGGTAAGATTTGATTCTGGATAAAAGTGTGATTTTAAAAAAATTGTAAGTATACACTATGCCTTCCTTTCCAATTATCTGTAGAAAAACATGAAATTCTATTTTATGCCTTATATGAAAAGAAATCTCTGTTCAGAGTTTTAAATGACCAATTACTTATCCCTACTTTTTTTTTTTTTGGTAATTTTATTTCATGACTTTTGAGTACCTGTTATTCTTAAAAATTCTCACTGATACCTGCTTTGAATTAAATCACAGGTGGTCTGAGATGCCCCAAATCTTCAATTACAGAGTTGTTCTCATTGTGACAATCCTACATATTTTAGTTAAAAAAAAAAAATCTCTCAACCTGAGTAATCTTCAGTATGAATTCACATTATTTAATTTTCAATTGAAGGTATAGGTTTGTAGGTTCCATTTTAATTTTTGTGGAAAACTTTTGTTAATTTTGAACTATGTCCCAGATACTCCACAGGGTGAGGCAAAGAAGTGAAAGGCGGGCGGGTGATGACTCATCAGCTCTGGAAATGGGGCCCCAGCTCCACAGTGTGGGCGCCCTGCAGGGCTGAGCACAAGGCCTCCTCCCATCCACCCTGGAGACCAGAAGAATTTGATCTTTTCTAAATGAGGAAGACATTTTACTTCCATTTGGAGGGTTAAAAATGAGGGGCATTTTTACCTCCCGGGACAATATTAAATAAGGTGTGCAATTGAGTGCCCCAAGTTTAAAAACTAAAATTGTAAGACAACTGAATTAAACATTCAGCGTTTTTTTCCTGGTACCAAAAAAAAAAAAAAAAAAAAAAAAAAGTGATGGAAAGAAAGATAGCAAGAGATAATAATAAAGTCAGGATACAGAACAGAGGGCCTTAGTTTCTGTCCAGAGGGACCACCATCTTTTAATATAGTCGCTTAAAAATACAGCATTGCTACATTTTTCATTAGCCTTAATTTTTTCATCAATCATGTTAATTTATACAGAGGGCACTTAATAATAGCTAATTAACACTTATGACTTTTGAAATTAAAAGACCTTTGGAGAGATTACTGCTGGTTGGGGAAAGGATTTTTTTTTTTTTTTTTGTTCCTCCCATTTTAGAAAAGAGAGAGAAATAGCAAGAAGGCATGAGGCTTGGTGTGTTGAGAAGGGAGTCTTGCTTCTGTTTCCCTGATCATCTAGCAGATGACAATGACCCTGGATTATGCAGGTGCAGTGACATTCTTTGACACCTCCTTAGAAAAATGACACTTTTGAGCATTGTTGGTTTCCAACTAAACAAATCAAAATTTAAGACAATCTCTAAAAAGATGGAGGTCAAAATGGGACTTATAAATGCCACCAAATCATGTCAGAGGTAAACAAAAAAATGAACAATCCAGTGTAGTTACTCCTGTTGGAATAAAATAAATCACATTAAAAGTCAAAATTTACTAAGTTGAAATAACACTGAATTTTTAAAGGGAGAAATGGATGTACAATTACCTTCTTCATGAGTGGAGGTTTCTGACTTTATTTTCTGCGTCACATTAACCGACTGTGCTTGCCTGTGTCATTCCTTTGCAGCTTACATCTTTAGGTCATGGTCTCTGTATTAAGAAAGTAGATTTTAACTGTGTCCTTTTTAGTACCTATAAAATGGCTTTGGTGCCATATTTGTTTTATGTGATTAGGGTGTATGTGTGTGTATGTATGTACACATAAAAGCACTATTATATATAAATATGACATATGTATATTATAACTTGTATATATTATAGCATTTTATATACATTTATAGCTATATCTGTAAATACATCTTTTAAATTTTATCTACCAGTAGATGTCTCCCTTCCCTGACTGAAGATTTAAATCTGTAGGCCTGCTTCAGGTTTTTAGTGAATCATGTTTTTGTAGGAATGGAGAAATTAAGCGTTTAAAAAAAGGAAAACTTTAATATAAAACATCTCCCACCCAAATCCATGTTTTAAATGCCTATTGTATATATGGTATTCAGTTGAAAATGTTGCATTGGGGCATTTTAAGTTTAAGAGGATTACACAACAGATTCTCATATTTCTCAGATCCTTTGAGTATTTCCGTTTTGGCTAAAGGTTTAGGATGTCTAACAACTTTCACAAAGTAGCTAACCGATTTTCGGGGGAATCTATGAGTGTATTACTGAATTTTAAAATGTACTTGAAAATTGCCCAAATTTAGCTGTACTCAAGAATGAAAATGTTGACTCATTTCTTGGAAAGGTATTTGGTTTCCTGCTCCAGAGGTGGAAAACATTTCCAAATATGTTTATATTACTTCTGCTAATGGTAAAGTGTTTAGTGCAAGTTACAGTTTAGGGGAGAAAATTTTGCACACTGAGAAATTAGTTCTGTCTATGCAAAAAATTTTCTCTAGAAAAATTGTAGTGATAAGGCAAAAATTTTGAGCCATTCTTTTGGTGCTTCCAACATCTTCTTTCCCCTTCCCTTAGTTTCCTTCTTCCATTTTCCCTGAGTTGCCTTTGGGGCTCTGGTCTCATCTGCTCTGGTATCTTCCCTGTGAAGTACTCTTAATTTGGTATTTAGCAGGCCATTGGAGACATTGCTAGAGGTCGTGAGAGCTCTATGGCCTGCCAGCTGTGGAATTTCCCCATGGATGGGATGGAAGAGTTCTTAAATCTGTCCATGTATCTTTGAACATGCTTGGAAAAAAGTGATTGGCCTCACTACTCATTGTATTGACAATTTTGTGTGGGCTCTGCTCTAAGAAGACATGGGGATGTTATTCTGTAACTGTCTGGAATCATCTGGATCGCAGCTGTTTTGTCAACTAGATCAGTAATTCCCAAACCCTTTTCCATGAGGAATGATCCCTCCAAGATAATTATAGTTGGAGTGTGGGGACTCTCTCCTGGTAAGATGGACTGTAGCTTATACCCAATTCCAATCTATGGCATGCGGTTCTTCCTTTCTCATCCAACTGGTTGAAAGCTATATGTTCTGTCATCAGGGCTGAGAACTGCTGGTTTAGATAATTCATTGTCCCCTTCTCAGACTTGGTTATGGATTTAGAGGGTGCTTTGAGTCCATTACTGAATCATCAGATTAGTAGGCTGTGAAATTACTTAACCCACAGGAAAACCTTATTTTTCTAAGTTGAACCAGTTTTCAAAACAGTGGTCCTGCTTTTTTAAATAGCAATTTTTAAAATTTAATTACACATTACATGAAAGTACCATTTTAACTATCTTAAATATGATTTATTGTATTTAAATACAATTATGTATACAGTGACAGTATGTTCAGTACAATTCAGTGACATTTAGTACATTCACAGTGTTGTACAAGCATCACCACTGCCTGCTTCCAGGCATTTTCATCACCCCAATAGGGAACCCCATCCCCACTAGCAGTCACTTCTCACTACCTACCTCTACCCAGCCCCTGGCAACCACAGTCTACTTTCTGTCTGTATGGGTTTGCCTATTCAGGACATTTCATTTGAATGGAATCATACAACATGCAGCCTTTGTGTCTGGCTTCTGTCATTGAGCATCACGTTTTAAGGTTCATCCATGTTGGTGCAGGTATAAGAACTTTATTCCTTTTTATGGCTAAATAATATTCCATTGCATTTATATACCACAGTTTGCTTATCCACCTTTTGGCTATGGTGGATAGTGATGCTATGAACATGCTTGTGCAAGTTTTTATTTAAACACTTGTTTTTCATTCTTTTGAGTGGAAATGCTGGGTCATGTGATAATTCTATGTTTAACCTACTGAGGAGCCTTCAAACTGGGGTGCTACCTCTGTTATGTGAATGATTATTCAGAGAAGCATTAATGTAATATATGTGAGAAGTTTCTTACTTCAGTAAAAATGCAGAGCTGGGACCCCAGGACCCATTGTAATAATAATAATCATAATTACTTCTATTAGTTTAGAATCACACTTAGAGTTATAAGGTACACTGTGATTGCTCATATGCTTTGACAGTTATTATTTATTTGAGTTTCAAGGCAGTGCAGGGTGGGAAACAAAACTAGCAATGTATTCATTTTATCAGTGGACAAAAGGAGATCCAGAGAACTTAGATATCTTAGCTTGGCTTTGTAACTAGTAAGCGCTATGACCAGGACCAGAATCCATGTCTGCTAGGTGAATAAATTTTATATTGTTTTATGACATGCATTTATTGCTTTTTAATTTTTCTTCATATTGACAATTATAGTTTGGAGTCATCTGTTTTGGTTGTTTATGACAAATGGCACCTTTAGTACAGCAAAGAGTGGCAAGGGTTTGTGGTTGTTGACAAAAGTGTTCTCCAAGCATTTAAACAATCAGTGACTATATTCCTTGCCTAAGTTTCACCATTGTGCTTACCCTCTGAATGCTGGCCAACTGGTGTGCCTTGAGAAAGGGATCTGCTCACCTTCAGATGAAAAATGATGACACATGCATTAATGAAACACTGTTTCGCATTTTCACATTTACAGTTAGAAAAACTGTGACAAGGTTTCTTAGCTAATTAGTACCTTGACTGGCTATGAGAAAGGAAGACTGACTTTTTTCTGAAAGTTGATACCCAATTTTTATTAACAGAGCCAAGAGGGGTGATCAGAGGAGAAACTTCTAGAAAGATGATTCTTCCTTTTTAATCGTGTTATTTAGACAAGAAGCTTCTCTTTTTCTAGACTTCAGTAGCTTTCATTCCACTGTAATCAGTAAAGCAATTAGGACTAAATTGGGCCCATGCTGGCTTGTAGGATACAGTGATCCCTTTCCTTGGAAACCCCTCCCCCACACAGCTGGATGGCCTCACACATTTGGAGGTACTTTTGGTAAGAGTAGAAAATGGGACTATTTCAGGAGCGTTTTTTTTCCTTTGGCAGTAAAACCCACGCTTTGGCAGGACAATCATCATAGCATCAGTCAGAAAGGTGCATTCTTTCATCCTGCGTTCATTTGGTAAAACATTTTGGCAGCTAATGCACTCAAGAATTTGCCTGTTTCCGAGTCCTACTACCACCAAAATATGGCACACAGTAGGTGATTATTCTAAGTTACTTTGGGTTAGAAACTTTTTGAGAATTTCACTACAATCCTTTAGAGCTGCCCCATCGATAGAGTAGCCTCTCACCATATGTGACTATTTAAATTTAAATTAATTAAAATTAAGTAAAACTCAAGATTCATTTCATCATTTGCACTAGACATTTTCAGTTACTCAGTTGCCACATATGGCTAGTGGTTACTGTTTTGGATGGAACAGATCTAGAACATTTCCATCACCATAGTAAGTTCCATTGGATGATACTGCTTTAGATAATTGGGAGGAAACACCTGGAGTTCCAACACTGCCATTTTGCAGCACAAAATACAAAAATGGTTGTTTGTTTCACAGCCTCGGATCCTAGAAAAGAGGTCCAAAGGAGCTGGGTGAAGCCTTAGAAGTCACTTGTGATGAGCCATCTGTTTCAAAGATGTGAGGGAAGGTGGTTTTGGCATGGGACAGGTGACTTGTCAGAAGTCTCATAACGAGTTACTGGCATACATGTCATTACTTTACATCATGCTTCTCCTCATAAAGCTGACTTATGAATTGTCCATTAGTGTTTTGAAAGTTACATTAAAAGAGTAAAGTACTAGCTTATCATTCTCTTTTTGTCTGTTGCCAAGCTCCTTGAGAGTTGTATTCATGCTCCCTCTGTTTCCTGCCCATTTACTCTGATATCTCTTGCTGTGTAGCTTCAGCCCTTCCTGTCACTAACATTTCTCCATTAAGGACATCAATCACATCTTAGTTACCAAATCCAAAGTTCTTTTTTTACCTTATAATTTATTTTTTGTATTATATTTTTAAATTTTGGAATATTGAAGAATTGATGCCCACACACTCATTTATTCTCCTTTTCCCTCAGCCTTACCTTCTGCTCCACTGTCCTTCCCTTTCTGGTCCCCTTCTTGGATTCCTATTCTTTCCTTCATCTCCTAAATGAGGTCATGCAAGGGCTGATTATTTTCTTATTATTGGTCTCCCTACAATTTCTCCCTTGGCAAGTTTACTAAACATCAGAACTTCAGTGACTGGACTCCCCAACTGTCACTTGAACTCTGATCTGGTCTGTTGTGATCTGGTCTGGTCCCATGGCTAGCTGCTCCACAAGAACCTCAGACTCAATACAGTCAAAGCCCTAATTGGTTGTCTTTCTCCTCCACCACTCCTTCTTCTTGCATATCCTATTTTTGCTAAAGCCACAGTAATTCTCCAAGCTACCCATAACTGAAATCTTAGGACCATTGCTGCCTCCTAAGCATGACAAACCATCTTGGTTTGTCCAGGATTGAAAGATCTTCCAGGCACAGGACTAATAGTACTGAAACCTAGAGAAACTGACAAAACAGAGTTGGTCATCCTACTCACTATTCTTTATTGCTATTATATCCAATCAGCCAGCAATTTCCAGTTCCACCATATTTCTCACATTTGTCTTACATTCATCCTACCATAACTTAGTTTTATCTCATCAGGTCTCTTGTTACAACCGTTTAATTGATCTCCCTATTTCTAGTTATCCTTTCTTCCATCCATCCCAAGGTTCAAAACTTGGTAATCTTTCTATAACTTAACCATGTTAATTGTCTACTCAAATATATTTCCTGAGGACTTGGGGAGGGAACGGAAGGTAGACTGGTAACAAAAGACAGACGCCAGTTTTGAAGAGTAAGTAAAAGCGAATGTTCTATTAAAGAAGAGAGTTTTGTTTCTTTAACTTCTGAATCCAGAGGTCATAGGCACCAAATTGTCATATCTAAGAAATGACTCAGTCTTGCAGTCCATTAGCATGGGATTTGGCCAGTGTGTTTTTTTTATGTGTTCTATCTTCCCCTGCTACGAGCACCTTGCTGTTTGCTAGTGTTCTCTCCCCTCCCTTGTCACTAGTTACTTTTGACCAGGGACAGTTATTCCCAAATAACATTTTGCCTGGGAAACTATTTCTCCCTCTCCATATCAAGAGGCAGCAACAAAGAGAGGAAAAATACAGATGTATTTAAGAAACACAGTTCTTCCTGAAAGAGTATCCTTATCCCTACTGCTTGGGTCCTAGTGGCTAATGTTATTTGTGACCAAGCTCTGAATAACTTTTGCTTCCCTCATTCAGACCGTTGATGTCCAGCCACTTTGAGTAAATCATTCTTCCTTATGATCATCCTACCGCACACATGTTTTCATATGGTACTTTTTACCTTTTGTTCTTTCACTCTCATGTGTGCATGTCCTAGCCTATCTATAGTTCAAATCTCAGTACATATGTCATCTCTACTGTGATGTCCATAACAGAAACCATCTTCCCTTTGCATAGGTTCCACAACCTTTGAAAGCTACTCGATTTTAAGATGACATAATGGGACATAGTGTTCTCCACCCAAAAGAAGCAAGAAGAGACCTTGTCCAGGCTGAGTGCAGAAAGACACTGTTTTGCAAAAATAGGTAACTTTTCCAGTTGTCTCCCAAGTTCATTTGGTTCCTATAATCATGTAATTTAAAAAGTTGGAGAGATATCTGATCCCTTCTCATACTCTGGCTTTCCAAGATTTTGGTGTCATCAATCTGTTAGGAAAAAACAAGTTATTGCAACTATATGTTTCAGTGGAGTGAGTTTCTGTCCAACAAAGTCTAGAAAGATAAATAATTGTTTTAGAATGCAACTATCCTCCCAGCCTTTCCTAGATGAGAACCAACTAGTTCCATGATGGACATCATCTCTCTCTAAATTTCCATAATAGATTTTAGATACATCTTTGATGGTGTTTTTCATTTTTGTATCTTACATATTCCACATTTTTCTGTCCATCTTCTGTTCTCAGTCTCATTTCTCAGTCTCTGTTCTGAGTTTCATTTCCTTTATTCTCGACAACAGTTGGAATTTCTCTTTCTCAGTCTCTGTTCTGAGTTTCATTTCCTTTATTCTCGACAACAGTTGGAATTTCTCTGTGCTAAGTTCTGAGTCCCCACTTCGTCTCATTCCACACTTTCTTTTTCAGCAATCTTTCCCTGGCCTTAACCTCTAATGCCTATGAATGACAATATCCAAATTTATATCTTCATCTCAGCCTCTTTTATGCTCAGACCTATATAACTTACTACTGGCATGGTATCTCCACTTGAACATCTCAAATTTAATAACTTGAAACCTTGACAGTTCCTTCAGGATTTATTGCACTCCAGTGATCATACCTCAGCTAAGGACACCATTATTTACCCAATGTCTCACACCAGAAACCTCAGAACTGTTTCTCAATCAACTTGTATGAACTCCTGTAGACTTCATATCCTAAGATGTATCTTGAATGCCTATCTTCATCTCCATGGTCAAAATTATAATCTACCACTTATTCAGAAAAGCCTTGTTCCTTACTCAATATAAAATAGACTTTCCACTCATTTGTAGTATAGGAATTTTAACTTTCCTTCATAAAATTTATCCTCTCTATAGCTGTATGTTACCTGTGTGATCATGAGCATGTTAGTTCTTCACTGTCATCTGTAAGCTCTATGAAAACAGTCTTGTGTTTGCTTTGATCACCTTTGAATCCCAGCTTCAGCCTAACACTCACAATAAACATTGTTGAAGGAATGAATTAATGAGACTTCCAGGAAATATTCCACATTAATATTTGCCTATCCATAAATAGACTTGACCTCAAAACCTTTGTGCCACAGATAATAACCAATAAAAATCTAATTGTCAAATGTGTAGAAAAACAATAATGTATTCATAAGGTTAACTGTGCATGACCATTTCTGCTTAGTAACCTATATGGAATGGTTTTGAGTGTTAGGGTATCTTTTCCTTAGTTAAATAATATTTAATGAAATCCATTGTTTATTAGCCAGGACAAATATTTATAGTCTATTTGTAGTCTATGATTCCTTAAATTATTATTCTTAGAAGTAGAGAGATGATAATTGAACAAAACAGTTGGAGTTCAGAAAAAATTCACAAAAGCAGAGCATTGTATAATGGTGAGTTGTTTTCTGTTTTAAATTTTGTAGGTAACAAGTAATTCTTGCCTTTTTGCTTTCCCAGTATTTGGCTCAGAAGGTGCTGTCATTTATGATCCTTGCTCTTCTGTGCGGGTGCAAGATTCAGTCAAATATAAATCAAAGATATATCTTTCCTAGAGATCATCATCCAATGGCAATGTCCTTGGAGAAGTGAATGATCTATGTTTTCTGGACACTGAGATTCCTGTCCTGATTTTTCAGTTTTCCTCTAATTCTGAAAACTAATAGGAACCATTCATATATATCTATATATACGTGTGTGTGTATATATGTGTATATATGTTTATATATATGTGTGTGTATATGTATATATATCTTTTTATTGCTAAAGATAGAGTTTATTTCTGTATTTACAATCAAGGAACTTGGTTGCATTGGAGGATATACATAATAAACACCTCCTAGATAAAATCTCTGCTTATGCAGAGTTAATGACTCTGTATATATAATGACTCTGTATGTATAATGGTCTAGCTTTTTTTTTTTAAAGAGAGACTTTGATAAAAAATGAACAGGGATAAGGAAGATGTGGTCCATATACACTATGGAGTATTATGCCTCCATCAGAAAGGATGAATACCCAACTTTTGTAGCAACATGGACGGGACTGGAAGAGATTATGCTGAGTGAAATAAGTCAAGCAGAGAGAGTCAATTATCATATGGCTTCACTTATTTGTGGAGCATAACAAATAGCATGGAGGACATGGGGAGTTAGGAGAAGGGAGTTGGGGGAAATTGGAAGGGGAGGTGAACAATGAGAGACTATGGACTCTGAAAAACAATCTGAAGGGTTTGAAGAGGTGGGGGGGGTGAGAGTTTGGGGGAACCAGGTGGTGGGTATTAGAGAGGGCACGGATTGCATGGAGCACTGGGTGTGGTACAAAAACAATGAATACTGTTATGCTGAAAAGAAATTTAAAAATGATTAAAAAAAATGAACAGGGATGAAAAAATAAACTGGGATGAAGATGATAGGAGAAAATAGTTAACATAACTATGGAAGAAAGAACTATTTCTAATTACCTTCCCAGTGTCTATTTATATGAAAAGGAGACGGATTTCATATTCATGTTCATTTTTATTGAGTATTGTGTGTCTGGAGTACTGTACAGATTCATCGAAGAATACTTCTGCCTTCAAAGAACTTGACTCCAGTAGACTGGAAACTTACCCAAACACAAATAATTACAAGAAGGAAGAAGAAGAACATTTTACTGATATTTGATATTGTAGTGTTTATAGCAACAATGGGAGGTAGGTATTATTCTCTATTTTGCAGATGAAGATTATGAGGCTCAGAAAGTCTAAGTGATTTTTCTAAGATCACAAGATCCTCCAATGATTGAGCCCAAATTCAAATACTGATGCATGCTTTGTCCATGTCACAATGAGATTTCCAAGTGCAATAAGTGAAAAAGTTTAAGGGTTAGGTGTGTACAGAAAAATGAATTTCTTTCAACCACAGCAATGTTATAAGTCTTCAAGAGGGAGTTAGGGGCTGAGCTTGGACTTTGGAAAGATTTTAATTTTCAAATATAGAAAAGAAGGTTGACCCAGGTAGTGAGAAGAATATGGACACATAGGGATTCAAACACAGATCAGTGTAATCTATTGTTTGGAGTGATGGGTATTTTAAGGAAATATAGAGAAATATCTTAAGAAAGATAGTTTGAGCTCAAATCTTGAAAAACCTCAAAAGTTGGGATAAAGAACTAACTCTTCATTATTGCAAGTCTATCAGAGACTCTACATGGTAAATATCAATATTAAACTTAAAGCTACTTTATACACTATTTTGCAATTTAAAATGTCCAGCTAACTTAGGGTAGTTATGATTTATTTTGACAGTCATCTGCCTGTACAACCACATTTGGTTCAGATAAAGCCTAGTGTTGGCTTGTTTGTTCATTCCTAATACATATATTCATTCTTTAAACATATACAAATCATCTACTACTATTTAGCAGATATTCTCATAGATACCATGGATATAATCATAAGATATTCTTTCTAAACTCCATGAGTTGGGGAAACTATAGGCAAACCAACATTTGCAGGAGAATATGATAGATGTTGTAATAAAAATGTGACATGGGTACTATGGAAACAACAATAATATAAGATAATCTCTAATTATCTAGTCCAGATGGCCAAATGGCCCAAATGAGTGATCAAATTCAGTTCTAAATATGACATTAACTTATCTTCTTAAATTGGACCCTTTGATGTTAGTGTTCCCCAACGTTTTGGCTAAAATACAATGATAAACAGAATGGTAGATTCAATGAGGCACTGAAGGTATGTTGAGGTCAGGTTGTGGGGTTTTGGGAAATATGTCTGTGTGGTTCTTGTGTAAACAATTCCATAAAAATTTGTTATCATGTGCAACTCAATTGCCTAGACTTAGGTTTAGCCTGAAGCTCTTGTTTAAAAAGACATGTGAGGTTCCCATCATAGCACATCATGTTGTGTTGTTTTCAACTAATGTTTCCTAACAGTTTCTTTTGCTAAATCCATAAACTAATTTATTCTTAATTTGAGGAGTTTTGATTTCAACCTCTTTCAGGTGCTAAGGAGAATAGTAAGTCACATGTTTCAGTTTTTTTACTTAAGAGCTTTGGACATAAGTATGTGTATTTAAGGCTTCCTATGCCTCAGTTTCCTGAATAGTAAGTCACATGTTTCACTTTTTTTACTTAAGAGCTTTGGACATAGGTATGTTATTTAAGGCTCCCTATGCCTCAGTTTCCTGAATCTCTACAATGGAAGTAATAACTCCTGCCTCACGGAGTTGTTCAGTGTAATACTGCCTACAGAGTACTTAGTTCCAAGCCTCACACATATTAATATTTTATAAATATTAGGTTGACAACAGAAGTACAGATCTCCACTGAAAAAAATTCCATCCAAATACCTGGTCTCTAGTCTCAATGAAGCCTGCTATACAACTGGCTCATCTTTTCCTTATTCCATGTCATTGCATCCCCCATTCTCATTAGAACATCTTCTCAGTGTTCACCATTCCCCTCAAGACCCCACCCAACCCCTACACCTCTCATTTTCAACAACCTTGCTCCCAGAAAGGAGCTACTTGAGCTTCTGGTCCTCCCCAGCTGTAGACCACACTGTGCTCACCTGTGCCACTTCTCTCCAGGCTCAGCGGAAGAGGAGAAGAGGATCCCTTTCTACTCAAAGATACCTTCTCCATTTATGCTCTCGATTCCACTACTTCCTGATTTTATAGCTCCTCAATTATTTATATTTCTCTTTCTTATGGTGCTTTCAGCCTATAAACATGCTAGTTTCTCTCCCTTTATATGTCTATAGCTTTCTTGTTTCAATCTGTCTATAGGAAAGGTGTCATCTGTAGGTCACATACTCACACACTCACTTATATACATACTTCCATATGTACATAATCAGATAGATAGGTAGGAACAGTGAGTGGATGGATGGATAGATAGAGATAGATATATAGATGATAGATAAACAGAAGGATAGATAGATTTAGATACATTTTTATATCTAGACATACTTCCTTGAACCTAAAGCACCTGGTGGTTAGTTTTCTCTCTTCTTCAACCCACTCTAATCTGGTGTATACCTCTGTGGCTTCTCTGAAAATAGCTGTGTCACTTGGTGACTTCCTAATTGACAAATTCAGTGAAAACTTTTCAGTTTTCTTCTTAGTGCATTACACCTACTCTTACTGTTTAAAAGTGATGATAACAGTAAATGTCTTCACAGGTTTGCAAGAGTTCCTAAGTTATATCACACAGCACAGCTAAATGAGTAAGCATGTGGACTTTGGTATCATAGTGGCTGGGTTCAGATCCCAGCTTTGTCATTTGCTAGATTTGGGATTTTAGGTGAATTATTTAACTTCTCTGTGTCATAGCTTTCTTACCCAAATGAGGTGGGTAATATTAATAACTTACTCATAGGGTTGTTGTATAGACTAATGGATTTAATACAGAGGAAGAACAGAATCTGGCACATGAGAAGTGTTAAGTAAATATGGGTTGTTATTGTTCACTTACTAGATCTGTAAGAGGCTTACTCAAAGATACATTATATCATCTAGTTAATAGAGACATTGTCAAAATAAAGAATTATAGATAAGAAGCTATTAATATATATCCACATATACATATATATACATATTTCTATTTTATAAATGAAAATAAATAGTAAAACTAGAAAAACACAGTTAAATATAGTATTTTAATATTTATATTTTTACAAAATTTAAAGATAAAAATAGTCCTTGAAATACAAGATATATAAAATGCTCTATTAAAAAAATTTGAAACAAGATGGGATTGGGAGGGAGACAAGCCATAAGTGACTCTTAATCTCACAAAACAAACTGAGGTTTGATGGGGGGAGGGGGTTGGGAGAGGGGGGGTGGGGTTATGGATATTGGGGAGGGTATGTGCTATGGTGAGTGCTGTGAAGTGTGTAGACCTGGCGATTCGCAGACCTGTACCCCTGGGGATAAAAATATATGTTTATAAAATTAAAAAAAAATAAAGTATTTAGGTCTATCTAAAAAAAAAATTTAGGTCTAAAATTACAGATTATATCATCAGAAACTGGAAGTTCATGAGATGGTAAGATAAGGGAAACTAACAAAATTCTTAATTTCTCATCTCACATGTTGGATAGATAACTAGAAATAAATGGATCCAACTATGAGTTTTATAAAAATATGATGTATTCATTCCATAAATGAAAAAGACACATGCCTTCCCTAATCATAGTGTATTTTTCCTCAAATGAGATAAATAAACATGTATTTCTTTTCATGTTTCCCAGACATCTAATAGTATCTTGTCCTTTTTTAAAGATGTCCCCCAAAACTTTTAAAAAATATTTTATTTCTTTTCAGTCTTCCAGAATTCATTGTTTATGCACCACACCCAGTGCTCCATGCATTACGTTCCCTCCATAATACCCATCACCAGTCTCACCCAATCCTCCACACCCCTCTCCTCCAAAGCCCTCAGTTTCTTTCTCAGAGTCCACAGTCTCCTATGGTTTTTCTCCTCCTCCAACTTCTCCCAACTCACTTCTCCTCTCCATCTCCCAATGTCCTCTGTGTTATTCCTTATGCTCCACAAGTAAGTGAAACCATATGATACTTGACTCTCTCTGTTTGACTTCTTTCACACAACATAATCTCCTCCAGTCCATCCATGTTGATACAAAAGTTTGGGTATTCATCCTTTCTGATGGAGGTATAATACTCCATTGTACATATGGGTCATATCTTCTTTATCCATTTGTCCGTTGGAGGGCATCTTGGTTCTTTCCACCTTTACTGGTGTGAAAGCATGAGTGAATGAGCAATGCAGAATCTACTCAAGAAATTTAACAGAGAGAGAGGAATAGATTCACATCACACAGTGAAGAACCCAATAAGTCCCAATTAAATATCATGTGTCCCAATATGAATTTTCTTCTTTTTGACCCTTTCTACACATGTGAAATTCAGATGTTCCTTGCTTGTCCCCCTTTCTGGTATCCTTCCCCTTCCTTTTCCA
Source organism: Lutra lutra (assembly GCF_902655055.1). Lineage (NCBI taxonomy): Eukaryota > Metazoa > Chordata > Mammalia > Carnivora > Mustelidae > Lutra > Lutra lutra. The sequence continues at coordinate 19,257,456 of NC_062283.1, read as the reverse complement.
TAGTGGGTCCCACCCAAGGTTCACTTCTACCTTTCATTAGGCTTGTGAAAGCTCTCTCTCCTCCAAATATCACCTGTTAAGAATACATATATTCTATATCATTAATTTATAGACACATATGCATAAATGTATATGCATACATATGAAAGATTTTTAGAAAAAAAACAGCTAATTAGTGCTGGTTATCTATGGGTTCCTCTCCTTTGGTTATTTCTGAGCTGACAGGCAGCAGCTCTTCAGGGAATCTCCCTGGGGGAGCCTTCCCTGAGGCCTGACTGCATTTTACCTCTGGAAAGAAAATGATTTGTATTTTTTTCTATCCTCCCCTCTAGATTATAAGCTCCCTAAGAGCAGGAGCCGTATCTCACTCATCTTCACATTTATAACTTCTAGAAGGCTCTTTCAACATGATCCAAGCTGCAAAAATTGAACTAAATTCAAATGACACTGGTAAAATAATTTTAGCCATCAGCGAATTTATGAGGTGGGGACAATACTTAGTGTAAAAGACTTTCTTTTTCTCTATTCTATGTGTGTTCAAGAACTGTTTTGCTTATTCAAATAGTTGGAGTGCCAAGCAGAATGGCATAGAACTATCAGTCTTGTGAGGGAAGAAACAGATAATACCAGTTAAAACAATACCCCTGAGTTGTGGTTCCTTGGTGCAAGAGTTCCTGGTGTTTGTTCAATGGATGGCACAGTGAAAGAAAGCTGGGAAGAATGGAATAAGGGACCGGACAGAATTTTAAACTTCTCTTCCTAGTGTGCTTAGGAGAATATCCTTAGCCAAAACTGCTGAGTACAGATAAAATACTTTGCTGCTCTTTAAATCACCCTAATCTTGAAAGCAATTAACTGTGCTTTGATAATTGAATTGATTTTTCCTTCCTCATTGAGGAGCATTGACATCAACTGGGGAACTGAAGGAAAATCTCTTGAATATCATTAAAAATTAGCTTTATTGAACAGCTTAGCATATATTTTAAATATGTTTTATTTGAAAGCTAAGTAAAAAAAAATTAAATGCAGTCAAGTGTGCTGCTACCTTATAATACCATAGATGATAAGAAACAAATAATTCTGGACACTATTTTTTTTTTAAATAAAGGAAACTATAGGTTGTTTTTTTTTTTTCTCTCTTGCATTTATATGTAACTCAAAAGCATTTCAACTAATTTGGTTCAGATTTTCCCGGTATAGCTACCTTTGGCTGAGACTCATCAGGAAAAGTTTCAATAGAATGATAATTATTGCTGAATGTATCAGGACTATTCTAACGATGGTACTTAGTGACCACATTATGGTGAAAATGCTTTTGTAGACACGGAATTTATGCCAATGCACTGGGCTCCATGAGGTGTCATAGAAGTGACTGTTATTTTTGTAAGGTTAAAGGAACTACAGAGAACATGCTACTCTAGATAGCATGCTATCAATCTCCGAGAGTCATATGTTGAAACCCAAAACCCACCAAGGTGTTGGTAAGAGGAAATGGGGTCAATGGGAGGTGATTAGGTCATGAGCACAGAGCCTTTGTGAATGGGATTAGTGACCTTCTCAGAGAAAGGTCTTCTGTCCCTTTCCACCATTTGAGGATGTGGTGAGAAGTTCATGGTCCACACCCCAGAAGAGGGCTCTCACTGGAACCTGACCAGGCTGGCACCGTGATGCTCCACTTCCAGCCTCCAGGACTCTGAGGAGCTCTGCTGGTTACGATGGCTAAGGCTGTGTCCTAGGCAGATGCACTGTTCCTGGAAAAGACTGCAGCTCTTTTGCACCCCCACCCCCTGCTTTGGTTTCCTGTCCCTGTTTTTAATTTAATTTAATTTTTTTGAAAGGAGTGGGAGAGAATGAGTGGAGGGAGGGGCAGAAGGAGAAGCAGACTCCACGCAGAGCAGGGAGCCTGAGGTGGGACTAGATCCAGGACCTTGAGATCATGACCTGACCCAAAGATAGATGCTTAACCACCTGAGCCACCCAGTGCCCTCCTGTCCCGTCCTGGTTAATTAACAAAACTTTCTTCTGACATTGATTTAGAATTCTATTGATTTAAAATGCAGAGGACCAGGAAGATGAAATAGTAGGGCTTTTTTTTTCACAGTACATGATGATAATTTATTTTCATAACCACAGCCCTGAGGCACTGAAAAAGCTTCATTGGTAGGCAGCAAATCAGGGTCTTAGGGTGAGTTTTGGTGCTCAGGACGGTTTTTGAATTTATTTTCTTTGAAAATGGATAATCTTCAAATGCTAGAAAATTTCATTCATATTATTCAGCCAACCAGATTCCCTAATGTCCAATGATTCTAGGCAAATAATCTTTTCCTGTACAAATGTTAGAAATTTTACTCTCCAGATTGAATTGCGTGGCTATTGAGTATGAAGTTATACATTAAAGACTCTAATTTAAATTAGCAAAATTAAATGATAATAGCCTCAATTATTTTAATTTCATAAAAGGAAGATACAATTTGGGAGGAACTTTTGAATAGCAGGGTACCCTTTAAGGACTTCATCAAAAACAGTGCAATATTTATAATCTTTTTTTTTTCATAAACTTTCCTTCTCATTTAAGAAAATTCCAATTTATTGCGCATCTTTTTTTACTCTATGCACTGCACTCTAATAGCTACCTAGGAAGGAAAGCAAAAGAAGCAAAAATGGGTGCTCATCGTATTCTACTACGTGCTAGGGACTGTGGAGAGTATGGAGTGAGGCAGAAATAAGTATCAGCCCTACTGTCTGTTATCTGGGTGACCTTGGGCACTTACCTAGTCTGTCTAGCCTTAGAATCATTATCTGTACCGTGAGTATAACAATGCTTTACTTTATAGGACTTTAGGTAGAATAAAATGGGCCAATATAACCGAAGCATTTCACATAGTATCTAACACAGGGCACCTGCTCACCAGGTGGAAACTAATCTCAGTTTTCCTTCCTTCTCCCCTAAATCATCGTTTTCTCCACTGCATTAATCCTCTCAAGCATGCAGTATTTCTCCCACCTGGAAGGAACTTTGCCTTGACTCCACTGTTCCTGCCCGGTATGCGCCCACTTCTCTGCTTCCCATTATAACCCTGCGAAAGAGGAGCAGTCAGGCTCCAGTGGTGAGCTGTGACTGGATGATCAAAGTGAGTTGATCTCAGGCTTGACTGACAGCAAAATCACAGAAGCAGCTTAGGCAGCAAAAGTGACTAGATACATACACAGGCACATGGACACAAACACAGAACACACACCATGACACACAAACACACACACCACCATTGGTGAATGGGATATAGAAGGAATAGGATAGAGGCGGGATAACCAAGGTAGTTTAAACAACCTCAGAGGGATTAAAAGGAAAAGGGGGATCGATGATGTCCAGGGCTGCGAAAAGATCAAGGTGTGTAACACACTCCAAAAAAGCCCCTGGGTTTGTCCATTAGGAGATCATCAGTGACTCCATAAAAAAATCTCAGTAGAATGAAGAAAAAACATATACCAGATGGCTTAAATCATGTCAATAATTCCTTTCTTCCCATTATCTCTTAAGTGTATTACAATCAGGTCATCCTCTTAATGCCTTCCTAAACCCGTTCTTATCAAGGTTGCCAGTGACCTCCACATTACTAAACCCAGTGGTCAGCGTTCAGTCTTCAGTACGCCATCTGCAGCATTTGATAAAACAGATCACTCTCTATCCTTTGAAACACTTTCTCCACTCAGCTTCCCAAACTTCACTCCCCTGGGTGTTCTTCTTAACCCACGGACAACTCATTCTCATTTCTACCCATGCCTCTTTCCCTCAATGTAGGAATATTCCAGAGTCTTTAGGTCTCTTCTTTTCACTAAGTTTCATGACCTCAAATGCCATCTATATGTTGAAGACTCTGAAATTTATATTTCTAGCACAGACTATGCATCTCACTCCTGATTCACATATTCAGCAATCTACTTGACCGTTCCATTTGGGTGTGTTTAGGCAACTCAAATTTATTACATTGAAAACTAAACTCCTGACCTCCCAATCACTCATTTTTTGCCCACATTTCCATATATGCTAATTCTACTGTTCCAGATTACAGTAATCTTGGCACAATGCTTGTTGCCTCTATTTCTTTTGTACCCTACCTGGTAGTTTTAAAATATGCCTATGCAATCTGATACTCCTCCCTTCAAATGGTGGAGCCAAATTTCTTCCCTTTGAGTGTGAGTTGGACTCACTGTCATGACCATAAAAAATAAAATAAAATGTAAGTGAAGGTGTGAAACTTTGAAGATTAGGTCATAAGAGACACGGTTGGCTTCCTCTTTTTTATCTCTCTCTTCTCACTGTGTGTATTTGTCTACTTGGACTGCCATAACAAAATACCATGTGAGGGTGGCTTAAATAATCGAAATTTTGTTTCTCACAGTTCCGGAGGCTGGAAGCCCCAGATTAAAGTCCTGCAGGGTTGGTGCCTGTGAAAGCTCTCTTCCTGGCTTGTAGAGAGTTGACTTTTCTGTTCTCACATGGGTTGGGCCTACAACATATGAATTTTGCGAGGTGGACACAAGCATTCAATTCAAACAATGGGTAAGTTAGTGGTCAGGTCATAAAAGCACTCAACTAGCCTAGGAGAGACCCATGTGGCAAAGAATGGAAGCCTCCTACCAACAGCTTGATGTGAATGAGTCTTCTCAGCCACAGATCATTTAGCCCCAGTCAGACCTTCAAAGATGCTACCCCGAACAACATCCTCACTGCAAACTGATGAGAGACTCTGAGCCCCAATTACACAACTGAACTGTGTAAAATTACTGACTCACAAAATCTGTGAGATGTTTGTTGTTTTAATCCACTTAGTTTTGGCTTGTTGTGAAGCAATAGGTAATTAATATACCCCACATCCAGTCTACTGGCAAAATCAATTGGCTCTACTTATAAAAAGACCTATCCAGAGTACAACTACCTTCATTGTTACTACCCCAGTATATGCCACCACTATATCTTACCTGGGTTTTTGCAAAATCATCTTAACTGATTTCCCTATTTCTATCCTGACTCTTACCATCCTTTCTTTTTTTTTTAAGGTTTTTTTAAAAATTATTATTTCTTTTCAGCGTAACAGAATTCATTGTTTTTGCACCACACCCGATGCTCCATGCAATCCGTGCCCTCTCTAATACCCACCACCTGGCTCTCCCAACCTCCCACCCCCCACCCCTTCAAAACCCTCAGGTTGTTTTCAGAGTCCATAGTCTCTCATGGTTCATCTCCCCCTCCATTTCCCTCAACTCCCTTCTCCTCTCCATCTCCCCATGTCCTCCGTGTTATTTGTTATGCTCCACAAATAAGTGAAACCATATGATAATTGACCATCCTTTCTTAATACATCAGAATGATCCTATTAAGACATAAGTCATATCATGTCACATCTCTGCCTAAACCACTTACCTTTAAAGCTGAAATTCCCCCTTATGTCATCTCCTTCTGCTTTCATCCTCATTCTCTTTGCTTCTGCCACATTGGCTTCCTTATCATTCCTCAGTCATGACAGATACCTTCCAAACCCAGGGCCTTTGCACTTGCTCTTCCCCTTGCATTAAGCACTCTTCCTCCAGATATCTTTATTGCGTACCCCTTGTTCTTCTTCAAATATTTGCTTAAACACTAATTTCCTTTTTCCTATGTGCCTTCCCTGCTTCTGTAGCTCATATCACCTACTATATATGTAATTTACTCTTTTATTCCCCTGAATCCCCCAAATAGAATGCTAGCTTCAGGACTGCAGGGATTTTATCTATTTTGTTTACTCTATGTCTTTAGTGTTAAAGAGTGTGCCTGGCACATATTATGTGTTCATTAAATATTTGTGGAAAGAATGGATGAATAAATGAGATAAATAGGCAACATAATTTTTGTGTTTTTTTAATATAAAAAATAAACTTGCTAAAAGTCAGACACCTATGTTGCATCTGACTAGGTTCCTCATTGAGTTCACGCCAATGTTCATTTAATTACAAAACACTGCAGCATTCATTTTTTTTGCTACTGTGGTTTTTTGTTATTGTTGCTGTTATCGTTTTTCATAAAAAGTATAATTGGAAGAACAATCTTCCTCTCCTTTGTTTTTTGTTCCATAAGAAGTTGGGAAGGAAAGATTGTGCTATCAAAAATATGAATGATGTCTCACATGGCAGTGACGTTCTCATTGTTGAAGATACCAAAAGCAGAAGTTGAATAACCACTAACTGATGATAATGTGGAGGGGGTTGATGCAGTGCATGAAGGTTGACCAGGTTATCTGTCCTTGGTTGCCTCCAACCTGAGGTTATGGTCCAGCAATCAACAAGGAGTCACTGCACAGACATTACAATTCCAGCTCTGTGAAGGAAAAGGATGAGCCAAAGGAAGAGTTGAGTCAGTCCTCAGCTGTCTGTGAGGGTGCTCATGCCTCTGAGGAGACAGACTCTTTTGTCCTGGGTGTGCAGGGGAATATTGGGTTTGGCTTTTGACACATTAAACCTTGGGAACATCCAAATGAATATTTCCTGAGGCATACTGAGTAATTCCACCTTCTTCCTCTAGGACCAGAGAGAGAATAGAAAGGAAAATAGGGGATCTCTGTCTCAGTACAGTTTAACACCAATACCATCTGTGTTAGGAAGGCTGCTTCCTTAGGGACATTGAACCTTGTAAAAATTTCTGATCAAACCCTCTAGGGGCTACTGTAAACTGCTCTGGGTTTTGCCAATAGGGAAGTAGAATTGGTTCTTCATTTTCTGATCAAGACAAAGAAAAGAAGTAAGAAGGCTTGACCAGGTTATGTCAGTAGAAGAAAGTAGCTATCCTGAAGCCATACATTTAAGCAAGACTGACTGCTGCTGAGGTAGAGAGGAAGTATGATACGCTTCGTGCTCAGAACGGACCGGTCAGATACCCAGTGTTAATTATTGTACAGCTGTCCTGGATGGCAGGTGGGCAGGAAGAGCTCAGGACTCAGGTTCATGTGGATGGGGAAGGTAAGTCATGGAATTTCAGTCATGAGGATCTTGCCTATGAAAAGGGTGTGCTTGGACTATCTGATTTAAAAATCAAATGAAACCCGGCTCCCCTCCATGTACCCTATCACAGAATGCTGCTTTATTCATTCTGCTTTTCATAACAATGGGAGATGTCAGAATGAATGATGTTGAAGTGGTTATTGGAAAAGTGCCATGTAGTACATTTGTGTGATATTGTTAAAATGTAAATCAAGTCAACTTCATTAGAATGCTTAGTAGTTTCAAAACCAGGCGAGAGTCCTTTCCTAGGCTCAGTTCCCAGCTGGAAAGAGTACTTTTCTCTGCACAGCTGTCCCTGCCACTAACTGTTTGAGACAGAGATAGCATTTGAATATAGATTTGAATATATTGAGGAACTGACAGATATTCTCAGTACAAAGTCTATGTCAGTTTTCCACATTAGGAAGTAAGTTTTGCTCATTCAACTGACCTTGATAAGAATATAAACTCTTGCAGCATGGGGTACTACAGAAACGAGATGCCACTGCTGTTCTCATCAATTATGACTATATAGCTATGGCCTTGGGTTTCAATTAGGCAGAGCAGTAAACCCTGGGTCAGGCAGCCTTAGGTTGCAGTGCGTACTACAGGGGGAGACAGAACTGTTCTTCCTGCTTTGCTGGGGCAGCACAGCTTGATGAGAGCAGTCTATCTGAGGAGCAGATGGGAATAGCATTGTCAGGCTCTAGGGGGGAGCTACAACTTGGTTAAAAAAAAAGTGCATCTCCAGCTTAACTTACTTAACAGACACCGTGGTTGTAGAATTTGCTCAGGTCAGCAGCTTAGGACACATGCACACATACACACATGGACACACACCCACGCATGCACACAGGAACTGGTGCATGGGGCAGAGAAGGAACGGCACAGGTGGAATAACAAACCTGGTTTAATGACATGGAAGTCAAGGCTTATGAGGGAAAGGACGGTCAAGGGCTGCCAAAGGATCAAGGTGTAGAGAATATGAAAACCTAACCAAACTGAACCTGTGGGTTTGTCAATTAGGAGATCATCAGTATGCTAAAATACAGCTTGGCCAACTCTGGTTGCTGTTTATTTTTGTCTGGTGCACAAGCTAATTGTGGTTTTTACATTTTTTTTTAATTTTTTTTTATTTTTTCAGCATAACAGTATTCATTATTTTTGCACCACACCCAGTGCTCCATGCAATCTGTGCCCTCTACAATACCCACCACCTGGTGCCCCCAACCTCCCACCCCCCACCCCTTCAAAATTCTCAGATCGTTTTTCAGAGTCCATAGTCTCCCATGGTTCACCTCCCCTTCCAATTTCCCTCAACTCCCTTCTCCTCTCCATCTCCCCTTGTCCTCCATGCTATTTGTTATGCTCCACAAATAAGTGAAACCATATGATAATTGACTCTCTCTGCTTGACTTATTTCACTCAGCATAATCTCTTCCAGTCCCGTCCATGTTGCTACAAAACTTGGGTATTCATCCTTTCTTTCTTTTTTTTTTTTTTTTTTTTTTTACAGCTTTATAAACATATATTTTTATCCCCAGGGGTACAAGTCTGCGAATCGCCAGGTTTACACACTTCACAACACTCACCATAGCACATACCCTCCCCAATATCCATAACCCCACCCCCTCTCCCAACCCCCTCCCCCCATCAACCCTCAGTTTGTTTTGTGAGATTAAGAGTCACTTATGGTTTGTCTCCCTCCCAATCCCATCTTGTTTCATTTACTCTTCTCCTACCCCCTCAACCCCCCATGTTGCATCTCCTCTCCCTCATATCAGGGAGATCATATGATAGTTGTCTTTCTCCGATTGACTGATTTCGCTAAGCATGATACCCTCTAGTTCCATCCACGTCGTCGCAAATGGCAAGATTTCATTTCTTTTGATGGCTGCATAGTATTCCATTGTGTATATATACCACTTCTTCTTTATCCATTCGTCTGTTGATGGACATCTAGGTTCTTTCCATAGTTTGGCTATTGTAGACATTGCTGCTATAAACATTCGGGTGCATGTGCCCCTTCGGATCACTACGTTTGTATCTTTAGGGTAAATACCCAGCAGTGCAATTGCAGGGTCATAGGGTAGTTCTATTTTCAACATTTTGAGGAACCTCCATGCTGTTTTCCAGAGTGGTTGCACCAGCTTGCATTCCCACCAACAGTGTAGGAGGGTTCCCCTTTCTCCGCATCCTCGCCAGCATCTGTCATTTCCTGACTTGTTAATTTTAGCCATTCTGACTGGTGTGAGGTGATATCTCATGGTGGTTTTGATTTGTATTTCCCTGATGCCGAGTGATGTGGAGCACTTTTTCATGTGTCTGTTGGCCATCTGGATGTCTTCTTTGCAGAAATGTCTGTTCATGTCCTCTGCCCATTTCTTGATTGGATTATTTGTTCTTTGGGTGTTGAGTTTGCTAAGTTCTTTATAGATTTTGGACACTAGCCCTTTATCTGATATGTCATTTGCAAATATCTTCTCCCATTCTGTCAGTTGTCTTTTGGTTTTGTTCACTGTTTCCTTTGCTGTGCAAAAGCTTTTGATCTTGATAAAATCCCAATATTTCATTTTTGCCCTTGCTTCCCTTGCCTTTGGTGATGTTCCTAGGAAGACGTTGCTGCGGCTGACGTCGAAGAGGTTGCTGCCTGTGTTCTCCTCGAGGATTTTGATGGATTCCTTTCTCACATTGAGATCCTTCATCCATTTGGAGTCTATTTTCGTGTGTGGTGTAAGGAAATGATCCAATTTCATTTTTTCTGCATGTGGCTGTCCAATTTTCCCAACACCATTTATTGAAGAGGCTGTCTTTGTTCCATTGGACATTCTTTCCTGCTTTGTCGAAGATGAGTTGACCATAGAGTTGAGGGTCCATTTCTGGGCTCTCTATTCTGTTCCATTGATCTATGTGTCTGTTTTTGTGCCAGTACCATGCTGTCTTGATGATGACAGCTTTGTAATAGAGCTTGAAGTCCGGAATTGTGATGCCACCAACTTTGGCTTTCTTTTTCAATATTCCTTTGGCTATTCGAGGTCTTTTCTGGTTCCATATAAATTTTAGGATTATTTGTTCCATTTCTTTGAAAAAAATGGATGGTACTTTGATAGGAATTGCATTAAATGTGTAGATTGCTTTAGGTAGCATAGACATTTTCACAATATTTATTCTTCCAATCCAGGAGCATGGAACATTTTTCCATTTCTTTGTGTCTTCCTCAATTTCTTTCATGAGTACTTTATAGTTTTCTGAGTATAGATTCTTAGTCTCTTTGGTTAGGTTTATTCCTAGGTATCTTATAGTTTTGGGTGCAATTGTAAATGGGATGGACTCCTTAATTTCTCTTTCTTCTGTCTTGTTGTTGGTGTAGAGAAATGCAACGGATTTCTGTGCATTGATTTTATATCCTGACACTTTACTGAATTCCTGTACAAGTTCTAGCAGTTTTGGAGTGGAGTCTTTTGGGTTTTCCACATAGAGTATCATATCATCTGCAAAGAGTGATAGTTTGACTTCTTCTTTGCCGATTTGGATGCCTTTAATTTCCTTTTGTTGTCTGATTGCTGAGGCTAGGACTTCTAGTACTATGTTGAATAGCAGTGGTGATAACGGACATCCCTGCCGTGTTCCTGACCTTAGCGGAAAAGCTTTCAGTTTTTCTCCATTGAGAATGATATTTGCGGTGGGTTTTTCATAGATGGCTTTGATAATGTTGAGGTATGTGCTGTCTATCCCTACACTTTGAAGAGTTTTGATCAGGAAGGGATGCTGTACTTTGTCAAATGCTTTTTCAGCATCTATGGAGAGTATCATATGGTTCTTGTTCTTTCTTTTATTAATGTGTTGTATCACATTGATTGATTTGCAGATGTTGAACCAGCCTTGCAGCCCTGGAATAAATCCCACTTGATCATGGTGAATAATCCTTTTAATGTACTGTTGAATCCTATTGGCTAGTATTTTGGCGAGAATTTTTGCATCTGTGTTCATCAAGGATATTGGTCTGTAGTTCTCTTTTTTGTTGGGATCCGTGTCTGGTTTTGGGATCAAGGTGATGCTGGCCTCATAAAATGAGTTTGGAAGTTTTCCTTCTATTTCTATTTTTTGGAACAGTTTCAGGAGAATAGGAATTAGTTCTTCTTTAAATGTTTGGTAGAATTCCCCCGGGAAGCCATCTGGCCCTGGGCTTTTGTTTGTTTGGAGATTTTTGATGACTGTTTCAATCTCCTTACTGGTTATGGGTCTGTTCAGGCTTTCTATTTCTTCCTGGTTCAGTTGTGGTAGTTTATATGTCTCTAGGAATGCATCCATTTCTTCCAGATTGTCCAATTTGTTGGCGTAGAGTTGCTCATAGTATGTTCTTATAATTGTCTGTATTTCTTTGGTGTTCATTGTGATCTCTCCTCTTTCATTCATGATTTTATTTATTTGGGTCCTCTCTCTTTTCTTTTTGATAAGTCTGGCCAGGGATTTATCAATCTTATTAATTCTTTCAAAGAACCAGCTCCTAGTTTCGTTGATTTGTTCTATTGTTTTTTTGGTTTCTATTTCATTGATTTCTGCTCTGATCTTTATGATTTCTCTTCTCCTGCTGGGTTTAGGGTTTCTTTCTTGTTCTTTCTCCAGCTCCTTTAGGTGTAGGGTTAGGTTGTGTACCTGAGATCTTTTTTGTTTCTTGAGAAAGGCTTGTACCGCTATATATTTTCCTCTCAGGACTGCCTTTGTTGAGCCCACAGATTCTGAACCGTTGTGTTTTCATTATCATTTGTTTCCATAAATTTTTTCAATTCTTCTTTAATTTCCTGGTTGACCCATTCATTCTTTAGAAGGATGCTGTTTAGTCTCCATGTATTTGGGTTCTTTCCAAATTTCCTCTTGTGATTAAGTTCTAGCTTTAGAGCATTGTGGTCTGAAAATATGCAGGGAATGATCCCAATCTTTTGATACCGGTTGAGACTTGATTTAGGACCAAGAATGTGATCTATTCTGGAGAATGTTCCATGTGCACTAGAGAAGAATGTGTATTCTGTTGCTTTGGGATGAAATGTTCTGAATATATCTGTGATGTCCATCTGGTCCAGTGTGTCATTTAAGGCCTTGATTTCCTTGTTGATCTTTTGCTTGGATGATCTGTCCATTTCAGTGAGGGGAGTGTTAAAATCCCCTACTATGATTGTATTCTTGTCGATGTGTTTCTTTGATTTTGTTATTAATTGGTTTATATAGTTGGCTGCTCCCACGTTAGGGGCATAGATATTTAAAATTGTTAGATCTTCTTGTTGGACAGATCCTTTGAGTATGATATAGTGTCCTTCCTCATCTCTTATTATAGTCTTTGGCTTAAAATCTAATTGATCTGATATAAGGATTGCCACTCCTGCTTTCTTCTGATGTCCATTAGCATGGTAAATTTTTTTCCATCCCCTCACTTTAAACCTGGAGGTGTCTTCGGGTTTAAGATGAGTTTCTTGTAGGCAACATATAGATGGGTTTTGTTTTTTTATCCATTCTGATACCCTGTGTCTTTTGATTGGGGCATTTAGCCCATTAACATTCAGGGTAAGTATTGAGAGATATGAATTTAGTGCCATTGTATTGCCTGTAAGGTGACTGTTATTGTATATTGTCTCTGTTTCTTTCTGATCTACTACTTTTAGGGTCTCTCTTTGCTTAGAGGACCCCTTTCAATATTTCCTGTAGAGCTGGTTTGGTGTTTGCAAATTCTTTCAGTTTTTGTTTGTCCTGGAAGCTTTTAATCTCTCCTTCTATTTTCAATGATAGCCTAGCTGGATATAGTATTCTTGGCTGCATGTTTTTCTCATTTAGTACTCTGAATATATCATGCCAGCTCTTTCTGGCCTGCCAGGTGTCTGTGGATATGTCTCCTGCCAATCTAATATTTTTACCATTGTACGTTACAGACTTCTTTTCCCGGGCTGCTTTCAGAATCTTTTCTTTGTCACTAAGACTTGTCAATTTTACTATTAGGTGACGGGGTGTGGACCTATTCTTATTGATTTTGAGGGGGGTTCTCTGAACCTCCTGGATTTTGATGCTTGTTCCCTTTGCCATATTGGGGAAATTCTCTCCAATAATTCTCTCCAATATACCTTCTGCTCCCCTCTCTGTTTCCTCTTCTTCTGGAATCCCAATTATTCTAATGTTGTTTCGTCTTATGGTGTCACTTATCTCTCGAATTCTCCCCTCGTGGTCCAGTAGCTGTTTGTCCCTCTTTTGCTCAGCTTCTTTATTCTCTGTCATTTGGTCTTCTATATCGCTAATTCTTTCTTCTGCCTCATTTATCCTAGCAGTGAGAGCCTCCATTTTTGATTGCACCTCATTAATAGCTTTTTTGATTTCAACTTGGTTAGATTTTAGTTCTTTTATTTCTCCAGAAAGGGCTTTTATATCTCCCGAGAGGGTTGCTTTAATATCTTCCATGCCTTTTTCAAGCCCGGCTAGAACCTTGAGAATCATCATTCTGAACTCTATATCTGACATATTACCAATGTCTGTATTGATTAGGTCCCTAGCCTTTGGTACTGCCTCTTGTTCTTTTTTTTGTGGTGAATTTTTCTGCCTTGTCATTTTGTCCAGATAAGAGTTTATGAAGGAGCAAGTAAAATACTAAAAGGGTGGCAACAACCCCAGGAAAATATGCTTTAGCCAAATCAGAAGAGATCCCGAATTGTGAGGGGGGAGAAAGGGGATAAAAAGGGGTTCAGAAAGAAAGAAAAAAAAAAAGAAACTGTTAAAAAAAAGAAAGCCGATAAAGAAAAAATATAAAAAGAGGAAAAAAATATATATATTAGATAAACTATTTTAAAAACGTTAAAAAAAGAAAATGGTAAAAGTTAAAAAAAATTCAGCAGAAGAAGAGAAAAAGAAAAAAAAAATTGAAAAAGAAAAAAAAATTAAATTAACTGCAAGGCTAAAAAATCATGGGGAGAAAGCCATGAGTTCCGTGCTTTGCTTTCTTCTCCTCTGGAATTCCGCCGCTCTCCTTGGTAGGTGAACTTGGTCCTGGCTGGGTTTCCCGTTGATCTTCTGGGGGAGGGGCCCGTTGTAGTGATTCTCAAGCGTCTTTGCCCCAGGTGGATTTGCACCGCCCTTACCCGGGGCCGCGCTGAGTAATCCGCTCGGGTTCGCTTTCGGGAGCTTTTGTTCCCTGAGCGCTTTCCGTAGAGTTCCGGAGGACGGGAATGAAGATGGCGGCCTCCCGGTCTCCGGCCCGGAGGAGCCGAGAGCCCGGGGCCCCACTCCTCAGTGCACCCTCAGAGAACAGCGCCCAATGACTCCCGCCACCCTGGCCTCTGGCCACGCTCCGAGCTGACCGAGCCTGCGACCGGTTCAAGGCAACCCCGAGCTGAGAGTCACTCCTCGGCTCTGTCTCTGCAGCCGGCTTCCCCGTTCTAATACCGGTAAGATCTGCGACACTCAGACACCCCCGATCCTTCTGCGACCCTGCGGGACCTGAGGCCGCGCTGTCCCCGCCTGGGCTTCCAGTTAAGCCTCTGGAGCGATGTCCCTCAGCGGAACAGACTTTTAAAAGTCCTGATTTTGCTCCGTTGCTCCGCTGCTCGCCGGGAGCCGGCCCCTCCCCCCATGGTCTATCTTCCCGTCGCTTTGGATTCACTTCTCCGCCAGTCCTACCTTGCAGAAAGTGGTTGATTTTCTGTTTCTGGAATTGCTGTTCTTCTTCTCTTCAATCTCCCGTTGGATTTGTAGGTGTTTGCAATCTTTAGATAAGCTATTTAGCTGATCTCTCGCTACCCGAAGTAGTCTCAGCCTGCTACTTCTCCGCCATCTTGACTCCTCCGGTTTTTACATTTTTAAGTAGAAAATATATAACAGTGATAACAGCTGCTGGAAGAGTCGAGGGCATTGCTTCTCAGCCTGAAAGCTTAAAATGTGTATTATCTGGCCTTTGGCAGAAAATATTTTGCTGCCCCTGCTCTAAAAAGGTATCAGTAAAGAGGGAAATAGAAGCACCATATACCAGATATCTTTCAGCTTTCAACAGCATAAAATGACCCAGGTTGCTCCTCTCACTGCTCAGAGTGAGAAAGATGGAAATGGGATGCTGGCTTCTGTACCTTGGCTACCCATGGAAATCCCCTGGGGGGCTTTTACATATGCAGATGCTTTGGTCCAAACCTTAAGATATTCTGGTTTAATAATTGGTCTGGAATGGGGCTCAGGACTGATATTTTTTAAAGGTGGGCAGGGTTGAGTATAAAAGTGTTACACTTCTCTTGGACAGTTAGTAGGTCATCTGGACTTAAATGGGAGGATTCTGGAGAAAGCTCAGCTGACATTAGACTTCAGCATGTTTTAATGGATTCAGTTAAGACAGTTGTATTACATTTTCCACCAGCAGGTAATGGCAAGGTGGGAACTTGTATTTATTAAGTTGTATAGGACAGAGAAGAAGGACAAGGACAAGGGGGTGAGGTCTTTGGGGTGTGGTGAAGCCATCCTAAAATGATTCACTATATGTTCCACAGTATCACAGGAGTCAAGTGAGGTTAGGAAGGGATGAACTGATGGATGGATGGATGGATGGATGGACAGACAGATGGACAAACGATGGATGGATGGATGGATGGATGGATGGATGAACAGATGGCTAGATGGCTGAATGGTTGGATGGGGAGTTCAGAACTGGATTTTACTGAGAAGGAAAGAGAGATTCAGCACATGTGAGGAAATAAAAATGTGAGGATACTGTGATCACAGAGGGAACATTCTGATGATCCCCTAATAACAAACAGGTTCAGGTCATGATCATGCATTGTAAGCCTTTACTCTAATTTTAAAAATATTTCTTTTAAAAATTTCTGCGTGTTTTTGTTTTAAGTTTTCCATAACTGATATTTCAATAGCACTTTCTCCACCATTTTTTTTATGGTCAATATGTTCCTTCTTTGTGTCAGTCTAGACAGCCTCTGTGGACAACCTAACTGCCATTTGATGTTATCGCTCTTGGATTAAAATATGTTCCATTGAAGTGACACATAAATATTCAAAATACACTTGTAGTCTCTTGGTAAGCTGGGACTTTCCAGACACATACAAACACATAGGTCTTCAAGAATTTTCGAAGACCCTCCCCCATTTAAAGTCATCCCCCAATAGCCATACGTGTAGGTCTTCACGAGTGTTGCCCAGCCCTGGAAAGCAGCCACATGCTAGGGGAATGCATGGCTCCTACCACAGATGGCATCTCCCGTTCCTATTAAAATTCAGTCCTTTTATTCACAGCCTGCTTTCTTTTAGGGTTGATGACCTCTGATCATAACAGGTCACAAGGTTAAAACAATTATTCAATTTTTCTTGCTGAAGAGAGTAAACTGGGTAAATCCGGAAACAGTCATATGCAGAAAAACTGATGCAATGAGTTTGTTATTCGCTAACTTCTTTTCTTGGGGGAAATATGTTTCTAGTTTATGTTTCTAATTACAAAAATACTATGTGCTAATTATAACAGGTCGGACAATGCAAAGGCTTATGAAGAAAACGTGTAGTCACCCACAGAGCAATTCCTCAGAGTAGCCAACATTGACAATTTACCTGTGTACTTCCAAGCTGTCTCTTGAACAAGACTCACTCCGTTTGCATTTGCTTCCTATGAAGCTGCTCATAAACAGTTGGCAGGTCTCAGATTCCAGAAGAGAGAACTCAGCCCCTATGGCAGGATTCAGTGATGGTGGCAGGTCTGAGTACAGCCCGGAGCCAGCTAGCTGTTTGTGTTCAAATCCCAATTCTGTCGCTGATTGCAAAACTGGGAAAAATGATCCAGTTTTTCTTTGCCTCAAGTGACTCACATATAGATGGGGATATTTCAGTATATTTCAGTATAGTGTAAGGATTATTATGTTGATTAAGAAGTTAACAACTTAGATATCAGCCCTTTGTCTTGTAGCGTCATTTGCAAAATCTTCTCCCATTCTGTAGGTTGCCTTTTTGTTTTGTTGACTGTCTTCTTTGCTGTGCAGAAATTTTTAACTTGATAAAGTCCCAAATGTGGACCCGAGAAACAAACTGAGGGTTTTGGAGGGGAGGGGGAATAGGGGATGGGTGAGCCTGGTGGTGGGTATTAAGGAGGGCACGCATGGCAAGGAGCACTGGGTGTTATATGTAAACAGTCAATCTTGGAACACTGCATCAAAAACTAATGATATATTGTATGGTGACTAACATAACACAATAAAAAAAAAAGAAAAAAAGAAATTCATTGCTCACTTAAAAAAAAAGAAGTTTACACCTTTAAGTGTGCATGGCACTTTGTAAATTCTCAATAATAATAACTATTATTATCTCTCTGATGAGCACTGCAAAAGTACAAAGAATGATCTTTTGGTAACTGAGTACATACCAACTGTACCAAGAATAACCACATTTGTTTGGGCTTAGTGTTATCCAGTGACAAAACACTCCACAATTCACTAATTATCTTATATAGGTAAAGTTCCATATGAATTCCTTTTTGTATTTTAGGAATTATAAGGAACATTAATGAAACTATGGGCACATTAAAAAATGATTTTATTGAAGAATAGTTACTTATTATAAAAGTCACCTATTTTAAGTATACAACTAAATGATTCTCAGGAAGTTCACTGAGTTGTGCAAACATCACCACAGCCCACGTTTAGAACGTTTGCATCACCCTAAAAAGATTCTTTATGTTCATTTGCACTTTACATCAATTCCCCTTCCAGATATCGCTAATCTTCTCTCTTTCTCTAATACTTGGCATTTTCTGGGTGAATGGAGCCATACAATATGTCGTCTTTTGTGTCTGGCTTCTTACAGTTACCTTGTTTCTGATCATACTGGAGCATGTATCAATTTTTTTTTTTTTGTATTGATGAACCATATTCCATTATATGGATACACACATTTTGTTTATCCATTCATCTAAATGATGGCTCTTTGGGGTGTATCCACTTTTTGTCTATTATGAATAATGTCACCATGAACATTCATGTACAAGTTTTTTGGTGGACATATGTTTCCATTTCTTCTAGGAAACAGGAAGTTCCTAGGAGGGAAATTGCTGGTCATATGGCAAATTTATATTTAACTTTTTAAGAAGGTGCTAAGCTGTTTTCCAAAGTGACTGTACCATTTTGCATTCCCACCAGCAATATATGAGGATTCTACAGACATAATTTTAAAAGGTTAAAAGAGAAATGTCTAGATATAAAAAGTACAAATTCAAATGTTGAATTCCCATTTTCTGAAATTTATTATCATCTACATTTCTCCATCAGTGGAAGGAAAGAGGGAGAATCCTGTTCTTGCCCTCCTAGGATTCTGACCTCCCACATTTTGCTCTTTGGTTAGAAAAGGGTTGTCTCACCTTACCCAGCCCTGCTAATTCAGGAAAAGAAACCACAAGCTCCTACATTCTTAGCAACTCCAAGAGACCATCCAAAGAAAAAAGAACATTTAACAAATGAAAATTCACTCCTCGGGTATGGCAAGAGAAGAGTTAACGCAGTTTGTAACAATTATTGACTACAAGATCTGCAAATGATTGCATAAAATTTCTAAAATATGCCTGCAAGCTTCTATTATTGATGTGGTGCCCCCAGGGGTGCACATATGGGTTTAAGTGTCTAAACTGTTTTATTAATTAAATTGCTGTGATTTACCTCTCCCATGTTAGCATTTATAGTTTATGAAACAGCCCTGTAATTAGAAAATGACGTACTCGTGTTGCTTGTTTACTTTGTGGGTGAAATATTATATACATATATACTTATATATATGTACACATACGCACATGCACACACTCACACAGAGACGAACTGCATTTTCCCCCGCCAACACTCACAAGCTACTTTATTTCTAGTCCAATTAATAGGCAACCTCCAGTGGTGCATTAAATTGCTTTTTAGGGGGAGAGGGAGATAGCTGGGAAGTTCATTGTTCCTGCTGAGGTGTGTGATGGCACCCATGAATGTTTGTTTATTTGTTTTCCCTCTGTAGACAGAAAATTGAAATAATAAGATTTTATTGCAAAAACCTGTCCAGAGTGGCTCTGACATACCTAGCAAATTCTAAAACTGTAGAGCTATTCAAATTATACAGTGCTTTATAATCTTCATTTCCATTTTTGAAGGTAGTATAGCAATGTATAAGATGCATACTATGTATTATCTATGATCTATAGACAATGAAGTTGTTGAGACACTTTTTGTTAATTTAACCTTTATCTTGTATGTATTTATTCATGCCATCCACAAAAGTATTCTGGTGCTGAATCCAATTGATATATTTTTATCAATTTTCTCAACTGTAGGTTATATCTGACTTTTAAGAATGTCAGATGATGATAAATCTGGTTCAAGCACATCAAAGGATTACTGACTTAGATTGGAAGAAATTTGGGAGTTATATATTCACACTTTTCTTATTTCAACCATATTTAGGTTCTCTATGAATCAATCATCATTGCAATTTCAAATATCTTTTAGGTGGGGGTAGTGTATAATTTTAAAAGTCCCTATCTCCTAAGGATATTAAGGGTAACATGAAATAACAATCTTTAAGATATTTTAACATATCGGTGGAAAGGTTTTCTACACATATTAGTTTGGTTAACAATCTAGCTTTGAAAAGATTTATGAATAATGGTTCCTCTGCTCTCATGACTGAGTGTTGTGGTTTGATTCCAGAGGGTTAGAGCAAATCTGGGGGGTGGGGGTCAGATAAAGCAAACGAGGAGTAAATACTACAGAAACTTGGCACAGGGCAATATGAAAAATGGTCTTATACAATTTCACTCATCCACTTAACAAATATTTATCAAGAACTTACACTGTATTTTGTAAAATAGTACGCACAAAAGTGGATGTAAAGATTTTTAGACAGTCTCTGACCCGAAGAGGTTCGCAGTTAAGAGAAAGTTATGTATATAGGTAATCATGCAATGTGTGAGAGATGGCGCTCATAGAAAACTATTTCAGATTTCAGAAAGTAGAGGAAACTCTTCTTGTAGGGGTCAGAAAAGGCTCCTTGAAAAAGGTAGCATGAGAGTTGAATTTTGACATATGGGATGAATTTCAATAAATGAGGGTTTTCAAGGGCAGGTCATTCCAGCAGGGGTAACAGCATGGGTGAAGGGACAGATGCTGGAAAATGAAAGATGTAGATGATCACGTACACAGAGTAAAATCCAGAGACCTTCAACATTCCTTCTGTGCAGACCTGAACTGCAGAGCATAGTCATGGGATTGTAATCATTCTCTTGAGATGGAGCAAGCTTCTAGTGGGAACGGGTTTGGTTCCTATATTGGTTTTCCTGATTTCATATTAAGAGAAAGTCATGGATGATGCCATCAGCTTAACCACTCATCTTATAGTCCTGGGATGTGGGTAATTAGGTGATAGAATGTGCATGCCTCACAGCAACTAGCCAACAATGCTCACAGTCCTGTGCCCAGGGAAGCAAAGGATGACTGACTGGTGGAACAGTGAAAATGTACCGTGTTTATAGTAAATCATTTTTAAATATGAAAAGAGCATTTAGTTCTTTAAAACTGAATTTAGGAAGTTAAAAACACAAGATTCATAATGAGTAATAATAAGGGAATTCTTGTGAGAAAAGGTAGGAAATATGCATAATTTTGTATTTGTTGGTATAGGCAAAAAGAGAAGTTTAGGAGGAAAAAAAAAGCTAGAAACAGTAGTTACTTGCACACATGTGTATGTGGGCACATGTGTGGGAGTGGAAGTTTGCAAAAAGGACAGGAATGGGAACAGTGTTTTCTCCCTGTACACATGCGTTATAGAGAAATCACCCAGGGATGTTGTGAAAATGCAAGTTCTGATTTTCTTGGTCTGGATTAGAGCATGAGACTCTCTGCGTTTCTGACAAGCTCTCAGGTGATGTTCATGCTGCTGGTCTGTGACTCACACTTGTATAGAAAGGGTCCACACAACCCAGGAAATTTGCATATGGCTTTACTATTGGATGATACCAAGGGGTGAATATTCCTTTTGTCAGTGTGATGATGACATTGTGGTTCCAGATAACCCCAAGAAGTACAATGAAGGTAAAAGACATGAGTCTGGGCTTGCTTGAAAATACTCCAGAAACAACAAGAGGAACAAATAGCAACAAAGGGATAGATGAAGCAACTGTAGCTAAATATTAATAATTAATCTGGGTTCTAGGTATATTGAGGTATATATTGGGGGTAATATATCTAGGTATATTCTGTCTACTTTTAAAAAAATTATTTCAAAGAATCTGTTCCTGGTTTCCTTGACCTATTCTATTGTTTTTGTTTGTTTGTTCTGTTTTTAAGTCTCAATTTATTTCTGCTCTAATCTCTATTATTTCCTTCCTTCTTTATGCTTTGAGCTTTGTTTGTCCCTTTTCCAGCTCCTTTTATTTTTTTCCCACCTCCTTTAGATGTAAGTTTAGGTTGTTTATTTGAGATTTTCTTTGTCTGTTTCTCGAGGTAACTTAACTGTATTGCTATAAACTCCCCTCTTAGAATAGCTTTTACCGCATCCCACAGATTTTGGACCATTGTGTTTTCACTTTCCTTTCTCTTTCCTCTTGGATTTCTTGGTTGACCCATTCATTGTTCTGTAGCACATGCTTTAGTTTCCATGTATTACTTTTGTAGGTTTGAAATTTTTCACAATAAAAAAATTTTTAAAGTTATCTACAATTTCTGTTCCCACCTCACAATATAGCCTTTCTTAAGGTTCTCAATGATCCCCCTTCACAAAATCCAGAGTAAAACTCTTGTCTTCATCTTAATTGACTCTCAGGAAGCTTTTGACACATTTAACCACTTCCACATGATCAAAACATTTTTCTTGTGGTTTGCTGACTTCGTATCTTTCCATATCTCTGTGTTGCCTGATCTTTCTCAGTTTGATTGTCAGCATCTTGTCTTTTATCAGACCTCCTAATGTGGAAGTTCTTGGGCTCCATGCTTGGCTCCATGTTCTTTCCATTCTATCCACTCTTCCTCAGTGATCACATTGAGCTCAGTTACCACCTACTTTCTAGTGACTTCCTGATGTCCAATATGTCTTCAGCACTGACTTTTTCAATGAACTTCACATGCACATATCCAATGCTGTGATCAGCATTGATCTCTACTTAGAGACTCTTGAAATTCAACATGTCCAAGATGGAACCAATAATCTTTCTCTCAACTTTCATTTACCATTTCTATTTTGTAAATGACACTGCTATCCACCCAGATACTCATTCCAGAACTTAGGGTGTCTTCCTCTACACCCTTCTTCATCACCACCCTCAACCTCTCAGTCACCAAGTTCTGTCACTTCTACTTTCAAAATATTTTTAAAACCTGTCCCCATTACCCTCTTACACTGTTGGTAGGAATGCAAGTTGGTGCAGCCACTTTGGAAAACAGTGTGGAGATTCGTTAAGAAATTAAAAATAGAGCTTCCCGGAGGAGGAGTCAACATGGCAGAGAAGTAGCAGGCTGAGACTGCTTCAGGTAGCGGGAGATGAGCTAGATAGCTTGTCTGAAGATTGCAAACACCTACAAATCCAATGGGAGATCAAGGAGAAGAAGAACAGCAATTCTAGAAACAGAAAATCAACCACTTTCTGAAAGGTAGGACTGGCGGAGAAGTGAATCCAAAGCAACGGGAAAATAGACCGCGGGGGGAGGGGCCGGCTCCCGGCAAGTGGCGGAGCAACGGAGCACAAAATCGGGACTTTTAAAAGTCTGTTCTGCTGAGGGACATCACTCCAGAGGCTTAACCGGGGTGAAGCCCATGTGGGGCCAGCGTGGCCTCAGGTCCCTCAGGGTCACAGAAGGATCGGGGGTGTCTGAGTGTCGTAGAGCTTACAGGTATTAGAACAGGGAAGCTGGCTACAGAGACAGAGCTGAGGAGTGAGCTCTTAGCTCGGGGTTACCTTGAACCGGTCGCAGGTTCGGTTGGCTTGGAGCACGCCTAGAGGCCAGGGTAACGGAAGTAATTGGGCGCTGTTCTCTGAGGACGCACTGAGGAGTGGGGCCCCGGGCTCTCAGCTCCTCCGGGCAGAGACTGGGAGGCCGCCATCTTCATTCCCGTCCTCCAGAACTCTACAGAAAGCGCTCAGGGAACAAAAGCTCTCGAAAGCAAACCCGAGCGGATTACTCAGACTGGGCCGGGTAAGGGCGGTGCAACTCCGCCTGGGGCAAAGACACTTGAGAATCACTACAACAGGCCTCTCCCTCAGAAGATCAACAAGAAACCCAGCCAGGACCAAGTTCACCTACCAAGGAGTGCAGTTTCAATACCAAGGAGAGCGGCAGAATTCCAGAGGAGGAGAAAGCAAAGCACGGAATTCATGGCTTTCTCCCCATGATTCTTCAGCCTTGCCGTTAATTTAATTTTTTTTTTCAATTTTTTTTTCTCTTCTTCTGCCAATTTTTTTTAACTTTTACCCTTTTCTTTTTTAACATTTTTAAACTAGTTATCTAGTATATATATATATATATATATATATATATATATACATATATATATATTTTTTTTTCTTTTTTATATTTTTTCTTTATTCGTTTTCTTTTTTTAATTGTTTCTTTTTTTTTTCTTTTCTTTCTGAACCTCTTTTAATCCCCTTTCTCCCCCCTCATGATTTGGGATCTCTTCTGATTTGGTTAAAGCATATTTTCCTGGGGTTGTTGCCACCCTTTTAGTATTTTACTTGCTCCTTCATATACTCTTATCTGGACAAAATGACAAGGCGGAAAAATTCACCACAAAAAAAAGAACAAGAGGCAGTACCAAAGGCTAGGGACCTAATCAATACAGACATTGGTAATATGTCAGATCTAGAGTTCAGAATGACGATTCTCAAGGTTCTAGCCAGCTTGAAAAAGACATGGAAGATATTAGAGAAACCCTCTCAGGAGATATAAAAGCCCTCTCTGGAGAAATAAAAGAACTAAAATCTAACCAAGTTGAAATCAAAAAAGGCTATTAATGAGGTGCAATCAAAAATGGAGGCTCTCGCTGGTAGGATAAATGAGGCAGAAGAAAGAATTAGCGATATAGAAGACCAAATGACAGAGAATAAAGAAGCTGAGCAAAAGAGGGACAAACAGCTACTGGACCACGAGGGGAGAATTCGAGAGATAAGAGACACCATAAGACGAAACAACATTAGAATAATTGGGATTCCAGAAGAAGAGGAAACAGAGAGGGGAGCAGAAGGTATATTGGAGAGAATTATTGGAGAGAATTTCCCCAATATGGCAAAGGGAACAAGCATCAAAATCCAGGAGGTTCAGAGAACCCCCCTCAAAATCAATAAGAATAGGTCCACACCCCGTCACCTAATAGTAAAATTGACAAGTCTTAGTGACAAAGAAAAGATTCTGAAAGCAGCCCGGGAAAAGAAGTCTGTAACGTACAATGGTAAAAATATTAGATTGGCAGGAGACATATCCACAGACACCTGGCAGGCCAGAAAGAGCTGGCATGATATATTCAGAGCACTAAATGAGAAAAACATGCAGCCAAGAATACTATATCCAGCTAGGCTATCATTGAAAATAGAAGGAGAGATTAAAAGCTTCCAGGACAAACAAAAACTGAAAGAATTTGCAAACACCAAACCAGCTCTACAGGAAATATTGAAAGGGGTCCTCTAAGCAAAGAGAGACCCTAAAAGTAGTAGATCAGAAAGAAACAGAGACAATATACAATAACAGTCACCTTACAGGCAATACAATGGCACTAAATTCATATCTCTCAATACTTACCCTGAATGTTAATGGGCTAAATGCCCCAATCAAAAGACACAGGGTATCAGAATGGATAAAAAAACAAAACCCATCTATATGTTGCCTACAAGAAACTCATTTTAGACCCAAAGACACCTCCAGATTTTTTTTATAGTTTTTTTTAATTTTTTTTATTTTTTATAAACATATATTTTTATCCCCAGGGGTACAGGTCTGCGAATCACCAGGTTTACACACTTCACAGCACTCACCATAGCACATACCCTCCCCAATATCCATAACCCCCCCCCCCAAGACACCTCCAGATTTAAAGTGAGGGGGTGGAAAAGAATTTACCATGCTAATGGACATCAGAAGAAAGCAGGAGTGGCAATCCTTATGGCAGATCAATTAGATTTTAAGCCAAAGACTATAATAAGAGATGAGGAAGGACACTATATCATACTCAAAGGATCTGTCAAACAAGAAGATCTAACAACTTTAAATATCTATGCCACTAACATGGGAGCAGCCAACTATATAAACCAATTAATAACAAAATCAAAGTAACACATCAACAATAATACAATAATAGTAGGGGACTTTAACACTCCCCTCGCTGAAATGGGCATATCATCCAAGCAAAAGATCAACAAGGAAATCAAGGCCTTAAATGACACACTGGACCAGATGGACCTCACAGATATATTCAGAACATTTCATCCCAAAGGAACAGAATACACATTCTTCTCTAGTGCACATAGAACATTCTCCAGAATAGATCACATCCTCGGTCCTAAAGCAGGTCTCAACCAGTATCAAAAGATTGGGATCATTCCCTGCATATTTTCAGACGACACTGCTCTGAAGCTAGAACTCAATCACAAGAGGAAATTTGGAAAGAACCCAAATACATGGAGACTAAACAGCATCCTTCTAAAGAATGAATGGGTCAACCAGGAAATTAAAGAAGAATTGAAAAAATTCATGGAAACAAATGATAATGAAAACACAATGGTTCAAAATCTGTGGGACACAACAAAAGTAGTCCTGAGAGGAAAATATATAGCGGTACAAGTCTTTCTCAAGAAACAAGAAAGGTTTCAGGTACACAACCTAACCCTACACCTAAAGGAGCTGGAGAAAGAACAAGAAAGAAACCCTAAACCCAGCAGGAGAAAAGAAATCATAAAGATCAGAGCAGAAATCAATGAAATAGAAACCAAAAAAGCAATAGAACAAATCAATGAAACTTGGAGCTGGTTCTTTGAAAGAATTAATAAGATTGATAAATCCCTGGCCAGACTTATCAAAAAGAAAAGAGAAAGGACCCAAATAAACAAAATCATGAATGAAAGAGGAGAGATCACAACTAACACCAAAGAAATACAGACAATTATAAGGCATGCTATGAGCAACTCTATGCCAACAAATTTGACAATCTGGAAGAAATGGATGCATTCCTAGAGACATATAAACTACCACAACTGAACCAGGAAGAAATAGAAAGCCTGAACAGACCCATAACCAGTAAGGAGATTGAAACAGTCATCAAAAATCTCCACACAAACAAAAGCCCAGGGCCAGATGGCTTCCCAGGGGAATTCTACCAAATATTTAAAGAAGAACTAATTCCTATTCTCCTGAAACTGTTCCAAAAAATAGAAATGGAAGGAAAACTTCCAAACTCATTTTATGAGGCCAGCATCACCTTGATCCCAAAACCAGACAAGGATCCCATCAAAAAAGAGAACTACAGACCAATATCCTTGATGAACACAGATGCAAAAATTCTCACCAAAATACTAGCCAATGGGATTCAACAGTACATTAAAAGGATTACTCACCATGATCAAGTGGGATTTATTCCAGGGCTGCAAGGTTGGTTCAACATCTGCAAATCAATCAATGTGATACAACACATTAATAAAAGAAAGAATAAGAACCATGTGATACTCTAAATAGATGCTGAAAAAGCATTTGACAAAGTACAGCATCCCTTCCTGATCAAAACTCTTCAAAGTGTAGGGATAGAGGGCACATACCTCAATATTATCAAAGCCATCTATGAAAAACCCACCGCAAATATCATTCTCAATGGAGAAAAACTGAAAGCTTTTCCGCTAAGGTCAGGACCATGGCATGGATGTCTGTTATCACCACTGCTATTTAACATAGTACTAGAAGTTCTAACCTCAACAATCAGACAACAAAAGGAAATTAAAGGCATCCAAATCTGTAAAGAAGAAGTCAAACTATCACTCTTTGCAGATGATATGATACTATATGTGGAAAACCCAAAAGACTCCACTCCAAAACTGCTAGAACTTGTACAAGAATTCAGTAAAATGTCAGGAAATAAAATCAATGCACAGAAATCAGTTGCATTTCCCTACCCCAACAACAAGACAGAAGAAAGAGAAATTAAGGAGTCAATCCCATTTACAATTGCACCCAAAACTATAAGATACCTAGGAATAAACCTAACCAAAGAGGCTACGAATCTATACACAGAAAACTATAAAGTACTCATGAAAGAAATTGAGGAAGACACAAAGAAATGGAAAAATGTTCCATGCTCTTGGATTGGAAGAATAAATATTGTGAAAATGTCTATGCTACCTAAAACAATCTACACATTTAATGCAATTCCTATCAAAGTACCCTCCATTTTTTTTTCAAAGAAATGGAACAAATAATCCTAAAATTTATATGGAACCAGAAAAGACCTCGAATAGCCAAAGGAATATTGAAAAAGAAAGCCAAGTTGGTGGCATCACAATGCTGGACTTCAAGCTTTATTACAAAGCTGTCATCATCAAGACAGCATGGTACTGGCACAAAAACAGACACATAGATCAATGGAACAGAATAGAGAGCCCAGAAATAGACCCTCAACTCTATGGTCAACTCATCTTCGACAAAGCAGGAAAGAATGTCCAATGGAAAAAAGACAGCCTCTTCAATAAATGGTGTTGGGAAAATTGGACAGCCACATGCAGAAAAAATGAAATTGGATCATTTCCTTACACCACACACAAAAATAGACTCAAAATGGATGAAGGACCTCAATGTGAGAAAGGAATCCATCAAAATCCTTGAGGAGAACACAGGCAGCAACCTCTTCGACCTCAGCCGTAGCAACATTTTCCTAGGAACATCGCCAAAAGCAAGGGAAGCAAGGGCAAAAATGAACTATTGGGATTTTATCAAGATCAAAAGCTTTTGCACAGCAAAGGAAACAGTGAACAAAACCAAAAGACAACTGACAGAATGGGAGAAGATATTTGCAAATGACATATCAGATAAAGGGCTAGTGTCCAAAATCTATAAAGAACTTAGCAAACTCAACACCCAAAGAACAAATAATCCAATCAAGAAATGGGCAGAGGACATAAACAGACATTTCTGCAAAAAAGACATCCAGATGGCCAACAGACACATGAAAAAGTGCTCCACATCACTTGGCATCAGGGAAATACAAATCAAAACCACAATGAGATACCACCTCACACCAGTCAGAATGGCTAAAATTAACAAGTCAGGAAATGACAGATGCTGGCGAGGATGCGGAGAAAGGGGAACCCTCCTACACTGTTGGTGGGAATGCAAGCTGGTGCAACCACTCTGGAAAACAGCATGGAGGTTCCTCAAAATGTTGAAAATAGAACTACCCTATGACCCAGCAATTGCACTGCTGGGTATTTACCCTAAAGATACAAACATAGTGATGCGAAGGGGCACGTGCACCCGAATGTTTATAGCAGCAATGTCTACAATAGCCAAACTATGGAAAGAACCTAGATGTCCATCAACAGATGAATGGATAAAGAAGATGTGGTATATACACAATGGAATACTATGCAGCCATCAAAAGAAATGAAATCTTGCCATTTGCGATGACGTGGATAGAACTAGAGGGTATCATGTTTAACGAAATCAGTCAATCGGAGAAAGACAACTATCATATGATCTCCCTGATATGAGGGAGAGGAGATGCAACATGGGGGGTTAAGGGGGTAGGAGAAGATAAATGAAAAAAATGGGATTGGGAGGGAGACAAACCATAAGTGACTTTTAATCTCACAAAACAAACTGAAGGTTGATGGGGGGAGGGGGGTTGGGGCTGTGTGGTTATGGACATTGGGGAGGGTATGTGCTATGGTGAGTGCTGTGAAGTGTGTAAACCTGGTGATTCACAGACCTGTACCCCTGGGGATAAAAATATATTATATGTTTATAAAAAATAAAATTAAAAAAAAATAGAGCTTCCCTATGACCCTGCAATTGTATTACTGGGTATTTACTCCAAAGATACAGATGTAGTGAAAAGAATGGCCATCTGTACCCCAATGTTTATAGCAGCAATGGCCATGGTCGCCAAACTGTGGAAAGAACCAAGATGCCCTTCAATGGACGAATGGATAAGGAAGATGTGGTCCATATACACTATGGAGTATTATGCTTCCATCAGAAAGGATGAATACCCAACTTTTGTAGCAACATGGACGGGACTGGAAGAGATTATGCTGAGTGAAGTAAGTCAAGCAGAGAGAGTCAATTATCATATGGTTTCACTTATTTGTGGAGCATAACAAATAACATGGAGGACATGGGGAGATGGAGAGGAGAAGGGAGAAATTGGAAGGGGAGATGAACCATGAGAGACTATGGACACTGAAAAACAACCTGAGGGTTTTGAAGGGGCGGGGAGTGGGAGGTTGGGGGAGCCAGGTGGTGGGTATTATGGAGGGCACATATTGCATGGAGCACTGGGTGTGGTGCATAAAGAATGAATTCTGTTACACTGAAAAGAAATAAATTAAAAAAAAAAAAAAAAAAAAACAAAAAACAAACCTGTCCCCGTTGATCTTCACTGCCACCACTTCCCCTTGTACTAACTACTGAGAGTGATGACACTAAACCATCTCTTTAAGTTGTGTGGACCCACACCCCCAAGTTCATTCTCCACTTGGAAGGCAGAATATTCTTAGAGAAACACAGAGATTAAATACTCTGTCACTTAAACCCCTTCAATGTTTCCTATCCAGCTGCAATGTTCAAAGTCCTGGTAATGGTCCAGGAGATACTGTGTAAACTTCTGCATCATCCTAAACTCTTCTGCCATTCTACCTCACCTGATACCATTTTCCCTTTGTTTGTTACCTTCCTGCAACAGTGGCCAATCTTCTAACTTTATTCCTTTGGGTTTCAGCCTAAATAACCCTTCATCAGAGAAGACTTTATCTGAACTCCCAAAAAAGTGAAGTCCTCCTGTGGTTATACTTTTATTATTCACTGCAGTTTTCCTTTATAAGATTTAACACTAGAGCAAGTAAATGATTATTTAGATAATTATGAGTTTATTTTTGATCTCCTGAATTGGAATGAAAACCCCAGGTATTAACATATTGTCTATTGCCTATTGTCTGGCATGTACTATTTTGTTAACTTATAATCTCTTCCATAAAGACAGACTCTGTCAGAACATGGCACCTAGTAGGTGCTTAGTGAATTTTTATACACTATTGAATGTCACTGATGTTCAAATTAAACACTGGAACAGAATATGAATGTTAACATTAAATTATCTTAATAATGTCTCCTAGGAAAACTGAACATAGTGATGAGCTGCTAGGTATTTATTTGTTTTGCTAATTTGCTCTCTTCACACCCACCCTTGGACCTGGCCCTTTCTCTTTGGAATTCATGGCATTCTTTTTTTTTTTTTTTTAAGATTTTATTTATTTATTTGACAGAGAGAGAGAGAGAGAGAGAGAGCACAAGCAGGGCGAGCAGCAGGCAGAGGGAGAAAGAGAAGTGGGCTCCTGGGTTAGCAAGGAGCCCAACACAGGACTGGATCCCAGGACCCTGAGATCATGACCTGAAACAAAGACAGCCTCCTAACCAACTGAGTCACCCAGGTGTCCTGGAATTCATGGTGTTCTTGTGTCCACAACAGATGCTTCATCAGAAGTGAGCTGGAGGGATTTACAAGTTTTGTTTTGTTTTGCCATCTTGCATAAAGGCAACACATTAGAAGTAGGATCTTTTAGCATGAAACTGAAACAATATAACAGAATGTTCAAGAGTCATTTCTGAGTAGATAGCTTTCTTTCCTACCACTGAACTTAGCTTATTTCAGAGCATGTTAGTCGCTCCTAATAATTGGCCCAATTAGGGTACCTCCATCTTAGCCAAATAGGACTGAGCCACTGAGTATTTAAGTAACAGAGACCAACATATAGGTTTATTTCCAGTTTCATAGCCCTCATCCCCAATGTGTCAAGTTAATTACATGTCGGTTTCCCAATAATGGTTTTGCAAAATCAGCAAGATGAGTTTATTCACTTAACTACCAAAAGGCAAAAGTATGGAAAAAAAAACCAAACATATTTTCTATAAGGTGGATGGATGAAGATTGCTGCAGAAGGGAAGGTGCAGCTCTCTAAGCATGGCGGCCATCACCCCAGACCAGTGTTGCTGGGAGCATAGCTCCACAGGCATGCTGGACACAGGTGGACCTGCCAAGCAGCTTTGTCAGTGTCTGCTTTGACAACCCATTTCAAACATGGTGGAAACTCACAAAAAGCCCTAGACCCTTCAGAGATTTCTGGGTTCCTCGTGGAGGACTGGGCATGGCAGGAAGTTCAATAAATGAATCCTATATTAAACTGCATTTAGGCACTTTTGGCTTCTCCATCTTATTAAGGAAATTGTGCACTTGAGGGAAATAAACACAAGATCTCTTTGGTGGTGGAACTTAAAAAAATATTTTTTTCCCTCCCAGTTCTATTTGTGGGTGGTGCTAGTGGGTTAGTTAATAAAACACAGTTGCCTTCCATCTCTGGAGCTGGGATTAATGTATGCCTCTTTTTTATCCCAGTGACACTGCAAGCTGGATTCTTGGCCCTCAGTCCTTTACACGGATATTAATCATGCGAGTGCACTCAATTAAAATTAGTAGGTTGGGACAGCAGGGGGGAAACTCAGGCATATGCTCTTTTTGTGGCACCTGGAAGAGCCTGTGCAGTTGATGTGGATTCCCTTGCTACCCTGCCTGGGACTTCACATGAGCACCAGCCGGGGACACCAGCTGTGGACAAAGGTGGGGAAAGGCACTTCTCGGTCCCGTTACCTCGTCAGGCATGACGCCGGAGTTAGATCCGAGCAACCACCTGGTTTTCTCAAAATTAGTTTGTGTACTGAAATACATTCTATCTTTCTTTTAATTGTTAAAGGCTAGTAACATGACCCATCACTGTGTCTGCTGGTTTCTTCCAGCACCTTTCCGAAACCCCCACAACCTGGCTCCTGCCTCTCCCCTTGGAAATCGCTCTGAAAGCTCACTATTGACTTCCTTACTTTTAAAGGTGATGTCTCTTCTCTGTCTTCATTTTCACTGACCTCTGTCTAATGTTTGTTTCTGTTCTTGGTCAGATGTCTTTGTGTACTTTTCTCTCTTGGTTTCCAGACTGTCCAGTGAGCCTGGTCATGTTTCTGCCTCTGCTTCTGCCCCTCGGTTTCACTTTCCTTTGCTGTCAGCTCTTCCCCCACCAGGTTACCTGCAGATTTCTCTGAAATCTGTTCTATGAGGGCAGGCATCCTCTCTCTGCATGAAGACGTACCTCTACTGTCTTTGTTCCTCAGCCTTTTAGTCTTTCCTTCCCAGTAGCTAATCAAATTCTGTTCACTTGTCAAATTATTCTAGAAATAGCTAATGTACATTATATGCCCCTAATATGCCAGGCACTATGCTAAACCTCTAGAAACATTACCTTAATGAAGACTCAAAACTAATCTGAAAAAGAGTTGTTCTCTCCATTTTACAGGGGAATAAGAAAAGTTATCCCTCAAGGACTCAGAGAGGGTTAGCAACATGCCCCAAATCCCACAGCAATGGTGAAGCTGGGATGCAAACTCAGGTTTATCTGTCAGCAAAGTCCACACTATACTATGAGGCATTGCAACCCATTGGCCAGGCTCTGTCCTTTTGTGGACAGGGAGTCCTAGTTTGGAGAACTAGCTCTACCGTTTATGACATCTCCAATATTCAAGTGTTTTACCTGCAATGTCAAGATAATGATAATATATACCTCATGGGCTGTGAGTATTAGAGAGTACAGTATAACACTTGGCACACAGTTCTCAGTTTAATGTTCATATTGTAATTATTATTATGAGTACTTTTTAAAAAGGATTTTATTTATTTATTTAATAGCCAGAGATCACAAGTAGGCAGAGAGGCAGGCAGAGAGAAAGGGGGAAGCAGGCTCCCTGCTGAGCAGAGATCCTGATGCAGGGCTCGATCCCAGGACCCCAGGATCATGACCCAAGCTAAAGGAAGAGGCTTTAACCCACTGAGCCACCCATGAGTCCCTTATTATTATGAGTACTTTTACTCCTAAGCCAAATGTCCTACTCACAGCCTAACAAGTCACATTTCTTCCATGCTTATTCTGACCCCGATATCTCCCTTTCAAGAGCTTTGTTTTACATTCTGTATGCCACATCACTTAAACTATGTATTGTCCTATTTTTGTCCTCAAGTTCTCAAACAGTTGTGTATTTGTCTCCCCAATGGATTGTTGTATTAATTTTTCTCTGAAAGTTACAGGTATGATCTAAAGGTAGAGCTTTATGTTTGCAAGTTCTAGTCGGTGCTCTACACAGTTTCAAAGACATCCTTGTTGTCTGTCCAAAAGCCAGTATCTGCTGGTTAGTCTCATCCCTATTCATCCTTCAAATGCATTTCTGTAGTCATTTCAAATTACTTGCAGTTACTTTACTAACGCAGCTTATTTTCTCATGTCACCCTCCCTCCCTTTCTCCCAGTAGTACATCAACGGTGTATATGAAGAACCTGCTATGTGAGGTGTCTGGGTGGCTCAGCTGGTTAAGCATCCTACTCTTGATTTCAATCCTGGTCATGATCTCAGGGTGTGAGTTCGAGTCCTGTGTCGAGCTCCACTCTGAGTGGGGAGTCTGCTCGAGATCCTTCCTCTCCCTGTCCCTCTGCCCTTCCCCCCTGCTTGCACTGTCTCTCTTTCTAAAGAAACAAACAAACAAATAAAATCTTTAAAAAAAGAAGAACCTGCTGTGTGCCCAACACTATGCTAAGAGCTGGGAATTTGACAATAAACAAAGCTTATGTAGCTCAGTCTCATGGGGAATTGAGAAAACAGTGATTCTATGTGTTGAGTGTTATGATAGAGAATATGGGTACCAAGGAACCCCAGGGGAGTCCCTAATTAGAACTGGGCATTCAGGGGGAGCTTCATGGTGGAAGTGAGGTCTGTGTTGAGACCAGAAGGTGCCACACAAATTGGAATGAGGATGGGGTAGGGAGAATGTAAATGTTCCAGGCAGAGAAGAGAATTTATGCAATGGCTTACAAACAAGGGAGAGCACGTAGAGTCAAAGAACTGAACAAAATTAATAGGGCTGGCTCACTGGGTCATGGCTAGAGAGGGAAGCCTGACCCTAGTCACCCAAGACTTCTGGCCCATGTGAAAGGGTGAGAACTTTACCTAATGCCATTTGTAAATGGTGTTCCTTTTTCTCTTCAATATGAAAATTACTCGGAGATGGAATAATCAAGAATAGGTTGAGAAAGCTTCATTATGAGCAGTTTAACCTATAGGTGAAACTTTGTGATGGCCTTTAGGATTTGGAAAATATCCAGGTAAGAGAACTTAGAGAAATCTAGGCTAGGTTTGGTGTTGGAGGGGACAGAAGAGTTAGGAATGACTTGTGATTTCTGGTCTGGGCAGCTGGGTGGTTACTGGTTCTAGTCAGTGAAGAAGGTACCCAGGAGGAGAGGAATCTGGTTGGTGGAAAGAAATTTTGAAGTGCTCATGGGACATCCAGGTGGAGATGTTCCATAAGCAGGTCAGTATGCAGGTGAGTTTCAGCAGGTAGACAGGGGCTAGACTTACAGACAGTACAACATAGTGTGTGTGTGTGTGTGTGTGTGTGTGTGTGTGTGTGATCTGTTTCCCCTGATTTGCCCTCTTTCCCCACCCTCATTTGAAACCCCGTTGTTAAGATTAAGGTTAGGTTTTACTTCCTTGATTGAGAAATTCCTTTTTCTTCTCAGCTTTCCCTCGTTTTCACAAGGTTGCTTTGCAACTACTCATTGGTCTGTCACTTTGGAGTCTCATCCACATGGAGAAAATGGCTTAGTGTTGCTCATCTTCATACCACACATAATGCCTGGCAGATGTGTGTTTAATGAATGTTTTTGCATACACGGTAATTAGAAGCTTGCTATGGTCAAAATGATGAAAAGACCTTGTTTGACTCGGGCTTCTCTCTTTCTCAAGGTACCCAGGACTTTACTTTCAAACCCAGCTAGATTTTCTCAGGAAAGTACCTGCTCCAAACTTTTCTTGCCTTACTCACCTGTCAAACACACCATTCTCAACTGAACACCAAACCGGCCTAAGACAAGATGCTAATGTGTTGTGAGGAAAACAGAACAGAATAAACACATTCTTTGCCTTCAAGGAGACACCCAGTAGCAGAATGAGGAGTGAAAGATATCAAGGTTGTGCAGGCAAAAAGAAAGAGGCCCCATCCCCTTACATCACATCTCTCAGTGCTACCCACCAAGACTATATTTGGGGTCCATCCCCAACCTGCCAGGATTACTCTCCAGACTTCAGCTTTTCAGATGCTCCCTGTGCTAGGCTACTAGAAATTTCTAGTGGGAAGACTTTGCTAAAACTTGAAAATCAGAACATTGGAAATCCGTTCCAGAAACCTACTAGAACTTGAGATTTTACAAAGAGCATTTTAGAGAGTTTTCCCTAGGTTGTCAAAGGAACAATATTAAGTAGCCTCTCCATAGGTTTAGCTGCTATAAAAATAGATCGGTAGTTAAAATTATGGCAAAGATAGGTAATAAGGTGAACTGCACTGTGCTATTTACTTATGATGGAACAAAGTAAGCCAACTGTGACAATGGCTTTCATTAACAGAACTTGCTGTTTGAGGGATCTTGAAGCACTTTTCTTAGTCTCTAGCTAAGATGTGAATTTTTTTTTAAGCTTTTATTTATTTACTTGAGAGAGAGAGTGAGAGCATGAGTGGGGCAGGGGAAGGGTAGGAGCAGAGGGAGAGGGAAGAGCAGAGTCCACATTAAGCATGGAGCCCTGTGCAGGGCTTGATCCCAGGACCACCATGAGATCATGACCTGAGCTGAAATCAATAGCCTGATGTTCAACTGACTGAGCCACCAGGCGCCCCAAGACGTGAACGTTTCAGACACAGTTTGTGAATGTGTGCATGAGTTCAAGTGAACATGTGACAGTCACAAGTTATTGTAACAGACTGTGTCTCTTTAAAATCTTTGTTCCTTCGTTTTGTAGGAAGGGTATCTCATGTTTCCCGTATGTGCTGCAGGGTCTACATCAGTCTGAGCAGACACCCGGATACTGTGTCCCTGACCCTCCCAGAGAGAGTTAGCAGGAGCCTGTCACATTGCTCCAAAGGGCTTCTTAGAGGTGACAGGACAGTTTGGAAAAGGTAGGCGGGCTGCTTAAACAGACTGACACCTCTGAAAAATGGACCTCAGGTCATCAGTCTCGGGCTGTTGAGACGATGTAAAAAGGCTCTAAAAAGAATGCTTTCACTTTTAAAATTCAGAAAGGTAAATTTCCCAAGGACTGTAAAATGACTCTCCTATATTGATATTTGTCTCTGAAAAATAAATGTCTTTTTGCATTATTTAAATAGCACGTAATTAAGTACTAAGGGCTCTCTGTTATTTGTACCCCAGGCACAGCCAGTGAGGTATGCTGGCCTAGAGGCCGAGAAGAAGCTCATCTCATAGGATGGGAGAGAGGAAGAACACTTGGGAAAGAGAGGCAGACGGGGATCGGGGTGGGAGGAAGAGAAAGGAAGTGTTTAACATTCAGAATTTGTCCACAGCCGATAATTTATTGGAACTCATCTGTAACAAGGCCTGGCACTGATTTATAAGTTGATTTGAAAAATAAATAAAAGTGATAGAAACCTGCATTTGGTTTTAATGATAGACTGTTGCAGCGTGAAAAGTAAGGATATGAAACATTGCAAGGAAATTAGATAGTATGCCCTGAAGACATTGCTGCTACCAGCCCATTAATTGTTAGATATTTATTATTAAAAATTTCTTTTCATGAGTGACTGCAGAATATTTGTGCTACTCAAGCTGTTGAGTTCTGACATGAATGGAGTGTGGGGAGCTCATTTGTTTCTGTGTGTGTGTGTGTGTGTGTGTGTGTGTGTGTACTGGCAAGGCGACTGACCAAACTGGGTGATAGATCTTTACTGCGAAAATACAAGCATTGAGACTACTCAAAACAGAGCAAGGAATGCTAGTGCACTTGTCACTTCTAGATCATTATTATCACCATCTGTACCATCATCATCATCATAATTGTTTAAAATATTTTATTTATTTATTTGAGAGATAGAAAGCATGAGTGGGGTGGGGAGAGGAGCAGAGGGAGAGGGAGAAGTAGACTCCGTACTGAGTGGGGAGCCCAATATGGGGCTTGATCCCAGGACTCTGGGATTATGACCTGAGCTGAAGGGAGCTGCTTAACTGACAGAGCCACCCAGGCACCCCCATCATCATCATTGTTATTACTAATATTATTTTTAACACTCATGTAAGGACAAGCTAGACCTTGTGACCTGAGAAAATACTACTTGAACCTCACTGGCAATAAGAACTCAAACTAAGAATGTGAGGAGCCATATTTTCATCTCACCAGCATTTAATTTATAATGTTTTACTTTGGTCTAGGAAGATCCAGAAGGAATTTTAATGTATCAGAGTTTAGATTATTATACACAATGAGTGTACCCAAAACAAGGTATCCCCTCTCCAAGCTTTAGAGTGCCTGAAATTGTATTCTTAAAAAAATAGATAATATATTTGTTTACCTATAGAGGAAAAATAATTTGTCTTTAATTAACTGGAAATTACTCATCATTACAAAGTAACATTGAAAATGTTCTTCATTCTCTCTCTCTCTCTTTTTAAAGATTTTATTTATTTATTTGACAGAGAAAGAGAGATCACAAGTAGGCAGAGAGGCAGGCAGAGAGAGAGGAGGAAGCAGGCTCCCCGCTGAGCAGAGAGCCCGATACGGGGTTCCATCCCAGAACCCTGGGATCATGACCTGAGCCGAAAGCAGAGGCTTAACCCACTGAGCCACCCAGGCGCCCCATTCTCTTTTTAATTCATATGTAAAACTTTATATTTGCAGTTTTCTTACTTGTCAAGTATGTTTAGGAAAAGGATATATGCAGACAGATTTCTGTTCATTTAAATTATGTATTTAACTGGTTCAGATACATATTTTTTTGATATTGAAAGGCACTTTATAGTCAGTCTCAATTCCTGATTCCCTTTAGGGCTATTTGCGGTTTTACTTTTCTACAGTACAATGAGGAAGCACACAAACAAATAATTTCCAGTAGAGAAGTATGCCAGAGGAAAGATACAATTGTTCATGCAATTAGTGTATTTAAAAAATAGCCATGATGAGTTGCAATGTAAATCCATAAATCCATAAATTTAACATGTCATCATTTAATATCATTCATATGTAATAAAAATACAGTCTAAGAAATATGGTCTAGGTGGTCCATATAAGACTCCGTTTTGCCATCCAGCAATTTATAAGTGCTGATGGCTTTTATCTTTAGTGCACTGAACTCCACGTTAAACCACTAAAGATCTGAGCAAATGCTTGGACTGAGATTTTGGCTAGATGTTAAGCTTCCTGAGGGAAGAGCCTGTGAGTTTGTTTATCTTTGTCACCTCAGAGCACAACCTGATGCCTGTAACTTTGAGAAGAATGGACTGGTCGGCTGACTCAGCCTGAAGGCTTCGTTTTGAAGAGTTTGTAAAAATCCCCGAACCAGGGTCTATTGCTTCCTGCCCTTCCTCCTTCCCCTAGCGAGGAGGGCATTTCAGTTATCGATATGCAGAAGCTGTAGTCATGGTTGAGAACCAGGCTTGCATCCAGGAATAAAGAATTTATACCGTAAGGGATCACACGGTTCCCTTTGAGCTCTGGCAGTTGGTCTGACCCCCTCCCTTTTTTCTTTCTTCTTCTGTTTTAAAAGGTTTAATTGATTTTAGGGAGAGGGAGAGTGTGTATGAGAGAGGGGAAGAGCAGGCACACAGAGAGAGAATCCCCAAGCGGGCTCCATGCTGAGCGTGGAACCCAATGTGGGGTTTGATCTCACGACCATGAGATCATGACCTGAACTGAAACCAAGAGTGGTCTGCTTTACCAGCTGAGCCACCTGGTGCCCAGGGGTCTACCCTTTCCACTCACTGGAGCTCCCATGTGCACACCTACCCTTACACTCTCTACTAGTCACCCTACCTGTCATTTCTTTGAGATTATACAGATATCCTGAACTCCAACCCTTTCCACATCCAGCTTCATTTACATTTCCTTTCCTTTTCTTTCTCCCTCCTGTCTCAAATCCACTTTCCAAAATCAACTGCTTCTTCTCTGGCCTGTCTACTGCCCACACATAGTCATCAGGATCCTTTTAAACTGTAAATCAGAGCACATCACTCCCTGTCAGTGACCTACGTCACACTCAGAAGGTCACGGTAAGGATTGTTTATCTGGACATGAAAGAAGTGAAAAATTAGCCATACAGATATATAAGGAACACAATTGCAAACACCCTAAGAAGAGCTTGTTTGGTGTGTCTCAGGGTGTTGGCGAGGGTGGAGATTCGGGCATGCAAGATGAGGTCCAGAGGTAGCTCAGAGCCAGACCATCTGCCCAATGCCCTGACTTGGTGGGACCATTTCCTCTCCTCTGCCCTCCTCAGAGGTCTCTGTAAATGGAGGCTTTCACTACTGTTTTCCTCTCAAACTACATGGATAGCTTACGCCTATTTTCCTAGGGCAATTACCAATGGTATCCTGCTTTCATTTCCAAAAGTGTCTAGGTTTGGATGATGTTATGATAGTCCCCTCTTATGTGGAGCAAATACATTCCAAGCCCCCCAGAGGAGGGCTTGGAGATAAAGAGGGCCTGGAGATAAAGAGATTAATGACAATAACAACTAATAAAATAGAACAATTATAACCACACGCTATACTAAACGCTGGGTGAATGTGGTCTCTCTCCACAAATAGCTTATTGTACTGTACTCTTCTTGTGCAGCTTTGAGATGACAAAATGCTTCCATGATGAGATGAGGTGAGGGGAGTGGTATATGCATTGTCACCTCGTTTTCCCTCACTACTGACCTTGAGTCCAACTCAGAAGGAGGACCATCTGCTTCTGGAATCCAGGTGCCATGGAAAGCAAAACCTGCAAATAAGTGGGAATCACTACATATGATTATCTGTCAAAACTTCCTATGGAAATGCCACCAGCTTATAACATCTTTTCTGGTCCTCTTGACTGGTTGTGATCTATTCTTTTCTTTCACATTTTCCTGATTACAGTCACTTAAGATGGTCTTCACTTCTTCCTTCTGGAGTTTTTGAAACATGAACACTGTACTTCAGTAGATATTATCAGAGTACCTAGGACAGAACCTTGCACAGACATGAATATCCAAACCTAGGTGCTGAATGATAAATGACTGATTGACCCACTAGAAGTTCAGTAGATGAATCCATTACCAGCTTCAGGAGTTTGAGACCCATGTGTCTGGATCTCATTTCTTCATAAAAGCTATACAAAATGGTGACTTTTTCTCCCAAATCAGGAAGTAAAGGAATTATTTAAGAGTTTAGAGACTGCAAGAAACAAAAGTTTAGCTAGTGAATTTAGAACAGTGTTTTCTAAGATAGGTTCTTAGAACACAAGTTGGGCCTGATGTTAGTGGAGTGTTTATCATAAAAAGAATTATGGGGTCCATTAAGGGAACGTTATGTTAGAGCTTAACGAGGCTTTTGTGTGTATTTTTTTGGTTAATAAGGGATTCTCAGAATTTTTAATAAACAAACTTGCATGGCAGATCTATGAAGAGGGACTATAGTATTCACATTTTCCAAATGTAACTGATCATGAATGCCTCTTCTCAATCCTCCCACCCCCTTTTCTTATGGAGCCTAAGGGAAATATTAATTTAGAAAGCAGTTTTACAATTACTGATAAGGATACATCCACTACATTCATTTCCCAGGTTAATTCTAACCACAAGTTGTTACTACACCTCAAAATCTTATGAGGCAATTTTCCCTGCAATCAGTTTCTTGATTGAGATTTCTTGGTGAGAATGACCAGTTGGCACTCTATTCATGCCTTTGATGCACAAGGACTCTAGTACTGTCAGACTGAGCTCAGGCCCCCAATCTGGACAACTCAGCTTCCATCCTTTGCTTATTACTATTTTTGCTCAGACCTTCATAAATTCCTGCTGAATTCTTTTGCCTTCAACCTCTCTTGCTGCTCTCTTGTTGTACTCACCCTTCACAAGCTCCTATATTCAGCCTCCCCAAACACTGTTTCATCCAACCACACCCTGTTCAGTGGCCCTAAGTGGTTCTCTCTTTCCTGTGCAGCCATTTCCAACTTATTCACCTGGAAATCTGAGTGCTGTCTGAAGAGCACCACAGAGTAATGATGTATTTAATTCCAATAAACAGATTAAGAAAAATAGTTGTAGGAGGAAAATTTTCTATTGCACATAAAAATTACAGACACAAGTGCATCTCTCTTAAAAACATGCTGTCAATTTGCATTGCCCTGACATGTAGTGCTGTTGAACGTCTTTTCGTGTAGGTGTTGGCTATTTGTATATTTAAAGAAAATATTATGGAGAAAAATTTTAATTGAGAAAACCCCACCTAATTCATTCATTGCTTTTTCTATGAATTAGCAAATCATCACCATTCATTGATTTTTGCTAGATGATACCTATTCTAACTCATGATCTGAGACAGCTGTTTTAATACCAGAGTCAACTCCAAACTCATAATCTGTTCCTGTCATATTCTCTTATTTTTTTAAATTTTAAAATTAAAAATTTTAAAAGATTTTAAAATTAAAATTCTTTTATTTTTTAAAAATTTAAACTTTTTTTTTTAAGATTTTATTTATTTATTTGACAGAGAGATCACAAGTAGACAGAGAAGCAGGCAGAGGGGGGGGGGGGGGGAAGCAGGCTCCCTGCCAAGCAGAGAGCCCGATGGAGGGCTCGATCCCAGGACCCTGAGATCATGACCTGAGCTGAAGGCAGAGGCTTAACCCACTGAGCCACCCAGCTTTTTAGTTACCTAACATACTGTGTAATATCAGTGTCAGGTGTACAATATAGTGATTCAACACTTCTGTACATCATCTGGTGCTCATTAGGACAAGAGCCCTCCCTCATCCCCATCACCTATGTCACCCATCCCCTTACCCACCCCCTCTCTGCTAACCATCAGTTTGTTCTCTAGAGTGAAGAGTCTGTTGGTTTGCTCTTCTCTCTCTTATTTTGTTTCTTTTGCTCATTTGTTTCATTTCTTAAATTCCACATATCAGTGGAATCATATAGTATTTGTCTTTCTCTGACTGACTTCTTTTGCTTAGCATTATACTCTTTAGCCCCACCCATGTCATTGCAAATGGCCAGATTTCATCCTTTTTTATGACTGAGTAATATTCCATAGTATATATACACCACCTCCTCTTTATCCATTCATCAGTTGATAGACACTTGCACTTTTCCATAATTTGGCTATTGTAGATAATGCTGTTATATACATCAGGGTGCACATATCCCTTTGAATTAATAGTTTTGTATTCTTTAGGTAAATATCTAGTAGTGCAATTGCTAGATCATAGGGTAGTTCTATTTTTAAATATTTGAGGAACCTCCATACTGTTTTCCAGATTGGCTTCACCAGTTTGCATTCCTACC
This sequence comes from Lutra lutra, assembly GCF_902655055.1. Classification (NCBI taxonomy): domain Eukaryota; kingdom Metazoa; phylum Chordata; class Mammalia; order Carnivora; family Mustelidae; genus Lutra; species Lutra lutra. The sequence goes on along the minus strand of NC_062283.1, from coordinate 19,214,830 downwards.
AACAGTGCAAAAGAGTTCCTTTTTCTCCACATCCTAGCCAACACCTGTTGTTTCTTGTGTTATTGATTTTAGCCATTCTGACAGGTGTAAGGTAAAATCTTATCATAGTTTTGATTTGCATTTCCCTGTTGATCAGCACCTTTTCATGTATCTGTTGGCCATTTGTATGTCATCTTTTTAAAAATGTTTGTGTCTTCAGCCTATTTCTTAATTGGGTTATTCACATTTTGGGTATTGACTTTTATAAGTTCTTTATATATTTTGGATACTAACCCTTTATCAGATATGTCATTTGCAAATATCTTCTCCTACTTCATAGGTTGCCTTTTAGTTTTGTTGACTGTTTCCTTCACTTTGCAAGACCTTTTCATTTTGATGAAGCCCCAGTAGTCTATCTTTGCTTTTATTTCCCTTGCCTCAGGAGACATATCTAGAAAGAAGTTGCTACAGCTGATGTCAGAGAAGTTGATGCCTGTATTATTTTCTAGGATTTAATGGTTTCTTGTCTAATACTTAGGTATTTAATCCATTTTGAATTTATTTTTGTGTATGGTGTAGGAAAGTGGTACAGTTTCATTCTTTTGGATGTTTCTTTCCAGTTTTGCCAACACAATTTGTTGAAGAGACTTTTTCCCATTGAATATTCTTTCCTGATTTGTCAAAGATTAATTGACTACATAGTTGTGGTTAATTTTGGGATTCTCCATTTTTTCCATTGATCTATGTGTCTATTTTTGTGCAAGTACTATACTGTTTTGAATTCTACAGCTTTGTAATATAACTTGAAACCTGGAATTGTGGTGCCTCCAGCTTTGCTTTTCTTTTTCAAGGTTGATTTGGCTATTTGGGGTCTTTTGTGGTTCTATATACATTTTAGGGTTGTGTTCTAGTTCAGTGAAAAATGTTGGTGGTATTGTGATAGGGACTGCATTAAATGTGAATATCACTTTGGGTAGTATAGACATTTTAACAATAATCCAAGCATGGAATGTCTTTCCATTTCTTCGTGTCATCCTTAATCTTTTTTATCAGTGTTTTATAGTTTTCAGAGTACAAGTCTTTTACCTCTTTGGTTAGGTTTTTTCCTAGGTATCTTACTCTTTTTGGTGCAATCATAAATGAGATTGATTCCTTAATCTCTCTTTCTATTGCTTCAGTATTGATGTAGAAATCCAAGATTTCTGTATGTTTATTTTGTATCCTGCCAAGGAAGGAAGGAAATAATAAAGATTAGAGCAGAAATAAAATGATATATAAACTACAAAAAAACCACAATAAAACAGATCAATGAAACCAGGAGCTGGTTTGTTGAAAAAAATGAATATAATTAATAAACCTCTAGCCAGACTTATCAAAAAGAAAAGAGAAAGACCCAAACAAGTAAAATCACAAATGAGATAGGAGAAATAACAACCAACACCACAGAAGTACAAACAATTATAAGAGAATATTATGAAAAGTCATATGCCAAAAAGTTGGACAGCCTGTAAGAAACAGATAAACTCCTAGAAACATATAAACTACCAAAACTGAAACAGAAAGAAATAGAAAACTTGAATAGACTGATAACCAGAAAGGAAATTAAATCAGTAACCAAAAAATTCCAACAAAAAAATACAGCACTAGATGGCTTCACAGGTGAATTTACCAAACATGTAAAGAAGAGTTAATACCTATTCATCTTCAGCTATTCCAAAACATAGAAAAATGAGGAAAATTTCCAACTTCATTCCATGAGGCTAGCATTACCCTGATTCCAAAGCCAGATACAGACTCCACTAAAAAAGAGTATAGGGCTCAGCAACATCTTCCTAGGAACATCACCAAAGGCAAGGGAAGCAAGGGCAAAAATGAACTATTGGGATTTTATCAAGATCAAAAGCTTTTGCACAGTAAAGGAAACAATTAACAAAACCTAAAGACAACTGACAGAATGGGAGAAGATATTTACAAATGACATATCAGATAAAGGGCTAGTGTCCAAAATCTATAAAGAACTTAGCAAACTCAACACCCAAAGAACAAATAATCCAATCAAGAAATGGGCAGAGGACATAAACAGACATTTCTGCAAAGAAGACATCCAGATGGCCAACAGACACATGAAAAAGTGCTCCATATCACTCGGCATCAGGGAAATACAAATCAAAACCACCATGAGATATCACCTCACACCAGTCAGAATGGCTAAAATGAACAAGTCAGGAAATGACAGATGCTGGCGAGGATGCGGAGAAAGGGGAACCCTCCTACACTGTTGGTGGGAATGCAAGCTGGTGCAACCACTCTGGAAAACAGCATGGAGGTTCCTCAAAATGTTGAAAATAGAACTACCCTATGACCCTGCAATTGCACTGCTGGGTATTTACCCTAAAGATACAAACGTAGTGATCCAAAGGGGCACGTGCACCCGAATGTTTATAGCAGCAATGTGTACAATAGCCAAACTATGGAAAGAACCTAGATGTCCATCAACAGACGAATGGATAAAGAAGAAGTGGTATATATACACAATGGAATACTATGCAGCCATCAAAAGAAATGAAATCTTGCCATTTGCGACGACGTGGATGGAACTAGAGGGTATCATGCTTAGCGAAATCAGTCAATCGGAGAAAGACAACTATCATATGATCTCCCTGATATGAGGGAGAGGAGATGCAACATGGGGGGTTAAGGGGGTAGGAGAAGAGTAAATGAAACAAGATGGAATTGGGAGGGAGACAAACCATAAGTGACTCTTAATCTCACAAAACAAACTGAGGGTTGATGGGGGGAGGGGGGTTGGGAGAGGGGGGTTGGGGTTATGGATATTGGGGAGGGTATGTGCTATGGTGAGTGCTGTGAAGTGTGTAAACCTGGCGATTCGCAGACCTGTACCCCTGGGGATAAAAATATATGTTTAAAAAAAATAAAATAAAAAAAAAAGAGTATAGGGCTATATCTTTAATGAATACAGATGTAAAAATTCTCAATAAAATACTAGCAAACTGAATCCAGCAATATATCAAAGAAAGAATCATTCACAATCAAGTGGGATTTATTCTTGAGTTGCAAGGCTGGTTCAATATTGGCAAATCAATCGATGTAATACGTACATTAATAAAAAAAAGGGATAACAACCATATGATTGTTTCAATAGATGCAGAAAAAGCATTTGACAAAGTACAACATCCATTCTTGATTTAAAAAAAAAAAATCTCAACAGAATAGTTTTAGAGGGCACGTACCTCAATATAATAAAGGCCATCTATGAAAAACTCAGAGCTAGCATCATCCTCAATGGGGAAAAACTGAGAGTTTTCCCCCTAAGGTCACGAACATGACAGGAGTGTACACTCTCTCCACTGTTTAACATACTACTGGAAGTCCTATCTTCAGCAATCGGACAATGAAAAGAAATAAAAGCATCCAAATCGGCAAAGAAGAAGTAAAACTTTCACTGTTTGTGCATGACAGGACATTGCATATAGAAAACCCAAAAGATTCCAGCAAAAACCTATTAGAACTGATGAATGAGTTTCACCATATACTTCTAAAACATAACCTTCCACAACTCTGCTTTCCCATCCCCATACCTTCGCCACTCAGAGTGCGGTAATAGACCAGCAACCCAACACCACTTAAGAACTTGTTAGAAATACTGATTCTTATTGCAACTGATTCTCCTCTCTCTCCAAACCTCATGAATAAGAATCTGCTCTTGAGTAAGTTCCCCACAAGCACACTATATTTGAAGAGGGAGGTGAGAGGGCAGCCACTAAAAATCTGTTTTCTCATTTGTAAAGAATAATCTCTATCTCAGGACGGCTGTGGAAATTAAATAAAACAGTGTGTTTTGGTGACTGTGAGGCATGTTGTTAATTTAAGTTAGATGATTCTGGTTAAGTTATATGATATCTCTGCTCACGCATGCCCCTTTCTGCCTCTCACCTCTCCCTCTGCCTGGAACTATCCCTGCCATGGCTGAATTGTGTGCCACCAAAATTCATGTGTTAAAGTCCTAACCCTCATATCTTCGGATATGACTATTTGGAGATAGGGTCTGTAAAGAGGTGATTAGTTGAAGTAATTGGGATGGGCTGGGGCTAGAAGGTAGCTGGTGTCCTTATACAAAGAGGATATCAGGCCACAGACACAGACAGAGGGAAGACCACGTGAGGTCACAGGGAGAAGGTAGCCACCTATGGGACAGGGAGAGAGGCGTCAGAAGAAACCAACCTCACCTATTGACATTTTGATCTTGGACTCCCAGCCTCCAGAACAGGGAGGAATTAAATGTCTGTTATTTAAGCCTCTTAGTCTATGGTGTTTGTTAGAGCAGCCCTAGGAGACTAATACTCTGCCTTGGTTTCAAGAAGTCTCAAATGCAGTCTCTTCCAGCACCCTGATTCCAATATCCCCCACGACCACAATCTACACAACTACTTTGGGTGGGGTTTTAATTAACTTGACACACATACCACAAGTCTTGCGTCTTCAAGTATATATTACGGTTCTGGAGAATGGGAAAACTCTATACACTGTCCATTTTACTTGTCTGTGAGTAACAGTTAATCAATATATACCTTGTTGATTGATGCGTTGAAAGAAAAATCCCAGGCAAGTGTGCTAGGCGGCCCAGGGATAATTCTTCTGTTTCTAGATAAGCAAAGCAGGTTTTGCTTTAAGTCCTCATTAAGCATACATTAGCGCTAGCCTCATGAGTTAATAGAAGTGTCTGAAAATTCAGTTTGGGAGCAGCCCAAACTGTGGGAACGTGTGGATCTTAACGGCTTGCCTTCAAATGAAAAATTTTTATTTCATTGTACCTCCCAGGCCTACTCCACCCCACAACAATGTGGGATAAGCAGGGATGTTACCATTCCTATTTAGAAGGTAAAAAAGGTGAGGTTCAGAAAGGTCAAGAGGCTTGGCCAAGGCCCCTAACTAGTTGGTAGCCAGAATGCCAAATGGAAGTTTTTTTGGTGCCTTGACAACAAACAGGTCCTGTGTGAAGTTCTTAATGAGGGGTCTTCATAGCAGAAAAAAAAAGGGCTCTCACCCCCCTCCCCATTCCATCCTTCCCCCCAAAACAAAAACAAACAAATAAAAAAATAGAGCTTGCATGCAAATAAGCCAGAAACCACATTTTTCAACTCTCTGCCACAACTTCTTAAATTTAAAACCAAAATTGAAAGCAATCTCCATAGAATTTCTCTGGAGAGAAATGACCTACTTCAGCTTAAATTCCTCTCTGTATTTGCTCTGAGCCTTGGGAATTACCTTGTCCATGTATTTCCATTCAGAATGAATGCTCTAATATATTTCTTTAATCATCTGTTGCATCAGAGAATATTGTTTCATGCATATTAAAGACTTGAGCATGTAATAGACCAGTGTTCTGACTAATAAAAACCCTCAAAGCATGTCACTACTCTTATTGCTTTTTTTTGGCTTCAGGATAGATGTGTTTTATTTGGCAAGTAATAATAATAATAATAATAATAATAATACAAATAGTAATGATGATAATAGCACTTGTATTAAACAAAGAGAATTATTTTATTTTAAAAGGGTGCCATGGCATTGTACAAATCATTATTCTTTTGAAGGGGTTGGCCCTCTACCGTCCTTCCAGAGTGTTTCGTTCCCCATTCAGGCAAATTAGTCAATGAATACCAGGAAACTTCTCTGTGCCTAGCATCAGGCTGTGCAGAAGTAATACAGACCCAACTGTTACTAAAAACCTCTTCTAGTCTGCTTTGGGTCTCTAAACCTTTCACAAAATAACTAAAAGCACAAAACAGACGCTCTAAGAATAAACAGAGAAGAGAAGGTCTTCATAGGGGAATGAGGCTTAAGTGGGATTTGGGTAGAAGAGAAAATTGGGATGGATGGACCAAAGGAAGAAGGGGTTTCCAGGCAAAGGGAAGAATATGAGCAGAGGTATAATATTGGGTCTTCATTCAATAAACAATCACTCTTTCACTCATTTTTCTAGGTGGGAGGGCCACAAAGATAAAAGACATGGTTTGTGCTCTGGAATGAAAAGTATAACAGATCCTGGCGGATTGTGGAGTACAGAGTGATGAGTGTCATGCAAGAACAGAACATGGCATGCTCACGGACCTCAGAGGAGGGCAACATGACATGATTGGGGGAGAAACAAGAGTATAAAGAAACTTTTCCCAGAGTTGTTCATGTCTAAGAGGAATCTTAAGTCAGGAAGCAATTAGGCAGAAGAAGAAGATCCTGGACAGAGGGAATTGGTTGGTGAGGTCAAGTGAGAGAGGGAGAAGAGTTTGTTGTGTTACAGCTTGGAGGGAGCGAGATGTATGTGTGAGGCACGGTGAGGGATGAGGCAGGAGACACAGGCAGAGGCCAGGCTTAGGAGAACTTGGTAAATCACACCAATGAATTCTGACATGACTCTGGAAGTGGTGGGAACAAATACCATATTCGTAAAAGAGCAAGAAGGAGGAAGGCCTGGTTGGAGCACAGGTTTCTGTGGAGGTTTAAGAAAAAAAAAAAAAAAAAAGAGAGACCCCCCCCCCCCGACATATACATACACAAGACAGAGTGTGAACAGGAAAGGTAATGGAGGATTTTGTTTGTCTTTCACAGAAGTCTGGATTTGAGCTGGGATATAATGGAGTCACTGGAACAATATTCTCATTCTAGCATTTCTTGAGACTCAACTTGACATGAACTTCATGCACATGATAATATGCAGTCAAAATAATCAAACCAGACTGTGTGAACAGGGGCAATCACAATCATGCTCTCTGATTTTGCTAACATTATTTAACAATGACAAGTGGAGAATTAATGTTATGTCCTTAATGATTTCAACTAGTGCTGATCTTTCTCAAGTAATATTATGTCCCAATTTCTGATGCATTTAAATTCCTTGTATAAAATAACAAACAGGTGCTAAAGTGAATCTGAGCATCAAAACTGGAACCTTATTTTTAGTATTTTAATCATAACTTATGGACTCAAATATCTTCAGAATTCGATCTACTAGCACTGAATTAGAACTGTGAAGTCAGTGGACATCATCTTCTTTCCTTGATCTCCATCAGTCAGGAACATTTGGGATGGCTTTTAATGATAAGGTAATGGAAAATGGAAATGTACAAGAGGAACTAAGAGTGGAGTATTTCAGTGTAATCCTTTAGCACGGCTCTGAAAATAAATTCACACAGTTTTGCTATTTAGTTTACCAGCTTGCAAAATGCCCTTAAAGTTTTCCCACACAAATGCCCCAGGGATGAATGATACAACTAATGGCAACTTTCTGTATGCCTTCAGGATTTATTGCTGCAAACGGAATGTACTGTCACTTAGAGATTTTTATCTTCCAGGAGTCAGTATATAAGTATTGTCTCTATGGACCCTCCTACAGCTTGGGAGTGGGGTCTGGGTGGAATGAAAGATGAGACAGGTAGTATCTCTTTAATCTAACAGGCTCATACAGCAGACGACAAAGCTTATTTTGGGGGAAACTTAAGGGATCGAGATAAAAGGAAAATTAATCTAAACTGCTTAAAATTTTTATATGATGGAAGATTAGAATTTTTACAAAACATATAATTCTATTTTATAAAAAGTAGATTATGGGTCATGATATTGGATGAAATCCCCAAAGAAACTATTGAGAAAATAATACAAGAAGTGATCCAATGGAAAAGTCTTAGTAAACAGTACAATCTGAAATAAATATAACATTTTAAAAATGCAAAACATGCTCAAATTGTTCTAGCTTATGTAAAAAAAAATCTGGCAAAAAATTTCATGGTAGAAAGAAGCACAAACAAATAGATTACCTTCTCACAATGTTTAAAAGTGCTGACATTGGAAAATGAAAATAAGCTTTTAAAAATATACATAATAGTAAGTTCTGGATATATGCTTATGTTATTTTTTGTTATCTTTCCTTGCATAGGAGTTCAGAAAACACTTTGCAATTCTCAACACAGCCCACAGCCTGCTCATCGCATCAGTCTCCTCAGGCTGTCATAACAAAACATAACAGACCCGGGGCTTAATCAACAGGCATTTATTTTCTCACAGTTCTGGAGGTTGCCATGGTTGTTTCCAGGTGAGTCCTCTCTTCTTGGCTTGCAGATGGCCACCTTCTTGCTTGTCCTCACATAGCCTTTTCTCTCCTCGTATGTGGAAAGAGAGAGATCTCTGAAGTTCCTAAGGGCCCCACCCTTATGACCTTATTTAACTTTAATTACTTTCTTATAGGTTCTATCTCCAAAGAGTCACCCTGGGGTTAAGCCTTCAACATAAGTGCTTTGTCAGGGGCACAGTTCAGTCCATAACACTCATCAGTATGAACTCTGAAAACTAAACCACAAATTAAATTATTAAAACTCTGACAACAATAGTTTCTTCTATTCTCTTATGTATTTATATATAAATATTTTTGATTACATAAGTCTTTATGTCAGGTGTCATACGTAAGTAAACTCTAGATGCATTTATAAGAAAATCAGCAACACTGGGGCACCTGGGTAGCTCATTTGGTTAAGTGTCTGATTCTTGATCTCAGCTCAGGTCTTGATCTCAGGGTTGTGAGTTCAAGCCTCATATTGGGCTCCACCCTGGGTGTAGAGCCTACTTTAAAACAAAACAAAACAAAACAAAATGAAACAAAAAGAATATCAGCAACATTGACATAATTCTTTGAAGATTAAAGTAGCATTCTACTAAAATCAGTGGATACAAAGTCTAGGCTTGGACACCCAGATGGTGGAAGAGAGGCTTAATAAAGGAGATGAATATAGCTAGATAGATGTGGGAATCAATGACAGGGTATAGGCAGAAGGAACCTTGTTCAGGCTCATTTCTTTAGGGAGAATAACAGGCTTGGTTTTTAAAAGCTTACCACTGTTATTTTTCTCTTACCCAGAGCTTTTAAGTGGACAAACATGGCTGGCTTCACAGAAGGTAGCCTCTGTTCTGCAGCCTCAATTTCCTCTTCTCTAAAGCAAAGTGTATGTCGTGACAAAACTCTATTCTACTTCTAATAGTCTGGCTTGGATTTCCCCAAGACTTCCTTATGGAGAATGTATATAATCTGGTTCTAACTTTTCCAGAATACTTGCTAAGTCACATAGAGAAATCTTCCTTTCCCTTTCAGGTGTAAGCAGCTCTGAAATGCCAAGCTTTGTGGCCAACTTGATTAAATTCTGAGGTATAATCTGGAAACCACTGTAATCTGAGAATTAGGGAGGAAGAAGAAAAAAATAGTATAAAATCCATGTGAACGGCCTTATTTCCATGGCCCTGTTACATAGTTAGCTCATTTATTTAGAAGTAATTTAGTTTTAATTACCCCAATTCTGTTTCTGTAATGCTCATGTTTAAAAGGATAGATTAAATTTAAGCTTTAAGTGTTGAGAATATAATTTCTTTTTTTTTTTTTTTTACAAACATTAGAGTTTTATTTAGCAAATGCTGTTCTTAGTTTATTAGACAATTCAAAATATCTACACTTACATGGGACATATCATGTCATCACCACAAAATGACATGGTAGAAACACTTCATATCATTATAATGTCATCATTCGTACTTTTTGTGATAGTCCTCAAAGACACCCATATGTGGACAATGTTAATAAAATGACATACCTTACTTGATCTTTTTCTCAGAGGATCATTTATCATAGCCCCCATCAGTCAGTATGAAGAGGTGGTCACATAATTTAGGTCAATCCCATAACCTGGCCTGAGAGCTTTTTAATTAGTTAGATATTGATGTTACTTCTGGGTCATGTAGATATAGAACTTAGGATCTTCTTTAGGGATATTCTTGACTAAGAGGACATAGAGGAGGATCTGGTTAGCTCAGTCAGTTGAACAACTGACTGTTGATTTTTTTCTTGGATCATGATCTCAGGGTCGTGAGACTGATTCCTTGGTCAGGCTGGGCATGGATCTTGCTTAAGATTCTCTCTCTCTCTGCCTCTCTCCCCTCCCTGTGTGGGGGAAAAAAAAAAAGCAGAGAGAGAAAACTAACCTTCTGGAAGAAAGCAAGAGAAATGGTAGGTGAAGAGAAGGGACAGAGGAAATGCCAAGATCCTAGTGGCTTTCTTCGTCTTCCAGTCCCTTCAGATGGAGGCCAGTTTGAAATCCTTGCTCTTAGATGGTCCAGCGTCTGGACTCCCAGGGTCTGAACAAAACTAATTAAATACAACTTTGTAGCAGTTGCACTCAATAATTCTTTCATCACCATACTTGATTTCAACAAACCACTCTAGAATTTAAACAAATTTGTATTTTTTTCAGCCAGTGTCCCCTTATTTGCTTTCTCCCCCAAAGAAATCATACATACATTGCTCAAGTAGTGAGCAATATTGTGCTAATCTGGCCAAGCATGGTTGTAGACTGGAACTTAATGAGTTGAATGACTCATTTTATGACTGAAATTTAATGTGCCAGTTAGTAATCTGGCACAATTTCCAACAAATACATGCCCTTGGTTAAAAAGGAACAGTCAGGTTTCTGAAAAGAGTTATCACAGCAAATCCATCACCAGAAATCCAGCTAAAAATGCCCACTGAATGTAGGTTAGTACTGTCAATATGGGAAATGAACTGTTACTTGTCATATTTGCTTATTGATTAATTTATATCCACAAACACTTAAAACTAACTCCCAAACCTCACCGAGATCAGAAATGCCAGGAAAACTTCAATATAAATTCCTAGGGCTCTCTCAGAACTATAGAATAACAACCTCTGAGAGATGAGGTTCCCGGAATCTGTATTTTTTAGTTTCATAGGTAATTTTATGTTTATCCAGCTTTGAGTCCACTGTCCTAGAATACATACAATGACCAGAGGAAATATTGTAATTAAAAATAAAATTCTAACAAATACAGAAAAATCAATGTATTTCTATATATCAGCAATGAACAACTGGAAAATAAAATTTAGAAAGCACAATTTATGATAGCACTTAAAGTACAAAATATTTAGGTATAAATCTAGCAACATGTACAAGATAGACATGCTGAAAGCTGCAAAATACCAATAAAAGAAATCAAAAGTGACATATATATATATATATATATATATATATATATAAAATATTCATGGATTAGAAAATTTTATACTGCTAGAATGTCATTTTTCCCAAGTTGATCTATAGTTTCAACGCAATCCCAATCAAAATCCTGGTAGCAGATTTTTTAAGAGATTTATTTATTTATTTGAGAGAGAGAGAGAGATCGAATGGGCACAAGTGGGGGAGGGGGCAGAGGGAGAGAATCTCCAGGCATAGTCCCTGCTGAGTGTGGAGCTCAAGGCCAGACTCCATCTCACAACCTGAGCCAAAACCGAGAGTCAATGGCCTGACTGACTGAGCTACCCCAGCACCCCCAGCCACAGTTTTAAAAAGAAATCGACAAGCTTATTCTAAAATGGAAGGACAAAGAAACTAAATTAGACAAGACAGTTTTGAAAAAGCAGAACAAAGTTGTAGGACTAGTATTGCTTGATTTTAAGACTTACATTAAAGTTACAATAATCAAGACAGTGTAATATTTGGGGGAAAAACCAGCACGGGAATTGATGGAATAGGATAGAGTGCAGATAGATCTTATACACACAGATTTTGAGCAAAAGCGCAAAGACAGGTTAGTGGAAAAGGGAATGTCTTTTCAATAAATGGTGCTGGAAAAATTTAATATCCACACGCAAAACAATAAAAACCATACCTCATATTTTAAGTAAGTACTAACTTATAAAGAATAACTAGACTTACATGTAAAATATGAAACTGTAAAACTAGAAGAAAGCATTGAAGAAAATTTTTGTGATCCCAGACAAGGCAAAGATTTATTGGAAGTGGTCAAAAGCATAATCTACAAAAGAAAACAATGGGAAAAAGAACATCATCGAACTAAAAGCTTCTGCTCCTTGAAGAATATTGTCAAGAAAATGAAGACAAGCTGTACACTGAGAGAAAATATTTGCAAAACATGTATCTGAGGGCGCCTGGGTGGCTCCGTGGGTTAAAGCCTTTGCTTTCAGCTCAGGTCATGATCTCAGAGTCCTGGGATCGAGCTCCACATCGGGCTCTTGCTCAGTAGGGAGCCTGCTTCCCTCTCTCTCTCAGCCTGCCTCTCTGCCTACTTGTGATCTCTCTTGTCAAATAAATAAAATCTTAAAAAAAAACATATATCTGATAAAAAATGTGTATCTAGGATATAAAAGCACATAAAAGAAGTCCTGAAACTCAGTAATAAAAAAGACAGTCAATAAAAAATTGGTAACAGATTTGAACAGACACTTTACCAAAATAGATAAATAAATGACAAAGGCATGAAAGGATACTCAACATCATAATCATTAGGGAAATGCAGCTTGAAATCACAATGAGATACATTTAAGCACCTATTAGGATGGCTGAAATAGAAAACATCGTAATAGTATTGGTTAGGATGCAGAGGGGCTGTAACTGTCATACACTGTTGATAGGAACACCACTTGGAAAATAGTTTGGAAGCTTCTTAGAGTTAAAAATACACTTAGCAGATAGCATAAAGATCCTACTCTTAGGTATTTATGTACTCAAGGGAAAGGAAACTTCTGTTTACAAAGGCCCATACAATAAATGTTTGCAGTGGCTTTATTCAAATCGCCAGAGTTGGAAATAACCCAAATGATCATCAAAACTGAAATGACAAACTGCGGCAAAGTCATACAATGGAGTATTACTGTAATGCAAGGGGACAGCTTACACTGGCCCCACTAGGGATGAATTTCAGATGCATTCAGGTAAGGGAAAGAAGCCAGACTCAAAAGGTTGTCCATATACTTTGATTCTGTTTTAAATGCTGTTCTGGAAAAGACGAAACTCTATAGACAGAAAACATGTCATTGGCTGTCAAGAACTGGGATGGGCGGGAGAAGAGAGGTTGGTTACAAGGGCATGGGGGAGTTTCTGGGAGTAGGGGTGTTCTTTGGCTCTTCTAGACTCCATATCACAGTACTGTGGGTATTTGCCAAAATCCACAAAACTGTGTATAAGAGCGGGCAAATTTTACTGTAAGTAAATGATGTCTCTTCAGTAAATCTGTTCAAAAAGAAAAACAAAATAAAGATAAGCAAAATTCCAGCTTAGTTTATCAAGGGATATGTATTTTGTTTCCATCATTTTTAGGAGCAAAATTATCTTTCTTTTTCCTCAAAATGGCTGTGGTAATAAATGGGCTGCCGGTCTTATCCTGCTGTGGTAATTCAGAGAGGACACAGGGTTGTATAGTAACCTATTTGTTGCTGTGAGGGGCTTTTGACTCTACCATTACTTATGGCACAGGCTCAGAATATAATGAGGTGGCCCCCGTCTAGCTGTGGTGAGATGTGTGTTAAACACTGGGATAGAAGGGGAGATGAAAACTTTGCTGTTTCCACTATGTATCAGATAACCTGCTGGATGAAAAAAAAAATGTTGACAGACCTACAGTTGTTTTTGTACAAGTTTCATTAAAAAAAAAAATTTCAGATTGAATTAAAAGGTTAAGTTGCACCCCAATTTTTGCCCTGAAAATGGGGTATGGTTCAGTAGTTCTCAGCTTGTGGGTCCCTGTACAGCATTTATGCCAGAATCTTCATGGGGAGAGAGGGAGCTGCTGTGATCTCAGGGACACTGACATGCTTTTAAGCAGGAGTTTTGCTGAAAGAAAATATTATCTACTCTCCAGAACTCTACCAGATTTTTTAGTATTTGGAAGTACTCAATGAATACTAAAGAGTGGAGGAAAATGAATTGATTGTAAAAAAATAATACTCAAAACACTAAATTTCCAGAATTTGTTGTCTCCCTTATTGGACTTCAGATAGGTTAAAGGATTTGCCCAAGCTGACAAGTGGCAGGAATCATATTTAAACCCTGACTCCAAGGCGAGTGCACATTGATATTGCTTTGCTTTTTCTCTTAGGAATCCACAAATGTAGAAGCCATGATGGTGTGGTAGATCATGCCAAGAGAGGCTAGCAGTACTTCTTTTCTTGGTCTCTATGGCTGTTAAGTTGGATAGAATTTTTTAATTAATTCATACTTGACATGCCATTATGATTAGATTTATTTCACTGAGATGCATTTTTAATATTTTAGAGTTAGAATATGTATGGCACACATAAAAGTCTTTTATGACTTTAAAAAATATTCCAGGCAATGAGGAAGCATCTTGAAGGGAACTACTTGGTAACATTCTTCACCAGAGAATAACATTTCTTTTCTCTTGCCTTCCATGGCACCAGCCTCCTGGTTTCTCTCTTCCCTTTCAGGTCTTTGCCAAAGCCTTGGTGGGGTCATCTCCCTCTGCTTGTCTATTAGATGTGGGTGTTTCTCAGAGTTCTGTCCTTGGGTCTCTTTCCTTCTCACTGTGTATGACATCTCATAGGCAATGTCATGTGTTCTGTTCCCACTACCATCTGTAGACTGATGACTTCATCTTTGGCACAGACTGTTCTGACTTGTAGAGCCATAAATCCCATTTCTTTCTTGTTGGACAGTGCCACCCAGATGACCCAAGGCAAACGAAATCTCACCATGCCCCACGAGGAATTCAGTGCCTTCCCAACACTGTGCTGTCCTCCTCCCCTGTTCCTGCTATGTTCTCCATGTCATAGGGAGCCAGCTCAAGTGCTTTCTCCACCTTTTCCCACCCAAGCCGCCTCTCAGTCTTACTGGGCTGCCTCCTTTATACCTCTCAGTCTTCCCTTCCTCCATATCCCTTCACCATTGACCTCATCAAGTCTAATCTGTGTTATTCTGGTACATCTCCTCATGAGTCCCGTTCCCCTCCAATTCTGTCCCCAGTCATTCCTAAAGCACACTGTTGAATCTTGTTGCTTCCAGCTGCAAGCCACACAATGACTTCCCACTCCCAAGGGCAAAACCCAACCCCAAACGTTCCCCATCTCTTTCTGCAGTTTAACTCTAATTGAAATCAGTTTCAGCTGCAGTGAACTACCTGCAGCTCTTGGAGCTCCCTTCCCTGTTAGTGATCTTCAAATATTTGTGTACACTGCTTCTCTGCCAAACCTCTCAGTACTGGGTTGGTGAGTCTTTGCCTTTACTGTCCTTGTCATTACGGATTTGTTCCACAAATGTCATATATATATATTTTAAGATTTAAAATTTTTTCTATTTCCACATTCTTCCCCCCTCAATTTTTCATAAGCAAGCAAATCTCTTTTAATTAGAATGTCTAATCTTTACTAAAATACCTTAATGAAAAAAAAATGATAGGTAATGGCTTTCTCTTTATTTTTATTTTTCTGATACAGTTCAGGTGAATATAGGCATTGTAAAACTTCAAAAAAGTTGTTATTTTTTATTCCTATTTCCAAGTCTTTTAATTGTAAGAGTAACTCATACTATCTCGAAGCAAAAAACTGGAAGGCTGTGGATTTACTCCCAGATCTCCAGTAAGAGATTAGGGCATTCCTTGTCTTCAATGGTTAGCTTCTTCATTCCCTATTTTATTTTGTTCAAAAAATAATTAATAGGTTTTTTATTTTTTTAGTATAGTTTTAGGTTCACAGAGTAATTGAGCAGGTAATATTCAGTGTCCCATATATGCACCCAACTCCTCCTCCCATGCTCTCACCCCCACTAACCTACTCATGGTTTCCCTATCATTAACAAGTTTCCATAGTGTTACATTTGTTACAATTAATGTATCAGTATCTAACTGATATACCACTATTAACTATAGTTCATAGTTTACATTAAGGCTCACTCTTTGTGACACCTAGTCCTATGGGTTTTGACAAATTTGCAATGGCATGTATTCAGTGTGGAGTTTCACACAGAATAGCTTCATTTGTGCTTTATTCATCTTTCCCTTCCTTCTCCTTTTTCTCAACCAGTGATCTTTTTACTGCCACCATAATTGTCCTCCAATACCATATTTTTTTTTTGATTTTTTTTTTTTTTTAATTTGTCAGAGAGAGAGGGAGAGAGAGCGAGCACAGGCAGACAGAATGGCAGGCAGAGGCAGAGGGAGAAGCAGGCTCCCCGCCAAGCAAGGAGCCCGATGTGGGACTCGATCCCAGGACGCTGGGATCATGACCTGAGCCGAAGGCAGCTGCTTAACCAACTGAGCCACCCAGGCGCCCCTCCAATACCATATTTTGAGCCAAAGATTGAGTCACCTTTTTAAGCAGATCTGTTTTTTTTTAAGATTTTATTTATTTATTTATTTGACAGACAGAGATCACAAGTAGGCAGAAAGGCAGGCAGAGAGAGAGAGGAGGAAGCAGGCTCCCCACTGAGCAGAGAGCCCGATGCGGGGCTCGATCCCAGGACCCTGAGATCGTGACCTGAGCCGAAGGCAGAGGCTTAACCCACTGAACCACCCAGGAGCCCCAAGGAGATCTGTTTTCTTAAAATGAAAAAAGAATGTCTTCATAAAATTTAAATTATTTTGTAAAAATAGTAAGTGTTCACAGGTTGAATTTTTTTAGTTAGTGGTAGAGGTTTTTCAAGACCAACCAGGTTGCATTTTTTTTAAATTTTTTTTAAGATTTTATTTATTTATTTGACAGACAGAGATCACAAGTAGACAGGCAGGCAGAGAGAGAGGAGGAAGCAGGCTCCCTGCCGAGCAGAGAGCCCGATGCGGGGCTCGATCCCAGGACGCTGGGATCATGACCTGAGCCGAAGGCAGAGGCTTTAACCCACTGAGCCACCCAGGCGCCCCCCAGGTTGCATTTTTTATTCCCATGAACTTTCAGTGAATACACTGTTGATCAACGAAAGCTATAGGAAGAAGAAAGATCCCTGGGGAGAAATGAGGGTCCAGATAGATCCAGAAATATTCATGATGGATGCTGATTTTTCCTATCTGTTACCAAACTACAACTGGCTATAGTACCTTCAGCTTGGTAAGAGTTTATCAATTTCTCATATATGACAATGATAAGATAACCTAATATACAATCTAGGGATTGCCATGGTCACTATTATTATTTTCTTTATTTTTTCATCAGAAAAATCTCAGTGGTGAGAGTTCATTGCAAACGTCAGCACTGCTCCATTTCAAATAGACAAAACCTATCTCCGAATGCTACCACTCCCATTTCAACTTGGTAGCACTGATACCAAAGAATGGAGTGCCTACTTACCACTCTTTGTTTTGGAGTAAATGATCTCAAAACCAGTTTAATAGGACAGCTAAAAGTTTGGTGCATGAATCTGAGGGTTACCACATGCAATTCATAGTCTAGAAGCCATGCTTGACCACATTTGCTTGACCACATTTTTTTTTTTTTAGAGAGGGAGAGAGAGAGAAAGAGAGAGAGAGAGTCCAGGGGGAAGGGGAGAGAGTTTCAAGTAGAATCCTCACTGAGCATGGGGCCTGATGCTGGAGCTTGATCCCAACAGGACCCTGAGAGCATGACCTGAGCCAAAAGCAAGAGTCAGATACTTAAACAGTGGAGTCAGCTAGGTGCTCCTGCTTGATCAAATTTTCTTTTAAAGCTTTTATTTTATTTGACAGAGAGAGTGCACAAAAAGCAGGGGGAGCAGCGGGCAGAAGCAGAGGGAGAAGCAGAGCAGAGAGCCCAATGTGGGGCTCAATTCCAAGACTCTGGGATCATGACCTGAGCCGAAGGCAGCTGCTTAACCACTGAGCCACCCAGGTGCCCCTACAACATTTTAATCATTTGATGGAAAATAACTCCAAGGGGACATAGAATGATCTGAAGTCTGCACGGAATACAAAGTTAAAAGAGAAATTCTTTTTTTTTTTTTTTTTAATGTATTTATTTGACAGAGAGAGATCACAAGCAGGCAGGCAGAGAGAGAGAGAGAGAGAGGAGGAAGCAGGCTCCCCGCTGAGCAGGGAGCCCAATGTGGGACTCGATCCCAGGACCCTGAGATCATGACCTGAGCCGAAGGCAGAGGCTTTAACCCACTGCGCCACCCAGGTGCCCCGAAAGAGAAATTCTTTTTTAACTGTGAAAGCAAGATATTTTGGGGAAGCCTCACTTTTAAGGAAAGCAAAAAGGGGAAACTGTGTTAGAAGCAGAGTGAATGGCATGATCAATAGTAGAGGACGTGCTCAGACTAACAGCTTAACAGAAATTAATCCTTTTATAGTGCTTTATAGTTTTCTAAGTGCCTTTTCTCACATCTATTTTGATACGTTATCCTTGCCAGATGTGTTATTACCCTAGCAGTGTTTTAAGATATTGAAAATCTGCTTCTGAGAGCAACAGATTAGAGTGATCAGAAATGATCTCATAGTGAAAATATAATGGCTTTCTTCTTCCTCTTTGCTTTAGTGAAATGCTTGAAAGCCTACTCTTGGAGCTGCAAGTATGATTTGCTATTCCAAAAACGATTTTAGTCTCAGCAGAGATGGGAGTTTGCACGTGCATTTTCTATAACTGGGGTTGACTCACATTAGGGGAGAAATAAAGTATATGATTCATAAGAAGAAATTGCTGCTTTTGAAATCACTTCCTACCATAATACTGGCCACTTCATTACAGTGATAATTAGAAAGAAAAAAACCCAGAAATGGCTATTTGAGGGGGAAATTAGTGCTTAATTTCCAAGACTGTTTGATTCTAATGAATGCAACACTGGCAGGATTTTATACTTAATTTGCAAACTAAAGAATGATAAGACTGGTGTTTTAGATCTGTCTTCTAAATGGAAAACACTTAATGCAGTATGTGATGAAAAAGTATCTTAATGACTGACTACTTCCCTTCAAGTCAAATATACTGTCTTTGAAGGAGGGTTTAAAAAATAAATACGTATTTAAAGGTAGGTGTGTGTGTGTAAGTTACACCCATTTAATCAGCTGCTGTCATTAAGCAAGAAACAACTTTTCATGTGCACCTTGAGCCTGCTAAAGATACTCTGATAAAGAGAAGGCACCACTAAAAGAAAATCTTGTGTTTTATTAAAAATGTCTGATTTAGTCTAAAATGAAGGAATGAATTTTTCACTGAAAGAGGAATATGAGACTTAAGGCAAAGGAATAAGCATGGGTTGGTCTAAGATGCCCCACTTTTTTAAAAAAAAAAAAAATTTTTTTTTTAAGATTTTATTTACTTATTTGACAGAGATCACAAATAGGCAGAGAGGCAGCCAGAGAGAGGAGGAAGCAGGCTCCCCGCAGAGCAGAGAGCCCGATGCGGGGCTCGATCCCAGGACCCTGGGATCATGACCTGAGCCGAAGGCAGAGGCTTTAACCCACTGAGCCACCCAGGTGCCCCGATGCCCCACTTCTTAGTGAGCTGCTGAGTCATCTTCTAAAGAGTATGTTTTCTGCTTTCCCCCCATTTCCTCTTTTAGAAAACGGTTTCATTGTGGAATGTAAGACTCATATACAGAAAACAACATCAAATAAAACTATACAGCTCAGTGCTTTAGGGCACACCATGAAATCACCACATAGGGCAACAGAACATTGCAAACACCATGCCCACCCCCTCTCCTGCCACCCTCCTCCCTTCCTTATCCCCCAAATACAAGGTTTTTTTTTTTTTATCACTTCTTAACTTTCCTAGATAATTTTACCACCAAAACATTTAAACATTATAGTTTTGCCTTTTGGGGGGACATCTGTATAAATGGAATCATATAGTTCATGTTCTTTCTTACTAAGCTTTTTCATGAAACATTATTCATTTGAAATTTATTTTCATTCTATTTATATGTATATACTATTTTTTTTCCCCCTTTTCCATTCTATTGTAGGTGGCTGCTGTATCTGGGTGGCTTTCAGTTTCTACTTTTAGGAATGATGTTTCTCTGAATATTCTATGTCTTTTGATAGACAGGTGCACACATTTCTGTTATGTGTGCATATGAATGGAATTTCTGGGTCATGGATATGTGTATATTCAAATTTGGTAGATAATGCCAAGTAGCTTTCTGACCTGGCTCTATTAATTTACACTTCTACCAACAGTATATGACAATTTTTCTTCTGCCGCAGGCTTGTCAATATGTAGTAGTTATGACCTCTTTAATTTGTAGATTTTCACTTCAGGTGAAATTTCGATTTCCCTGCTGACTACTGAGGTTGAGCACCTTTTCCTGTATTGAATGGCCATTAGGCTATCCTCTTTAGTAAAATGCCTCAAGTCTCTTCCCAACTTTTGTGTTGGGCTATCCTTTTTTTTTTTCCTCCAAGCTTTAACTTAAATTCCAGTTAGCTTAAAAGGGCTGTCCTTTTTCTTCGTGATTATAGAAACTATTCAGGAATGCCTGGGTGGCTCAATTGGTTAAGCATCCGACTCATGAATTTGGCTCATGTCATGATCTCAGGGTTGTGAGACAGAGCTCCACATGGGGATCCCTGCTCAGTAGGGAGTCTGCTTCTCCCTCTCTCCTTCTGCCTCTCTCCTCCCCATGACCCCATGTTCTCTCACAAATAAATAAATAAATCTTTTAAAAAAGGAAACTCTATTCATATTCTAGATACAAGTTATTTTTGATTATTTATATGTGTGGCAAATTCATTCTCCCACTCCATGGATTATACTTTTCCTCTCTAGGTGGTATCTTTGATAGGAACTTTCTAATTTATTCTTTTATTTTGAATTAATTTCAGATTTATTAGAAGAGTTAGAGTACAGGCAAATCCCACATGTGCTTTATTCAGCTTCTTCTAGTATTAACATATTTGTCAAACAAAACACTTAGCAAACTCAGAATTTGGGATTGGTTTGACATGATTGACTAAACTACAAAGTTCAGGGGAGCCTGGGTGGCTCAGTGGGTTAAAGCCTCTCCTTTCAGCTCAGGTCATGATCCCAGGGTCCTGGGATCGAGCCCCACATCGGTTCCCTGGTCAGGAGGGAGCCTGCTTCCCTCTCTCTCTCTCTGCCTGCCTCTCTGCCTACTTGTGATCTCTGTCAAATAAATAAATAAAATCTTTAAAAAAATAAACTACAAAGTTCATTCAGATTTCATGAGTTTTTTCACTATTGTCTTTTTCTGTTCAGGGATCCAAGGCAGCATACCATTATGCCTGTCCTGTCTCCTTGCCTTTCCCCCTGTCTGTGGCAATTTCTTTCTTTCATTGCTCCTCGTGAAGTTTGCACTTCTAAAGAGGACTGGTCAGTTATTTTGTAAACTCCAAAAATTATCCTAGAATTCTTCCTCTCCTTTCCAATTGCATATTCATCACCTCCTAAATATCTCTGATATTGGTTCCATTCTCTCCAACACCAATTTCTGAGTGCTTATTTAGTCCTTATAATTTCCTACTTGTACGTGCTTAAATACCACTTCTTAGAAAGTCTTTCTGAACATATGTATTTAAATCACAGAAATTATTGTCACATTATATAAATGTTTATACCATAACTCTAGGCCTGCGTCTCTCTTGTGGGATAACTGAGTGAGGGAGCTATGCCATTTATATATCCTATAAATATTCTAGGAGTCTTTCAAATTGCTCAATATACATTTGTTGAATGGATGAAACAATGTGACATTTGGGTCAGCAGATTTCATTAAAAAATTACAATTTTCTCATTGCTTATTATAATTGCAGTTGTAATAATTGTAGTAAGTGAGTATCTTCTCATACTTTTCAGTGGAAGCGACTGAATGCTTCTCATACTTTTCAGTGGAAGGGATATGTGGGTTCATGGATTGTTATTTATTAACCTTTCTGAAAAGTCGTTAGTCCAGATGGCACTATTAATATGAGCCAATGTCACTTTAAAATAGAACATGAACCATTTATGACCATCTCTGCTTTCCAGGAAAAGTTTATGTTCAGGTGGTTCTCTCTCTCTGGCTTTCTTTTTTTTCTAAGATTTTATTTATTTGGCAGAGAGACACAGGGAGAGAGGGAACACAAGACGGGGAGTGGGAGAGGGAGAAGCAGGCTTCCTGCCCAGCAGGGAGCCCAATGCAGGGTTCAATCCCCGGACCCTGGCATCATGACCTGAGCCAAAGGCAGGCACTGAACAACTGAGACACGCAGGCGCCCCTGTTCATATGGTTCTAACGAAGCCTTCTGAGATTATAGCCACCTCATTTGAATATTCATGTCTATTTGGAAGATAAGTCAAATCATACTACTATTGAAGTTGTATGCTTAGAAAAGCTTAGATAATGTTATTTGACTTTTGAATATTATAATTTCAAATTATATACTACTTATTAACAAAACTGTCATAAGAAAGAAATTTCAATTCTGTGGTGAATAGGTTTTGAATTATCCATTTTTCAATGTGGCAGGTGAAATACAGTAAAATCAAGCAACTGATGTTAAATCCCATCACATTCCTCACAATAATTCAGAAATATTGATTCCAAATTCTAGATTCTTGATTTTTCTTTTTTATGGTGATGACATTGTTTTGAGCTAACATAGAGGAGTCACATAAAATCATCAAAGCATAACTTCTGATCTGGCTTTTATGTGTCATATTTTTGAAATTCTCGTTGTTGATGACCTTTAAACCCCTACCCCAGCTTTAGACTTAGTCCCTTCGGGATCTCCTGGACCTTGGAGTTCACAGCTTAGCAAGTCATATTCCACTTCATTTTCCTCTGATCCTGGCACCTACATTCTCTATTTTTTCCCCTTGTGATTCAGCTTCTGCCATGTGTTCTACCCGAGTGATGTCTTCTCAAAATTGACCATACTTTCTTTGGCTGCGTGCTCAATGTTTCTACTAAGACTCACATTCTGACTAGTCCTTTGAGTCTATCCCCCACCTCCTCTTGTCCATAAAACTTCTCCCTGTGTTTGAGTCCCATTACCTGCTGGTAGTCTACTCGAAGTGCCTACTTGTAACGTTAGGCACCTCACTGATGAGGAGGAGGATTTACTTAAGCAGGGGCAGCAGGAAGAAAATCCCTTTTTTCACCACTGCCCAGGCATCCCTTAAAGCCTAGTTGAGCTGGCCAGTCTCCTGAGATGGGTTAATAGGTAAACCAGCAGAATTGTCCATAGAACCCCTTCCTTGGAAAAAGTCTTGCTCAGTGTTAAATGGGCCAGAGAAAGAAGGCAGCATTAAGTCCTTTGGAGGAGGACAAAGAAACAACGGAGAGGATACCAAGCCTCATCTGGTGGTGTGGTGGCTAGAAAGAGTAGAGTTTCAGGAATGGGTTGTCAGACAGGCATTAGGATCCAGAGTAAAAGACACTTGGATTTGGGTCTATTCTGTCTCTTATTACATGTGAACTTTAGGTACATTTATCTTGAGGAGGCCTATCTCCAAGTCTGTACAATGGAAATGATCTCTGCCTTTCCTGTCTCCCAGGATTTTGTACAAGAGATGATTCCTTCACTGTGCATTAGACAACAGCACAACTGGAGAATCTTATAAGGTATATGAATCAGTATCATCTCAAATAATCAAGGCTTTAGGTGTAGTAACGTTTTCCAATTTCAAACAATTATGCATATGTATTAAAACAATCTTATCTAATATAAAATTTAAGATTATTGACTGATTTCTATATTTCCATTAGTTTTCCTTCCAAAATATTTGAGATCTTTAAATTGTTAAGCATTACAAATCTTACTGCTCAAATTTGAATTTTTCTCAATTTAAATTGGTAAATGAGCCAGTATTTCTAAAATAAATTCAGTCAAAATAGCAGCCAACCAACTATGATTTATATGAGTTGCAATGGCAAATTAGAGAACCACTGCAATGGCAAACCAGTGAATCAGTAAGACAAGTAAGAAATTTCTTTTTAATTAGTTTTGGCTCCTATCAAGATGGTGAACTAGCATAGACTGCTGGCTTCTTCTAAAACAACCCTGGGGAAATTACAGAAGAGAGAGGCAGATAGATAAACCTATGGATTCTAGGAAAAAACAAAAACAAAAGCAAAAAATGAGGTGTCCTGGGGTGACTGTTTTAAGCCTTTCAGTATGAAGGAATAAAGAGTGTATGTGTGCGCGCAGGATGGTGTGGGAAGGAGGGGGGTGCATTGTGTGTGGGGGCAAAGTGTGCAGGGGAGAGCTGTATGTTGGGGAGTGGGGTGTAGTAGATAATGAGAAGGCTTGGCGGGGGGTGGCGGGGAGGAACAGGACACTGCTGATGCCTATACAGAGGTGTGTAATCACTGTAAAACAAACATCAGAAACAGCATGATTTAAACAGAGAACTCGGGAATTTAAAATAACCATGATAAATGTAATAAAGGAAAATACTGCTAACATCAAGCAAAACCAAGAAATCATTAGAAAAATCCAAGTGGGAGTATTAGGTATGAAAATGTAATAGTTGGAATATAGAAAAACACCACCACTACACTGCATGGGATAAATAGTAGGTTGGGTAGATGAAGAACAAGTAGAAAGATCAGACTGAGAGTGTCTCGGAGCCAAGCAAGAAAGAATACAGTAAAGAGAAGGAAGCCGTGAAAGCACAGCTCAGGGATATGTGAGACAAAAACAGAACCGACATCACTTAAAAGAGCCCGAGAGGGAGGGAAAAAATAAACTATTAGATCTTAGAAACTTTGTAAATAGACAAGCCCTCGGAAATAAGGGGAAACAAACACCCGCCCCCCAAAAAACTGCTCATGCCTGTGTTTTATGAGAATGGCAAACTGCTAAGAATGGAGTGAATGATTAAATATATGCCAGTAAGAGTAACTTTGAGAATTTATGAGATAGCAGGGACACTGAAAAATGAGTTTCTTTATTCAGCGTATGACTGTCAGCTGGTGTACGGCACCATTTGATCGAGTCCCATAACCACGCACTAGCTCCATGAACCAGCCCCCTCGGCCGCGGCACCACACTCCTCTGGTGCAAGCCTCTTCTGAATCCCACAACAATTCTTAGTGGTTTAAAGATAGGCTTGAGGGACACCTGGATGGCTCAGTCACATAAGTGCCTGACTTCGTCTCAGGTCATGGTCCCAGGGTCCTGGGATGGAGCCCCCTGTCGGGCTTCCTGCTCATAGAGGAGTCTGCTTCTCCCTCTGCCTCTGCTCCTTCCCCGTCTCACGCTCTCTCTCTCTCTCAAATAAATAAATAAATAAATAAAAATAATAACAATAGACTTGACTGGCTATGGATGTGTTTGTGGGCATTTTACAGTAAACTAAACCCACCCCCACCCCATCCTATTAGAACAAACCTTAAGAGCAGATGTTGCTATCAACTTCTTTGATTTCATTAGAGTTGTTCAGATATGAAAACAGTCCTGATAATGTGGGAAACAAAGGCAAAAGAAACTTTAAATTTCATTATTACTTACAGCCCATTTACAAATCCTTGAAACAGGCAGATGACATTCCTCTAGGAACTCAGCTGCCTTGTTGTTAATATTTTGGTAAGGGCAAAAGGCAATCTTAGCCCAAGACCCATGACGCTCTAAGTCTACTTTAACATATAAAAATTCCTTTGGGGGGCACCTGGGTGGCTCAGAGGGTTGAGCCTCTGCCTTTGGCTCAGGTCATGATCTCAGGGTTTTGGGATCGAGCCCCGCATCGGGCTCTCTGCTCGGTAGGGAGCCTGCTTCCTCCTCTTTCTCTGCCTGCCTCTCTGTCTACCTGTGATCTCTGTCAAATAAATAAATAAAATCTTTTTTTTTTTTTTTACCATTTTTTTTTTATATAAATTTTTTTATTTTTTTTTCAGCATAACAGTATTCATTATTTTTGCACCACACCCAGTGCTCCATGCAATCCGTGCCCTCTACAATACCCACCACCTGGTGCCCCCAACCTCCCACCCCCCACCCCTTCAAAATTCTCAGATCGTTTTTCAGAGTCCATAGTCTCTCATGGTTCACCTCCCCTTCCAATTTCCCTCAACTCCCTTCTCCTCTCCATCTCCCCTTGTCCTCCATGCTATTTGTTATGCTCCACAAATAAGTGAAACCATATGATAATTGACTCTCTCTGCTTGACTTATTTCACTCAGCATAATCTCTTCCAGTCCCGTCCATGTTGCTACAAAACTTGGGGATTCATCCTTTCTTTCTTTTTTTTTTTTTTACAGCTTTATAAACATATATTTTTATCCCCAGGGGTACAGGTCTGCGAATCGCCAGGTTTACACACTTCACAACACTCACCATAGCACATACCCTCCCCGATATCCATAACCCCACCCCCTCTCCCAACCCCCTCCCCCCATCAACCCTCAGTTTGTTTTGTGAGATTAAGAGTCACTTATGGTTTGTCTCCCTCCCAATCCCATCTTGTTTCATTTACTCTTCTCCTACCCCCTCGACCCCCCATGTTGCATCTCCTCTCCCTCATATCAGGGAGATCATATGATAGTTGTCTTTCTCCGATTGACTTATTTCGCTAAGCATGATACCCTCTAGTTCCATCCACGTCGTCGCAAATGGCAAGATTTCATTTCTTTTGATGGCTGCATAGTATTCCATTGTGTATATATACCACATCTTCTTTATCCATTCGTCTGTAGATGGACATCTAGGTTCTTTCCATAGTTTGGCTATTGTAGACATTGCTGCTATAAACAATCGGGTGCATGTGCCCCTTCTGATCACTATGTTTGTATCTTTAGGGTAAATACCCAGCAGTGCAATTGCTGGGTCATAGGGTAGTTCTATTTTCAACATTTTGAGGAACCTCCATGCTGTTTTCCAGAGTGGTTGCACCAGCTTGCATTCCCACCAACAGTGTAGGAGGGTTCCCCTTTCTCCGCATCCTCGCCAGCATCTGTCATTTCCTGACTTGTTAATTTTAGCCATTCTGACTGGTGTGAGGTGATATCTCATGGTGGTTTTGATTTGTATTTCCCTGATGCTGAGTGATATGGAGCACTTTTTCATGTGTCTGTTGGCCATCTGGATGTCTTCTTTGCAGAAATGTCTGTTCATGTCCTCTGCCCATTTCTTGATTGGATTATTTGTTCTTTGGGTGTTGAGTTTGCTAAGTTCTTTATAGATTTTGGACACTAGCCCTTTATCTGATATGTCATTTGCAAATATCTTCTCCCATTCTGTCAGTTGTCTTTTGGTTTTTTTAACTGTTTCCTTTGCTGTGCAAAAGCTTTTGATCTTGATAAAATCCCAAAAGTTCATTTTTGCCCTTGCTTCCCTTGCCTTTGGTGATGTTCCTAGGAAGATGTTGCTGCGGCTGACGTCAAAGAGGTTGCTGCCTGTGTTCTCCTCGAGGATTTTGATGGATTCCTTTCTCACATTGAGATCCTTCATCCATTTTGAGTCTATTTTCGTGTGTGGTGTAAGGAAATGATCCAATTTCATTTTTCTGCATGTGGCTGTCCAATTTTCCCAACACCATTTATTGAAGAGGCTGTCTTTGTTCCATTGGACATTCTTTCCTGCTTTGTCGAAGATGAGTTGACCATAGAGTTGAGGGTCCATTTCTGGGCTCTCTATTCTGTTCCATTGATCTATGTGTCTGTTTTTGTGCCAGTACCATGCTGTCTTGATGATGACAGCTTTGTAATAGAGCTTGAAGTCCGGAATTGTGATGCCACCAACTTTGGCTTTCTTTTTCAATATTCCTTTGGCTATTCGAGGTCTTTTCTGGTTCCATATAAATTTTAGGATTATTTGTTCCATTTCTTTGAAAAAAATGGATGGTACTTTTATAGGAATTGCATTAAATGTGTAGATTGCTTTAGGTAGCATAGACATTTTCACAATATTTATTCTTCCAATCCAAGAGCATGGAACATTTTTCCATTTCTTTGTGTCTTCCTCAATTTCTTTCATGAGTACTTTATAGTTTTCTGAGTATAGATTCTTAGTCTCTTTGGTTAGGTTTATTCCTAGGTATCTTATAGTTTTGGGTGCAATTGTAAATGGGATGGACTCCTTAATTTCTCTTTCTTCTGTCTTGTTGTTGGTGTAGAGAAATGTAACTGATTTCTGTGCATTGATTTTATATCCTGACACTTTACTGAATTCCTGTACAAGTTCTAGCAGTTTTGGAGTGGAGTCTTTTGGGTTTTCCACATAGAGTATCATATCATCTGCGAAGAGTGATAGTTTGACTTCTTCTTTGCCGATTTGGATGCCTTTAATTTCCTTTTGTTGTCTGATTGCTGAGGCTAGGACTTCTAGTACTATGTTGAATAGCAGGGGTGATAACGGACATCCCTGCCGTGTTCCTGACCTTAGCGGAAAAGCTTTCAGTTTTTCTCCATTGAGAATGATATTTGCGGTGGGTTTTTCATAGATGGCTTTGATGATATTGAGGTATGTGCCGTCTATCCCTACACTTTGAAGAGTTTTGATCAGGAAGGGATGCTGTACTTTGTCAAATGCTTTTTCAGCATCTATGGAGAGTATCATATGGTTCTTGTTCTTTCTTTTATTAATGTGTTGTATCACATTGATTGATTTGCGGATGTTGAACCAGCCTTGCAGCCCTGGAATAAATCCCACTTGGTCGTGGTGAATAATCCTTTTAACGTACTGTTGAATCCTATTGGCTAGTATTTTGGCGAGAATTTTTGCATCTGTGTTCATCAAGGATATTGGTCTGTAGTTCTCTTTTTTGTTGGGATCCTTATCTGGTTTTGGGATCAAGGTGATGCTGGCCTCATAAAATGAGTTTGGAAGTTTTCCTTCTATTGCTATTTTTTGGAACAGTTTCAGGAGAATAGGAATTAGTTCTTCTTTAAATGTTTGGTAGAATTCCCCCGGGAAGCCGTCTGGCCCTGGGCTTTTGTTTGTTTGGAGCTTTTTGATGACTGTTTCAATCTCCTTACTGGTTATGGGTCTGTTCAGGCTTTCTATTTCTTCCTGGTTCAGTTGTGGTAGTTTATATGTCTCTAGGAATGCATCCATTTCTTCCAGATTGTCAAATTTGTTGGCGTAGAGTTGCTCATAGTATGTTCTTATAATTGTCTGTATTTCTTTGGTGTTCGTTGTGATCTCTCCTCTTTCATTCATGATTTTATTTATTTGGGTCCTCTCTCTTTTCTTTTTGATAAGTCTGGCCAGGGGTTTATCAATCTTATTAATTCTTTCAAAGAACCAGCTCCTAGTTTCGTTGATTTGTTCTATTGTTTTTTTGGTTTCTATTTCATTGATTTCTGCTCTGATCTTTACGATTTCTCTTCTCCTGCTGGGTTTAGGGTTTCTTTCTTGTTCTTTCTCCAGCTCCTTTAGGTGTAGGGTTAGGTTGTGTACCTGAGACCTTTCTTGTTTCTTGAGAAAGGCTTGTACCGCTATATATTTTCCTCTCAGGACTGCCTTTGTTGTGTCACACAGATTCTGAACCGTTGTGTTTTCATTATCATTTGTTTCCATAAATTTTTTCAATTCTTCTTTGATTTCCTGGTTGACCCATTCATTCTTTAGAAGGATGCTGTTTAGTCTCCATGTATTTGGGTTCTTTCCAAATTTCCTCTTGTGATTGAGTTCTAGCTTTAGAGCATTGTGGTCTGAAAATATGCAGGGAATGATCCCAATCTTTTGATACCGGTTGAGACTTGATTTAGGACCAAGAATGTGATCTATTCTGGAGAATGTTCCATGTGCACTAGAGAAGAATGTGTATTCTGTTGCTTTGGGATGAAATGTTCTGAATATATCTGTGATGTCCATCTGGTCCAGTGTGTCATTTAAGGCCTTGATTTCCTTGTTGATCTTTTGCTTGGATGATCTGTCCATTTCAGTGAGGGGAGTGTTAAAATCCCCTACTATTATTGTATTCTTGTCGATGTGTTTCTTTGATTTTGTTATTAATTGGTTTATATAGTTGGCTGCTCCCATGTTAGGGGCATAGATATTTAAAATTGTTAGATCTTCTTGTTGGACAGTTCCTTTGAGTATGATATAGTGTCCTCCTCATCTCTTATTATAATCTTTGGCTTGAAATCTAATTGATCTGATATAAGGATTGCCACTCCTGCTTTCTTCTGATGTCCATTAGCATGGTAAATTCTTTTCCACCCCCTCACTTTAAACCTGGAGGTGTCTTCGGGTGTAAGATGAGTTTCTTGTAGGCAACATATAGATGGTTTTTGTTTTTTTATCCATTCTGATACCCTGTGTCTTTTGATTGGGGCATTTAGCCCATTAACATTCAGGGTAAGTATTGAGAGATATGAATTTAGTGCCATTGTATTGCCTGTAAGGTGACTGTTATTGTATATTGTCTCTGTTTCTTTCTGATCTACTACTTTGAGGGTCTCTCTTTGCTTAGAGGACCCCTTTCAATATTTCCTGTAGAGCTGGTTTGGTATTTGCAAATTCTTTCAGTTTTTGTTTGTCCTGGAAGCTTTTAATCTCTCCTTCTATTTTCAATGATAGCCTAGCTGGATATAGTATTCTTGGCTGCATGTTTTTCTCGTTTAGTACTCTGAATATATCATGCCAGCTCTTTCTGGCCTGCCAGGTCTCTGTGGATAAGTCTGCTGCCAATCTAATATTTTTACCATTGTACGTTACAGACTTCTTTTCCCGGGCTGCTTTCAGGATCTTTTCTTTGTCACTAAGACTTGTCAATTTTACTATTAGGTGACGGGGTGTAGACCTATTCTTATTGATTTTGAGGGGGGTTCTCTGAACCTCCTGGATTTTGATGCTTGTTCCCTTTGCCATATTGGGGAAATTCTCTCCAATAATTCTCTCCAATATACCTTCTGCTCCCCTCTCTGTTTCTTCTTCTTCTGGAATCCCAATTATTCTAATGTTGTTTCGTCTTATGGTGTCACTTATCTCTCGAATTCTCCCCTCGTGGTCCAGTAGCTGTTTGTCCCTCTTTTGCTCAGCTTCTTTATTCTCTGTCATTTGGTCTTCTATATCGCTAATTCTTTCTTCTGCCTCATTTATCCTAGCAGTGAGAGCCTCCATTTTTGATTGCACCTCATTAATAGCTTTTTTTATTTCAACTTGGTTAGATTTTAGTTCTTTTATTTCTCCAGAAAGGGCTTTTATATCTCCCGAGAGGGTTGCTTTAATATCTTCCATGCCTTTTTCAAGCCCGGCTAGAACCTTGAGAATCATCATTCTGAACTCTATATCTGACATATTACCAATGTCTGTATTGATTAGGTCCTTAGCCTTTGGTACTGCCTCTTGTTCTTTTTTTTGTTGTGAATTTTTCCGCCTTGTCATTTTGTCCAGATAAGAGTTTATGAAGGAGCAAGTAAAATACTAAAAGGGTGGCAACAACCCCAGGAAAATATGCTTTAGCCAAATCAGAAGAGATCCTGAATTGTGAGGGGGGAGAAAGGGGATAAAAAGGGGTTCAGAAAGAAAGAAAAAAAAAAACTATTAAAAAAAAGAAAGCCGATAAAGAAAAAATATAAAAAGAGGAAAAAATATATATATATTAGATAAACTATTTAAAAAACGTAAAAAAAAAGAAAACGGTAAAAGTTAAAAAAAATTTAGCAGAAGAAGAGAAAAAGAAAAAAAAATTGAAAAAGAAAAAAAAATTAAATTAACTGCAAGGCTAAAAAATCATGGGGAGAAAGCCATGAGTTCCGTGCTTTGCTTTCTTCTCCTCTGGAATTCCGCCGCTCTCCTTGGTAGGTGAACTTGGTCCTGGCTGGATTTCCCGTTGATCTTCTGGGGGAGGGGCCTGTTGTAGTGATTCTCCAGCGTCTTTGCCCCAGGCGGAGTTGCACCGCCCTTACCCGCGGCCGCGCTGAGTCATCCGCTCGGGTTCGCTTTCGGGAGCTTTTGTTCCCTGAGCGCTTTCCGTAGAGTCCGGAGGACGGGAATAAAGATGGCGGCCTCCCGGTGTCCGGCCCGGAGGAGCCGAGAGCCCGGGGCCCCACTCCTCAGTGCGCCCTCAGAGAACAGCGCCAAATGACTCCCGTCACTTTGGCCTCCGGCCGCGCTCCGAGCTGACCGAGCCTGCGACCGGTTCAAGGCAACCCTGAGCTGAGAGTCACTCCTCGGCTCTGTCTCTGCAGCCGGCTTCCCCGTTCTAATACCGGTAAGCTCTGTGACACTCAGACACCCCCGATCCTTCTGCGACCCTGCGGGACCTGAGGCCGCGCTGACCCCGCCTGGGCTTCACCCCAGTTAAGCCTCTGGAGCGATGTCCCTCAGTGGAACAGACTTTTAAAAGTCCTGATTTTGCTCCGTTGCTCCTCCGCTCGCCGGGAGCCGGCCCCTCCCCCCGCGGTCGATCTTCCCGTCGCTTTGGATTCACTTCTCCGCCAGTCCTACCTTGCAGAAAGTGGTTGATTTTCTGTTTCTGGAATTGCTGTTCTTCTTCTCTTCAATCTCCCGTTGGATTTGTAGGTGTTTGCAATCTTTAGATAAGCTATTTAGCTGATCTCCCGCTACCCGAAGTAGTCTCAGCCTGCTACTTCTCCGCCATCTTGACTCAATAAATAAAATCTTAAAAAAAAAAAAAAAAAAAAAAAAAAATTCCTTTGGAAACTTCCTTTATCTCTGTCCCCCAAGAAAATATGTTGGCCATCATCCCCAAGCATATGACCCACCATTATACATCTGAAGGGTCTCATAACTAAGGTTTTACTGGACAGTAATAAATGATAGCTAGCCACTCAAGGTCCCGGAAACCTTGCTTCCAAAATTCCTTAGAGACTTACGCTATTCTTAACCCCCTCCCAACTTGAATGTAAATAATCAGCTACACCTCATGACCCTAGTGCAGCAATTTCTACCCATGGGTCCTGTCCCTGTGTTTTAATAAAACCACCTTTTTGCACCAAATAAGTCTCAAGAATTTTTTCTTGGCCATTGGCTTCGACCCTAACATCTTTCCTACATCACTAAGATTGGCATATACTGCATACTAACATTATATCAATTAAAATGTGGTTAGAAACTAGAGAAAAGATTACCTGAATTTCTCAGTCATCCCTAGGTAGGGATGTGTGTGTGTGTATGTATGTTATACATACACCCACACATACAAAAAAAAATCCTATGCAATTAAAACTAAGATATATGCTTTTTTCCAAAACATATAAAAAATCAATCCCCAAATGTTCATATTTTGTTGAGTCAGAAATAAAGCACAATATACACTTGAACTCATCTGCTTTTTATTATTCCTTTCATTGTGACTGGCATTAGGAGAAACAAAAAGGGAGAGGAGTCCTGCAAGGAAATCTATAATAATGACTCCAAGGCCTCATTTCTATCATTATCTATTGTGAATAATTATCCACCTTTTACTTATTTCATCTATTTAAATCTTATCAATTGTGTTAAACTGATTAAAATGGACTAATTAATTATGTTTTAGAAATTTGGGGGTATCATAGGATTAAGATATTTAATAAAACACATTTTTGTGATTAAAGTCTCAGAAGAATCCCATAAGTGTTAAGTCCTACTTCCCAAACCACTTGTAATACACAGTTCATTCTGAAGCAGGAGTAAATCACTGAAGTGAACATTTTCTTCATAATGTCACTACAAAATAGCATAAAAAGTATTCTAACTACATGCCATGAAATTAAAACAACAGACCATGACTGGTAGGAAATTATAGGTTTATCTTAGTTTTGTGAAGATTTAAAAAAAAAGTAACATTTATGGAGAAAGTAATGAATATTAAATCTTTCATACACCTACAATGATTAAAGAACTCTTTTCACTTATGCTAGCAACTCTGCAACATGGTGAGATCTTTGGTCGGTTTGAACAAAGAGACTGAGAGATGTTAATTAGTGTCAGGTCACACAGAATGGAAGTTTGAAAAGCAAATAGAGGAGAATCAGGTGGAAGTTGTTCAAGGAGTTTAAGATGTCCCGACACCAAAAACAGGACAGGGATCTGGTACTCCGGAGACTCTGATACTCAAGTGTGGTCCACAGACTAGCAGCAGGAGCATACATAATCCTATCAAATTAAAATCTTTTTAAAGAAGATCCTTGGGTGACTCATATGCACATTTAAGTTTTGGAAACACTACCACTATGGGGAATTATTTTGCAACAACTTAATGCTAGTAAGATATCTATGACTGGAAAAAAACAACATAGTTTCAACATAGCTTCATGTATTTTTATGTAGCAATCACAATAAATCTTCTTTAGAATGGGTGTTCCTTAAGTGTTTTTTTTTTTTTTTTTTTTTTTTTTTTGCAACCTCAGCATCTAGTATAATGCGTGGCTCATATGTGCCCAGTGAGAATGGGTGAGTAAATTATGTTAAAGCAAAAACAGAGCAGTCAAGTCAGCGACGCTGCACTCTTTGTTAAAAACATTAAGATGGTTGGCTCAATGGGCAAGTATAAGAACTTTTAATAGGGACCCATGGAAAGCAGAGTTAATGAAAATAGGAAAAATATTTTTTGCTCAAACACATAATGGGGAAAAAAACCCTGTCATCTGCTTATTTAGGAAGTAAGCACACAAAGGTTTTGGGCATCATATGCATAATGTGATAATTTGATAATTTTAAAGGGCAAATGTGATACTGGAATGCAAAAATATTTTCATTATGCTAAGCCCTCTTATTGGCCCATTATCCTGGTCAAATTTTTCTAGAATTCCATGCTCTTTGCTCAGGACGAATCGAGAATGTGAAGTGGATTTATGATAAAAGTCACTTGAGAAAATTAAAGAGACTGAGAGGATAGCCCAGAGAATGCTCACAGTATTTTAAAACATCTGTTCACCATAAAGCCAGCAGTGCAGTTCTGAAAACCCAGATTCGGTCTAGTTTTGAAGGCAGTTTCCAGGAGACTGTCCTCAATTCCAACACCAGCTGCAAGCTCTGAGGATCCCAGGCCACTTTGTTACCAACAGGGTATAAATTGGGCAGTCCCCACTATGCCCTCAGGGTCAGGTTCTAGGGTGCCAGAATAATTTACAGAACTCAGGGAAGTGCTATACTTTGTTATGAAGTTTCTGAATCAGGACAAGACATAAGAACACCCGAGGGTGGGGTCTGGGCGGGTTACAAACATTAAGCTCCCACATCCTCAGGACACATCACCCTCCAGGCACATCAATGTGGATCTCCAACCTGAGCAGCTCTCCTGAGCTTTCCTATGTCATTTTTATAAAGCCTCACTACAGACCCTTGATGGCTGAATCACTGATGACACAAACCCTGTTCTTCTCTGGAGGTTGGACTGACATCACGAAGCTCAAAGCCCCAACTCCACAGCTGGTCATTCCAGCATGGTCAGCCCTTACTTTGGAACTATCTAGGGCCCCACCATGAATATCAAAGACATGCCTGTTACTTCGGAAACCCCCAAGATGAGAAGGTCCTTCCCAGGAACCAAGGAAAAAGGCCAGCTAAACTCTTTATTATACAAGTTGGCCTTACTGAGGATTCTGGCTAGGACGGCTTACGTCCATCCAGGTAAAATCTAATACGGTAATCCACGGGAGACCACCAGATTCTTCTGCTGTTACTTTGTTGCACTGGTTATACCAAAAAAGGGGATAGAAGATGGCAGAATTCAGAAAATGTTGTCCAGTGTAGTTTTTGGCCTAATAGTATTCTTTGATCACTAGTCATGTATAACACAGATATTTACTGGGTGCCTACTCTGTGACAGACACCTAATATGAACACTGCTGAAGAAACAATTTATATGTACAGATTGCTTAAACAAAGACATGTATCTGCATTTAACTAATGTTCCAATCAAATGATCCTTGTCTATTCATTAATGTCTCACAAACTCTTTACTAAAAATATGTCATCATCTATTATGTTACTTTGGGCTACTTCTGTGCTCATAGTGGGGTATGGTAGACAGAAAATGCACTCTGGGGTGTGACCGAACTGGGTTTGAAATCCAGTTATCATGAGCTAGTAAGTACTTACTCTGGTCTTCAACCTCTGTATCTGCAAAACCATGAACATAATCACATCATTTTAGAGAGGCTACAAAGTTGATTAAGAGCCTGACTCTCGGAGTAGGCTGCTTGACAGCTCTGGTTCTTTCTAGCCATTTAAGGTTAGCAATTGTCACCTAATCCCACTGGCCACAGATTCCTCATCTGTAAAATGAGGGCAATACTTGCTCTCATAGAGATGTTGTGAGAATTAAATAATTTATTGAATATTTCACTTATAACAGTGCCTGGCACCTAATAAGCACTTAAATTTTAGTGATTATAGCAATTACTATTTTTAATTCCCTTATTAATTATATTTATTATATTTCTGTTGTGATCACATAAGATTTATGAATGCTATTATAAAACGTGACACAAAGTATATATTCAAATGTTGATTTCCTTTACTATAGCAATTATTGGGTTTCACACTATTCATTAAGAGTACTCCATGGTGGGGCGCCTGGGTGGCTCAGTGGGTTAAGCCGCTGCCTTCGGCTCAGGTCATGATCTCAGGTCCTGGGATCGAGTCCCGCATTGGGCTCTCTGCTCAGCAAGAAGCCTGCTTCCCTCTCTCTCTCTGCCTGCCTCTCTGTATACTTGTGATCTCTCTCTGTCAAATAAATAAATAAAATCTTTAAAAAAAAAAAAAAAAGAGTACTCCATGGACACAAATAAGTGAGATGAGGTTCACCTTCATTTGATGGGAGGTTAAAAAAAAAAAAAAAGCAAATGGGAGTATAAACGGTTAGGCTGGCAAACCAATTTCTGAGCAGTGTTAAACTGCTTGAAAGTGGGGGGTAGGAGGAAGAATTCTTAATAGTAAAAGGTTAAAAAAAAAAAGTGTGGGCATAAAAGGATGCTTTGAAAAGTTAACATCATAATCTTTTATCAAGAACCTGGAAAGGGGCGCTTGGGTGGCTCAGTGGGTTAAAGCCTCTGCCTTTGGCTCAGGTCATGATCCCAGGGTCCTGGGATCGAGCCCCGCATCTGGCTCTCTGCTCGGCGGGGAGCCTGCTTCCTCCTCCCTCTCTGCCTGCCTCTCTGCCTCCTTGTGATTTCTATCAAATAAAAAAATAAATCTTAAAAAAAACAAACAAACCTGGAAAATCGTTTTTAAAGCACAAATCCTTACCATTTTAAGAGTTTAAGAAGGCATAATAAAGTACCAACTAATATTTCTTTCATTTCAAAATATGGAAACATAAATATAATCACCACTTGGGGAAAAATACCCTCACAGTATTTTAATATATGACAAACGAAAATCAGTCAGAATTCCTTATGCTAAATCTTTAAATTATTATAGGCTCTGTTGTACCCACGTATTCACCTACTAGTAAAGTCACCATCGGAATATAATGGAATTTTAAAAATGAGATTAAATATTCCAAGTATATCATACTCACAAAATGTAAGTGATATCACTAAGAAGGCAGAAACTAAGCTGTTTTAAAACCAGAATCACTTATACTGAAAATGAAGATTGAGATGATTTTTTTTAATACACTGGAAGCAATTCCAAACCTCACTGCTAAAACATTAAGGGCCAAAAGCTTTATGAGTTTTGACTCAAAACTGCAGACTACCTATTACACAAATTTGCTAAAATCTACTTGTGTTTCTTACATTTACCCTATTTAATCTTCAAGCTGTCAAATTAAAATTTCAGTTTTATGAGAAAAACTATGATAATTTTATTATTTAATTATAATTTAAGACATGAATTATTTTTTCTTTAATTAAAAAATCCAAATCATTAAATCTTTTAGCACTTCTTTGATGGATAGTAACAAGTTTTTCTTGTGATACATACTTACAGGATGCAGGGTGATGATTCCTTTTGTTAGACGGTCTATATTCCACAGAAAACTTAAATCATGTTTTCTCTAAAGAATACTTTTAAATGATCAGAGAAAAGCATAAGGTTTGAAATTCACATAAAGCCTTACTACCAAAAAGCCTTTACTTCCCTCTTCATAACAAAAGGGAAAGCCTTCACTTCCCTCTTCATAACAAAATTCTAACAAGATATTTATTTTAAAAAATCACAGAATAATTTTTATTTATAATGAAGTTATTCTTTCTAGACTTTAAATCATCTGTTCACTCTTATAACAGAGAATCATTTAAATAATACCACCAAAATGAATGAAGACCAAACAATCTAAATTGATATTACTATATCAATTTCTTTGAAATGTCATAATGATATCCAATTAGTTTTGCAACATGGTCCATTTCCAGTGAAATTCTCAACAGAATGCTAAGAATTAGTCCTTCACACTGACATTTTATTCTAAGGTGTGGCAGATGCAGCTCTCTTGACTGCTTCAGAAGTCAAACAGTTAAACAAGTGCTCTGTGAAAGAGGCTGACTTCATAGCTGACCCATCCACAAACGGAGAGCACACCTTCAGATCCTTTGGTTTTTATAATAATCCCTTTGGAAAATTAATTATTTGATGATTGTTCCCTTAGAATTCTATTTTAAGTAGGATGAATTACTGCCTATACAGTTTGTGCCAACGTCCTTGACTTCCTCATTTCCACTGTTTTGTTTATCAGATCATATAGTGATGGCAGTCTTATTTTATCCATATTTTTGCTGTAAACATTGAGAAATATACCAAGGACAACTAACA